>NC_139351.1:794100-2171600 GCF_055883805.1 Amblyomma maculatum
AACCTTAGATATGCGGATGATAACACTTTAATGGCAGAAAGTGAAATGGAACTCAAGAGACTTCTGATGCGCGTACAAGAAGAGAGTGAGAAGTTTGGGCTTAAACTGAGCATTAAAAAGACAAAGATCATGTCGTCTTGCCCAATCAAGTCCTGGAGTATCAAGGGTAATGTCGCCATCCTCAGTTAGAGCTGAATACCTATTCTGTAGCGAGATCCTGAACTCTTATGCCCTCCCCCTCACCGCTAATTAGTTGATGGGTTGCTTCTTACTGATCTGTTGCGTTCCTTCTTCAGATTTAGGCTGATTCGGGACCTTACCATCCTGTGGTCACTGCATCGCACTTTCCCGATTACCTCTACATCCTGCACAATGGCGGGGGTTGAACACATTATGAAGTCGATTTCATTTTTAGTCTCTCCGTTCGGACTTTTCCATGTCCATTTCCGGTTCTTCCGTTGTCTGAAGAAGGTATTCATGATTCATAAGTTATTGCGCTCTGCAAACTCAACTAGTAACTCCCCCCTGCTATTCCTAAAGCCAATGCCATAGTCACCTACTGCCTGGTCTCCTGCCTTTTTTTTCCTTACCTTGGCATTGAAGTCGCCCATTAGTACACTATAATGCGTCTTTACTTTTCGCATTGCCGATTCTACATCTTCGTAGAAGCTATCAACTACCTGGTCATCATAACTACATGTAGGTGCATGGGCCTGTACAACCTTCAGTTTATACCGCTTATTAAGCCTAATTACGATGACTGCCACCCTCTAATTAATACTATAGAATTCATCTATATTACCCGCTATATACTTATTGACAAGGAAACCTACTCCTAGTAGTCGCCTCTCTGGTAGGCTTCGATAACACAGTACATGGCCATCCCTCTGTACAGTATATGCCTCATTCGGCCTCCTAACCTCACTAAGCCCTATGACATCCCATTTGATACCTTCTAGTTCCTCTAACGGCACTGCTAAACTAGCTTCACTAGCCAGGGTCAGTTTCCAATGGCGGCCTGTCCAGCGGAGCCAGGAATTCTTAGCCCCCCCTGCTGCGTCACAGTCCTGACCGCCGCTGTGGTCAGTTGTTCCGCAGCCGCTGGTGACAGAGGGTCGGGGTTTTATGGAGCTTATCTTGAGAGGTTGCGGCCAATTATTGCACCAGGGTTAGCAACTCCTGTTCTGGTGAGTGTATCAGGCTTCTAAAAGACACAGACTCTGATGGCAGCAAGGTGCTACGCCGACAACGAAATGACCCCTCGGCGGTTTATTTCGGGCCTTTATCAAGACCACGGAACGAAAGGAGGGAAAGTGATTGGGAGGAGGAAAGTGACAAGTTGCTTTGCTTCCGAGCTGATAAGCTGTAGTCTGATACAGTGAGGGAGTGCGTTGCCGGAGGTGTTCACCGGCATCAGGTCGCACCCCAAACCTGTTTATGCAATTCCATCGACATGCGGATTTTTTTAAAAATCCGGTGGAGATTTGCGCGGCACCGGGATTTGAGCCCCGGTCCTCTTGCATGCAAGGCGGATGTTGTAACGCTTTGACACTGCTGTTATTTGCTACGGGTAATAATTACGCTAAGCCGATCCCTCAAATTTCGTCCACATCCTTAAGCAATGCCTTGGCACCTTACCTGAGAACTTTACTCGGATTCGTAATTATTCTAAAGAAGTTGTTGCCCTGGCTGCGTTGGCTTGGGGCACAATAAAATTTTCCTTTTTCTTTCGAGGTGGAACTTTATTTTCATATCTAACGAGGCGTCGAGTGCCCAATTGCTGGAAACCACGGCTCTTTCGCCGACTTCACCGTTTGCCACATTTCCATTGATGCGCTTGTATCAATTGGTATGTTCTTTATACTACGCAAAAAGACTGGGCAGCCCTCCAAAAGCAATATTTGTAATCAGTTAGATTTCTCTGCTTCTGTTGTTGCAATGTCGGGTCCTATAGGTGGAGATGTGGTTCGTTGAGTCCAACATTTTGCAGAAGGATGGCACGGTTGGACGTTTCTTCCCGGTACGAATATGGAAATTGATTTGTTTGCACTATATACATAGTTTTTACACTACGGCCAGTGAGATCGCAGCGAACCTGAAAAGATTGTCTCGATACTCGTAGCGGTTCCTCATTCCTCGGAGCGCGCTCAGTCCATACCTTGACCTGGTCCGAACATTCACTCCTCCGACCCTGTCAAAGTCTCCTTTTTGGTGACAAACACTTTCTTGCATAAGTTCACTAAGACTTTTGAGGACCATCTGAATGACCAATCGGGAAAGCGTTTATTGGAATCAGTCGGTGTGTGTTCTTTAAATTTGAACAAAGCAATGGCGCACTGGTTTACTTCGAGCACAGCGTGCTCCATGAAATCGTTCAATATATTCCCCTTGAATACTATGCAGAAAGACTCAATCTCCAAAACAGCAATAAAACACCAAAGTCACGTTCAAACGCACATCCACCAGCGGTGCCCGCAGAACAGATACATACGGATACGGCGTCTGTACTTGTTGGCCGGCCATCGACGAGGTGCGACAAAAAACCATTTAAGCACCCCATGTCAGCGTGGCGGCTCGCACGTTCTATTTTTTTGTTTTTTTTTTACTGGGGTGTACGTCCGTAGCCGCCCGTCGTGCTACACTTTACAAGCGTCCCAAAGCACCTTATCCGAAAAAGGCCATCAACCGCTGCATCCGGACAATGCGCGGGGAGCACGACACAGTCCCCGTCGCCCAGCGCGCGCCTCCTTCCAGAAACCTTCCTGTCGGAACGGTTTTTACTTTACCGCTCGACGGCCCTCTGAAAGCAGCAGTTAGTTTAGGGAAGGCAGGACAACTGGGGTGGGGGCGACGCGAGAAGCCTTTTAGAAGAAAAAAGAAAAAAAAAATGATTCAAAACAAGGACGAACCCGACCTCTGCCTGTGTCCATCCCCCAGCGGCCTGCAAACCTGTCTTAAATAAAAAGGAAGGAAAACATGCTGCTGGCCTCAATAATTGCCATCTAATAATCAAACCCCAGCTACGGCCGGCGAGCATAAAAAAGACACGGAGTGGATTACAAGATGTACAATAAAGCGGGTGCAACACGAGAAGCTTGCAGAGAAAGCTTCCCCACTATTTACACAACAAAAAGGTAAACAAGTTCACGCCGGTTGCGCGAAAGTTCACCGGCACTGTCTGCAAAATTAACGGTGCTTGAGCCGCCACTGCAACTATATAATTATAATTAAATACACTGTATATACAACCTGCGGTCGCGCAGCGCCATATTGCTAATTAAACACGCGCGTGGCACACAGCATAAGCGGCGGATGGGGGGGGGGGAGGAGGGTGTAGTAAAATTAACAGTAGGTATACTGCCGCGCTTAAGTGCTATTGGTTCGTTGCTGTGATGCATTTTCTGATCGAGTTGAACACGGTTAATGCTCGGTTCTATATAGTTTTGCGTGGTTTAGCGTTTGATTTTGGATTTATGCGTCTTTTTCAACGATATGATTTGAATTTGTAATTTAAAGATATATTATTCATCACATTTAAATAAATAACGGCTAAAAACACCGGCAATCAGGGTAGTAAGATAAGGATATAAGCTATAAAATGGTTGGTTGGTTGGTTTGATGGGCTTAACGTCCCAAAGCGACTCACGCTATGAGAGACGCCGTAGTGGAGGACTCCGGAAATTTCGACCACCTGGGGTTTTTAACGTGCACAGCACATGGGCACCTTGCTTTTCGCCTCCATCGAAAAGCGGCCGCCGAGGCCGGGATTCGATCCCGCATCCTTGGGAACAGTAGTCGAGTGCCGTAACCACTGCGCCACCCCGGCGGTGCATTATATGACTTGATGTTATAACACTTAATTTTTTATTTTTTTATCTAAGAAACGGTAAACAATTGAAACCTGCATCTAGTTCAGTGTGATTATAGTCGACCTAACCTATCTAACGATATCTCAATTCGTGTTGTAGTGTACATTTTATTTTTTTAATCAGTAATACCTTTTAAAGGTGGCATAAGTAAGATATGCAAATGGTACAGTGCAGTTACACCCTACGTAAGCTATCCAACGACTTATTACTTGCAGTCGTGATGTAAAGTGTATTTTTAATAACAATTACCTAATTAACTATACTCAGGACGTACTATTAGTCCAGTGAAATTTATACTGTAGCGCACCAATCTTTTCCTATGCCCTTTTTTGGCTCGACTTCAGGTTGTGTGGTATCACATCTTTGATGTCACCTTAATTGACTGATTTATTAATTATGTCACTATTGTGTTCCAAGTGCTGTGCTCGTCCGTTCTGTTGTGACTGGAGCAGTGCGCGCTAATGAACAGGCCCGCACCCCTCTTCGCGCTTCGCCGGGAGGACTCGCCGCCTGCCTGCGCTCAGCGGGACGCCCCCCACGGCGGGCTCCCTCACTCTCCTCTAGTTCTGGGAAACAAGCCCCATCCCCATCTCCGGGCCCCGTTCCCTCCGTTCTTCGCCCGGCAGTTCGGCCTACGCCTCGGCCGACGCTGGTCGCACCCTCTTATCTATTAAATAAACGAAGTTAACAGTTTAACAGTAGCACGCACGTCTTTTCTACATCGACGACGCGCAAACACGACAGTTACTATTTGATACATTCAAATGTGGCGCCAAGCCATTGGCTAATGAGACCATTTTCGCCTTTCTTTTTACATTTTTGTCTCAAATGAAGTATCTAATTAAATTTTCGGCATAATTATTTTTTCGGACACAGCATTATGTCACCCTCTATCGATTGACAGCACTCATTAGCCTCTACCACTTCTCAATTACTCACAACTGCTGCGGACACGATTTTGTATGTTTGCCTCTAATTGAGTACCTAATTAACTTATTTGCCTAATTAATTTTCTCATAGAAGAATACATCACCGTGAATCGATTGACACCACTCGTTAACCTCTGCCACTTCTCAATTACTCACAACTGCTGCGGACAACTTTTACATTTTTATCAGTGATTAATTAACTAATTAACTTATTGGCCTAGTTATTTTTTCGGCAACAACATTACGTCCCCCTCTATCGATTGACACTACTCGTTAACATCTACCACTTCTCAACTGCTCACAACTGTTGTGGACACGATTTTGCGTCTTTTGCCTTAAATTGATTAGCTAATTACCGTATAAGCCTGAATATTTTTTCAGACATCATTACGTCCCCCTGTATCGATTGACACCACTTTAACTTCTACCACTTCTCAATTACTCACAACTGTTCAAGTCAACTTTTACATTTTTTCTGTAATTATTTTTTAATTAACTTATTGAGCTAATTATTTTTCGGCAACATTACGTCACCTTCTATATATTGACACCTCTCATTAACCGCTACTACTTCTCATTACTCACAACTGCTACCGACACGATTTTGCTGATACGGTCTGCCGATAGAAATCTGTAAACATAGCAAAGTAATGCTTTCGCATTAATAGGCCAAGTAATGCTATGCAATAAAGCTAACCCGCGAACAACTGCCATACCCCTCTTATCGACAAGCGAAGATCCAAACGCGCGGCACAAATCCTCCGCCTAGTACCGGTGCCGACGAGGCTGTTAAAGAGCGCACCAAACTGAAAGAGCGAAAGGCAAGCGCAACAGTCCTTCTTCTCAACGACAGCCAGCCATCCTCTGTCGAGTGCACCCCCTCTCGCTGCCAGCCATCTCGACATCCTCCTCTTTCCCCCCGGAGAAAAAAATACAAACTAACGGCGCCGTCTCCTCTAAACACGGCCGCTCGCTTCAGCAGTCAGGTCCGTGACGTCTCTCTCCGAGGACGTCATGTCTCCACCTTCGAGGAGCAACCAATCCCACGAGGCCCCGGCTGACAGGAACAAATTTCCTGATCAGAAAAACAAGAGTAGGAACCTGTCCCCTTCAATCACTTGAAACCAAATTTAAATTGCTTTGAAGGCAGAACACTGCACTACTTAAAAGTCCGGGAAACATTTTATATCTAGCTAATTAGCGCAGTAATCGACGATTGAATAGCGAGAAGTGGTGTGTTTTTGACGAAATTCTCATAGGCCCCATACATTGATTTTTCGATTGCCCAGGAAACCTGTACGTTTTACCTAAGTAGATAAAATGATTACAAGAAGAAACTCCATGAAGCTTATACGAAGTAATCGGGGGAAACAACTGATAACTCTTATGCGTGACGAGCTATCGATTTTTATTTTTCAGCATCATTCAGTGACGCGGCATCGCGCCGCTGGCTGCCGCAGGATGGCGCGAGGCATTTTCGGAGGCGCGTGAGCCAGAATCCTGGGATCGCCCCAACCTTATGAATACGATTGTGACATAATAGGCAAAAATGTTTGAAATCTTCCCAGTTGCGGCATGACAAATCTCTGTCGTGCCTTACGATCTATTTGTGTTGATGGGACTGTTCAGTCTTTGGAAAAGCCGCATGATGCACAGCCACCAAGATCGTCCAAATCCGTGTTTCTGGAGCAGCGTGCTTTGGTAAGGAGTGTGTATGCTGCACGTGAAGAACCCCCAAACTGGATGCCGTATCTAGATGTAGGTGTTTGCCTCCCAGAAGTTTGATGTTTTGATGATGGTGCATTGCTGGGCTAGGAGCATCGCGGGCACGTATTAAGCAGCCCGGTAACTTCAGACATAGACAAGTTTAAGGGACTGGAGTTTTTCTTTTTTTACGGAAGTTTTTGTATGCAATAATAAAACAAAAAATCTCGGCATGGCCGAGTGGTTAGCGCAGAAAGCTACGGAGTAAGAGGCACCGAGTTCGAAGCACGTTAGTGTTGCAGTTTATTTTTTTCGCTATTTTTTTTAGCTTTTTAACGTAGTTCAGGTGCTTCGTTATTTGTCAGCTTTTACTTTTTATCCGAGGCGTTTTTTCCCCGGGCGACCAGTGCCACCAGTCCGGCACGTGCCAGTATGCCGCGCCCCAGTACTCTCAGTCTTGTGGGCGTCGAATTAGATCCCTCCGCGTCCTACGTTCGCATGCAGCCCAAAAGTGGGTCTTCGTATCCTGACACCATGCGGAGAGGGAGACCCACCGCAGGGTTCGAGCACCGAGCTGAAAGAGGTCCGGTCTGCTCTCGCCGCGCGGGCACTCTCACACCGAGGGAATCAGCGACACTCACGATACAGACATTTATTCGCCGAGGCCTACGGTACAAAAACACTGTGCGGTAATAAACCCCTAAGTAATTCTTCCAAGGCGTCCACCACAGCCCGAAACCGACCACCGCGGCAGCGCGCCCCGACAACGGTTGGAGAATGCGGGTTGATGCGGCGGGAAAATTCCGTCGCCGGGCAGTTCAGCAGCGGAGACCACAGGGCATATATGAGGGAAGGAACCAGCCCGACAAGGCACGCGAATGTCCGTCGGCACAGGCCTTGGAACAGCGGAAATGGTCGCTCACGTACCTTGTCGTTGAGGCTGGCCCCCGTTACCGGTGACCAGCGCTCATCGCCTCCGCATCCGAACTCCCCCGCGCCCCGCAACCCGGCCTCCAGGACGCAACTCCGTGCCTACGTCACGTTTATGGTGCCCAATGAGAGGGCCGGCACAGAGCGGTACCCCAGAGAGCGCACCGGGCAGCCGAGTAGAGACAAAGTACTCCCGCGCCTCACGGAAGAGGGTTCGCGTATGTCGCAGGGACAGCACAGGCTGCGCCTGCAGACGCCGCGTAACCCCACATCCCTCTCTCCTTAAATACCCTGGTCGGTCTGGAAAGCCAGCCGACCGTTCGCTGCAAAAAAAAGCAGTGGGCATAGTGAGGACCTCATTTCTATCCCCTCTACCAACGCATAACAGCATCAACAACAAAAAAATAATCATAAGAAAATTGAAGACAAGGCTATACAAGCGATAACATAACACAAAAATATTATATCAAAACTAAAGGCAGGCATGCTGAGTCATACGCTACATTACAAAGCGGGCACGTTATGCAGGCAGGACGACACACGCACAAAACTAACCAGCGTCAGTAATCATGGCGTGAGGCGATGACGCCCCAAATGTCTCATGCACATCGTAGCCGAGTCAATCCATCCCACGGCTCGCCCACGCAGCACCGAAGGTCTCGGATGCCGTGTGTAAAGTGTTCGTTGCTCTTTCCTTTTTTTTTCTGCACACCCTGGTGAGATGACGGGATCCCCGAGGTTCTCGTTTCTTTCCCGCCCTTGCCCGGCCTCAGCCTGCCCCCTCCACGCCAGGGACTTCTTTTAGAGTGCTTGCGTGCCGGGGGGAGGGGGGCGGAGGTCGAGTCCACACAGTCATATGACGAGCGGAACAGGCAGTTCAGGCAGCTTGGTGTTCGCGTCATCAGCCACCATCATCAGCCATCAGCATTGAGTGGAAAGTGGCTTCCGGCCACTTTCGAAGGGTCCATCATTGTGCGCTCCCGGTCCTATACCATCCAGGGCGGGTTATCACTTCTAGCGGCCAAGTACCACTTGTGAGAACAGTCTCGAACACCACACACGCACACACGAGTTCACTCACGCGCACTGCCAACAAAGAAAACAAAACAGGGTACAGACATGGATTTTCAACATTTTCGCGGGCGGGAAAGACGCACGCACACACAAGTTCACTCACGCGCACTGCAACCCGTAAGAAAACAAAGCAGGGTACAGACATGAATTTTCAACATTTTTGCGGGAGGGAAAGATGCACGCACACACAAGTTCACTCACGCACACTGCCACCCGTAAGAAAACAAAGCAGGGTACAGACACAGATTTTCAACATTTTCGCGGGCGGGATGGAAATGCGCGCTCGCCTCTCTGCGAAAGGTCTTAGAAAAGGTGTATATGCTCGCGGAAGCCGAGACGACCGAGTGGGGCATTGTTTAATTACCGGACAAAATCAGGACACAAGGAAGCGCTGTCTCTATGGAGTACGGTGCCTCAGGGGGTACCGATGCGACGGCCGAAAGTATTCGGACGCACCGTCCGGGCTCTGAGACCCGATGCCACTGCGCTCCGGAATCGACTCATGCGGCCTGCAATGGTAGACTTTCAAATCGGCTATATGAACGTGGCCGCCGGTGCGTCCCGTTTGAGGTTCCCCCACCTGGTTGTCACTACATATCTAGAACGTGAGTCGAAAAACCAGAGAAGTGTACATCTCGAGAAACAACTTTTAGTATAACCATAAACAACAAAAAAAAAACAAAAAGAAATAGGTTACAGGGCACCAATTAGCATGCACACATCAGGCAACACCACACGCAGGTGGATTTAAGGATCGCGACAATATGGTCCTAATTGGTCTTTAGAGTCCTTCACAAAACAAAAACGAATCGATGAGTAGGCAAATGTTCAAATCGGTACTTAGCGGCGATTCAGATGAGGGGTGTCGCTCGAGTTGTCCTCGCTGGGGCCTCCGGAGCGTAGCCGAAGGAGCGTCTCGACGATCCGGATCGCGGCCGAGATACGTCGGCCTAGGAGGGCAGCCTCGATGCGTCTTTCTCACTCCAGGTCCAAAACTCGTCTCCTTCCCTGCCCCCGGGGCAGCCGCACGGAGCAGGCGTCGTCGCATGCATACCGTTCTCCTCTCCCGCCGGGAGCATTGCGCCCATGTATCTTCCCGGCCGTGGGATCCGTGAGTTGGCGTGACCTTGAGGTTCCCGAAACCGCGCGGTTACGACGTCTGGTCTTCTGTCTAAACGATTATTGCTTCCGCGCAGACGCGCGCACTTTACGCCGTCTGCCTCGCTCCGTCCCCGTGGTATACGTCTGCGTCGTCTTTTGCGGGCCGGTTGTTTCTTCGTTTCCGTTCTTGTTAATTATTTGCTTTCCTTCCTGAGGCGGCGTCTTGCACTCACACGTGACAAGTACCCCCACACTTAAGAGTTTTCCCGCACGGAAAACTACTCACTGGCGTAATAAACACACACACGCACAGGCAAACGTCACAACAAACGGCACTGTTCACATAGTACAAACCATCAATAGCAAAGCTCGAACACACGTGTTTACTTCTTTTCTGCTGCTATATGGACATGCTACACACGCTGACAAATATAGCCTTAGTTCAGCCTACTTAGGAAGTCCGCTCCTACGTTTTCTCTCCCTTTTATATACTCGATGTCGAAGTCGTACTCCTGGAGCGTCAGACTCCACCTCATCAGCCTTCCGTTTGACCATTTAGTTTTTGTCAAACACTGTAGGGGCTGGTGATCCGTCTGTACTTTGAAATGTGTTCCGTACAAGTACAAGTGAAACTTCTTTACTGCCCACACCAGTGCTAAACATTCCTTTTCTACCGTCGAGTAGTTCTTTTCGCACTGGCTAAGCTTCTTGCTCGCATACGCCACAGGGTGCAGGATGCCGTCTTCCTCCTGCATCAGTACTGCGCCCAGAGCTGTGTCTGATGCGTCTGTGCGCAAAACAAATTCCTTGTCTACATTAGCGGCTAGCAAGACGGGTGGTTGCGCCAAGCATTCTTTCAGTTGACTGAACGCTTCTTGGTGTCGGTCAGTCCAGTGCACCGCATTTGGCGCCCCTTTCTTTGTCATTTCTACGAGTGGGAGAGCTTTGTCGGCGTACTGTGGGATGAATTCCCTGTAATATCCAGTTAATCCTAAAAACGACTGCACCTGTTTCTTGGTGTTTGGTCTTGGTGCCGCCTGTATTTTTTCCAGGATATCTGGCTTCGTCGCTATCCTGCCCATTCCTATCTCGTGCCCGAGAAAAGACACTGATTCGAACCCGACCTCGCACTTTGTGGGCTTCACCGTCAGGTTTGCCTCACGGAGTCTCTCGAACAGGGCTTCGAGCGCATTCAGATGTTCTTGCCAAGTATCTGTGGCGACCAGAATGTCATCTATATAGTGGTGTACATTTGGAAGACCGCCCAAAACCTTTCTCATTAGCTTAGTGAACGTGGCTGCGGCAGTTTTTAAGCCAAACGGCATGAATCGAAACTGGAACAGGCCGTTAGCGCATGAGAAAGCTGTTTTTTCTTTGGAACCTTCCTCCATTGGTATTTGCCAATAACCTTTCGCGAGGTCGAACTTCGAGAAAAATTTCTTCTGCGCGACGCTCGCAAACACCACATCGATTCTCGGAATCGGCTCGCTGTCAGGAATTAACACGCTATTGAGCCGCCTGAAGTCAACACAAAGTCGATTGGAGCCATCTGTCTTTTTGACGACTACGAGGGGTGAGTTATAGGCAGACTCCGTGCGTTCAATTATGCCAAGTTCCAGCATATCTTCTACTTCTCTCTCGACTGTCTTGTGTGCAACCAGTGGCAAAGGATACTGCCTGACGTGTATGGGCTGCTCGGTGGTCAGTCGCAGCTTGCACTCAAGAAGCTTCGTCTTCCCGGGCAGGTCTGAGAAAATGGTGTCATATCGCTCCAGCAGACACTTGACTTGCGCTATCTTTTCTGTGTCCAGAGTCGGGTTAAGCGCCGCGTCCCTTGGTCCCGATGTCTTTCTTGTGTTGAAAGTAGGCACTTCCCCCGCGTCCGGTTCATCATTGATGACCATGCAGGCGATTGTATGGTCAAGATCAGGACGCCTCTCTTCATAACCTTTCAGCATATTTATGTGGAATACTTTTTTGTTTCCGTTCACGAGTAGCTCGTAGTCTACTTCATTCTTCTTTGCTGTTACTGGAAATGGGCCCTTCCACTGCATTGTGAGCTTGTTCTTTTCACTTGGCAGCAGGATCAAGGCTTTGCCCCCTGGCTTGAGCTGTCGATTCACCGACTTTCGATCATAAAATTTCTTATACTTCTCCTTTGCGGCTTCCAGGTTGCAGTGTGCGATCTTGCAGGTTTCTTCCAACCTCTCTCTCAGCTCCAGTACGTAGGTACACGTGGTCTTCTCTTCCGTTCCCAATTCTTTATTGGACCAGAACTCTCGGAGAATGGTTAGTGGTCCTCTGACGGCTCTGCCGTATAGCATTTCAAACGGCGAGAACCCCAAACTTGACTGAGGGACCTCGCGATATGCAAATAGCAGTGCCGGGAGGTATCGATCCCAGTCGGCCGGTCTTTCTTGGCACATTTTCCTCATCATGTGCTTGATTGTCCCGTTGAAGCGCTCCACCAGGCCGTTGCACATCGGGTGATAGGGGGTTGTCAGCAGTTGCTTCATTGACATGAGTCGGCTCACTTCCTGCATCAAGACCGATGTGAAATTGGATCCCCGGTCTGTAAGCATCTCTTTCGGCACACCATATCGCGAAAACATCTCGAGTAGCGCTTCGGCCACCTCGACTGTATCGATAGTTTTCAAGGCGATAGCATCCGGGTACCTAGTCGCCATGTCGACCAGGGTGATGACGTACCGATTTCCTCTTCTTGAGGAAGGTGTCATAGGCCCAATGATGTCGACTGCCACCCTCTGGAATGGCATTTCAATGGTCGGCATAGTTGCAAGTGGTGCTTTCCCAACTCTTCCTTTCGGTACCGTTCTTTGGCATATATCGCAAGATCTGACATACCGCTTCACGTCACTCTGCAGGCCAGGCCAGTAGAATTCTTCGGTTATTCTGTTCACTGTGTTCTTGGCACCTTGGTGTCCCGCCATAATCGAATCGTGACCCAGACACATGACGGATGGTCTCAATTCTTTTGGTGTCACTAGTTGTAGGGCTTCCCTTCCTGAGTTGAAAGTACATTTTCGGTACAACAGCCCATCTTGGATGAGAAACTGGAATGTCGTCCGGCCTTTCTTTCTTTTTAGAATTTCGCCAACCTTCTTGAAACAGTCCGCCAGTGACGCGTCGTTGCTTTGCTCCTGCGCTACCTTCTCGGGAGTCACCTTCAGTAGTTCCGCCGCAGGAACCTTGAGTTTGGGCATCTTCCCTTGTGCTGCTTTTGCTGCTCTAGTCTGTACGGCAGACGACACTGTGGGTGTTTCGACTTTTCCTTCAGCCGGCTCTAGGTTTCCGCTGCACTCTCTTGAAATCACGTTGGAGGGAGTCTTCACAACGGTTTCCTCTTCATCTTTTTCATCCTGATCCGGGAAATGTTCCCCACTGAGGGTCCAGTCGGCATCGGGATCGTCAACTTTTCGTACGCCCGCGATGTTTCCTAGCACCAAGTCATATAGGGGTGCATCTAGGCATTTCGCCAAGACCGGCCCCGAATAGTACGGTGTAGAAATTTCAATCATTGCCTCGGGAAGGTAGCGAACGGTGCTGTCAACCAGTAGCACCGCCGCAAGTTGACCGGTAAGCTCCTCATCTTCAACAAGGCTCCTTCTTACTAGGACAGTGTTTGTGCCACTGTCTCTCAACACGCTCACGCGCTGTCCGCGAATTTCACCTTTAACTACAGGCATCGACTCGCTGACGGTTGTGTGCCTTGCCGTTTCCCCTTCCGATCTCTCACCCTCTGCCGTCTTTTCGACTTCCTCTGCGGTCAAGTCAGTTTGTCGGGGATGTACGATACACGCGGCTTTCTCTTGCGTCCGATATCTGCAGTCTTCTGTACGGTGGCCCCTCTTGTTGCAGTTTTGGCAGAATGTCTGCGTCTGCCCTCTATTTCCTCCAAGCCTACAGTCCGAGGCGCGGTGTCCAACACGGTTGCACAAGAAACACCTCGGGGGTTGCCTAAATGTGCCACTTTGCACTCCTCGCTTTACCGCGTCGACATCGGAAGCTCTCCCGTTGTCTTCCTTGACCTTTCCCAGGTTTCTATGGCCTTGGGCTTCCATGAACTGGTCAGCATATTCTGTAAATTCCTCTACTGTCTTCAACTTCCGCTCTTTCAGAAATATGGCCAACTTCGGGTGACAGCAGGCCAAAAACTGTTCCGCCACCATTAGATCTCTCACCCCTTGGTATGTTTTTTCAACCTCTGCCATTTCCAGCCATCGCTCAAAGTAGTTCGACAATCGCGATGCGAACTGCTTTGCTGTTTCCGCATCATTTGGTTTACTGCTTCGAAACCTATCTCGAAAACCTTCCGCGGTTAAACGGAACCTCTGCAGAAGTGTTTTCTTCACTTTGTCATAGTCCGTCGACTCTGATGCGGGCATCCTCCCAAAGACTGTTAATGCCTCGCCCACCAGACAAAGGCTCAGGGCTGTTGCCCATTCGCTCTTACTCCATCCTTGGCCTGTTGCGATTCTCTCGAAACGGTGCAAATACGCATCCAAATCGTCCCGCTTATCGTCAAAAGGAGCCATCAGCTTCCTTGGACAGACCGCTGTTGGGCGTGGGGCCCCAACACCTGACGAGAGTCCTGTTGCCTCTGGCACGGCTCCAACGTTAGTGTTCGCAAGGCGTAACCTGAGTTCAAGCACTTCTTTTTCCTGTGCCAATCTCTTTTCTTCTACCTCAGCCATCCGCTTAGCTCTCTCTTCTGTTTCACGTGCCTGCTCGCGAGCCCTGTCGCTCTCTTCAAGCGCCTGCCTGTGCGCCAACTCTTTTTCCTCTCTGTGTCTCGTTTTCCCTTCCTCATAAAGAGCCATTGTTTCCTCTTTCGTGAACCCGAGCTTTTCGGCTCTAAGCATAAGCTTTTGGAGGTCCATCTCTCTGGTTTTAGCACGAACACAAGCGTGTTGACTTTAACGTTCAGACAAAATGACTAAAGAGAATCCTGGCAGGCTCGCCATAAATTTGTCACTACATATCTAGAACGTGAGTCGAAAAACCAGAGAGGTGTACATCTCGAGAAACAACTTTTAGTATAACCATAAACAACAAAAAAAAAACAAAAAGAAATAGGTTACAGGGCACCAATTAGCATGCACACATCAGGCAACACCACACGCAGGTGGATTTAAGGATCGCGACAATATGGTCCTAATTGGTCTTTAGAGTCCTTCACAAAACAAAAACGAATCGATGAGTAGGCAAATGTTCAAATCGGTACTTAGCGGCGATTCAGATGAGGGGTGTCGCTCGAGTTGTCCTCGCTGGGGCCTCCGGAGCGTAGCCGAAGGAGCGTCTCGACGATCCGGATCGCGGCCGAGATACGTCGGCCTAGGAGGGCAGCCTCGATGCGTCTTTCTCACTCCAGGTCCAAAACTCGTCTCCTTCCCTGCCCCCGGGGCAGCCGCACGGAGCAGGCGTCGTCGCATGCATACCGTTCTCCTCTCCCGCCGGGAGCATTGCGCCCATGTATCTTCCCGGCCGTGGGATCCGTGAGTTGGCGTGACCTTGAGGTTCCCGAAACCGCGCGGTTACGACGTCTGGTCTTCTGTCTAAACGATTATTGCTTCCGCGCAGACGCGCGCACTTTACGCCGTCTACCTCGCTCCGTCCCCGTGGTATACGTCTGCGTCGTCTTTTGCGGGCCGGTTGTTTCTTCGTTTCCGTTCTTGTTAATTATTTGCTTTCCTTCCTGAGGCGGCGTCTTGCACTCACACGTGACACTGGTACACAATGGGAGAAAACCGTTTCTCCACTCGGTAAGGCCCCAACCATTTAGGAGCCAGCGCTGCGGAGAACCCTTTGCTGGCATCACTGAGGGCATGGTTGCGGTTGAGCACGAAGTCACCCGTCTGAAAGCAAATGTTTCGGTGGCTTTAGTCATACTGCACCTTCTGCTGGGCTCTAGCCGCTCCCAGGCTTTTCCGCGCCCTACTGAGGGCCTGTGCAAGCCTGGTAGGGTGTTGCGCCGCATAGGAAGAGCGCTCCCGCGACGCATTATCAACCCCTTCCTGGCACCGAGTGACAATGGTGAGTGGGTTACCCAACTCTCTCCCAAATGTGATATATGCGGGGGAGAACCCTGTGGAGCGGTTCTCAGCCGTCCGAATCGCGAACGCGAGTTCGTTCAGATGATCCACCCAGTCTTTCTTGCTCCTGGAAAAGGCCGTGAGCATGGTCTTTATCGTGTGGTTGCATCGTTCTGTCAGATTGGACTGGGGGTGGTAGGGCGAGGTGGGGCGGTGCTCGATCCGAAGGGATGAACATGTTTCTAGAAACACCCGAGCTGTGATGTATGACGCGTTGCCCGTAATAAGGCGCTCCGGAAAGCCAAAACGCGTGAAAACTTCTATCAGTTTGTCTAAAACCGCCCGGGCCGTCACTTTGTGAAATGGATAAAGCTCCACCCATTTGGTACAATGGTCGACCACTACCAAGAGGTGCTGCAAGCCCTGCTTACTCATCGGGAAAGGTCCCACAAAATCGCAGGCAGCGTATTGCCACGGCCGCTCACTTTCAATCGGTTGCATCAACCCCGGCGGTCGGTCACCGCGAGATTTCACCGTCTGACAAACGTGACATGTTCAGTAATAGCGAAATATGTCTCGCTTCATGCCAGGCCAGGTGACAGTGCGGCCAAGGCGGGCAAAGACCTTTGAGCCGCTCAAATGTCCGGCCAGGGGCTCGTCGTGAGCGTACCGCAAAAGTGCGCACCTCAGACCTTTTGGTACCACCACCTTAAACGAATCAATGTACTCATCCTCGGCAGCGATATACCTCAGCACGAGCCCATCGGTGCCCAGCAGGAACGAATCTTCAGGACAACAGCTAGCTGGCTGGAGCCCTTTGGCGGCCGTTGCACTATCAGCAACGTTACGGCGCTCTACTTTCTGCATATGACTTACGATCACCCTTCAGAACGGATCGGCCTGCTGGGCCCTCAGTAGCTCTTGCCGGCTGAATATGATAGCGGCATCCCCATTGGAGGAGCGGTCTTCATTGCGATTAGCTGGAGATGAAGCAAAGGCATGGTTCTCCGTCGCGTTGCGGATCTGGCCTACAATGCAACACCCCTTAGGCACTCTCGAGGCGGCTTCACCCTTAAAGGGCCACTGTCCAGGGAAGGCCCTTCTAAGCAAAGGAGCCCAGTGTTTCGATCAGGTACCGGAGATAGTCTGTGCAAAATGCTACAGTGAAACGCGCGCCGCAAAGCACCGAAAATACAATTTAAAGCTGTCTCATGCTCTCCTTTGGGAAGCCAGGTTCCCCGTTCCCTGCGCTAGCCAGACGGGCCACAGTAATGACGTACGTACCGCGAACGACGTCCATTGGTCCTTCTCACTGATTGACGGGAGAAAGATGGGTGTCTACTGCTCGCTGCGCGCTTTTCCCTCGCCACGGCCAGACTGGTTGGTTGGTTGGTTGGGAACTTTGGGATATTCACGGGGGGTGGGGGGGAACCGGACACGGGTTATGGCGGCCTAATATCGCGGCGGCACTCTTGGTGTCCGGGGGTGGGGAAGTGGGATGTTGGGAGGGGTGGGGGGGGAGATTGCCTTGTCGTCGTGGCCCGCACCAAGCAAATAGCCCGGTGAGCATCGGCAGGTCGGTGGTCCGGTGCGCAGCCTCCGGTGCAGCAGCGCTTCTGGTTGTTCCAGACGAAGCCTGGTACTGCGCCTCTGCGAGGCACAGGAAGGACTGCTGTTGACAGCAGGACGCCACGGCGATTGGGGCAACCGCCGCAGCAGGAGGGGACCGCGATAGACTGCTGCCAAGGCAGCAGCGCGGCGGGTGGCGCTGAGGTGACCGTCAGTATACAGCGCACCGAGGCCCGCGAGCAGGGAGCCCACGGGGAGCTGTCCCGGAGTATCCAGGTAGCAGCAGGAGGGGGTGCCAGGATTCACGAGAACACGTGGTCCATGGCGGCGAGGTGGAGCCGCCTCGGTGCACACAAGTGGTGCTGCGAGTACGGCGAGTGGCTTGCACGTGGCAAGCATGCTGGCTTGGCTGGAAGCGCGAGCGCAGCGAGGACTGCGGCATCACAAAGATGTCAGCAGGGAGTCACCGCGACGACGAAGTCGGGCGGCAACTGGGGGGGGGGGGGGGGCGCCGGGAACTGCTGCAGCTGCAGCAGCGTGGCGGGTAGGTCGCCGGATCCACAGCAACACGTGGTCCGTGGCGATGGGGGGAGGCAGGGTTCTCGCGCCACGAGGGTGCAGCGAGAGTTAGCCAGGGTGCGTCCCAGATCCAAGGAGCTGCAGGAAGCCGCGGGCGGTTCTGCAGGCTGCTGTCCATGAAGTAGGGAGGGGGCCGCCGCCGCCGCAGCAAACGACCGCGGCCCCGAGGAAATCCTTTTTCGAGGAGTAGGGCGCCGCGGCCGCCGAAGCGGCCCGCCGAGCTAGGCCTCTAGGAGAGGTAGCGGGTGGCCGCTGACGCGGCCGACTGCTGGGAAGACCTCCTAGTAGAAGGAACTCGCCGGCGCTGGGGAGCGCGTGACGAGCGAGGACGTACGCCTGCCGCTACGGACGGTAGCGGGCGCAGGCGAAGGTGCTCGGCGGCAGCGAAGCTGGTGCGACGGAGCGAGGCGCGACGATATCGCGGGAGGCGAGCAGGGACACATCCGCACACCTCGAAAGTCTGAACGATGGCGGCGCGCGCTCCCTCGGCCGTTTTTTTTTCGCGCTCGCGGAGTGCCACGCCCCACCTCCCGCCAAACGCGGAGGAGGAAGGGGAATTTGTCTTGCGGAGGCTAGACGACCTCGGGCAGGAGAGTGAAAAACCTTTGCGAGGGAACGGAAGGAGAGAAGCATGACAGAATCGGGTGATTGCGGTGGCTGTAACTGCGTTAATAGTTACTCTTTTCAAAAACATTTTGCGGCCTTGCGTTCCAGGGGCGAAGTCTCACAGTCACCGGGGAAGAAAATATTTTCGACCGGAGGATGGACAATGGGCCTTTAAAGAAGGGGATAGCCCGTCCACCCCTCCGTGGACCGTTAATGCTTGACCCACTTACTTTCTCGGTACAGCGCGACTGGCACCCGCGTGCCGCCTCCGGCGCACAGTCACCATCAGACCCTCCCAGGGGGAAGGCAGCCCCCGTGCAGCTCTCTTCACATACTACACCGCCCCCGCCCTCTCTCGTCGCTCGTGCAAGGTCACACGTCCCCGAGGGGGAACCCGTGTCATTACTTTCACTGCGAACGGCAGACGAGCAAAGCGACCGCTAAGGGAGCTCTCTCTCCCCGTCTATTTCCTCGACGCTCATGCTGGGAAGCGGCACTGCCTCCCCCTCCCGTCGCTCGCCCCCAGCAATAGCGGTGGCGAGCAGAGGGGCGCTTGAAAGCGCGTCTGCGACGACGTTGTTATTCCATTTACGGCATTGCACCGAAAAGTCAGCGTTGTACGAGAAGCGCCCAGTGCGCTAACCGACCCACAGGTTCGCGAAGGCGCATGAGCCAGCTGAGTGCGCTGTGATTGGTCTGCACCACGAACCTCGTGCCGTCAAGACAGATATCGAACTTTCGAAGCGCAAACACGATCGCCAAGCATTCATTTTCAGTAACCGAATAATTCTGCTCCGCGGGGAGTAAAGACCAGCTAGCAAAGGCCAGTGGGTGCATGACATCGAACTTCTGGAGGACGACAGCCCCCAATCCCAAATCGCCCGCGTCCGTCTGGACAACAAATTCTCTGGCCAGGTCGGGCAACCTAAGCTGCGCCGTTTCGGCAATGGCGCGCGACAATCCGCGGAACGCTTCCTCTTGTTCAGGGTCCCATTGCCACTGGATTGACTTTCCCAAGAGCTTGGTCAGTGGAGCCTGGAGTCTGGCACACGACGGAATGATCAATAAAAAGTGACCATTCCCAGGAAGCGGCGAAGGTCACGCAGGTCTCTTGGCCTGAGAAAATTTAGGATCGCTTGTAGTTTCTCCGAGTTCGGTTCTATGGAACATCCACCCAGTGTGAATCCCAGTAACTGAATTTGAGTTTGAGCCACCTGTGCTTTCGCTGGGTTAAGGCTTATGCTCGCTGCTTTGATTCGGCCCAGAATGTCCTCTACGTAGTGGGCGTGCTCCTCGAACGTTCGCGAGTAAATCACAATGTCATCAAGGTAGCACATGGCATGAGACCATTTTGCTTCGTCAAGGACCTTGTCTATTAGCTTCTGAAAAGTGGCCGGCGCGTTGCACAATCCGAAAGGCATTCTCGCAAGCTGAAATAGGCCTCGATGGCAGGGAAAGGTGCTCTTGGCTTGGTCCTCGGGCTCCATCTGCACCAGCAGGCAGCCCTTGGTGGCATCAAGCATGGTGAAATGCAGTGACGAACCCAAGTTACTCACAATAGACTTAATGGTGTGCAGCGGATAAGCGTCCTTCCTGGTTACGGCGTTCAATCGACGGTAGTCAACACACAGGCGAACGCTACCATCTTTTTTTGGGACCAGGACGACTGGAGATGACCAGGGGCTATCGGAACGCCTGACTATACCGGTAGACAGCATCTCATCCAGCACGCCGTCAATAGCCCGTCTTTTGCACAGACTAACTGGTCTGGGATTGGTCTTCAGAGGAAGCGTGTCTCCGGTCACAATCCAATGACACACCTTATCAGTGCAACTTGGCTTTTCGGATAGCAAAATAGCGCGGACGACAAACACCACAGCAAGGGAACACAAGACGAGTGCTGTTTTTTGTGTTTCTTTGCCGTGGTGTTTTTCTTTCACGCTATTTTTCTACCCAATATGTTCCACCAACTCGCCGTTTGGCTATAGTGTTGGCCTTTCGGTGAACAGCTCGGCATAATGACAAAGCACGTCTGACATGCCAGCCTTTTGCTCCCATTCCAGCCCGGAAGCACCGATCATCAAATGGTGTAATGCCTCATCTCGCGCAGTCACGCGCCCCCGCCTTGTTCCGAGCGTGACCGTCGGTTCGGTCATGGCGATCGCCCCCTCGCCCACAGCCCTGCACGAAAGAGGCGCCCCCTCCGAAGGAGCTTGAACACGAGTGGGATGGGGGCTTGCGAAAGGCCTCAGGGGGGACAACGGTCTGACACGGTAGCTACCGCTTGCAATGTCCACAATTATCCTCGTCCTACGCAGAAAGTCGCTCCCAAGAATTACGGGGACCGTTAGACCAGGGAGGTGAATAAATCGAAAGCGCGTCGCTCGGCTCTACCATCGGACTTTCAACCTCGCCGCACCAGCTGCGCGTACGGTGCCGCTGGCAAGGTTAAAAACAGCCCGGCATTCTCTCCGGCGAAGAGAATGCCGCTGAAGTAGCGCGAAAACATCGTCTCTAAAAATGGAGGCTCTGGCCCCCGAGCCCACAAGTGCTGGCACTTCATGACCCGCGATGGTGACAGTTATGTACTGGGCTGGCATGTCAGAGCACAGGCCCACACGGCACACGGAGGGGGCAACCATTATCTCGGTCGAACTTGCGCTCACGCCCGACCCCCGACCCCGTTTCCCTGCTGGATGGGCCGACTTGTGCACTGACGAGAAATATGGCCTAAGCCGCACTCAAAACACCGCACCCCGCGCGTATTTCTACTTCTTGGAACGGCCTCGGGCCGGGTGCTCCCCACTGAGCGGCCTTCCGGTCGTTTGGGGAGTGTCTCTCCCTCCTGCCTGCTGTGTCCCGGGCGGCGCTTTTTATCAGAGTGGCAAACCGCGACCGCAGTGCTACTGTTTACACGTTGGTGGAAAGAAAAAGGGTCCAGACCGCGTTTGCTTAGCTGCCACTCTTGGAGGCTCTCCATGCCGACTGCGCACAGAGCTTGGGAGGTGGAATAATGACGCGACTGAGAGAACTCCCCTGTCCACGCGCACCATGGCTCCAACGCTTCTCTGGCAGGCGGTGGAGGGCGATAATCGCGCATGGCAAGGATGTCGCCTTGCACGCGCTTGGCCTCCGCCGCCAGCTCCCCCATGTCGCTAAACCGACCGCCAAGCAAGTAGGCCGCAAAAGTCGGATGCGCCTGTCTAACAACTCTTTCGACGTGCTCCTCGTTTGAGGCGGTCGGCTCCGCAATCTGGAACAGCTACTCCATCGTTCGCACATATTCCAAAAGGGACTCGTCAGGCGTCTGCGTCCGCAACTCTAGCTTTCGCCGCATCCTACGATGGTAATCTACAGGAAAGAACTCCCTAAGGAGAGCCTCCCTGAACTCATCGAGCGTCGTTGCGCGATTACCGCAAAGCCTGTACCACTGCGCTGCTCGCTCCGTAAGGGCGACAGGTACAATACGTGCGAGCATATCGCGGTCATCGAGACCTGTCGCTGCCTGGTAATGCGTCAGACTTTCAATGAAATCCGTTACACTGACTGTGTCGGCGTAGCCGCGGTACGTTGGGACAGCCACTTTTACTGCCTCCAGGGAAGCCTGGAGAGCGTTCGACAGCAACCGGATGAGCTTCATGGCGTCTTGCGCAACGACGACGCGGCCGCTCCGCCGAGAGTTCCCGCCTCTTGGATCCTAAGCTGTTCGGCATCCGTAAGCAGCCGCGCCGTTTCCACCAGCCCTGCGGTCCCAGGAGCATCCGACGCGACTATTTCATGGCTCCGCCTGAGCGGGCTCCCAGCTGCCTGCGCGTTGGCGCGCCCTTCACGGTGGTCTCTGTTAACAAGCGGTGTGCTTAGCAGTCTGCCCTCCTCCATCAGGGACTGCAGTCAACCATTATCCGTTGCAAACTCGCGCGAGCCCTAACCGGAGAGAATGGGCGTCGGTGTTGTGCTTTCCGCCTGCTGCCCTACAGCCGCCAGTGCCGTTTGTTGCACCGCTGATTCCACTCTCCCCGACCATAAAACATCCCCAGTGACGACTGAGCTGTCCCATTCAGCGACGTCTGCGAGAAAAGTCAAAGGTGACGCCTCTCGAAAACTGGAGTACATGACGTGGCAAGATAACACCAGTTTTCAGCTCGTGGTTCACGGCAATAATTACACAGGCAGTCGTACCCCACGTTCGGGCGCCAAAAATATGAGCGTATAATTAGATCCCTGCGCGTCCGACGTTCGCATGCAGCCCAAAAGTGGGTCTCTGCATATCCCGACGCCGTGCGGAGAGGGAGACCCACCGCAGGGTTCTAGCACCGAACTCAAAGGGGTCCGGTCTGCTCTCGCCACGCCAGGGCACTCACTCTCACCCCGAGGGAATGAGCGACACTCACGACACAGACATTTTATCGCCGGGGCCTACGGTACAAAAACACGGTGTGGTAAAAACCCCTAACTAATTCTTCCAAGGCGTCCACCACAGCCCGAAACCGACCACCGCGGCAGCGCGCCCCGACAACGGTTGGAGAATGCGGGTTGGTGCGACGGGAAAACCCCGTCGCCGTGCCGTTGAGCAGCGGAGGCCACAGGGCAGATATGAGGGAAGGAACCAGCCTGACAAGGCACGCGAATGTCCGTCGGCACAGGCCTTTGGGACCGCGGAAATGATCGCTCACGTACCTTGTCGTTGCGGTTGGCCCCCGTTACCCGTGAGTCGCGCTCGTCGCCGCCTCCGCATCCGACCTCCCCCGCGCCCCGCAACCCGGCCTCCAGGACGCAACTCCGTTCATGGTACCCAATGACAGGGCACCATGAACGGATGTGCAGCGGTGGCGTAGCGGTCGAAAATCCGCCTCGCATGCGAGAGGACCGGGGTTCAAATCCAGGTGCCGCGCAATTCTCCACCGGATGACAATAATAAAAAAAAATCCGCGTGTCGATGGAATTGCACAAACAGGTTTGGGGTGCGACCTGGTGCCGGTGAACACCTCCGCCAACGCCCTCCCTCACCAGAACGTGAGTTGGCCAGCCTGGTGCAGTAAATGGCCGCAACCTTCTATGATAAGCTCCATAAAATGCCGGCCCTCAGTCACCAGCGGCTGCGGAACAACTGACCACGGCGGCGGTCGGACCTGTGACGCAGCAGGGGGTGCTAAGAATTCCTGGCTCCGCTGGAAAGGCCGCCATTGGAAACTGACCCTGGCAATGTTTAACGCTAGAACCCTAGCTAGTGAAGCTAGTTTAGCAGTGCTGTTAGAGGAACTAGAGGGCATGAATTGGGATGTCATAGGGCTTAGTCAGGATAGGAGGCCGAATGAGGCATATACTGCGCTGAAGGATGGGCATGTACTGTGTTATCGAGGTTTACCAGAGAGGCGACAACTAGGAGTAGGTTTCCTTGTCAATACGTATATAGCAGGTAATATAGATGAATTCTATAGTATTAATGAGAGGGTGGCAGGCATCGTAATTAGGCTTAATAAGCGATATAAACTGAAGGTTCTAGAGGCCTATGCACCTACATGTAGTTATGATGACCAGGCAGTTGAAAGCTCCTACGAAGATGTAGAATCGGCAATGCGAAAAGTGAAGACGCAGTATGCTGTACTAATGGGCGACTTGAATGTCAAGGCAGGGAAAAAGCAGGTAGGAGACCAGGCAGTAGGTGACTATGGCATTGGTTCTAGGAATAGCAGGTGAGAGTTACTAGTTGAATTTGCAGAGCGCAATAACTTAAGAATCATGAATACCTTCTTCAGCGAACGGAAGAACCGGAAATGGACATGGAAAAGTCCTAACGGAGAGACTAAAAATGAAATCGACTTCATAATGTGTTCAACCCCCGCCATTGTGCAGGATGTAGAGGTAATCGGGAAAGTGCGATGCAGTGACCACAGGATGGTGAGGTCCCGAATTAGCCTAAATCTGAAGAAGGAACGCAACAGATTAGTAAGAAAGAAACCCATCAATGAATTAGTGGTGAGGGGGAGGGCAGAAGAGTTCAGGATCTCGCTACAGAATAGATATTCAGCTGTAACTGAGGATGGCGACATTACCCTAGAGGCAAGGAACAATAATTTCAGAGATATCATACTGAGTGCGCGGTAGGAGTAGGCGGTAGGATAGTTAGAGAGGATACCGGTAAGCTGTCTAAGGAGACGAAAGATTTGATTAAGAAACGGCAGAGTATGAAAGCTTCCAATCCAACAGACCAGATCAAATTGGCCGAGATATCAAAGCTAATCAATAAGCGCAAGGTGGCCGATATAAGGAAGTATAACATGGAGAAAACTGAGCATGCTGTAAAGAATGGGGGAAGCCTTAAAGTGGTAAAGAAGAAATTGGCATGGGCAAAAACCAGATGTATGCGATAAGGGACAAGGCGAGTAACGTCATCACTAATATGGAGAAGATAGTCAAAGTAGCCGAGAAGTTCTATACAGATCTCTACAGTAGCCAAAGTAGTCTGGGCAGTAATGAGATTGGCGGTAGGAAAAAACAGTCAGACGTTCCACCAGTCACGAAGGACGAGGTCAAGAAAGCACTAAAAACTATGAAAAGAGGGAAATCAGCTGGAGAGGATCAGATAACTACAGATTTGCTGAAGGACGGGGGGGGGGGGATATCGTGCTAGAAAAAATGACCACCCTGTATACGCAGTGCCTGGTGTCATCGACGGTACCGGAACCATGGAAGAATGCAAACATTATCCTCATTCACAAAAAAGGGGGCTCTAAGGACCTTAAAAATTACAGAACAATCAGCTTACTGTCTGTTACGTATAAGGTATTTACTAAGGTAATCGCTAATAGAATCAGGACAACCTTAGACTGCAATCAAGCAAAGGATCAAGCAGGATTTCGGAAACGGTACTCTACTATCGATCATATCCATACCATCAATCAAGTGATAGCAAAATGCTCGGAATATAACCAGCCCTTATACATAGCATTCATTGATTACGAAGAAGCATTTGACTCAGTTGAAACCTCGGCGGTGATGCAGGCATTGCGAAGTCAGGGGGTAGAGGAGCCGTACGTGAAAGTGCTCGAAGATATATATAGTGGCTGCACAGCAACCATAGTTCTGCATAAAGAAAGTAACAAAATTCCGATAAAGAAAGGTGTTAGGCAAGGAGACACAATCTCCCCAGTACTATTCACAACTTGCTTAGAAGAAGTATTCAGAGACTTGTAATGGGAGCAGTTAGGGATAAGGGTAGATGGAGAATACCTCAGTAATCTGCGATTTGCTGATGACATTGCCTTGCTAAGCAACTCGGGGGTGAACTGCAAATAATGATTGATGACCTAGACAGGAAAAGTAGAAAGGTAGGCTTGAAAATCAATATGCAGATGGGTAAGGTAATTTTCAACAGCCTCGGGAAGGAACAGCAGTTTACATTACGAAGCGAAGTACTGGAAGTAGTAGGCGATTATGTCTACTTAGGACAGATCGTAACCGCAGATCCGGACTCATGAAAAGGAAATAACAAGAACAATAAGATTGGGAGGAGCGCATTTGTCAAGCGCTCGATGATTATGACTAGCACCCTACCGGTATCGCTCAAGAGGAAAGTATACAACTGTTGCATCTTGCCTGTACTCACCTATGGGGCTGAAATGTGGAGGTTAACCAAGAGAGTTCTACTTAAGTGGAGGACAACCCAGAGGGCTATGGAACGAAAAATGGTAGGGGTAACATTAAGAGGTAGAAAGCGTGCAGAGTGGTTTAGAGAAATAACTCAAGTTACCGACATTCTAGTGGAAATTAAGAAGAAATGGACATGGGCAGGACATGTATTGCGAAGAGAGGATAACCGATGGTCGCTGAGGGTAACAAACTGGATTCCAAGGGAAGGAAAGCGTAGCAGGGGGCGGCAGAAAGTTAAGTGGGCAGATGAGATTAAGAAGTTCGCAGGGGTCAAGTGGATACAGCTAGCACAGAACCGGGTTAAGTGGAGAAATATGGTAGAGGCCTTCGCCCTGCAGTGGGTAGAATCAGGCTGATGATGATGAATGAGAGGGCCGGGACAGAGCGGCACCCCTTAGAGCGCACCGGGAAGCCGGGTAGAGACAAAGTACTCCCGCGCCTCACGGAAGAGGGTTCGCGTGTGTCGCAGGGACAGCACAGGCTGCGCCTGCAGACGCCGCGTAACCCCACAGTCTCCTGCGTTATACTGGGCCCATAATCAGTTATGGCGCTGGTGCGCTGGGACCCAGCGGCACTGGTTTTAGCAATAGTGATGCGGCAGTGGAATATGCTATTTTAGCTTTCAAATGTGTGTTGATCCACAGCAGGATATTCGCTATATTGCTTTGTGTGGTTATACTCGAGTCGAGTGGTATCAATACGGGAAGTTTGACGCAACAGATAGTCGAGGCTTTCAGCCGCTGGTCGAAACCCTCCTTCCAGTAGGGAAATACTGAAATTCGCTCGTGGTCAACAAAAAAAAAATCGGGTACATGCCCGTTGCTCGTCTGCAATTTTTTTTCACCCGAATAATCGTATTTTCGCTTAAGGCATTAATATTTTTTCACAACAGTTATTTATATAATGCTAGAAAATAGCTCTGCGAGGTCCATTGCAGCTGTTTTCAGAATACAACATACTGAATTCAGCAATTATTGCAGTTGCCATTGCCCAGTAATATGGAAGGCGTAAATCTTCACTCGGAGCTTTTTGTCTAGCGGGAATGTGTGGAAACTGACATCGTCGCGGTCGAAGGTGCTCGTACACCCGAAGGCACAGCAGTACCGCATGTTGGGACGGGTGTTCCACTCAAGCGACACATTGAACTTCTGCAACCTCGAAACACGAGCAACAACGCAGGCTAAAAACGCACTCGGGCTGTTGTGAGCACCTGGTTATCCTCACGGTGACGTCACGCACGCCGGCGCGGGTGAGGTTTCTCTCTTCACTCTCCTCCTATCTTGCACCGTCGCGGGCCACGAGAACTTTGAACGATGCGCTTTCATTCGCCGATTGATCTGGTGTTTTCGCATTAATCGTAAAAATAACTTCACAGACCTGACCAACAATAAGTTTACTTCAGTATAGTGGAATGTGAGCAAGTTTGAAAATCACTGCAGTTTCCCTTTAAAAACGCCGCATACCTTAAATGACCTGATTCGTACATTAGCGAAGACTTTTCTGCGCGTGTACGGGAAATTCGAAAGGCTCTCTGGGACAACTCGGTTGATATCCGCAAGGAAGCAGATAAGTATAGATAGCAGTACGATTCCCTGATAGTCGGCAGTGTTCGTTACACTTGGGATGATGCTTGCAAAAGGATCGTCAAGGCTCCACGTGCTACAGTGTCTAGGGACACAGAGTGACTCGTTAATGAGCAGAAACTAACTCCTGAATATATATGCACGAAGCTTGCTTAATAAGGTACAAAACTTTAATTGGCCTATAGAGTGGTCATCATCATCATCAGCCTGATTATACCCACTGCAGGGCGAAGGCCTCTCCCATATTTCTCCACTTAACCTGGTTCTGTGCTAGCTCCATCCACTTGACCCCTGCGAACTTCTTAATCTCATCCGCCCACCTAACTTTCTGCCGCCCCCTGCTACGCTTTCCTTCCCTTGGAATACAGTTTGTTACCCTCAGCGACCATCGGTTATCCTCTGTTAGCACTACATGTCCTGTCTATGTCCATTTCTTCTTCTTAATTTCTACTAGACTGTCGGTAACTTGAGTTATTTCTCTGACCCACTCTGCACGCTTTCTATCTCTTAATTTTACCCCTACCATGTTTCGTTCCATAGCCCTCTGGGTTGTCCTCAACTTAAGCAGAACTCTCTTGGTTAGCCTCCACGTTTCATCCCCATAGGTGAGTACAGGCAAGATGCAACTGTTGTATACTTTCCTCTTGAGCGATACCGGTAAGCTGCTAGTCATAATCTGCGAGTGCTTGCCAAATGCGCTCCATCCCAATCGTATTCTTCTTGTTATTTTTTATTGTACCTCTGGTTTTATTGTACCTCTTGTTAGGAAACGCCGGTCATGTTTACCATGGCGTGTCCATTTGTACACAACGTGTCACATGCATCCTTGGCTGCCGCTGCTTCAACCTTGTGTAACTGCTACGAATGAAAGGTTTCGGCATTCCTGAGCCTTCTTTTTTTATTATAGGCCTCAAGAATCATGCTAGAACGAGATGTAAGGCTCCGAATTCGTCCATCGACCAGCTTTTTGATGCGGTCTTGAATGGAGATGTGTCAGACGCGGATCTCTCTGATGACGAAGTCGACGATTTACAGCCAGTTCAAGCGGTAAGTGGCAAGATAAAGCTCGTGTTAGCAGCTGCATAAATTTGCCTTCACATTTATAGGAAACTGCATCGGATGAAGAGCATGACCCAGCAATGCAACTGGCAGCCGCCGACGATGATCAAAGTGACAGTGAACAGCCGTCTGCAAAAAAAGTGAAACATGTCAAGTGGGTCGCCAAACATTTCGATCCAGTGGACACGCGCTGCACATGCCAGCCGCTTGGCGGGTCAACGCCAGAGGAACCGCTACAGTATTTTATGAAGTATTTCACAGACGAAGTGTTCGAGCGCTTCATGAAGTACACAAACATTTATGCCTTGCAGAACACAGGAGCCGAAATTTCGTGCTCCGTTGAAGAAATGAAAGTGTTTTTTGGAATTTTGATTTACATGGGAGTCTTGAAATTCCCACGTGCCCGCATGTATTGGCAAAAAGGTACCCGAATGCCTGCAATCGCACATGCAATGCCAGTAAATAGATATTTTAGGCTGCGAAGCGCACTGCACATAACCGACCAGAATGAAGCAAGGAATATATCTAGCCTGGACAAGTTCTGGAATGTGAGGCCACTTCTTGATGGGATTCGTTTCCGATGCCTTCAACTTGAAGAGCTTGAACACAGCTGCATTGATGTGCAGATGGTGGCATTCGCTGGTAGGGTCCCAGCGAAGCAAGTGGTGAAGAGCAAGCCAAACCCTGTCGGAGTCAAAATCTTCGTGCGGTGCAGCACCGATGGCCTGGCGCATGATTTTGAATTGTATCAAGGCAAAGGCACAGGTATAGACAGAGAGTTCTCGTACCTTGGGCTAGGGGGCTGTGTAGTAATGAGGCTTGTAGAGTCGTTCCCAAAGCACCGCAACCTCAAGTTATTTTTTGACAATTACTTCACATCTGTGTTGCTTCTGAGGGAGCTGAAAAGTATTGGTATCCTTGCCACTGGTACAATCAGGTGCAACAGGCTGCTCGGTTGCAAGCTGAAGGGCGAAAAACAAATGCGAAAGGAGGAGCCTGGGAGCTCCGATATCAAGGTGACTGAAAAGGGAGACGTGGCCCTTGTGCGATGGAAGGACAGCAGTCTGGTGACAGTGGCCTCAACACACGTCTCCACTGGTGAGGCAGGGGTTGTGAGCAGATGGAGCTCTTCCAAAAAGGAGCGCATTGAGGTGGAATGTCCACAGGCTATACTGGAGTACAATCGTCACATGGGTGGGGTTGATAAGTTGGATTTCCTAATGTCTCTCTATCAAATTAGAGCAAAAACAAAATAATGTCCTGTAAGGGTCATTTCACACCTCACCTCGTTCGCACTTGCAAACTCATGGTTGCAGTATTTACGAGATGCTTCTGCAGAAGGTCTTGTCCGACAGAACACGATGGACATGCTGCAGTTTCAAACTGACACTGCCTTGAGCCTGCTCATTTTCAATAAACCTTTGGGAAAGAAGCGAGGGCGACCAAGTGCGGAAAGTCTGGAGAAGGCACCGAAAGCACCTCACAATAGTGGGCCCCTTCCTACAAACTCTGTTCGTTTAGATGCTAAAGCGCACTGGCTACAACACGTGGAAGCAAGATTCCCACTGCGTTGCAGGAATGCTGGATGCCATTCGAAATCACGAGTGCGATGCAGTAAGGGCAGAGTTTTCTTGTGCCTGTCCGCCACTAATGATTGTTTTTATCAATTCCACACCAAGTAAGGAAGTAGGCCGATCAAAAATGTCTTCCATACCACTAACGACCACAGAAGCTATTGTGTATTGCGCAAATCCCATTAGTTCCATGCAATAAAGCTTTTGGTTCTTTTTGGCTGATTTAGTTCTATTGAGTCACACTGTGTACATATGAGGACTGCGACCTAATTTGTAAAGCGCGTAAGGTATCGGGCTGTTTAAGCTTTTTTAGTGAATTATTGGTTCTCAAGAGCACGCACAGGGAGTTTGAAATTTTTTTGATGGGTATTTCCTAATGTGTGTCGCAAAGGGCTTAGGGTAACAGACTGAATTCCAAGGGAAGGAAAGTGTAGCAGGGGGCGGCAGAAAGTTAGGTGAGCGGATGAGGTTAAGAAGCTCGCTGGGATCAAGTGGACGCAGCCAGGACAGAACCGGATTAATTGGAGAAATATGGGAGAGGCCTTCACCTTGCAATGGGTATAGTCAGGCTGATGATAAAATAATGACTAATGAAATGATCTAGAGCAGAGCGCAAAAGTTTCATCTTCGTGACTAAAATTCCTTCTCTAGCTTCTGGTTCCAAGTCACCCTGATCTAGCTTCAAAAAAGGGCCGCTGCCTCTTGAGGTGTCATATAAGGTTTTCTTCTTGTCCCAGTTTTCCATTTTCTGTATACATCTAGGGTCAGGATCTTTTCCATTGAACTATTCCAGTTTTCGGCCTGTTGGTTTTTTACCTGTCGTTTAAAGTTCTTTATTTCTCCGTCGTGCCTTCCTACATTCTTACTAGTTAGTTTTCTGGTCCTTTTCCGCCACTGTAAGTAAATGCCCTTTCGGTATAAGTACTTAAATACTTTAGCTGCCCAACTATTGTCGTCCAGGATCCTGAGACGTTTATCGTACAATATTTTTCTCTGAGCCTCTCGTGCCTCAAAAGGCGTCCATCCCGTGTCTGCCTGCACTGATTCGTTTGTAGCGTTGTCGCGGGATCCCAGTGCTAACCTTGCCACAGATCTCTGATATATTTCTAACCCCGACTGTGCTTCTGCCCTTAAGCACAAAACCGCTATCTCGATGGTAAGCCCTTGTGCCCTCCCCACAAGTTTTGGAGATGTATCATATCGCGTCTAGCCAAGTGTGTCCAGACCGATAAGCTCTGGGGGCGTTGTCTCAACTCGGTGTATAAAATACGGCCGCTTAATAAACCATAGAGGATTCGTGCCGTAGCATTCGGCTCATGCTAGTCTCGCAGGCCGACGCAGCCGATACATGGTGTCAGAAGCCTCTAACCTAGGTCGCCTCCGGCACGTCTGAAACGAACTCGACGCAAAACGAAGACCAGCAGGATAGATTTCGTCAAACCAGCGGACCCGCTGCGATTCGAGGGCGACATCAGCAAGCATTGGTAACTAAAGGCTTGATCTATTCCTGACCGGAAGAGAAGCTACTGGTAAGCAGCGACCTGAATTGACGAAGATTCCCTCTGCTTCTCTACTTCACCAGGAGTGAGATTGAGAAAGGGGGTGGCATAACCTATCCTGCTAATTACAAAAGCACGAAGCAGTTTTATTAGACAGCTTTCTCTGAGGCCTTTGTTCCTGAGAGAGATTTGCCTGAATATTCCCGTTACCTAGTCGACATACATCTGCAGCTTTTTCACGAAGACAGCTTTGCAGCTGAGCATCGCTTAAGAAGGTGCCATCGAGGTGTACAACACATTCACCGTCAATAAAGACGAGTCAAATAAGGACTTCATTACGACGATAAAGAAATTCGACAAGTACTTTGCTTCGCAAGTCAATGAAGTGCATCAACGCTACCTGTTCCGGATCCGAATGCAAGAGCCCGGTGAGTTTTTTCAACATTCCTTAGGAGATCTGAAGATAAAAGCACGATCTTATAATTTGGTGTACTAGCTGAGTCGATGATCAGGGACTAGATTGTTTTGAAAGGCATGACGCAAAGACTCGTGAGAAGCTTCTAGTAAAAAGCCAATTAACGGCCAACAGCCAGTTAACGGTTCAGAAGGCAGAACTATGCAAAGCTGCCGAAGCGGCAGCAGCGCGCCAGGAAGTTTAGATGCGAGAGCAAAACTAGGTTGATCCGGTACGCAAGGCAAGAGAGATTGAAGATTAGAAGGCAGCAAGTGCGCCATAAATGTCGAAAGTGCAGAAGGACGCATCCCCCACGAAAGTTTCCAACGTTCAGAATAGTTTGTCGAGCATGTCAAGGAAAAAAACCACTTTGCCCCATACTGCAGAAAGAAAATTCAAATTGGTGAGCTGCAATGTAGTGAAGACGACTTTGAAATAATCTCAGTCAACAAAGTGACAAACCAGCTTGACAGGCTTGTGGAGGTGGGAGGAAAGCTTTTTGCGTTACAAAATAACACCGGATCTCAGGCTAATCTGCTGCCGCTTTATGAAAAAATACGTCCTGAAGCCACCGCTAAAGCCAAGCAGTGCGGTTTCGAGATCGTACGGTGGAAACCAAATCAAGCATCATGGAACCATGAGGTGGGAAGGGATTCTGAGGGATTATAGTTCTACACAGGACTTCTTCTTTGGACGCAAGGGAGGGCAAGCAATGTTCGTTTTGTAGACATGTGAGGCCCTTGATCTGCCATCTCGACAAGTACACACCGTATTGCAGAGCAGCTCAGAAAAGGCTGTGCACGAATTTTGACACCTTTTTTCTGGTATAGGCTGTGCCAGCGCCAGTACCGCATGGCTCTTCGCGACGGAGCTCCACCAGTCGTCTGGCCAGCACGACGTGGGATGCCACGACGTGGCCTTGTGGGATGTGGGATGCCCCAACATAAAAACATAACGACTGTTTATTCGATTAACAGTGGTAGCGGACGAGCATACTAACGCCACACTCGTCACCGAAGCGGAATGAAAAAGCCGTGCTTTCCAGCCGGGCAGCCTATTTTTTTAGCCGCCCTCGATAACGCATGCCTCGAGTGGCGCAGCAGTGGCGCTGGGTCTTATGGATAACTTGATGAGGAAGTCCAGCGTGTGACCTGTCACGCTGGGATGGATGATAACAAAGCAGAGGCTGCGCGGAAATATGCTCAGTGTTAGTCGCCACATTCCCCCTCCCCCCGAGGAGAGTAGACCTCAGGGCTTGTAAAAATTATTGCGCCGTACCCGACATCCATAGCGTGTAGTGACATAAGGAGGCTACGATGTCGGGGGTCGTGGATGGACGCCTGTGAGTCACTGATATTTCCTGGTTCGTCGTAATCGATGTAGGCGGGCTTAAGCCTGTCGACAGAGACGCGGACGCCGTTACCGTTGACGCGCGAGGTGAAGGTTTCTCTGTAAGTTCTCTGTAGTAAGCTGGCGAACTCGACGGGGCGGGGCCGTGGTTTCATTCCTGGAACTGGCCGCAGAAGGGGTCGTTTTCCGAGCTTGGAATTTCTTCGAGAAGAACGCCAAGGGAAGGCACGTGTTTTCTACGCGATGTATAAGGGCGGCCCCCGAGGCTAAGTTAGAACCGTCCATGAAGAGGCCCAAGGGAGCATCTGGCATAGAATGGGAGAGAAGTGTGGCGGTGCAGGGAGCAGCTTTGTATTATTCAAAAAATTGCGTTCAAACTGGTGTCCACGTGATGGTTTGGTTTCCTCACAGACCAAACAAGGCATCATGGAGAAGAGCCTGGTAGTCGGCTGCGCGTGGCAAGCGCATGTAAATGTTCAGCATGCCCAGGAAACGGCGGAGGTCTTTAGTGGTGGAGGGTGGGGGGTAATTTTGTTGGTCCGAGATGCCTTGAGGCAAAGATCGCGTTCCCTGAGATGAAACTTCGTCACCGAGGAATTTGACGACTGAAGCGCCAAGCGGGCTCTGGAACAATGAGGAGTAGGCCATGGTCCTCGAGGCGTTGGAAAAGCAGACGAAGGTGCGTGTGGTGTTAGTCAGCATGGCGGGAAAAGACCAATATGTCGTCAAGGTAGACGAAGCAGAAGTCGAGGCCGCAGACTTCTTCGTCGATGAAGCGTTTAAAGGTTTGTTCATAAAGGCATAAAGGCCATAAAAGCTCATAAAGGCAAACTCGAAGAAAATGATTGCAGTTGCCGGGAGGCCGTCCGGGTTGACAGGTATCGGCGTGTAGGCCTTCACCAAGTCTAGCAAGGAGAAAACGTGGCAGTCATGAATGCGATGGGCGAAGTTCTGTATGTGGTGAATGGGATACCTGTCCGGAATCATGCTGGCGTTGAGGGTACGGTAGTCCCCGTAGGGCCGCCAGCCTTTGGCCTTCTTCGGTACGAGGTGAAGTAGCGAGGCCCATAGACCGTCAAAGCGGCGGGCGATTCTCTCACGGAGCATGGCTTCGAACTCTGTTTTGGCTATGCGCATGTCGTCTAGGGCAAGGCGACGTGCGCGGCAGAAACCCGGGGAGGCCTGGAGTGATCCGGATGTAGTGCACAGTGGTAGGCTGCACATTACGTGACAACCCGCTAGGGTGCGTCAAACCGGGAAATTCGGCTAGGATGGCGTGGTACGGTGAATGATTTTCAACCCCGAGTACTTTGATTCTAGACTGGTGGGTAGCCGTTCGCTGTCGTGGCGAAGAATGTCCCGTTGTCGCGTCGATGAGGCGGTAGTGGCGGCAGTCCGGAAGGAGGTTGTGTACCAAAAAAGTCTGAACCGATGATTGGCTCGATGACGTCAGCGATGACAAAATTCTAATGAAGGCCAAGGAGTAGTTTTTCCAACTGGACTCGCAGGCGGAGAGCCATGTCTTGATTGTGGACCAATCTGCCGCGCTCAGCTCGAACGACGTAGGAGGACGGGTACCTTGAAGGCGGGCTCGCAGGTAGCAGCAGAAGTCGGAACCGCGGTCGACAAGGAACCTGTGCTTTGTAATCACTACGAGCTGCCGTTCGCATTTCCCTTATGTCTAGCGAAGCACGGTGGTCGACATTGTCGTGCTCTGTCCCCTAAGCATCGATGGTAGTAGCACCGGTCGTCGTTACCAGGCTGCTGCAACAGCGTGGTGTTACGGTAACGGCTTTGCGGGTGACTTGTCGGCAAGTGCAGATCCAGGCGGCGTTGAGGGGAGCTACTAAGCTGTCGAGTGATATCGTCGATAGAGCGCAAGCTCTGTGGTTTTCAGCGGTGCGGCAAGAGCCTGGACGGTGAGCGACAACTGCGGCAAAGAGACCTCAATGACGCGATCAGCGATCCCGGCAAGTTGGCCCAGAGGTAGCGTAAGCTGAGCCTACAGATATGCCTGGACATGTGCTGGAAGTCGCTGAAGCCAAAGTGCTCGCAGTAAGGAATCCTGCACTTCCATGTTGGCCGCGAGGGCACGCATGTGGCGGAGGAGCTGTGAAGGCTGGCGCTCGATAAGTTCTATGGACTGTAGTTGTCGCACCTTCTGGTCTTCGTAGAGTGACAGGCGGCAGGTGAGTTCTGTCTAGAGGTGTTCATAAAAGTTCGCCGTTGGTGGATTGACAAGGATATGCCGGACCTCGTTGGCGCAGCGGGAATAGGGGTGGGAGACGACATAATCGTAGTGGGTCCGGTCTTGCGTGATGTGTGCAAAAGAGAACTGAGCTTCGACGTGGGAAAACCACATCTCGCGTGAGTCGGGCCAAAACTGCGGAAGCGGAAGCTTGACAGCGACACGGCAGACGTTGTGTGGGGGAGGGTGCCAAAAGCGATCTGGAGAGGTTCTGACGTCCTCGACGGAGCCAGCAGGATTCTGCTGCACGGAAGCGTTGAGTTGGCCGTGCCGTTCGTGAAGCTGTTGCTCTAGCTCGTCCATGGCGATACGTGTTGTTCGTTTTCCGGGTCACTAGATGTGAGATGTCGTTTCTGCCGAAGGACGAATCCTAACATAAAAACGTAACGACTGTTTATTCGATGAACAGTGGTAGCGGACGAGCATACTAACGCCACACTCGTCTCCGAAGCGGAATGAAAAAACCGTGCTTTCCAGCCGGGAAGCCTGTTTTTGTAGCCGCCGTCGGTGACGCATGCCTCCGGTGACGCAGCGGTGGTGCTGTGTTTTATCGATAAGGCAGTACAGCATGTGGCCGTGTTACGCTGGGACGGATGATAAAAAAGCGGAGGCTGCGCGTCAATACGCGCAGGGCGTGTCGCCACAGCCTTGAAGGAACAGCGTTGAGAGGAGTTGGAGCGCATGGGGCGGGGAGGCATGATCACCAGAGTGACCGAGCACACAGAGTGGGTAAGCCCCCTCATCAGTGTATGCAAGGACGGAAAACTTCGAGTAAGCATGGATCCGCGAAGACTAAACGACTCCATTAAAAAGGAGCGCATGAGATACCTAGGCTCAACGATATTGAAGCTTAGCTCACTGTAGCTAAAGGATTCTCACGCTTAGCGCAAATTCTGGATTCTACCAGATCCCGCTTCATGAGGAAGCGCCTATAATTTGCACATTGGCGACATCATTTGGCCGCTGCCGTTTTCTGCTATTGCCTTACGGGATCTCGTCTGTTTCGGACGTATTTCAAAAGACCCTAAACGATATCTTAGAGACACTGTTAGGAACAATAGTCTATGTCGTTGATATACTGGTTTGGGGCACCTCAAGACAAGAAGACGAGGAACGACTGATGTCTGGTCTAAAGGCTGCAGAACAAGTGGGGCTAACGTTTAATCCGGCCAAATGTGTGATCGATGTCGCCCACATAGACTTTTGAGCAAGGTAATCACAGCGGAGGGTATCTGACCGAGCCCTTCTCCAGTTTAGTGCATGTTGCAAGTTCCAGGGCCAAGCGACAAACTTGCCGCGCAAAGAATGCTTGGTATTGCAAAATATGTTGGGAAGCTCATTCCAACACTGGCAGTTGGACGAAGCCTTTGAGAAGCATTATCACGAAAGAAGCTGTGCTTGACTGGACACCAAATCACGCTAAAGAGTGGCGTAAACTCTGTCATAGCTTGAGGAGAACAACCGCTGTTGTCAATATTCGCCCCGAGAAAAGAAACATAGGTCTCATGAGACGCGTCACGCAGTGGAATTGGCGCTGCACTATTACGAAACCATAACGGCACATGGAAACCTATAGCATACGGATCGATAACTCTAACGGAGTCGGAAACTCACTACTCTCAAATAGAAAACGAGACTCACTATTACGCATGGCTGTGTACAACTCGACCACTGTGTGCACGACGGAATAATTTTGATTGAAACCGACCATAGCCCAATGAGTGTCATCTATAAGAAAGCCATCGGCCACATGCCGCCCAGGCTGCAAAGATTTTTTTTGGATGGCTCAGATATGAGTTTCACCTGCACTTTTTTTTTCGAAAGGTTTGCCACAAGGCATAAGTTGAGAAAGGGGGAATGGGATGCAGGAGATAAAAAGTTAAAAGAAGGAGTGAGTTGCGCTTGGGTATTCACAGAGGTTGGCGGTGTAGTGATTGTCCATTGTCCACTTCTCGTAATCACAATCGCGGTTCCACCGCAGGCCCACCTTCATGAGTAGCCGTTGTCTAACTGGAGTCGTTGCTGGACACGTCCACAAGCGACGCACATCACAGATCTCAGGTGCAGTGGTTTGCTCGAGGTACCCATGGGCAGTCCTAGCGCGAACCACTGCACCTGAGATCTGCGATGTGCGTCACTTGTTGTGGACGTGTCCAGCAACGGCTCCAGTTAGACAACGGCTACTCAGGAAGGTGGGCCTGCGGTGTAACTCGGGGTGCATAACACGCGGGTGCATAACACGAGTCTCCCATATAGAGAGACTAGGCACGACCGAGACGGGCAGGATAATCCTTGCAAAAGTAGGCCTCAACCCAGACAGAGGAGTTCAAAAACAAAAACCACAATTAATAGTGAAATCAGGAATATGCCCTTCCCCAGAATTATGCATCCAGAATTTAATGTCGAAAGAAGGGCCAAACGAGCCGAAGCTCTAGAGCGACGGTTCAAGAACATGGGAGCAAAGGAAGTAGTCATGTTGATGCGGCAAGTGGCAGAACAGGTGCGGCGGTAGCTTCCGTACTCGATAACCGAGGAGCACCAGAATCCGTGGTAGCCACCAGAGGCCACAACACAGAGACTGCGGAGGAAGTTGCGATGGCGCTAGCTTACGTAGGAACAGAAGCCACGTTCATAATTAGCGACAGCAAAACTGCCATTCAAAATTTTGGGAAGGGGAGAGCGATGAATAGGAAAATTCAGTTAATTTGGAAACCCGCTCAAGGTGCCGTCCTTGGTAACGAGGCGGCTCACGAGCTAGCCCGAGCTCTCTACTTTCGGGTAGCCGTCGAGCCCACCGAACACTGGGCATATGACGAGCGTCTGCAAAATTGCGGGGAAATTATCGACCATTATAAATTGGGACGGAGACTGGTAGCCCCGCCAGATGTTAGACTAAATAATAGAGAAGCTGTCGCGTGGAGGCGGCTACAAACTAATATGTTCATGAACCCGGTCTGGGCGTTTCACGCGCTACCAGAGCTTAGGGACAATGATCTCTGCAAACACTCTGGGGCGAGAGGGACCCTCGACCACATAATTTGGGAGTGCCCACAATCTTCAGGGATAGGACAAATTATTACAAGTAGAGAAGCCTGGGATACCCTGCTGCGAAGCGCGGACCGTGCGATCCAGCAAGAGGCCGCAACAAGCCAAGGGCTACCTGCCAGCCTCTAATCCGCGGGCGCACGGCTCCCCGTTTCCGATGGAATTAAAAGTACAACCAAACAATCAGGTGGAGTGTCACAGTGAGGGCACCTGTCAGTCACTGGTAGATCTTTATCACGCCAACGATGCCATACAGATGGGGTCGGAGCCGCCCCTGCCCGAATCCGGCGCCCTGACACCTCCTCCTGCCGAGCAAGATTGCGGGGAAGAGGGTGCGAACACGGAGTAACGAGAGCGCGTGTTCGCTGGCGCAGAACTTGAGAATCGGAAACGGGGAAGAGTGGTGGATCATAGCATCCGCTTGAATATTATGTGGATGGTGAGCATGGCCGCGAATCCAGTCTACGTCCCAGGACATGGGTGCTTTGTTCCAGGAAAGCCGCTCCGGCTCGATACATGCTATCACGGGCTCCCTTCGAAGGCGATTTCGTTAGCATCGATGTCGTAGAAGTGCACGAGTACAGTATCCCTTATCAGCGAAGCAACATGGAAATGGCTCGCTGCAAAAGCTAGTAAAAATTACTACCTGAGCGCTCTGCTATAGAACCTGATAATGGGTGAACCCATAGAAGGTCGATTAATGCCTTTCTATACCGAGCTCTCTCATGTTAGACGTGTCCTGCTCTAGGGTTGTAAACTAATCATTCCAGTCGGTATGAGGCAAGAGACATTGCAAAGGATTCATCAATCACTCAGGAATAATCCATGCTTTAGAAATGATCTTAGCGGAAAGCAGTTCGTTTTAAGTTTTCTAATTTCCGCACTGTCGATTCCCCTATAACTTCATTGAATGTTATTGGCATACAAATACTAGAAACTCGAAGAAAACTGTTGCAATTAAAATTGCGATTTTTGTTGAAATTTAAGTTATCAATGACCGCGGACCCTTATATAAAACCACTAGGGACATTCATCAACGAGACATTGTCATGCCCAGTCCTAAACGCCTATCGTGCCGAAACCAACTTGTTTCAATATTCTTATTTTCCACGTGCAGCAACGGTGTGGAACCAGGTTCCTTTGAGTGCACTGTTAACCACTGAAAGCATTTCCAGTTATCTATAAATACCTTTCAATTTTGTATGTTCAGTTCCGGCAACAAACTGTGTTCAATTTGCTTGTTCCTTTTGTGTGTGTGTTCAGATGCACGCTTTGTCTTCGGTTGGTTTATTTTTTAAGTTTTGTGCTGAATGTTACCTTCTTTTGTATCCCATTGTATTGGCCCTCCTACCTGGGCTTTACAAAGGCTGCCGCTATCGAATAAATAAAATAAAACAAGTGTAAATCTTTGGCACGTCATCTTGTCTTCTGGGCGGGCTCTGAAAATGAGGTACTTGCTCGGAGCTCTGCTACTCGCAGAAAGTATGCCTACAGTCAGCCGAAGGAACCTCTTATGCTGCCTGTCCTTAACCAGCCTTGGTACAGTGTTGGAATCGACATCTTTACTGCAGCGAGAAATCGTGCCTGTGCGTCTATGACGTCTTATCAAACTTCCCGGAGGTGAAAGTCTCCACGATACTTCAGCCAGGGCCGTCGTTGATGCAACTCGTGCCATTTTCGCCCGTTATTGCATACCCACGGAAGTTCTTTCCGACAACGGTCCCCAGTTTTAAAGCATTGAATTCGACGCGTTTTCACGCGCCTTTAATTTCAAGCACATAACCTTAAGTCCAGGCCCTATTGCCAAAACCAGTGTCACTGGGTCCCAGCGCCATACCTGATTATGGTCCCAGTATGACGCTAAAAACTGGGCGCACTAGGACGCGGCTACTGGCACGATCCCCAGTGACGGCACTGTTCGCACGAAAAAAAAAATGCCTGGGATAAAAATTAAGTAACGAAGCAAGTTAGGTACATTAAAAAACCCTAAAAAAAATTGTGGCGCCTAGCGCGCTTCGAACTCGGTGCCTACGCACCTATTCAATCACTAGCTTTCCACGCAAACCACCCAGCTACGCCGAGAACTGAGAAGTTTCTAAAGATTTCTGCATTTTGTGTCATGAACGCATTTATAAGATTTTGATCTTTGTTTCGCATTCTTCAGTCCATTGCTGCCGCTCTAACAATTACAACTTCTTGATCATTGGAGCTTGCTGCCTGCTCTCACGGCTTTCAACTAATGTTCTGGATGCCTATGCGTGCTATTTTGTGCACTGGTATCATTTTAACACGTGGAGTTTAACATCGCTGGTATATTTACCAACGCCGGCTCTTCGGTGGTGCTCTGCTAGCGTGGGCGCAATTTTCGCTGAACACAGAGCTTTAGTACAAGCCTTCAAAGAAAAAAAGTGCGACCAAGCTTCAATACCGGCAAGCGCAGCAGCGACGACATTATTTTGCGTTTAACTACACCTTCTTCATCATCATCATCATCATCATCAACCTGATTATACCCACTGCAGGGCGAAGGCCTCTCCCATATTTCTCCACTTAACCCGGTTCTGTGCTAGCTGCATCCACTTGACCCCTGCGAACTTCTTAACCTCATCCGCCCACCTAACTTTCTGCTGCCCTCTGCTAAACCTTATTTGTATGTAAACATTTCGGGAAGCGTTGCGATGACCGAGGCCTCGGCTGCTTTATACGCAGTGTACGAAGGAGCGCAAAAGATTGAGAAACACGCAAAATATTGTTACGGGGATGCACTTAATGTAACAGCACTGTGATGGGCTGAACTCGATGCTAAGACTTCAGTAGCCGTGCAGTGTCCACTCTGTCAGTGTCGTTCTCTTTCTCAACGCTTTCTCGTGCCCGTGTTCCTCGGTCGTCGTCTTTATCAGTGAGCACATCACTTTGGTCCCGCGTTTCCCGGTAACACTGCCCCCCTCGGCAAAAGGCAACGTCCCGGTGCGTATTAGGCGTGCGATGTGGAGGGGGAGTAATATGGCTTTAGGCCATACGGGGAAAGTAAGCTCAAACAAAGAGACAAACACAAGAGAGGAGACAAGACAACGCGTTACTGGCAACTGATTCTTTTATTGAAATCGACACACAATATATAGGGACAACGTCACACAACCTATCGGCTCCCTACGCGTCAGAAGGCAACAGCCGGAGCGCCATGACGCAACACGATGTCGTGGACAAAAAACTCTGCGACTTCGGTGGCAGTTCCATTTGTGAGCGACGCGGTCTCAGCATATCGGGTCAAGTAGTCTGTCGCGACAACAATCCAACGCTTTCCATTACTTGACTTCGGGAAAGGACCAAGAAGATCCATCCCCACTTGTTGGAAAGGAGTTTTCGGTGGAGCGATCGGCTGAAGAAATCCAGCTGGTTTCACGGGTGGAGTCTTTCGGCGTTGACAATCACGGCAGGTTTTTACGTAAGATCGCACTGAAGGTAATAATTTCGGCCAATAGTATTTCTCCCGAATTCTTGCAAGCGTACGACTAACTCCCAAGTGGCCGGAGGACGGTTCGTCGTGACAAGCGCTTAAGATGTCAGGCCGTAGGTGCGTAGGCACTACGAGTGGATCTTTCAAAATTGCGCTTGTAGAGAACTCCACTTCGTAAAGCGTATGACTGCAAGCCACGACGAAAAACAAGCGGTACTCTACCACCGTGTCCTTCCAGATAATCGATGAGCGGCGCCAGCTCGGGGTCCTTGCGTTGAAGGTCAGCCATATGGGATTGGGTAATGGCCCCAATAAAGGGAAAATCGTCGGCGTTTTCCGCTGCAGTCGAGTCCAATGGCGCGCGTGACAAGCAATCCGCATCTTTGTGTTTATGTCCCGACTTATACACAACAGTGACGTCATACTCTTGAAGACGGAGGCTCCAACGAGCTAAGCGTCCAGACGGGTCTTTAAGGCTTGCCAGCCAGCACAAGGAATGATGGTCGCTGACAATACGGAAGGGTCGTCCATACAAATATGGTCGAAACTTGCTGATGGCCCAGATTACCGCAAGGCACTCCTTCTCCGTTGTCGAATAGTTCGCCTCTGATCGTGAGAATGTTCGGCTCGCGTAGGCGATAACCCGTTCTGTTCCGCCTTGCCACTGAATGAGTATCGCGACGAGGCCAACGTTGCTGGCATCAGTATGTACGTCGGTTGCGGCGTCTTCATCGAAATGGGCGAGTATTGGGGGTCTGTGTAGGCGGCTTCTAAGCTCCTGGAAGGCTTGTTCTTGATCGTCTCCCCACAGGAAGGGTATGCCTTCTCTGGTTAGTGCTGTCAGTGGTTCAGTTATCTTAGAAAAACCTTGGACGAAGCGTCGGTAGTATGAACAAAGACCTAGAAGTCGTCGAAGTGCCTTTTTGTCGGTGGGGCGTGGAAAATTTGACACTGCGGTAGTCTTCTCGGGTTCAGGGAGAACGCCCTGTGCACTGACAACATGGCCGAGAAAGCGTAGTTCCTTGAAAGCAAAGTGGCATTTCTCAGGCTTGATCGTTAGTTGCGCGCCTTTGAGTGCTTGAAGCATGATGCGCAACCGGTCCAAGTGTTGCTCGAAAGTAGGCGAGAAAATAACGACGTCATCTAAGTACACCAAGCACGACTGCCACTTCAGACCTGATAAAACCGTGTCCATCATACGTTGGAACGTGGCCGGTGTAGAGCAAAGACCAAACGGAAGCACCTTAAACTCGTATAGACCGTCGGGCGTCACAAATGCAGCCTTCTCTCGGTCTCTTTGATCCACATCGATTTGCCAGTATCCGCTTTTGAGGTCTAATGAGGAGAAGTACCTGGCGTCGCGTAGTCGGTCGAGGGCATCATCAATCCTGGGCAGCGGATAGACGTCCTTTTTAGTCACGGTATTTAACTTTCGGTAATCGACACAGAATCTCAAGGTGCCATCTTTCTTTTTGACAAGGACCACTGGCGATGCCCATGGGCTCGTCGAAGGCTGGATCACGTCGTCCGCAAGCATTTCATCCACTTGCATTTTAATGGCGTCACGTTCCTTAGGAGAAACCCGGTACGGGCGCTGGCATACCGGTAACGTGGTCTCATCGGTGATGATGCGGTGCTTGGCGACAGGAGTACGACCGACCTTAGAGCCTGTGGCGAAGCAGTCTGCGAAATCGCTCAGAAGAGCCGAGAGAAGATTCCTCTGATCGGGCCTCAAGTCGGGGTTAATTTTAACGGTCTGCAGAGCATGACAAGGTGCGGCCTCTTCTTTAGGGTTCGCTCCGGTGGTGCATAAATGAGGCAAGGCAGTAACATCGTGAAGGACAGCAACAGCCGTGTCCTTGGCGAGATGCCGCATCTCCTTAGCAAAATTTGTCAGGAGGACAGTAGCACAACTGTTCTGGAGTTGTACGAGTCATCGAGCAACGGCTAATTCCTTCTCGAGTAGTAGCGGAAGGTCCCCATCCGCGATGCCCTCGTAATCGTGGAATAAGTCATGCTTTACAAGAACCAACACACTAGAACGTGCCGGAACCCTCACGTCATCGTCGACTATACGCAAAACGTTCAGACCCGGATCTTCGTTTTCAATGCGCGCCACGGCTCGTTTCGTCGAAAAGGAAACACGCGCTTCTTTCATGTCAATGAGAGCGCCGTTGGTAAGCAGGAAGTCTAGACCAAGGATCAAGTCTTTCGAACACTCAGGAAGCACGATAAATTCTCCGACATACACAAAACCACGGATGCCGACCCGAGCTGTGCACTTGCCTGCAGGTTCGATCAAGTGGCTTCCCGCCGTGCGAATTTTCGGGCCGGACCAATGTGTCAAAACTTTCTTCAATTCTCGTGCGAGACCAAGGCTCATTACTGAATAATCGGCACCAGTGTAGAGTAACGCGGTGACATCCACTCCATCAATCGTTACACATAAATCGGAGGTAGTATGTCGGATGCTGCCGCTACCTGACACAAGCGAAATCTCGTCGGGTCGGCCTGACGATGACGGAGGATCTTCACATTTCCCGACATCAGCGAACCTGCCTCCGAAGGCCGCTGGTATTAGTTTTCCCGGCTAGGGCTGGGAGAGGAGCGACGTCGGGAAGAGTGGGGACTTGTCGAATGGTAGCTCGTCGGGGACGTAGACAGACGCTCTTGGTAACCGGACGTGACGGGATACTGTCGCGCTGCAAGGTCGCTTGCAATCTCAGTAGGCCGTTCGTCATTCCGAGGGTGGAGTTGCTCCGAGGCGAAACCCCGCATGTTGACGCGGCGGTACGGGCACGCCCGGTAAAGGTGACTGGCTTCCCCGCAATGATAGCACAGGGGGCCACAGTCCCGGGGCCGCCGTACTTGACGTGGTCGCTGGTAGATTGGCGGAGGGGAGTAGTGAGGCCCCATGCGGCTCCATGCGAGGACCCTGCGGCTCCATTGCTGGAGCTGCGGCGTTGATACTATGGTCCGGCGGGGGAGCCCTACGTAAGACGGACGCGTAGGTGGGCCTCGCGTCGATCGTCTGGTGGGGAACGCGCTGCTGGGGAACGTCAGCAACTTGCTGAGGTGCCATACGCACCTCGTCCCGGACGACTTCAGCCAGTGAAGGAAAAGCTGTTGTGTTACAAGGCATCCGGAGCGCTTGCAGTTCCTCCCGCACGACAGAACGGATGAGATATCGTAGTGCGTCCATGTCACCGCCGATATGCACAGGAGGTGCGTCGGACCCAATGATGTTCACGTCACGGTTGTACTGACGGGCTCGGTGTTGCAGCGTTGTCTCCATGGTCGCTGCCTCGCTGAGAAACTCCGCCACAGTGCGCGGTGGACTGCGCACCAGTCCCGCGAAAAGTTCTTGTTTAACGCCCCGCATAAGGTGACGCAGTTTCTTATCTTCAGGCATTTGTGGGTCTGCACGCTTGAAAAGGCGTGTCATGTCCTCAAAGAACATATGCACGCTCTCGTTCTGGCGCTGATTGCGCGAGTGTAGCGCAGCTTCTGCTCGCTCCCGGCGTTCGGCGCTAGGAAAGGTGGCTTTGAAATCACGACAGAAGGCTGCCCAGGATGGGAAGGCAGCCTCATGGTTTTCAAACCATGTCCGTGCAGACTCTTCAAGAGCGAAGTACACGTTGTGGAGCTTGCGCTCATCAGTCCACCCGTTGTAACGAGCAACGCGCTCGTAGTTCTCAAGCCAGTCTTCGGCGTCCCCGAACACGTCGCCAAGAAAGGAGGGGGGTGTTCGCGGCTGATGACACAGGATGTGGGTGGGAAGCCTGCTCTCAGATGTCATTGCAGCAGGTTCTACGGCCGTCTGAGGATGCGTCGTCCTGGTAGCGTCCGGAAGGGGACCGAATTCAGGGGGCTCTACACGTAGGCGGCGGCCGAGGCGTTGATGTACGGGGGTAAGCTCCGTATTGACAGGTTGGTTATGCAGGACTGGATCGATACATAGCACCTCCACCAGATGTGTAACGTACCGTTACACAGAAGGCGCTCGGGCACTCTGACACCGAAGAACACCAACAGCCAGTCAGTGCAGCACAAAAGCGGAGCACCGTTTCGCATCGTCTTCTCCGAATCGCCGGTTCAGATCTTCGTCGTCTATGAATGGCATGTGTCAATATTATCTAACATAAAATTCCATGTTCAACCTAGGTTGATCTAAACCCGATAAAAACACCTTACTCTTTAAAAACAACAAATCGACACGTGGTACGTAAAAGGACAAAAAAAACAATAAACAATAAATTTCATGTTTACCATAAGGTGGACTAAAACCGATAAAAACAGATAACTTTAAAAACAAAATGACACGTGGTGTAAAGGGCCAAAGTAACATGATGGAATGAATAAGTGAGCAGAACTTAAAAAACCCAACCCCGAGAAATCATGTAACATCCTAAACCTTCTTCAATGTTTTAAGCACTATAAGCACCTTGTGCCACCACAAACAGGCAAACAAAACTTCTATGATGATGGGACCCAGTGAAATGCTGATAAGTGAGGACGACACAAAAAGCATGCGAAAACATACAAACCAGAACGGACACATGTCCCCATATATTGTGTGTCGATTTCAATTGGGCTCGGTGGCTACGCTCCCGCGCAGTTCACTAACCCATTCGCATTCATCATGCAGGTGTTCACGTTTACTGCCAACGCGCTGTTCGCCGCACTGCTAGCCCTCTCTCCAGCTACTTCTCAGCCTGTGGCCTCGTGCTACAGCGATTACGCCGCCCTGTCTTCTTATCCACCTCTTATGCGGTGGCCTTGTGGTAGAGCATCCGCCTCGCATTCGGGAGGTACCGGGTTCGATCCCTGGTGCCGCCGGGTACCCACCGGTTATAAAATGGGTACAAGCTATCCCCCGGCCTGGTGCTCGGCTCTTCTGGGGTGAAATGCTTGGGAAAAGGGGTCACGGCCCAAATAGTTGCGCCGATGTGGCAGGGATTCGTTCCGCCATCGGACAACAATAAGTCCGCCTTGCGCGGCAACAGCCCATTAGGTGGCCCTTTTTTAGGACTTCTGCAGCTGGGGCTCTAAGGGAGCACTTCAGGTGAGGGTCAAAGGAAGTACCTTTGCAAGACAAACAGAACCACCTTTGCAGGCTGCGAGGTTCGAAACTGGGTTTGGGCCCACTGCGGAGGAGGGGCGCGCAGCGGGGTTTACGGAGCTTCTCCCAAACGCACACCCCTGTAAAAGCCGAGCACCAGGCCGGGGGACGCTTGTACCCATTTTTACCGGTGGGTGTCCGGCGGTGGGTGCAGTAGTTGGGATATGCAGCTTAATGCCGCAAAATCTGTTTTTATGAAAATAACCAACAAAAAACTAGTACATTCATTTCCATACACCCTCCCATCGCATCCTCTTGTAGAAGTTACAGAATATAAATACCTTGGTGTTACCATAACTAACAATCTAAGTTGGAACAGTCATATTGCCAATACATGCTCATCCTCCTACAGAAAACTTGGCCTTCTTCGCCACAAACTTAAAAATGTCCCTGCCAAAGTAAAGCAGTTAGCATACTACAGCCTCATCAGACCCAAACTAGAGTATGCTTGTACAGTCTGGGATCCTTACACCAAGAAGAATATTGTGGCATTGGAGGCTATCCAGCGGAAAGCCGTACGCTTCATGTTTTCAAAGTACCGCACATCTGACTCTCCCTCCATTTTAATGAATGAGAACTCCATCCCACAATTGCAAATACGAAGAAAAATTCAGAGACTGAAGTATCTATTTTTGCTAAAAAACAACAAACTTGCTATGAGCCCTGAACCTTACCTTACGCCCCTTACAACACGTCCAACAAGACATCATCATGCACAATGTGTAACTCCGTATCAAGCCAAAATCAATGCATTTAAGTATTCTTTTTTCCCTCGTACTGTTGAAGAATGGAACAAGCTGCCTTCTGATGTAACAATGTCCATTGAATCTATTGATAAATTGCTGGCGTACTAACCATAGTCGTGTTTCATATTGGTGTATATTTTCTTGTTAGTATTCAACATGTCTTATCGTAATTTGCTTGTCACTTGTGTTTAGTATGTTAGTTTTGATGAATTCATATTTTATTGCATTGTATTCTTTTCGCCCCTCCTGCTAGGGCCCAGTTAGGGCCTGCAGTATTTAGTAAATAAATAAATAAATAAATAAATAATAAACCGAAGCTACGTCATGTCCGACGGAGCCCGTGCCAGAATACCGTTCCCCGGAAGACAACTGGAAAGCCTCATCACAACAGACATCAGCAGCCGATATAAAAGATGATCAACCTTCTGTGCTTCTCTGTGGGCTCGGTGGCTACGCTCCCGCGCAGTTCACTAACCCATTCGCATTCATCATGCAGGTGTTCACGTTCACTGCCAACGCGCTGTTCGCCGCACTGCTAGCCCTCTCTCCAGCTACTGCTCAGCCTGTGGCCTCGTGCTACAGCGATTACGCCGCCCTGTCCTCTTATCCACCCGGAACCGAAGCTACGTCATGTCCGACGGAGCCCGTGCCAGAATACCGTTCCCCGGAAGACAACTGGAAAGCCTCATCACCACAGACATCAGCAGCCGATATAAAAGATGATCAACCTTCTGTGCTTCTCTGTGGGCTCGGTGGCTACGCTCCCGCGCAGTTCACTAACCCATTCGCATTCATCATGCAGGTGTTCACGTTCACTGCCAACGCGCTGTTCGCCGCACTGCTAGCCCTCTCTCCAGCTACTGCTCAGCCTGTGGCCTCGTGCTACAGCGATTACGCCGCCCTGTCCTCTTATCCACCCGGAACCGAAGCTACGTCATGTCCGACGGAGCCCGTGCCAGAATACCGTTCCCCGGAAGACAACTGGAAAGCCTCGTCACCACAGACATCAGCAGCCGATATAAAAGATGATCAACCTTCTGTGCTTCTCTGTGGGCTCGGTGGCTACGCTCCCGCGCAGTTCACTAGCCCATTCGCATTCATCATGCAGGTGTTCACGTTCACTGCCAACGCGCTGTTCGCCGCACTGCTAGCCCTCTCTCCAGCTACTGCTCAGCCTGTGGCCTCGTGCTACAGCGATTACGCCGCCCTGTCCTCTTATCCACCCGGAACCGAAGCTACGTCATGTCCGACGGAGCCCGTGCCAGAATACCGTTCCCCGGAAGACAACTGGAAAGCCTCATCACCACAGACATCAGCAGCCGATATAAAAGATGATCAACCTTCTGTGCTTCTCTGTGGGCTCGGTGGCTACGCTCCCGCGCAGTTCACTAACCCATTCGCATTCATCATGCAGGTTGGTGCCCAGTATTCTTTGCTTACAAAAAGATCTAGTAACTACTTCCTTATTCAGCTGCCGAGCCCACAGTGTTGCGTTTCCATTGTTGTTGAGTGTAGTAATGTTGTGCGCACCTTACTACTTTTAGCAGGCGACATTGAACCCAATCCAGGTCCTAACACTACCGCAGCGGTGCTTGCCGAATTAACAAATCTATCAGCCGGTCAGACTAAGCTAATTTCCGAAGTACTGGACGTTAAGAACTACATCATCTCAACTGACAATTCTATAGCTAGTCTGTCTAAGCGCATAGCCGATCTGGAGGGCCATATACTAGCCTTTTCGACATTGCAGAGTGAATTGAGCACAATTAAAGCTGAAAATGCTGCAATGGCCTCCAAGATTGACCTCTTGGAGGCACGGATCGATGACGCAGAAAATCGCTCACGTCGTAATAACCTCATATTTTATGGTATTCCCGATACTAACCCGTTCGAAAATTACGCAGACTCCGAAGAAATAGTTATGCAACATTGCCTCGCGAACATGAGCTTGGAAATCAGTCCAGAGAGCATTGAACGCGCTCATCGCCTTGGGCGTTACACACCTAAACACACTCGTCCAATCATTGTTAAGTTTAATTCACACAAAATTAAAAGCACAATACTCTCGAATGGCCGTAAATTTAAAGACACCGACTTTAGCGTCGTTGAAGATTTCTCAAAGTCCGACACGCTAGAAAGCAGCTAATTGCGTTTGCTAATGCAAACTCCGCGAAATTCGCTTTAAACTTCAAGACTTTGCACATCGGTTCTAGGCGCTACATATTTGACGAAAGCTCGGAAACAGTACAAGAAATAGCTGCCGCCCATTCTCAGTCAGCAGCAGCCACCCAGTCTCAGTCAGATTAGCAATCATCCCGCCATACACCCGTTTCTGCCGAACACCCGCCGAACACCCGTTTCAATAATCGTCCCGTATCTAGCATCTCGTTTTCCGTTATATACACTAACATTCGCAGTTTTCTTTCCAAGCGGGAGCTTGTTTCTAGTCTCGTTTCATCATCAAGTAGTAATCTACTGATACTAACTGAAACCTGGCTGAACGGTGACATCTCAGATAATGAAATACTTGCTGACTTGCCGAATTTTCAACTTTTTCGAAAAGACCGCAGCGAAGGACGCGGAGGGGGCGTGCTTATAGCTGTCAGCCAGGACCTCACATGTTCACTAATAGATGATTCTTCTGATTTAGAAATGTTATGGCTACACTGTCACGCTGCACCTAACACAGTCTTACTCGGTGTTTGTTACAGGCCACCCCACAGCATTCCTGATTTTTCCCTCCAAATTAATAACACACTTAGTCGACTGATCACAAAGCACCCTAATTCGCACGTCTTCCTCTTTGGCGATTTTAATTTCCCGAATATTGATTGGCAAAACCATACCACACCCATAGCTAATAATAGCGCAGCAAGGGAATTCTTAGATTTTTGCAATAACATGAACCTCACTCAAGTTATACTAGAACCTACCCGCGTAACTGATAATTGCGCGAATATCCTAGATCTCTTATTAACAAATCACCCAGACAGTGTTCAGCCGATTACTTATCTGCCTGAAATCAGCGATCATAAAGTTATTCATGCTAACATCGTCCTCAAACCAACGCGCCGACGGAAACTCAATAAAACTATTCGCCTTTATGACAAAGGAAATTATGACATGATCAATAATGAACTCAATGCGTTTTTTCCAGTTTTTGCGTCACGTTTTCATTCTCAGTCGATTCAAGAAAATTGGTCGTTGTTCAAAAATAAACTAGAAATTCTAACCAATCAGTTCATTCCCCTCTTCAGTTTTCAGGAGAATTCCCATAAGCCGTGGTTTAATAAATCACTTAAGCGTTTAGAAAATAAGAAGAAGCGTCTTTACCGTTCAGCCAGGTTTCATGATACGAATTGCGCATGGGCAAAATATCGCGAAGCCGAAAAATCATATCTCTCCGCTATTCGTTACGCTAAACACACGTTTTTCTACTCAGACTTACCCAATCTGTTAAAAAGTAACCCGAGAAAATTTTGGCAAGTCATAAACCCACGTCATGCTACTGAGATAACGCTCTCAGATGAGTCAGGTGCAGTCTTCACTGAAGCCGAATGTGCCACCATCTTCAATGCTGCCTTCGCATCTGTATTTACTAAAGAGACTGAAATGCCTTTTCCGATGTTACATTCACAAACAGGTTGTGCCATGCCACCAGTCATTTTCTTGTCATCAGGTATTTCGTCCTTAATAGAAACTATGGAACTTTCATCTTCATCCGGTATTGACAATATTAACTCGAAGCTCCTGAAGAATACCAGGGATATTTCTGCCGAATTTGTATGCTTACTTTTCTCACAGTCACTCTCATCGGGACGAATACCAGACGACTGGAAAAGTGGTAAGGTCGTTCCAGTCTTCAAATCAGGCAAAAAAAATTCACCGCTAAATTACCGACCCATTTCTCTTACAAGCGTACCCTGCAAACTCATAGAACACGTCATTTACACAAACATCATGAGCTTCCTCGACTCTAACAACTTTTTTCACCCGTCACAACACGGTTTTAGAAAAGGCCACTCATGTGAAACACAGCTTGCCATTTTTCTTCATGATTTGCATGGTAATCTTGACACTAACCTGCAGACCGATGCTATCTTCCTAGATTATGCAAAAGCGTTTGACAAGGTACCACACAAACGATTACTACTAAAACTGTCATACTTGAACTTGCCTACCGATATTTTAAAATGGATAGAAGAATTCCTCACTAATCGCACGCAGTTTGTCACTATTAACGATCACAATTCTAACCCCATTCCTGTAACATCTGGTGTCCCTCAAGGCTCTGTACTCGGCCCCCTTCTCTTTTTAATTTATATTAATGACTTACCAGACAACATCAATTCTAAAATTCGCATGTTTGCAGATGACTGCGTCATTTACCGCTCTGTTACTACTATTATTGACCAAACTTCTCTCCAGGACGACCTTAACCGCATTCAGGAATGGTGCGACGTTTGGTTAATGGAACTTAACCCACATAAAAGTAAACGCATGTCTTTTCACCGCCGCGATAATCCACTTCATTTCCCATACGTAATTAGTAACATCCCTGTCCAGTCTTGTCTATCATATAAGTATTTAGGTGTCACCTTGTGTAACGACTTATCCTGGAGTGCACACATCACAAATATTATCTCAACTGCTAATAGAACACTAGGTTTCTTACGACGTCATCTCCGCCATGCCCCCGATCACGTAAAACTGCTAGCATACAAAACACTTGTCAGATCAAAATTAGAATATGCCTCACCTATTTGGAGCCCTCATCATGCTTACCTTATCAACGCACTTGAAGCAGTACAAAACAGAGCAGCCAGGTTCATTCATTCTTCATATTCCTACGACATCAGTGTGTCAGGGTTGAAAGATAAATCAGGGTTATCACTCCTCTCAGTTCGTCGTCGTATCGCCAGCCTTTGCTTATTCTACAAATTTTATCACAGTTCACTTTCCTGCGCGCCCTACATCGTCCCACCAACCCGCATATCTCATCGCACTTGTCATCCTTCCCAGGTTTCTCGTCCACGTGTCCGCACGGTTACTTTTGCAGCCTCATTTTTTCCCCGTACCATTGTTGACTGGAACGACCTTCCCAGAGACATTGCAGCCATCATGTGCTCCGCGACCTTCGCTGACAATCTTCATACTCATTTTTCATCGTGTTAACACTTGCCGCCTACAATGATGTACCCACCCCTTATGTAATGCCCCTCACAGGGCCTTTAAGGAAAATAAATGAAATGAAATAAAAGAATCAGTTGCCAGTAGCGCGTTGTCTTGTCTCCTCTCTTGTGTTTGTCTCTTTGTTTGCGCTTACTTTCCCCGTATGATCATGAACCAACTAGCCCAGCAACAAGTTCTACTTCAGTATCTTTCCCATGCTGTGGGCCCTTTTCTTTGTGTGTCTTCGCATTCGTCACAAGCGTCGGTCATCGTCAGCCACATTTCATGGGCTTCCTGCAGCGCCAGGCGCATCACGTTTTGTATCAAGAAGGGACTGATACCGGAAGAGGTCAACGCTCTGTTCGGCGCAGTCCATCCTACCTATGGGCACGTTAAGCGTCTGTGCAGAATTTTGCGGTCTGAGCTGTATAGAAGAGTGCGCCTTCTTTATGACTTGCTGCGTGTATTCTGCTTTTGCCGGTACCCTGAATGGGTAGTAAGGTTGAAAGTTGGGCGAGTTGAATCTGGTTCATTTTGAAGGTAGCGCGAAAAACGAGGATACGGGAGTACATGCATAAGCGCACCGTCGATTGCTCTAACACAAAAAGAACTCTCATATCTAAACCACACATGGAACTAATATCTCCCGTCGCTTCCTTCATCTTTTTTGGTAAGTCTTGTTTGCTTTTGTGACTATGACGCTTTTGTGCTTTCGTTTTTACATCTTATCTTAGTCAGTAAGCACCCCCACCAGCTGTATCATGCCCTACACTTTTCCTGTACTTGATGCTATCCCTTTTGTTTCTTGTGTTTTAGTTTCGCGAGATGGGTATTTATTCCGTGTTTTTCAATAAAAAGTTTAGTTGTGAAAAAGCGCTCGTGTTGTGTCCTTCTACTCTTGGTCCTCGTTTTTCGCGCTACCTTCAAAATGAACTGAATGGATAGCTGAAAGAAAATTTCGCGAGCGCAGGAAGCTGGAGGCACAGACCACAGAATTTTGGTGGCATCACGTTCTCGGCAAACTACCAAGGGCACCGGAAAGGCAAAAGGCAAGGAGTGCAGCTGTGAAGGTACTCGGCGAGGCTCATCTGCCGGAAGAAGTGAACATGGTCTTGACTAAGGGTCCACAGTTCTGTTTCGAGCCGTCAACAGTCGCCCATGAGCTCTTGTCTCTCAACAGAAGAGTGGCGGGAAAGGCACCAAAGGAAAATCAGGAGCGTTGCCTGTTGGAAGGAGTGGATGTGCTCTTGAGAACAGTGTCCAAGCGAAGGTCTGTCTTTGGATCAACAGTCAACACCGTGGTCAAGTACTTCAACGGCAACAGTCTGCGGTTGGTGCAAGCAGACAAGGAAGGAGGCTTCGTCGTGGTGCCAACGGGAATTTATAATGCAAATGCCCGTTGTGTAGTAGAGAGGAACTTCGAGCCTTCGAAACTCAAGCCTGCCAGGGCGAAGTCAAGGGCCATCGCCCTCTGCAACGAGCTGGATCTATCAAGGTTAGCAAAGTCGATAAGTGACTGCTTGGCATATTTTTTACGGCGAAGACTCATAAAGAAGGTGTGCCTTTTCGTTGTATCGTAAGCGAGCGAGGGCAGCGCCTTGTAAGTCAGTACCTTTTGAAGAGTCTTAACAAGCTTGTGGTTAGGGATCCTTTCGCCACAAGAAACTCATTGGAAATAATTACGTTTCTTCAAAACAATCAGCAAGCTGGTCATTTTTTTTCTCTTGATGCCAAGGACCTTTTTATTTCCATTCCCTATAAAGAACTGTTCTTAGCCGTTCGCGAATGCATAGAAGACAACGGGATCGTGCCCTTTCAGAATGCAGCCGGTGTTTCGCTTCAAAGTTTTATGTCTTTGCTAGAATTTTACCTAAACGCTACAGTTGTATAGTTCCAAGGCGGGTTTTTCATTCAGAGAAAAGATATATGTATTGGCTCCTGCTTTGCGCCTGTTCTGAGTAACATTTTTCTTTCAATGATTGATCGCAGGGTGGAAGAACATTTAGATAAAGAAAAAGTCTTGAAGGTTTTCAGATTTGTAGACGATTGTTTGATTATTTTAAGTAAACAGGATAAGCGCTCCTACCTAAGCACAGTTAATGAAAATGCTGAAATATTTTGCAAGCTTGGAGAAGGATTAGAATTTACGCAAGAGCAGCCTGAAGGCAATAAGTTACAGTTTTTAGACCTGCAGCTATCTATAGCACGTGATATGTTATGCTGGATGTACCACCCACGTGCGCCGAAAGGATTTTTATCCTATGAATCAGCGTACTCAAAGACAGTGAAGCGAGCCATTGCAACATCAGCCCTAGAGGCAGCCATTGTACAGTCATGTCCCCATACTATGCAAGCAAGTTTCCAGCAACAGGTAGCCAGGCTTGAGAATGCAGGCTTCCCCCAGTCAGTCATGACGGGGGTAGTGGAGTCGCTTCTTCAAAAAGTAAAAGGAAAGAAAAACAAACAGTCGAATCCTGAAACCGAAATAAATAGGCCAGTGGTTATTCCCTATAGCCATCGGGTAGCCCATAACTTGAAAAAAGTAGCCTCCAAATTTAAGGTACCAGTAGTTTTCTCTGCCCCCTGTAAGCTGGCCGCGTTGTGTCCTCGTATAAACTGAGAGAAACAGAAAGACAGAACATGTGGAACAAAGCATGGGCATAGGTACGTAGAGTGCAATGAAGGAGTTATATATCAGATTCCTCTCACTATTGGTAAGACGTACGTTGGGCAAGCGGGGCGCTGTTTGAATGAAAGGTTAAGGGAGCATGAACGGAACATTGGAACGGGGTCCAATCTGCCGCTGCATTGTAAGGACTGTGATCGCCAGTGCAAACCCATTTTAGAAAGAACGGTGGTTTTGGACCAAAGCCGCGAACGTGTTACCCGCGAACTAAAGGAAGCTTTTTGGATTAGAAAGAAAGGCCAAAATTATGTTAGCGATGCCTCGGTTTCCCTGTGTAAGAGTGAAGAGTGTTTTTTGGAAAAATTTGGCTGAACAGAACAAGAATACGAAGTGTGCTACTATATACTGTGTGTATCCAGAAGACGAAACCTTTGGTGAATGCTTACGCTGGTACATGTGTCCGTTCTGATTTGTATGTTTTCGCGTGCTTTTTATGTCGTCTTCACTTATCAGCATTTCAATGGGTCTCATCATCATAGAAGTTTTGTTTGCCTGTTTGTGGTGGCACAAGGTGCTTATAGTGCTTAAAACATTGAAGAAGGTTTACGATGTTACATGATTTCTTGGGGTTGGGTTTTTTAAGTTCTGCTCACTTCTTATTCATTCCATCATGTTACTTTGGCCCTTTACACCACGTGTCATTTTGTTTTTAAAGTTATCTGTTTTTATCGGTTTTAGTCCACCCCATGGTAAACATGAAATTTATTGTTTTTTTTTGTCCTTTTACGTACCACGCGTCGATTTGTTGTTTTTAAAGAGTAAGGTGTTTTTATCGGGTTTAGATCAACCTAGGTTGAACATGGAATTTTATGTTAGATAATATTGCCTTCTGACGCGTAGGGAGCCGATAGGTGGTGTGACGTTGTCCCTATATATTGTGTGTCGATTTCAATAAAAGAATCAGTTGCCAGTAGCGCGTTGTCTTGTCTCCTCTCTTGTGTTTGTCTCTTTGTTAGCGCTTACTTTCCCCGTATGATCATGAACCAGCTAGCCCAGCAAAAAGTTCTACTTCATGGCTTTAGGCGGGCGACATGTACGATTTCGGAAGTGGGTGTAGCAGTCGGTGACTTTGGGTGGAGCGGTGCAATCTCATAGGTCACTTCGGTCACTGGGCGTAGTACACGGTAAGGAGCTGTGTAGTGGGGCAGAAGTTTTTGACACAGCCCCACACGACGGCACGGAAGCCAGAGCAACACCAGAGATCCGGGAGGATAGTGCAAATCGCGGTGGTGAGCGTCGTAGCGGCGTTTTTGAGTTTCTTGAGAGATGGTGAGATTGTGACGAGCAATCTGGCGAGCAGCGTCGGCTCGGGCGACGGTATCGCGGGCATAGGTTGTGACGGGGCCAGCGGCGGGATGCAAAGTGTCGAAGGGCAGTAAGGGGTCTCTTCCACAGAGAAGATAGAATGGAGAGTACCTAGCAGTGTCATGACGCGAAGAGTTATATGCAAAGGTAACAAATGGCAGGCTAATATCCCAGTCGGGATGACTGTCGGATACGTACATTGCAAGCATGTCGGTGAGTGCGCGGATAAGACGCTCCGTAAGGCCGTTCGTCTGAGGGTGATACGCAGTGGTGAACTTGTGCCGGACTGAGCAAGAACGAAGTATTTCCTCAACAACTCGGGAAAGGAAACAGTGGTGACGGTCGGTAAGTAGTTGACGGGGAGCACCATGGTGAAGTATGACGTCGTACAAAAGGAAGTCAGCAACGTCTGTGGCGCAGCTGGTTGGAATGGCGCGAGTGATCACGTACCGCGTGGCATAATCGGTGGCCACAGCGATCCATTTGTTTCCTGACAAGGACTCAGGGAAGGGCCCTAGGAGGTCAAGGCTAACACGAGAAAATGGCTCAGTCGGGATAGCAATCGGCGGCAGGTGTCCAGGTGGTAGCACAGGGGGTTGCTTCCGGCGTTGACAGAGGTCACAAGCGGCTACATAACGTTAGACAGAGCGGTCGAGTCCAGGCCAGAAGAAACGGCGGCGCACGTGGTTGTATGTGCGTGAGAGGCCAAGATGACCAGCTGTAGGGGCGTCGTGCATCGAGAACGCCAGAGCGTAGGTGTTGGGCAACGACCAGCAAGTGCTCAGCGCCATCAGGTCGCATGTTGCGGCGGTATAGCGTATTCCCATGAAGGAAGAACAGGGCGAGGGAAGATTCACGGAGGCGGTCGATAAGAGAACTGAGGGTTGGGTCCAACCGCTGTTCGTCGGCTATGTGGGAAAAGTCAGATATAGAGAAGACACAGAGGTCCGACTCATGGTCAGTAGAGGAAGGGGGATCGACGGGATAACGGGACAGACAGTCTGCATCCTGGTGAAGCCGACCGGATTTGTATACAACGCAAAAGGTATACTCCTGCAAGCGCAGTGCCCTGCGGCCGAGGCGACCAGCAGGATCCTTGAGGGAAGAGAGCCAACATAAGGAGTGGTGATCGGTAATTACAGTGAAGGGTCGGCCAAACAAGTAGCTTCTGAATTTTCCAACGGCCCAAACGAGAGCCAGACACTCCCGTTCCGTAATAGAATAGTTCTGTTCCGCTGATGACAGGAGACGACTGGCGTAGGCAATAACGCAATGTTGGCCGCGTTGTCGCTGTGGAAGAATGGCACCAATCCCGTGGTCACTGGCGTCGGTGCGAAGTTCCGTCGGGGCAGACGGGTTGAAATGGGCCAACACAGGAGGATCGGTGAGAATAGCGATGAGGGTGGAGAATGCGTTAGCCTGCTCTGGTCCCCATGAGAAAGGAACGCCTTTCTTCAGCAGATTGGTGAGAGGACGAGCAACAGCGGCAAAGTTTGGGACAAACCGGCAAAAATAAGAACACAGTCCTATAAAGCTGCTGACATCACGGGGTGAACGGGGACATGGAAAAGCACTGATAGCGCGAACTTTGTCGGGATCGGGTTGCACGCCGGTGGCATTCACCAAATGGCCAAGCACTTTAAGTTCGCGGCGACCAAACCTGCACTTCTTTGAGTTCAGTTGAAGTCCGGCACGGCGGAAAAGTGCCAAGATGGAAGAAAGGCGACGAAGATGGCTTTCGAACGAGAGCGAGAAGACAATCACGTCATCCAAGTAACATAGACAAGTCGTCCATTTGAAGCCACGGAGTAAGGAGTCCATCATTCGTTCAAACGTAGCAGGGGCGTTGCAAAGTCCAAAAGGCATAACCTTAAATTGGCGAAGTTCATCGGGTGTGACAAAAGCTGTTTTCTCGTGGTCTTGTTCGTCAACAGAGATCTGCCAGTAGCCGCTACGAAGGTCGATGGAGGAAAAGTAGCAGGCTCCATGTAAACAGTCCAAGGCATCGTCTATTCGCGGCAGCGGGTAAACATCTTTCCTTGTAATCTTGTTCAGATGTCGATAGTCGACACAAAAGCGCCAACTGTTGTCTTTCTTTCTAACGAGCACGACAGAGATGCCCAGGGGCTGTTCGAAGATTCGATGATATCGTTGTCCAACATCTTGTCGACCTCCTGCTGGATGACTTGGCGCTCAGAAAGGGACACAAGATAAGGCCTCCGATGTACAGGCTTTGCATCGCCGGTGTCAATGCGGTGAGTCACAACTGATGTTTGGCCCAGAGAACCGGCAGCAAAGTCAAAAATGTTGGGGAAGGATAACAAAAGGCTGTGCAGGTTCTGAGCGTGTTCGGGGCTGAAGTCAGAGGCAATCATTGGGGAAATAGGGTCGGTAATTGTGGTGGAGAGTACGGGTGTTGGAAGGACGCTTGAATGTGGGCCAGGAGTGAATGCACAAATGGTGCAGTCTGTGAGAGGGGACAAGGTAGCAAGGGATATTCCTTCGGGGAGAACTTGGGGTGACAGACTGAAGTTCAGGATAGAAAGGTAGGTGCTGTTCTGTGTAACGCGTACGATGAGATGAGGAAGAACGACGTTGCGGTCAAGAAAGACCTCGGTGATAGGGCAAGCAAGATAGTCACTGTCAGGCACAGACGGGAAAGGTGACAGAGGTAGGTAAACAGCAGAGTCAGGGGGCAGGCGAGCGAACTCAGTGGATCGAAGGCGGGGTGCAGATGGAGGATGTTCTCAGCAGACAGGTAGGCCCAAACGAAGAAGGCCGCTGGAGCAGTCGATAAGGGCAGAGTGGGCCGTTCAAAAGTCAAGGCCGAGGATCACATTGTGAGGGCACTGGTTGAGGACGGTGAACAAAACAGGGATGTGATGACCGGCAAGGGTGACTCGGGCACTGCACAGCCCAGTGACGGCAGCAGTACTGCCATCAGCAACACGAACGGTGGGCGAAGCGGCGGGGGTCTGTACTTTCTTGAGGCGGCGGCAAAATGATGAGCTCATGATCGAGACTTGGGCACCAGTGTCAATGAGGGCAGAGACGGGAACACCATCCACGAACAGGGAGAGGGGGTTACATGGCGAAGAAATGGGCAGTAGAGGATTTCTAGGTCGGGGTACCACTGCAGCGTCACCTCCGGGAGCTGCATTGGCTAGTTTCCCGTGAAGCGGCAGGCAGAGGTCGGCGAGGAACTGCGGCTAGGAAGAGGTGAACGGGAACGGCGGGCTGGCGGGGAAGGAGAGCGACTGGACACAGAAGGAGGCGGAGTAGTATCGGTTCGGGGCGGCTCATAACGAGGCGTGAAACGGGGGTGACCGTAATCAGAGTAGCGGTCAACGTAAGGAAAACGTCGAGGTGGTGTTGTCCAGCGGCTGCGGCAGTGGCGAGCGATGTGGCCATACGCGAGCACGCGAAACAGATCGGCCTGTCGTCAGGGGTGCGCCACTCATCAGGATTGCGGTATCGGTAGCGTGGTGTATAGGTGTTGCGGGGTGTAGCGGTGGTAACCATGGGAGGGACGGGGCTCGAACTGTGGTGTTCCACGGTGTGGCTATAGGGGACGGCCAAGTTGGCAACCTCTTGACGAAAGACGGCTTGAATGAGGGATATCGTCGCTAGGTTGCTGTCCGAGGAGGGCGGGTTGGATGCAGCAGGAGCGAGCTCTTCCAGTTCACGACGCACGATGCGGGTCACATTTTCAGTGTTGGAAGGTTGCCTTAGGGTCGGCAGATTCTCGCACGTGGAGGTAGGGGCAGTGTTGGGGAGCCGATCGAAGCGATGTGCAATGCGTCTGTGTTTGGCCTGCTCGAAATGTCGACAAACCTGCAGAACGGAGTCAACCGTAGCACAGTCCCGACAGAGTAGAAGATTGAAGGCATCGTCGGCTATGCCTTTGAGGATGTGCCCCACCTTATCAGGTTATGGCATGTCTTTATCAACTTTTCGGCAGAGGGCCAGAACGTCTTGTATATACGTAGATGTCTGGGCACGTTTGGCGAGGTCCCTCTTGGCGGCGAGTTGACGGCCAACCGGTTTTCCGAACAGGTCACAGAGTTTTTGTTTGCAAATATCCCAGGAGGGTATTTCTGCTTCATGCATTTCGAACCACACGTGTGCCGTGCCAGTAAGGTAGAAGATGACATTGGCCAGCATCAGCGTGGCGTCCCACCTGTTGTGCTGGCTAACACGCTCATAAAGCGAAAGCCAGTCCTCGACATCGACCTCATCTGTACCGCTGAATGGGCTAGGGTCCCGGGGGTGGGCTATGACGACAGTTGGAGTTGCGGAGGTAGATGGAGCCGCGTAGATTGTCATCGTGACGGTTCCGAGGTGATGGCCACTGCGGAGATCCAGCGTCAGATTGTGTCGAACCCGCGACCTCCACCAAGATATTACGGGGATGTACTTAATGTAACAGCACAGCGATGGGCTGAACTCGATGCTAAGACTTCAGTAGCCGTGCAGTGTCCACTCTGTCAGCGTCGTTCTCTTTCTCAACGCTTTGTCGTGCCCGTGTTCCTCGGTCGTCGTCTTTGTCAGTGAGCACATTACTTTGGTCCCGCGTTTCCCGGTAACAATATTATGCATTACAAGCGCTGTATGTTATTGTTTTTTTTCTCATGGCCCTATCGCTTGGTACATTGTTCTCTCCCTTGTTTTCTTTTTTATCTTTCTGCTGTTTATAGTGGGCCATGGTGGAGGCTACGCTCGCCAGCGATTGACCCGCATTTGGCGGGTCAGTCGCTGGCATTGAACAATTTCGCAGTAATCATTGTGTTAGAGTTCCCTTAAGATCAGCTGTGGAGTTTGTTGTTCATGGTAGCCCACAATATTCAATTCCACGTTGTACGCTCCAGCCGAAACGGGATGCAGGTGGTAAAGAAACTGCTAAAAAAACAACAATCGAAGCGAAGCAGGATTTCTGGCTGACTTACAGGATCTCTCCATCGGAGTACGAACGAACGCCAGCAAAACTCATACAGGGCCGCAGAATGCGCACTCAACCAGAGCCTGACTACCGATCTGGACCGTGCTTCGAGTAGACTCCGAACACGTAAACTTGCCGCCACTGTCGACAATTTTTCTGCCTGTTAGTGTCAAGACATCTGTTTGGGGCGGAGGTGTCATGGAAGGAAATGTAGAAATGCTGCTTACGACGAGGGGAATCGGCGTTGCGAGAGGGACAGGAAACGTTAACGAAGGGCGGGCCAACGTCATCGTGAGCAACTTTAGGAATGAGCCGCAACACCTGACGAAAGGGGCAGTTATAGCCTACATGAAAGAAATTAGTGACGTTCACGAGGCTGTGGCGTTTTATGTGCAAGACTTGTCATTTGGAACACAAGAAAAACGGGAATTGCAACTAAACCTAGACAAAAGACTAGATTTGTCCCAGAAGCGCGATCTTTAAGTTTTACATCGATACAAAGATTGTTTTGCCACGACACCCTGGGTTCACGAGACGCCTGCCGCAAAACACCTGCAAAATTGTTGATGGCGTGACACATCCAATTCGCCAACTGCCATACCGAGTTTCCTTGAAAGAACGGGAGACGATACAGGAGCAAGTGCGTGCGTGAAATACTAAACGATGACGTCATCCAGCCTTCCAACAGTCTGTGGGCTGCACCTGTGGTACTGATTAAAAAAGAAGACGGGTCGCTGTGATTCTGCGTTGATTACCGACGACTCATTAAAGTGACAAAGAAGGGTGTATATTCACTGCCACGAATAGACGACACCCTCGATCGGCTTCGTCACGCCCGCTATTTTTCGTCGATCGATTTGAAGAGCGCATACTGGCAGATTGATGTAGATGAGCGCGATCTGGAGATGAGGAGAGCATGTTGCCGGGCTAGTTGGTGATCCATTAAGTAAAAAATTTAGCGCTCGTCAAACGTCTTATGTGTTCTTCTTCGTCCTTTGTGTCCTTTTTTTTGCGCTAAATTTTTTACTTAAGCGATCTGGAGAAAACGGCATTTATAACATCAGATGGCCTCTATGAGTTTAAGGTGATGCCGTTTGGTTTATGTACTGCCCCTGCAACATCCAACGAGTCATGGACACTGTTCTCGCCGGTCTGAAGTGGCAGACCTGTCTTGTGTATTTAGATGTTATTTTTTTAGCACCTTTGCCGGCCATCTTGTGCGCCTCGAACGGGTTCTCCAGGCTATACGGAGGCAGGCCTCACACTCAAGCCTTCAAAATGGCGGTTCGCGTACAGCGAGTTAGTTTCTTGGGCATATTGTCAGCCACGCGGGCGTGAAACCAGATCCTGAAAAAACAGCAGCCGTAGCGTCGTTTCCACGGTCGTCGGGCAAAAAGAGTCTGAGACGGTTTCTTGGTTTGTGCGCCTACTTCAGACGTTTTGTCCACAATTTCGCCAAGATTGCCGCGCACCCCTGATCCACCTTACAAAATATAGTATTGCCTTTCAATGTAATGAGGAGCAAGAGTCAGCATTCAGGTAGCTAAAACAAACCTTTCAAATACCACCTGTACTAGGCCACTTCGATCAAGCTGCCGACACTGAGCTCCACACCGACGCCAACAACAAAGGACTGGGGGCAGTACTTGTGCAATTGCAGGACGGCGCTGAGCGAGTTATTGCGTATTCTAGCCGAGCCCTTTCCAAGGCAGAATGTAATTACTCCACAGCGGAAAAGGAGTGCCTCGCTCTCATCTGGGCAATAACAAAGTTCCGACCGTATCTGTACGGCCGCCATTTTCGTGTGGTCACCGACCACCACTCATTATGTTGGTTGGCCAACCTGAAGAATCTTGCGGGGCGGCTTGCTCGATGGAGCCTGTATACAAAATCCTGCCGAAAGCTTCATGACGCTGACTGCTTGTCTCGAGTCCCCCTGGAGCCGGCGCCAGGGAACAATAATGACGCTGACAGGCTTTATTGCGGTCCTAAACACGACAGATATGGCGGTTCGACAAAGACATGATGGACAGCTTGGTTAAGGACTAACAGTGCGGAGACGAAGGACAAGGAAGAAGACAACACCTGCGCCATTAGCTTGGTCAGCTAATGGCGCACCTTGAAGGAGATGACGATGTGGTACCTCGTGTTAGTACAGCTGAAGAGGTCGCAATAGCACTCGCATGCCCTGGTACATAGGCCAAAACTATAATCAGCGACAGCAAAACGGCTGTCCGGAATTTTGCAAAAGGACGGATCTCAAAGGAGGCCAAAAAGATTATTCTCACAAATCCCATTACTAGAACCATATCCATCATATGGATACCAGCACACGAGTCTGTCCCTGGCAACGAAGCTGCGTACCTGCTGGCCCGAGATCTCTACCACTGGGCGGCGGTAGAACAGCCCGAATGCAAGGGAATTAATGAGATCACAGAATCTTACAAACTAGATCGAAAAGTATACCCTCCCCCAGATCGGTCTCGGTCTCTCACTAACAATGAAGCACGCATCTGGAGGCGATTGCAAGCCGATAACTACATCTGCCCTGTCGGGGTTTTCTTAACACAGACCGGGGAGGAAGAATATTGTAAATGTAAAAATTGCGGCCAAAAAGGCACGCTAGATCATATAATATGGTAATGCGCCGATTCCCCAGGCGCCGGCATTAACATTGATAGTAGAGAAGCCTGGGAGGTTTGGCTGCGGAGCGGAGATCCCACCGTTCAGCGGCACGCGATCCGCCTGGCGGCTTAGGCCGTGAAGAGTGCTTGTAACCTCACCTGACCTCAGCCGGCGGAGCCCTCCTGACCCGCTCCCCGGCCTGCGTGCCGGGGGCGGGAGATGAAGGGCTCCTTTTCGGTGGAAAAAAAGTGTTCATTCATTCATTCATTCATTCCTGCGTGTCCTGCCCACATTTAGAGTACGAACGGCGTCCTATACAAAAAGAACTTTGACAACAGCCAGACATCGGGGCTTCTTGTTGTGCCGGAAGATCTGCGTAGCGAGATCAGGGTAGCTTGCCATGATGATCCTACAGCTGGTCATCTTGGTTTCAGCCGAACACTTTCCCGGATTCGGGAAAAGTATTACTGGCCCAAACTCGCTAAGTATGCGCGTCAGTACACAAGAACTTGTCGCGAGTGTCAACGGCGGAAGACGCTACCCACACGTCCGGCTGGCCTTCTTCAGCCAATCGAACCGCCGAGTGCCCCCTGTCACACAATCGGAATGGACTTTCTTGGCCCATTTTCCACGTCCCAGTCCGGTAACAAATACACCATAATAGCGACAGACTACCTGACGCGCTATGCGGAGTCCCGCGCAGTTCCGTCTGCGACGGATGTGGAGGCAGCCAAATTTTTTGTATTGTCTTCCGGCATGGCGCACCGGCAGCTTTGATCACTGACCAGGGTACCGCATTTCTTGCGCAACTTCTGCAAAAGATGCTGCGTCTAAGCTGTACCAGTCACCGTCGAAATACTGCGTATCATCCTCAAATCAATGGGCTAACGGAGAGGTTGAACAAGACGATGGCTGATATCATCGCCATGTACATGGGCTCCGACCATTGAAATTGGGATGAGGTGCTATCCTATGTTTCGTTTGCTTACAATACTGCAGTTTAGGAGAGAGCACGTAGGCCAGCTTTCCAACTGGTGCATGGCAGAAAAGGTCGCTACAATTCTCAATGCTATGCTGCCTCACGAACCGCCTGACGGCGTCGCCGATGATGCTCGACTTGTATGCGAGCGCGCGGAGGAGGCTCGACAACTGGCACGACTCAACACAGAGCCCCAGCAACGTATCGATGCTTATCGCTACAACCTCCGGAGACGTCAACTTGATTTTAGACCTGGTGATAGGTCTGGGTTTGGACACCAGCCTTTCGAAAAACCTATGAAGCGCTACTTTGAACCCTAAATGGTTATTGGTCGCATCGCTGACCACAGCTACGAGGTGCTTCCCAGCGGAAGCCAGCCATCGTCACGCCTTTCCTCACGTCCTTAAGTTGTTCATGTTGTCCGGCCTAAGCCGTATTACTTGTGACCCTGGAGGAACCTTTCAATGTTTTCTCCGCTGCACTTTTATCGCGAAACAACACGTGCAGACAGTAACCGTGTTTTTGCTGGTGCTTTCTTTTTTTTTTCCATTTAGCATCGAGCCGATGCTTCTTTCGGAAGGGATGCAGTGTAGCCCCCGAAGAAGAACAAGCGCGATCGCTTGGGAAAAGACGACGCTGCTGCCGTGACTCACACGCGTGCTGGTTCCGCTGATGTTGTTCTGCACTGTGCCGTTGCCCTGTTGACCCGAGGTCTCTGCTGTCGTCGTGTCTCTGTGTGTCTGGACGCGACAATATCAAGCAATGTTTTGAAAACTCTATGGACTGTTCCTCAGCCGCAGCACAGTTGTGCCATAATTCTTGTTTATTTGTGCTCAACACTAAGTGTACAAATATTTCACTTGAAATTTGGCTGGTAGAGGCTGCCTCAGGTGGTAACGATTCTTTTCAGTACATGCCGCAAATGAGTAGCTTGAGCTGTGTTGCACGCTAATACTCAATCACCAGATTTCATTTGCTACTTTTATTGTCTGAAATGACAAAAGCAGTGCACAAGCATGAAACCTAGGAAGGCTAAATAGCATAGGTCAAGAAAAGGAAGTTTATGCTGCAGAAGGGTAGATACTTGGGCTTGTTGGTACATGATCGAAGGGAACAAAATGTAGCGCACCAAGACAAAAGACACACACAGCGCTAGCGCTGTGTGTGTCTTCTTTCTCTGTTCTTGACTTGGTGCGCTACATTTTGTTCCCTTCGTTTATGCTGCACTTGACATGAAGGCACTCATTAATATAGGCAGCACTGAGCACAGAGATGGAGAAATTGGTATTACGCACTGGGGGACATGCAAACTGTAGTTTTGTCAACCGAGCTGGTTATGAATAGCATAGTCTTGCTGCTGAATCAAATATGGATTGTGCTGTAAACCAAACTGAATAAACATAAACTAGTTGAGCAGCTACTTTAAATGTCTTTGAAGAAGTAAACATATTGAATTTTAGAGATAATTTGAATATGCACTGTTTGAATCATTTGCTATGCCATCGATACCGTAGCAAATAATTCCATGTACTTTTGAAGATTTGTTACTGGCATGAACCTCAACTCATTTTCTGCATGCAAATGCACCCCATATGCAACACCACAGCTGTACGTTGCAGCCAAAAATGAGGATTTCGTGCCGAAATATGCGCTACTAGGAGATTGCTACCGCCGGGGAGAACCGCACGGCACATAGTACTTCTGTACATGTTACAAACGGTGTGCATGTTTGTTCATGCTTTGCAGTCTATTTTCTCACAGTAAAGCAGGCTTGTTGCAAAATGCGTTTAGGCTGTAATTTCGGATGAAAACATTAAATGACCAGCTCCTCCATCTTTGCCGCGAGTGCTATACCGAAGTGAACGCGCGAAGACAGGCAGGGGAGATATGAATATATACACTTTACCTTTCAATGTATAAGTCTGGGATTACTTGAAAAAATTCGTGCCATTTTCTCCTAATACTAACATAATGTATACATCCGGGAGTACTTGAAAAAATTCGTGCCATTTTCTCCTAATACTAACATAGACACAACACAGTCTTGAAATCATCTCTCGGTCTCAAATCATTAGCTTTCCGCAGGAGAATTTCTATTCTTTGTCTTCTTCACGAACTCTACTTTAACTTTCCAGCACTTCGAGAAAACCTTCTGCGAGCTCAGAAGAGCAAGATGCGGGGCTAGTTGGTACTGCATAATGAAATAAAACAGCGCAAGGAATGGGACGAAACACGAAGGAAAGGAAACAAACACACAGGCGTTGACTAAAAAGTGAAATTTCATTCCGATGCAGGACACATATATAAGGTACAAAGAGGGGGTGTGGCCAAAGGCGATCCTGCACAATCACCGAAACAGTGTAGTCACGTCCAAGCGTAAAAACGATGAAAAGGTGAAAGGCCGAGAAGACTAAAAGCGATACAAACCACGGTGTAAGAGGCCGGGACGGAAAGTAAAACCGGTAAAAACAGATATATACATAGCCAAAAAGGCAAGTAAAAGCGTTAAAACATAACGGTAACGCCTTCCGAGATGCTCCCTGCAGTGACTAGACCAGATGTAGATGCAAGACTCAGTTGCGGCATGTACTGAAAAGAATCGTTACCACCTGAGGCAGCCTCTACCAGCCAAATTTCAAGTGAAATATTTGTACAGTTAGTTTTGAGCACAAATAAACAAGAATTATGGCACAACTGTGCTGCGGCTGAGGAAGAGTCCATAGAGTTTTCAAAACATTGCTTGATATTGTCGCGTCCAGACACACAGAGACACGACGACAGCAGAGACAGCGACAAGACCAGATGCATCTCGGAAGGCGTCGATGTACTCTGCAAGTACCAGTCATCCTCCAAAACGTTTCCATTGCATCAGACCATCAACTATCTTCGAAACAAGACTACTTCTGGTTCCTTCTGACAAAGAAAGCGGCTTCACTGTACTATTGGCCGGTGAATTTAGCTCAAGACCCACCAGCGCCCTCAAGACTGCATTCAATAGGAATCACGCCAACCTCTCCAAGGTGAAAAAGCAAGCCGTGGCTTTATGAAGTCCCTCAAACTGGACAATTTGGCTTGTAAACTTAAAGCTGCGAGCCGTCTCAGTGGAAATGGGTTTTTTTTTCTGCTAAAACGCACAAACCTGGAATACCTTTCCGTGTAATCGTATCCGAAAAGGAGTCACGGCAGAAATTGCTTGCGACTTTTCTTAGAGAAAAGTTAAAAATGCTAGCCGTTAATGACCCGTTTGTGATCGATGACTCAGAAAAGGTTATAGATTTTTTAAGTATTCAACATGACTGCCACCTAAGCGGTGTGCAGAGTGGATAGATGACCCTAAACTCGCAAAAGACAGTATGCTTGACAATTGGAATTCTGAGCCGCTTCACAATGTATATACTTTGCAAGGTAATCACCTTTTGCGTGTAAATGAATACGAATAATTTGGTGTGACCATAACTTCAAACCGGAGCTGGGCGTTGTCGGAAAGGGGAACAAACGACTAGTCTACCTCAGACGCGTCCTGGAATGGTCTTCCACAGGCACAAAACTGACAGCGTACAAGATGCTTGTACTACGCTTACTTGAACATTGCCAATATTTAAACTAGAGCACGTACAGGGCTTACGCTTCTTCTTCCAGCAATACCGAAGGCTTGAATTCCGTTGCCCCCCTTTATACGAAAGCTGATTTGCTGTTTATTTCTCAGCGAAAAAAAGAAAAAAGACACTTTTTATTGTGTTAATTATAGTTTAGTCCATTCGAGGAAGAACGCTACATAAACAAAACAAGAACACGCATATGCCATAATAAACATACTGGACATGTCCAAATAGAGAGTTTACAAGGATTGTTTAAAATATTTCTTTTTTCCGTAACAGTGTCCGAATTGTATAGGCTACCCAATCATGTTGTGAATGAACAATCTCACCTCGAGAACAATTTCCCATCCGTCTTGCTAAATATTTAAAGCAATCAATTATATTACTGCTCTCACTACTCCACCCGTCTTGGCCCATTTCAACCCATTCGCCAGTACTGAACTCCGCACCGACGCAAGTGGCCATGGCATTGGAGGTATACCTGCCCAGCGACAACACGGCCGCACAAGTTTGATTGCATATTCCAGTCACCTCTTATCTACGTCCGAACAAAAGTACTCTATCACAGAGCGGTGCCAGGCACTTGTTTGGGATATTACAAATTGCGCCCTTATTTGTTTGGCCGCCCTTTTACTTTTATAACAGACCATCATGCCTTGGGTCGGTTTTCCTCCCTCAAAGGTTCCTACAGGCCGTTTGAGGCGCTGGGCTCTTCGATTACAGTGATATACATTTTCCGTCGTGCATAAGTCCGGCCGCCTTCACCAAGATGCACACTGCTTGTCCCGTTATCCCGTCGACTCCCCAAGTCCTACCGACTCTGACGATGACGCATGATTTTTGTCTGTCTCGGCCTTTTCAACATCGCCGACGAATAACACTTAGATCCTTCACTCCATTCCCTTATCATCCTTCTGACCTCCGACCGCTCTGATCCATCTCTCGTCTTATACTCCACAAGAACACTCTATACCGACGCAATATGCGCCCAGACGGCGCAGACCTTTTGCTCGTCGTTCCTCAACGTCTGCGCTCCACCATCTTTGACCAGTTCCGTGATGCTCCTACGGCTGGCCACTTGGGTTTCTCCTCACATATACGACAGCCCGCGCCAATGGTTCTACTGGTCGGGGCTCTACCGCTCATTCCAGCAATACATTGCCGCATATGAATTGTGTCATCACAAGAAGCCCACAATTTTGCCTTCAGGCCATTTGCAGTCGATCCTCACCCACTGACCCGTTTTCCCGTTTAGCTGTGTTGACCTTCTTGGGCCCTGCCCAGTTTCCGCCTCAGGGAACAAATAGATCGCTGTCGCCACCGATTATGCTACGCGGTACGATATTACACGAGCCATCCCGACCAGCTTCGCCACAGACGTCGCTGACTTCCTCCTAGAAAACGTGATTCTACATCATGGTGCCCCTCGTGAATACTAACTGACTGTGGCCGCTGCTTCCTGTCGCGAGTGGTTGAAATTCTATGTTCGTGCTCCGTCCGCCACAAATTCACCACAGCCTATCACACCCAGACCAACGGCCTCACGGAACGTCTAAACCGTATGTGTCTGATGACCACCGGGATTGGGACGTTCATCTACCCTTTGTGAGATTCGCCTACAATTCATCTGTCCATTCTACCGCTCGATACTCTCCATTTTATCTGCTATTTGGCCGGCACCCGTTACTGCCCTTCGACACCTCACTACCCATGGCAGACGCCACCAGTATACTTACGCCAGTGATGCCGTAGCCTGCGCTCATGATGTCTGCCGGGTAGCGCGCATACCAGGTTCTCTGCATCCCAAGACTCCCAAAAGTTCCGGTACGACAGTCGACACCGTGAGGTCCACTACACTACTGGGTCATTCGTCTTGCTGTGGCTCCCGTGCCATTGCATGGGCTTGTGCGAAAAACGTTTGCCCCGTTACACAGGCCCTTACCGAGTTTTGCGCCCCGTGACCAACGTCACATACGAAGTTGAATCTGTGCCTCCGAAATTCTCGTCCAGAGCGCCACGCTCTGAAATAGCCCATGTGTCCCGCCTGAAGCCCTATTATGCACGTTTCCCGCCGGGGTGGCGCAGTGGTTACGGCGCTCGACTACTGCTCCTAAGGATGCGCGATCGAATCCCGGTCTCGGCGGCCGCTTTTCGGTGGAGACGAAAAGCAAGGCGTCCGTGTGCTGTGCGATGTCCGTGCACGTTAAAGAAACCTAGATGGTCGAAATTTCCGGAGTTCTCCACTACGGCGTCTCTCATAGCCTGAGCCGCTTTGGGACGTTAAACCTCACAAACCAACCTATTATGCACGTTCTGTTTCTTTAACGTAGAAGGCACCGGGACTGTGCTTTTCCCGAGGGGGGTAGTATTAGTGCGCGGTATTCGCTGGTCATGCTGAGGGTAAAGAAGGGCGACAGACTTCCAGGAGAAGACGCAGACGAATGCTGGGATCTGTGCTGTGGTCATCCTCAGTGGTGCGGACAGCTGTCGGACTGTTAATATTCGCCGTAACAATACAATTGGGATATTTTATTACTTGTAATTTTAGCTGTATTTATGACTGTATTTTGTTGACACTGTTTTACTGATTTACTTTACTGGCTGCATCTTTTTGCGGCTGGTCTGCGTTTGCCTCAAGTTTGATGTTGCGTACACGCCTCTCTGGTCTAGGTTGGACCAATAGTACATGTAAATAAATAAATAAGTAAATAAATAAACAACAATAGCAAAGAACAGAACGAAATATGCGCCTCCTACAACGGTCATGCTGGTCCCCTTTCTCCTTTCTTTTCTACATTTCCCTGCAGCTGTATTTAATGCCTATGCCACCGAATCAAAATTCTTATGCCAATGAGATAGATGGCCTCGGACGACTTCATTCTTTTGTGCAACAGTTATTATTCTGCATATATCATGGAACACTTGAACTTATGTTTATAAAGAATGCTTAAGTCGATTATTCAGTCTGTTGTAAATTCTCTTCAGCTGCACTTTTCAGGTGATTGAAATCCCTGATGAGAAAGCAAACTTGGGCATCTTACATAATGTACATAATGTGCCAAGACATTATAATTTTATCATCGCATTTTCGGGTACGAACTATCGCGGCCCCGTCGCTATTATCGTTCTGATGGCTAAAGCTTGTAACCCCTGCTCAACAACAGCCACTTGCCATATTTTATATGGATTTATCAGGCTAGCAAATAGTTGTCTAATCCGTGCTACGCCTAGATAATTCTGCTGCAGGAATGCATACGTGATGCTACGTAGTTTGTTGCCGTAAACAATGGTGATCACGATCGCGACATCGGGATTCATCAGCTTAAAACAAAACTACGGCTTTTAGATGTGCAGTACATTTACGCAAATTTACTTTAAGCACATGTGCTAGTTCTATGCAGGAATGTAGTGCGAAGAGATTGAGTTCTAGCGCTTCTGAAGCAGAGATGCAGTGACCGGGACTAGATCTGCAACTTATAGAGGCCATGCAAATTTTCTTGCCCCTGTGTCGTATACATTTGTTATATTAATTATATGCCCAGAGTTGGCAGCGTCCGTCACGCATTGGGAACTTTTGACTGGAAACCTTTTTTTTTGTCCTATAGGAGTGGCACCTCAAAGGCAGTCTGTGAAAGGATGCCAAGAGAAAAAAGATTTTATTTTGGAATTTTATATGCGGAAGTATACATAGCTATCATTTTACGCAGTTCAAGACGTTATCAAAGCAAAAAAAAAATACAACTACAAAACATACAGCTGACAACCCTTCTCGACATAGGCGAAGATGCATTGCAGCTCACCGTACCACAGAATACTTGCGGACTCAGAGGCCTGATTTTAACTTATGCAGGGTATGCTGCTGGGCTAGTTGGTGGTGGTTGTAAAGCATTATGGTGGCGCAGCACTGGCAGACAAGGACGAAAGGATGAAGGCTGCGCTGAACAGCGCAGTTGTGTGTGTCCTTCCTCCTTTTGTCCTTGTCTGCCAGCGCTGCGACACCATAATGCTTTACTGATTTTTACAATTTAAAAGCAGAGTCCATATCCTAGAGCACCAAATCACAATAAATGGCCTAGCCTATCGTTGGCAAACTGTGCCGAACCGTCCCTTCACTATTGGTTAGGTCCAGCTTTTTTCAAACGTGTAGAGCCCCGGGGGTCTACTTCTGATCTGTGTAGTGGAGCTGATTTAGCATTAGTGGAGGGCCTTCCCATAAGAGATTGTAGGGCACAAAATATTCTTACTCTCAAGAGATTTGGAACATTGTAGATACATTACAATCCGCATGAAATGGCTCAAAAGCAGACCCCCTGGGCGCTACACTTTTGACAAAGAGTGTCCACAAACCTCTCACAATCGTGGAGTGGAACGGTGCTAGATTACTGAGCCTAAGGATGCGGGATCAAATCTTGGGCTTGGCGGCCGCTTTTCGGTGGAGGCGAAAAGGAGCTCGTATTCCGTGCGATGCCTGTGCACTTTAAAAACCCCAGATGGCCGAATTTATGCAGCCCTCCGCTAGGTGTTTCTAATAGTCTGAGTCGCTTTGGGACGTTAAAAGCCCATAACCAAAGCAAAGTTCTCACAGCAGAAGCACTCTAAAATTAAGCCAACGATATGACATGAACTTTTAACGATTTCAACTTTTATGTCATCCTCTAGGTGGCGTTGTTTGCTGGACCCGAGGAGTTGGCAGCGCGCATGCGCAACTCGTACAACTTGAAGATAGGAGGCGCTGACGTGGCAGTATATGACCTGCTGTTGGACGATTTCAAAGCCGATTGCAGCCCGCCCGGACAAGAGAATGACTCTCCCCTGTTGGCGGCCATTGCCAAGACGGGCATGGAGTAGAGGGCACAGGGAAATGTGATTCTATTCTGTTGCACTGTGGGGACGCTCAAAACGATTACTGGGTGAACTTTACTCATTGTTACTGCTAGAAAGCGCACGCACTGCCCACAGTGGTCTTTTTCCTGTGATTGTCGCCGACTATGATGACCCGCTGTGGGTGCGCATATGCGTGTATCACGGCAGAAAAACGAATCATACAGCTCTAGCCTGTACAGATGTAAAATGTTCGATTCATTTTTGGCAGGGTGTTCTGGCGGGCTAGTTGGAGCTTGTCGTTCATGATTAAACTGAAAAAAAAGAGAGTCGAAAAGCTATTTTGACATGATACGTTGTCTGTCGAGCAGTGAGACAAGGTCCATCCTGGCCATTGGCGCGCTTGCCTCGCTGCCCGACAGATGATGCACCATGTCAAAATAGCTTTTCGACTGTCTTCTGCGAAAATTGTGCACGCCTCCGAGAGCCGGTTTTTCTCGATTTCGGGAAATCTAGGCAAGTGCCGATGTTGAATCACTTATCAGATAACGTAGACTATATTTTGCTACTTTGTGAACGTTATTTCAGCTTGAATGGGGTAGTAGATTTTGCATAGGAACTTTTTAAATCCCTGCTACAAAATATTCAAGACCCTGTATTACTAGCGAAACTTACTCGGCCAAATGGAATGAGACGCGGAACCGACCGTAATAGCAGAAAACAATGAAGGTACAAAGCCACTAAAAGACGTAAGCTGAAAACAACTAAGAACTAAGCAAACCAGCCGAGGCTAAAACTGTGAAACAGAGTGAAAGATGGCAGACAACAAAAAACAAAGGTAAACAAAGCATTGAAAAGGCAAAAAACCTGGCTAAAATCTAAGAAGGGTGAAAAAAAAAAACAATTAACAAGAGTACCGGTGCGGGTTTAAAAAGGACGGTTTAAAGTGTTCCTCTCTAAATACGAGATTTCTTTATCAGAAAGCATAATGGACGGTGTGCTCATACAATTCTTAAATTTTTTTGCAATTAGTAACGCCTCAATTATCTCCCTTTTTTTGTTCTATGTCGCTTAGAACTCTGTGCTTTCAAGAAACAGGTGACAATAAGTTTTTTCGCGCTTCTTACAATGTAAAGCTAAATTTCCTCCTGAGGTGGTAGAAAGGTCGCGAACATGTTCAGCCGCCCTCTCATTGAAACATCGCCCGGTTTGGCTGATGTACATCTGGCCACAGGATAATGGTACCTGGTAAATAACCGCTCTGGCACATTCAGTGTACCAATTGTTGTGATTTGAGGTGCATATTTGCTGCCTATCATCTCGGTTCATGATTGCACACACTTTAGCGAGCTTACACGGCGCCGCAAACAGTTTTACAGTTTTACATTAAGAAAAGTAGAATATGCATAGGGTCATCTGTGATACCAGTTTTATGTAATATTTTTCTCACTTCTTTGGACCAGCGCATGAAAAGTTGTCTCTCCGACCAACGCGTTGTGCGGATATTTCGGTACGTTGATAATTATCTCGTGATATTAAACCTCTCTTCTAACTCTAGTCTGCCTAGTTTAGTTAGTATTATCCTTGATATTTTCAAGTGTGAAGGAAAAGGGCTTAAGTTTACACATGAATTGCCCGAAGGCAACCAAATTCAGCTTCTGGATATTAATCTAGAATTTACGCCCTCACATATCTGTTGGTCGTACAACCCCAGAATGAACAAACAGTTACTACCCTTTCACAGTGCACATTCAAAGTTGGTTAAAAGAGCAATTGTTCACCTTGCCTGCCATTCGGCCCTAGAAAATTCATGTGAGCACAGAATGGGTTCAAGTCTTAACCGTCAAATAGAGAAGATGTATGCTGCCGGGTATCCGCCGCAACTGATAGCTTGTGTTTGTGAAAGTCTGCTACAGAGGATGCAGAATACGAACCGCCAAACGAACGAAGACCGAAAACCATTGTGTGTTATGCCTTACCTGCCCCGAGTTTCTCACAATTTAAAGCAAGTTGCAGGAAGATACGGCGTCCAACTCGTGTTTGCGGCGCCGTGTAAGCTCGCTAAACTGTGTGCAATCTTGAATCGAGATGACAGGCAGTAAAGATGCACCTCAAACCACAGCCTTGAGTACACTGAATGTGCCAGAGAAGTTATTTATCACGTGCCATTATCCTGTGGCAAGATGTACAGTGGTTTTCAAAAATACAGGGCCCACGGCTTCGGCATTCCCGCAGGGGGCACCTGTTAAAGCAGGTGTTTGCGTGTACTGTGCGACACCACGGACCCCAGCACCCACACTTAGCCGTGCGTGGCATCGCCGTGTCTGGGGAAAAGGGGATCCTGGTGGTTGAGCCGATGCCGAGTGTTTGGACCTTTATGGCCCCTCGGCGGAGGCAACACATCACTTTGGCCCACGCTTCCCATAGACGGCACCTCCGGGCTGACCCACCCGGGGAAATCGGCAGTCGCCTTTTCCTGTCCTCCACTTCATCTTTCACTTTCCTATCTCTTTTCTCAGCACTGTCCTGTCTCCTCCTCATTTCTTGTTTTTCCTTTTTTCTTGGCGGCGCGGGTTAACCTTGTGTGGAGTAGCTACCCTGAGTTGCCCATATTTGGTTATAGTAGCGGTGTACTGCTGGCATGGGCAGGACTTCTTGCAAGTTCCTGTCCCGTCCCCTCGTTGGGCTCCATGGTGGGTGGCAGGCACAACTACCGAAAACACAAACCCTTTCGTGGATTCTTTCTCCCAAAAAAATGATCGCCCTCCAAACAAACGAGGGCGGACCGATGCTACAAGCCATTTCTTTGTGAAAACAAAAGAGACTTTCCCAAAGTTCCATGTCATACATAGCGAGGAGCTAGAAAAACCCGCTCGAAAAATCTCCCCTTTCTTAGTGTCAAAGTGTCTCACTAAAGACCTGGGCCCTGGATACAAAGTATCAAAACTTGCAAATGGTGACCTCTTGCTAGAAGTACAAACAAAGTGCCAGTCCTCCAACCTGAAAAACATTGTGTCGCTTGGGGACATCCCCATCGTCATCACTCCCCACCGATCCTTGAACATTGTAAAAGGAGTAATATCTGAGATAGACTTCATTGCTCACACTGAAGATGAAATGTCAGAAGGACTAGCAGACTCAAACGTCATAGCGGTTCACAGAATAAAAATCCGAAAGGATAACAAGGAGATCCCTACAAAACATCTGGTTCTGACTTTCAATAGCTGCACCCTCCCAGAGTCAATTGAAGTTGGATACATCAAAATAAACGTCCGACCGTACATCCCAAATCCGAGGAGATGCTTAAACTGCCAGAAATACGGCCATGGTTCGCAAAGTTGCCGTGGCCGCAGAACTTGTGCGAAATGTGCTGCGAACGACCACAACTCTGATAACTGCACCGCAGACCCACGCTGTGCAAACTGTGAGGGGGATCACCCCGCATACTCTCGATCCTGCCAAAAATGGAAAGAAGAAAAGGAGATCATAACACTAAAAACAACAAAGAACATCACATACAAAGAGGCACGTACCCAGTACAACAAAACCAAGAACACATTTCATTTCACAGCGAAACCAAATCTCGCCGATGGGGTGCGACAGGGCGGGGCACCACAACGGCCTTCGGCACCTACCCAGACCTCAAACGAGGCTGAGGTAGTGCCATCCCCTGCCTCGGTGGGAGCAGCTCCCGCTCCTCCACCACCCCCAAAACAGGCCACGCGTCCCTCAGGGTCGGCGGGCCACAAGACCTCTGCCCACAAGGCAAGGTCTAAAAATAAGGAACACGTGCCTCTGGCACGTTCGTCCAGCACCTCAGACGAGGTAATGGACATAGGCCAGGACAGCTCTTTGCCGTCTTCGTCACAGAGACGGCGGAGCTCCTTGGAACGAACAAAAACAGACAAGGCCCGAATCACGGGCCCTGGAAAAAACCTAACTTAATTTCCAAGCTTTCAACAAAATAAGATGGCATTCCTGGTATAGTGGAACTGTAGAGGACTTCTAAAGAATATTAATGACATAAAAGACATTCTAGATACAGTCTCGCCAGTTGCACTGTGTGTACAGGAAACAAATTTAGGTTGCATGCACTCGAATATACTGAAAAAATATCAAGTCTTCCGCCGAGATCGAGAGCAAGCAAGCAGGCTTTCGGGTGGTGCGGCCATCATATTGCAAAGTGGAGTTCCCGCTCAAGAACTGAAATTAAACACTCCCTTAGAAGCTGTAGCAGCCACAATAATTGCCTTTAAAACTCTTACTGTGTGTTCTGTCTATCTTGAACCAAATCTTAAAATGACACTCCGTGATCTAGAAAACCTTTTTTGCCAACTACCAGAGCCCTACCTAGTAGTAGGAGATTTTAATGCACACTCTCCTTTGTGGGGAAGTGAAAAAAGGGATACACGTGGACAGCTTATCGAGGATTTTATTCTTAGTTCAGACATCTGCTTATTGAACTCCTGTAAGCCCACGTACTGTTCCCCAAGGTCAGGAAAAATGAGTTTTTTAGATCTGGCTTTTAGTTCACCTTCCCTTTTTAATGATTTTAAATGGGATGTTCTGAACAACCCGTATAGTAGCGACCACTTGCCAGCAATAATCAGCTTATCATCCTCACCATCAGTCTTGCCGACCAGACCGAAACGGTGGAAACTTCACTTAGCAGATTGGGAGTTTTTAAAGTAGAGGCGAATCTAGGAGCAGTTTTCTCAGATGCCCTTAGTGTCGACAGACTAAATGAGTTGTTCACGACTTGCATTATCACTGCCTCTCACCTCGCCATTCCACAGTCCTTAGGTGTGGTGCGACAAAAACACAAGACGTGGTGGTCTCGGGAATGTAAGGAGGCCAAAAAGCGACAAAATAAAGCATGGGGTGTTTTACGAAGGTACCCTACACACGAAAATCTTACAGCTTTTAAAAAGGCCAAAGCTAAAGCTCGATACATCCGTCGCAACTCTGAAAAAGAATCCTGGCAGAAGTATGTCACATCAATAAATAGCTCAATGACGTCTAAGAAAATGTGGGAACAAGTTCGTAAACTCAGTGGAAACTTTTCCCCGTTTACAATTCCCATCCTCACAGCCCCTGGTGTTCAGACTAGCATAGAAGAACAGGCCAATATACTAGGCGAACATTTCACACACGTTTCAAGTTCGTCACACTACACAGAAACATTATTAAAATACAAAAACATAGCTGAGAAACAAAAACTCCCAACAAGTGGTGGCAGAAATGAATCATATAATAGTTGTATTACACTCCAAGAAGTAAAGAACGTCCTTGCTGCTGGAAAACAGACTGCGCCTGGCCCTGACGAAATTCATTACGAAATGCTGGCTCATTTATCCGAATCCTCTGTAGAGGCACTTGTGAAATTCTTTAAAAAAATTTGGACTCTGGGTAAACTCCCAGAGGCTTGGAAACAAGCCGTTATTGTTCCGTTTCTGAAACCAGGAAAGCCGCCGACCTCAGCGGGCAGTTACAGACCCATAGCTCTGACCAGCTGTTTAGCAAAATGTTTTGAAAGTGTCTTAAACATCCGACTAACTTTCATCTTAGAATCTCATAAACTTCTTAATGTTCATCAGTGTGGTTTTAAAAAAGGGTGCGCAACGACCGACCACTTAGTGCGTCTTGAAAATACTGTCAGAGAAGTGTTCATACATAAACAAAATTGCCTGGCCGTTTTCTTTGATATGGAAAAGGCATACGACACGACTTGGAGGTTCGGGATCCTACGCGATATAGCAGATTTGGGCATCCGAGGCCGGATGCTAAATGTTCTGAAGGACCTTCTATCAGGTCGTTCATTTCAAGAACGTCTCCGTACCACCTTCTCGAGGAACTTTATTCAAGAGAATGGGGTACCTCAGGGGTGCATTTTAAGTACAACTTTGTTTATTGTAAAAATGAATTCTATTAGCAAGGTAATCCCAAAATCCATTATGTTCTCGCTATATGTCGACGACCTTCAAATAGCCTGCACATCGTCAAACATATCAATTTGTGAAAGACAAGTACAATTAACACTAAATAAACTAGACTCATGGGCTTTTAAAAATGGTTTCAAATTTTCCCCACAGAAAACAGTGGCAGTAATGTTTTCGCTGAAACGAGGTATACAGATCAATCCCAAGCTACACCTAAATGGGATTGAGTTGCCAGTAAAGAGCGAACATAAATTTTTGGGTGTAACATTCGACAGAAAACTAACATTCCTGCCTCAGATAAACATCTTAAAGAGGAAAGCCATAAAATCTTTAAACATACTGAAGGTTCTCCCTCGGAAACACTGGGGGTCTGATAGGGCGTGTCTTCTACATATATATCGATCTGTTGTGCGGTCTAGCTTGGACTACGGGTCCATAGTCTACGGGTCAGCTAGACCATCATATCTAAGGAAATTGGACCCGGTACATAACCTAGGTTTACGCCTTTCTTGGGGCGCTTACAGAACATCCCCTGTTGATAGTCTGTATGCAGAGACGAATGAGCCTCCGCTGAAGGATAGAAGGGCTTCGCTCACATGTGCTTATGTCCTTAGAATGAGGTCACAGAAAAAACACCTCTGCTATCCAATAGTCTCAACATGCCGCTCACGAGTAATTTTCACAAATAAACCACAAGCAACGAGGCCACTGATAATGCGTTTCGAAGACATTTGCAGTGAGCTAGAAATTCTGGACACCTTGCCCGAAATCGAGCACACATCAACAACGTTTTATGGAAGTGATAGTATGCCGTCTTCGTATTGGACACACACATCTTACACATAACTTTCTGCTAATGAAACATAACAAACCGACCTGTGAAGAATGCGACGAGATACTCACTGTAAACCACATTCTAATTACATGCTCAAAACTTGAAGCACAACGGAAAAAACATTTTACTATATTTTACAATCATACCATCCCATTCCATCCCACCTTGCTTTTAGGAGAAAGAGCACTTGTAAACCTAGCATCTGTTCTCAGCTTCCTAGAAGAAGGAAACTTTTTAAATAAACTATAGATTTAACATATGCATTTCCTCTTTTGCAACCAAAACATACATTAACCTTGCTCTTGGCGCATGATAGCCTTAGTTGCTTATGCGCCATAAAACCCAACCCAACCCAACGGTATGCAGAGCGGCGCTGCTATCTTTGCTCGGCGCGAGGGTGCCATATGTGACGATAGCTATCCCTCTCACGCTGTCAAGGAACACGCGAACACCATGTGCGGCGTTTGTTTCGCCGCTGCCGCTCGCTACGTCACTGGATGTTCATAGGATGTTCGGGTCATCTGAAGGATTGTGTGGGCAGGATGTGGTGCAGGCTGCCTTCTCCCCGCAGTATTTGCATTAGGGGCCTCCAGAAAGTGCTAACAATTGAGGGGTGGGAGGCAGCCCTATCCAGCTCTGGACTAGAGGCCCAACCAGCCCTCGTGATACGGGCGCGGATAGCAGCGGCCGCCGCTGGAGTCTTGGACTAGGGACCCCCACCTACACATCCCCCTCCCTTATCTCTACTTAATAAATTTTTCACTCACTCACTCCCTCACTCACTCACTCACTCACTGAGGATGTTCGCATCGCCGGTCTCGGCGCTCACCACGTGGGCGATTTGCGCGCGTTTGCAAATACTGGCGCCCTGCTACCTTGCTCCAACATACGTTCATAGGCGGGCGCGCATCGAGACGCAAAAAACGAGTTCGGTGGCTCTCTGGCCGCGCCGTTATGGGGACCTATGTCCACGAAGCGTTGAGATTCCGCTCTCTGCAGTGGCGACATCTTGCTTCTCAGTCCGCTTCTCTTGTGCAGTTGTGGCGAAACTGAGTATGACTTTTCTAGAAAGGATTGCTCTCCTCAATGCAAACTCTTCGAAAAAAGAAATACCAAGTTTAATGGAAACAATTGTTCTACCATTAGTATACTTGCACTGGATAAATCGGAGATCTTAAACATCTACTGTGAATTATCTCAGTGTGAATAGATTTGAACATTATGGTACATTTAATGACATATCACTAGATAGCTTACGTCAAGTACGATTACACTGTACTAACTGTTAGTACTAATGAGTTGTCACTAATTTGTAAATTGCGAATAAATATTTTGCTACACCTTCAAGTCTTAAATTGTTGGATAGTAATTGCGCTGGACTAGCTAATAGTACATTTCAAATAATTATCGCCCTCTTTTTAATTGTAAGCAATATACATGGTCGGAAAACTTACATAAAGTATTATATCAGGTAAATAATGGGAGGTGTAATTAATATTACTAATTTGTTAATTGCGAATATATATATATATATATATATATATAGAGGGCTATGGAACGAAAAATGGTAGGGGTAACATTAAGAGATAGAAAGCGTGCAGAGTGGGTCAGAGAAATAACTCAAGTTAATGACATTCTAGTGGAAATTAAAAAGAAGAAATGGACATGGGCAGGACATGTAGTGCGAAGAGAGGATAACCGATGGTCGCTGAGGGTAACAAACTGGATTCCAAGGGAAGGAAAGCGTAGCAGGGGGAGACAGAAAGTTAGGTGGGCGGATGAGATTAAGAAGTTCGCAGGGGTCAAGTGGATGCAGCTAGCACAGAACCGGGTTAAGTGGAGAAATATGGGAGAGGCCTTCGCCCTGCAGTGGGTATAATCAGGCTGATGATGATGATGATGATATATATATATATATATATATATATATATATATATATATATATATATATATATATATATATATATATATATTTAACGTACTTGGCCGCTTAAAAAATAATAGAGCGAAGGGTACGCTTCATTTAAAGAAACATTTTATTAGACTCGACGTTTCAAACGGAGACCGATCTTTCTCAAGAGTGAATCTTCTTGGATAGTGTTGCGGCTTTTTAAGCATTCGGACATAGACCACACCTAGGTAGGAAAACAAAACGTGGGAGACAGAGGAAAGAGACAGATACAGTAGGGAAGGATGATGTCCAGGTGTGCCATCGCAGGTGCATCGCAGGTGCTGGACAGGCCTGTCGAACTGCGCTGACACAGGTGCCTGGATGCATAGTCTCTGCTGCGAAAGAATGCGGGCTATTTTCACTCTTCCTGGCCACGAGGGCCAAAGAGTGGGAGTAGGGAAAAAAAGTATATAAATGAATAAATAAATAAAAAATAAAAAAAGAAAAAAGGGGGGGGGATGGAGGTGGATAAGGAAAGGTGTTAGCTTAAAAAAAAAAGTGTCGGAAGCAAGCGAAAGAAAACAGAAAGGGGGAGGGTGGTAGGAGGTAAGTGGCTCTGACAAGACCAGAACACACCAACACTTTGGTATTCAAAAAAGGTGATGACCTCAGACGACTTGGCCAGGTGTGCACATTTCCTGTGTTCGTGACATCGGAAGAGAGGACAGGACCCCGTGGTTTTCGTTTAAGCCCTGTTGTAGAGTATTAAATTTAAAAATGAAATATGATTCTCATTGTTCGCGCTCACGAGTGTTTTTGAAGCCACTCTGTAATATTGTGACTTTAAGATTATCGAACTCATGTCCCTCCTTGCGAAGGTGCTTCGAAAGGGGGAGGTTGGGAAGGGTTTGAGCGCGCGAGCGGTGGTTATTAAATCTCAATCGGAAGGAATTATCTGTTTGGCCAATGTACTGCATACCACAGTCACCACACTCGAGCATGTAAACAACATTGCTAGAATCGCAATTTAAATCTTCTCGTATAAAATGTTTGAAATTTGAGTGGGTGCTTTTAGCTAGTGCTGTGGATTGCATGTGTTTACAGATTTGACATCGGCTTTTTCCGCATGACGTGCAACCCAAAGGTCTCGGTTTATTGACAGTTGAGTGGACAACGTGGTTTTGTAAATTCTTTACCTGAGGAGCAGTCCTGTTACCTGAGGAGCAGTCGAGAATATTTTGGAAAGTCGTTGACTTTGTTCTATGATATTGAAATGTTTTTTAAGGATTTTGTTAATATTTTGGATATTGTCTGCGAAGGTTAGAATGAGATTACAGTGTTGTGGTGTTGGCTGTGATTCCGCAAGGGTGTGATGACGATTACTTATTTCAGCCTTTTTTATGGCATCTTCGATGATAGAGGGCGGGTAGTGTTGTTTCTCTAGTGTTACTCGCATGCGATTAGCATTTTCTTGAAAATCTATGGATTTTGAGCAAATACGTTTGAATCTGACAGCTTGCGAGTATGGGATTGAAGTCTTGCAGTGGCGTGGATGGCAGCTTTTGAAGTGAAGGTATTGTTGTCTGTCTGTGGGTTTTTTGTAAACGCTAGTGATTAATGCGCCCCCTTCAACTCGAACCAGAACATCTAAGAAGTTGATTTTACTAGTTGAGTAGGTGTGTGTGAAAGAGATGCTAGGGTGTATGTTGTTGAATGAGGCGATAAACTTTACGAGTTCGTCCTCTGTTTCGGTCCAAATCATGAATATGTCGTCCAGAAAGCGTTTGTAAAAAATTGGTTTGATTGCACATGAGGACAGAAAGTCGGACTCAATTTTGCTCATAAATATGTTTGCGTAATTTGGAGCCATTTTGGTGCCCATAGCTGTACCACTAGTTTGAAGATAGTATCAGTTGTTGAATTCAAAAGGATTAAGTTTAAGGACCAGATTGGCTAGTGTCTCGATGGTACTTGGACTAGGAGAGTCTAAAATTTTATATTTCTCGTATGCTCCGATCATGGCCTGGATTCCGTCGTCATGTGGGATGTTAGTGTAAAGTAACACCACGTCAAGGGTGACTAGAAAAGCGCCATGAGGGAAGGTAATATTGGATAATTCTCTCAGGAAATGATTGGTGTCGCGTATGTAAGATGGATGTTTCGGAGGTATGTGTTTGATTAGGAAATCGATATAATCTGAAATTGGCTCTGTGAGTGTGCCGATACCGGAAACAATAGGTCGCCCTGGATAATTCTCTTTGTGTATTTTCGGGAGCATATAGAAGCGCCCCGCTGAGGCATTTTTTGGCGTCAGTGCCTTACTTACACGTAGGGGTAATTCACCTTCATCGGTTAGTTTAGTCAGAGTTTTTCCTATGATGCTCCGGTGTTCAGCGGTGGGGTTCGATGAGAGTTTCTTATAGAATTTTGGGTTATTGAGTTGACGGTTGCCCTCCTGAATGTAATCGTCTTTGTCTAAAATGACTATACCTCCACCTTTGTCGGCAGGTTTAATAACAATGTCAGTTCGTTTGCCGAGTGAGCCTAATGCATTACGTTCTTTCCTTGTGAGGTTAGATGGGCCAGATCTGCGTGTCCCAAAGGCCTGAAGAATATCCCCTTGTACTGCTTTTATATACATGTCAAGATATTTTTCCCTACCAGGTTTGGGCGTCCACGGTTCCTGAGGTCGGGGGAAGTGCGGATTACTCGAGTTTGGTTTATCGAAAAAGTATTCACGTGGTCTAAGATTTCGAGAAAAGTTATCCAGATCTTTGAATAATTGAAATTCATTATACTTTCTATTACTTGGACAGAATTTTAGGCCGCGTGACAAAAGGGACTTTTCATCGGAGGTGAGTTGAGAGTTTGAGAGGTTAATCATAATTTCTGGAAGGTGTGGTTCCTCGGGTGTTTGGTCTAATGTGGTTAGGTGTTCGGTTACGGTTTTGAGGTTCTCGTTGGATGGGTGTATGTGGCTCCCTGGTTGTATTTCTTTTGTAGGGTCTATGTTTGCATCAACAATTAAGTTATCCCGGGAGAACTTTTTAAGTTTCTTTGTCCAAATTTGCTCAATTTTGCAAGACTGGAAGACCTCAAGCTCGGTTGCCTGTGATGTTGAAAGCAGCATGTTGTGACGCGCCCGCCTCTCCTCGAAGTTTAATGATGCCAACGTTTGTTCGAAGTGCTCAATTGTTATTTGCAAAAGTTTAAAAGATGCCCCGAGTAGTTCTTTGGTCCATGCTAGTCGATGGGATTCCGAAAGGTTATTCATCGATGGGGTTAGAGATAGAGTAAGTCCTCTAGGTACAATTTCCGATTTCAGATATATTCGAAGGGATTTTACGTGGAGCTCGTGCCTGATTCTTTTGTCTATTACTTTTCTTAACTTTAAGAAATTTCGAGAGTGTATGTCATAGCCAGAAGGAGAATTGGTGGGCGCGTGAGCCTGGTCGGCCTGTAAGTATTGCTTCAGCCGTTGGGCTGAGCCACAGCGTCGTCTGAGGTCATACCTTTGTTTTGGCGTGGTGGCTTCATCCCCGAAGCACTGCATGGTGACTGATGCTTGCTGGGATCCAAGTGCCGGCTCCATTGGTGCCGACATTGGAGCCATCCGTGGTCCCGGGGTTTTCGGCGTGGCAGCCGGCGACGTGTCTCCCTTCCCCATGGGCGTCGGCAGTAGGGACGGGCAGTTCGATGTAGAGCTTGGGTGCCGGAGTGTGGTGTCTCGTGCTGCAACACTTTGTTTCGGTGTAGCGGCGCTCTCTGGACGGTCGTTTTTATTGGAAGGAGGCTGTTGGTGTCCCGTTGGGTCTCTTGGAGTGGGCGTGTTGACGTCATTTCCGATGTCCTGCATGGTGGATGAAGCTTGCTGGGATCCAAGTGTTGCAGCTGAGAGTGGATCTATCCGGGATCGGGGCCTCGTCGAAGTGGAGACCGGGGATGTACCGCCTTGCACAGCAGGTGTCGGTAGTAGGGACGGGCGGTTTGATGATGGGCAGGTGGGGTTATTCGGTGTGGGATTTCCTGTTGTTCTGGATGGTTTGGCGGTGGCTGGAGGCACAGTGAAATGTGGTGATCTTGGAGTTGGCAGATCTTGGAGTTTCCCGCTACCAAAGTTCTGGCTGCTGATGGAGTGCACCCAAGTTTTGGAGGTGTTTCGGTGCTCGCCTGGAATATATTCAACCTCCTCCTCAGTGCTCAACGGCACTGCATGGCCCCATGGAAAGACCACCTGCCAACCTCAGATAAGACCCACCAACCCACCATGGAGCACAGCACCCGAATAGCTGCCAGCTGTTTTGAGGTCCCATCCCAAAACAGTGAAGATGCTGGTCCACCCGCAACACCGGATTTCCCAACCATTGAGGAAGCAGAGCATCTGATCAACCAAGGACGGACATCTGGGTTGAAATGCCGCCGTGCCACGCATAACCTACCACCAAGTGGTTCAGGCTACACTACACTCACGAAAACGCCCCTTCGCCAAGCTCTGCTGCCAACTCCAAGATCACCACATTTCACTGCGCCTCCAGCCACCTCCGAACCATCCAGAACAACAGGAAATCCCACACCAAATAACCCCACCTGCCCATCATCAAACCGCCCGTCCCTACTACCGACGCCTGCTGTGCAAGGCGGTACATCCCCGGTCTCCACTTCGACGAGGCCCCGATCCCGGATGGATCCACTCTCAGCTGCAACACTTGGATCCCAGCAAGCTTCATCCACCATGCAGGACATCGGAAATGACGTCAACACGCCCACTCCAAGAGACCCAACGGGACACCAACAGCCTCCTTCCAATGAAAACGACCGTCCAGAGAGCGCCGCTACACCAAAACAAAGTGTTGCAGCACGAGACACCACACTCCGGCACCCAAGCTCTACATCGAACTGCTCGTCCCTACTGCCGACGCCCATGGGGAAGGGAGACACGTCGCCGGCTGCCACGCCGAAAACCCCGGGACCACGGATGGCTCCAATGTCGGCACCAATGGAGCCGGCACTTGGATCCCAGCAAGCATCAGTCACCATGCAGTGCTTCGGGGATGAAGCCACCACGCCAAAACAAAGGTATGACCTCAGACGACGCTGTGGCTCAGCCCAACGGCTGAAGCAATACTGACAGGCCGACCAGGCTCACGCGCCCACCAATTCTCCTTCTGGCGATGACATACACTCTCGAAATTTTTTAAAGTTAAGAAAAATAATAGACAAAAGAATCAGGCACGAGCTCCACGTAAAATCCCTTCGAATATATCTGAAATCGGAAATTGTACCGAGAGGACTTACTCTATCTCTAACCCCATCGATGAATAACCTTTCGGAATCCCATCGACTAGCATGGACCAAAGAACTACTCCGGGCATCTTTTAAACTTTTGAAAATAACAATTGAGCACTTCGAACAAACGTTCGCATCATTAAACTTCGGGGAGAGGCGGGCGCGTCACAACATGTTGCTTTCAACATCACAGGCAACCGAGCTTGAGGTCTTCCAGTCTTGCAAAATTGAGCAAATTTGGACAAAGAAACTTAAAAAGTTCTCCCGGGATAACATAATTGTTGATGCAAACATAGACCCTACAAAAGAAATACAACCAGGGAGCCACATACACCCATCCGACGAGAACCTCAAAACCGTAACCGAACACCTAACCACATTAGACCAAACACCCGAGGAACCACACCTTCCAGAAATTATGATTAACCTCTCAAACTCTCAACTCACCTCCGATGAAAAGTCCCTTTTGTCACGCGGCCTAAAATTCTGTCCAAGTAATAGAAAGTATAATGAATTTCAATTATTCAAAGATCTGGATAACTTTTCTCGAAATCTTAGACTACGTGAATACTTTTTCGATAAACCAAACTCGAGTAATCCGCACTTCCCCCGACCTCAGGAACCGTGGACGCCCAAACCTGGTAGGGAAAAATATCTTGACATGTATATAAAAGCAGTACAAGGGGATATTCTTCAGGCCTTTGGGACACGCAGATCTGGCCCATTTAACCTCACAAGGAAAGAACGTAATGCATTAGGCTCACTCGGCAAACGAACTGACATTGTTATTAAACCCGCCGACAAAGGTGGAGGTATAGTCATTTTAGACAAAGACGATTACATTCAGGAGGGCAACCGTCAACTCAATAACCCAAATTTCTATAAGAAACTCTCATCGAACCCCACCGCTGAACACCGGAGCATCATAGGAAAAACTCTGACTAAACTAACCGATTAAGGTGAATTACCCCTACGTGTAAGTAAGGCACTGACGCCAAAAAATGCCTCAGCGGGGCGCTTCTATATGCTCCCGAAAATACACAAAGAGAATTATCCAGGGCGACCTATTGTTTCCGGTATCGGCACACTCACAGAGCCAATTTCAGATTATATCGATTCCCTAATCGAACACATACCTCCGAAACATCCATCTTACATATGCGACACCAATCATTTCCTGAGAGAATTATCCAATATTACCTTCCCTCATGGCGCTTTTCTAGTCACCCTTGACGTGGTGTCACTTTACACTAACATCCCACATGACGACGGAATCCAGGCCATGATCGGAGCATACGAGAAATATAAAATTTTAGACTCTTCTAGTCCAAGTACCATCGAGACACTAGCCAATCTGGTCCTTAAACTTAACACTTTTGAATTCAACAACTCATACTATCTTCAAACTAGTGGTACAGCTATGGACACCAAAATGGCTCCAAATTACGCAAACATATTTATGAGCAAAATTGAGTCCGACTTTCTGTCCTCATGTGCAATCAAACCAATTTTTTACAAACGCTTTCTGGATGACATATTCATGATTTGGACCGAAACAGAGGACGAACTCGTAAAGTTTATCGCCTCATTCAACAACATACACCCTAGCATCTCTTTCACACACACCTACTCAACTAGTAAAATCAACTTCTTAGATGTTCTGGTTCGACTTGAAGGGGGCGCATTAATCACTAGCGTTTACAAAAAACCCACAGACAGACAACAATACCTTCACTTCAAAAGCTGCCATCCACGCCACTGCAAGACTTCAATCCCATACTCGCAAGCTATCAGATTCAAACGTATTTGCTCAAAATCCATAGATTTTCAAGAAAATGCTAATCGCATGCGAGTAACACAAGAGAAACAACACTACCCGCCCTCTATCATCGAAGATGCCATAAAAAAGGCTGAAATAAGTAATCGTCATCACACCCTTGCGGAATCACAGCCAACACCACAACACTGTAATCTCATTCTAACCTTCGCAGACAATATCCCAAATATTAACAAAATCCTTAAAAAACATTTCAATATCATAGAACAAAGTCAACGACTTTCCAAAATATTCTCGACTGCTCCTCAGGTAACATACAGAAGACCAAAGAATTTACAAAACCATGTTGTCCACTCAACTGTCAATAAACCGAGACCTTTGGGTTGCATGTCATGCGGAAAAAGCCGATGTCAAATCTGTAAACACATGCAATCCACAGCACTAGCTAAAAGCACCCACTCAAATTTCAAACATTTTATACGAGAAGATTTAAATTGCGATTTTAGCAATGTTGTTTACATGCTCGAGTGTGGTGACTGTGGTATGCAGTACATTGGCCAAACAGATAATTCCTTCCGATTGAGATTTAATAACCACCGCTCGCACGCTCAAACCCTTCCCAACCTCCCCCTTTCGAAGCACCTTCGCAAGGAGGGACATGAGTTGGATAATCTTAAAGTCACAATATTACAGAGTGGCTTCAAAAACACTCGTGAGCGCGAACAAGGAGAATCATATTTCATTTTTAAATTTAATACTCTACAACAGGGCTTAAACGAAAACCACGGGGTCCTGTCCTCTCTTCCGATGTCACGAACACAGGAAATGTGCACACCTGGCCAAGTCGTCTGAGGTCATCACCTTTTTTGAATACCAAAGTGTTGGTGTGTTCTGGTCTTGTCAGAGCCACTTACCTCCTACCGCCCTCCCCCCTTTCTGTTTTCTTTCGCTTGCTTCCGACACTTTTTTTTTTATGCTAACACCTTTCCTTATCCACCTCCATCCCCCCCCCCCTTTTTTTTTTCTTTTTTTCTTTTTTTTATTTATTTATTCATTTATATACTTTTTTTTCCCTACTCCCACTCTTCGGCCGTCGTGGCTAGGAAGAGTGAAAATAGCCCGCATTCTTTCGCAGCAGAGACTATGCATCCAGGCACCTGTGTCAGCGCAGTTCGACAGGCCTGTCCAGCACCTGCGATGCACCTGCGATGGCACACCTGGACATCATCCTTCCCTACTGTATCTGTCTCTTTCCTCTGTCTCCCACGTTTTGTTTTCCTACCCAGGTGTGGTCTATGTCAAAATGCTTAAAAAGCCGCAACACTATCCAAGAAGATTCACTCTTGAGAAAGATCGGTCTCCGATCGAAACGTCGAGTCTAATAAAATGTTTCTTTAAATGAAGCGTACCCTTCGCTCTATTATATATATATATATATATATATATATATATATATATATATATATATATATATATATATATATATATATATATATATATATATATTGTTACGTGCTTTGTACGCACGGGGGGTTTATTTACAGGGATCGGTACAAAGAGGACTGCGGCGAAGCGTACAAACGTTCTTCTGCCCTTGCTCTTTTTTCTTCTTCACCGATCTATCCGACCGCTCTTCCTCATCTTCCGTCGACGTTCTACGAAGGCGCGTGACATTTCCCTCCTCGCAGACGAAGCCCGTCGGGCGAGTTACAGAGATCCTCTGGAATGAAATCGCTTGAGGCGGGCTACATGCACCACCTGCGACTGCCGTGACCATCGACCATTCGCCGTTATGCGTGCTATGACGTAATTCAGGTCATTGCAACACAACAAACGTTCCGGGATAAGAAACAGAACTTTTTTATGACTGTGTTGTGATTGCGGATGGGCCTGCAATCCTAGCGGAATATTCGGACAGGACATCATATCGGCCCAGAAAATTATTATTTTAACTGAATGGGGTCTTAGATCTACAAGAGTGCCAAATTCCTATTAAAAACTTGTCAGCTGAACCCATGAGAGAGGTCCCTCCAGCGCTAGCTTTCCTAGATGATGCGCCAGAACGCGTAGCCGTGTGGATGGCGTGCCCTTGCACTGTACCGGCCTTGTTTGCTGGGCAAAGCTGGCGAACCCCGTGCGCGTAGGCCAGGTTGGCGTCCTCGAGGTTGAAGCAGTTTTTGCACATGGATTGGTAGGGTCCGCGATTCTAGTGAAGCGAGACGAAAGATGCTGCGTTCCCGTCCGCCTTACAAACTTCACTAAAGGGGAAATGATTTTGCCCCGAAATAAGAATATTGCTACATACCTATGCGCTGTGGAAGAATCAAAGGACGGAAAAGTGCTTGCGGTCACAGATAATTACCAGGCATTGACAGATGATGAGATCACGTCTCTCTTTGATGTGTCTCACATACCTGAGGAGGACGTGGCCCAACTGAGGAAGGTAATCAAGGCATACGCGGAAGTTTTTTTTTCAAGGCAACTTTGACCTCGGGCAATGTGGGGCAACAAAAACCACACAGGCACACGGGGCGAGTCTCCTGTGTATCAGAGGGCCTACCGCATTTGGTATGCGCAGCGCGAGGAGGTGGCCAAGCAAGTGCAGGATATGCTGAAAGCCGGAATCATAGAACATTCCAAGTCCCAGTGGGGTTCGCCTGCACTATTGGTTGAAAAGTCGGATGGGTCATTCCGTTTTGTAGTTGTTTACAGGAAGCTAAACAATGTCACTAGAGTGGACCCGTATCCGCAGTTCATTATTAATTTAAACAGCGTGAACACGAAGACAAAGGACAAGATAAAAGGAAAGCCACAGTACAAGCGCTGACTCACAACTATGCCTAAGCCATTTACTCCAACGCCCAGAAAAAAACAAACATGAAGAAAACGAAACAATCATGTGAAACAACCCCTGGGTTCACCTGCTGCACAAAAAATCACTTACAAAAGACGCCTCTTTGCTTGAAAGAGCAAGAGACGTCTTGCTGACACACTTATTGTCCATTGAAATAAAATATGGTTCCACTATCTCTCTCGTCATCTTCTCTTTGTGGCGATACAAAATCCTAACCTTGTCAAACTTAGGAGTGCACTTCTTCTTCTCCTTCTTCATTATTTCACATGAATGGCAATTCGAATTTCACATGAATGGCACCAGAAACGTTTTGTCCTTTCCACTTTCCAAGTTGTTCCGGTGTTCCTGTAGTCTCTTATTAATACATCGTCCTGTTTGTCCTGTATAACAGGCTCCACAAAAGAGCCTGGAAGCCTGTACACAACACCTGTCTGGCATCCAACAAATGTGTTTCTATGTTTCACCCCACATTCTTGCTTCTTCGCTTTTCTTTTCCTTTGAATAGCCAGACAAATCCTCTTCATCTTAAGCGGGGCGGTCAATGCGACGTCGACACGATACCTCTTGCCTACATTTTTGAGGCCATGTGAAATTCTGTGTACATACGGTACCACCGCGACCTTCCTCTTCCTCTCACCCATGCTGGGCAGGGATTTCAGCCTGTGCGTTCTTTTAAGGCTCTTCAGTACCCGGAAACTGGCCTCCATTAATAACCGACTCCTGATAACCGGCCTTTGCAATTCTTGTCACTTGTCTTTCAAAACTCTTGCCCATGCCGTGGTAACATGATTTCTTCAACGCATTTAATAAGCATTTGTTGATCATCCCATTCATCACAAATTTGGAATGCCCTGAATTGTAGCTTAGCAAGGGTTTTATCGATCTCGGGTTGTATTCCCAACAAACATGATCATCACCGAATTGAATCAATAAATCTAAATACTGTAACCGATCGTCCACTGGTTCTTCAACAGTAAATTCCAGCCCGGATCCACACTCATTAAAAACATCCATAATGTCCCTCATTCGTTGATTGAATCCTTCCCGATCTGTGAATACTAAAACGTCGTCGACATACCTGAAGGTGGAATGATGCAGGCCCTCCAAGTTATCCTTCAGGTGTCTGTCTACGTACATTAAGAAGATGTCACTCAAGACCGGTGCAACACTCTACCCAATGCACACTCCAGCCTTCTGCGTATACAGCTTGTTCTTTCAGCCTATGGACGTGGACTCCAGGTAGAACCTCATAAGTTCAAGGAAACTTCCAACACTTACACCTGAGGCGTCAATGAAGTCACATTCATTATAGTCTTCAGTAATGCACATTTGAACACGCTTAAGCAGGAAGTCATCAGGGAAGCTATAATACAAATCCTTGACATCCATGCTGAAGCCAACACATTTTCTTGGGTTGTGTTCTTTGAGGAATTCAACAAGGGCTTCAGAGTTAGGGAGCCTTAGGGGGTCTGATAAAGTCAACGAGGAAAGGTGTTTCTGCAAATATTTGGAAACCAGGTGCTGCCACGTGCTCTTCTCAGATACGATGGCTCTGAACGGAACATCTCGTTTATGAGTTTTTGCCGAAACGAATACTTCCAAATGTAATTGCTTGCATTGCTTCACCTGTTCACGTATCCGTTCAAGCCCAAGATCACTTAGTATAGCCATAGCCCTCTCTTTTATCATGGTCGCTTTCATAGGAAACCTTTTTGAAATTCTTCTCAACAGCAGCCTCTGCTTTTTCTTGAAACTGATTCTCAGAAAAAATAGTAAAATACCCTTCTTTATTTGATAGTATAACTCTGAGGTCTCCCGAGGCCATTCATTTTGCAATATACTTAATAGGGCACTGTTTCCCCTTTAATCCTTCTTTTGTGTGCTCTAACACTTCCAAGCACTCATGGATTCACCGCGACCTATCAGAATCTTGAACTCTATTTGCAATATATAGGACAAACACGACGATTTATTAATAAAAGAATACAAGAACACTGCAACAACTTGGAAAGTGGAAATGACAAAACGTTTCTGGTATCACATTGCCATTCATGTGCAAAAATGGAGAAGAAGAAGTGCACTCCTAAGTTCTACAAGGTTAGGATTTTGTATCGCCACAAAGAGAAGATGACGAGAGAGATAGTGGAATCATATTTTATTTCAACTGACAATAAGTGTGTCAGCAAGAGTTCTCTTGCTGTTTCAAGCAAAGGGGTTTTATTTAGTGTTTTTTTGTGCAGCAGGTGAACCCAGGGGTTGTTTCACGTGATTGTTTCGTTTTCTTCATGTTTTTCTGGGCCTTGGAGAAAAGGGCTTAGGCATAGTTGTGAGTCAGCGCTTGTACTGTGGCTTTCTTTTATCTTGTCCTTTGTCTTCGTGTTCGCGCTGTTTAAATTAATAATGAATGAGCACCAACTCGCCCAAAAAAGCATCTTAGTAAGCCATATTAGCAGGCAGATATCCAAGAGACCTTAGCACAGTTGGGATCGGCCAAAACCTTCTCGGTGGTGGACTTGGTTTCTGGCAAATCGAGATGGATCTTTCTAAGGAAAAAAATGTGTTTAACACGACCAGTGATCATTATCAGTGAACGAGAATGCCCATGTGATTAGTGAACAGTTCTGCTGTATGGCAGCGAACCACCGAATTTGTTGACTGGCCACACATGCCACGTGTACATGGATGGCATAACCATCTATAGCTCTACAAATGAGCAGCGCATGATAGATATTGAGGCAGTGCTGAGGAGACTGAAAGGCGCCGGACGGAAGTTGAAGCCGAGAAAGTGCCAATTTTTAAGGCGAAAATAAAATACCTCGTGCGTTTGGCGTTTGCCAACGACGTACAACCAGATGGGGAGAAAGTTGAGGCGGTTCTTCGGTTTCCCAACTCAAGCGGTGTCAGACAGTTGCGAGAGTTTCTGGGTTTAGTAGGGTATTATCGGCGTCACATCGCAAACTTTGCCCAGATGGCTAAGCCATTGGCATTGCTAACAGCAAAGCACACACATATTGAATTGACGGCCGAGGCACAACCTGTTTTCAAGAATCTGAAAAGAAAGCTCTTTGAAGCGCTAATACTGAATTACCCTCACTTTACGAGGGAGTTTATCCTTCAAACCGATGCGTCACAGACCATGGTTGGAGCAGTCATGTCGCAAAGGTTAGAACAAAATGAGCATCCAGTGGCTTTCGCAAGTCATTAGCTAAATAAGGCGGAACAAAATTATAGCGCGACAGAAAAAGAATGCTTGGCTGTTGTATGGGCGGTCCGCCGATTTAGCTATTAGTTTTATGGTAGCAAGTTTAAAATAGTGACAGCCAGCCGACCGCTTAAGTGGCGTACATCAGGAATCCTAGCTCGCGACTGACACGTTCAGCTTCAAGGCTATGACTTTGAAATAGAGCGGGAACAGTGCACGCAAACGCGGATGCCCTGAGTCGGGTGCGCTCAGAACCCGTCTGTGAAGTTAGGACCACAGCTTTTATTCCAGTTATTGCCGAAGAAAAGCTGCAACAAGAGCAGCAGAAGGACGCGAAACTTCAAAAATTGAGGGATAAACTAGCTGAAGGCCCGGAGTATTCAAGGGATACGAATTGAGCACGTCTGGCTTGCTCTTAAAGGTGTGCCCGTACCCGACGCAAAGGCTAGGCGCGGCTACCAGAGAAAGATACATCGTACCGCGCAGCCTGGTTAGGGATGTGTTACGTGCGTACCATGACGCACCATACTCCGTTCATTTCGGGGCCAAGAAAATGAGACAAAAATTGAATTGAAATATTTCTAGCCAGAAATGAGAAAGTCGATCACCGAGTACTGCGCTCAGTGCGAATCCTGTAAGTTACGAAAAACACCGAAAAACAGGAAACTCGCTCCGCTTCAGGAGTTTGGAGAGTTGAGCGCACCTTTTGAGAGAACGGCTAAAGATGATATCGGACCCTTACCGACAACCAGTAATGGGAACAAGTACGTGCTAGTGTTCTCCGATCATCGGTCCACATTTGCAGGAGCCATTCCAATGACTGACAAGAAGGCGCCAAAAGTGGCGAGGAGATTTGTTGAAAGAGTCGTTTTGCGCCAAGGTGTGCCCAAACAGCTGCTTACTGACCAAGGAAGCAATGTCAATTCCAAGGATATGACAGAAGTGTGTGAGCTTCTCCCAGAATGTAATGGGGCAATAGAGCGGCTGAACCAGACTTTTAAGCAGGTGCTGTCCCATGTCGTGGCACGCGACCAGAGAGACTGGGATTTGTGGATCCCGTATGTAATTTTCGCATACAGCACCGGCGTTCACGAGGATACTAATGAGACGCCGTTTTTGAAGCGAAAAGCTTCTCTAGGCTAGTCAACTCCGAGTCTCGCGTGTGCTCCGTCATTAGAGAAAGGCACAGATCACATGCGCAACCCACGTGAAGTCACAGAACAAGATGAAGAAGAACTTGAAGAGGAAGAAGAAGAACAAGAATGTAGTACTGCGCTAGGTTTTCAAGCCGTCGGCTTGGCAACGTGACCTCGTATACCGGGAAAGAAAAGAAAACGAATGACAGGAGACGAAGCGTCGGGTGCTGCTGCTTTGGCTAAAGCCACTGCTGCACGGCGGAATGAAAACAAGAGGAGGCGGCGGGCCGAGGAAAGTGAAGGACAGCGTGCCGAGCGGCCAGAAAATAGTCGTATGAGTGACGCAGCAAGACGGGCGCACTTTACTGCTGAGAAGAACACTGGATGTGACGATGAGGTTAACTGTTTACGAAAAGTGAACCTTCACATTCGGGTGAGTGAGCTTGGCTATGCTACTCGTGAGTTTCAGCCTCGCTTCCCAGACAATCCATTTGAAAGTGTGTGTAGTGGGCCAACTACGCCAAGGAACCACAAGCTAACCATAGCATCGCTGAACCTTTTCGCTTCTGATATCCAGGCTGAACCAAGCTAAGCCACCACCACCACAATCATGATCATCATCATCATCACCAGCCTGACTATACCCACTGCAAGGCGAAGGCCTTTTCCATATTTCTCCAAATAACCCGGTTCTGTGCTAGCTAGTGCTGTGTGTGAATTGAGGACTTCTTGTATAAGAGTTGTTGGGTTTGAACTCATCTGTGATGTGCCTTCGTGGAAGGGCGCATACAGCTCAAGGTCAACAACGTATGGACACAAGAATTGATGTGATGGTGCCTAAACTTCGAATAAAATTTTTTTTTCGAAAACTCTATGGTGAGCGAATGTGATGGCTTAATTGCCTGTCCCGGAACTTGGGTACGGGTTGCGCGGGGTTTCGGGATCCACAGACATCTCCCCAATTTTGCCTGCTCGTGTCGCCTTTTGTCCGAAAACCGGATACGAGAAGGGTCGCTGAATGACGTACTGGAATGTGGGGACGACGCTTTAATGACGGCTATACGTGCGCTGTTGCGAGGATGGTGAGGGTTCCGGGAACGGGAAGAAAGGATCCGAGGTGACAAAGAAAGCAACAGAAGGACAGTGGGGCAGAGAGGAACAAGAGACGCTCTAGAGCCGGTCAACCCAGCCTCGTCTCCCGAGGGACGACTGCCTGAATGTACGAACACGGCTTGATAGTCCTGGCGGCGCGTATATTGAGCTCGCCTTATAAACCGTCACCATCAGCGCTGCCTGCAGCTATGGCCATCATCTCCCACCTCAAGCACCGGATCAATGCAGTGGCGTCCAGATGTAGCCTGAAGGCCGTCGGGTGAGCGGGGGCATCCAGCTCTGATTAAATGTGTTACTGGCCCTATTTCGTGTCTGAATTCTGCTCTCCACCCTGAAAAGAGCCCTATACCCGGGACATCACATGAGTAAATGTCGTTATTTTGTAAGGTACGTTAGACAGTGATATGGAACGGTAGTTCAAGGGTGAGTCTGTTTTACATGCTTTGTAGAATGCAATGACCTTACTATAAGGAGCAAGCGCCACACAGGTAGGACGGCGAAGAGAACAAAGGAACAAATGCGTGGCGCATTGAGAAAGTGCCACGTGGAGCAGGCAGCAGGTGGAGACGCGCGAAGGCAGAGCAGGGAGTCGGGACGAGGAGGGAGAAAAAGTCTCTCGGCTGCATCTGTCTGCTGGCGCCCTGAGTGACCAGGCTTGGGCATTCCGCCACACATTCGCGGGGGTTACAGGCCTGGATTGACCCGATCCTGACTACAGGACGCAGGCGCAGCTAGACTTGGGCTTTCCTAGCAGCTGTGGCTACCAGCCGGGTTGTCGAACACAAGTGGTTATCCGACCATCTGAAGTACGTGTATGAGACGCGTAGCTGTTGGTTCTAGGCTCCAGCGTTGAGGCCGTTGACCAGGCTCATCGATCTGGGATGCACCCAGAGCCACCGCCTCCACCGATGCCCAGAAGGACCACTCCGCCGGAAGCACCGCTACTTCGAAGGACACGAACACATGAGTGAGCCTTTCCTTTTCTTGTTTAAATTATTTTCCTGTTCATTGCGCGTGTTTATTTCTTGCTTGTACATGCTGTGTTTTCTTGAGTGTTGAATTAGAGTTGTTATTTTTTTCAAGTGCCGCCGCCTCGTGAGTTTATTTTTTCATAGAAGCTCCTCGTTTATAGAAGCTCCATAAAAGCTTCGTTCATAGAAGCTCCTTAGACTTGTTCCGTTTCCAATGAGATAGAAACGGAAGAACCTGAAGTAGACATGAAAAAATATTTACGGGGAGACTAAGAATGAAATTGACTTATACTGTGTTCTAATTCCGCCCCTATGCAAGATATAAAAGTAAATGGGAAAGTGAAATGCAGTGACCATATGATGGTAAAGTCTTGAATTAGTCTAAATCTGAAGAAACGAAACAGATTACTAAAAAAGACGTCCATTCACAAATTACCGGGGAGGGGTAGAAAAACAGTTCAGGATCTCGCTACAGAATAAACATTCAGCTCTAACCCAGGATGACGACATTAGCCTAGAAGCAATAAATAAAAATTTCAGAGATATGACCACTGAGTGCGCTGTAGAAGTGGGCTGTTGCGTAGTTAAAGGGGATACCGGTAAACAGTCTACGGACAAGAAAGATTTGATTAAGAAACGTCAAAGCATAAAAGCTTCCAACCCAACCGGCAAGCTAGAACTCGCGGATACATAAACGCTTATCAAAGAGCGTAAAGTGGCCGATATAAGGAAGTATACCATGGAGAAAATTGAGCGTGCTGTAAAGAACAAGGGAAGACTCAAAGCGGTGATGAAATTGGGCAAAGGCAAAAATCAGATGTATGCGGTAAGGGACAAGACGGGCAATTTCATCACGAATAAGGACAAATTAGTCAAAGCAGCCGAGGCGTTCTATACTAATCAGTACAGTAGCCAAAGTAGTCAGAACAATAATGAGATTGGCAGTAGGGAAAAACAGTCAGACTTTCCTCCAGTGACAAAGGACAAGAAAGCTTTAAAAACTATGAAAAGAGGGAAAGCAGCTGGAGGGCGTCAGATAACTGCAGATTTGCTGAAGGAAGGGGGTTGGGGATACCATGCTAGGAAGACCGGCCACCCTGTATACACTGTGCCTGGTGTCATCGACGTACCGAAGCCACGGAAGAACGCAAATATTACCTGAATTCATCTGAAAGGGGACGCTGTCGTGACGCTGGGACTAAGTCGACCCGGCCATCACTTGGTAGCGTGCAGAGACTCCGGGATGATGAAGGATTGAATATTCGAAGTTGGTAAAATATATACAAGCAGGTTTAATGGCACTTTGAGAAAACTTATTTATATGAAAAAAGGGTATATCAGCAAAATGGCGAGCGTTAAGAGTTCATAGCGAGAAGCGTCTGAATGAGCCGTTTACCCAGGGCTCTGAGCGTCATTTCGTGCTCTGCAACGTCCTTAAATCCCCTATGTCCAGCCCCTCTCTGAAGATGCTGACCAATCAGTTCCAGGGCACACCCCTCAGATATCTGCAACCAATCGAACACATCACTGCACTGATGGTCTGATGCACTGAATGGTCCAGTATTGTTTCGTCGGGCGTGGTCACTTGTTGTCGGATAGAGCTTGGAAACGGCGAGGAGGTAAATTTCGATTCTTCTGCAAAGATCCGCTATGTTGGTTCCGGCAAGTGGATTTCCTTGTCAGAAACCCAAGTGTACGTGCGCGCCACGAATACTGCTCCCAGCATTCTCCCTTTCCGGCAATTGCAACTCTTTCCTGCATTCACGGGAAATCCTCTAATGGCCGTAATCCTCATGCTCCTGTACACCAGCGGACGTGTCACTCTGATCGTCTCCTTTGGACAATAGGCATTCACTTGACAATAGCGCCTCTCGACGGGAAGGGTGAACAGTTGAACAAAAGCACTTACGGCTATTTCTCACAGGGCGACGTTTCTTTGTATTTTTCTTGACGTTCCCTTGACAGGGCCAACTTGGCAGTTGTAGGGTCACGACAAAGCAGCATATATCAATACCATGCCAATAGGCGCACAATAGTGCGCGCAAGCGCGGACCATTCACGGTCACAACAACGCTAAGGACTTGAAAAATTACATGCCGATGAGCTTACTATCTGTTACGTATAAGATATTTACTACGGTAATCGCTAATGGAATCAGGACAACCATAAACTCCAATCTGGCAGAAGATCCAGCAGATTTTCGCAAGGGATACTCTACTAGCTACAACCATAGCATCAACCACGTGTAGGAAAAATGCTCGGAATATAACCAGCCCTTATACATAGCGTTCATTAATCACGAAAAAGCATTTCACTCAGTAGAAACCTCGGCCGTCATGTAGGCATTGAGAAATCAGGGTGTAGAAAGCGCTGGAAGATTATATATATATATATATATATATATATATATATATATATATATATATATATATATATATATATATATATATATATATATATATATATATATATATATATATATATATATATATATATATATATCTCCCGGTCCCGAAGAAGGTTCCGGGGTCACGGAGGTGGGCCATTACAACAGCAGGGGCGGCGGCTGTGGAGGTAGAGGCGTCGGTAGTCATCGCGGTGGTTCCGATGTGGCGGCCGCTGCGGAGACCCAGCTTGAGACAGGGGATCGAATAGATTCACCTCCACCAAGAGATGTTACGTGGAAGATTTACAGTCCCAAAGCTGTCCGCACAACTAACGTTGATGAGGGCAGCGATTTCACAACACTCAGCGTCGTCGTCTTCTCCGAGTCTCTTGCACTTCTTCATCCTCATCACGAACAGTGAATACAGCTAAGTAACAATATATATATAGAAGCTGCACAGCAACCATAGTTATGCATAAAGAAAGGAACAAAATTCCTATAAAAAAAGGTGTTAGGCCCAGACACACGATCTCCCCAGTACTATATACCGCTTGGTTACAAGAAGTATTCGGAGACTTGGAATGGGAGCAGTTAGGGATAACGGTAGATGGGAATACCTCAGTAGTCTGCAGTTCGCTGATGGCATTGCCTGGCTATGTAACCCACGGCATTCAGTGCAAAGAATCATTAATGACCTACATAGGAAACGCGAAAAGTAGGCTGCAAAATTAATATGCAGAAGACTGAGCTAATATTCAACAGCATCGGGGAACACATGTATTTTACGTTAGGTAGCGAAGCACTAGAAGTGGTAGGTGAATATGTCTTCTTAGGACAGGTAGTAACCGCAAATCCGGACCATGAAAGCGAATATCAAGGTGCAGCACATTTGGCAAGTACTCGGAAGGTGTGACTAGCAGCTCACCGATATCGCTCAAGAGGAAAGTATACAGCAGCTTCATCATACTGTACTCACCTATGTTGCTGAAACGCGGAGCCTAACGAAAAGGGTTATACTGAAGTTAAAAGGGGTAGGAAGTGTCTAGAAATGTAACTGATAAACGTTTTGAATGCGTAGAACGAGTGCTTTCGAGCGTTTCCCCAAAGTACAACTCTTTGCAACAAAGGAAGTGATCTAATTAATTTTTAAAAACTGTGTTTTTTGAAATTCGCGGGCTGCTCGGTTCTCGCGTGGCGGTGAGATTTGGAACTATTCTGCTGTGAGTTCCTACGTCACGAGTCGCAAGAGTGACATGTCACGACAGGCTGTGGTTGGCTGCAGCCACGACGGCCAATACGTTATGGACACACTTCCGGTGGCTGCGAAATCGTCTTCTCGAGTGCTTCATGCACTGCATGCGTGAACCCGAGCTTGGCGCTTCGGTTCGCGATATTAACCGAGAAGGTGGTGGCGTCCGACTGAAAGTGCGCGTCGGTGCAGGAAGGCGAAGAGAGCACGAGCTTGTCCGATTCAACACCGTACCAATTAAATAGGCAGCATCAACCTTCGTGTACAGACCGACGGCGCTGCAGCGTACTGTGGTCCCGTCTCGTCTTTGCAGCATGAACCATTTGTGCGGCGTGTTGATATTAGATGGAACTTGCGTCAAAAAAAAAAAAAGGTCTGCCCTCAGCTTCATCGCGCAAGTACACAAATTTGCACCGCTTAAGTGCAGCACCGGATGCCGCCAGGTTTCTGCAGAGATGCCGCCCGCGGGCGCTGCGGCCGACAGCACTCAGGTCGTGCGCTAGGCCTTGTTTCTTTTGCCTTTTGTATTGTATCAGTCGCGCATGCGCTCTGGTCGTTATCATGCAGCCGTTTGTAGGCTATATATATCAGCAAGCAATCTCGAATAAACGCTCTTCTTGCTGCTTCTACGCTGCGTGTTCGTTGTTGGACGCCGGAACATGGTGTCAGAAGTGGGATGGCGTTCACATATGCAGTAACGCGCTGATCGAAGCGGTGTAACTGTGCACTGCACAATGGGCTTAGTGAAGCTACCGCAGCTGCTGGTGCTGTCCGGTAGCTGGAGCCTCTTCAAGCAGCGGTTCGAACAGTTCCTGCAGGCCACGGAGTGGACGAAAGAACCACGGACGGAAGGAGCCAAACCCGCACTGCTGCTCACCGTAGCCGGGGAAGACGCCCTAGAGGTAATCAACAACTTTTTGTTTTTGGAGATCGAAAGCAAGGAAGATTATCAAACTGTTACAAAGAAGTTCGAGTAATACTGCGAAGAGCAGCAAAACGAAGTGTACGAGCGGTATGTCTTTCGTTCAAGAACGCAAGCTGAGGGCGAACCCTTCGAGCGCTTTTCACGGGACATGAAAGCACGAAGCTGCAATTTCAGAACCTTGTATGACTCAATGGTCAGTGACCAGGTTGTCTTTGGCCCAGATAATCCAAAATTGCGCAAAAAGATGCTGAAAGTTAAGGACCTTATTTTAATGAGGGCGGAGGAAATTTGCAAGGCTGAAGATGTATGCGCCGAACAAAACAATACATTGGCTCAAGTGGAGAAGCAAGTAGCACGAATTGAAACGCGCCAGCAAGGTAACTTTTCAGCCTGTGAACAGCGTGCAGAATGTTCAGAGCACGACGAGGCTCAATGAGAACAGGAATTGGCTGGGATAAAAACATGCCTGCAGTTCAAATGCTCTAAGTGCAACGGCTTCCATGAACGCGGTAGATGCCCGATGTTCGGCAAAACATGCTTCCGTTGCCGTGGCGCTAACCATTTATCGTCCTGTTGAAAAAACGTGTCTCAAGTAAGCGAAGTACGCGGCGTGTAGGAAGGTTTTGAAATACTCGACGTCAGCTTAGGCAACAGAGCTGATTGGGTCATTCACACGAGAGTGACTTCCCAAGTAGTATCTCTAAAAGTAGACACAGGCTCGCAAGAGAATTAACTACCTTACTACGTTTTTCAAAGGCTCAAAGCGAAGCCATGTTTAAGAGCAAGTCCCTCCGTCCTCCGCTCATAAACGGGTGACGTCATAAAGCACATTGACGAGGCTATACGCTCCAAGTGGTTGTGAACGACCAAAGTGGGTACTTCTTCATTGTAAAAAAGGGCAACCAGGCCATATTGGGACTGTAAGGAAGTGAAGCGTTAGGTCTGTTGTTGCGTTCGGTGAACACTGTGCACACGAACAACATTGACCAAGTGGTTAAGGAATTTCCCGTCTGTTCACATATATACGCAGATATAAAACATTGCCTCACACAGCGCCATACAGACTTCTAGTCTCCCACTTATTCTTTGCCTCGAACCCCACCACGGCTCACTTTGCTTGCCTCGCGGGACTAGGCCGCACAACGTGCCCTTGTCACTTTGGTCAAGAGCCTTCTAAACACCTAGCCCAAGGGCTTTTTAATAGACACATTACTGACATGCACGGATGTGATGGCCAGAACTGTTCCTTACTGCAAGAAAAATTTACGAAATATTTTTGCACATAATTCAAGCTCTATTAGTGTGCAACCTCTCGTAGCTCAAACAAAATATACATCAGTGACTTTGTGCGGGCTTGCAATTCCCTTTTGTTGGGGGTATCGCAGAATACGCGAATCTATGTCACTGTACATTACGATTTTATTTACTTATATCCAGAGATATATAAATTACTAAAAGATTTTTTACAGGTTGTTTACCCACTATTTCACCTTTTTCTGCAGCAGAAGTTTTTGGAATAGTAAGCCATCAGCGATACACATCAGTGTTCGAGAATTGCATGAATGTGAAATAGTTGCACTGAAAAAGTTTGTTCGCCTTTGAATATTCTTGCAGATCTACTTAGCCAAATATTCAGTGTTTCATACCGTTTATGAAGTACTAAGCAACAAACATAACAAGCATGCTACAATGTATCTTTGGTAAAACAAACGTAACTAAAACAAGTCATTTCTGTTTTAAAGGCAAATTTTTTTCATCAGTCCCTTGTCAGGGATCAAGTGGCGAGCCGGGAAGAAGTCACGCACCAGCGTCCATTCGACAGTTATGAAGTTGGCGCAGAAGCTTCGTTCCATCTCCTGAAACACTAACCATGTATGTAAATTTTCTCATGGTTGATCTTGACTGCATACCTTCATGGCTCTCTTGATCTTTTTTGATGAATTCTTGCTACGTTAAAAACAACTGATGCCTCCTCATTTAAATATATATATATATATATATATATATATATATATATATATATATATATATATATATATATATTACACTGTTATTACACTGTTTCCAGGATCATGGTTAAAGACCGCATATATATATATATATATATATATATATATATATATATATATATATATATATATATGCGGTCTTTAACCATGATCCTGGAAACAGTGTAATAATTGAAAATTCGGCGTTTCCGCATCACTTAAGCCTTTTATTTATTTACTTATTTATTTGTACATACTATCAGTCCATCTGGACTAAGATAGGAGTGGGTTTGACATCAAAAATCATAAACGCAGGCCAGTACGATAAAACAGCAAGTACAGTCATTAAAACACGGTTCATAAAATACAGTCAATGTAATGTACAAATTATGTGCACTCCTGCGTTAAATATTTGCATATAAGGGTAGCAAATTGCTCTCGGGATTGAGCGTTCACAACGTGGTTAGGAAGGCTGTTCCAGTCGGATGATGTGGCAGGAAAAAAAGAGTATTTAAAACAGTCCTTAAAAAATTTTTCTACTTGGACGTGCTTATTATGCTTATTACGAGTGACGCGCGTCTTTGCTTCGTTTATGTATCGTTCTTTCTTAACCAGGACTAAATCATTTATTACACAATAAAACAAAGTTAGTCTTTTTTCTTTTCGTCTGTGGGAAAGAAGAGACACATCGGCTTGAGCATAAAGAGGGGTCACTGAATCCAATCGTCGATGCCGGGAGAAAATGAACCGTAGCGTCCCTCTCTGTATCTGCTCAAGCTTAGAGACAGATTTTTTGTGATATGGGTCCCATATTTCGCATGCGTAATCAAGTAAAGGCCGTACAAGCATCTTGTACGCTGTCAGTTTTGTGTCCGTAGAAGCCTGTTTTAGGACGCGTCTAATGTAGCCTAATCGCTTGTTTCCCTTCGCGACAATGTTGTCAATATGTTTTGCCCATCTAAGATTTGAGGTGATGGTCACGCCGAGGTACTTGCATTCATTTACTCTGGAAAGCCGGCTACCTTGCAAGCTATACACATAGTTCAGAGGCTCAAGCTTGTGAGTAATTGTCATGCAAACTGTCTTGTGTGGGTTTAGTGACATCTGCCATTCCGTGCACCAATTATCAATTTGGAGCAGATAATCATTAAGCTGAATTTGGTCAATAACGGATCTGATTGCATGGTAGATAATACAATCGTCTGCGAATAGCCTCGCTTTTACTGGTGAATCTCGGATCATGTCATTAATGTATATCAGAAATAAGAGGGGGCCAAGAACTGACCCCTGGGGTACACCTGATCTAACCTCGCAACAATCGGACCTCTTATCCCCGATGACAACATACTGTCTGCGACCTCTTAGGAAGTCCTCTACCCATCGAACTACACAGTTATGTCCCAAAACAGTTTTTACCTTAATTAGAAGCTTTCTGTGGTTAACCTTGTCGAAGGCTTTTTTGAAATCTAAGAATATAACATCCATCTGGCCCCTGCAATCAACCACTTTACAAAAATCATGACAACATTCCAATAGTTGTGTCACTGTTGACAAGCCCTCCCGAAAGCCATGTTGGTATTCACTAAAAAAATCATTGCGCGTTAAGTGCTGGCGAATATGTTTTGATACAATATGCTCTAAAAGCTTACAGCACACTGATGTTAGTGCTATTGGCCTGAAATTTGAAACGTTAGCAGCGTCACCATCCTTAAAAACTGGGGTAACCTTACTAATCTTCCAATCATCAGGAAGCATACCTGTGGCTAAAGATTTCTTAAAAATTACGAAGAGATACCTGGCCGTCCATTCAGCGTACCTCCTTAAAAATAAATTCGGTATTTCATCCGGGCCTGCAGCCTTTGAAGTGTCTAGCTTCAGCAGTGAAGCCAGAATTCCCTCGTATGACACTTGCAATTCGTCTAATTCGGGTAAATATTTATGCGACGCAAACTGTGTCGGTTCTCCGTCATCCGAAGTAAAAACACTTGCAAAGAACCCATTGAAAGCCTCCGCAATTTTAGCCTTATCCTCAGTGAGACCCTGATGCGTATTCATTTTTGTTATTGATGTCTTGGTTGCCGACAAGTGTCTCCAAAACTTTTGGGGAGATTCACGAAGATATTTACTCATTCTGATGTTGTAAAACTTATGTTTCGATTCTTTATTCATTAATTTCAACCTTTCACTTAATGTCGTTAAGTCCTCACGTAACGCCGGGTTCACTGATCGCCGCAACCTTGCTTTACGTCTGGACACTTTTCTTTTTAGTTGAAGAATTTCTCTCGTAATCCACGGATTCTGGATACGTTTTTTCTTACATTTCAAGGGTACATATTGTGTTATACATTTGTGAACAGTTTCTTTGAAAGTTAGCCATAGTTCATTTATGTGTGCGGACTCATCGTGGCTTAATTTGTCAAAGTAGTCATAACGGTAGCTTAATTCGTCAAGTATGGTAGTGACATCAGCTCTATTGAAATCTCTGTAGTATGTCAGGTGTTTTTGCGTACAAGAGAATGGACCCAACTGCAAAGTTACACTAACTAAGGAATGATCCGAGATTCCAGGTAGAATGGCAACTTTGTGCAGCCATGATGAGACACTGTCTGTTATGAAGACTAGATCCAGAACCGATCCACCATCACCGTGAACACGAGTAAGCTCCCTGACTACCTGTGTCAGCCCGTGGGAAAAACACATGTCAACAGCAGCTATCCCAGCTTCATTCTCCCGTGAACCCGGTTCCATTTCATCCCATTTTACATCCGGAAGGTTAAAATCTCCAGCAACAACAACATGTTTGTGCTGTGCGCGCAGGTCATAAAGAAAATCATTTAGCTTATTAATACCGTTTGAACCGGACCCAGGTGCACGATACACAGCCGCTACAAACAGCTCTTTTGTTCCTAAAAACATTTTACACCATAATGTTTCAATGTCGGTCATTTTGCAAATGAATGTGTAATTAACAGACCTTTTAATGAAAATAGCTACCCCGCCCCCTCTGCTGCCACGGTCGTTCCTAAGCACGTTGTAACCAGGCGGGCATATTTCAGAGTCACGTACATTATCGTGCAACCAGGTCTCGGTCATGACAACAACATCAGGGTCATGCTCAATCAGCACATGTTCAAAATCAACACACTTGTTTACAAGGCTACGAGCGTTAAGATTCAGCAGCCTGAACACTCCGTCATGCGCAAGTCAATCCCCTGCGTGAGCCACTGGCTCTTTATCGGATAGCTGTTCTTTCACACGACAGCGCCGGTTTGTCGCTTCGTCCCACGCGTAAGTTACACCATTTATCTTAATCTTGTCGAAAACAAGAGTAACTTTTCTCCCACTTTTCCTATCGTTTACTGCGCTGCTCCAAAGACGTTGTCGTCTTCTTCTTACTTCGTATGAAAAGTCTTCGTCAATAAAGATCTTTGTTCCTTGCAGTCTGGTCCGGTAGCGCAGTATTTCTTTCTTTTCGTTATAATTCCCAAGCCGCACAATGACTGGTCTCGAGTTTCCCGTAGAAGGTTTTCCAGTTCTATGTACCCGTTCTGCACTCGTCACTGCTACGTTAAGTTTTTGCGCGAAGACTCCCGCAATCACTTTCTGCTTCAATGGTTCCTCGGTTTCATTTTGTACCTCAAGAATGCCCCGGATCACCAAGTTCTTACTGTGGCTGCGATTTTCAATGTCGTCAAGCTTTTTTGATACGCCCCCAACACTGGAGCTAAAATGTACAATTTCATGTTCAGCCTGCTCAATCCTTTTACATTCTTCTGAGGTCTTCGAAAGCCCCATTGCTAGGTCGACGAGCTTTTGCTTCAATTCAGCTATACCCTCTTTAATTTCATGCTGCCCGTCCAAAAGCATCTGCATCATGCCATTTCCCATTTCATCTCGTGCATGACTTTCAACAAATACTTTACCTCTTTTACATAGAGAAAGTAACAGGCATGGCAGATTTAGCATGTAGTAGTACATTCGAAACATGTGCCACTTGGTTCCCAATATTGAGTGCAGAGAAAAATGAACGTGCAGGGGTAGCGTCCCATTTGTTGAAAATTTGCTCATGGAAAAACTGAAACAGTGGACCTACCAAAAATGGTTCTGACTTGTGCAATAATTTTGTCCTTGTACAGTAGTTCATTTAAGATCACTGATGGTCACTCAGCTTTTTTTTTTAAGTTAGAACTCAAGTCCTTTACCCTATCTAAGCGTGCAAATTATCAGTTACATCCCTTCTTTGCATGTTATTTTCTACAATATAGCCATATTTTTCATAATTTCTTTTATTTCTTGTGTCGAATTCTAGAAACTCAGGTGCTAATTTTATCACTGCCTTAGAAGTACTGAAAACAACATTTTTCGTCTTTTCGTTAAAGGTGAAAAGCAAGGCGCCCGTGTGTTGTGCTATGTCAGTGCACGTTAAAGAACCCCAGGTGGTCTAAATTTCCGGAGTCCCCCACTACGGCGGCTATCGTAGCCTGAGTCGCTTTGCTTTGGGATGTTAAACCCCACAAACCAAACCAAACCAAACCAATTCTCCATCTTTTTCCAGTGCCTAGAATCGCATGGTTCTGACAAACTATCTTTTTTTGTGCTTTTCAGGGCACCTCAGACAGAATGGCAGATTACAAAGAGAATGCATGCCCCGAAGGCAGTTTAATGTATGAAGGGAAATAAACCGTATGCACATGTTCCATTGAATGGGTGTTAAATATATTTGCATACAAAGTGCTACACAATTTGCATGCGTGCATGTTCCTTCACTAGATAAATAACAAAATTCACATGTGGTCACCGACGCTACTCTCACTTCAACTGCATGCTGAAAGAATACCAACATTATTCTTAAAAAGAAATCAACAATCATATACCATCGGCTGGTACAAACTGTACCAGCCGATGCTGTACTGTCGGTAAAAGAACAGATTTCATTTTAGTTAGTTGTGCGCGTGACCCAGAAAGCAGACAGCTTCTGGGTAAAGCAGAAATAAACTGAATGCTGTATTCAGAAAACAGAAACCCTATAATGGAAATTTGAACTTGATGCTGTATTGAGAAAACAGAAATTCTGTAAAGCAGAAATGAACTCCATGCTGTATTCAGAAAACAGAAACCTTATAATGCAGAAATAAACATTATGCCGTAATCAGGAAACAGATTCCGTAACCAATTAACAGAGTCCGTGCTACGGTTTTACGTTATATTAGGAACGTCCGTTATATGAAATACGGAAACAGCTCGGCAATAAATTACCTCCATGTTTCTACGTAAATCGGCGAAATTTTTTTTACAGTGTAGCGAAGCAATCCCTCTTTCCACAAGCTTATAATGCGAGGAATTAAATGGCAGTAGCTGCTTTTTTGCACGCGGGCATAACACACCCTATCACGAAAGAACTCAAATGCCAGGTCTAAAAAGTGTAATAAATTTTAACAGGCAGTTCACGTGTAAATTTGAGGCTTTTTCTTTGCTCTCTGAAGAACGATAAAACATACTCCACAATTTGCTGAAAGCTGGAACTTCACTTTTGGATTGTTTGTGAAAGAGATAATCTTGCATTTTGTCGAGTTAAGCGTCATTTGCTATTTAGTACACCAGTCCGAGATGAGGTTCAGGTCACTTTGGAGAGTAAGGTGATCTTCCGGGGAATTAATAAAGCGCTAAATGATGCAGTCATCTGCAAAAAGACGCAGGTAGGAATATATGCCATGTTGTGCCATGTTGTGCTGTCCTCTTCGCTTGTCACCAACGTAACATTTTTGGCTGGAGGTGCGGCGTACGTCATCCCCATTCTCGCCATGGAGCATCGACGCCATCTGTAAGCCCGGACCATCGACCGAGGGCCCAGGGACATCGCCGAGCAGCTTCGCCCCAGCCCTTCCAGCCCAGACCCGACCAACTACCACCGCCCAGCCCCCAACCCGGACCTGAAGACAAGGAGAACAGACAGACCAACAAGAACGGAGACGAAGGACCCGAAAGAGCCGAATGACTCGAAGGAACTGATGGACACGAACACGTGGTGACAAGCGAAGAGGACCGCACTACATGGCGATAGGGTGAAGGATGATTTAATGGTTAGCCAAGCGTGAGGGCTCCTCTCGCGCCGCTGCCTATCTTCTTCTTCGTAACAATATTTTCCCCTAATCATAACAATCCCACACAAATGATGGAACTTTTCATCAACGGAATTTTATGCCTCTTTCTTGGCCAACATTGAATTCGTGCATGCAATAAGAACGTTTCACTGCCTTCGCACTGGCACCCGCACCTGGCATATATTTTATTCCTGCAAAACAACAGCAATGAACAGGCCCGTTGCTCGCAGAAACGCTGATTTCAAACTAACAATGCTTGTTGCTGGGCGAATTGGTTGATCATCATTAAAAAAAAACAGCGCTAGCAGACGAAGGACAAGAAGGAGGACACACAACTGCCCTAACAGCGTTTATTTTCAAAACAGCCCAACTGCACCTTATATACAGCCAGAATTAAAACGAATGAATGATGCGCATGCACCCATTTCAAAAAGCAGCCTCGGAATCAACCCAACAAATGCCAAAATCAACTTATCAACTCCCACGAAGAAATGACGCTGCCAGAAAAGTGACACTGCCAGAAGGCGAAAAAATGCGCAACAGAAGCAGGACAAAAACACACCAAGAAGCAAAACCCACAGAGGGTGTATACAAAACATGTGTAAAAGCCAACAACCAACCAAGATAAAAATATGACGAAGAAATAACAAAAAGACAAAACGATGGCGGAGCAAAAAAAAAACAATCAACAAGCACCACGGCTAAAATATTGGTGGGGAAATCGGCGCTAAGACCAGTCGATGGTAAAAAAATGAAAAGTTAGCAACCAATGCGGCTAAACAAATGACAAAAAGCTCGACACGATGAAAAAAATAACATCATTAAAACCAACAAAATAACGACTGCTAGGTGACTAGTCAACAGAACACCGCAGCTAAAACCATGACAAGGAAAAAAGATGCTAAAATTAATTAAAGGCAGAAACACAATAGTGACCATCAGGAGCACACAGAGCGCGGGAGTATAAACCCTGAGGACAAAACCTCTGTCTTAGTTTCTATACAACAATAACTGATGGGCACGTTGGTCAGACATAGTTCTCGAGTGCTACAGTGCAACCGCACAAGGCCAAAGTACATGAAGAGACTAAACACAGCGCTGACTAACAACAAAGGTTTATTCTTGAAGGCATTGCTTAAAAGGCGCCAGCAACACTGAAAAGAAATACAAAGAACCGTGACAGATATTTCTCCTAGCAGGCCCATTTTTAAAGTGAAAGTGAAAGTTTATTAGATTGAACATATTTACAAAATGCATAAAAATACAGACCAGGGTCCCATAGTCATAAGACTGCACCGGGACTCTCGATAGATCACTACAACAAAATAAATAATAACAGCTAAGTTAGCGAAAGGTTATAATATACAAAACATGACAAATCGGTATTTTTACACAAAAAGAAAAGCACTAACAGAGGAATTAGACGAATCAGTAGTTTTACACAAAAACAAAGGCACTAACAAAGTTATCACACATAAAAAATATAAAACATCAGCAATTCAACAAATATTCCTTCAAGTTATTCTTAAATGTGGGCAAGGACATATAAGTTTTCAGTGTTAAAGGCAATGAGTTCGAAAATGAGATGGCTGCAAAAGATGTCTTCATTTTTCCATAATTAGTACGAACTTTCGGGAGTAGTAAATTGTTATTCGTTGCTAATCTATAGAGTTATAGCTCGAAAGTAGTAACGGATTAACAAACTGGAAATGCAAGCTGCCATTCAATGGCTTAAAGAACGCGATTACAAGGTGATACTGAAAGAGCTGGTGGACTGATAAGATATGATGTTCATATAATAAGGGACGAGCGCTAGTGGAAAACGTGCTGCAGGTGAAAATGCGGATGGCCTGATTTTGTATATGCTGTGCCGACGATAAATGGCAGTTGTAAGTATTTTCCCAAACGACAATCCCGTAAGTGAGGCGACTGTGAATGAAAGCATAATACAGAGATAAGAGAATGTAACAAGGAAAATATGGGCGTGCTTTAATGAGACCTCGGATGCCAAATACAGATATTTTTTTCAGATGAGTGATGTGGGCTGAGAATGTAAGTGCAGAATCAAGAATAACGCAAGTGTTATCGGAAGCTGGGATAGTGTAAGAACAGAGGGTTACCGTAGGAGTGCAAGGAAGGATTTTCTGGCTACTTTTGAAGATTAAAAACTTTGTTTCAGTGGGGTTAATAACCAGGTGGTTATTAAGACACCATTTTGTTATGTTACACAAAACGGTATTCAAATCAACAGTAAGATCATCGATTAACCTGTTCGATAATGACACGGTAGTATCGTCCGTGTATAAAACACAGCGACTTGGACTAATAGAAGTATGAAGGTCGTTAATATATAATATGAACAGTGAAGGTCCTAAAATAGACCCCTGAGGAACACCTTGGTTAATAGTTTTATATAGAGAGGTAGTTCCATTAATATTAATTATTTGTTTACGATCTTGTAAGTAGCTTTTCAGAAGGAGAGATACAGCGTCTACTATGCCATAACATTCTAGTTTCTGTAGCAAAATCAAATGGGTAATCGTATCAAAAGCTTTTGTTAGATCTAAAAACACCCCCGCCGGGGTGGCGCAGTGGTTACGGCGCTCGACTACTGTTCCCAAGGACGCGGGATCGAATCCCGGCCTCGGCGGCAGCTTTTCAATGGAGGCGAAAAGCAAGGCACCCGTGTGCTGTGCGATGTCAGTGCACGTTAAAGAACCCCAGGTGGTCGAAATTTCCGGAGTCCTCCACTACGGCGTCTCTCATAGCCTGAGTTGCTTTGGGACGTTAAACCCCACAAACCAAACCAAACCAAATCTAAAAACACAGAATCAACAAATTCGCCATTGTCAATGCCATGCTTAATAATAGATTCAGTCAAAGAGATACGAGCCAAGTTAGTCGAACTGTCGGACCTAAAACCAAACTGACAGGGGCTAATAATATTGTCACGCACTTCTCGCGGTCCTGTATTGGAAACAGAGGAAGCTTGGCGGGATAAGCAGAAGAAGAAGAGGAAGCTGGTTCTACCCGCTCTGTTGTGCTAATCTCCAGCGCATCATAAGATCTGGGTAAATAAACTTCGTAACAAGTGTGGTGGAGTTTGCGGGGTAAAGATCACCACGAAACCTCCTACAACGCCGAAGCAGAAGAATTGCTGGACTACCCCCCCTATAGACGGAGATGGCGCACGCAGATGTTTCAACACCGCCCGTGCTAGCAGCACAACCAACCACCCCACAGCCTTATCGGGAACCCCGACACTTTTATGGCAAGCCTGGGGAAGACGTGGATGACTGGCTCAACCACTACAATCGGGTGAGCAAATACAACCGCTGGGACGTGAATACCAAGCTGGCGAATGCGGTATTCTTTCTTTCGGGATACCAAGCATTCCACAGCGATAAGGGGGAGCGGGCGGCAGTGACAACTTTAGTTAAAAGAAATATGGCAGCAGTACAGCAAGACCTCGCATCGCCAGAGATAGAAAATGTTTTTGTGGAGATAATCATGGAACCAGTCCTAGGGCCAGTATCTTCCTCCTCAATATTTACAGCTCACCGAGGCAGCGCAAGGCCAGATTCAGGACTTTGCTCTGAAAAGCAGAGCTAGTCAGCGGAGAACATCAGTTAGTGATTATGGGAGATTTCAGGGGATACTGTACACCTTGCCCTAAAGGGAGGCAGTTGTGGGAGGATATACAAGACCTAGGGTGCACTATACATACAGATCCTACCTATCCGACACGAATTGGGAACAGTGCTAGCGTCGATACATCCCCCGACCTCACACTATCTAGGCGCACCCTCAGTCCCCAGTGGAACAACACGGACATGAACTTCGGTAGCGATCACTACATAATCGCGCTTAAACTTGGGGGTGGCCCCGGCCCTAAACGTCGTGCAATGCCGGCGATAGTGGAATGGGACAAATTTCGGGACAACAGGACAGGCGACAATGAAAGCAAAATAACCGACCTCGACACGTGGGTTGCACAACTAAAGTCCGACGTCAAGGCAGCAACTAAATATCTCGATGGCGCTAACGCTCCGGATTTAGTGGATAGTCGTCTTCGCCGCATGTGGGAGGCAAAGGAACGAATGGAAAGGAGACTTAAGGGGCAGCGGTGGAATCGTAACCTAAGGCGCAAGATAGCTCGGCATAATAAGGCCATTGAAGATTACGCTTTCAAGCCATGCGAGCAAAACTGGGGGGATCGATTCGAACACATGGAGAATAATATGAGCATGCCTAAGACCTGGGAACTTCGTCACCTTCTGGACCCTGAGAGCTCGAAAGCTCAAGTAGGCACTAACCTCATGAAGATTAGACACTCCTTTCCAGGAGATGACGAGGAGTTCTTTCGACAGTTGCAAGACTTGTATGTTAGCGATACAAGCAGGATGCCCCTTCCTGACTACTTAGGGGTCGCCAATGATGAGCTTGATGCCGCTATTAGCACGGCAGAAGTAAGAGCAGAGATTCTTCGGCTTAGAACCAACACGGCACCGGGCCCAGATGGTATCACTAATAAAATGCTGCGAAACCTAGATGACCAATCGGTAGCCGCACTAACTCAGCTTATGCAGGAATGCTGGGAGAAAGGGGAAATACCTCAGCAGTGGAAAACGGCTGACATTATTCTCATACCCAAGCCTGGTAAGCCACTTCAGATAGACAATTTACGGCCAATATCATTAACATCATGCTTGGGAAAGCTACTAGAACATGTTATTCTAACCAGGCTTACCAAATATATTGATAGACACGACCTTTTCCCGCGGGAAATGATAGGCTTCCGCTCTCATCTCTCGACTCCGGACCTCATGTTCCAGTTGGAACATGACATTATCCGGTCCAAGAGTAAAGATGCTAAGGCCATCCTTGGCCTCGATCTAAAGAAGGCATTTGATAATATCTCGCACCAGGGAGTCATGGACGGCCTATCAGCATTGAATGTAGGGAAAAAACGTATAATTATATCAAAAACGTTTTGAGTGGGCGTAGTGCCCGCTTTAAATCCGCGATAGCACATCATCACTTTTCCCTCTGGGCAGTAGGGGTACTCCTCAGGGCTCGGTACTCTCGCCTCTTCACTTTAACGTAGCAATGGCAAAACTACCAGAACAACTACGACGTTACCCTCACTTAAAGTTTAGTATTTATGCTGACGACATTACACTATGGATCAGCCGGGGTAGCGATGTCGTAATTGAACACACGCTACAAGAGGCGGTGGACACGATCGTGCGGTTTGTAGCAGAACGTGGACTTACATGCCCGCCGGAAAAATCAGAATTCTTAATTTACGATCCACGGTGCCTGCGGAGAGAGCGTAAAGTGGATATACAGATTTCGGTACAAGGACATCAAGTTCCCCAGGTATCGCAGATCCGTATATTAGGTCTCCTTCTCCAGGATAATGGCTACAACGGCGCAACTATTAGGAAGCTTGAGCGGCATGTATACCGAACAGTTAGCCTCATCCGCCGAGTTTCGAGTAAAGGCAGAGGACTAAAGGAAAAAAAATCTTCTGCGCGTAATCCAGGCATTTATCATTAGCCGAATCAGCTATTCTACGCCATACTTACCCCTTAAGGCAGCAGAACGACAGAAATTAGCCTCATCCGCACAAGTATTAAATGAGCCCTTGTACTCCCGCGCTGTACTTCCAGCGCTAGCCTCCTGCAACTGGGCATCCATAACACATGGGATGAGATCGCGGAAGCGGTGCGCACTTCACAGGTAGAACGGCTCCGCCTAACCGCCGCAGGCAGATCCATTCTAGAAAAACTGGGCCTCGACACTTGGGGAGGCGATCAGACAAAATCTGAAATAGACATGGCTGTACGGGACAGGCTATGGATACCTCCGCTGCCAAAAAACATGCACCTCGAACACCATACGGAGCGTCGGGAAAAAAGGGCTCAAATGCTCAGTAAGAAATTTAGCCGCTTGCCGCCGGTGGAAGTAGCCTTTGTATATGCTGCCGGATGGGCTTGCAGCGGTATCGAATGGGTCGGGTAGACCGATCACCACGGTCACCCTGAAAACTAGATCTCCTGAGGCAGCTGAGGAAGTGACTGTAGCTCTAGCCTGCACCCAGACAAAGGCGCGTTTCGTGATCTGCGACAGCAAAACTGCCATACGAAATTACAGTCGTGGGTTGATTGCTCCCCAGGCAATTCAAATATTACACCAATCACCAATCTCGCGAACTATACAGCTGATTTGGACTCCATCGCACACTGGCGTTCCCGGCAACGAATCCGCCCATGCCATGGCTCGAGGGCTCTACCACCGAGCCGGCGGAAGAGAGAGGGGGGGGGGGGGGGGGGGCTTGGAGCGGGGAGCATAGAGTGTGCCAAATCTTACACAGAAATTCTGCAGCATTATAGACTCAGTAGACGAGTGGCTGCTGCGCCAGCCCCTACCCTAAATTGCAGGCAGGCCGTCGCCTGGCGTCGCCTTCAGACTGGGACATTCCCACACCCGCTCCTGGTGAGCCATACGCTCCCAGGAGAAAGATCTGAATTCTGTGCAAACTGTGACTCGAGAGGGACCCTCGAACACATCCTCTGGGACTGCCCCTTTTCTCCCGGGAGGGGTCTAAATCTGACGCCGCAACTCTGGGAGACCATGCTGCGCTGCTCGGACCCTGGGCTCCAGCTAGCCGCCATCCAGCTGGCCTGGGACGCTGCCGGCCAACAACGTCTGCCGGCCTGCGTCTGAGGCGGGGCACCCGCCATCCATCCCAAGCGACGGAGGGCCGGAGCCTCTTAATCCGCTGGAATAAATAAAATGTTCTGCTCTCTCTCTCTTTCTTGACGAAACTGCACTAACACGGTTTGACAATCTGAAGCATCCCTTACCACCTGGGATCGCTTCATGGAAGAAATGAGAGCGGGATTCGGCGATGCCGATGCTCGAAAAAAGAGCGCCGAACATACTCTGGCTCAGCGAGCGCAAGCCCCGTGGGAGACCTGCACAACGTATATAGAAGGAGGCCTCAAGCTATGCAGAATAGTTGATGCTCGGATGACAGAGGAAGACAAAGTGGGACACCTCCTCAAAGGAATAGTGCAAGATGTCTACAACTTTCTCATCTGCAAGGAGGATTTGAATACCACCGCTGATGTAACACGACACTGCCGCACGTTTGAAGGCTTGAATCGACGCCTTATCATTCCAAAGTTTGGTCGGTTTCCTAATGTTACAACTGTCGCCAGTGTGGATGTGTCTGAAGCGACGAGCATGGCAGATCATCATCATCCTCATCATCATCAGCCAGACTATACCCACTGCAGGGCGAAGGCCTCTCCCATATTTCTCCACTTAACCCGGTTCTGTTCTAGCTGCATCCACTTGACCCCTGCGAACTTCTTAACCTCATCCGCCCACCTAACTTTCTGCCGCCCCCTGCTACGCTTTCCTTCCCTTGGAATCCAGTTTGTTACCCTAAGCGACCATCGGTTATCCTCTCTTCGCACTACATGTCCTGCCCATGCCCATTTCTTCTTGGCATGACAGATACAATTCGACAGATCGTCCGCGAGGAGCTTCGGAGACATCAAGATATTGGGGGCCACGTCAGACCCGTCTACAGTGGCATCTCTTCGGCAGACAATAACCCATCTTCTACCGGTTATGCTCCCTCTGTTACGACTCCTTCTGACATCCGATGCTCTGCAGCTCATCGCCCGAACATGCAACCTCTCACCATCAACGCCTACAACAGCGAGCACTCTCGTCCTCCTCGTCGACTACATCACGAACACGATGCGTTTAATCCAAGCGACGATAGCCATATTCACCGAACGAAAGTGGGCCGCCAGTGTGCTACGCCTGTGGAATGATTGGCCACATTTCGCGTTTTTGCCGGAATCGCCGTCCGTACCAGCAGTATCGCCGACAGTGGGTGAACTCCCGTGCAAGGTTTCCTGCAGACAATGATGATTTATACAGAAGACCACCTGGCCGGAATGAGTACAGAGCAACAGCTAGCCGACAAGAACGCAGACTGGCGCAGAACCGAAACGAATCCCCGGCCTCTGACCGTAACCTGACACCACCACCTCGTCGCCTACGACGCTCCCCTTCTCCTCGACGACGGTCGCCACCTCCGGGAAACTAGTCAGTGCGGCCGATGGAGGTGAGGTCGCAAAAGATTCTAGCTTACCCATGCCTCTTCCCGTTTCGATCTTCAAGAACCGAATTGAAGTGTTTGTGGACGGTGTACGTACTATGGCATTGTTGGACACAGGTGCAACCATTTCTATTATAAGCCTCGCTTTTAAAAACTGCCTTGGTCATAAAATTATGTTTGGTTGGGATAGTGCGGCGACGTTTTGTGGTGTTGGTGGCGAACCGCTTAACCCACTAGGAGTCTGTTCCGTGAATCTTCTTATCGCCGGCCACAGATTCCGAACTGAATTCGCAGTACTTGCTCGATCAACGCATGACGTAATTCTTGGACTCGATTTTCTGGAACAATGTGGGGCCACTCTCGACTTTCGCAACGGAGACATTTCTGTGAGCACTCGAATTGAATCTTCTTTGTGCAAAAATTCGCGGACCAATCCCCGCACGCTTTCGGTTTCGGATGACAGTTATTCCTGCAATTTCAGCAGAGTTTATACAAGTTGTTAGTTCAAGCTGTGCCAGTGATGAGTTCGACGCTGTGGTTGAACCACTCACCCTCAAATGAACGAAGTAAAGCATTCTTATTCCCCGCTGCGTCATCTCAGTCATTAATGGCCATTCCTCTTTGTGGACGACTAACTGCTCTAACGAACCTGTTGTATTGCCACGTGGTCTAAAACTTGCAAACTTTGACGAAGACGCTTTCAAATCAGTGGCAGTGCTCAGCACAGATAATTCCCAGCCTACCACATGCTCAGAAGTAGATAAAACAAATTTTCTTGCCATGATTAACAAGTCCCTGCCAACAAGTGGCCGTTACAGTTTAGTAGAAGTTCTGTCGAAACATACTGCGGCTTTCGATTTCTCTCGGGACTCACCACCACGGATTGCTATTTCCCGTACTCAGCACCGAATCAATACTGGGACTGCTGATCCAATCCGTCAGAAGCCTTATCGTGTATCCCCATCAGAGCGCCAAACAATCGAAGAACAAGTTCGTGATATGCTGCATAAGGGCATCATTCAGGAATCGTCTAGTCCGTGGGCTGCCCCTGTGATACTAGTCAAAAAGAAAGACGACACATGGCAATTTTGTGTTGATTATCGACGGCTGAATACTGTTACCAAGAAGGACGTGTATCCCCTGCCACGTATTGATGACGCCATTGATTGTTTGCATTCTGCTTCCAATTTTTCCTCAGTTCACCAGCGATCAGGCTATTGGCAGATCCCTATGCACCCGGAAGATAAAGAACACCAAGATGGGCTGTATGAATTTATTGTGATGCCATTTGGATTATGTAACGCTGCAGCCACGTTCGAAAGATTCATGGATACAGTTTTGAGCAGACTGAAGTGACACATTTGTATTTGTTATTTGGACGATGTAGTAATATTCTGGACTACTTTTGGGGAACACAACAGTCGACTGGAGATTGTCTTGGAGTGTATTGAGAAAGCTGGTCTGGTACTCAATTCCAAGAAATGTCGTTTTGGAGAACGCCAGACTGTGGAACTTGGTAGACAAGGATGGAATCAGGCCTGATCCGAAAAAGGTCGAAGCTGTCACTTGTTTTAAACCGCCGAAATCGTTAAATCAGCTAAGGAGTTTTTGGGGCTTTGTTCCTATTTCCGGCGTTTTGTTCCGAAGTTTGCTGACCTAGCATATTCCCTTACTTGTCTTCTGCAAAAAGATCTACCTTTCAAGCGGAATGCCGATTGTGACTCCGCCTTTCGACAGTTACAATTTATTTTGACATTTGGGCCTATACTACGCCACTTCTGCCCATCAGCTCCAACACAACTTCCCACTGACGCCAGCGCAATGGCAATGAACATGTCGTTGCATACGCAAACCGTTCTTTGAGCAAGGTTGAGCGCAATTACACAGGAACAGAACAGGAATGCTTAGCTGTTGTTTTCGGTGTGCAACGCTTTAGGTCATATCTTTATGGATGTGCATTTAAAATTGTGATGGACCATCATTCCTTATGTTGGCTTGTAAACCTTCGTGACCCCTGTGGACACCTTGCGCGGTAGGCTTTGCGCCTGCAAGAATTCAGTTTTACTGTGCCTTTTAAGAGTGGTCGTAAGCATGGTGATGCTGACTGCCTGTCACGGTTGCCGCTTGAAACTACTGATTGCGACAATGAGATCTTGGACGAATATGTAGCTGCCATCTCTCCAAGCTTCCCCAATGTTGGTGAATTCAAGATTGCGCAGCGGAACGACAGGGAGTTGGCACCGCTTTTTGATGCAGCAAGTTCCCGGAACCCTCCGCCCTCATTCTGTATTCGTGACGGTCTACTATACAGAAAGAACTACTCGTCAGTAGGTGCACGGTTTCCTCTGGTAGTTCCTACAAGTCTTAGGTGTCAGGTTCTTCGGGTAATGCACGGCGAGGCCACAGCTGGACACTTGGGTTTCGCCAGGACATTGCACAGGACTAAGGAACGTTTTTATTGGCCGAAGATGCGTCAGACTGCTCAACGTTATGTGGCCAGCTGCCTCCAGTGCCCGCGTTTCAAGCACCCAACCTGCTCTCTGCCAGGCTGTCTTCAGCCTATAACGCCACCTCGAACCCCATTCGAACAGGCGGGAATTGACCTTCTAGGACCATTTCCCCGATCCTCCAACTGAAACCACTGGATCATCGTGTGCGTAGATTACCTTACGTGGTACTGTGAAACTGCTGCCATACCGTCAGCCACTGCTTCTGATGTCTCTTCTTTCCTCCTACGGTCTATCATTCTTCGACATGGGCCTCCTCGCGTGTTAATAAGCGACCGTGTGTGTGAGAGTTTACGGCAGAAGTTGTAGAGGAACGTCTTCGTCTCTGCTCATCCTATTTTCGCCATTCAACTACTTAGCACCCACAAACAAACTGTCTTACCGGACGCACCAATGCTTAGCAAAATGCTCGAAATGTATGTCGACTCCCGCCACAAAAACTGGGATGAAGTCCTTTCGTTTATAACGTACGCCTTTAACACTGCTAGGCACGAAACGACAGGCTACAGTCCGTTTTTTCTTCTTTACGCACGACCTCTGCGAAGTACTCTGGACACGTTTTTGCCTTTCTCACTCCCAGCTGAAAGTTCACTCGCGTATACTCTCTCTTTGGCTGAAGAAGCTCGTCGACTCTCCTGACTTCGCACACTTGCCTCCCAGGAACGCTACAAGCAACGCTACGACAAGCGTTATCAAGATGTTAATTATACCCCTGGTGATTTGGTGTGGCTTTGGACGCCACTGCGTGAGCGCGGCTTGTCCCAGAAACTGTTGCACCATTATACTGGTCCTTTCGTTGTACTGGAACGCCTCAGCGCAGTCAACTTTGTAGTCTCTCGCCTGACCACCCAAGGTCGTCGTTCTCAGAAGACTCAAGTAGTCCACGTGGCCCGCATGACGCCCTTCTATCAACGTGACGAACCTTGACTCGCCCGGTGGGCATCGTCTACGAAGGGGGCAGTGTCACGCACTTCCCGCGGTCGTGTACTGGAGAACGAGGAAGCTTGGCGGGATAAGCAGTAGAAGAAGAGGAAGCTGGTTCTACCCGCTCCGCTCTGGTGTGCTAACCTCCTGCGCATCATAAGATCTGTGTAAATAAACTTCGTAACAATATTAAATTTATTTAGATAATTGTCTAAGCGGCTGACTATTAATTTTTCAGTTACCTTACTAAGAGATGATAAAATAGATACTGGACGATAGTTAGATATTGTTTGTCTGTCACCTTTTTTGAACACCGGAATGACTTTCGCTATCTTAAAGCAAGCAGGAAAGACGCCATATGACAAACTGGTACAGAAACTAGATTAGCAACAAGTTTCAGGTGCCGTGAGGATATGTTATCAAGTACAGGACTAGTGTCCTTGAGGCTATTAATAATCAACTCGATTTCAAAAGGGGAGACAGGAAAAAGAAAGAAAGATTGATTAGTGCGTTTCAAATCCATCTCCGGCGGAAGTGGAAGTCGGTTATGTGACTCAGAAAAGAAGTCACTGAAAGCATTCGCGGTGTCAAATGGCTCAGTGTAGACAGTACCATTGAAATTAATTTCAGTAGGGGCATTGTTAGCGCAGGGCAAATTGAGGAATTCTCTAAATAGTCTCCATTGCTTTTTAGCGTCGTTAGCGTTTTTACACAGTTCGTGATCATAGTAAGATCTTTTCGCGTGCTTAAGTAAGTTGTTTAGAACAATGGAGTATTTTTTGTAGCGGGCTTTCAAGGAAACTTTAATAGGCTGTTTTTTTCGTTTTTCTGTACAAATTTTCTTTTCGACGCATGCTACTTAATAAACTATTTGTAAGCCATGGATTATGGGGAACTTTGTAATTCTTTTTACATTTCAGTATTGCTGTACTCTCAGATATGCAGTTGGAAAGAAGGTGACAAAAACACTCCATTGCTCCCTCCGGATTGATGGACAAGAGGCATGGAGACCAGTCTTTGTTACGGATAGAGTTAACAAAATCTTCGTTGTTGAATCTGGAAGTGTAGAAAATTGACCGTGGAGGACGGGATGGTTTACTGTGTGTAACGAAAATAGGAAAATGATCCGTAATGTCAAGTTTAATGACCCCTGAGAGGGGAGAGATTCACTATGTGCGGAAAAATTCATGTTCTTTCTGCAGGATAGGTACTGATGGGGTGCTTACACATCTCTGACCCAACTTCATGATCTTAGACGCTACAATAAGTTCACTAGTCAGCTGGTCTTTGTGTTTATCTAAAATCCGCTTGCGCTGAATGGGATGGCAGCGTTTTTATTCAAAAGTATGGTATATGTATAGGAGCGTGCATTGCTCCACTGCTCTGTTATTTTTATTTAGTTATGCTTGACAGGACTTGAAAATCGACTTATAACCTCAAATGCTGCAAGAGGTTTCCGCTTTGTAGATGACTACCTGGTGCTAATTAAATCTTATTCGCTGAATTTTGATGAATAAGTTATTGCAGTTCTTTCTGTTTTTTTTTTTCCGAAGTCCTTGCGGCGCTTGAAGTGCCACATGAAGTGCCTCTTGATGACTGCAAAAATTTCTTGACTTGACCATGTACTTTACTGTTGCACATATGTGCGTGTCGCTTGAAGAACCGAGGAGTAAAAACCGTTGTTTCTCTACCGTTCCTCATATTATAAGCTCGTAAAAAGGGGCACTGTCGCATCTTGCTTCAGAAATGCGGTGAAGAAATCATGCACCCATACGACTGTCAATGGTTTTTATGGTCAAGTTGATAGGCTTGTTACTGCAGGTTACCCTCTTTACATTTTAGCACCATTAGTGGAGGATTTGTTAAGAAAATTGAAACATGGCACCACAGTCGACCACAGCACCAGAAGCAAAAATGGGTCTGTCATACCCTACGTTGTCTTTCATAACTTGAAATGAGAGCCGGAGTAGATGTTGTGTTTGCAGCTCCTGTGAAATTGAGAAGATTGTGCGCGAATGAAGATTGTGCGCGAATGTAAATGGGCCCAAAAAGTCAACTGAAGCTGAATCTGTCTGTAGAAGAAAGCATGAGGTTAAATTTGTGAAGTGCGCAGAAAATCTGGTGTATTCGATCCCTTTGAGTTCTTACGTTGGCCACACTGGTCGTTGTTTGAACGACATGCTGAGGGAGCGCAAAAACGATCTCAAGAATGCCACACGCCACATCGGAGTCACGGCCGTGATTGTTCTTGCCAACCATCGTAGAACAAAAGCAGGATTTTAGATGAACACAAAGATCAGCTGACTAGAGAACGTATCGAAGCGTCTGAGATCATGAAGGTGAGTCAGAGATGTGTAAGCATCCTATCTGTAGCTATCTTGCAGACAGAACATGAGTTTTTGCATATTTAGTTAATCTTATGGCATCAAAAATATGCCTGGTAGCAGGGATATCTGTCATGATCTTTGCAGGTTTCTGTTCTTTTTTTTTCCGTTTTGCTGGCGCCTTTATAAGCAATGGCTTCCTGAATAAACATTTGTTGTTAGTCACCGCTGTGTTTAGTACCTTCTTGTACTGAGGCCTCGTGCCGTCGCGCTGTTGCACTCTAGACTAAGTCTTAGTTTCTGTTAACATATTTCTTGAGTCCTTAATGCTTTTGTCCTCAGGGTTTATGCTCCCGTGCTCTGTGTGTTCCTGGTGGTCACTAATGTGTATTTTCCTTTACTTTTAGCGTCTTTTTCCCTTGTCACGGTTTTTTATTTATTTTAATTATTTATTCATGTCAGCATAAGCAAAGACAGGAGTTGCAGGATATGTACAATACCAATATTACATACATGAGGAAAAAAGAAATGATAAAACTATGCAATTCATTGGTACTTGCATGCACAAGACATACCGCTTTACAAGAAACCCGTACAGCCTTAACTATCATAGAACAAGAAGCAAATCATAATTCAGTAAGTATATGGAATAACTACTCTTCGTTACCCGAATAAATTACACAGCACACCAGGAAATCATCATACCGTTAACAAGCACTTTGTTAAAGCGTTTAAAAACGTTGTAAGTTCATTAAGAATGACAATAGCGTTTGGCAGCTTGCTCCACTGGTCTATTGATCGAACTAAAAAAAAATATTGGAAGCAATCGGTTCTGTAGATTAAAGGTATAATGCATTTCGCGTGCTTTATTCGTGTGTGAAAATTAACATCTGGTGTGATGCTTTTCTTAATATGGACGTGATAGCACCCAGTTAAGATTTGAATAAAAGAAAACCAGCCCATTTAATCTATTTCTTTGATGTAAATTAAGAAGTCGGGATTTTTTTTCTTAGTTTTGTAGCAGATCGTGTGCTGAATGTAGGCGTTATAAATAAACCTAAGCGCACGGTTCTGAACCCACTCACATTTCTGTATATTTTTCTGGTATAAGGTAGCCAGACATGACTTGCGTATTTGAAAAGTGGCATCACAGTCATTTTGTACGCAAAAAGCTTTACTTCTGGCGTCGTACCGCGTAGTTTCTTCCTCGATGTAAAGAGTTCGCCTTATTGCAAACATGCTCGACGTGTACAGACCAGTTCAGGTCACTAGTTAGGTAAATACCAAAATACTTGTATTATTTTGTTTGCATCAAATGAATAGTGTCAAATTTTAAAGGAACATCAGAGGATGCTTTTTTTTTGTGTCACCCGCAGAAAAACGGTTTTCTGCTTATTTAGATCTATTTACCACTATTTGTACCAACAGTAAACATCACCCAAATGTTAATTAAGTTTAGCCTGGTCGTCGAAAATGTTATTTTAGCATAGATGGGTGTGTCATCTGCATAATGCCTCACCGTTACACCCGAGTGAAAGCCAACATTCATATCACTAATAAAGGCATGTTCTGATGCAAGCATCACCCCAATTGAATCCATGTCGGTCGATGGTTTGCTTATGAAGGGTACCTCTAGCGTCCTGGTGGATGATTGGCGGGAAACTCTGAGGCAAAGTTCATCAACGCCAGCACAGATAGCTCTCACTGTCGTCAGGTGAAGATAACGGTGATCTGTCGGCGTCTGTTGAGGCGCGTGGGCCTCGCCATGATCCGCTGTGATGCGCACAGGTGATGAGCAGAACTCACAGACAAGCAAAGGCGAACAAATTCGGATGCATTTCTTGGTGCGTGCCGCGCCCGCAACTGCAGTGTTCTCTTGGCTAGCCGCACAGCGGTCGCTATTTTGTTGATTTTAATGTTTTCTTTGTTTCGAGCTTTTTGTTAATCTTTTAGCCGCGTTTGTGGTTCACTTCTCATTTTTTGTTTTACCTTTGACTTGTCTTAGCGCCTGTTTCCCTGCCAGTATTTTTGCCGCGGTGCTTGTTGACTGCTTTTTTGCTCAGACATCGCGTTGCTGCAGGTTTTAATGCTTTCTCGTTTTGTTCTTTCTTCGTCATCATTTTGTCCTGGTTGGTTGTTGGCTTTTACACACGTTTTGTAAACGAACTCTGTGGTTTTTGTTTCTTGATGTGTTTTTTTTTCCTGCTTCTGTTGCCCATTTGTTCGCCTTCTGGACGCGTCACTTCTTCGTGGGTGTTAGTTTTGACATTTTTTGGGTAGATGCCGAAACAAGTTATTGAAATCGGTGCATGCGCATCATTCCCTCGTTATAAGTCTGGCTGAATATAAGGTGCGGTCTGGCCGTTCTCGAAATAAAAGTTGTTGGTCAGCACCGTTGTTTCGTCCTTCTTCTCGTTGACGTTAAACTAGGTTTTGCACTCATGCAGAAACTTCGTAAACGTAGAAAACAAACGTTTCTCCCGAGTTTATTGCTTTTCTCTTTTGTTTATGTTCAAGTGGAAATACACTTGAAGGCATTTCTCCACTCTGGTTCTTCCTAAGGTTATAAAATGATCTAGCCGTACATGCCTATGTGCCATCAGACCCAAGACGTAACAAAATAGTTTGTGGGTAGGTTCTGCTTACATCAAGTGTTTGCATATCAGAAGGAAAACTGGTTATGGAAAGTCCCTCCCTCGGCTTATGCCTCAGCGGTACCATCAAGCGAAAGATCAAAGTGCAATAAAACATATTGTGTGGAAATGGTCGGAAGCAGCCTCCACGGTGAAAACATGCTCGCTTGGCCAGCCTGATATGTAGGCCTGCCAACGGTCCCAGAAGTTTCTAGGCTGACCTTCATTTTCATTTCAAATCCCGTGTACTAACTTCACCTTGTCGGAACAGCGACATGTCCATGTCTGAATATGCTGTGAAAGTGACTCGCGCTTTCGGCCTGCTCACAGCTCTAACGCGCTGCACAAGCGTTGCGCAGGGACTTTTACGTAGCGTAAGATCCCACTAATCATTCTTTTTGTGCTGGGGCTAAAGCAGTTCTCTTTCGACGACCTCATCTGTGCTGTCAAGGTCAACGACCTGAATCTCGACTACGATAAATTTTACTAAGACGCCATCCTTTATTTATTTATTATTTATTACAGAGTCCTGCAGCGCCCTAAGGCATTATTGCAGTGGGGGGGGGGAGGGATATGGCAAACAACATTGCTAGAAACGCCAGTAGTACAATAAAAATACATAAAAATGAAGAAAATAACACGACACAAGTGATAATGCAGAACGAGAAACATGTACTTAAAGGGGGAATCTGCGCGACGAATAAAGTGATGAAAAGACTCAAAATCAAAGTGATGAAGAAAACACACTCAAGAGAACTGGGCGCCACGTCACACATCTGATAAAAAAGCCCGAAATAAATTTTCCGTGCAGCACGCAGTGGTACCAGCTGGCAGTCGGTTCCACTCATTGATCGTCAGTGGAAAGAATGAGGTTTTATATACATCTGTCAGGCATTTTATTCCTCGGATCTTCCACTGAAGATCAAGTCGTCTAGACAAAAAGATAAAAAGTGAGGTTGAAGCAGGTACCGGTCTTTATCAATGCTGAGCTGTCCAAAATAAATGCGATACATGATCTGCAGTTTGAAATGTTATCTGCGGTGAGCTTAAGATTCCCAACCAAGATGATGTTTAATAGACGTGACACTAGATGAAAAGTTGTAATTGTTAGACACAAATCTGGCAGCATTATTTTGGTCACGCTCGAGCATGTCAGGTAAGTAAATGAACTGGAGATGCCATACAGGGCATGCATAATCAAGAATTGGCCTTATGTAAGTGAAATACAGGAGCTGCTTGACATTTGACTGCGCTTTGTTGAAATTACGCTGTAAAAAATTAAACATTCTGCAGGCTTTCGATGTAATATGCTCAACTTGTCTCGTCCACGTAAGGTTAGATGTGAAATATACGCCGAGATACTTATATTCAGAAACTTTTTGCAGGGGAACATTATTTAATGAGTAACAGGTCTGTAGAGTTGAACGCTTGCGATTGAACGAGACAAGTTTGCATTTGAAATTTCAAAGACACTTGCCATTTTGAGCACCAGTACTGGATAAAGTTTAGGTCTCGCTTAAAGTTTTCATGCGTCAGAAGAACTTTCCACAGCATGGTAAAGCAAGCAGTCGTCAGCATATAGCCGAACTTGGCAGGTGAGGTTAGGAACAATATCATTAATAAATATGAGAAAAAAAGGGGTCCAAGGAAAGGCCCCTGGGGCACACCTCAGGAGACGTTTACGGAATCGGAGTGACAATCATAAATTACAACACGCTGCATGCTGTTCTGGAGATATGAATGAAGCTAGTCGGTGATATTGGGATGCAGACCAAGACAACGTAACAATTATGTAATAATAGCACATGAGGTACAGAATCGAAGGCTTTTTTTTAAATCCAGAAATACACAATTAATTTGATATGAATGGTCAAAAGAGGAAAACAGATGATTACTTAACTGAAGTAATTGGGTGGTACAGGAAAACCCCATTCTAAAGTCATGCTGAACTGGCGTAAAGAAGTCATGAGAGTCAATGTGTTTCATGACTGCGCTGTAAATTATATGTTGCAATGTTTTACAACGAACGCTAGTCAGAGAAATGGGTCGGTAATTAACAAGAGACGTTTTCGAACCGCTTTTATGCACTGGGACAACAATAGCACTTTTGCAATCATTTGGCAAACATCCCGAGTTAAGCGATGTTTGGAACAAGGTTACTAAATAATGAGCAATTTCATTCGCACATGATTTTAAAACAAAGGTAGGTATACCATCAGGGCCGCAAGGGGAGGCGGATCTGATGTTACTAAGCAGTTTTAAAACACCCTGGTAAGTAAAAACCAATTCAGGCATGGTTTCGGTAACAGATTCACGAGTGTTCGGAAGTTCTCCGATGTACGCTGGCGCAAAGGCAGACTGAAAATATGCATTAAAGCGGCAAGCTTTATCACCATTAGTAACAAGGTCGCCATTGACGTCTAAGTTTGGGATTCCGACTGGTTCGCGTCCGTTCTGCTAAAATGGTGCTAAAACTGGCGCTAAAATGGCGAGATCTCCAAGCGAGTGCTTCCCTGCACCTACTTGGAGTAGGTGAAGTTCTTCAAATGCTGTTTAAGCAGCCCAAGCCTATTGAAGCTTATTGAATTCGTTTTATTCGATCCCTATCATCGGTGGAGAAGGTCCTCTTCGTAATAGAGAGTTTGTGGAGGGATAAGAGGAACACTTCGGTTGAACAAACACAGCTGCAGATGACGGTGAGCTTACGCATGAAATGTGAGAACATATTTAAATAATTGAAAATTATGAAACGAACTTCGCTCTATTTGCTCCTCTTCTGTCTTGACTTCCTTTACTGAACAGTTCTTAACCATAAGCTCGTTGGGATGAAAAGCCTGCGCCGTACCCAGGAATTGAGAAAATCGTGTCAGAAAAAATGCGATTTCATATCGAAATCGTTCGTTCTTTATGCAGGCTGGTGTCATACAATTCCCTTCTGTAATTCATACATAGAGGCGATTGGGATTTGAAGAGCCAATTATGTGCCCTTACTAATTGTAAGTGTAGGTACGTGTCCGCCGAAAAGTGCAGTTTTTTTTTCAAAAGCAACTAATTTTCCTTTCGTGAAAGGTGAACTTCTCCAAACCTTGCGCCAGTCGTTGAATGCTAACCACTGCTTTAAAGCGACTGGATCTTTTTAAACAGAATTTATTACGGGAGAATTCTTATATGTCTATTTATTTGTGATTCCCTAACAATGAGTATATTTCAGAAGGGCAGGGCAGTTGACAAACAACAGGGGGGAAGATTTCATGCTAGAATATCAAACCGCTGGGATCAAATAACAGTACTGTTAACACTTTTTAGACATAAAAATGCAGCATCGGTGATTATAAATAATCAAAGTGATAACGACCTTTTCAAACTGAATGGAATAGTTTACGGGTTTTAATCATGTGATATAGATTTCCGTTCTCTATAGAGTTTGGCGGAAAGTGCGTCGGACTACATGCCAGGCGGCTAGCCGGAAAACCACAGTGCATACTTGACCACTTGACTACTTTACTGACACACAGCGTCGTGAAGAATAAAAACGCTGTGCTATATAAAAATGAACAACAAGGGCTAGTCTCGAGGGCATGAACAAACTTCAGGCTAAATTCAAAGCACGTGAGCTCTTCACCACCTGAGCAGGATCTGGTTCGACTTGTTCAAGTATCCTAGGTCACCAATGCAAGAAGGAGGCATCTGCAACCTCGTCAGATGAGCTTATCAGACAATAACTTCTGCGAGAAGAAATGACAACGCACATGAAAGCCTTAGTCATCAACGAATATGCTTTATTTACTCTGTGCTTCCTTGCACGTTCATGACTTCCTGACCATCACCATTCTTTTCGCACTTTTACCTTCTGCTGCCATACCTTCATGTCAATTACTTATAGCTATGTTTTTACGGTGACTGCACTGAACTTCGCGGTTACACTTTTCACGTACAGTTGCTGCGTCTGTATTAGATTTCCGAAGCGTGTGGAGGCTGAAATCATAGCATATATCTTTATTGGGCACCGAGAAACGCTTGGAAAACCGAGCAATGGGCCCATCTAAAAAAGAGCTCATATTCTTATTATTTCGCACAATCTTCCTCCACTCCGTCACGTCGAGTGCAAAAAGTGCTTTTTCCATTAGCCTAGCGACCGCTTTCTCGCGTCCACGCGCTTAAAAATAAAATAAAGTAGAACGTATTGCGTCAAATAGAATAATAGAGCAATTCTTGTTTTCAACGCCACAATACCACGCAAGGGAGGAAGTAAACACGAGGTAAAAGAAGAAGAGTGATATCCAAGTATAAGACAGAACGAAGCCGCAACTCTGAGAAGTATGTGCGATCTCAGTATGTGCGACATTAACAAAACGTCGACTCGTCAGCAGTCAGATGTGCTGTTCGCCCAAGGTACAGTCGCACAAAAATGGCACTTGGAGATCATTTATGCCCGCGCAGCCAATACATTTAACGATAACTGTTCTTCTCGGTGTTGCTGTGCTGCTCGAAAACGGATAAAGAAAGCCCAAGAGGGAAAAAAAGACTCTGGTTTGACGAACGCTAAACTGACCCCATTTAAAGATCACGGTCAGCCATATTGCTCGAGGTCTTTATTCTCTGGAGACTGTACGTGCTTTTCAGTGATGCCAAGTGTTCCATTTTCCCGCCAGCCAAACATTTTTTTTCTTGCTATTTTCCTTCAACAGCACGAAACAGAACGCCGGAAGTGAGCAATGAAGTTGCGAGGAGGGTGGGCATATAAATACTGCGCTTCCTCGTGGTGGATCGCTCAGACGTGGCGGAGAATCGGCGGAGAGATCAACGCGGCATCCTTCGGCGCTCTTCAAATTTGGCTGCACTTGGAGAAACAGCGCTGTGCAGCATTCGAGAGATTGCGTTGCCAAATGAAGTCTGTGAGTCTGCCATCTTTCTCCATTTACTTTTTCGGTTTGTTTGGAATCCTCGCTTCACGTGAGGTTTAAAACTACCACGGTTGCCAACATGGTTCTCTACTCACTCACCGGGGATTCGCTTCAATTTTCATCACTGATGATGAGTGTCGATACGTCACACTACCATCAGCGCCGAAGGGCACAAGAAAAGCTGAACACAAACGCGAAAAAAGAAACTTAAATGACTTAGCTCATGGAACATGAAAGACGATCTCCTTAAAACCCTTTCTAAGGACGCTGTATGTGCATTCAAAATAGACATCAACGCTAGGAGTATTCCGTTATCACCTCATATTTATTTTCCCGTACGCGTTTGAGTTCCCTTGCTTCCGCCTGATCTGATTGCAACAGTATGCTGGAATAACTAATGTACCTTAAGTTTCATGAAGGGATGGCATTTTTCAGTTTTTAAAATTTTCCTTTTTCTATTTGCAATTGCTGCCCACTGTACAATAACATGATCATTGCTTCATGATGGTCGATCCTGACGCTGTTTGAGGTCACGAGCGAAAAAAAACAGGACGAGAACAGTTGCATCCAATGCCCCTATGAAGAGGAGAACCGAACCGGTCAAAAAGGACATGAGGAGACACCGCGATGACTGGATTGCACTAGACTTTATTGAAAACAGCAACATTCCAGCATGGCTAGCAGAGTGTGCAGATCACAATCAGTGTTAGTTTTCGAACAATAACATCGGAAAACCATTAAACCTGTCGCCCGCGATCTATGAAGGCAACTTCTTTCTTCAACCAGTACACTGAGTAGAACTGATATCGTTATCTCCATTCTTAATGATGAAATACGCCCCAAGAACTGTCCGCTTTTTCTTTCCAAGAATGGTTAGATATCCTAACAGAGGTTAGCACCCACACTTGCTAAAATGTCGAGGTAAATTAGCTCAGTCGTCCCCAGGGAGCTGTGGTGCAGGCGATCATATCGACCTGATTGGCCGATGCACTCTTTTTCGAAGGTAAGCGGAAACTTATGGATCACGCCCGTGGCACATGGAGTAAACATGTTTCCGTATCAAGTAAAAATAAAAAAAAGACTGGTTTCCTTACCTGCCTCTTAAGATACGCGAGCATAGGCCAGAGGGCTCACTGGGGCCAGAAAACACCTCAGTTTCGTGCTTAACAAAGGTAGGGAAGTTCTTGAGGCTTATACAATCATTACAAATAAAGATACTATCTCAACTTCAGTTCGTTTGTTGGAGAGAGAATTTGCCTTCTTAGATAGCCGGCGACAGGTTCGAAGGGCATTGCTATGTAATTATCCAGAACCTTACATTGATTGCGGTGCTCTTTTAGTCTTTCTGGGAGCTTTTCTGTAGAGTACAGTTGCGTCATGGAGTCTCTTTTGACTGGCTCCTCTCTTCGTAATATGCCAACTGGCCCACATTTCCACTCTTCTGCAATATCCATGCTTAGGCATTTAGCTCGCTTAGACGCCGTTGCAAATTGGTGTAACGTATAACAAAAATGTTTCTTTTAAATAGAGAAACCGGTCCAATAAACTTCCTACCACCCTGCATACGAGCGCGAGGTGCAATTCCGGAGGGGGGGGGGGGGGGGTAGCGTTAACATTCTGGCGCACTTCGTATCACTCTTGCAAATATGAATTGTGTGCTGATTACGTCCAGCGGTGACGTAGCATCTGCCTCGCAAGCAAGAGGACCATGGTTCGGATTCCGGTGCCGCGCAATTTTCCACCGGTGAAAAAAAATATCGGGTGTCGATGGAATTGTGCAAAAACTGGTTCGGGCCGCAACCTGATGCCGGTGAACACCTCCTGCAACGCACTCCCTCACCAAAATAGGAGTTGGCCACCCTGGTGCAGTAATTGGCCACAACCTCCCATAATTAGTCCTACAAAACCCCGGCCCTCCGTCACCAGCGGCTGCGGAACAACTGACCACGGCGGCGGTCAGATCTGGGACACTGCGGAGGGTGCTAAGAATTTCTGGCTCCGAGGACAGGCTGCTATTACAAAACTGAGTCTTGGCAACGTTTAATGCTAGAGCCCTAGCTAGTGAGGCTAGTTTGCGAGTGCTGTTAGAGGAACTAGAGGGTTTGCAATAGGATATCTTAGTGCTTAGTGAGATTAGGAGGCCAAATGAGGCACATACTGTACTGAAAGATGGGCATGTACTGTGTTATCGAGGTTTACCGGAGAGGCGATAACTAGGAGTAGGTTTCCTTGTCAATACGTATACAGTGGGCAATATAGATGAATTCTATAGCATAAATGAGAGGGTGGCAGGCATCGTAATTAGGCTTAATAAGCGGTATAAACTGAAGGTTGTACTGGCCTATGCACCTACAATTATGACCAGGCAGTTGGAAGCTTCTACGCATATCTAGAATCGGCAATGCGAAAAGTAAAGACGCAGTATACTGTACTAATGGGCGACTTCAATGAGAAGATAGGTAGAAAGCAAGCTGGAGACCTCGCATTGGGCAACTATGGCATTGGATTAATAAATAGCAGGGGGGAGTTACTAGTTGAGTCCGCTGAATGCAGTAACTTAAGAATCATAAATTCTTTCTTCAGCAAACGGAAAAACAGGAAGTGGACATGAAAAAGCCCTAACGGGGAGACTAAAAATGAAATTGATTTCGTAATGTGTTCTAACGCAGGCATTATGCAGGAAGTAGAGGTAATCGGAAAGGTGCGATGCAGTGGCCACAGGTTGGTAAGTTCTCGAATTAATCTGGATTCGAAGAGAGAGCGGAACAGATTAATCACGAAGAAGGCTATCAACGAATTAGCGGTAAGGGGCAAAGTACGAAAATTCAGGCTCCCGCTTCAGTGCTAACCGAGGAAGGCGACCTTATCCTGAATAATAATTTCGGAGATGTCACTACTGAGTGCGCTGTAGAAGAAGGCGTAGAAGTCTTAGAAAGCATACCGGTAATGTGTCTTAGGAGACGAAAGACTTGATTAAGAAAAGCCAATGTATGATAGCCTGCAACCAAACAGACCGGATAAAGCTTGCAGAGATATCAAAACAAATCAATAGACGCAAGGTGGCCGACATAAGAAAGTATAACATGAAGAAAGTTGAGCATGCTCTAAAGAATGGTCGTAGCCTGAAAGCGGTAAAGAGGAAATTAGGCATAGGCAAACATCACATAGACACGATCTCCCCAGTACTATTCATAGCTTGCTTAGAGGAAGTATGCAGAGACCTGGAATGGGAGCAGTTAGGTATAAGGGTAGATGGAGAATACCTCAGTAATTTGCGATTTGCTGATGACATTGCCTTGCTAAGTAACTCGGGGGATGAACTGCAAATAATGATTGATGACCTAGACAGGAAAAGTAGAAAGGTAGGCTTAAAAATCAATGTGCAGAAGACTAAGGTAATGTTCAACAGCCTCGGGAAGGAACAGCAGTTTACGTTAGGTAGCGAAGCACTGGAAGTAGTAGCGAATATGTCTACTTAGGACAGGTAGTAACCACAGATCCGGACCATGAAAAGGAAATAACAAGAAGAATAAGATTGGGTTGGAGCGCATTTGGCAAGCACTCGCAGATTATGACTAGCAGCTTACCGGTATCGCTCAAGAGAAAAGTATACAACAGTTGCATCTTACCTGTACTCACCTATGGGGCTGAAACGTGGAGGCTAACGAAGAGGGTTCTACTCAAGTTGAGGACTACTCAGAGGGCTGTGGAACGAAAAATGGTAGGTGTAACATTAAGAGATAGGAAATGTGCAGATTAGGTCAGAGAAATAACTCAAGTTACTGACATTCTAGCGGAAATTAGGATGAAGAAATGGGCATGGGCAGGACATGTAGTGCGAAGAGGGGATAACCGATGGTCGCTTAGTTTAACAAACTGGATTCCAAGGGAAGGAAAGCGTAGCAGGGGGCGGCAGAAAGTTAGGTGGGCGGATGACGTTAAGAAGTTCGCAGGGGTCAAGTGGATGCAGCTAGCACAGAACCGGGTTAAGTGGAGAAATATGGGATAGTCCTTCGCCCTGCAGAGGGTCAGGCTGATGTTGATGATTAATGCCATGACAGTCCGGCCGTAGGTGTCACTGATGATGCAGACGATGAGATTCCAAGCAGTCCTCCGCTCAAGAAAACTATGCGTTCAACCAGCCCTTCGCAGTTCATCGATCAGAGGTGTCTGTAATTTATTGGATTTTTTTATGCCTCTGGGGACCCCAATATTATTTCCAGTCGAAAGTATTTCCTATGTTATTACAAAATTAAAACGAGTAACATTGGTTGAGATGTTGACGGAGCAGAGTGAGAGATATTGTGCATTTCCTTTTTTATAAACCAATTTGAAATTTAAAGAAGCGCAAAGGTTTTCTTCTTTCTCTTCTTTCTTTCTACCTGGCTTTCTTTCACTTCCACGTTCTCTCACGGCGTGGTTCAGATGAGCACTGAGAAGTGCGAAAGATAAAACGCCTTTCCTCGAAGAGCAATTTACATTCATTATTACAACCCTTTGGACACTATCACAATCCTGCAGAAGCCTGCCATGAAGGCAACCAATGGATAGCCCATATTATGGAATATCATGAAAATATAAGCGGCACAACCTTAGGGCAGTTGTTCCCCGGCACATGTGGCACAATTGAAAGAGGGAGTAACCATGCAAATCTTCCTGTTAGTGAAGTACTGTGTTTCTAAAGCTTGGTTTGGTTTAGTTTTTAGGATTTAGCGTCCCAAAGCGACTCAGGCTATGGAAACACCGTTGTGGAGGGCTCCGGAAAATTTGGCGACAAGCTTGGATTCTCGTGCACTGACATAGTCGCAGTCCTTGGACACAGCAACGCCCTGGCGCAGTGCTCCAACCACTGAGCCAGGGCGGCGCCTGTATTTATTTCACGGGACATGGTGCGGCGAGCAGTCGAGGGAAAATTTTGAGGCAGAAGCGGGCAGCATTTATTTTTATCAAGAAGTTGGTCATATGCGTCATCAGCTGCGCTACAGTCACGAAGCATATCGCACACCTAAGCTTATACTGCGCCCGGTGCGGCCACCTCATTTCGCCCCTTCGTGCCACCCTCTTGTGCAAGTAACAATTGTGGACTTAATTGGTTTTACTCTATACGTGAAGAACTCCGTCAGAGCTGTCGCCCTTCTAGTTCTTGTGCTTCATTTTGTGCGGTCAATCCTACATGCTGGTGTGCTTTTCTTCCTTGAACGCAACTTGTTACCCTTAAGGACCATCAGTTATCCTCCCTTCGCATTGCAAATCCCTCCTATTGCCGTTCACGGTCTGTAATGTCTAAAAGAATATCATAACCTCATTTATTTCTCCGACCAGTCTGCATACTTCCTATTTTTTAGTGCCACACCTACGATTTTCTGGTCTCTGTATTGTGCTTAACTTTGCGAAAACAGTGCAAGAAAGACACGGACGACACAGAAGTAACGGGACAGGCGCCAACTTGCAACTTGTAACTTGTATAGCCTCTACGTTTAGTCCCCATAGCTGAGTAGCGATAGAATGTAACTGGTACGTACTGTTTTGCGCAGCACGTTCTTATGGTTTTGTTAATACGGGCTTTCTATTTGTGATGCTTCTACCAGTCAGTGCAGCATACATCACATGATATTTTTTCTTTATTCAATTATTACCCCGCTTAGCCCGAGGGCGCTACAGCAGGGGGGTTACAGAGTGGAAAAAAACACATCTTCATTTATGGAGCACACTTGATGACTTGAAAGCTGATTCCATTCACTGATGGATCGAACAAAAAAGGAACTGGCATACATGTTAGTTCTGGCACTGTATTCCAAAATTTTAAAACAATGATCTGTGCGAGCAGAAACATAATGTGGCCTAAGTATATTTCCTTTCGAATGCCTGTTTTGTTGTGGTAAATTTGGTACAACAGTTTAAGTCTTAATTTCCTTCTTCGAGAGGAGAGGGTTTCCCATCCTAATTCATTTTTCATGATGGTGCAGCTATCACTTCTCGAGTACCGACAAAGGACAAACCTTGCTGCTCTATTTTGAATGTTTTCAATTTTATTGCTGAGTGTTATCTGCCAAGGGTCCCATACGGCACAAGCGTATTCGAGCAGTGGTCGAACGTATAGGTTAAGTAGGCTATTGATTTCAAACAAGGCGGCACGTGTTTCAGATTTCGCTGTATAAAGTTTAAGGTCCTTGCGGCTTTTGCAACTACGGTATCCACATGCGTATTCCATGAACAGTCGGCGGCAAGTGTCACACCTAAGTATTTATGCGCCACTTTTTGTGTCACTACAATACCGCTGATGCTATACTGTGAGGCTAACTTATGTTTTTTACGTGAAAACGTAACATGAACACATTTTTTAGTATTTAACTTCATTTTCCATTTAGAACACCATTCAAGAACACATGATAAGTCACTTTGTAACTGGGCAACGTCGTCTTGATTTCTAATTTGTCTATATAAAACACAATCATCGGCAAACAAGCCGTATACTGGAATTGAGTCCGGAACAAATGTCATTTATATATATTAAGAACAAAAGTGGTCCTAAAACTGAGCCCTGTGGGACACCTGATGTTATATCTACAAAACTAGATTTCATTCCATTTAATACCACGCACTGTCGGCGGGAAGATAAATAACTTTCGATCCAGGCAAGTATTGTAGGATTAATATTTAATGCAGCAAGTTTTCTTAAAAGCAATGGGTGCGAAACAGTATCAAATGTTAAAGTATCAGTATGTTAACCGTTGTAAAGTTGTTCAAATGCAGCAATCCCATGCAAATCCGATATACAGCAATGCAAAACAAGGGAAACAGTGTTAACGAAATATAATTCGTGAAGGCATGAAGTTAGGCCAGTTGGTTATTTATCAGCATAATTGAAAATCGCTCACAAAACAAGACAAAAGAACTCATGTTGTGTTCTGTTGAGTGCACGAGTTTTAGTTGTGCAGGTGATAGGTAATTCGTGATATTCCTGGGCCTGAGCGAAGCCGTGCGATTATTTTTATAGCCTACAACGATCACAAGGGTGACCATGAGATCGGTGAGCTATGGAGAAGGCAGAAATCATAATGTTCATGACCGCCCGCGCATCAAGCGGGCACCATGCGTTCGTCCAACATGTGGGGAGTTTATGTTATACAGGTAAGGTGATAATCAAAGGCCCTTGTCCCTGTTAGTAATAGAGCGTCCGCTTCATTTTCGTTGTTGTCTCAGCGCGTGCTCATTATTACAAACTCTGGCGGCTTGCAAACGTCATTAGCCGCTTTACAAGGAACACTAAATATAAGACGCGCACGCCTGCTTTACAGTGCCCCAACACCAGGCGGTCTCAACTATTCCAGAGTAATCTCTTTTTTTATTTTCTACAATTAACTTTACATCTATGTGGACAAAGTTAAGAAGAACACTTAAGACCACATCTTGCTTGTCAAGGTGAAAGCACTGATAGTTTTTGTCGTATACCCACTAATGCACTGCAATCCGAAAACTCTACTCTATTTCAACGTAATGCCCCCTAATCAAATCCAACCCACCATACTCCGCCCGTAATCTACTGTAATATAACGTAATCTCCTTTATTACGCCGTAAGCCACACAAGTCCATTTCATTCCAATCAAGTACATAATTAATCTGTCGCAGTCCATCCTAACTTATAGCCTAAGTCAGCATCACGTACTTTTGGTCTACCGCATTGCTACCTAATTCAGTCTAATTAACCTTAATCGAATGAAATGCACCCTTGCTTAAAGGGGTCCTTTCAAGTTCATCGTGCTGGTTCTTGATAGTCCTCCTGGGCATGATGTCGCAGTCCTACGTTTTAAATCGGAAGTGTTGCTGCATCCGCTCCTCTTCTCAATGCCGGTCATGAATTATAGAATGCTTTCGCCTTGAAAAGAGCCTGTGACCTTTACTGTCCTTTAATCAACCTGGCCCATGGCATGTCTGTGGGCCACGCTGCTAAGCGGAAAACACAATGATCTGCTGCGCCGCATGACTAACTGCAATGAAGTCACAAGTGCCCCTTTCTGTCCTACTCATGTCCACAGATGTACGGGCAGAGCACCACCCCCGCCATTTCCTGCCTACAGGGCGCCAGTGTTTCCGTCCTTAGTCTTCGCAAGGCATCAAGTAGAAGCGAGAGAAAAAATGTTTTACTGCGCTTTCAGAAGGTGGTGCCACAATTCATAATAAATTTGTTCTGATCTTTAGGTTTCTTAGAGATACCAACCTAGCCGCAAATCACCATCCGTTTTGATACATTTGTCCAGTACCTCGAGCGACAAACGTACCGAAGCACAGTCATAGGCTAATTGCCACGTCTTTCGCTAAGCCTATTTGCGTTAGGGGTTGAATATGAATAAAATGTATTACTTGATTCGTTGCACTTACTGCATTGCAGGAACCTCGCTAGCACGCGCGGAGGCTACGAAATTGTTAATTTGTCTTCCTGGGGAAGAGCAGGCTTGCAGAGTGAAAAAACAGTCAAAAAAAAGGACAAGGACGAAGAGGAGAGACGTACACCACGACTACCGGTCTCTTTGTTTTCACATTTTATCAACTGTCCCAGATTTCCGCTCTTTTGCAGAGTGAAAGTTGCCTGTATGTTTGCGCCTGCCTTGGGTCGCTGTAGTAGACAGACGCGCCGCGTTATATTTACTGAGGTCGCGACGCGTCGGCAAGCTAGCCAGTGTTGAAGCGAGTGTTGCAGTGCTACTGCTCGGCTTCCGGGCTCCACCCGCTGCTTGTCAAGCCCACTGACTTGCGACGGAGTGACCCACGTCTACAGGACAGCCACATCGTGAGTTTTCAGACGTTTGTCTGCGACAGTGCCCGGTGAAAATTTGGAGTTTATTTGTTATCACTCCCTGGTGCATTGTTCATTGATGTGAAGCGCTGTGTTATAATATAGCCTTTCTGTGACCTTCTTGTCTGTGCATTCTTATTAGTATGAATTCCTCTGTATCGTCTCTGGCTGTATAAACTATGTTTTGCTTCTTAATTCTGACTCCAACCCTTACTCTGGCTTCAACCGACGAAAGCTGGACGTGAAGTGGTAGCTGATTCCCGGCTTAACTTGCCACGCAAGTCGAGGTCATCTCCAGGAGACTGAACTCTAAGGGTGTCTGGTGGTTGAGCACCAATACTAGCGCCTCTTTGATAAATTACAAATTTCATGTTTTTTCTTGTTGTTTCTGGTTGATACGTAGCTCGCCAGAAAAATATGGGCTTTTGCGCTCGACCTGTCACTTGTAAGTGAGCGCCCGCGTGTGTTTTATTTGTCTCCCCATTTATTGTCCAGGTCCGTTGTGCTGTATCGAGAACTTTTCTAGCTATCATTGGTAGCATAATTGCATTCAGAGGGACATCCACATTGAAGGGAGTCCACCAAACACCTCTCAAGCCCATAGAATTGGGCTATGAACTGTGGTTGAGTGCAGACGAAAAGAAATACAGATCGACCATCTGAGCTGGGTTCGGGCGAACCCTTCACAACGACGTAGTGCACGGAAGTCAACTTTACTTTGTTAATTATTTCACGTGGACGAGATTGGTGGAAGGCCTTACAAACAGAGGCATGCTTGCAGTGGAGTCTCTGCGGATACACAGCAGACATGCCGACCGAAAGGCCCATTTGCACCTTATCTGTGGTGTGACGCAAAGAACGTCCTCGCGCTGTAGATTTTTCACGATCTGGAAGACACTGATGTGGTGTTACACAAACTGTCTAATTAATCATCTCTTGGTGTCACGTCGCCAATAGAACTGTCATGAATGATGTGGACAAGTTTGAGCAGAAGAGATATTCCTACAAGCCTAAACAGGCTGAAATGTAGATTTTTCTAAATTTAATTTTCATGCAGCAGTTGTAGATGTGTTTATTGAGCTCGCTGCAAAGAATGATATTACCTACATGTTTTACCCGTTAGCCCTCGGCTGCCTGTTAATAAATGCTCAGACATTTATGGAGAGCAACTGTACTCGACGCTATCGGCAGTAAAACAGATAACAATATGGCACTGCTCAAGAGGTTGTGTTGTACTGCTGGAAATGAGGTGCACACAAGCTTTCTCTGCACAACCTGCGGAATGCCCCTCTGCGCCACATGTTCTTAGACCATTTCATGCCAAAAACACGGACAAGTTATCCCAATATGCCATCCAGGCTCAGTGGAACATTGTTTCCCACTTTTGAAAAGTGGCTCATGGGTCCGCGGGACATAAGTGTCCAATGTTTGTCAATAAAGTACTGTTTTAGGTTTAATGAAATTTGTTTTAAGCTAATTATTTTCGTTAATCTGCATATACCGCAGCTATTGTTTATATTTTTGTGTGAAAAATGTAGCCGAATCAATGAAGGGTTGACTCCTACTTCGGCTCTGGCAGAGTCGATGCCGCATATGTAGATGAACAAGGTTCTCAGAAAGCGGCCACCCACTGCGTCCCATCCATGTGACAATCATATTACTGGACATTAGATGTTCTCTGTTTCAGAAGAGGAAGAAGGTCCCGGACTTATGTTACGAGTGACACATGTCATTTGGTAAAAGGTTGAACGGTGGCAACCATACTTCATTATCATGAGGGGTATGAGCATGTTGCTTGGAAATCCACAGGCGGCATTAAAGGAGTGCGCTAACTTGACAAAACAGAAAAGCGGAATAAAATATTACACAACACGAGACACAATTTTTTGACTCCGTTTGTCTGTTTTGTCAAGTTAGCTCACTCCTTTGATTAATATGAACAACCAACTAGCCCCCTTCAAATCATTATTGACTACTGTTAGTGTTTTAAATATACTACCAAGTGAACAATCGTTACTCCTGTATTCCCACTCTTTCATACACACGGGAAGAAAGTTTTCATCCACAGAGAAGAAATTCAACGGTCGTCCCTTGCGCCTGTCTCCTTAAGTCCTGTCAGTAATCGCTGAAAAATTATGCATTCTACTAATAAAGACCAAATAGCCCGTCTTTCTACGTCAACAAGAATATATCCTTGAGCTGAGCAGTGTTCCGGCTTCCATCAATTATTCAGATGGCCGGTAGACGAAAAATAAATTTATTGAATTACAATTGAATAAAGTTATATTGGCACCAGTCTACGTAATGGGTGGCCGATTGTATAGAGTAAAAGTGATAGCGTGAAGACAACCGGTTCTAGTGGCTGGGGTGCTTGTCGTGAAGGACAAACGGAGCATGCTTGCGGTGGAAACTAGGAGTGACTACCGTAGAAGGAGGTGAGAGATAAATATCTAACACGAGGAATGTTCCAAAGTGGGATGCAGAGTTGCCCAACCAAAGCTAAACTGTCCGGATGCTTCGCCTCTACATCTTTTTGTATGCCCTCCGCCTAATGCCGGCGTCTAATCACGCCACCTTCTGGTGTGAAGTCACCGCCGTGGCGTGCTTCGAAGTAGAAAGGCTAAATGTACTTCAGTGAACCGACTGTAGGAAATATATCCTACTTCTCAAGGTCGCTCTAAATTGACGTTGTGTTAATGAATAAATTAAATATATGTCGAATGAATCAAATACCGGTGGCTTTCTTTTTGTCTAGCTGTCCAAGGTTGCTCGTCTCCTTGTACTGCTGACTTCGGTGGCAGTCCTGTTGGCACTGCTGGTCGCACCGAGGCTGGCCAGCGCTGGCGGCGTGGTTCCCGATGTGCAGCCCGTCGAGGCAGCGCAGATCGCCAAATACATTCCGCTCATCCAGCAGATTGAGGCCATCGAGCGCATCAAGGCCATCCAACACGTCAAGTCGCAACAAGGCGACTCACTGCCACCTTTCTTGCCAATAGTCCTCGCTTTGCATCACAAGTGCGTACCTGCCTTTCGTTGTTCGCACGGCGCATGTTTTACAATATTTGCCGTGAACCCATGCAGAGGAATTACTAACATACAAGTGTTCGCTCATGGAGGACGTTCCTTAGAAAAACTCGCAGCCTTAACATTGTTGTGACCAGAAAGCGCCTTCGAAAGCTTTTATTGGGCACAGGAGGCTTTCAATCAATGTTCACGAGCGACATCCAAGATGGTCGGCGCCATTCTCCATGAAATCCAGCGTCGGTATTTTACGCGCTGTCGGCACTGAGAGCAAAAAATCACTGGCGCGCATCCTCGCCCAGCAGATGCCAAGCTAAGCTTTGAGATGGCAGAGTGGGATCTACTCCCAAGGGCCCTTGCATTCAATTGGATCTTCGTCGGGTGGGCTTCACGTAATGTGACGTCTAGGGCACGTGAAAATGAAGCGCCGGCCAAATAAAGAACAAAAACTTGCACAGGATTGACACTCGCATAAAGAGCGAAAGCTCAAATAGGTGTTGTTGGACAGGGTTTTGCGAATTTATTTTTTATTTTTATTTATAAACATATTGCCAGCCTGAGTGTCAGGCTTTGGGCAGGAGCAGGCATACAATGCATACATAGTATTGGAGAAGAGAAAAAAAAATGAATGCATGGAACCGTAACTAATCATCATAAATAAAAGTCAACGTTAGACCAGCAAGATGTAAATCAGATTGAAACATAAAAAAAAAATATTTTTTCTATTTTAGCGAAACGTGTTGCAGCAAAAAAGCAGTATTGTACTCCACGATGTGAGTACAATGCAGCAATAGTGTTCAAATATTTCAAATATTTAGGACAGCACGTGACAGAATGGCGTTGGACATCAGCAGATTTGTTATTCCACTGCCGAGTCGTTCTAGGAAAGAATGGTTCTTTAAAAATGTTGGTTTTACAGGAGTATTCTTTAACCTTTTAGGGTGAGAGGAACGTGTTGAGCGTGGGTTAGCGATTTCAATGTAAAGCGTTTTATCAATTCGTAGAAAACCTTCATTCCTTCCCGGCAACGTCTTGAGGCCAGGCTTTCCAATTTGGCATCTAGTAAGAGTTGGGCTGGAGATGTGCGCCAGTTATATGGGTTACAAATGAATCCTACTGCTTAACGTTGTATTTTTTTCCAGTTTAATGATATTAGTTTGCGTGTAGCCGTCCCAAATAGCGGCAGCGTATTCTAATATCGGTCTGATGTACGTTTTGTAAGCCAAACGTTTTATGTCACGTGTTGATTTTGCCAGTGTCCTTCTCAGATAACCGGGCCCTTTAATTGCCTTTTTTTTAACACATCCTACGTGTTCGTTCCATCTGAGGTCGATTGCGATTATTAATCAGGGATATTTATAACTTGATATGTAGCTGAAGCATGGTTTTCAAGACAATATGTTAAGTACAAAGATTGTTTTTTGTGAGTGGCTGTCATTGCGACTGTTCGTTTTTGGGATTTATAGCGATTTGCCATGTAGTGCACCATTCTTGTATTTTGGCCAGAGATGTGTTTAAATCTACGTGATCTTCAAAACTACAAATTTCATGGTAAATCACACAGTCATCTGCGAAATGTTTAATTTTTACAGGGATTTCACAAACAATGTCATTAATGATAATCAAAAAGAAGAGTGGTTCAAGTACCGATCCCTGAGGGATTCCTGACTCAGCTAAGACAGGTCTAGAGGACACATTACAAACCTTAGCATTCGGATGGCGATAGGACAGATAAGCTTCTATCTATGCAAGCAAAGATTTAAGTAAAGGTTTTAGCTTCAATAGTAGTTTATAATGAAATACACGATTGAAAGCTTTTTCGAAGTCTAAAAAAATAATGTCAATTTGATTATGATTATGTAAGGCTGCAACGAGGTCGTGAATTGTTTCGAGTAGCTGAGGTACAGTTGGTAGACCTTTACGAAAACCGTGCTGACGCTTATAAATTATTTTGTGATTGTTAAAGAAAACAGAGAAGTGTTTGGAAATGATAAGCTCCAGGGTTTTTGCACAAGTGCACGACAGTGAAATAGGTCTTAAAGATTTGGGTTGCAAGTGGTCGAAAGTTTTTGGAATAGGGGCGATTTGGGCATACTTCCAGTCAGCTGTGAGTTTGGCGTATGTCCAATATTTGTAATATGGGGTCAGTTATTTCGCGCATTATTCGGCATACCTTGTTAGAAAACACTTCGCTATTCCATCTACCCAGACGCTTCTTAGCGTCTAAGTTGAGTAATAGCGAAAGTACACCTTCCTCTTTAGCGTATACACCACCAACAGCCGGGCCTTTATCATAGAGGTGGAAATGTGATCTTAAACCATCATCACGTGTAAAAACAGAGTAAAAATAATCGTTAGGGGCATCTGCAATCTCAGATTTGTCAGTTGTGACGACATTGTTCAAGCACATGCTTTGCAAAGATATCATTTTTGGTGCAATGTGGCGCCAAAACGTTTCTGAGGAAGAACACAGAAAATTTTCATACACACATTTTGATAATTAACTTTCGCCTTCTTGATGCTACCTTTCAGCAGTGCGCGCATATCGCGCATTTTTATTTTGCTGGACGCAGATGGGTGCCGCTTAATTGCTTTCTTACATTTTTCAACTTTTGCACAAGCCGGACGATTGCGCACTATCTTTCGCTGAAAGGGCACGAAGTCAAAATTTAATTTCATTAAATTTTATGCGTATCGATCTAGGCGACGACGCTGCATTTAGTTTGCCTCTTTTTCCTTGCTGTAATATGCATTATTTAGCACTTGTGGCTTCTCGTTTTTATACTGTCTCAGCTTCTGGTTTTTCAGAAACATCGTTGCATGGCGAGCGCCTATAGCGAGAAGCTTCCGTAGCGAGTGCTTGGCAACGAGGAATTTATGAAAGCTGTTCTTTTATCTCCTCTCCATTTTCATAAATTTGCAAGACGCTGCTTACAAAGAAAAAACGGGGTCTTTTTTTGGAACTGTATCCTCTCACAGTAACTTGTGAACTGTGGTATGGTTAGTATCTTCAGATATGTCGATGATTTTTCTCTTCATAACTGCACGCCATCGGCCCTTCAGGCCGTGACATGGTAGATTTTGACCATTGTACAAGGGTGGTTTACCCGCTAAAATTGACTAGCGATACGCCTACTGTCTCGAAAATCAGGTTCCTTGATATTCGTTTTAGATTCATGGACAGCCATGCTTAGTATTCACTTCGTGCCAACAAAGCACCTCTATCATTTACGTCAGTAAAACGGCCAGTTGAGCCGGTTGGTACATAATCAAACAAAAAACAGCGCAACAACGGAAACAAGAGAGAAGAGAAGTGCTGTTACCTCTTCTCTTCTGCCTCCGTTGTTGCGCAGATTTTGTTTAATATATGTCAGCTCACTCTAAAATAGTAAAACGTGACATTATTAAGCTCTGCATGGAAAACGCCCTTGAAAAGTAATGCTCCCCTCAATGCATCTCTAGCTTTCATGAACAGCTCGCAAGGTTTCTCGAATCAGGGTATCCTAAGAATTTTGTGGTTGCAGTCGCCAAAACACCTACTGAAAAAGAAACTTCGGAGAAAACGTGACCCACAGAAGAAGCGAAGAGCATATTGGCTGTCATTCCTTACATCCATTGTCTCTCGCACAACCTCAAGAAAATAGAAAAAAAGGCAAATGTTCGCGTGGAGTTTTCATACCCGGAGAAACTTTCCACAACAGGGTCCCAAAAGCAGCAGTGTACCATCCGCCACCGCGAAAAAATTGTCAAATGCACTGAGAGCATTGTGTATAGCATGCCGCTTTCTTTTGGCAAGCATGCCGCTTTCTTTTGGCAAGCATTATGTCGGTCAATTCGGTCGGTGCCTGAAAGAAAGGCTTCGTGAGCATGAAAACAACATGGAGACATATACTGGCAGCAATCTTGCTTTGCAATGCAAAGTGTGCAATTGCGTGCCTCTTTTGGATAAATGCTCAGTCGTCGCCAAGTGTAGAGAGAAGCTAACTCGTGAAATTGTGGAAGCTGCACAGATCGCTACATTGGAAGATAAATCTCATAGTACACCTTCCATTTTCTTGTCTAAAAGATAGCTGGCCTTCTTGGGTTCGAAAAATTCGTGATATCCCATTTTTATATTTTCCTTTTTGTTCTGTTTTCTGTTAGGTTAGGCGCACGAGCATCGTCTGTTCAGGTTTCGTTCGCCATGGTTTGTCTTGTGTTTCTTCGCCAGTAAGAAGTTAGAGCTTGTGGTGTGTGTTTTCCCCGTTGCCGTTTTGCACTCTATGGTCATGGCATAAGCAGCTATCATTTCTTCGCTGCAGTGGTATCATCCAGAAAGTTTTATTTGCGACGCGCCATAATTCTAAACTTCTCGAATCTTCTCCGACAGGTCTGAGCAGCAGAAGTCTGGCAAAAAGAAGCTCCGGTTACTGAGCCTCTTCAGCTGATCCTCCGCCAAGGGACAACACACTCCGAGAAGACGCTGGACGCCGCCGGGGGATGATCTCGAACAAATGCTGCAACCGATTCCACGTGCACACTGTAAGAGGATAGAATAAATTATGGACAAGCCTATTATGTAATTTAATACATATTACCTGCACTACTACCGTCACAGGGTTGACTAAAATCGCAGACATGATAAGTGCATAGAGCTGAGGTGTTTCCCATGAAGCTTACGAGAAGGAGGTTGCCCGGTGGCGCAAGGTACTGTAATTGAAGGAAATTGGGGAGGGGGAGGAAGGGATGCAGCTGCTGCCGATTATGAAAATGCACATCTGCACATGACATAGGACACGCTCATTAGGCAGGAGAAATCGGGTTCCATCTCGGCAGCAACAACCGCGTCTCCAAGGAGGAGAAAGGAGGAGGAGAAAAGGAGGGCGGAAGGCAGAGGTCTTAACCAGAAAGAATGAGTTCCGGTTGGCTATCCTGCACTGGAGAAGGGGAATGGGGGATTAAAGGGGGAAGGATAGAAGAGGAGAGGAGGTGAGAAAGTCACAGTCTGTCAGTCAGGTTAGTCTCTCTTAAAAAGCGAACAAGTGCCTTGTAGGCTTTGAACGCAGATGACTTTTGTGGCCATGGTCCAAAGATCTTCCCATCCCTAGAAGGGGTGAGCGTCCAGAAGATCCAATACAGTACGCAGCGCATGTCGTTAAGTTGCAAAAACAGGGCAATCACAAAGGAGGTGCTCAACCGTTTCACCAACGCCACGTCGTTCAGAAGCAGTGCTGTCAGCCATCGCGATCAGGAAGGCGTATTTGTTTGCGAAAGCAACGCCCAGCCATAGGTGGCACAGTAACGTTGTTTCACGACGTGGTGTGTGGTGGGGAATCATCATCATCATCACAATCATCAGCCTGACTATGCCCACTGCAGGGCGAATGCCTCTCCCATATTTTTCCAATTACCCCGTATAAAAAAGTTAAAAAATTCCCATAAAGAGAGGTGTTAGGCAAGGAGACACAATCTCCCCAGTACTATTCACAGCTTGCTTAGAGGAAGTGTTCAGAGACTTGGAATGGGAGCAGTAAGTGATAAGGGTAGATGGAGCATACCTCTGTAATCTGCGATTTGCTGATGACATTTTCTTGCCAAGCAACTCGGGGAATTAGCTGCAAATAGTGATTGATGACTTAGACAGGAAAAGTAGAAAAGTAGACTTGAAAATAAATATGCATAAGACTAAGGTAATGTTCATCAGCCTCGGGAAGGAACAGCAGTTTACATTAGGTAGCGAAGTACTGGAAGTAGTAGGCGAATATGTCTACTTAGGACAGGTAGTAACCGCAGATCCAGACCATGAAAGGGAAATAACAAGAAGAATAAGGTTGGGATGGAGCGCATTTGGCAAGCACTCGCAGATTATGACTAGCAGCTTACCGGTATCGCTCAAGAGGAAAGTATACAACAGTTGCGTCTTACCTGTACTCACCTATGGGGCTGAAACGTGGAGGCAAACCAAGAGAGTTCTACTTAAGTTGAGGATAACCCAGAGGGCTATGGAACGAAAAATGGTAGGGGTAACATTAAGAGATAGTAAGCGTGCAGAGTGGGTCAGAGAAATAACTCAAGTTACCGACATTCTAGTGGAAATTAAGAAGAAATGGGCATGGGCAGGACATGTAGTGCGAAGAGAGGATAACCGATGGTCGCTTAGGGTAACAAACTGGATTCCAAGGGCAAGGAAAGCGTAGCAGGGGACGGCAGAAAGTTAGGTGGGCGGATGAGGTGAAGAAGTTCGCGGGGGTCAAGTTGGTGCAGCTAGCACATAACCGGGTGGGGAATACGCAGGCGCAATCCGGGGCAATGGTTGGAGAACTCTCCGGTGTTCCACGCTGAATGTGTCAGCTCCACAGCCAAACAGCGAAGGCCGCTCACCGCGTCGACTCTCGTTAACGGAATTTGGACTGGAGGTCCGTCGTCGTGGGCATAACGGGCAGCGTGGTTCGCCTGGTTATTTCCTGCAATGCCACAAGGTCCTGGCAACCACTGGTAGATAATGTCATGGCCTTTAGATATTGTGGCGTGGTGCAGCGTGCGGATCTCTTCAATTAGTTGTTCATTTGAGCCGTGTCGTAGTTCCACTTGCATGCCTTTGAAGCGCTGCTTTGGAGTAAGTGAAAACTGACCATTCTTGGGGGAGTTCCTTGCTGATTTTGTCAACTGCAGCCCATAGGGCAGCTAGTTCTGTGCCAGTCGAAGAGGTGAGATGTGTAGTCTTTAGCTTTATCAAGACGGACCTTGCCGGTACTACCACTAACCCCGCGGAAAGAAGAGGAGCTACATCGCATTGTTAAGGTCAGCTAAGCTTTCATTTTTAAGCTCAACTCTTCAACAATTACTGAAGACTAATCCAATGCGGTATTGAATTGTAATACGAGGGAACACTGATAAGAACGCATTGTCACTACACACAAATCTTACTGCCGCCTCGCCTATTTTCAAACGTACATAACGACACATTTATTCAGTCATTTGCGTTTCTGGGCTCACTACTCAAAATGCCAGGTGTGAGTGCTCACCTCTTGGACCCCATAATATTTGTTTCGACGGGAAGCGAAACTATAATATATAAAATTAAACCCCAAATTATCTTGCGTAGCTGACGCGATCAATATTACTTTTTTTTTTTAAATACGGTATATTGTTGTTTAATATAACTAGAACACATTTTTTCACAAATAACCTTGGCACTATATCTCATATCTCATGACCGGAAATCTGCAAAAGTAATATCCATCCTAAAGTAAGGCCCAACCATGATTACTCCAATTATAGGGCTCCTTTCGCTTACAACCGTGCAAAGTCATGAAGCATATTGGTATATGCTTCATGGCTCATATATTGGTAACTTTCTCGAAAATAACTTTTTTTCGAGTTCGCAGGATGGATTCCATAAACATTTCTCTTGTGAAACACAGCTTGTCTCCTTCAATGATGATCTGCATACCTACCTAGAGTCTGAATTTTCAACTGACTGTATTTTCTTGATTTCTCTAAAGCTTTTGCAAAGTAAGTCACACATTTCGTCTTCATAAACTAAGCTCCCTGAACATCGACCCTGCAGTTATTGAGTGGACTCGCGTAGTCCGAACGTGACGTCTTTAGTTCGTAATAACTAATTAAATAAACTTCGTTCGGACGCAGTCGACTACGGGGTTCCGCGGGGGTAGGTTCTGGGTCAGCTCTTACTTTTAGTTTGTGTAAATGACTTGCCTTCTAAGGTTTCTTTCAAAATGTGTCTATTTGGTAATTACTGATAATCACAATTTCCAATTACTTCAGAATGTCCTTAGTTGTAGTAACGAATGGTGCAGTACATGTTAGATAGTTTAGATAGTTTTTTTAGTGTTCCTGAACAGCCAAATGGCCTAAACGAGCACACATTAGGTCATATACGTCACAAACGCAAATTGAAACATCTGAAACAAGGCACGATAACAGCAATTAGGCAAATATTGTCCATGTCAATAACTGTCGCATTATACAAGATTTGTAAACGCGTTATGGGACAGATAGCATGCAAATCTGGTGTCGAAACATTTTGAGGCCTTTGCATGCGGCGCAAGAAATTTCAGCGGCATCACTAATGTCCCGCAGTCAATGGAGCCGCGCACGACTTTTTGTAGAAACTACGTATGAGTCGCCTGTCCTTAAGAGTTGGCCTACTGAGGTCCGCCAAGAGAAAATTATAGTCGTAGAGAAGCCATCTGTCGTAAGGATGCGCATGAACGTAAGCCGGACATTTTCAATTTTCGTGCAAAAGGTGGCAGATACGCTATTCCAGGCTACTTATGCGAGCCGAAGTCGTGGTCTCACGAGAGCACAGAGTGCGCTGGCGTTCGTGCTGCCGGATCTCAATACGCGTAGCGTAGTTGAAGATACATGCAATCTGAAATCAACAACAACACAAATCTGACCAGCTAAAAGTGTACAATTAAACATAACTGTATCGCGTTTCCTAGTTAAAGACATGACGGAAATCTTCTTAATATTTACTTTCAAGCGATTAATCAAACACCATTTCTTGACATTTTTGATGCCGGCCTGCAATTGGCGGCCGTTCTCAATAGTAACAATATGCGCAATAATTGAAGTAATTGCAAAGACTAAAATTCTCGAGTTCGTGACATGTAATGGCAAATAATTTACAAACACTAAAAACAACAACGGTCCTAAGTTGGAGTCTTGAGGTACTCCCGAAGATTATACAAATTGGTTGAACACACAGCCCGAAAATCGGTCAGCGGTGGCCAAGGTAGCTTTTGAGCCATCTGCAGTACATTGGGCAAAGTCCGTATTTTTCCATCTTCATCGCAAGTACCTCGTAGGAAATCGTGTCGAAAGTTTTAGTCATGTCGAAGTAGATTGCATCTACCTGACCACGATCAACACATGTGGCCCTCTATACTCAAGAAAGTCGCCTAAATTCCTTTCACAGACCGCCCTATTAAAAAGCCGTGCTGCAGAGGCGAGTTCTTTTGTTTGAAGTATAAGCTCATGCGTTGGTACAGTAACATTTCAAAATCTTTCGCAAAAAAACTAATCAATGACCCTCGTCGAAAGTTATTCACACCACAAGCATCACCAGACTTGAAAACAGGAACAACTACTGACAACTCCAACGACAAGGAAAAACGCCAGGGCGCAAAGATAGGTTGAACAAATGCGCCAAAACAGGACCAGAGATGCCAGTGCATTATTTGATTATGGAGCCGGGAATTTCATCAACTCCTGTTGAAAGTTTTGGCTTGTTTCTGAATTGCCAAAAGAACCTCATATTCGACTATATTTTTAAGCTAAAAAGTCAGCACCGTCTTCAAGTGTGATAAAAGCAGTTGCGTTATTATGGCGCACAAAACAAAGCTGAAGTGATAGCTAAAACTTGGCATAGATGTTGAGGTAGGATGAACAGTTGGGCGAGTTGGTACAATTGCATAGTGGGTGGGTGCATAGAAGAGAAGCGCTCTACTTGTGTGCTTCGTGTCTTCGCGCTGTACCACCCACTATGCATATAGATGTTGAGGTTTAAAAAAGACGCCATTACTCGTCCTTGTCACAGCAGCACTAACCTTAACATATCTTTGCTTGCGCACAAAATTTCAGAAACAGTTTGTTCCTTCTTAAAGTTCGATTCGAGAAGTTTGTGGTGCTCGGCTTCATTATGTGCAATTAGTTTTTCACAATTTTTCTGCGCAATGAATATTTTTGATATCAATATTCACTTTCCAATTTCACGTAGAGTTTGTAATACTGCCGTTTCTGTTTACAGCAATATTTCAAATCACGCGAAAACCAGCAAGGAAATTTAGTATTTGCAGCGCGTAGCCGGACAAGGACAAAGACGGAGGAACATTGAAGACGCACAGGCGCTGAACCACATCTACGCCCTCCGCATTACATCTTTCGCCTTCACCCTGGGGCGCAAGCCTGGAGACTTGCCTGACCATAGTTAGCAAATCCGGAGCGGTCTTCCTAAGTTCCACAGCGCACTTTGGTCCATGGCTGAGGAGCTGCTGCACAGCATCAGTAACTTCCACGACACCTCCGACGAGATGGACAGGATTCCTGGTAGTATTCCTCCTTTTCGGCACAAGAGCGCGAAGTCCTGGAAGGACCTGCTGCCACAGAACCTACTGCGCCCCAGGTTGAAGCAGAAAGATGTGTTGCGGAGGGCGTAGATGTGGTTCAGCGCATCTACGCCCTCCGACAGCTTGTCCTCTTGAAAGAAATTTAGGCTTCTTTGATTTCCAGCGTGGTATACATTTTTACATTCTCTCCTGTACAATTGATATTAGTAGCTCAACGACCATGCTTACATCCTCGATCACAGAAAATTATGACCAGTCTTAGGTCTGAAGCTCACTGTAGAGCCTAAGGTAATTGCTATACACGTATCTAATTTTTTCTTGCACTATCTCATGCACTGAACGAAATGACAAAAACACCGACAGAGCAAACGAGGAATGGTATTTGTCTACCAGAACAAGAGGGTCGCGCATCGCTTTCACGCCAAAAAGAGGCACATTATATAGAATTAGATCTGAAATGTTTCCAGCGCAGTTCTTCATCGCATTACTTTGGCGTAAACCATGAAAATTACTGAAATCATTTAAACTTTCGGCTTTTTCTCGAATTGCTGTGCAGTCACTAGTCGTCAATCTGGTGGCTTCGGATTGACGACTAGTGACTGCACAGCAATTCGAGAAAAAGCCGAATGTTTACTCGATTTCAGTAATTTTCATGGTTTACGCCAAAGTAATACAATGAATAACTGCGCTGGAAACATTTCCGGTGGCCCAATAAACCTTCACCCCGCCGGGGTGACGTAGCGGTTACGGCGCTCGAGTACTGTTCCCAAGGACGCGGGATTGAATCCCGGCCTCGGCGGCAGCTTTTCGATGGAGGCGAAAAGCAAGGCGCACGTGTGCTGTACGATGTCAGTGCACGTCTACTTTGCTCACGTTAAAGAACCCCAGGTGGTCGAAATTTCCGGAGTCCTCCACTACGGCGTCTCTCAGAGCCTATGTCGCTTTCGGACGTTAAACCCCACAAACCAACCAATCAATCAGCCTTCGGAGGATTGAAGTCAACGTAAATGTGAACTTTCTACTTCGAGAAATCGATTTTTGCCCAATATCCGAAAAATCATCGGTAAAAACGTTAGCAGAATTTGGTTGAAAGTAGTTACAGCCAATAAGATAGTGGGATTTGGAGCTCTCCTTACTAAGGCTTTACGAGACTCTGTTAGCTACATCCGGTATAGTCTCCCAGTACTCTCAAATATGAGCTTTTCCTGCTTGCGGACTTTAGAGAGCGTGCAATCGCAGGCACTGAAAATATGCCTTAGACTGCCCAGATGCACCTCTAACAAAGGCACAATTGAAGAGGCATATGCTCGCCTAATATCCATATACTTGTCACATGAACCCCTTCGTGTATATTTACGAGCGCTTACAGGACACCGTTTTCACCCGCTGAGCAAGATTCCGGACGAGCGGCCGGACTGCACTCCGCTGTCATCAGTCAAAAATACTAACAAGATATGCCCTCCCATATCGTCCCGGCCAACCACCATGGGTAATGAATAAACGTTTGGTGCACCTTCGTGTTCCCGGGATACTAAAGAAATCAATAGTGCTGCTTAGTGGCATCAAACAACTTACTCTGGCGCACATATGGTCAGAATATCCTGATTATATTCACGTATACACCGACGGATCTGTATCAACACAGGTATCCGCTGCAGCTGTAACCATCATCGTCATCATACCCACTGCAAGGCGAAGGCCTCTCTCATATTCCTCCAATTTACCTGGTTCTGTGCTAGCTGCATCCACTTGACCCCTGCGAACGTCTTAACCTCATCCGACCACCAAACTTTCTGCCGCCCCCTGCTGCGCTTTCCTTCCTTTGGAATCCAGTTTGTTACCCTAAGCGACCATCGGTTATCCTGTCTTCGCTGTGGTCATGCCAGCTCAGAAAACGACTCTACACTTCCTTTTGGGACATACTTCTACATCAACCGCTGCTGAACTTGTAGCCATTCGGGAATCTATCCACTACATATGTGGGGAACCACCTCAAAAATTGTGTATATTCATGGATACAAAGACTGCATTGCAAAGTTTGGAAAATTTCTTACGACACAATGCCTACCAATCTCTGGCACTAAACATAACGGAGCTCCTCACATCTGCCTAACTGCAAAGCCACATGATAATGTTTCAATGGCTCCCTGCTCACTGCGGGCTCCATGAAAATGAACTGGCCGATGTTGAAGCGAATCGTGCACTCAGCAATGGCCTCCAAGCATCTGTGCCTTTTTCAAGAGCGGATACGACGTGCCTTCTTACAAACTGTATGAAGAATTCTGCAGCAGCTTACTGGGCGCAGCCAGCCGCCCGACACATTCGTCTAAAAAAGCTCGATCGAACATTGAACATTTTTGTTCCGCGTGATATTCCGCGTCATCAGGCATGCTTGCTACATAAAATTCGTTTAAATGTGGCTTTCACGAGCAGGTACGTACATTTAATTGTACAGGTGGACTGCCCGGAATGTTCAACTTGTGGCATCCCAGAGACTGTGGACCATACTGGTGTGCCCAGTGGATGCGTGCGAAAGAAGTGTGCCAGCCGCTTCCTCGAAGCGTTTCAACAAGAGGCCTCTGTCGGAGGAACTGCTACTGGGCGCTTGGCAGGACAAGGGAAAGGGTGTCCAGGCAGTGCGCGCTCTTTGCTTTTTTTTTTGTGCGCCACTGGACTTCGCGCTTGTAATAACTCTTGTAAAGCAACCTGCCGTGCCTATATATATATTGCATATGCCTTCTCCCACATCGTCACCCATCATGATCTTCTTTCTTCTCCCCTTTCCCTTCCGCAGTGCAGAGTAGTAGGCCAGATTTTAATCATTCCGGCAAAATTATCTGCTTTTTCTTTCAATAAATCCATCTATGTTTGCTACACGTTGGAATTTCTAATCACACACATTCCTCAAATGTATGGTATCTTGAACGCACTAAATGCACTTACACGATAGGTCATCAGAACTCCGCCCCGGTAATTATTCTTTCGGAATATATTCTATCGGCTCTGAAGACAGCATACTCATTTGAGAAATAAGACCCACTTGAACAAGATGAGTTTAGCCACGTTTCCGTCAGGCATATAATGTCATACTCCATTTGGTATGCATTCGCGAAGAGCGCTTCCCTTTTATTTCAGAGCCCTCTCATGTTTTCGTAATAGAGCTTGATTCCCTGCGCCATTTTCTGGTATGGTTAGAACGCTATTATGAACATCAAAGCACCATGAGTACCATTGTTTTCCATTCATCATCATCATCATCATCCTAACTATACCCCCTGCAGGGCGAAGGCGTCTCCCATATTTCTCCACTTCACCCGGTTCTGTGCTAGCTGCATCCACTTGACCCCTGCGAACTTCTTAACCTCATCCGCCCACCTAACTTTCGGCCGCCCCCTGCTACGCTTTCCTTCCCTTGGAATCCAGTTTGTCACCCTCAGCGACCATCGGTTATCCTCTCTTCTCACTACATGTCCTGCCCATGCCCATTTCTTCTTAATTTCCACTAGAATGTCGGTAACGTGAGTTATTTCTCTGACCCATTCTGCACGATTCCTATCTCTTAATGTTACCCCTACCATTTTCGTTCCATAACTCTCTGGGTTGTCCTCTAATAAGTAGAACTCTCTTGGTTAGCCTCCGCGTTTCAGCCCTATAGTGATTACAGGTGAGTACAGGTAAGATGCAACTGTTGCATACTTTCCTCTTGAGCGATACCGGTAAGCGGCTAGTCATAATCTGCGAGTTCTTGCCAAATGTGCTCCATTTCAATCTTATTCTTCTTGTTATTTCCTTTTCATGGTGCCGATCGGCGGTTACTACCTGTCCTAAGTAGACATATTCGCCTACTACTTCCAGTGCTTCGCTACCTAACCTAAACTGTTGTTACTTCCCGAGGCTGTTGAACATTACCTTAGTCTTCTGTACATTGATTTTTAAGCGTACCTTTCTACTTTTCCTGTATAGGCCATCAATCAATATTTGCAGTTCATCCGCTGAGTTGCTTAGCAAGGCAATGTCATCAGCAAATCGCAGATTACTGACGTGTTCTCTATCTACCCTTATCCCTAACTGCTCCCATTCCAAGACTGAATACTTCCTCTAAGCTGTGAATAGTACTGGAGAGATTGTGTCTCCTTGCCTAACACCTTTATTTATGGAAATTTTGTTACTTTCTTTATGCAGAACTATGGTTGCTGTGCAGCCACTATTTATATCTTCCAGCGCGTACGGCTCGTCTACCCCCTGATTTCGCAATGCTCAGCGCCGAGGTTTCAACTGAGTCAAATGCTTTTTCGTTAGGAATGAATGCTATATATAAGGGCTGGTTATATTTCGAGCCTTCTTTTATCACCTGATTGATGGTATGGATATGGTCGATAGCAGAGTACCGTTTCCGAAAACTTACTTGATCCTTTCCTTGATTGCAGTCTAAGGTTGTCGTGATTCTTATCGCGGTTACCTTAGTAATTACCTTATACAGAACAGACACTAAGCTGACTAGTCTGTAATTTTTAAGGTCCTTAGAGTCCCCTTTTTCTTATGAATGAGGATAATGTTTGCATTCTTCCATGGTTCCGGTACCGTCGATGACACCAGGCACTGCGTATACAGGGTGGCCAGTTTTTCTAGCCTGATATCCCCTTCAGCAAATCTGTGGTTACCTGATGCTCTCCAGCTCATTTTCTCCTTTTTATATTTTCGAATGCTTTCTTGACCTCGTCCTTTGTCATTGGTAGAACGTCTGACTTGTTTTCCCTACCACCAATCTCATTACGGTCCTGACTATTTTGGCTACTGTAGAGATCTGTATAGAACTCCTCGGCTACTTTGACTATCTTGTCCATATTCGTGATGACGTTGCCCGGCTTGCCTCTTATGGCATACATCTCGTTTTTGCCTATGCCCAATTTCTTATTTACCGCTTTAAGGCTTCCTCCGGTCTTTACAGCATGCCCAATTTTCTCGATGTTATACTTCCTTATATCGACCACCTTGCGCTTATTGATTAGCTTTGATATCTCGGGCAATTCGATCTGGTCTGGTGGATTAGAAGCTTTCATACTCTGGCCTTTCTTAATCAAATCTGTCTCCTTAGACAGCTAGCTTACAAAGGGCAAAATACGTAACCATCACATGTCAGGTTTGCTCGCAACTTCATATAAATGCTCATCAGAGAAATGTGGAACGAGCAATATGCATCATACCTCGTTTTCACTTTTGTGCATGTAACAATCTTATCGCCTACTATGTCAGCCAAAAGCTTCTGTATGTCTGATGCTGTTGTCGTCGGGTCCGGATGAGAAACAAATAAGATTTTTTCGCCTGTAGTTTGGTCGCTACTGTAAGCATAAACTGCTTAGCTGTGGCAAACGTTGCTCAAGGCCAAGGTGGTTGGCCCAGCGGATTCGACTGGCGTGGAAGTTGAGTACTCTGGTCCTGAGAAGGAGGCCGGAGTAAAGTAGCAGACATTGCAGGAGCCACGTTTGTCATCACGGCTGAAGTGTAGTTGCGAGATACCGAACATTCAGTATGGGAGCACTCACTCACGATGGCGCGGCGATCTACAACAGATGCACTCAGGCCTCTCACAGCTTCACGCAAGAACACGTTCTCCGCAAGAAGCGGCCACACTTCTTCTGCTCAGGCATCCATTTTTTGCAGCGTCAAAATTACACAGGGGAAAGCACTGACAGTATCTGGGTCTTGAAGATGCAAGGAAGAGCGCTGCGCTTCAGGAGGCAATTCTGCAGATAGGCCCTGCCGCCGAAGGATCAAGCCGCTTCACGCAATGAACACATTTGTACTTGCTGGCCCCGGATTCCAGGAAGATCATGAAGAGGAGCAGCGCTAGAAAGCAAGGACACAAGAATACACTGAAAAACAGTACTAGCGCAGTCCTGGACAGGACTAGCGCAGTTAATGACAGAATAAAAAAGCATAGGCGGTGTGTGGACAACAATGCAGGCCGTCCTACGGCCGACCACTGTAATAGATGCAAAAAATGTGCTACTCATTATGACTGTGGGCCAGAGTGAGATTTCAAATGTGATCTACAGTACGTTGAATTAGAGGTAAGGGCACGTGCAAATGACTCGCATGATATGGAAGTAGTTGAAGCTCGGCTCATGCCCAGGTGTGGAGAGTGGTGCGTCAGCAGTCTGACAATTTGCTTCACGCAGAAAGAAATTGCCTTTTTGGATGGTTCAATTTGATAATAAGTTTTCGTTTTAAGGCTGGGGTGTGCCCATGGTTTCCTAAAGATGATTTTAAACTCATTTTACCCTTGACATTGCCTTTGCGTTGTTATGCTAAGCTTTGCCTAAAGTTTCCACTTGTTCGTGTGTCTGCTGTCTTCATGGTTTTATTTTTTTGACTCTGCGTTTGCTATGATGGCAACTCGTGATTTTTATGCTTGAACTTGTTTCTGTTTTCTGTTTATAGTTGTTGTTTTTTTTGTTTTCAGTAGTTTCGACTCAACTTTTGCTATGCGGGTATCTCAGAACTGCTGGTTGTCGAAACTTTTTAATTTCCACTTAGGCATATAAACCAGTTCATTGCCTCTCAACTTCGTGGGTTGACAAGATGACTGTTGTGCTGGCGGTGATAGTGCTTCTGCTTCGTGCTCCTAGGAGTATAATATACGGCCTGTTTTTCAATAAACATTAAGTTGGTAGCCTGCGCTAGTCCTGTTTTTCAGATGTTCTTGCGTCCTAGGTTTCTTGCACTGCTCCTTTCCATGATGCCTCACTGAGTGGCCCACACGGAGGTATTATTTTATAAGGACGTTGTATTCCTTGACCTGTATGTTGATTCATTTGCAGTGAAAAGGCTGCTTGCAAGACACGCATGGCAAAAATAGCTCCCTACCACCAATGGGCGACGAGCAGGACGCACATGCGGCTGCATCGGACACGATCTGGTCAAACATCTACATCACGCATGCCGTTAAACCTTAACAAATGCAAATCAATAACATATCTCGCGCTTAAATTGCAAGTCTTACGTACATGCTTAATAACGTCTAATTACAGCCTGTTCCATTATACCAATATCAAAGTGTAGTAATTATTAACGATCTAAAGGCAAATAGTTTTCAGTTTCCTGGTTTCATATAATTTCATTATTTCACACTGTTTTCCCAATATAACTATTTTGTAACCGCTCCTCCCCTCTCTGATGTACACTTGTACTCTAAGAGTGTTACACATAAATAAATTTTTATATGAACTCCGGCTCACAGTCTGCAGCGGCTGCGCAGCAAAGGAACACGGCGGTGGTCAGACCTGTTACGCGATGGAGAGTGTTTGGAATATAAGGCTCCGTCAAGCCGACTTTTAGACGTCACCCTAGCTACGTCTACCACTTGAATGCAAGCCAGTGAGGATAGTTCGCGCAGACAGACCTGTAACGCAGCGGAGGGTGTTTGGAATATCCGGCTCCGGATAATCCGCCGTTTGAACGTGACCCTGCGTGGCTACGTCTACCACTTGAATGCAAGCCAGTGAGGATAGTTTGCGCAGACAGACCTGTAACGCAGCGGAGGGTGTTTGACCTTCAGACATCTTAAGTAGCGCGAAAAAACACACAAGACAGGGTACAGGACGAGCGCTAACTGCCAACTGTTTATTGGAAGGAAAGAGGAACGTATATTTAAACCCTCGGCCACTCAGGTGTTCATAGCCCCAATCGCACTCACCCCACCCGGTATCAAAATTCATCAATGACAAGCCTAGGCATGTGTGAATAAGCACAAGAAGGAAGCGATAAATAAACGATACAGATCTTAACAACAGTCAAACGTAGCAAAGCAGTGTGAAGACTTGAAGCAAAAGCAGACAAAACTAAACAACGTAAAAATTAGAGCTCACAACAAGGTAATAACCAAAGTTAACTAGCAAAGAGGCAATAGCAGTCAATCCCTCGTAGCAAAAGCAGTGTCCAAGCAAAGCAAAAGCAGTCTAACAAAAAGCTGTAAAAAACCAGAACAAAACACCAAGGTAACAAAAGCATTTTAACAAAAAAACCAACAAGGTAAGACCAAGGTAAAAACCAAACCCAAGGGTAACTAACAAAAAAATTGTAGCAATAGCAGTCAATACCTCGTAGCAAAGGCAGTGTCATGTAACAAAGCAAAAGCAGTCAAAATCTAAAAATTAAACAAGGTAAGAAATCTATATATAAAAATATAAAAATATAAAAAAACGCCACTAATACCAAAGACAGGTCGTCCGAAGTAGGTTACGAACAGTGGACAATGGAATACTCATTTCAGATCATATTATCGAGGAAAGATACCTCACTGCTGTAGAGCTCTACAGAAGACTCACTGATACAGTCAGTCCCTCTTATCTTTATAAAGTACGCTTCCATGATTTCACGTGCGAGTGAATTGCTGCTCTTGCCAAGAATCCTAATCTCATACAGCCGAGGCTGGCAACCCCTACAGGACACGCAATGCTTAGCCAAATTAGAACCTTCCCCCGTTGTTAATGATAAGTCATGTTCCCGTGCACGATCGTTCACGCAGCGTCCAGTCTGGCCTACATACACCTTTCCACAAGACAATGGTATCTATGTAGGCCAGACTGGACGCTGCGTGAACGATCGTGCACGGGAACATGACTTATCATTAACAACGGGGGAAGGTTCTAATTTGGCTAAGCATTGCGTGTCCTGTAGGGCTTGCCAGCCTCGGCTGTATGAGATTAGGATTCTTGGCAAGAGCCGCAATTCACTCGCACGTGAAATCATGGAAACGTACTTTATAAAGATAAGAGGGACTGACTGTATCAGTGAGTCTTCTGTAGTGCTCTACAGCAGTGAGGTATCTTTCCTCGATAATATGGTCTGAAATGAGTATTCCATTGTCCACTGTTTGTAACCTGGTTCGGACGACCTGTCTTTGGTATTAGTGGCGTTTTTTATATTTTTACATTTTTATATATAGATTTCTTACCTTGTTTAATTTTTAGATTTTGACTGCTTTTGCTTTGTTACATGACACTGCCTTTGCTACGAGATATTGACTGCTATTGCTACAATTTTTTTGTTAGTTACCCTTGGGTTTGGTTTTTACCTTGGTCTTACCTTGTTGGTTTTTTTGTTAAAATGCTTTTGTTACCTTGGTGTTTTGTTCTGGTTTTTTACAGCTTTTTGTTAGACTGCTCTTGCTTTGCTTGGACACTGCTTTTGCTACGAGGGATTGACTGCTATTGCCTCTTTGCTAGTTAACTTTGGTTATTACCTTGTTGTGAGCTCTAATTTTTACGTTGTTTAGTTTTGTCTGCTTTTGCTTCAAGTCTTCACACTGCTTTGCTACGTTTGACTGTTGTTAAGATCTGTATCGTTTATCTATCGCTTCCTTGTTGTGTTTATTCACACATGCCTAGGCTTGTCATTGATGAATTTTGATACCAGGTGGGGTGAGTGCGATTGGGGCTATGAACACCTGAGTGGCCGAGGGTTTTAAATATACGTTCCTCTTTCCTTCCAATAAACAGTTGGCAGTTAGCGCTCGTCCTGTACCCTGTCTTGTGTGTGTTTTTTCGCTCTACTTAAGATGTCTGAAGTTCTGCACCAACTAGGCCGACAACACATCTTACTGGAGAGTGTTTGAAATATCCTGCTCCGAATAATCCGCCGTTTGAACGTGACCCTGCGTGGCTACGTCTACCACTTGAATGCAAGCCAGTGAGGATAGTTCGCGCAGACAGACCTGTAACGCAGCGGAGAGTGTTTGGAATATCCGGCTCCGGATAATCCGCCGTTTGAACGTGACCCTGCGTGGCTACGTCTACCACTTGAATGCAAGCCAGTGAGGATAGTTCGCGCAGACAGACCTGTAACGCAGCGGAGGGTGTTTGGAATATCCGGCTCCGGATAATCCGCCGTTTGAACGTGACCCTGCGTGGCTACGTCTACCACTTGAATGCAAGCCAGTGAGGATAGTTCGCGCAGACAGACCTGTAACGCAGCGGAGGGTGTTTGGAATATCCGGCTCCGGATAATCCGCCGTTTGAACGTGACCCTGCGTGGCTACGTCTACCACTTGAATGCAAGCCAGTGAGGATAGTTCGCGCAGACAGACCTGTAACGCAGCGGAGGGTGTTTGGAATATCCGGCTCCGGATAATCCGCCGTTTGAACGTGACCCTGCGTGGCTACGTCTACCACTTGAATGCAAGCCAGTGATGATAGTTCGCGCAGACAGACCTGTAATGCAGCGGAGTTTGTTTGGAATATCCGGCTCCGGATAATCCGCCGTTTGAACGTGACCCTGCGTGGCTACGTCTACCACTTGAATGCAAGCCAGTGATGATAGTTCGCGCAGACAGACCTGTAACGCAGCGTAGGGTGTTTGAAATATCCGGCTCCGGATAATCCGCCGTTTGAACGTGACCCTGCGTGGCTACGTCTACCACTTGAATGCAAGCCAGTGATGATAGTTCGCGCAGACAGACCTGTAATGCAGCGGAGTTTGTTTGGAATATCCGGCTCCGGATAATCCGCCGTTTGAACGTGACCCTGCGTGGCTACGTCTACCACTTGAATGCAAGCCAGTGAGGATAGTTCGCGCAGACAGACCTGTAACGCAGCGTAGGGTGTTTGAAATATCCGGCTCCGAATAATCCGCCGTTTGAACGTGACCCTGCGTGGCTACGTCTACCACTTGAATGCAAGCCAGTGATGATAGTTCGCGCAGACAGACCTGTAACGCAGCGTAGGGTGTTTGAAATATCCGGCTCCGAATAATCCGCCGTTTGAACGTGACCCTGCGTGGCTACGTCTACCACTTGAATGCAAGCCAGTGATGATAGTTCGCGCAGACAGACCTGTAATGCAGCGGAGTTTGTTTGGAATATCCGGCTCCGGATAATCCGCCGTTTGAACGTGACCCTGCGTGGCTACGTCTACCACTTGAATGCAAGCCAGTGAGGATAGTTCGCGCAGACAGACCTGTAACGCAGCGTAGGGTGTTTGAAATATCCGGCTCCGAATAATCCGCCGTTTGAACGTGACCCTGCGTGGCTACGTCTACCACTTGAATGCAAGCCAGTGATGATAGTTCGCGCAGACAGACCTGTAACGCAGCGTAGGGTGTTTGAAATATCCGGCTCCGAATAATCCGCCGTTTGAACGTGACCCTGCGTGGCTACGTCTACCACTTGAATGCAAGCCAGTGATGATAGTTCGCGCAGACAGACCTGTAATGCAGCGGAGTTTGTTTGGAATATCCGGCTCCGGATAATCCGCCGTTTGAACGTGACCCTGCGTGGCTACGTCTACCACTTGAATGCAAGCCAGTGAGGATAGTTCGCGCAGACAGACCTGTAACGCAGCGGAGGGTGTTTGGAATATCCGGCTCCGGATAATCCGCCGTTTGAACGTGACCCTGCGTGGCTACGTCTACCACTTGAATGCAAGCCAGTGAGGATAGTTCGCGCAGACAGACCTGTAACGCAGCGGAGGGTGTTTGGAATATCCGGCTCCGGATAATCCGCCGTTTGAACGTGACCCTGCGTGGCTACGTCTACCACTTGAATGCAAGCCAGTGATGATAGTTCGCGCAGACAGACCTGTAACGCAGCGGAGGGTGTTTGGAATATCCGGCTCCGGATAATCCGCCGTTTGAACGTGACCCTGCGTGGCTACGTCTACCACTTGAATGCAAGCCAGTGATGATAGTTCGCGCAGACAGACCTGTAACGCAGCGGAGGGTGTTTGGAATATCCGGCTCCGGATAATCCGCCGTTTGAACGTGACCCTGCGTGGCTACGTCTACCACTTGAATGCAAGCCAGTGAGGATAGTTCGCGCAGACAGACCTGTAACGCAGCGTAGGGTGTTTGAAATATCCGGCTCCGGATAATCCGCCGTTTGAACGTGACCCTGCGTGGCTACGTCTACCACTTGAATGCAAGCCAGTGAGGATAGTTCGCGCAGACAGACCTGTAACGCAGCGGAGGGTGTTTGGAATATCCGGCTCCGAATAATCCGCCGTTTGAACGTGACCCTGCGTGGCTACGTCTACCACTTGAATGCAAGCCAGTGATGATAGTTCGCGCAGACAGACCTGTAACGCAGCGGAGGGTGTTTGGAATATCCGGCTCCGGATAATCCGCCGTTTGAACGTGACCCTGCGTGGCTACGTCTACCACTTGAATGCAAGCCAGTGAGGATAGTTCGCGCAGACAGACCTGTAACGCAGCGGAGGGTGTTTGGAATATCCGGCTCCGAATAATCCGCCGTTTGAACGTGACCCTGCGTGGCTACGTCTACCACTTGAATGCAAGCCAGTGAGGATAGTTCGCGCAGACAGACCTGTAACGCAGCGGAGGGTGTTTGGAATATCCGGCTCCGGATAATCCGCCGTTTGAACGTGACCCTGCGTGGCTACGTCTACCACTTGAATGCAAGCCAGTGATGATAGTTCGCGCAGACAGACCTGTAACGCAGCGGAGGGTGTTTGGAATATCCGGCTCCGGATAATCCGCCGTTTGAACGTGACCCTGCGTGGCTACGTCTACCACTTGAATGCAAGCCAGTGATGATAGTTCGCGCAGACAGACCTGTAACGCAGCGGAGGGTGTTTGGAATATCCGGCTCCGGATAATCCGCCGTTTGAACGTGACCCTGCGTGGCTACGTCTACCACTTGAATGCAAGCCAGTGATGATAGTTCGCGCAGACAGACCTGTAACGCAGCGGAGGGTGTTTGGAATATCCGGCTCCGGATAATCCGCCGTTTGAACGTGACCCTGCGTGGCTACGTCTACCACTTGAATGCAAGCCAGTGATGATAGTTCGCGCAGACAGACCTGTAACGCAGCGGAGGGTGTTTGGAATATCCGGCTCCGGATAATCCGCCGTTTGAACGTGACCCTGCGTGGCTACGTCTACCACTTGAATGCAAGCCAGTGAGGATAGTTCGCGCAGACAGACCTGTAACGCAGCGGAGGGTGTTTGGAATATCCGGCTCCGAATAATCCGCCGTTTGAACGTGACCCTGCGTGGCTACGTCTACCACTTGAATGCAAGCCAGTGAGGATAGTTCGCGCAGACAGACCTGTAACGCAGCGGAGGGTGTTTGGAATATCCGGCTCCGGATAATCCGCCGTTTGAACGTGACCCTGCGTGGCTACGTCTACCACTTGAATGCAAGCCAGTGATGATAGTTCGCGCAGACAGACCTGTAACGCAGCGGAGGGTGTTTGGAATATCCGGCTCCGGATAATCCGCCGTTTGAACGTGACCCTGCGTGGCTACGTCTACCACTTGAATGCAAGCCAGTGAGGATAGTTCGCGCAGACAGACCTGTAACGCAGCGTAGGGTGTTTGAAATATCCGGCTCCGAATAATCCGCCGTTTGAACGTGACCCTGCGTGGCTACGTCTACCACTTGAATGCAAGCCAGTGAGGATAGTTCGCGCAGACAGACCTGTAACGCAGCGTAGGGTGTTTGAAATATCCGGCTCCGAATAATCCGCCGTTTGAACGTGACCCTGCGTGGCTACGTCTACCACTTGAATGCAAGCCAGTGATGATAGTTCGCGCAGACAGACCTGTAATGCAGCGGAGTTTGTTTGGAATATCCGGCTCCGGATAATCCGCCGTTTGAACGTGACCCTGCGTGGCTACGTCTACCACTTGAATGCAAGCCAGTGATGATAGTTCGCGCAGACAGACCTGTAACGCAGCGTAGGGTGTTTGGAATATCCGGCTCCGGATAATCCGCCGTTTGAACGTGACCCTGCGTGGCTACGTCTACCACTTGAATGCAAGCCAGTGAGGATAGTTCGCGCAGACAGACCTGTAATGCAGCGGAGTTTGTTTGGAATATCCGGCTCCGGATAATCCGCCGTTTGAACGTGACCCTGCGTGGCTACGTCTACCACTTGAATGCAAGCCAGTGAGGATAGTTCGCGCAGACAGACCTGTAACGCAGCGTAGGGTGTTTGGAATATCCGGCTCCGGATAATCCGCCGTTTGAACGTGACCCTGCGTGGCTACGTCTACCACTTGAATGCAAGCCAGTGATGATAGTTCGCGCAGACAGACCTGTAATGCAGCGGAGTTTGTTTGGAATATCCGGCTCCGGATAATCCGCCGTTTGAACGTGACCCTGCGTGGCTACGTCTACCACTTGAATGCAAGCCAGTGATGATAGTTCGCGCAGACAGACCTGTAACGCAGCGTAGGGTGTTTGAAATATCCGGCTCCGAATAATCCGCCGTTTGAACGTGACCCTGCGTGGCTACGTCTACCACTTGAATGCAAGCCAGTGATGATAGTTCGCGCAGACAGACCTGTAATGCAGCGGAGTTTGTTTGGAATATCCGGCTCCGGATAATCCGCCGTTTGAACGTGACCCTGCGTGGCTACGTCTACCACTTGAATGCAAGCCAGTGATGATAGTTCGCGCAGACAGACCTGTAATGCAGCGGAGTTTGTTTGGAATATCCGGCTCCGGATAATCCGCCGTTTGAACGTGACCCTGCGTGGCTACGTCTACCACTTGAATGCAAGCCAGTGAGGATAGTTCGCGCAGACAGACCTGTAATGCAGCGGAGTTTGTTTGGAATATCCGGCTCCGGATAATCCGCCGTTTGAACGTGACCCTGCGTGGCTACGTCTACCACTTGAATGCAAGCCAGTGAGGATAGTTCGCGCAGACAGACCTGTAACGCAGCGTAGGGTGTTTGGAATATCCGGCTCCGGATAATCCGCCGTTTGAACGTGACCCTGCGTGGCTACGTCTACCACTTGAATGCAAGCCAGTGATGATAGTTCGCGCAGACAGACCTGTAATGCAGCGGAGTTTGTTTGGAATATCCGGCTCCGGATAATCCGCCGTTTGAACGTGACCCTGCGTGGCTACGTCTACCACTTGAATGCAAGCCAGTGATGATAGTTCGCGCAGACAGACCTGTAACGCAGCGTAGGGTGTTTGAAATATCCGGCTCCGAATAATCCGCCGTTTGAACGTGACCCTGCGTGGCTACGTCTACCACTTGAATGCAAGCCAGTGATGATAGTTCGCGCAGACAGACCTGTAATGCAGCGGAGTTTGTTTGGAATATCCGGCTCCGGATAATCCGCCGTTTGAACGTGACCCTGCGTGGCTACGTCTACCACTTGAATGCAAGCCAGTGATGATAGTTCGCGCAGACAGACCTGTAATGCAGCGGAGTTTGTTTGGAATATCCGGCTCCGGATAATCCGCCGTTTGAACGTGACCCTGCGTGGCTACGTCTACCACTTGAATGCAAGCCAGTGAGGATAGTTCGCGCAGACAGACCTGTAATGCAGCGGAGTTTGTTTGGAATATCCGGCTCCGGATAATCCGCCGTTTGAACGTGACCCTGCGTGGCTACGTCTACCACTTGAATGCAAGCCAGTGAGGATAGTTCGCGCAGACAGACCTGTAACGCAGCGTAGGGTGTTTGGAATATCCGGCTCCGGATAATCCGCCGTTTGAACGTGACCCTGCGTGGCTACGTCTACCACTTGAATGCAAGCCAGTGATGATAGTTCGCGCAGACAGACCTGTAATGCAGCGGAGTTTGTTTGGAATATCCGGCTCCGGATAATCCGCCGTTTGAACGTGACCCTGCGTGGCTACGTCTACCACTTGAATGCAAGCCAGTGATGATAGTTCGCGCAGACAGACCTGTAACGCAGCGTAGGGTGTTTGAAATATCCGGCTCCGAATAATCCGCCGTTTGAACGTGACCCTGCGTGGCTACGTCTACCACTTGAATGCAAGCCAGTGATGATAGTTCGCGCAGACAGACCTGTAATGCAGCGGAGTTTGTTTGGAATATCCGGCTCCGGATAATCCGCCGTTTGAACGTGACCCTGCGTGGCTACGTCTACCACTTGAATGCAAGCCAGTGATGATAGTTCGCGCAGACAGACCTGTAACGCAGCGTAGGGTGTTTGAAATATCCGGCTCCGAATAATCCGCCGTTTGAACGTGACCCTGCGTGGCTACGTCTACCACTTGAATGCAAGCCAGTGATGATAGTTCGCGCAGACAGACCTGTAATGCAGCGGAGTTTGTTTGGAATATCCGGCTCCGGATAATCCGCCGTTTGAACGTGACCCTGCGTGGCTACGTCTACCACTTGAATGCAAGCCAGTGATGATAGTTCGCGCAGACAGACCTGTAATGCAGCGGAGTTTGTTTGGAATATCCGGCTCCGGATAATCCGCCGTTTGAACGTGACCCTGCGTGGCTACGTCTACCACTTGAATGCAAGCCAGTGATGATAGTTCGCGCAGACAGACCTGTAACGCAGCGTAGGGTGTTTGAAATATCCGGCTCCGAATAATCCGCCGTTTGAACGTGACCCTGCGTGGCTACGTCTACCACTTGAATGCAAGCCAGTGATGATAGTTCGCGCAGACAGACCTGTAACGCAGCGTAGGGTGTTTGAAATATCCGGCTCCGAATAATCCGCCGTTTGAACGTGACCCTGCGTGGCTACGTCTACCACTTGAATGCAAGCCAGTGATGATAGTTCGCGCAGACAGACCTGTAATGCAGCGGAGTTTGTTTGGAATATCCGGCTCCGGATAATCCGCCGTTTGAACGTGACCCTGCGTGGCTACGTCTACCACTTGAATGCAAGCCAGTGATGATAGTTCGCGCAGACAGACCTGTAATGCAGCGGAGTTTGTTTGGAATATCCGGCTCCGGATAATCCGCCGTTTGAACGTGACCCTGCGTGGCTACGTCTACCACTTGAATGCAAGCCAGTGAGGATAGTTCGCGCAGACAGACCTGTAACGCAGCGTAGGGTGTTTGGAATATCCGGCTCCGGATAATCCGCCGTTTGAACGTGACCCTGCGTGGCTACGTCTACCACTTGAATGCAAGCCAGTGATGATAGTTCGCGCAGACAGACCTGTAACGCAGCGTAGGGTGTTTGAAATATCCGGCTCCGAATAATCCGCCGTTTGAACGTGACCCTGCGTGGCTACGTCTACCACTTGAATGCAAGCCAGTGAGGATAGTTCGCGCAGACAGACCTGTAACGCAGCGGAGGGTGTTTGGAATATCCGGCTCCGGATAATCCGCCGTTTGAACGTGACCCTGCGTGGCTACGTCTACCACTTGAATGCAAGCCAGTGAGGATAGTTCGCGCAGACAGACCTGTAACGCAGCGGAGGGTGTTTGGAATATCCGGCTCCGGATAATCCGCCGTTTGAACGTGACCCTGCGTGGCTACGTCTACCACTTGAATGCAAGCCAGTGAGGATAGTTCGCGCAGACAGACCTGTAACGCAGCGGAGGGTGTTTGGAATATCCGGCTCCGGATAATCCGCCGTTTGAACGTGACCCTGCGTGGCTACGTCTACCACTTGAATGCAAGCCAGTGAGGATAGTTCGCGCAGACAGACCTGTAACGCAGCGGAGGGTGTTTGGAATATCCGGCTCCGGATAATCCGCCGTTTGAACGTGACCCTGCGTGGCTACGTCTACCACTTGAATGCAAGCCAGTGATGATAGTTCGCGCAGACAGACCTGTAACGCAGCGTAGGGTGTTTGAAATATCCGGCTCCGAATAATCCGCCGTTTGAACGTGACCCTGCGTGGCTACGTCTACCACTTGAATGCAAGCCAGTGATGATAGTTCGCGCAGACAGACCTGTAACGCAGCGGAGGGTGTTTGGAATATCCGGCTCCGAATAATCCGCCGTTTGAACGTGACCCTGCGTGGCTACGTCTACCACTTGAATGCAAGCCAGTGAGGATAGTTCGCGCAGACAGACCTGTAACGCAGCGGAGGGTGTTTGGAATATCCGGCTCCGGATAATCCGCCGTTTGAACGTGACCCTGCGTGGCTACGTCTACCACTTGAATGCAAGCCAGTGATGATAGTTCGCGCAGACAGACCTGTAACGCAGCGTAGGGTGTTTGAAATATCCGGCTCCGAATAATCCGCCGTTTGAACGTGACCCTGCGTGGCTACGTCTACCACTTGAATGCAAGCCAGTGAGGATAGTTCGCGCAGACAGACCTGTAACGCAGCGGAGGGTGTTTGGAATATCCGGCTCCGAATAATCCGCCGTTTGAACGTGACCCTGCGTGGCTACGTCTACCACTTGAATGCAAGCCAGTGAGGATAGTTCGCGCGGTCAGACATGGAACGCAGCGGAGGGTTGGAATATCCAGCTCCGGCCATGTCGCCATTTGGACGCGACCATGCGTCGTCAACTACATAAATCTAAACTAGTGAGACTAGGTTGCGCAGTCAGACATTTAACGCAGCGAGGCTGTTTGGAATATCCGACTCTGGCCAAGCCGCTATTTCGACGTGACCCTGGCTACGTCTACCACTTGAATGCAAGCCAAAGAGGCTATGCGCGGTCAGACATATAACGCAGCGGAGGGTTTGGAATATCCAGCTGCAGCCAAGTCGCTATTTGGACGTGACCCTGGGTCGTCAACTACATAAATCTAAACTAGTGAGACTAGGTTGCGCAGTCAGACATGTAACGCAGCGAGGCTGTTTGGAATATCCGACTCTGGCCAAGCCACTATTTCGACGTGACCCTGGCTACGTCTACCACTTGAATGCAAGCCAAAGAGGCTATGCGCGGTCAGACATGTAATGCAGCGGAGGGTTTGGAATATCCAGCTGCAGCCAAGTCGCTATTTGGACGTGACCCTGGGTCGTCAACTACATAAATCTAAACTAGTTAGACTAGGTTGCGCAGTCAGACATTTAACGCAGCGAGGCTGTTTGGAATATCCGACTCTGGCCAAGCCGCTATTTCGACGTGACCCTGGCTACGTCTACCACTTGAATGCAAGCCAAAGAGGCTATGCGCGGTCAGACATATAACGCAGCGGAGGGTTTGGAATATCCAGCTGCAGCCAAGTCGCTATTTGGACGTGACCCTGGGTCGTCAACTACATAAATCTAAACTAGTGAGACTAGGTTGCGCAGTCAGACATGTAACGCAGCGAGGCTGTTTGGAATATCCGACTCTGGCCAAGCCACTATTTCGACGTGACCCTGGCTACGTCTACCACTTGAATGCAAGCCAAAGAGGCTATGCGCGGTCAGACATGTAATGCAGCGGAGGGTTTGGAATATCCAGCTGCAGCCAAGTCGCTATTTGGACGTGACCCTGGGTCGTCAACTACATAAATCTAAACTAGTTAGACTAGGTTGCGCAGTCAGACATTTAACGCAGCGAGGCTGTTTGGAATATCCGACTCTGGCCAAGCCGCTATTTCGACGTGACCCTGGCTACGTCTACCACTTGAATGCAAGCCAAAGAGGCTATGCGCGGTCAGACATATAACGCAGCGGAGGGTTTGGAATATCCAGCTCCGGCCAAGTCGCCATTTGGACGTGACCCTGGGTCGTCTACTACCTGAATCCAATCTTGAATCCAATCTAGAGGCTATGCGCAGTCAGACATGTAACGCATTGGTAGGTGTTTGAAATATCCGGCTCCGGCTAATCCGCCCATTAGACGTGACACAGCAGGGCTACGTTTAAACATGAATGCTGGCCAGTGAGGCTGGTTTGCGCGGTGAGATCTGTAACGCAACGGAGGGTGTTTGGAATATCCGGCTCCTGCCAAGCCACCATTTCGGCGTGAACCTGCATGACTACATTTACCACTTGAGTGCAAGCCAGTGAGTCTAGTTTGCGCGGTCAGACCTGTGACGCAGCGGAGGGTGTTTGGAATATCCGGCTCCGGCCAAGCCGCCATTTGGACGTGACCCTGCACGGCTATACGTTTACCACTTGAATTCAAGCCAGTCAGACTACTTTGTGCGGTCAGATGTGTAACGCAGCGGAGGGTGTTTGGAATATCCGGCTCCGGCTAATCCGCCATTTGAATGTGACCCAGCATGGCTACGTTTACCACTTGAATCGAAGCCAGTGAGACTACTTTGTGCGGTCAGACGTGTAACGCAGCGGAGGGTGTTTGGAATATCCGGCTCCGGCTAATCCGCCATTTGAATGTGACCCAGCATGGCTACGTTTACCACTTGAATCCAAGCCAGTGAGACTACTTTGTGCGGTCAGACGTGTAACGCAGCGGAGGGTGTTTGGAATATCCGGCTCCGGCCAAGCCGATATTTGGACGTGACCCTGGCTACGTCTACGAATTGAATGCAATCCAGTGCGGCTAGTTCGAGCAGTCAGACCTGTAACGCAGCGGATAATGTTGGAAATATCCGGTTCCGGCGAATCCGCCCTTTGGACGTGACCTTGCATTTCTACTTTTACCACTTCAATGCTAGCCAGTGAGGCTACTTTGCGCGGTCAGACATGTAACGCAGCGGAGGGTGTTTGGAATATCCGGCTCCGGCTAATCCGCCGTTTGAACGTGATCCTGCATGGCTACGTGTACTACTTGAATCCAAGCCAGTGAGACTAGTTTAGCAATGCTGTCCGAGCAACTAGACGACATGAATTGGGATATAATAGGACTTACCAGTCTAAGTAATGCAAATACACTAGTTAAGAGCTGACATGTGTTATGTTACCGAGATTGACCGTAGTGACGAGTACTAGAAGTAGTGTTGCTTATCAATAATCATATAGCTGATAATACTGATGGGCTCTAGAGCATTAATGAGACGGTGGGAGGCATGGTATCTAGGCCAAATATGCGGCATGACCTTTGCAACAGGCCTACGCACGAACTTTGAGGCATCATGATCAGACAGCCGAAAACTTCTACGATGATGTAGAATCGCCAATGGGGAAAGTAAAAACGCAGTTTACTGTACTGGTGGGTGAATTCAGTGCCGAGATAGGCAACATGCAGGCCGGAGACCAGGCAGTGGGTGATTGGCACTAGCACTAGGAGTAGAAGGAGTTATTAGTTAGATTTGCAAATTTAAATATTACTCGAATCTTGTATGCCTTCTTTAGAAAACAGAAAAACTTGAAGGCGACATGGACAAGCCCTACCGGGAAGGTTCAATTTCCTGTATATAACCTTGTCGCCTGTTGCGTTTTATAACCAGCGGGGGGCCATATTCATTCTGTACCTCAGCGCCTCCACACTTATATAAATAGCCTGCCAAGGTAGGGAGACGCGTTCTTTGAAGTTCCGTGTGTGTACCGACAAGCCGTCGACAATAAACCCATTCCACCGGCTTCTCGACTCAATGGCGACGAGGATACGACGAACTTGCCGGCCCTAACTCAAGCAGCAAAACGCAGCAGCCGTCATAAACGCCACTCGAAAATCAGCAGCGTTCATCAGGCGTCTGTCAGAATTCTGCACCACGACAACTGCCTATCTATCTTGAGCGGTTCGAGACCTTCGCGAGATTGAATAAGCTGGACGAGCAAAGCAAGACGGACGTGCTTATCAATATACTGGGTGACGGCGCAGATACCACTTTGCGGAACTTGATGTTTCTGGACGCTCCCGAAAAGAAGAACAGGCGCTTCTGAACCATTACGCGCCGAGGCGTTCGGTAGTCACAGAGCGGCATAACTTGCACAAACGCACACAGGGTCCCCGGGAGACAGTTGATGACTTCATCGTAGAACTGAAGTGGTTGGCGAAAAACTGCTCGTTTGGAACGTTTTTGTCTCAGGCACTCAGTGACCGAGATTATTGTGGGTGTGCGCAGCGAGGCTATTCGGTGCCAGCTTCTCGCCGCTGAAGACGACAAGGGCGTAACGTGGGATAAAGCCGCTGAGAGCCACGCGAGGGAGATGTTACCAGCACCCAGCATGACACGAGAACCGGAGGAGGTCAGGTGGCAACGTGGCGACAGTGCAGGGACTATGCAGTCGACCAACCACAATCGCGACGTGGGACGCCGGGCGCAAGGCAATTGTCCGCTGACAAGGACAGGATACCATCATGGTGCTTTCTTTGTGGAGGTCACCACCACCCGCAGGACTTGCGGCACATCTAGGCAAGCTGCTACAATTGCTCTGGGACAGGACATTTAGCTAGTATGTGGGCTAAACGAAGGGTTTTCTGGCGGGCTAGTTGGTGCTTGTCGTTCATGATTAAGCTGCGCGAAAAAATACGGACAGAGACAGAAACCACGTACACTCATGATGGAAAATAGCACGAAAGTACACCAAGGACGGAAGGAAGTAGGACGCGGACAAGCGCTAACTCGCAGCAGCAGGGTTTATTGCTGAAGCACTTAATTAATACAGGTCCACTTGAAAAAAATAACAGAAAAAACAAACGGACAAGGAAAAGAAAAAAAAAGAGAGGGAGAGAAGCAGCCTCCTAAATGGGAAGCTAGGTGATAACATAGGCAGTAACACACAGTAACACGTGCCACTCATTGCTAGGGTGGGAAGAAAGAAAAGGGAAGATACACCTAAGAATAGATAAGATAAAAGACGGACCTGTGACCTGTATTTATTGCGTGCTTCAGCAATAAACCCTGCAGTTGCGAGTTAGCGCTTGTCCGTGTCTTATTTCCTTCCGTCCTTCGCGTACTTTCGCGCTATTTTCCACCATGAATGTTAACCAACTCGCCCAACTTTCGGCATTACTTAAGCACGTACACACATAGAGCGCAGAACTTCCAACTTTTATACGAAAAACGCATCGAACATGCCTTTTATACGCTCAGAACAACCACCACATGACACAGCCGGGATCAAAACAGATTATTATTGAGAGATAGGTATATATGATATCATCATCATCAGCCTGACTATACCCACTGCAGGGCGAAGGCCTCTCCCATATTTCTCCACTTAACCCGGTTCTGTGCTAGCTGCATCCACTTGACCCCCGCGAACTTCTTAACCTTATCCGCCCACCTAACTTTCTGCCGCCCCCTGCTATGCTTTCCTTCCCTTGGAATACAGTTTGTTATCCTAAGCGACCATCGATTATCCTCTCTTCGCACTACATGTCCTGCCCATGCCCATTTCTTCTTAATTTCCACTAGAATGTCAGTAACTTGAGTTATTTCTCTGACCCACTCTGCACGCTTCTTATCTCTTAATGTTCCCCCTACCATTTTTCATTCCATAGACTTCTGGGTTGAACTCAACTTAAGTACAACTCTCTTGGTTAGCCTCCACGTTTCAGCCCATAGGTGAGTACAGGTAAGATGCAACTGTTGTATACTTTCCTCTTGAGCGATACCGGTAGGCTGCTAGTCATAATAAGCGAGTACTTGCCAAATGCGCTCCATCCAAATCTTATTCTTCTTGTTATTTCCTTTTCATGGTCCGGATCTGTGGTTACTACTTGTCCTAAGTAGACATATTCGCCTAATACTTCCAGTACTTCATTACCTAATGTAAACTGCTGTTCCTTCCCGAGGCTGTTGAACATTATCTTAGTATTCTGCATATTGATTTTCAAGCCTACCTTTCTACTTTTCCTGTCTAGGTCATCAATCATTATTTGCAGTTCATCCTCCGAGTTGCTAAGCAAGACAATGTCATCAGCAAATCACAGATTACTGAGGTATTCTCCATCTACCCTTATCCCTAACTGTTCTCATTCCAAGTCTCTGAATACTTCCCCTAAGCAAGCTGTGAATAGTACCGGTGAGATCATGTCTCCTTTCATAACTCCTTTCATTTTAGAAATTTTGTTACTTTCTTTATGCAGAACTATGGTTGCTGTGGAGCCACTATATATATGTTCTAGAACTTTCACGCACGGCTCGTCTACCCCTAGATATCGAAATGCCTGCATCACCGCCGAGGTTTATACTGAGTCAAATGCTTTTTCGTAATCAATAAATGCTATGTATAAGGGCCGGTTATATTCCGAGCATTTTTCTATCACATGGTTGATGGTATGAATATGATCGATAGTAGAATACCCTTTTCGAAAATCTGCTTGGTCGACTGCTTGATTGCAGTCTAAGTTGTCCTGATTTTATTAGCGATTGTCCTAGTAAATACCTTATACGTAACAGGCAGTAGGCTGACTGGTCTGTTTGTTTTAAGGTCCTTGGAGTACCCTTTCTTATGATGGACGCAATGTTTGCATTCTTCCATGGTTCCGATGCCGTCGATGACACGAGACACTGCGTATATGGGGTGGCCAGTTTTTCTAGCACGATATCCCTCCCCCCGTCTTTTAACAAATCCGTAGTTATCTGATCTCTCCAGCTGATTTCCCCCTTTTCATAGTTTCTAATGCTTTCTTGATCATTGGTAGAACGTCTGACTGTTTTTTTCTACCGCCAATATCATTACGGCCCTGACTACTTTGGCTGCTGTAGAGAGCTGTATAGAACTCCTCGGCTACTCTGGCTATCTTGTCCATATTCGTGATGACGCTGCCCGCCTTGTCCCTTATCGTATACATCTGGTGTTTGCCTATGCCCAATTTCTTCTTTACCGGTTTAGGGCTTCCCCCGTTCTTTACAGCATGCTCAATTTTCTCCATGTTATACTTTCTTATATCGGCCACCTCGCGCTTGTTGATTAGCTTTGATATCTGGGTCAATTCGATCTGGTCTGTTGGATTGGAAGCTTTGTGGGGCCCTGCGCCAAATATCTGTAAGGCCCGTGGGGCGCCGCGCATTCGAAGGCCGCGCCACTTCCCAATGCTCCTTGCGCGGTGCCAGTTTCCCTCTCCCCGCTCGGTCGGGGATAACCGGTGCCGAGCGAGGAGGCTATAAAGGAAGGCACGCGCCGGCTCTTCGCTCCTCTCTTCTTTCCTGCTTCTTTGCTCCTGGCGCTTCTCCACGGAAGACGACCCCCTGTGAGATTAAAGATGTTTGTTACACGGCCCGCTGTGTATTTGTTGTGCGCATCTTTCGGGCAGAGGAATCGCCCACAACTGGCACCCAACTGGGGCTGAATTAGCACTCATGCAGACGATTTCTCTGCGGACGTGGCAGCGCACGGCAACACGACGGGCCGGTCCTTTGTATGATAGGCGCAACACCATTTTGAGTTTAGGGCTATCGTGTGTGCAGATGACGCGGAGTGTAGTATAGTAGTGTTTGTACAGTGTTTTAATTTTGTGCTGGGTTATGTATGTGTTTTTTAGTGTCGGGCGGTTTGTGTTTTTTTTTTTTGCATATGTTAGTTTTATGAAGGGTTGTCGCCGCGATTAGCCTTTGTAACCAGCCTCTTGATGCGGGCAAGGTGGTAGTCGTGCGCGTGCAGTTGTTCAGCGGCTCCCGGCCGGGCTTAGTTGGTGAGTGCAATGCCTCCGAGAAAAGACGTGCCAGATGGGGCCGCCGCTTCGGACGCCAGTGCGTCCGGAAGTGAGGTAAGGGACGCGGTAGAATCTGCACAGGTTACCGATGCGGCCGCCCTGATGAGGCAGATGAACAAAATATTGTCTGTGTTCACCCGTCAGCTCGGTTCGGTGGCTAGCGTCAACCAAGCCGCAGCTGCGGCGACAGTCTCGCGTCCGCGGATAAATGTAGAGGTTCCCTCCTTTTCCAGCTACACGGACGTGAAGTCAGTCCACAAGTTCTTGCAAGAACTCGGGGATTATCAGACGGCACTGGGTTCTCCAGACAACATGGTGCTAGCGCAGGTAATTCCCGTAACACTTGTTGAGAGCGCGGCGCGATGGAGACGCTGCCAGCCGGCCTTCCAGTCGATGGCAGACTTCACAGATCGCTTCTGCGCCGAGTTCTTGGCGCCCGATTACGAGCGCCGGATGCTTGAGGAGCTAGCGTTGCGCACACAGCACCCAGAGGAGAGCCTCCTCGAGTATGTACGCGCAATGCAGGAGCTCTACAAGAGGGCAGATCCCACGGCAACCGATCTTGAACAGGTCGCGCGCCTGATGAGGTAATGCCATCCGCGCTTCAAGCCGTATTTGCGGGGATGTGGTTTTGCAAACCTCGAGGCCCTAGCACAGGAAGCGAAGGTAGTACAGGCGGATTTACTCGCTTAATTGCGCTACCAGCCACCCCCCAGGCTAGCCGAATCGCTAGAGCTGCGATGCGCCTGGGCCGTAGGCCAAGACTCCGCCCCGCGCACCAGAGGCGCAGTAATGACGGTAGAGCAGGAAAGGCCAGCGGAAGGCTCCGCTATTCCTCGCGCTCTTGACCTCTACGCGTTCGAGCGGCGGAGTCGAGCTGGGCTCCCCAGCGACGTCCGCATAGGCACGGATAGGGGGGAAAGATGTCCCCAACCGCTTCGTGGAACGCGGCATCCCCCGACCGCGCGGCAGGTGAACGATCAGATTTGCTGGAATTGCAACCAGCCGGGCCACGTGGCACGAGAGTGTCAAGCATTGCGTATGCAGGGAAACGCGGACCGCCGGCGGCCATAATTGGTAACACCAGCCTCTCGCCGTCGGCGGGAAAATTTCGTGGTAGCCACGGCGGAAAATGGGAAATTTACTCCCACGCCGCGTCACCGGGCGACCGCCCCGGGGAGCAGAGGCTTCTGTCCCCCTCGCCTGTAGAGCGCAAGGAATGTTGTCGCGCTCGAGTGCTAGTGCCAGTGCAGTTAGCTGATCAAAGCTACCCGGCACTCGTTGACACGGGCTCAACTCTGTCACTGGTCGGTGATGATGTGTTCGAGGCCTGCCGCAGATGTAATATCCGTGTCAGGCCAGCCGACACCCCTTTGAGGTTAGCAGCAGGGACGACAAAAGCGGAGGGAGCGGTACGTCTTGTTCTGCGTTTTGACGGCAGGAAGCAGAGGCATCGCTTCGTCTTTCTGCCCGGCTTAGCCATACCAGTTATTCTGGGAAGAGATTTTGTTTCTAGCGAAGGCATTGTGCTTGACATGGGGGAGAACGGCTATCGCTACAGCCCCTCACCCCCCTCATTCCCTTTGTTAGCGCACCCAAACAGGAAATCGTCGCCCAGCGGGCGAGCGTCCACGCATGTGTGGCAGACATCTCCCCCGCGACACTGAATGGTAGCCCATTAGAAGCAATTATTGCGTCCTTCTGAGGAACCGGTAGTCAGCGCCGAAGGCTCGTGGAAACTTTACTCCCGTTTTCGGATTGCTTCATAGAGAAACCAGGCAGAACCGACTTGCTTCAGCACGAGATCGAAACGGGTGATGCGCGCCCTTTCAGATGCAACCCGCGGCCGTTAAGCGCGCATAAGGGACAGCTTCTCGACAGCGCCCTTGACGAGATGATTGATACCGAAGCGGTGAGACCCTCACAAAGTCCCTGGGCGTCCCCAGTGGTTCTAGCGCCAAAGAAAGATGGGTCGGTCAGGCTGTGTGTTGATTATCGAAAGCTCAACTCACTGACGCCTACGGTTGCGTACCCTTTCCAGTCGATCGAGGCTGTGATGTACGCGTTAGGGAACGCAAGGTTCTTCACAGTCCTGGATGCAAGCAGAGGGTACCTGCAAAATAGGTGGCGGAAGGTGACATTCAGAAAACCGCATTCACCTGTCACCGCGGGCTCTTCGAATTTACTCGACTCCCGTTTGGTTTGTCTAATGCACCGAGCACGTTCATGCGATTGATGGACATCGTGGGCGATGCAAGGTTCAACTACGCGATGGCGTACCTCGACGACGTCGTGATATTCTCACAGTCGTTCGAAGAGCATCTCATTCACCTGAATTCCGTTCTTGAAGGAATGAGACGTGCGGGCATAACGATCAACCCAAAGAGAGTGCAGTTGGCATCAAAGAGAGTGAACCTCTTGGGATTTGTGGTTGATGATGGCACTTTGAGACCGAACGATGACAAACTGCAGGCAATTCTGAACTACCTCTGCCCGACGGACGTGAAAAGCTTGCAGAGGTTTTTGGGAATGGTTGCCTTCTACAGACAATTCATCCCTGTTCAGAGCTCGCTAGGCCGTTGAACCAGCTGTTGCGGAAAGGCTCGAAGAGGGTCTGGGGCAAGGAACAGAACGACGCTTTTCTTGCCTTGGCTCTCGCGATAGCGAACACCGCTAGTTTGCGCCTCCCCGACCTGAACAAGCCGTTTGTCTTGCAGACAGATGCTAGTGATGCCGATGTAGGAGCGGTTTTGCTGCAGGAACACGAGGGAAAGCTGCACCCTGTCGCGTTCGCTAGCCGCACGCTCACATCGGCCGAGCGAAATTACTCTATGATCGAAAAGGAATGCCTGGCGATAATGTTCGCATTGTCAAAGTTCGACATGTACCTAGACGGAGCGGTTTGCACCGTGCAGACAGATCACCAGGCATTTTCGTGGTTGAAGAGGCTGAAAAACCCCGCAGGCAGACTCGCGAGATGGGCGCTGACGTTGCAACGTTACGCGTACGTCATTGAGTACCGCCGGGGCAGCATGAATAAGGTGGCAGATGCTTTATCGCGCGCACCGTTGAAGGATGGCAGAAGCGCAGAAGAGGCGCAGACCGCCATTGCTGAAAGCGGCGTCACCGCTAGTGGAGAGGAGGAGAGGGCGGACGCGATTGTCGCGCCCTGCATAGTTAAAGAGAGAAAGAAGGCGGACAGAGTTGCCTCGCTGTGCTGCGAGAGAGAGAAGGCGCAGCAGCTGGTGCCGGCGACAACTCGCCTGCCAAGAAGCGAGGCAGGGAAATCTGTCTTGGGGAGTAGCGGTCAGTAGGGAAGAGCTAATTGAGGCCCAGAAAGCAGACGGTCTATGCCAGCGGGTGCTGACAGAGCTTGCGAGTAGTGCAGTTTGCACCGGGAACGCTGAGGGCAAGTACGACGCGTATCTGCTGGGCGATGATGGTTTACTGCTCCGCTACATCCCCCAACTTGACGAGGAACAGGCGATTGCATCCCCCTTCCGAGTCGTGGTCCCGAGGAAGTTCCAGAAATGATTCCTCCAGTACTTCCATGACTCAGCGCTGGCAGGCCATGGCTGCGGCAGTAAGACTTATAACAAGTTATGCCGTGTCGCGACCTGGCCAGGTATGAGAAAGGATGTGCTGGGTTGCGCCTGTACATGTCCTGTTTGCCAGGTAGCCAAGCCTCGGGCGGGGAAACCCGCTGGCATGATGAAGCCGGTAGTTAGCAACTATCCGTGGCAAGTGGTCGCGTGCGATATCATGGGACCCTTCCCTCGCTCCGCGCGCGGACACCAATATATCCTGGTAATAACGGACCACTGTTCCAAGTGGGTTGCGGTTTTCCCCCTTAGGAAGCTTGTGTCTGAACAAATTTGGGAGAAACTGTTGGAGACATTCACTCGTTTCGGTTTCCTTTCCGACCCGATTACAGACAATGCTTCGTATTTCACAAGCAAAGTATTTTTTGATTCCTGTCGGGCGCTTCAAATCCGCCACTGGAAAACGAGTCCCTACCACGCTCAGAGCAACATAACCGAGAGAGTGAATCGGAATGTTAAGAGTACGCTGGTCGCGACGACCGAGAAGCACAGAGATTGGGACGCACGGCTGTCCGAACTGGCTTTAGCCACTAGAACAACCGTGAACAGGTCGGTAGGTATGACACCTGCTTACTTGAATTTTGGAAAAGAGATCGCTTTTCCGCTAGAGAACGCCCTACTTGACGCGGCGGGGCCCGCGCCCCCTCCGCTTACGCAGTACGCGGCAAAGCTCCGCGAGCGCCTTGGGGCAGCACAGCGCGCGGCTCGTAAAAACCTCGATGTCGCGCGCATGGAGCAAGCGGATCAGCACAACAAAGGTCGTCGTCACGTCGTTTTCAACACGGGCGACTTGGTACTGAAAAGAACACACCCGCTTAGTGACGCAGCGCGTGGTTTCGCCACGTCGCTAGCGCACAAGTGAGTTGGACCGTTCGAAGTTACGGCACGGACTAGGCCACTCACCTACCAGCTGCGGTTGTTGGCGAGCGGTGAAACCGCTGGACCGGTGCACGTCGCAGACCTGAAAGCTTACCACCTTCGCAAGGACGATAACTGCGAAGCGGGGGAAGCTCAAAGCGATGCAGCGATCTCCCCCAAAGTAAGGTGTACTGGTAGCAACCCGGTTCGCAACCGACGCTATAACCTAAGGCCAAGGTAATGCACTACTTTGTCTAACGTCTTTGCTTCTTTCCGAATGCATTCTGATAAGATTTTGCAGCAGCCAGATGAACCACCGTCGCTGGGGCGGAAAACCGCACCCAGTGCATGGTTCAAGGAGGGGCCACTTAAACAGGGGTTACCCCCCTAGTTTGTCGTGGTTTGTGGCCCAATCATCGTGACCAGCGCGGCCATGCTGGACGTCTTCAACGCGTCTGGATTGGAGCCCGCCGCCCAGGCCTGGAGTACGGGCCTCAGGAAGCCAGAAACGCCTGCTGCAAAAGGGTGCCAGTGCATCAAGCACAGCGCAATGTGGAAAGGGGTCAACGATGTAGAGTAGCAGCTCAGGGCCGCTGCCAGGCGTATCCGTGGCCGAGCCCAGCTGCGCTGTAACCCCGAGGATGTGGCCGCTGCCGGAGAGGGACCAGCCGGAACAGTCCCGCCATGCCTGCTCCTTCTCCCGTCCCACGGAGCAGCTGAGATGGCATCCCGCCAGAGCCAGGCGACAAGCCTTCATATTTTACGCCGACCCGGGCTCGAACATGGACATGGCACGGCGGTTGGCAGAGCCCGGGTCGGACGCTGAGGGGGGGAAGATGTGGGGCCCTGCGTCACATATCTGTAAGGCCCATGGCACGTCGCGCATTCGGAGGCCGCGCCACTTCCCAATGCTCCCTGCGCGGTGCCTGTTTCCCTCTCCCCGCTCGGTCGGGGATAACCGGTCGCGCGCGAGGAGGCTATAAAGGAAGGCACGCGCCGCCTCTTCGCTCCTCTCTTCGTTCCTGCTTCTTCGCTCCTGGCGCTTCTCCACGGTAGACGACCCGCAGGCCGCAGCCCCCCGGACGACGACCTCGTACCGCCTTGGACGACCCCCTGTGAGATTAAACATGTTTGTTATCCGGCCCGCTGTGTATTTGTCGTATGTTTGTTATACGGCCCGCTGTGTATTTGTCGTGCGCCTCCCTCGGGCCGAGAAATCGCACGCAGCTTTCATACTCTGGCGTTTCTTAATCAAATATTTCGTCTCCTTAGACAGCTTACCGGTATCCTCTCTAACTATCCTACCGCCTATTTCTACCGCGAATTTAGTGATGATATCTCTGAAATTATTGTTCATTGCTTCTAGGGCAATGTCGTCATCCTCGGTTAGAGCTGAATATCTATTCTGTAGCGAGATCCTGAACTCTTCTGCCCTCCCCCTCACCGCTAATTCGTTGATGGGTTTCTTTCTTACCAATCTGTTGCGTTCCTTCTTCAGATTTAGGCTAATTCGAGACCTTACCATCCTGTGGTAACTGCATCGCACTTTCCCGACTACCTCTACATCTTGCATAATGGCGGGCGTTAAAAATATTATGAAGTCAATTTCATTTTTAGATCACCGGTAGAACTTTTCCATGTCCATTTCCGGTTTTTCCGTTTGCTGATGAAGGCATTCATGATTCTTGTGTCGCTCTACAAACTCAACTAGTAACGCCCTGCTATTCCTAGAACCAATGCCATAGTCACCTACTGACTGGTCTCCTGCCTGCTTTTTTCCATACCTTGGCATTGAAGTCACCCATTAGTGCAGTATACTGCGTCTTTACTTTTCGCATTTCCGATTCTACATCTTCGTAGAAGGTTTCAACTGCCTGGTCATCATAACTACATGTAGGTGCATAGGCCTTTACAACCTTCAGGCAAAGCAGTTTCACTGGGGGGAGGTATCTGCTTTGGAATATTACGCGCTAGGAGAAAGAATCCATCCGTACAAAATTGACATGAACGTAAACGGGAAAACCATTGCTATGGAAATAAATGCAGGCTCCGCGGTATCTATCATTCTTGAAGATGAATTTGTGGAACATTTTAGACATCTGCCATATAAGCGTGTGCCATTTCGATTACAGACATACAACGGCTCAAGTGTGCCATTGAAAGGCAGGGCCACTGTGACTGTAACTCATGAGGGCACTTCTTTTAGACTGCCGCTAGTGGTAGCTGCAAATGAACAAGGGCGCACGGTACCGGCATTGCTTGGTGGCGACTGGTTGAATCACTATCGCCTAAATTTGCTACAGGTCTTTTGAGTGAACACCGTTACTAAACAGGAAGGGGGGCTTTACAAGGACGTATCACGGGCCCAATTGGAACTATAAATGGATTCGTGAGCTCTATTGTTTTGAAGCAGGGAGCACGACCTGTATTCTGTAAAGCCAGGCCAGTGCCGTACGCCCTGGAAGACAAAATTGAAAAAGAGTTGAAGGAACTGGACGCGGCAGGTGTGTTGTACCCGGTATGCGAAAGCCAATGGACGTTCCATTGCAGTAGTTCTGAAGAGCGACGGAGAATCTGTCACGCTATGTGACGACCACCATTATCCCTAATTGGATCGAAAAACAGCGCAAAAGACGACCACCACAGCAAAGAAACACAAGACGAGCGCTGTCTTGAATCACATTGTTTAAATCACATTGTACTTAAATTGATTAAAGAAAATGTTCTTGGTCTAACTTTCACCACTGAGGTCACCAGTGATAGCAAGCTACATGATAAGTGGGAGGCTTAGCGCGGAACAGACAAGGACAAGAGAGGCACACAGGACGAGCGCTAACTTACAACTGAGAATTGGAAGGGAAAATGTACGAACTCGAGGAAAAATATGTGCGCATGCCCTATAAAGCCCTGAATTTGCATGACTGGAAAGATAAATCAAGATAATCTAGGGCCACCCAAAGGCAGATAAAACAGAAGAAATAGAGAAGAAATACCGGAAGCATACAAAAACTTACACAGCATTTAAAAACAATGCTTCCTTTTTCAACAGAATAACCGACGTTTCACTTACACACTTATACAGGTTTTTTGTATGCTTACACAAGCATACAGGTTTTTTGTATGCTTCCGGTATGTCTTCTCTATTTCTTCTGTTTTATCTGCCTTTGGGTGGCCCTAGATTATCTTGAATTATCTTCCCAGTCATGCAAATTCAGGGCTTTATAGAGCATGCGCACATATTTTTCCTCGAGTTCGTACATTTTCCCTTCCAATTTTCAGTTGTAAGTTAGCGCTCGTCCTGTGTGCCTCTCTTGACCTTGTCTGTTCCGCGCTAAGCCTCCCACTTATCATGTATTACCAACTAGACCAGAACTCTACTTTGCTCAAGTTCATAGCAAGCTGCAGTTTTTGGACCTGCGTTTGACTGTTGAGACGGGCCATATCTGCTGGGAATACCTACCTAGGTTAGTGAAACCATTGTTAAATTTTAAATCGTATCACTCTAGGATAGTAAAAACAGGAATTGTGATCTCATCTCTGATGTATGTTTATCAAAATCTTGTGAGCATATGGTAATCGGCAGCTTCAATGATCAGATTGGAGGACTCAAGGCATCTTGCTACCAGGATGATGTGTTATTGTTGGATTGTAACAAGATAAGCAAAATCTCAAAAGTCCAGCCTTGGTGCCTTGTGGGGAAAAGGAAATTAAAGGAAAAAGTTGGCCGTTCTGCCTTATGTACACCGCCCGTCACACAATCTTAAAAATGTGGCAAAACGTTATGGCATAGAGATTGTTTTTTCTGCACCTAAAAAAACTTAAAAGTGTTCGTACTATTTTGGAAAGAAAAGCTGAGCATCAGAACGAACATGAACCAACATGTGGGCTTAAGCATGGAACAAAGCATGTGCCGTGTGCTGAAGGTGTAGTCTACCAAATCCCACTGTCATGTGGACAAGTGTACATTGGGCAGACGGGGCGGTGCATTAATACACGTTTAAAAGTTCATGCAAACAACTTCATCATCATCATCATCAGCCTGACTATTACCACTGCAGGGCGAAGGCCTCTTCCATATTTCTCCACTTAACCCGGTTCTGTGCTAGCTGCCTCCACTTGATCCCTGCAAACTTCTTAACCTCATCCGCTCACCTAACTTTCTGCCGCCCCCTGCTACGCTTTCCTTCCCTTGGAATCCCGTTTGTTACCCTAAGCGACCATCGGTTATCCTCTCTTCGCCCTACATGTCCTGTCCATGTCCATTTCGTGTTCTTAATTTCCACTAGAATGTCGGTAACTTGAGTTATTTCTCTGACCCACTCTGCACGCTTCCTATCTCTTAATGTTACCCCTACCATTTTTCGTTCCATAGCCCGCTGTGTTGTCCTCAACTTAAGTAGAACTCTCTTGGTTAGCCTCTACGTTTCAGTCCCATAGGTAAGTACATGTAAGATGCAACTGTTGTACACTTTCCTCTTGAGCGATACCGGTAAGCTGCTAGTCATAATCTGCGAGTGCTCAGGCGCTAACAAATCTACTAATCTCGTTGACCACGTCTGTGACTGCAAGTCTTGTTACCCTTCACTGCACTATTCTGATATCCTCTAACCCTCTATAAACACCTGGCCCGCTTACACGTGAGATAATGGAGGCCTACCACATCAGGAAAAAAAACTAGGTTGTGCGTTAGTAAGCCATCCATTTTTCTTCACGAACGTGAAATAGCATGCCTGCATCCTACGCAGCAACACGTGTTTGTGCTTGTCCTTTTTTTTCATATATTGTGTTCCCCCTTTAAATAAACTTCCAGTTGTGAGACAGCGTTCGTCTTGTGTTTCTTTGCTGTGGTGTTCCTCTTTTGCGCTGTTTTTCCATCCAATATATTCCACCAACTCGCCCGTTTGGCTATAGTGTTGATGTGTCCCTAAATCCATGTATAACCGCAGCTCATAACCCGCTGCCGTTGCTGGAAGATGTTGTGGTTTCTACATGGACATAGGCCACCAACCACCGCGGGTTCGAGCGTCGCGCGAGCCGAAGCCCCGATCAGCCGTCACCGCGCGCGCACTGAAACATTGCAGCGCGCACTCAACCTCCACCGGGAGGAGAGCACTTCGCTGCAAGGACACCAACCTCCAAGTTCACAAAGGAGACGTTTATTGAAACGCCATCCTCCAGCGGCACACACACACACACACACACACACACACACACACACACACACACACACACACACACACACACACACACACACACACACACACACACACACATACACACATTTACAAACGCACATACGCATATTTACAAACGCACATACACACACATACGCAGTCACCGTGTCAAGGGAGCGCGCGAGGAGCAAGGCTCCCCTGCGCGCACAAGTGACACGGAGTGCGCGCCGCAAGCACGCAAGGGCGTGCTGTGATCTCTCTCGCAGTGACCAAAGGGTTCCTTTGAGAGAGTGTGGGCAACCACCGCAAGGTACGCCTGTCGCGGATCGTTGGATCACGATCGACAGGCTCGAGTTGTGCTCTCAGGTACGACCCGGAGCAGACGAACTCGAGTACACACTGGTCTGCGCGGACAAAGGCCGGCAGACAAGAACAGTTGCGTACGCACCTTGCGATGTCTCGGAGGGGTCTCTCTCTGGGCTCCGCTCGGACAGTCGCGCGAGCGCGGCTGTCGAAGCGGTGCCGTGTTCCCGCCAAAAGGCGCCAATGAGAACAGCCACTGCGACGCCAGGGCGGAGCTGTGGTCCGAACGACAGTGACAAGTCGTCCGAGCCCCTCTCCGCCGCCCTAGGCGGGAGAAAGGGAACGGGGAGAACAACTGGGAAGCGGGCGGCGGCCGCGCAAAGGGCAGCCGCAGCAAGCCCGAATCCCACATCCTCCTCTCCTTAATTGCCCTCCTACCCATCAGTGAAAGCACGCGGCAGGTCCCCAGCATGAAGAAAAGAATGCTATCCTCACGCAACAAGTCAACTACACTTCAGTTCCAGCAAGAAAAGATCTCGAAAAGACAGACACTCAAGAAAGACAAACATTAGCAAGGCGCACAAAAAAAATGAACAAGATGACATGAAGAATAATGTACAAAGTTCCGGAGGCTAAGTGACAACGACTATGTACAGAACACAATCATGTACAGAACACAACTATGTACAGAAGTTCTATGTACAAACACAACTATGTACAGAAGTTCCAAAGTTCGTCGGTGCAGCTCAGGGAGCCTGCGGTGACTCACCGCTCGTTGACTTCTGGGTGGCCAACGTTCATCCTTGGCTGCAAACGATCTCGGTCGGTGGTGGTACAGGTTAGGTGCAGGGACAGCGAACACGCGGAAGGGGCCCCGGGTGTGGAAAGTCCGTGACTCCGTGGCGATCCAAGGCGCACATGGGAAGACCGCGCGGGGCTTCCTTTCTACCGCGCTCCGCACACGCCGGCAAACACACATGGAGTGACGTCGTCGCCTCCACGCCCAGGCACGCACACGCACAGCCACTCACACACCAAAGGGTGATGCCGACCTTCCGCGGCGAACCTGTCCCGAGCACCTTCGCAACCACGGCGGCCTTGGGTGAAAGGGGCATCGTCATGCTCCCCGTCCCCAAACGGCCCCGACTTCATTTCCACACACACAGAAAAACCGCGCGTCGGGGCTGCCTAATGAACAGCCCTCGCAATTTCAAGAAGAAAGATGAGTGAAGACACGCTGTACAAAATAAGGCACTCACTGTACAATATTTACAAGATAAGAAGCAAGAATGGAAACAGAAGAAAGCGAAAAATGGGAAACAGAGGCACACACAAAAAAATAATAATAAAGCACACAGGCTGGAACTGAACGAGCCAGAAAAGGGGGAGACCAACCTTGCTTCCGGGTAGGGTTGAACGAGCAAGCTCTCTCGGTGAGGCGGTATGCCTTCGGTTGCGGAAAAGGCCCGCCGTCCGGCATCAATCACACAGGTGAACGTCGCCTCACCTTGTACCGGTGCGGGGCACGGCTGCGTTCCACCGCATCGGGTGTGCCTTGGCGCTTGCCTGTGGTGACAATGGGCACCAGCGCAAGCTCGTCAGACCATTACGCATAGGCCTTCAGGTGTGCAATGTAGGCACGGCTGGCTTTCCCCATAGGGGGATTCTCCAGCAATGAGCCCCTGCTTGTTACTGGGGAAATGCCCCATGAAATCGCAGGTGGCCATCTGCCACGGACGCACACTGTCAGTTGGTTTCGTCATGCCCGGTGGCTTGCCACCCCTTGACTTCTCCATTTGACAGACATGGCAGGAACGGCAAAAGCGGAAAATGTCGCGCTTCATGCCGGCTGCAGTCACCGATTGACTCAGTTTCTTTGAACCTTGGAGCCACTCAGATGACCAGCCAATGGTTTGTCGTGAGAGAACGCAACAGAGCGCCGCTCAGACATTGGGGAATAGCCACTTCAAATGGTTCATGGACTCATCATCTGTGGCTGTGTATTTCAGCGCGAGCCCGTCATGGCCCAGCAAACATGAATCCCCGGGGCACGCCGCGACACACGCTGGCTCGTGCCCCCCTGCGCCCGCTCAATACAAGTAGCGTAACGGCGCTGCGCCCGCTGCAATACAAGCAGCGTAACGGCGCTTCGTCTCCCAGAGACCGTCGCTGACATCGCGACAAAACGGGTCATTTTGCTGGACCGTCGTAGCTCTTCATGGCCGAAAACGATCCCAGTCATCTCAAAGGAGAGCCTGGTTTCGTCCCCCCGCAGGTTCGCAGCAAAACTTCCGCTAGCATCGGCGTCTCAGATGTGCTCACAAAGAGCTTTCACCCTCGCCTGCTTTGCGAAGCGCTGCTTACCCGGATAGCAGAATGGGGGACCCGTCTGCGGGCGTCCCCTCCGTGCCGCTCTGCGGCTCGTCCGCTGTTTCGCCCCCTTCGCCCGCCGTCCGTAAAGACGCCGCCGCGGGCGAGTGGGGCACGGGATAGCGCGTTGGCTACCACGTTCGTTCTCCGCTGTAGATACTGCACCGAAAAGTCGAAATGCTGTACCAAGAGAGAATGGCGCGCCAGCCGGCTCGCAAGTTCAAGGAGCCGCATCAGCCAACTGAGCGCGCTGTCGGTCCGGTTTCCAGAGGGAGCCCGGCCGACGCCTCGCCGTTCCCCGAACAGAAATGTCTGCAAGCGGGGTACGGGTGCTGTTGTGCGGAGATGCCGGCAGCGGCGGCGTCGCGCACATTGCTTCCGCAACGGCGTAAAGCTCAAACAGCGGAGGCATATGGTCAACGGTCCCACCGCAGGGTGGTCCAAAGAACCATGTTCGTGTTTCAGTGCCTTTGCCGAGTGCCGCGCAGAGGGCGGCAGGCATGGCGCATGAGCTTGATCGTCAAGGCGACCGGCTCGGCCGATGTGCTGTCCAACGACTCATGGAGCCAGGGACAATTCAAGTTGGGCGCCAGTTGTGGTTTCTACGTGGACATAGGCCACCAACCACCGCGGGTTCGAGCGTCGCGCGAGCCGAAGCCCCGATCAGCCGTCACCACGCGCACTCTGAAACACCGCAGCGCGCACTCAACCTCCACCGGGAGGAGAGCACTTCGCTGCAAGGACACCAACCTCCAAGTTCACAAAGGAGACGTTTATTGAAACGCCATCCTCCAGCGGCACACACACACACACGCACACCCATACACATATTTACAAACGCACATACGCATATTTACAAACGCACATACACACACATACGCAGTCACCGTGTCAAGGGAGCGCGCGAGGAGCAAGGCTCCCCTGCGCGCACAAGTGACACGGAGTGCGCGCCGCAAGCACGCAAGGGCGTGCTGTGATCTCTCTCTCGCAGTGACCAGAGGGTTCCTTTGAGAGAAAGTGGGCAACCACCGCAAGGTACGCCTGTCGCGGATCGTTGGATCACGATCGACAGGCTCGAGTTGCGCTCTCAGGTACGACCCGGAGTAGACGAACTCGAGTACACACTGGTCTGCGCGGACAAAGGCCGGCACACAAGAACAGTTGCGTACGCACCTTGCGATGTCTCGGAGGGGTCTCTCTCTGGGCTCCGCTCGGACAGTCGCGCGAGCGCGGCTGTCGAAGCGGTGCCGTATTCCCGCCAAAAGGCGCCAATGAGAACAGCCACTGGGACGCCAGGGCGGAGCTGTGGTCCGAACGACAGTGACAAGTCGTCCGAGCCCCTCTCCGCCGCCCTAGGCGGGAGAAAGGGAACGGGGAGAACAACTGGGAAGCGGGCGGCGGCCGCGCAAAGGGCAGCCGCAGCAAGCCCGAATCCCACAATGTGTTTGCATCATTGGCAGGGGGGACTTGTTTCAGTGTACTGGATTTATCGAAAGCGTACTTGCATCTTGAAATGGATAGCCCTTCGCAAGAGTTACTAACGATAAACACACACCTCGGCATTTTTCGCTTCACGCGCTTACCGCTTGGTGTCGCAAGCGCCCCTGCCATTTTCCAATCGGTTAATGGATCGGATATTGGTTGGCTTGGAGGGTAGAGTGTGCAGTCTCGATGACGTTCTCATAACAGGAAAGACCGAACACGAGCGCCTGAGACGTACTGAACAGGTGCTACAGAGACTACGAACGCATAGCATACGTGCGAACGCCGGTAAATGTGAATTTATGAAACACCGAGTCCACTACCTAGGTAACGAAATCGATGCAGCCCGCATTCATCCCACGACAGATAAAGTAGAAGTCATATTGAAGGACCCAACCCAGGCTAGCGTCTCCGAGCTAACGGCTTTCCTAGAACTGGTGAATTTTTACGCTAGGTTCCTTTATCAAACAGCAACGGTCTTAGAACCACTCTACAAGCTGCTTAGAAAAGATTGTTCGTGGGAGTGGACAAAAGAGTGTGAAAGCAGCTTTCAGAAAGTTGCTTCTAAACGAGGAGTCAGTGCTAGCTTTGTACGATGGAAACAAACCGCTCCGCCTGACGTGTGACGCATCGGCCTATGGCCTCGGAGCAGCGCTAGAACATACTGAGGGTCAAGGCGAGAGACAGATCGCTTTCGCGTCCCGCACGCTTACAGCGACCGAAAGAAACTATGCAGAAATGAGCAAAAGTTTCACAAGTACTTGCTCGGTAGGCAGTTCAAAATAGTGACTGATCATCAGCCGCTGACGCAGTTCTTTGATCCGAGGAGACACTGCAGTCAAATAGCGATTGCAAAAGTGCAGCGATGGAAAAATTTCTTGGCCTCTTATCTGTATGTGATCAAGTATAAGAAGAGTCAACAAGTAGGACACGCAGACGGTTTATCGAGGCTTCCGCTGGAAACAAGAAATAAAAATTTTCTCGCCATTATTGGAGGCTCCCTTCACAGCCGAGGAAGTAGCTGAAAAGACAAGCAGGGACGAGGTTTTGAGCGCAGTAGTCGACATGACGTGGCGGGGTTGGCCACAAGAAACAGAGCAGCAGTACGTGTCCTTATTTTAATCGCCGCCGTGAGCTGTCGATATAGCAGGGTTGTTTGTTGTGGAACAATTGGGCTGTTATCCCGACAGCCCTCAAGCTAAGTGTTCTGTCTTTGATTAGAAAAAACTTAAGCGCAAATGAAATTGCCCTTCTTGTTTTCGCCTTCAGGCAATTTTATTTGCTCTGAAGTTTTTTCTAATCATTACGAACCAACTGGACCAACAAAAAGTTTTACTTCAGTACCTTTCTTCTACAGTGGGCCGTTCGCTATGCTTCTCTGCTCCTACGACACAACTGGATGCCCTCATCGACAATATCACATGATCAGGCACATCACGTACTGCCTTAAGAAAGGATTGGTTCCGTACGAAATTCATGTGCTTTTCGGCGAAGTCCGGCCTTCGTACGGACACGTCAAGAGGATGTGCAGGATTCTACGTTCCGAACAATGGAGGCAGGTTCGACTCTTTTTTTACGGGTTGCGGGTTATTTGCTACGTCAACACTATGGCCTGTTCGCTGATAAAAGTTTCGGGAATATAAATGACGAGCAGCTCAAGCCATGGAGTACCGGGGGCGTCACATGTTGAACCCCACCCTTAGAGCTTATGGCAAGAAGCAACAATGAGGAGCTGTAAAGATAATAGGGGACGTTCAGGTCACAGAAGAAATCAACCGGGTCCTTGAAAAAGAACCGAAGCTCAGCCTAGAACCTCTGGTTGGGGCCCACGAGCACCTTTCCCTGAACAGGCGTATCGCCAGAAAAGCGTCACCAGAGAATCGTGAGCGCTGTCGTCTAGACGGAGTAGATGCTCTGTCAAGAACCGTTTCAAAGGATTCCACCCACGGAAGGTCTCAGATCAACAAGGTCATCGCCAATTTTAGGTCTGCGCTTGCTCCAAGCTGACAATGAAGGAGGTTTTGTAGGGGTGCCGCCTGGACTCTACGGTGAAAAGACCTCCTGAACAGTGCAAAAGAACTTTACTCTGACTAGCCTGAAGCCGAGCAAATTGAAATCGCGGGCTATTGAAATGTGTAGGAACTTCGAATTGGAGCAGTTGGTAAACGCAATAAGTCTAGAGAAAAAAAGCTCTGAGTATGTTTTTCACTGCTAAGACTCATAAGGACGACATTTCTTTCTGGTGTATCGTTAGTGAGCGAAATGCATGGCAAAGACATATTAGCTAATTACTCTTAAAGCAGCTTAACGCGCTTGCTGTTGATGACCCCTTTGCTACAATGAAATCGACAAAAATTATAAATTTTTTCAATCCTGTGAAACCGTTGGAAATATGTTTTCGGTTGACGCCAAGGACCTTTTCTATTATATTCCCCACAAAGAACTGTTTTCTGCTGTTCAGTTCAGCATTGAAAAGAAAGCAGTTTTTTTTTTAAATTCAGCTGGTATTTCTATGGAAGGCTTTCTATCCTTGCTGGAATTTTACCTTATGCCAGTGTCATACAATTTAATAATAAGGTGTACATCCAAAGGAAAGGAATATGCATCGGATCCTTTGTCGCGCCAGTGATAAGCAATATTTTCTCGCAGTCGTTGACAAGAATCTGGATAGTATAGATTCGACAAAAGCAAGGTGTTGAAAGTTTTCAGGTATGTCGACAATTTTTGAGTACTGTTAAGGAAGCAAGACACTACTACTTACCAGTCCATTGTTAGGGAAATTTTAGCTGGTTTTAAAGACCTTAGTTATGGTTTGGAATATACCTGTGAATTGCCAAAAGATAATAAGCTACAGGTTTAGACTTGGAGCTCATCTTGAAACAAGCAAAGATTTGCTGGATGTACAAACCTCGCAGCCAGAAGGAACTTCTATCCTACAAATCGTTCCATTCTAAAACAGTTGAACGGGCCATAGCGACATTGAGATTATATTCAGAAAAAATAAATCCTGTTCGCACAGCATACAGGAAAGTTTTCAGTTGGAGGTTGCACGATTGCAATAAGCGTTGTTTCCGCAGACAGTAATTTCGGCAGTGGCTTCAGAAAGTCAAGGGCAAGAAAATAAATGATAAATCAGAGAACAGCAGGGTGAGACCTGTTGTTATTCCGTACACCCACTGGTGCAGCACATTATTTGAATAAAGTTGCTAATAAGTTCAATGTGCCTGTTGTGTTTTCCGCCCCTCGTAAGCTGGCTACATTGTGTTCCAGGATCAACAAGGAGCGCCCAAATGAGCAAACCTGTGGTGTAAATCATGCTCATATGTTTGTCGGTTGTAAGAAGGGGTTATCTACCAGATTCCTTTAACATGAGGCAAGGTGTATATAAGATAAACGGTAAGATGCCTGAATGAACGTCTGAGGGAACACGAACGCCTGCTCGGAAAACGAACTGGGTCCAATTTTGCGGTTCATTGCAGCAAATGTAAATTCATGTCTCGGTTACGTGAAACAGTGATTCTGGACAGAAGTCGAGATAGCATAGGCCGAGAATTAAAGGAAGCTTTTTCTTTATAAACCAAAAAGGCTCAGCGTGTGCGAGTGAAGCGTCAATAACGCTCTATAAGAGCGAAATTGCCTTCTTGAAGCCCTTTGTTAAATTTTAGTTATTGACCGAGGCATGCCTGCCTCATTCATCGCCCATGTACTTGTTAGTCGTATACTTTGTCAGGAATGGAATGTATTTAGTCCATCTTTTAGCTTTTCACCCTGTTTTCGGGTTATCGCTCTTATGACCTTGTACTATGTCGCACTGACTCATCTGGTTTTTTCTGACAATGATTCCGCGCAAGCCTGTTTCATTTTTCGTCCGTGTTTGTTAAATGCTTCGTCCATGTCAACTAAACATCTTACCATTATATTTGAGTTCCATCATCTTTTAGCCTTATCATCTGCTCTGCATTTTATCGCTTTAAGGCCCTTTACACCATGTGACTGCATCTTATTGTTCTACCACCACTCTCGTATTTATTGCGCATGTTTTGCTCAATAAAGATTAGTTGTCAGCAGCGCTCTTTCCTGTCCCTTCTTCTTTTCGCCTTCGGGTAATTTCATTTTCGCTGAAGTTTTTCTAATCATTATGGACCAACTAGCCGGCCTCGGCGGCCGCTTTTCGGTGAAGGTGAAAAGCAAGGCGCCCGTGTGCTGTGTGATAAAACAAATCTAAACATCATACTCGGTCTCCAAAAGAAGGCAATTTGACTGATCGCTGGTGCATGCTACACTGCCCATACAGAAACATTATTTCCGAAATATAGGATTCATCGTGTACATACCATGTTTGAGTATCGTCTACTTCACTGCCTTAAACTGTCACCTCAATGCTTAACTGACTTCTTGAAGAATATATCTGGATTTAAGCCTTACGAGAAACCCTTTCACACCAGAAGTAAACAAATATGGGATGTTCCTCGAACGAGGACGTTATACGGTAACCAGAGCCTTCGTTTTACTTTACCATGCATATTAAATCATTATAGCATACACAACCCAAACATCTTTACCGCGTCAATTAAGGACTTTAAGCTATATTTTATCATTTCCGCAATGTCTCATCGTACTTTTCGTTCCTTGCCTTAAACATTATTACAAGAATAGTTACTTCATTTTCATTACGTTTTGCCATATTTCGTGCATATTGTTACACTATTGTGGGTCGTTAATTTACTGTGCTATTTTTTTAACTTGCTGTTCATTTGTATATATGTGCTCTTTCTGTGCTTCATAATTTTCATGTTATATATGTATATCTTCGCCTTAATGTCACACGTCCTGTTGCTCTGCCGTTACTGGGCCTCGGGCATCTCTCAAGCTATCGTTGTGTTTTTTTGCCCGAGGCCCATTTCCTGTATTTTACTGGACATAATTTTTTTTTTCAATTTTTTCGATGTCAGTGCACGTTAAAGAACCCCAGGTGGTCGAAATTTCTGGAGTCCTCCACTACAGCGTCACAGCCTGAGTCGCTTTCGGACGTTAAACCCCAGAAAACAAACGTTTTATTTCAGTACCTGTTCTGTCTTTAATGCATGAGATCCACCCAGGAATGGCAAAAATAAAAATGCTGGCCCAAAGTTTGATTTGGTGGCCAAATATTGATACAGATTTGGAGGACATAGTACGAATATGTGAAGTCGGTCAAAGTGTGCGGAATTCCGTGCAGGCAGTACCGACTCAACCTCGGCCAAGCTGCAAATCCTTGGGAGAGGGTTCATTTGGATTTTGCGCAAGTAGAAGGGAAGCCATTGCTGCTGCTGGTAGACGCCTACTCTAAATGGCTCGAAATAGAAGTAATGCATAGCACATCAGCCTTGGCCACGGTGCAGGCGGCAAGGTGCAGATTTGCGGCGTACGGTCTACCCAATGTTGTGGTGACAGACAACGGCCCACAATTCAGATCCAGTGAATTTCAACTCTTCTAGAGCAAAATGGTGTAAAGGCCATTTTCACGCCACCATATCACCCTCAATTCAACGATGCAGTGTAAATATTTGTGCAGACAGCAAAGAGGGGTATCTTGAAATTGCAGCTCGAAGATGAGAAAGCCAGCCGAAGGTGGTGCTTACAGCACCGCATTGATAATTTTTTGTTTTCATACAGGACAACGCCTCATTCATTCACAGAATTAGCGCCCTGCGAATTGTTTCTCGGACAAAAAATTTGAACCAGACTGTCCATGCTGAAACCATGCAAAATGACAGTATGAAAAAACAGAAGTGAAAAAAAAAATACGCTATCGGCAGATGCGAGAAGGGGAAAGAGCCGCGCGTTTACGCCAGGAGAAGAGGTATATGTCCGCACTTTTCGCAACGAAAGGGTGAACTGGTGGCTTGGAAAAATTAAGGTGTCAAAAGTGAATTTCCAGGTGCGGGTAGGCGGAGTTCTTCGGTTTTGTCATGTAGATCACATTAGATGTAAAATAGAATTGTCAAGGGTTCCCTGGTCCGAGATGCCTATGTCTGCGAACGCAGAGCCTCAAAGCGAGACGGTACCCGAAATTTCACTGAGTGAAGGTATATTAGACACCGGCACGTCCGTGCCGTCGTCGGTGCCATCGCGAGAGGGATCAGTTTACGAAACGACTTCCACACTGCAGCCAGTAGGACCAGGGCCCCTGCAACGATCCACTAGGACCCGCCGAGTGCCGGAAAGGTATGGGTACCAGTTATCGCTTGGTATAGTGATCCAAAATAAGGGGAGGAAAAGTGTTGCGTATTATAACCAGCAGGGGGCCACGGCCCTCTGTACCGCAGCGCCACAATGATATAAATAGCCTGCCAGGTAAGGAGACGCATTCTTTGGTGTTCCGTGTATGTACCGACAAGCCGTCGACAATAAACCCGTTCCACCGGCTTCTCGACTCTAACACCCTGGCTACGTCTGCCACTTAAATGCAGGCCAGTGAGGCTAGTTTGTGCGGTCAGACCTGTAACGCAACGGAGAGTGTTTGGAATATCCGGCTCCTTCCAATCCGCCCTTTGGACGTGACCCTGCATGGCTATGTTGCCACTTGAATGCCAGCCAGTGAGGCTCGTTTAGCAATGCTGTCCGAGGAAATAGACGGCATGAATTAGGATATAATAGTACTTACCAATCTAAGTAAGGCATATACACTAGTTAAGAGCTGACATGTATTATGTTACAGAGTCTAGCAGGGTAGATGTGTAAGCCAGTTGGTGAGACATAAGGAAAAAAACCGCAGCAGACACAGGACGGAGGCTGGAGACAACACAGGGCGGTACTGGCAACTGAAAAGTTTATTGAAAAAACAGGGACATTTAAAGACAGATGGTACATGTGACCTTACAATCTGGTAACGTGGACTGAAACATGAAAACCAAACAATACCTTCGGCGAAACTTAAAAGACAACAATCAGCACGTGGAAGTTGATGAAAGGATGATAACAAACATAATCTGTAAAAGAGGAAATCATTACAAAATAATCTGAACAATCTACAACAGCACATTAATGAAAAGACAAAGATCTCCGCACTAGATGAGCATGAAACAAATTTTTAAACGACCGACAACCAGAGGAGAAAGTGGATGCATAAAAACAAAAAAGTAAAACAACCACCCAAGAAGCCACATGTCAAGGAAATCTAGTTCTTTTTGGAGGAGAGCGACAGAAGGTGAGCTAACGCATTCATCTGGATGCGAACGCTGGATGGCAACCGCCTCTACAATCCCTCTTTCAAGTTGTCCCTTCCTTCTTCCTATAATCTCAGTCTGGCTGAACTGTGGGCAACAGCCCCGACAACTGCGGCAGTGATTCGGCAAATTCGAGCCCCCTGCCTCCCCCAAGGAACGCGCGTGTTCTCGTAAACGGTCATTTAAGCACCTACCGGTTTGTCCAATATAAACGTGCCCACAACTGAGGGGAATCTTGTAAATAACCCCTGTCGCACATGCAACACGCTTGTTTACTTCTAGGTGTTTGACGCCACACGTGTCTGATCTGGAAACATTATTTCCCACCAAATTGCACAATCTGGACAGTTTGCAAGGGGCAGAAAGAACAATATCAACGCCATATTTACCTGAAATCTTTTTAAGATTATGTGAAACCTTATGAACGTAAGGAATGACTTCAAGTTTCTTCTGGCTATTAGTTTGTAAGGAGACAGGTTGTTTTTCTTTTTCTTTCTTGCGTACCTTCTTGGCCACCGATTCGGCAAATCGCCCTTAACAGGAAACTCGGGTAACCTGCCTTCTCCAGTCGCTCCACTTGAAGATGAAACCTAGAATGCAGCATGTGAACGCATGATTTTAAAACCGCAGATCTAAAACATGAAGAGGCTAGGCCTCGCTTCACCACCTTAGAATGAAAAGGATCGAAAGGCAACAAGGCTTTCCTCGTCCTGGGTTGGAAGGCCAAACATACATGATCACTGCGGTTAAAAACCAGTTTAAGATCTAAAAACTGAATGGAAGCCTTTTGTGAAAGTTCCAAAGTGAATTTAAGAAAGCTTGAGAAACTAGAAAAGTCGCCTAATATCTCGTTAGCTGCTTCTGCTAGGACGTCATCGGATGAAAGTTTCAAAATAATCAAAAAATCATCTACTTATCTAAATATCTTTGCAATGAAAGGTTGTGTTAACTTAAGCTCAAGCAAACGGTTTAAATGCGCAAGAAAGATTTCACACAGCACAGGGGCGACGCTAGATCCTATACATATTCCCTTCTTCTGAACGTACAATTTTTTGTCAAAAGACACAATGGTGGAACAAAGATAAAAAGAAAGGAGCTGCAGAAAAGAATCTGGTGACACACCACAGGAGTTCTGGAACCAAACCACTGCGCAAACGTCAATCAACTCTCTTACTGCGCTGAAAAGTTCTTCGTGCGGTATCGAGTAAAACAACTCTTCCACATCGACGGACAGCGCTGAGTTGGCACCTGCAATGCCGGACCTCAACGCTGCAACTAGGCGGTCAGACCCACCGATCTTGAAAGGATCCTCTAGATTAAGTTCGTCCAAATGGGTTTTAAGAAATTTGCTGACTTGTGCCTGCCAGCTTCCTCTTTCTGTGACGATAACCCTGAAAGGACACAGATCTTTGTGCGTCTTTGCCGTAAAAAACATGCTCAGTACATCCAGATCGCTTCCCAACATCTGTTTTGACTACTTCGGCAGGTTAAGACCGCCCAAGAGAGCAAGCGCCTCGCTTTTCACATTCGAAGGCTTTTTAGATACTGGCTTGAAATTCTTACTCACAGCATTAATGGCTTTTTCTTGAAATAAGCCCTGTAGGAGTACGGTGAAACCACCTTCCTTGTCAGCCTGAAGTAGAGCAATATCGCTATCGTGAAAAAACTTCACGCAAAACTTTTGAACTACCGGACTTCGTAAAATGCCTTCTGAAACTTTCGACGCTTTCAAAAAGGCAGGATGCTCTCTCTTCAGCCGGTGCCTTGTTGGCCACTCGATGTACTGACGCTAGGAGGTCATACTTGTCAACCGATGGTTCCAAGCAGTACTTTGGGCCATGCCTCCACTTCCGCAGGAATTGTCGCAATGCCGAGGAAAGTAACTGGAACAACACCCACTTTTCTTTTGTCTCTCCTTGGAAGTTGGAGAAGGCAGGTTACCCGAGTTTCCTGTTAAGGGCGATTGCCGAATCGGTGGCCAAGAAGCTACGCAAGAAAGAAAAAGAAAAACAACCTGCCTCCTTACAAACTACTAGCCAGAAGAAACTTGAAGTCATTCCTTACATTCATACGGTTTCACATAATCTTAAAAAGATTTCAGGTAAATATCAAATCAAATCCAATCAGATTTATTTTCCAAAAAGTGGATGGTCGCCTGGGCTAAAAGCTGTGCAAACAGCTTGGCAGAGGCCCAGGAAACCGGTACACAACAGAGCAGGAGCAAACAGCAGATTCCAAAAGTTCGTTAACAATATGACCATGACATCAAAAGTATTATACAATGTATATCTCTGCAGCACGATATGAAAACAAAACAAAAAAGTTGATCAATGATGAAAACAATGGAACAAGCTGAATGCAGAAAGTTAGTAAAGGTAAGTATGATATTTAAAGACCACATGCATGAATAGATTATATATGCACGAAGTAGGTTCTTAACTGCTTAGGACTAAAACCAACTGTGTTTTTATGTTTGTTGAGAAAAACGGGAAGATTACGAGCCAAGGATTGTACTTTATAGTTTGTTCTAAAATGTGGTAGAGACCACGTGTCAGTGCATCTAGTGTTTACTATTGCAGTGCGCTGTTCAAGAGATGCAAGTTTTACCAAGAAATTACCCATACCTGTCGAACCGAAATATGTTAATTGTAACAAACGATATTCATAAATATTGTCCACACGGATCATATTAGGTGATGTTGTTAAGGGTTGAACATTTGATGTTGGTTCTAAGTTTGCGATGAGACGAATAATTTTTCTTTGCAACACAAGAAGCTTGTTCATATTTGTTTTAGTTGTTGTTGCCCATACTAGAGTACAGTAGTTAACATGAGAAAGGAACAGAGCATAGTAAATTTGTAGTCTAGCACTTATGGGAAGCAATATGCGACAACGTGAAATTACACCAGTAACAGTCGAGAGCTTTCTAGAAATATGGTTTATATGAGCGTCCCATCTAAGATGCGAAGAAAAGTATACATCTAGAACCGTATGCTCGTGAACTATTTTTATGTGCTGGTCTTGAAAAATGAATGGATCTAGAGGAGGAACTACTTTATTATTAGCTCGAAATATAATGGCTTTGGATTTAATTGGGTTTACCTTGATTTTATTTGCTTTGGTCCAGGCTGAGAGTTTACTAAAGACATCATTAGATTTTAACACTAGTTGGCTGATATTATTCGCAAAAATAAGTAGGGTACTATCATCAGCATAGATCACAAATCGATCTGAGGTTTCAATGTTGACAATATCATTTATATAAGTGTTAAATAAAAGGGGGCCCAAAACACGTCCTTGTGGTACGCCACATACTATTGGTAAGAGAGATGACCTTTCGTTATTGATGCATACGCACTGGTGCCTATTTTCCAGGTAAGATTGCAGTAGAGCCAAAGCTGTTCCACGAATTCCATAAGATGAAAGTTTATTATAGAGAATACTGTGATCGATGGAGTCAAACGCTTTGCTGAAATCGATAAATATTTCTGCTGTCAGTAAATTATCATCATCATCATCATCATCAGCCTGATTATACCCACTGCAGGGCGAAGGCCTCTCCCATATTTCTCCACTTAACCCGGTTCTGTGCTAGCTGCATCCACTTGACCCCTGCGAACTTCTTAATCTCATCCGCCCACCTAACTTTCTGCCGCCCCCTGCTACGCTTTCCTTCCCTTGGAATCCAGTTTGTTACCCTCAGCGACCATCGGTTATCCTCCCTTCGCACTACATGTCCTGCCCATGTCCATTTATTCTTCTTAATTTCCACTAGAATGTCGTTATCTTGAGTTATTTCTCTGACCCACTCTGCACGCTTTCTATCTATTAATATTACCCCTACCATTTTTCGTTCCATAGCCCTCTGGGTTGTCCTCAACTTAAGTAGAACTCTCTTGGTTAGCCTCCACGTTTCAGCCCCATCAAATTATTATGAATATTTGCCAAAATTATTTCCTTCAGGCTTAGCAAAGCAGCCTCAGTAGAGCGACCCTTTCTAAAACCACAATGTGAGTCTGTTAAAATTCTTTTCTTGTCAAAAAAGTTTGCGATACGAGAAAAAATTACCTTTTCTAATCCCTTAGAAAACACTGGGAGTACGGAAATTGGCCTGTAATTAGATACAAGATTATGATCCCCTCTTTTAAATAATACAGACACCCTTGCACGTTTCATAGCAGTGGGAAATATACCAGACTCAAGTACCAGATTGAAAATATGAGCTAAAGGAGATGTTAAGAATTCTAATGCGTATTTAACGGGTTTAATTTGAATATTATCGGCATCTAACGACCTACTGTTATTTAGGGCCATGAATGTGTTGTATATTTCGTTTTTATTAGTAGGATCAACAAATATGCTTTCAACACTGTTATAAGCTAGGGAAACTGTATCTGATGAAGTACAAATTGGTAGTGCAGCGTTTACAAAGTAGTGGTTGAAGTGATCTGCCAAGTCACGATCTTTCAGATTACGCCCATTTACGGTAATTGTTGTTAGAATTGAACGAGAGCCATCACGTCCAAGGACATTATTTATAATTTTATATGCAGCACCAGGCCGTTGTCTGTTAATATTTGCGAACAGGTTAGCATAATAAGCATTCTTTGCGCGCTTTAGCTCCGCGTTTACTTGATTTCTTGTTTTTTTAAAATCCTTTAGCGCAGCTTCACAGCGCGACTGGAGAAATGAATGGTTTTTATTTCTGATTAATTTTAAATGCTGCCGGTTAACCCATGGTTTTCTTGTTTTATTTGATGGTTTTACTGATACTAACGGAAAATGTTTTGCGTATGTATTCAGAAAGAGTTTAATAAATTCAGCGTATGCCTCATTCACATCTAGTTTGCTGAAGACCGTAGACCAATCACAAGCAATTATGTCTTGTTTGAACGATTGCGGACTATCCTCGGTGATGGACTGAACTATTAGCGACTTCTTGCGTTCCCTTGCTCTTTTGAAAATAGTCTGATAGGTCATAAATACAGGGCAGTGGTCACTTATGTCAGATTTTAGAGTACCAGAGCTGTAAACAGCAGTATTATTGTTTGTCAAAATGAAGTCGAGCAACGATTGAGTACTGACAGTGATTCGTGTAGATGTTGTTAATAAGTTCAGAAAACCAGAAGAATGCAACACACTGTTAAAGCCACGAGTAGCTTTAGTATCATCAAGTAAATTTATTTAAGAGCGCCACTGCAGACAAGGCGGAAGTTGTTGCTGCACACATGTTCGAGCAAGAACCCAAACAACTGCATAAAAGAATTCATGCTACCTCCTGGTGGAGGATATACAACTGATATGGTTTCATTTTTGCTCTGTAAGGTTATTATCTTATATTCAGACGTTATTTTACTAAATTCAGGTACAATTTCGCAGTTCTTGCGCATTGTAACGTAAACCGCGACACCACCGCCCCGCCCCGTCTGCCTGTATGATTCAAAAAGAAATTATTGTAATCTTTTAATCTTAACATTTGGTATCCATCATAGTACCATGTTTCTGATAACATCTCAATGCTGAATTGAAAACTAAAGTCATTGAGAAATGAAGTAAGCATGTCCTCTTTTCCAGTCAACGACCGTGCATTGATATGTAGAACTGATTCAAAAGGGTTTTCTGGAACTTCAACATTTTTAGTAAAAGTGAATTCTTGACAATTGATTGCAGAATCCATGATATGATTGTCAATGTTCGTTGTTTTCAGCACAATCGGATTTACTCCGGTTTGGAAAATATCTCTTCTAGTCTACCTTTGCGCGGTATCAACACGGCTGAGCTGCCATCTGCTTGCTTTGCATAGATTTTGCCGTTGAATGCCCAGACAGATTTCCATTTCTGCTCGTGTTTCTTTTTCACAGCCATGACAGGCAATGTCTTGAGTGTTGGACAGAGGTGGTCATTGCGAAAACAGGTGGTTTATCATCAAGGCCGAGGTCATCATTTGTCAGGCGCGCTTTCTTTGCTTTCCTGAAAACAGCATCACGTTTCTTGCATGTGTTTTAAACTGTACAACAATGCTTTTTGTCCTATCAGTCTTTCGCGTGGGCACTCGATGGCAGACTTCTATATCGCTTTCCGTTATTGGTTCGTTCACAGCACAACCGATCTTAGAAAGCAAATCTGGTAAGCTTTCATTTTCTTGTTCAATAACACCCTGAAATTCGATGTTTGCTTTCCGAGAATACTGTTCCAGAGAGACCGTTCGGTCTTCAAGTACTTAAATTCTAGTTTCTGCTGTAAAGCAATTTTCGCGGAGGGATTCATTTTGCGTTGCCAGATCTTCTCTCTTCAAGACTTCTGCCTCCAGTTTTTGCTTTAGTTCCTCGATTGTTCCGTGAGCAAATTCAAGGCTCTGAACCAAATTTCTCTGTTCAGTTTTCAAATCCCGTATTTCACTGCGCGAATCCCTCTCTATGGACGCGCGAAACACTTTCAGCTCTTGCCTTATTTCCTCTTTGAACTTGTGGAGGTCGGCCTGTTTAACTGACATATCGCTTGCGATATGCAGGGCAAAATTAAAGACAGCGCTGAAATTGTAGGCCCAATCTGTTCCGTTTGTTAGGAACAGCAGTGCATGGTCAATACAAATGAATAACCAGAGCAGCAGCAGCGACAGCAGAACAATGAATTGATAAAAAATAAAGAAATAAGCACTATAGTGACAGGACTAACCTGCGCAAAAATAAGGGGCAACTTAGATGCTGCGCACTTTGCTGCCGCTGCTGCTGTTGTGATGATCTGCAGATGGCGACTTGAATTTATAGGCAGGGGCTCGCGGAAGGCCAGCAGAACTGTTTCCGTAAGGTTGGGCGTGCGCAGTTGCAGAAAACCTTGCACGTGTCGTCGGTTCCTGGGGTGGTGCGGCTGATAGGTGATGGTAGGAGGCGACAATGTAATGTGAGCTCAGCTGCGTCGGGAATCGGCCTGCGCGAGAATAAGGGGCAACGTAGATGCTGCACACTTTGCTGTCGCTGCTGCTGTTGTGATGATCTGCAGATGGCGACTTGAATTTATAGGCAGGGGCTCCCGGAAGGCCAGCAGGACTGTTTCCGGAAGGTTGGGCGTGCGCAGTTGCAGAAAACCTTGCACGTGTCGTCGGTTCCTGGGGTGGTGCGGCTGATAGGTGATGGTAGCAGGCGACAATGGAATGTGAGCTCAGCTGCGTCGGGAATCGGCCTGCGCAAGAATAAGGGGCAACTTAGATGCTGCACACTTTGCTGTCGCTGCTGCTGTTGTCGTTGATATTGTTCTTTCTGCACCTTGCAACCTGTCCAGATTGTGCAATTTGGTGGGAAAGAATGTTTCCAGATCAGGCACGTGCGGCATCAAACACCTAGAAGTAAACAAGCGTGTTGCATGTGCGACAGGGGTTATTTACAAGATTCCCCTCAGTTGTGGGCACGTTTATATTGGACAAACCGGTAGGTGCTTAAATGATCGTTTACGAGAACACGCGCGTTCCTTGGGGGAGGCAGGGGGCTCGAATTTGCCGATTCACTGCCGCAGTTGTCGGGGCTGCTGCCCACAGCTCAGCCAGACTGAGATTATAGGAAGAAGGAAGGGACAACTTGAAAGAGAGATTGTAGAGGCGGTTGCCATCCAGCGTTGGCATCCAGATGAATGCATTAGCTCACCATCTGTTGCTCTTCTCCAAAAAGAACTAGATTTCCTTGTCATGTGACTTCTTGGGTGGTTGTTTTACTTTTTTGTTTTTATGCATCCACTTTCTCCCCTGGTTGTCGGTGGTTTAAAAATTTTTTTGAACTTCTTGTTTTGGATTCGTTTCATGCTCATCTAGTACGGAGATCTTTGCCTTTTCATTCTGTGCTGTTGTAGATTGTTCAGATTATTTTGTAATGATTTCCTCCTTTACAGATTATGTTATCATCCTTTTATCAACTTCCACGTGCTGATTGTTGTATTTTAAGTTTCGCTGAAGGTCTTGTTTGGTTTTCATGTTTCAGTCAACTTTACCTGATTGTAAGGTCACATGTACCATCTGTCTTTAAAAGCCCCTGTTTTTTTCAATAAACTTTTCAGTTGCCAGTACCGCCCTGTGTTGTCTCCAGCCTCCGTCCTGTGTCTGCTGCGGTTTTATTTTCCTTATGTTACCGAGGTTTACCGTAGTGACGAGTACTAGAAGTAGTGTTGCTTATCAATAAGCATATAGCTGATAAGATTGATGGGCTCTATAGCATTAATGAGACGGTGGGAGACATGGTATCTAGGCCAAATAATGGGCATGACGTGACAACAGGCCTACGCACCAACATGGAGGTATGATGACCAGACAGCCGAAAGCTTCTATGATGATGTAGAATCGCCAATGGGGAAAGTAAAAAACGCAGTATACTGTACTGGTGGGTGAATTCAGTGCTGAGATGGGCAACATGCAGGCTGGAGACCAGGCAGTGGGTGATTGGCTCTAGCACTAGGAGCAGGAGGAGTTATTAGTTAGATTTGCAAATTTAAATATTATACGAATCTTGAATGCCTTCTTCAGCAAACGCAAAAACTTTAAGGCGACATGGTAATTAGCTCTACCGGGAAGGTGCAATTGACTTTATACTGTGTTCTAACCTTGACATCATGAATAATCTAGAGACAATCGGAAAATTGTGACGCAGTGCGCACAACATGGTAAGGTCTCTCTATATTGGAAAAAAGAACGAGATAAATTGGTAAGGAAGAATTCTATCTACGAATTAACGGTGGTACGATTCTGGTCCGGGTATCAAGGCTCCGAGTTCACAAGTTGAGGTTAACGAAAGGTGAATTTATACACTATATATGGTCATTATTATTAATAATATTATTTTATTATTTCAGAAATACTTCCAGCCTTCACAGAATGCCTTAGGCAGGTGTGGAACTTACATGCATTTTCAAAAATAAAAACCATGCAGCACAAAAATAAAAACCAGCTTAACTAGAGAAAAACCTCAGAAATCAAGCATCAAATTAACAATCGATCGAAAGACTTACACATCAAGACGCTGTTTGTATAGTGAAAGTGCTACCAGAAAGAAAAACTGAAAACAAAATACATGATAAAAATCATACATATGAAACCAGATCCGCAAAAAACGATAAGAGCAATACAGGAACACAATGCTCGAACGGATACGATTCAGAACAGCAAACCCCGTATACGAGAAATGCCAAGAGTATTAAAGGAGCACTGCACGCGAATATATCAGGAAAGTTTTTTAAATTTTGATAGCAAAGACTCGGCAGTAGGGCATTCCGCAATATCAGCAGGAAGTGCGTTCCACTCGCTGACTGCTCTAGCGAAAAAAGAATCTTTGAATGCGTTGGTGTTTGAGGTGTATTCCTTCAATGTTTTTTCGAATAATTTGCACGCGTATTCCGCAACAGGTTCGATTTATAGGTTCTGGTTTATTTTTAGTTTAGAATTCTAGAGAAGATGCAGCACTTGAGTCGTTCATGAAAGCGACGTAACTGTTAATGATCTAAATTAGCTTTGTGCACTAGAGAAGTTGCTGAAGTGTGCCAACTGTACGAATTATAAACAAATCTAGATGGTATTTTTGGGTGCTTTCGAGTTTTTTAATATTCGTCTTAGTATATGGATTCCATACTGCTGAAGCATATTAAAGAAGTGGCCTGATAAATGTTTTCTAAGCAAAAAGTTTTATTTCTCGAGTGGACTGGTGTAGTGTTCTCCGCAAGTAACCATAGTAACCGAGTTTTTGCATCCCCTTTTCTCAATGTAACACACACACGTTCCTTCCACCTGAGATCAGAGGTTTAAATTACACCTAAATATTTATCACCTTTATTGGATTCTAGGAGGTAACCATTAATCGAGTAGTGAAAGGTTAGGGGCTTCCTTTTACGTAATATTTTCATTGCTACTGTTCCCTTTGTATTTATTATGATTTGCCATGTTGTGTACCAATTTGTTATTTTAGCTAGCGATACAATTAGCTTAGACTGGTCATTTGACTGTTTAATTTCATGGTAAATAATGCAGTCATCTATAGAAAGTTGTATTTTCACGGACAAATTGGTGACGATATCGTTTTTGAATACTAAGAAGAAAAGAGGCCCCAGAACAGACCCCTGCGGATAGGCCGACCAGACCGGCCCATAACTGGAACACACACCTTCAGTCGCCATGCACTGGTGCCGCGAGGAAAGATACGCCGCTATCCAGGAAAGCAATTTGTCATTTCTAAGTATTGGTGGCAGTTAACAATTTTTTGTGGGAAACGCAGTCGAACGCTTTCTCAAAATCCAGAGAAAATATTCGTTTGGCTCTGTCTATCTATATGTTGTGTTCGAAGTGCTGTGTTCTCGGCCGCTCTGTGCTAGAGCAGTGCTCGTTAATGGACAGACCATGGCACCCCTCTCCGCGCGTCGCCGCGGGAACTCGCCCCCTGCCCGCGCCCAGCGGGACGATCCCACGGCGGGCACCCTCACCCTTCTGTTTCGGGAAGCAAGTCACATTTGCAGACGTGCGTTCCCGCTGTCTTTTGGCCGACGAGTTTGGCTTTCGCCTCGGCCGACGCTGGCCGCCCCCTCTTGTCTCGTTAATAAACAAAGTTCACAGTACCGCGTACGTCTTTTCTACATTGAAGACGCGCGAACACGGCAGCTGCGACGACAATGTGGATTCGACCCTCCCTACGCAACGCTATTGACAAGCCATGGCTACGTGAGGATTTCCGAAGCAGATACCAGAATTCAACGGCTCATCGTGGGTTGGACGCCTTCAGTTCGACTTTGAAGCTAACAGCATCACAGACCCAGCCTTGAAGAGGACCGACCTGCTAACGCTCTGCGGGGAGCAGACCTACGGCACTGTCTGCGCCCTTATTCAACCAAGCACACCAGCTCAAATAAGTTATGATGAAATAGTTGCGGCATTGCAAAAGCACTACGACCGGAGGCCATCAGAGGTTTAAGCCGAGCCCGCTTCAGCATTGAAACTGCGGTCCGAAATTGCAAGCCTTGGCTGAGCAGCTGGAGCGATCCGCCGAAAGCTCCTCTCCCATAATGGGAAAAGCCACACACACCTTGGCACACCCTGCACATTAATTTTGCAGGCCCACTGAAGGCTGCACTTTCTTTGTGGTCGTAGATGCCTACACAAAGTGGGTTGAGGTAAGGGAAAAGCGACAGACGACTTCGGCAGCAGTCGTTGACAACCTCTGATCACTGTTCGCAACGTTCGCAATTCCCCGAAAGGTAGTGTCGGACAACGAAACACTGTGTCTGCGGAGATTGTCAAGCTTTTCGCGACAACAGGATTTCATCAGTCACATCGGCCCCCTACCACCCAACGACAAACGCACAAGTCGAGCATTACGTGGCCGAGCTAAAACAAGCTCTTGAACCCTTACAGGGTCGCTGCAGTGTCACCCTGCGCGTTTTCTCTTCAAGCAGCACACGACAGGCCAGACCCCCGCGAAAAGTTCGAGCGCAACATGTGAACGCAGCTCACAGATATCTTCCCAAACAGATTCCGCGTTGCGGGACACTTGTTGAGGGACAGCGCGTCCTCGCCCGCCAGTTTCTCAGAAAACCACGCTGGGAGGAAGCAACTGTTGTGAGACGCATAGGCCTGCACTCTTGGCCCGTCACCATACATGGAACAGTGACACGCTGACAGCTCAACCAGCTGCGTGGATTTACGGCGCCTTCTGAGAGAGGTCCGGCAGCAGCGAGGACATCTGATCCATCCTCCTGCATAGCCTGGGCAGACCTAGAAAGCACAGCCGACAACAACCGGCCTACAAGTGGTGCTTCCCTGTTCGCACAGAGCCAGCGCGTCTCCACGCGTCCTCGCCGACCACCCTGCACGTTATCAGGGAACTTTTTAAGGGGGAAGGAAGTGTTGCGTTTGAAATGCTATGTTCTCGTTCGTTTTGTGTCTAAAGCAGTTCGTGTTAATTGACAGATCCTGGCAACCCTCTCCGCGAGTCACCGCGAAAACTCGCCCTCTGTCCGTGCCAAGCGGGACGCCTCCCACGGCGGGTTGCCTCAACCTCCTGTTGTTCGGGGACGCAAGTCGCATTTGTGTACGTGCGTTCTCTCCGTTCTTCGACCGGCCAGTTCTGATTTCGCCTCGGCTGACGCTAGTTGTACCCTATTGTCAAAACAAAATTCCCAGTACCGCGTAGGCCTTTTCTACATTGACGACGCGCGAATACCCCTGTTTGCCGCGAAAACTAGCCCCCTGTCCGCCCCCAGCGGACCGCCCCCCACGGCGGGCTCCTTAACCCTCCTTCGACCGGCCATTTCGGTTTGGCTTCGGTTGACGCTGGTCGCACACTCTTCTCTGGTTAATAAACAAAGTTCACAGTACCCTTACAAAAATGTCTATGATCACTTTATGCCATGTCTTTAGACAATATGATCATAGAAGCTATCGACCATCAAAAGAAAGTCTTTAGAACACGTATGATCTATGTATGATCTCCCTTCCGACAATTGGCACCGTGATTGAATAGAATGTATTTACATAGAACGTATTTATACCTCCTATGATTACCCTATTGATAGCGTATATGGACACTGTAACGACTGTTCCGATAATTGGCCACCGTTATTTTAAAGAATCGTGTTCATACAAAGTATTAATACCTTGTGTTATGCTAACTATATTTCAAGTGTCCAATAATAACGTGTATTTTACTCACTATTCACATGCATGTAATATTTCGTGAAAAGTGAGAGTGGCGAAAGAAACAGATGCAAATTCATACCTTCTTTTATTGCACAAACCCTTGACACAGAAACACTTGGTTTCCGACGGCAACGACATTGTGTGTTTGATGTACCAGCCATGTCAAAATTTATCATGGTGTCACCTAGAAAAGAAATATACATGCTCAAAATTTTTCTGCCAATTTCGCACGCTTTGTACTAGCATCACACACATCTCTCTTCACTCAGATGCCTGTTTTTCCTCAAAATATGCTAACTGGTTTTCAACCACTTTCTGTACAAACTAGTACCTGCAAAACACCCTCAGGAGATAGAGACTATTGCTGAGGTTAATTGTATTCCTTTTGATCCTCTATATCATTCGACATTAGTTTATCACAATAGGGGCCCAGGAAACAAGGAGTGAAATTTACACGCCAGTATGCTTGGTCATGATACTCTCTCCTCTGCCATTTGCTGCATCAAGCAAATACACAAGTTGAGCGGCAACGTATCAGTATGTATACATACATTTTGGTGCATGCTACCAGCAAGTGATGCCACTATGCCTGTTTGCTCCCATTTTTCCTGAGTGATGGCTATGTTTGCCATAGCAGATGACACACACACATAAGTAATTACTGAAGGAGACCAGCTACACCAAGCACCTAGGGGATACAAGAGCGATAATAGGGAATGATGAAGTATATTATAGTTAGCCTACAATATGCAGTCACACATACTTTTTGCTACATATGCAGGTAACAAGTCTCTATAGTGTATTTCCAGAGAGTAAGAAAATAAGAAAGTGCCACTCATGCCCATCTTTTCCTTTCAAGAGCTTGTCACCAAGGTAAAATCTTTATCACATATGAAAGCAAAATTTAGAATACCTTTCTTTTATAAGAAGTCCACATGGATGCTGCTACGTCCCACTGCTACTTGTCCAGGAAGTCAGGTTGCCTTGTTACTTGTCGGCATAGACCACGGAAACAGGGTGTCTCCAGATATGGTCGAATGAAGCAACAAGAGGACTGCATGTACATATGAGAACACTAAAAGAACAGCAGGAAGAAAGATTTTTTGAATAATAAAGGAAAAGTCAAATGCACAAGTAAAAGAAACAGGAGGAGTATTTCATATGGTTGCTGAGTGACAGCATGAAAAGCCCAGAATTGAAAACGCAATCCTCCACTGAGGAAAATTACATAATCATAAAATACATAAATACATAATAATCTAGGTAATCTCAGGAATAGTGGCAAGTCTTATGTAGGCACTATCTTTTGGAGATACGTGGAAAGACAAGTCATATGGGGTGGTAAAAAATGACTGGTTTGGTTTATGTGGTTTAACATCCCAAAGCAAAGGCTATGAGAGATGCTGTAGGGGAGGACTTCAGAGCGTTTGACGAGCTGGGGCTCTTTAACGTGCACTGACATCGCACAGGACATGAATGCCTTTTTGCTTCAATTTTGAGCTTACTGCTGAACTGGTCGTACTCAAAATAGGTTGGCGCTACTTTTATTTAAATTTAGACAAGGTCCTTTTGAGGATACAAGACTTGCATGTGTCCCAGACACATTCAGGGAAACACGTTGGCCCTGTACAAAGGCTTAAAACGTGGAGAGCTTGTCTCATTAAAACCCACCCGGCCCCGCATAATCACTTTTTGGTACCTAATATTGCCTGCTTTGGCTCGTCAATAGTAGGCTACCGACAATAGGAGCAAAATTATTTCATCCTTAAAAAATCATGCAGCTTACTGCTGGAATATGCAGTCACACATAATTTTTGCTACATATGCAGTTAACAAGTCGTAATAGTGTATTCCCGAGAGTAAGAAATTAAGAAAGTGCCATATCCTTTCCTTCAAGAGCTTGTCACCAAGGTAAAATCTTGATAACATATGAAAGTCAAATATAGGAGAAATACCTGTCTTTTATACGAAATCCACATGGGTGCTGAAGAAACCATGCAGCTACGTCCCACTGCTACTTGTCCCGGAAGTCAGGTTGCCTAGTTTTTACTTGTCGGCACAGACCACGGCAACAGGGAGTCTCCAGATATGGCTCAATGAAGCATCAAGAGGACTGCATATGGATACGAAAACACTAGTCAGAACAGCAGGAAGAAAGTTATTTCGAATAATAAAAGGAAAAGTCAAATGCACAAGTAACAGAAACAAACAAGGAATACTTCATATGTTGCTGAGTAACAGCATAAAAAGAGAAGCACAGAATTAGAAATACAATGCTCCACAGAGGCAAACTACAGTAAAATGCTTGTGCACAAAATTCTCTTCTAGAGTGGAAGATTCAGTGATATATGCAAGGGGTTACGTTTATCTATTGTGCATGCATACGGTACTATAGGAATACAACAAGGTTGACGACTGGGCACGTTGGTATGGGTTCATACTGCCCCAGCCAAAAGACGAGACACAGCAAAGAGGAGGACAGGACAAGGCTGGACTATCAACTGAATGTTATTGATAAGAAGAAAACAACGAAGACTCCTTCCGAAAAGCTCGCGCACAACCCAACCGGTGGAATGGCAGGAAATTGGGAAGATGAAGAAGAAAATTCAAAGCCAATTCCAAGTCAAGGCCTAACTAACGACTTTTCTAATAGATGAAGTTCCTTACAATGAAGGCTAACAGACGCCTTAGCCACACACTTGTCCTCGGCTTTAGCAATGTAAAATGCTTCAACGAACTCTCTGCAGAGTTGATTACCATTGCTGTAAACTACACCCGTATTATTAAAGTCAGGCGCACTCGCCTTCCCTCAAAGAGAATTGGAATGCTCCGTCAGGCGCACATTTAGACATCTGCCTGTCTGCCCGTAGTAGTACCGGCCACAATTCAGCGGAACGTGGTAGACCACATTCTTTCTGCAGGTGGTGAACTTTTTCTTATGTGACACTGCACAACGAAAACTATCACGAGGTACACTGCCGAGCCCCTTTCTAACTCTAGCGCACAAGGCTCCTATCTTGTTTCTCGCTGTAAATACAACGGGCAGACAGGCAGATGTCTAAATGTGCACCTGACGGAGCACTCCAATTCTCTGGGAGGGAAGGCGAGTTGTAATCTTGCGCTACATGTGCAATCCCGAGAGTGTAAGTCGGAGCATGACCCGTCCCTTTGTGCACCTGACTTCAATAATACGGGTGTAGTTTACAGCAATGGTAATCAACTCTGCAGAGTTGGTTGAAGCATTTTACATTGCTAAAGCCGAGGACAAGTGTGTGGCTAAGGTGTCGGTTAGCCTTCATTGTAAGGAATTTCATCTATTAGAAAAGTCGTTAGTTAGGCCTTGACTTGGAATTGGCTTTGAATTTTCTTCATCTTCTTCCCAATTTCCTGCCATTCCACCGGTTGGGTTGTGCGCGAGCTTTTCGGAAGGAGTCTTCGTTGTTTTCTTCTTATCAATAACATTCAGTTGATAGTCCAGCGTTGTCCTGTCCTCCTCTTTGCTGTGTCTCATCTTTTGGCTGGTGCAGTATGAACTATAGGAATACATTACTGTCTGGGAAGTCAACCTCCACATCACCAGGTATCAAACTATCTCAGAGGTTTCTGAAAGATTTCTATGCAATGACAGGAAGATCTTTCACTATCAAACACAGTTGAAAATAACACTAAAATCTAATGAGCCCATGTATGTTTCTCTTAAAAATGTGCAGACGAAGGAAATGTAGTTGCTGCTCCTTTTATTTATTTACTTGTAACTAATACTGCATCATTTCCAGCTATAGCATGCGTGAACACAATGCAAACAATAGAGGTGAGGAAGCTAATCTAAAGATTTAGAATGACTTTTTGTAATAAAATGAACAGAAATCATTTAACTAGCCATGTACAGGAGACAATGCATGTACTAAAGCAGAGCTGCACAGATTTAAGAGCCTTAAAAGCTCTAGCAAAACACCCTTCTTGTCACATTTGCCTTTTCACAAACACTACAGGCTGGCCGAGAGCTAGCTTAGGTACAATACCTCTAATTATCGCATTCTAACTGATCACTTTTTCAAATACATTGATAAACACAGGTACACATGGCTGAGCTTTCAAAACATCATCTGTTGGACAAAACCCTCATTATACTCTTGGATAGGTCTGATAATAAAGATCAGCATGGCAAACAGCCATTCGGCGCTTCCATGCGCTATGCAAGCTTAATAGCCTTATCATATCTTACAGAACACTGTTGTAATTTTCAACACCTGAGAACCAAATTCCATGGGGGTTTAAAGGGACATCTTTGAGCAAAGTTCACTGTAGGATATTGCCCCCCAAAAACCCAATCAACAATAACACATGTTCAACAGCCTCTGGCTTTCTGCACAAAATACAGTTCACACCCCGTGGCAGAAAGATCTCTCTCTGCCATCTATGTTTATCCAGGCAGAACCCAAACATGCAATTTAAAAAGATTTTTAGCAGGTTGTAAAGGCATTCGTTTTACATGTTAGAAAGCATTATTATTTGATAAACACAAAAGGGCCGCCACACTGATACTTCCCTTCGTCTTGCAGCCCACCCCTTCTGTAACAAGCCCCCTCATGTTTGCAGAACTCAAAAACACACAAAACAATTAAACAGAAAATGTTCTCCAACAGATAAATATCAACATATTACTTTTGTTATTGCTAGTAACTATTTGGCTCTAGGGTTAACGATGCATTTATTTAGGTTGTGAATAAAATGAGTTCGGAAGTTAATTGCAAATCTTGGTGACTAGCAAGAAAGTAAATATTTGTGTATATGTAGCTTTGAGCAAAGTAAATGTTCTCATTTAGTCACAGAAAAACAGAATACCACTTGAACGAACCTCACTACGACGATGTATTCAGTTGTACGAACTTTATTAAATCCCCCCACTGAAGCTCTATTGAACACTATGCAAACGCACTTCATTTTAACGAACTTCCGTTATTGCTCATTTCAGTTCAACGAACATTTTCCGCGGTGCTATCCTGTGTCTTCAAAGTCATACTGAGCGCTTAAAAAAGCACAGTCTGCACTCTTTGTAGCATATTTTTATGTTAAGAACCACTCTTCATTATCGCGTGAAGAAAAGTGGCCGTTATTTAGCTTTAAAGTGAATTGGCTGCCTAAACTAGCTTGTAACCAGATGAATCCATAGCTGTCTGCACGCTTAATTAGCTGTACAGTCATAGCCAGTCAAAGCCAGATCTTCAGCCCTACCAGGCCCTTTAGCTCCAAGAATTGCAAATGTGTGCATTTTGGTTAACCATGATCTGCTTGGAGAAAATGAAAGCCTTGTCTCCTCAGCAGGCCGTTGTGATAGGCAAGATTCTCAGGAGCTTGCACAGTAATCGAGTTCAAAACCACTGTAGTCCTTTCAAAAGTGCTGCAAAAGGTTACGCATTCTTCACTTGCAAATCAGCGCAGTGACAAATAAATGGGCTCAGATAAGATTTGAACAACCTAAAAATCTGTGACAGATTTTCTCTTCTTGGGCTCCAAGATTACCTCGGAAGGAGACTGTAGCCATGAAATTAGGAGACGCCTGCTTCTGGGAAAGAGAGCAATGGTTAGCCTTGACCGCCTAGTAAAGAGCAGAGACATTAGTCTGCCAACCAAGATCCGTATAACTCGTGCTATGGTCTTTCCAGTTGTGATGTATGGATGCGAGAGTTGGACTGTGAAAAAGGCTGACCGCCGAAGAATTGACGCGTTTGAATTGTGGTGCTGGCGGAGACTCTTGAGAGTTCCTTGGACTGCCAGAAGATCAAATCAGTCGATATTGTCGACCATAAACCCTGACTGCTCATTGGAGGGTCAAATTCTAAAGTTAAAGCTCAGCTACTTTGGTCATCTGATGAGAAGGGAGGAGTTGCTGGAGAAAGATTTGATGTTGGGAAAGGTTGAGGGTCGCTGGAGAAGGAGTAGGCAGCGAACGCGATGGTTAGATGGTATCCTCGAGGCACTGCAGATGAAGTTATGTGTTGTTAGGAAGATAGTGAGAGACCGGAAAGCGTGGCGTGACATGGTCCATAGGGTCACGAAGAGTCGGACACGACTGAACGACTGAACTTAATATTTCTTGAAGCTAATGGAAACAATCTTCCACGCATTTATTTCAGTCCAATGAACTTTCATTTCAACAAACTTTTTCCTAAGGTCCCTTGAACTTTGTTCAAGTGAAACATCACTGTATGTGTACATATGCTGAGGCAGTTTAAATAAACAGTAACTGAATGTCAGCATGAACATGCACACATATGCACAGTGCAGTCAGCTATATTATAACACCATGTTTGTCAATGAGCTATTAAAACACAGGTTTACTCAATTTGGCCTCAACTAGAAATAGTAGGTACTACTGCAATAAAACAGCTAAGTATATCTCCTGTTTTAAAGCTCTGAAGAGGCCATGAAAAATTTTCTTTAGTGCAGACTATGCGCAAGATTCACCAACATGTCAGTCGCGCTAAAAACACAGCAAGAATGATATAACAACACCGAGCTGGTTTCAAGCTTTGCTTTAATGAAGCCTGTTACACATCCGCCCTTTATACTCTTAAAAGAAAACAATAAATGCAAAGCATGAACCAGTAAATATTATACAGTTATAAAGCAAACACATGAATGCAAAAAAGATTAGCATGTGATACCTACCAATTCAATGTCTCCTTTACAGGAAGGATGCTTTAGGGCAGGGCACCCATGGCTGATAGAATAAACTGCCTCAACAGATTCATGACGCTGTCTGCTTCATATTCAGGCAGCACTCCCTCGATGGCAGATGAAATCTGCTGCAAAAGCAGTGTGACAATACAATTGCATCAGCTGGACTGCAAGCATTATTGCCAAACAAGCCGTAAATGCAGTAAAAGAAAGACTTCATTAAATCCATGCTTCTCAAAACCCATAACATACCATTACTTTCCCTACACTCCTAAAGAAAAGCTGTCTCAGAAAATGAATTCCTAGCAGCTCTAGGTCACATGCCATAAGTTACCAAAAAACTCGACCCTATCATCTGTTTCAATTCTGACCCTTGTCAGCAATGTCAAACATTAATAAACGAAGAACTTCCATAGTTGAAATTCACTTTTCAAAATATGCTGTTTCTCTGTGAAGCTTAAAGGTTCTTAGCAATTAAACAAAACAGAAGACTAAGTTTGAAAGCTCTAATCGCTTAATTCACAGCCAATTGTTAGCTTGACCCACATAACTTGCCACGCCTCCGTTAAAAAAAAAAGAAAAAGAACACTGGGCCTGTACTAAAATAATACGTACGACCTACTAAGGATATAAATATAACTATTACTGCGTTGAAGTCTGCGAATTGTTATAAATAAAATTATATATCACCCCCCCCCCCCCCCAATCTGTGCTTACTCTAAAGGAAAGCTTAAAAACCTAATTTTACGCGGAAAGTCGTTGCTTATGGACTGTTCCAATAAAGCGGTAACCGCATGAGGCGACAACCCCTAGCGATCCGTCGCGCGACGCCGCCGCCAACGCCTGTCGTTGTCGCTGGTGCATACCGCACGGAGCGACGGCGCTCAGCGAGAGAAGCGCGTTTTCAGCGTTGCTCTGTTACCGCCGCCTCGTCATTCGGTCAAGGGGAATGCAATCACGTTATATCCTATTTTCAACACTAAACAGCATGAAGTGCGATAAAACACTGATGAAATTTCTTGTAACGCATCGTATTTTAAAGGGTCACAGGGCAGCGGTGCGTTACTATACACTGCGATGCCGACTTGCATTACAAGCAGCGACTTTCTCCTGCTCCTTTCGGAAATTAACAATATCAAGCCACGCTAACCTTTTTCTTTCTTTTATTTCCCTTCCAAGCTTTTACTGAATTATCTCGATGCACTCATATATATACACGGATCAGACGAAGTGAGCGCGTGAAGGCACCAGGTTCTTCGCCCAAACCGGACTAGGAAAACTAACTTTACACGCAATAAAAAGAAAGCCAGAACGGAAGTTGAGCACCCTAAAGCCCTCTGCGATTGGCTGCCTCGCGAGCTGCTTCCGGGCGACACGCGCAATTTTCTAAAAACCCAGAAACCGAGCGACGGCGACGAGCGGTAATGCTTTGGCGGCCCTCAGCCCGTCGCGCGACAGCGTCGCGCGGCATGTCGCCGCGAATTGTCGCCTCATGCAGTTAGCGCTTTAACCTCGAATTACCGGCTCCATGTGCAAATAGCTCAACGAAGAAACGCTATAAATAAAACAGATAGGTAGCGAGCGATCGCACACATCTGATGGAATTTAAAAATGACAGGTTTTATACGTCTACATAGCTTTTACGCAGTACAAGGCCTCTCTCAATATTTGAAATTTGACGGTTATGGCTGCGAGGCCAAGCGGTTGTTTACCTTTGAAGAATTAGTAATAACTCCGCAAAAAAAACGCCTTAAAGATCTGAACTATGTTGCAAAATGATCGGAAAGTGGCCGCGGACAATCGAGGGTCACTTTTTAAAACTTAACTAGATGATAAAAACGCTAAACAATGAAAAATATTCCTAGAGCATTGGTCGTGCAGTATGCAGCAAAGTAAAAAATGGGTAAACGCTTGTAATGTAAAAACTGCTCACTTCTGAAACACAACATTTTCCGCGAGTATGCGCAAAGCGTTTATAAGAAAGGAATGAAAAAGTTTGTCAACTTACATTGAAGATTTCTGGCAGAAAGAACTATTTTCCACGCTCGACGTCGCCAAACAGCCAAACGCCGCCTCTCAGTCACGGGCGTTTTTGCAGATCTTCGGTGCGCAATCACGTGACACATGAAGCTGCATCACGTGTTTTGTGAAGTTCGCTTTCTTTCTTTCTTTCTTTTTTTTCCAGTCGCGCTGCCACGCCGCGCTGCTCCATCACGTGTCTTGTGGAGTTCGCTTTCTTTTTTTTTTTTCCAGTCGCGCTGTCGCGCCGCGCTGCTCAAACGAAAGGCGGAATTAGTGGAACGCCGAGCGAGCGTCAGTTCTGTGCGTTCGCTATCTTGTGCGTTCGTTCTTTTTCTTCCGGTGGTTTTGTGGGGTAGCTGGTATTCGAGGCGACGCAGAGACTCGGAGTGGCGAGCCCACTTCAGCGATCGTGTGTTTGCTTCCTTCATTGTAATGAAAACGAGTTCTTACCGTATGCGGAGCCGCACATATTGAGTGCCTGCGCATGAGTTATTTGCACGCACGCGCGCTCACACACATGCAGCTTTGCAGAGGCGAAAAAGAAATAGCTCTCAAGACTGAGAGCATCATACATTTGTGCTAAATAAACACGAAAAACTGATTGCTGATTTCGTTACTGTTACTCGGAGACAACTTTGCTCTGTGAATATTTTGTGAAACTTTAAACCCACCCTTTTTGATGTATTGATGACATCAATGCGGTAATACCGTGAAATTGCGCTGTTATTCGGCGAACACATATCTGTTTTCCTTTTCTTTCCTTTTTTTTGCTTTTGCTGCTGTTCATCTCTGTAATGTCTGCAATGTTTATGCCTTTGTTTATGCCTGTAATGTGTTCCATGTAAACTAGCTTCCTGTTGAGCTGTCACCTGCTGATGTTTGCGAGGGTCCTCGGCACTCTTAAGCAGTGTGCAACTGCTTTCTCGCTGAGGCGCCCCCCCCCCCCCCCCCCCCCCCCCGTCCTCTGGATTTGAAAACAAAAAATTGATTGATTGATTGAAGGGCGCGTAAATGCAGGTTTGATACCGCGCGCTGTCTACGTTGGCTAGCCTGCCCGCTTCTCCTTTCATACCTCCCGCACTTCTAGGGGAAAAAAAAAGAATGCGTGCGTGCGTGCGCACTGCTGTGTGCTTTGCTCGCAGGGCGGCTAGACGCCCCCCCCCCCCCCTCCTCCAGCTCGAAGCCGCGCTCTGATGGCCAAGCGCCTCCTTGCATCCTTCCCGCGCATTGGATTTGAAGGACAGCTTCCAGCCAACCTCTCGAGAGGGTAGTTGCGACTAGAACTAGCATAACGTTCCCAATGGATCACAGCGGAAGGATGAATATGCTCAGCTACAGCAGGTCGATATTCCGTGGTTCGGGTCAAGTGCGTGTTAATTGTGCCGTAAGGGCGCTTAATTGATTTACAGAGGTCGGTGCCGCGGACCGCAGGTTGCGCGCTGATATAGTTCACGAGGCTGCATGAACGCTATGCGAAGGCTGCGAGCGAATATGCGTGTTTCTGCTGGCGCATTCTGTGCCGTTATGTGTGTTAGTTCGCCGCCCCCCCCCTCCCCAGCCGCCGCGCCTTCTCTTCCCCCCCCCTCTTCCCTTACCATTAGCGCGCTTCCTTACCCTACCCTTGCCCTAAGCTCGCACCTCATCCAGACACCACCTCCAGCAAAAACATAAACAAAAGCAGAACCTGTAGAGCGCTCGCTCGATTGACGCACATGTCCAAAGGCTGCTGGGTGGTGTCGGATAACCTCCGCGAGCGAAACATACGATGCGCGCGGTCAGGAACAGATGGGCTAAGATATGGCCGCTGCCTTGACGGGAGCGGCGGCGCAGAAGTGAATAAGAGAATAAGACAATCGCTAACATACTGAGCGCGGCGAGAGAAAATGTCGGCGGCGGGCGCCGATTTGTTTTCATAAGTGGTGGACAGAAGCGTATGCTATGCACAGCGGGGTGGCTCGGATGCGTCTGGGAGCACACTTCTAAACACGATCGGGTCGATAAAGAAAAAAAAATACAAATTCATATTTTTTTTCGGATGAAAATTTGGTCCTTGCCAGGGAAATGCACCCTCCATTTTCCAGTTATTTCGGCGCGTGAGAAGAAAAGCGGAGAAGAGGGGGGGGGGGGGGGCTCGTTCGGTAGCTTACTGTACATGTGCATATACCCAATCATTGTGTGTATGCCAATATATAATTCTAAAGTTTCGCCCATATAGCTTCTGAGGGATGAGTTACGTGGATCCGAGAGTCCAGGGCGTACGTCTCAGCATCGCGTGATGTAACCCGACAACACCCACAGCGCGCATTCTCCACTGTAAAGTCGGCGACGCGGTGCGTTTACCTTCCATTTGTGATATTTTTGTATTTAATTGTGCGAGCGAGCTTGATAAAAGGACTCAGTGCGTCCTCAACAAGAGCGGACGCTTGACTGAGAAATGCGCGATGAAGAAAGAGCGAAATTGTAACCAGTTAAATTTTCAAATTATAACCTTATAAGTTTTATCTATAATTCATGCAAATTGATCGTATCAATTTTCCATTTCCATTTCTTTTTTAACAGATGCTATTCATAATAAAAAATGTAATTCAAATATGAGTTGCAATGAATAGCATTCACTCGGTCAGTTAATACTATATACTTTCGATCTGAACATTTTTTCTGACATGCTAAATTGCTTCAATATATTTTAATAGCTGTGTATGAGTGGTATAACCAGAAATAATTTTCGAGGGCGTTATACGGCATCGATAAAAAAAATTGCAAAAAAGGCCGAAAGAAGGAGTTCAAAAACTTTCGGAAGGGTTTCTGACATCGAAACAGAGCCCTGGCTACGCCCCTGCTGTATATTGATAGGAGTATATACAGAGAAGTATATTCACCTAACAACTTGCTATGTACAAACTTTATATGAACTGATTTAAATACACAAAAGTAACAGCGTATGAACTTCGTATTTACACATGTTCATACAGATTAAAAGTAGGTACAATATTGATAGAGTCAATAAGGTGTTAATACAGATTCTAAAGACTGTTCACAACCATTTTTGTAAGGGCGTGCACGTCGTTTCTACAGTGACGATGCGCGAACCGGACGCTATAGCTGCTGCAAAATCATGTACTGTGTACTGTTGATACCACCTGCAGAAACCGTGCTGCCAAGGATCTAAGAAATCGTCTTTTTCAGGATTAGTGGATATTTTTTTAACGATGATGTCTGTGTGGGGGGGGGGCACGGTGTAAGAATATTTAGGTGGGGACACAGCACGGGCGAGGCACTGGACGCAAGTTTCCAGATAAGTTACCAGCCACGCTCCTCTGAACCGGGCCGCTCATAGCAGCGTCAGTGTCGATGTAGCGGTGAATCTTCGTCGCAGGAAAAAAACACATATATCGACAACGCCGTTGCGATAGCAACCCGCTGATATGGCGCGGCGCGTTTCTCCTGCGTGAGCCGTTTGCGTGGCCCCAACTGTTCCCCCGTCGTCGCCAGAAGCATCACCGTAGCACTTTATTCTTAAGCCGTGCCCACTGCATCAGTGTCCAGAATACTTTATTGGCTTGTCAATACTATTGAAGTAATTTCTTCCTAACAACGAAGTGAAGAAAAGGTTGAAGTTGCACTTTATGTTGAAATATGATGGAGTGAGTACTACAATACTCAACCATTGAGTCATCGTTATTCAATTGAAGGCGCCGGGGAAGCCGTTTTGTCACTTTGGATAGCGTAAATAGAGCAGGCTAAGCGAATCCTGCGTTCGGTTGGGCGAATGGGAGAAAAATATAAAAATTCACCGGGTATTCTTAACCACTTAATGAAGGAAATGCAACAGCGCCCCGTACCGCTTCTCTATCGCATAAATCACTAAATCACTAACTTGGAAACTGAGTAGAAGAATGGAATAAGCAAGCGAGGAAAAGTACGGACGAGTTATGTGTACGAAAACCGGAACAAATGCTGCCGTGATTTAAGACTTTTTTGCCTCAAGCAAGCTCAATTGTCTTCAATATTTGCACGAATCACGCCTGCACGAACGCCTGCACGAACGCCTGCACGATCTATCTGTTTATGTTCATCAACTGACTTATATACGGCTTTGGCGCACCACACTACATTACTGTTCCCCATTTTCTAACGTAGATTCAAGAAAGCTGTTAACCGTAATTTTACCTCTATTGTTTTGTATTGAATAAGTTATACTTATGTTCTTCTTCCATTGTGAAATTCTCTCCCCCTCTGTACTGTACCCTATACCCTGAGGATAAAAGAATAAGGGAAAGGAAAAAAGAAGCTAAGAGAAGTAATGGTATCGAGGAAGTGAGAGGGGGGCGGGGGATTCAGTGGGAGCTAGCAGAATCCAGTTAGAGGACCTCTAATGTAGGGAAGGAACAAAGTAAGGAGCAAACTAAGGATGAGCGGGCACACTGATGGGCGAATAAAAGATGCAAAGTCAAAGAACTAAAGAAACGACCGATGGTTAATGCTTTGTCGTCAAAGTGCCGCCGCTGATGCGTGCAGCAGGTTCAAGTTTCGCGCGAAAATTCATTCGCCTTCTGCGCTTTTATTTAAGCATTCACGAAGCCACAGATTCATAAAACTGCGCTGAATAATGGACCTAGACAAAAACAACGCGGCAAAAATTTTTCTTTCTCATCATCGGTCACAGTTTACGAGAAAATGGCTCTCAAAAAGCGCGTATTCACCATAGAAAAGCATTGCCTACCACTACGTCACAGGCCGCTGAGCGACCTGCCATCTCGTATGGCTTAGACTAACTAGGGGACTTTATCTGGAACCGGCGCGGTACGCTGTGTCCCCACCTATATACCTTGCACCGTGGGGGGGGGGAGGGGTCCATAATTCCGCCGCATGTGCACATAAGTGAAATTGGTCAGTAAGACGTAAAACGTTTTCTTTTCTGATTTGAGTATCGGCGTGATTTAGCATACTTCCAATCTTTAGGAAGTGCTGCTTGGAGCTTTTCTAGATTTGAGAGATAAATAGAGCACAAATCTGCAAAAGAGAAAAGAAAGGCATTAGGAACCCATCAATTCCTTGCGATGTTTTTGTATCAGTTTCAAGTAAGAGTAATAAAATGCCTTCTTCGGATATATGCTGTTACGAGTGGAAATCACGCACCAGTGGGCAACATCACTCTGGGGTCGATGGGCACCGCTTAACTCCACCACTCGAAATTCAACATCATCTTCGTCCACCCACTCAAACCACTTCGTTATACACTTGCTGAATGCCAGCACCAGATAACAACATTGTTACGGGGAAGATCTACGATCCGATAGCTGTAGACCCAACTAATGTTGATGACAGCACCGATCTCACCACCTCAGCGTCTTCTTCTGGGAGTCTGTCGCACTTCATCATCGTCATCACGACCAGCGAATACCGGTAAGAAAACTACCCCCTCCCCCCCCCCCCCCCTCGGGAAAAGCGCGGTCTCGGTGCGTTCTACGTTAGCGAAATAGAACGTGCAAATAAGGCTTCAGACGGGACAAATGCACTATTTCGGAGGCTGGCGCGTTGTACGAGGACTTCGGATACACAAACTCAACTTCGTATGTGACGTCGGTCACGGGTGCAAAACACAGTAAGAAACTCACTCGACGACACTGGAGCCACGGCAAGACGAGAGATCCAGGAATGTAGTGGACATCACGGTTGCGACTGTCTTACCGGAGCATCTGGGAGCCTAGAGATGCAGAGCCTGGCAAGAGCTATCCGGCAGGCATCGTGAGCGCGGGCGACGGTATCACTGGCGTAAGGACTGGTGGCGTCTCCTTCGGGTAGTAAGGTGTCGAAGGACAGTAACGGATGTCGGCCAAATAACAGACAAAATGGAGAGTATCCAGCGGTAGAATGGACAGATGAGTTGCAGGCGAATGCTACAAAAGGTAGATGAACATCCCAATCTCGGTGGTCGTCAAACACATACATGGCCAGCATGTCGGTGAGGGTACGGTTTAGACGTTCCGTGAGGCCATTGGTCTGGGGGTGATAGGCGGGGATGAATTTGTGACATACGGAGCACGAACGGAGCATTTGGTAAGCCACTCGCGACAGGAAGCAGCCGCCACGGTCAGTTAGTAGTTCGGGAGGGGCACCATGATGCAGAACCACATTTTCTAGAGGAAGTCAGCGGCGTCTGTGGCGCAGCTGGTCGGGATGGCTCAGGTAATAGCGTACAGCGTAGCGTAATGGATGGTGACTGCGATCCATTTGTTCCCCGAAGCGGAAACTGGGAAGGGCCAAGAAGTTCAACGCCTACAAGGGGAAACAGGTCTGTCGATATGGGGATCAACGGGCAATGACCTGAAGGCAAAATTGTTGGCTTCTTCTGACGCTAACACAATTAACGGCGGCGATGTACTGCTGGACGGAGCGGTAGAGCCCCGGCCAGTAGAAACGTCGGCGCAGTCTGTCGTATGTGCGAGAGACACCCAGGTGGCCAGCCGTGGGAGCATAGTGGAACTGTTCAAAGATGGTGGAATGCAGATATTGGGGAACGACGAGCAAAAAGTCTGCGCCATCTGGGCGTATATTGCGTCGGTATAGGGTGTTCTCGTGGAGTACAAATAGGGCTAGAGATGGATCAGGGCAGTCGGAGGTAAGACGAAGGATAAGGAATGCAGCGAAGGATCTAACAGCTGTTCGTCGACAATGTTGAAAAAGGCCGAGACAGACAAGACACATGCGTCATTGTCAAAGTCGGTAGGACAAGGGGAGTCGACAGGATGACGGGACAAGCCGTCTGTATCTTGGTGAAGCCCGTCGGAATTGTAGGCGACGGAAAAGGTATATTCTTGCAGTCGTAGTGCCCAGCGCCCCAAACGGCCAGTAGGATCTTTGAGGGAGAAAAGGCAACACAAGGCGTAACGGTCTGTTATAACAGTAAAAGGGCAGCGAAACAAATAAGGGCGCATTTTTGCAATATCCCTAAACAGCGCCAGGCACTCTCGCTCTCCGGCGTTTATAAGAGGCGGCTGGCATACGCAGTCACCCTTGTACAGCCGTGTTGTCGCTGAGCGAACATGGCTCCTATGCCATGGACACTTGCATCTGTGCGGAGTTCAGTATTTGCGGATGCGTTGAAATGGGCCAAGACGGATGGAGTAGTCAGAGCAGCCACAAACTCCGAGAAAGCAGCGACTTGTTTAGACACTCAAGAGAATGAAACGTCTTTCTTGAGGAGGTGGGTGAGAGTTGGAGCAATGGCTGCGAAATTCGGGACAAATCGTCGAAAATAGGAACATAGGCCAATATAGCTTCGAACATAGCTGGATGAACGCGGATTGGGAAAATCTCGGACGGTACGAATCTTGTCAGGGTCAGGCTGAACGCCGGAAGCATTAACCAAGTGACCAAGGACTTTGATTTCTCGGTGACTGAAGGTGCATTTCTTGAGGTTTAATTGAAGTCCGGTGTGGCTAAAAAGCACAAGGATTGTAGAAGGGTGAAGGAGATGGAGGATCAAATGTATAGGAGAAAACAATTACGTCCTCAAGATAACACAAAAAAAGTGGTCCACTTGAAGCCTCTGAGCAAAGAGTCCATCATGCATTCGAAGGTTTCTGAGGCATTTCAAAGGCCAAAAGGCATGCCTTTAAATCTACAGAGGCAGTCAGGGTTGATGGACGCTGTTTTGCCACAATCTCTCTCATCGAAGGTCGATGGAAGAAAAGTAGCTGGCTCCATGCAAACTATCAAACGCATCGGCGATACACGGAAGAGGATACACATCTGTTTTTGTTATCTTATTCAAATGGTGATAGTCAACGCAGCTTCAACAACTGTTATCTTTCTTCTTGACCAACACGACAGCGGATGCCCAGAGGCTGCTGGAAGGCTCGAATAAATCGTTTGCCAACATCTTCTCGACCTCCGTTTCAATTACGCGTCGCTCGGCAAGCGAAACACGATAGGGCCGCCTGTGAATAGGACTGGAGTCACCGGTGTCAATGCGGTGCTTGAAATCTGTAGTTTGACCCAATGGGCTGGTACCGAAGTCAAAACGTCACTGTAGGTGAGCAAAAGCTTGCATAACTCCGCGGCGAATTCAGTTTGGAGATCAGGTGCAATCATGCTGTTGACGGGATCAGGGCGGGATGTGGAGGAGGGGCTGCAGGGATGGCTAGATGATCTGTAGTGAGAGCTGAAATGACACAATCTGTCATCGGGGACCGCGCTGCTAGTCAAATTCCCTCGGGTAGAACACAGTTCCCAAGCTGAAATTAAGGACCGGGAGAGCGGTGCGGTTCCGAGAGATATGTAAACTGGAAACGATCCGAGTAGGTCAACAGCTTCGGACGAAAATATAGTGGAATTTAACAGAGTATACTGTGGGGCCAGTTGGTCAGACATAGTTCAGCGAAAAACGTAGCGTTAAGACAGGACTCGAGAGACGAGGACAAGACAGAGCTACATTTTTTTTGCCATCTGTCTCCCTTTGTAATGATGGCTCTGAAGGGGCAGTCTGGCTTTCTCTTTTTTGCATTGAAAAAGCTTTCAAAACATCTCCTTTGCAGTTGCTCACCTCCTTGCCAAGCCTGTCGAGCTTACACTGCATCGCTCTAGTCCTAGCCTTAGCTGGCTTAAGAAGCGAGCGGTTAAAGATATTAATTCAATTCTCACCTTTTGCTTCATATATCTCACGAGGAAGAACAACAAAGCCTGTCTGCTTGCATCAGGCAAAGCTTTGAATCACGATAGTGTTTAGCGACAGTTGTCCCTTTTGTAAGGCTTGTTTTTCCAGACGTGTAAACCTTTTTCACTGTGTCAACAGCCTCTGAAATTCAGCATGTTCGCTCCTCGCCACCCACCTTCTCTGCTATTCTGTGAACTGTGGCAAGTATCTCATGCTTCGGAACAGTCATCTCAAGACTGAATTTAGGGCCTTTTTTCAGTACCAGTATCCGAGGCATGCCCCAAGAAGGTGACCGAAACTTTGCCTACCTGTGTCCTGGGCTGTCACTGGATGGTTTCGAAGTTGTTTCCGCCACAACCTCTTGGTCGTCGCAGTTGCGCGTTCTTGAAAATCACTGAATATCTTGAAGCCAGCCGCGCCAACTCCTCTCAATTTCAGACACAGCATCCGGAGCCAATCCTGAAGAAGGCTGACTTATCTCCAGCACTCCGCTTTTATAATCTTGGCGATCCGCTTCCAGTGACCTGCTGAAGGCCCGACGACTCCGAACAACCCGGTGACTTCGGGAGGGCAGCAACGTTTTCGTAGGCAGTAATTGCAGAATAGGGCCCGGCACGTCATAACTGCAATAAGGCTTGCACAGAGCGAAAATTTCTCATGAAGGGGACGAGAACAAATAAACCTGCCCCCTAATGTAGAAGAAATGAAATTTAACAGAGTTTACTGTGGGGCCAGTTTGTCAGACATAGCTCAAAAATAATTTCACTTTGAGCAGTTCTAAACACGACCGGGAATCATTTCAGTTCAGTCGTGCAGTTGTGTCCGACTCTTCGTGTCCCTATGGACCATATCACGCCACGCTTTCCGGTCTCTCACTACGTAGCGTTAAGACAGGACTAAAGAGACGAGGAGAGGACAGAGCTTTGTCCTGTCCATAGTCTTTCTACGCCTCTCTTAACGTTACGTTTTTTTTAGAACAAAATAAAGTGGACGGGATGGTTATCGGTTGAACAGTTCCGTAGGGAAATATGGAGGTCTTCTTGCGTTGACACAGCTCGCAAGCTGCTATTATATAGCGCAGCACAGATCGGTTCAGTCCAGGCTGGAAGAAACGTCGACGTACTTTGTCGTAGGCACGGGTCACACCTAGGTAGCCAGCTGTAGGTGCATCATGCAGCTGTTCGAGAACGGTACAGCGGAGGTGGCGAGGATGGCGACATTACCCTAGAAGCCAGGAACAATAATTTCAGAGATATCATTACTGAGTGCGCGGTAGAAGTAGGCGGTAGGATAGTTAGAGAGGATACCGGTAAGCTGTCTAAGGAGACGAAAGATTTGATTAAGAAACGCCAGAGAATGAAAGCTTCCAATCCAACAGACCGGATCGAATTGGCCGAGATATCAAAGCTAATCAATAAGCGCAAGGTGGCCGATACAAGGAAGTATAACATGGAGAAAATTGAGCATGCTGTAAAGAACGGGGGAAGCCTTAAAGCGGTAAAGAAGAAATTGGGCATAGGCAAAAACCAGATGTATGCGATAAGGGACAAGGCGGGCAACGTCATCACGAATATGGATAAGGTAGTCAAAGTAGCTGATGAGTTCTATACAAATCTCTACAGTAGCCAAAGTAGTCAGGACCGTAATGAGATTGGCGGTAGGGACAAACATTCAGACGTTCCACCAGTGACGAAGGACGAGGTCAAGAAAGCATTAGAAACTATGAAAAGGGGGAAATCAGCCGGAGAGGATCAGATAACTACGGATTTGCTGAAGGACGGGGGGAATATCGTGTTAGAAAAACTGGCCACCTTGTATACGCAGTGCCTGGTGTCATCGACGGTACCGGAACAATGGAAGAATGCAAACATTATCCTCATTCATAAGAAAGGGGACTCTAAGGACCTTAAAAATTACAGACCAATCAGCTTACTGTCTGTTACGTATAAGGTATTTACTAAGGTAATCGCTAATAGAATCAGGACAACCTTAGACTTCAATCAAGCAAAGGATCAAGCAGGGTTTCGGAAACGGTACTCTACTATCGATCATATCCATACCATCAATCAGGTGATAGAAAAATGCTCGGAATTTAACCAGCCCTTATACATAGCATTCATTGATTACGAAAAAGCATTTGACTCAATTGAAACCTCGGCGGTGATGCAGGCATTGCGAAATCAGGGGGTAGACGAGCCGTACGTGAAAGTGCTGGAAGATACATATATTGGCTGCACAGCAACCATAGTTCTGCATAAAGAAAGTAACAAAATTCCCATAAAGAAAGGTGTTAGGCAAGGAGACACAATCTCTCCAGTACTATTCACAGCTTCCTTAGAGGAAGTATTCAGAGACTTGGAATGGGAGCAGTTAGGGATAAGGGTAGATGGAGAATACCTCAGTAATCTGCGATTTGCTGATGACATTACCTTGCTAAGCAACTCGGGAGATGAAGTACAAATAATGATTGATGACCTAGACAGGAAAAGTAGAAAGGTAGGCTTGAAAATCAATATGCAGAAGACTAAGGTAATGTTCAACAGCCTCGGGAAGGAACAGCAGTTTACATTAGGTAGCGAAGTACTGGAAGTAGTAGGCGAATATGTCTACTTAGGACAGGAAGTAACCGCAGATCTGAACCATGAAAAGGAAATAACAAGAAGAATAAGATTGGGATGGAGCGCATTTGGCAAGCACTCGCAGATTATGTCTGGCAGCTTACCGGTATCGCTAAAGAGGAAAGTATATAACAATTGCATCTTACCTGTACTCACCCATGGCGCTGAAACGTGGAGGCTAAACAAGAGAGTTCTGCTTAAGTTGAGGACAACCCAGAGGGCTATGGAACGAAAAATGGTAGGGGTAACATTAAGAGATAGGAAGCGTGCAGAGTGGGTCAGAGAAATAACTCAAGTTACCGACATTCTAGTGGACTTTAAGAAGAAGAAATGGGCATGGGCAGGACATGTAGTGCGAAGAGAGGATAACCGATGGTCGCTTAGGGTAACAAACTGGATTCCAAGGAAAGGAAAGCGTAGCAGGGGGCGGCAGAAAGTTAGGTGGGCGGATGAGATTAAGAAGTTCGCAGGGCTCAAGTGGATGCAGCTAGCACAGAACCGGGTTAAGTGGAGAAATATGGGAGAGGCCTTCGCCCTGCAATGGGTATAGTCGGGCTGATGATGATGATGATGATGACGACATCGGAGGTGGTGAGGCACAACTAATCAGAACTCTGAGCCATCCGAGCGCAGATTGCGGCGGTACACAAACTGAGCGACAGAAGGATGCGTTTGGTTGTTGGTGAGCAGGACGATTATCCTGCCAAGGAAGACATCCGAGCGCTGTTCATGGGCAATATTAGAAAATCTGTAATGGAGAGGACACATTTGCCAACTCCGCACTCGGAAGAAGGAGGGGAATCAACTGGGTAGCGGGACAAACAGTCTGCATCACACTGTGAACCAAAATACACCCTTAAAGAGACGAGGACAGGACATAGCTACACTCTGATACACAGAGCTCTGTCCCGTCCTCGTCGCTCTAGTCCTGTCTTAACGCTACGTTTATCGCTGAACAAAATAGAGTGGACGGAATGGGAATCGGTTGAAGAGTTCCGTAGGGAAATATGGAGGTCTTCTTGCGTTGGCACATCTCGCAAGCAGCTGTATAGCGCAGCACAGATCGGTTCAGTCCAGGCCGGAATAAACGTCGACGTACTTTGTCGTAGGTACTGGTAACACCTAGGGAACTAACATCCTTACACCCTTCAAAAAGGGTAATTTTGGGTTTAAATGTACCCTTATAAAGTGTAAATTTTCATAACTGCTCCTTTTTTTCAGCAGAAACTGGGAAAGGCGTTTTATGCCACTTACACCGTATCACAATGGGTGTGAAGAACATTGTTTACCTGCGCACCCTTTTTTAATTTCGCACTTTATACCGTCCCTTTCGTTTTGGAAATTTATTTACTAGACACTGCGTGGCCAAGGAATGCTGAGTGAAATGATCAAGGCATTGCACTTCCCAGAATATGCAGTGTGTGCTGCAGACAACACAGCTGCTTTCTCTTGCTTTCAGAATGTTTAAAACATGTCTAACATCCAACAAGAATGAATACACATGAAACTGTACTCATGGAAAACCATTTATCGAAAGCATTCAGGGGACGTGACAGACAGTTACATGCTATCAAAAATATGATGTTGGCTTCAAGGCTAGAAGAGCAGATTCTAAGAGCAAGTAACAATGTGCTTGAGCATGGCCTGGTCTTTAGACAAAAGCAATTTGGTGTGTTGCTATGAAGCGCTGAATGATGCACATCAGGAATTTGTTACATAAACGCCTAAAAGTAGCTGATCAAGTATACAAAAAATCAGTGTGCTGCCATACATGCTACAGTGCCTTCTATGATGACTGGAACTTTGAGTATAGAATTAAAAAAACATTTCTTGTGCCTCTGTGAGTATGATGCCGGTTAATCCGATGCATGTTGTATATAGCTTCTCTTTGTCCTGAATAAGAAGCAAAAAAAAGAAGAAGAGAAGTAAAAATCTTCGCTATTTCTACTAATGACAGCATTGTCGCCATCTACTGGTTTACGAATTTGTGTCAGCAAAACCTGTTACTGCAGTTTGATAAGATATTTGACACTTTAGGACCTGAAAAGTACAACAAAGCAGTCCATCTTCAAAATTTTTATGGGAAAACTATCTAAGCCTCAGGCTTTTCAGTTTTTTAATACCAGTTTTTAAGCCCTTTTGATCAACTTTACCTGGCTGTCATATGCAGTGACCGTTTCGAACAGCCAGATCAGGCACACATGTGTGGAACATTGTGGCACGGCTTCAAGTACCTTGGTTCTTGTCCCTGTTCAGGCACTTAAATGTAGAAGGCATTTTTTACCGAGTACAAAAGTCTTACTGAATAAAATCTGTTGCACCAACAGCCAGATCTAGTACATGACCTGTACACATATACAGTGGGCACGGCGAAGCCTCGGGAATCATTCCGCTCACAAAACGCTTCCTTTTTATTTCAGATTTTTCTGCTGCCCAACGCCGTCGTACCGTGCATCACAAGCAGCTGTCCAGTGCACCATCTGCAAGACATCGAACCAGACATCGAAACGGCGGCTGGCCCGTCATCGATGGAACAGTGCTTGCTGCTAGGAGCTCTTGCCAAATTATCGACATCTGTGACGTCACCTGGCTTGCCTTTAAAGGACAGTCCTCAACGTTTCTTCGTCAGTGGGCACGGCGAAGCCTCAGTAATTATGCCGATCACAAAACGCTTCTTGCTTATTTCACAGGTTAGTTGTGCTTACGACTTTCGTAGCGATGACCTCACATTGTTGGTAGTGCCGTGCCCGCGGACTTTGCTAGCGATTGCTTGCCATTGTTTTTGTATGTGTAAGCTGCTCATCTGCGGGGACGTCGACACAAACCCAGGTCCCAGTGTCGAGGATATGTTTGCTGATCTAAACAATGACCGAACCCTTATTTTGAACAAACTTACTGACATCCATAATCGTGTCATATCAGCAGAAAACAAGATCGAAGCACTTGAAGATCGTTCAGGTAAAGTCGATAAGCTGCTCCCGGAAATCAGCGACCAAACAGCGCAGATTGCTATTCTTCAGGATAAAGTTCGTACTTTAGAGGCATGTAATAGAACAACAGACTGGAAAACTAACCAATCTAGAGGACCGTAGTCGCCGATCCGATCTTGCTATTTTTGGTCTAGAAGAACAAGACGAAGAAAACGATGAAACCTTGCGCAAAGCCGTCCACGAGGACATATTTGAAACAAAACTGAATCAGTCATGCCACTATGTTGCCAGGATACACCATCTTGGCAGAACCCTAGGAAACAGACCAGTCATTGTTTGCTTTCAGGCTTTTTTAGGAAAGGGGGCTGGTACTGCGCAATGCAAGGTACCTGGAAGGAACGAACATTTCCATCCAGAATGATTACAGTCGAAACACGCTGCGTAAAAGAAAGTTAGTGTAGCAGAGCGCTAGCTCTGAAAGAGCGCACTCCAAGAAACGAGTTTTTCTTGTACATGACAAATTGAAGATAGACGGCAACCTTTTTGCCTGGGACGAGACACTAGATAAACGCGTTCTTATCAGACATGCTCGTGATCCACAGACTTCTTACTGACAGTGTGAATGCTCTTTTCCTAAAGAACTGAGGGTCTTACATTTTAATTCCAGGAATTCGTTTGCGTTCTTCGTTCATCCTCGTCTTTTTTGCGCTGTTTGCCCTCAATGGATTACCACCTTGCTCAAGCATCTGTTTTAGCTAATTCCAGGAGCCTAGTGAATAAATCTGCGGAACTTTAACTGCTTCTTCTAAAGTATGACCCGCCCAGAACGATTATAACTGAGACTTGGCTACAGGAAGGTGTTAGCGATCTGTGCTTAGTACCAACCTCTTATCAAATTTTTTGTCGGGATCGTCCCTCGCGAGGCGTGGAGTGGCTATAATTCTGAAGAGCGCATTTGCTGTAAGTCTTCTTCCACAAATTCATGACCACGAAAGCTTGTTTTAAAGGTCGACTGTTGGAGCCATTCCACTGTGGTGTCTGCGGTTTATCAATCACCTTCTGCCTCTCCCAATTTCTTGTATCCTTGTACGATTATGGAATTGAACGGCGGCGCAACACGGAAACGGACACAGACAAGAAGGGGACACCACATGCGCACACTACCAACTATTTATTAAACGGAAAGGTGACATATTTATACGTCCATCTCAAGCATCAGACTCATCGCCACAGTCCGCTCCAAACGCAACACGTGAACGGCGAGCAGCACCAATCAGGAAATCAGACAAGATATTTCTAACCTCAGTAGATTAACTATCAAAAACGGGGAAAAAATTTTTTTTTTTTTAAACGGAAGGCAGGCCATATCTCATAGCAAATGCAGTGTGCACCGAAAACAGCAGAGTAAGACATGAGAAGCGACCAGCCCGAACGCTAACAAATAAAAAATAAAACGATAAAACAATCGTAGCAAAAGCAGAGTCAAAACAGTTAAGCAAAAGCAGTCAGAACCCTAAGACAACAACAAAAGACGATCGTATCAAAAGCAGAGTCAAAACAAATGAAGCAAAAGCAGTAAAAAAAAAAAAACTAAGCCAACAACAACAAACGACAATCATAGCAAAAGCCGAGTCAAACAAAGGAAGCAAAAACAGCCAGGAACCTAAACGTAACTAAAAACGATAGTAGCAAAAGCAGAGTCAAAACAAAAGAAACAACAGCGGCCAAACCTAAAACAACAGCAACAAAAAGCACTGGTAGCAAATGCAGAATCAAACGAGCGACGAAATTAACAACCCGCCTAACAAAACATCACAAGGCCGTTAAAAATTCCGGGCTTAAAGTCGCACAGTGCATGCCGTCACAAAAAATTATCAAGGAATGAAACTTCATTTCTACGGACGGTACAGACGAGTCGCTAACACAAATGCTACCCTTCTTTTTGATCATAAAGGCTTCAAGAATTTCCCGTGCGACCTGATCGCGACTCCTGCCCAGAATCCTTATACCGTTAAGCATTGGCTCACAGTTGCATTCTTTGCAATGAGTAGACAAATTTAACCCGCCTCCGTTTTCTAACGATTTCTCATGGTCCCGTGCTCTGTCGTTAATACAGCGACCCGTCTGGCCTATATAGACCCCTCCACTCGTCAGTGGGATTTCGTAGACCACTCCGACGGCATAGGAACAGTAAAGCTTGCCGTGCCTCTTTTCGCACAGGGATTTCTTCTTCTGCCCGATTTTCGAGCCCAATCCGCTCAGCTTTTTGGGCGCGGAGAAAACGACAGGTACGTCGTACCGGCCGGCGACCTTCTTCAAGTTATGTGCCACTCGGTGAATATAGGGGACCACTTGTAGTCGCCTTGATCCCGGCTTAGCATGGGATTTCTTCTTTTTCCCTTTCATTTTTTGTAGGAGGGTCTCCGCTACGCTGCAAACAACAGAACACGGGAAACCAGCCATTCGAAGTCTTTCGATCTGATTGTTGAAACTAGCCTCAGCCATGTGAGCACAAGACTTAAGTAATGCGGACTCTAGGCAAAGCGAAGCGATCGCTACGATTGTTTTATCGTTTTATTTTTTATTTGTTAGGGTTCGGGCTGGTCGCTTCTCATGTCTTACTCTGCTGTTTTCGGTGCACACTGCATTTGCTATGAGATATAGCCTGCCTTCCGTTTAAAAAATTGTTTTGGTTTTTTTGTTTTTGTTTTTCCCGTTTTTGATAGTTTATCTACTGAGGTTAGAAATATCTTGTCTGATTTCCTGATTCGTGCTGCTCGGCGTTCACGTGTTGGGTTTGGAGCGGACTGTGGCGATGAGTCTGATGCTTGAGATGGACGTATAAATATGCCACCTTTCCGTTTAATAAATAGTTGGTAGTGTGCGCATGTGTTGTCCCCTTCTTGTCTGTGTCCGTTTCCGTGTTGCGCCGCCGTTCAATTTCATCATGCACCAACTCGCCCCCCAGGCCGTTATTCTGTTGTACGACTATATGTCCGAACGTAAACACCAAAAAATAGTTATGGCTGGTGACTTTAATCTCCCATTTATAAACTGGATGAATAATCCTGAGCTTCACTTACTTGACAACAATCTAATTGATATTATGATTACATGCGACTTGCGGCAGGTTGTACTTGATAACACCCGCTTAAATGAAAATAGTGGTTCAATTTTAGATCTAATACTTTTAAGCAATGATCTTTCCAAATACACTGTAAGCACAGAAAATGGTGTCTGATCACAAGCGTGTATTGTTGTCATGTTTACTTGTCAAGTGCGTGCAGAAAGAAAAGCCACAGGATGCAACTGCCAAAGACTTTGCCCACGCTGATGATCAGTCTAGACTTCGCGAGCTTTGCAAACTGGCTGACAATCTTCCATGTAGTGACGCAGTGTCATTATGACTATTGTTTAAAAGTACTGTTAAATACTGTATGAATGAATTCATCCCAGACCGAAAAGTTAAACCCAAGTGAAAAAAATGCTTGGATTACCGAAGTATTATTCACTTAAAACGCAGGTTAAAGCGCGCAAAAAAGCGCAAATCTAGAAACTGAATTCATTCGCGAACTTCAAGCTCAGCTCTCGACTGAGTTCATATCCTCTCGGAAAAAGTACTTCTCTACGAAGCTACCAAATTTTATGAAGACTAATCCAGACAGGTTTTGGCGCTACCTTGGCACTGAAAGTGTGGGAATTGGTCGAATAATAAAAAAAATGAAATAATTACGGAACCAATTATGATATTATGAACAATTATTTCTTCTCTGTGTTCTCTCCCAGAGACGAGGCAGCTAACATGGTAATGCCATCCACTTTATACCCAGATTATTTCGTTTGAAGGGGTTTTGTCACTCGTACAAAACCTGACGATAATATGGCGAGAAGCGGTGGCGTATCGGTAGTACATCCGCCTCGCATCCGAGAGGACCGGTGTTCAAATCCCGGTGCCGCGCAATTCTCCACAGGGTTTAACAAAAAGCCGCGTGTCGATGGAGTTACATAAACAGGTTTGGGGTGTGACCTGAAGCCGGTGAACCCGTCAGGCAACGCACCCCCTCACCAGAACAGGAGTTGCCCATCCTGGTGCTGTAATTGGCCGCAACCTCTCATGATTAGCTCTATAAAACCCCGGCCTTCAGTCACCAGCGGCTTCGGAACAACTGACCACGGCGACGGTCAGACCTGTGACGCAGCAGGGGGTGCTAAGAACTTATGGCTCCGCTGGACAGGCCGTCATTGGAAACTGACCCTGGCAACGTTTAACGCTAGAATCCTAGCTAGTGAAGCTAGTTTAGCAGTACTGTTAGAGGAACTAGAGGGTATGACATGGGATATCATAGGGCTTAGTGAGGTTAGAAGCCGAATGAGGCATATACTGTACTGGAGGATGGTCATGTACTATGTAATCGAGGTTTACCAGAGAGGCGACAGCTAGGAGTAGGTTTCCTTGTCAATACGTATATAGCGGGTAATATAGATGAATTATATAGCATTAATGAGTGGGTGTCAGGCATCGTAATTAGGCTTAATAAGCGGTATAAACTGAAGGTGTACTTACAGGTATATGCACCTACAAGTAGTTACGATGACCAGGCAGTTCAAAGCATCTACGAAGATGTAGAATCGGCAATGTGAAAAGTAAAGACGCAGTATACTGTACTAATGGGCGAATTCAATGCTAAGGTAGGGAAAAAGCAAGCAGGAGACCAGGCAGTAGGTGACTATGGCATTGGTTCTAGGAATAACGGGATAGTTACTAGTTGAGTTTGCAGAGCGCAATAACTTAAGAATCATGAACACCTTCTTCAGTAAACGGAAGAACCGGAAATGGACATGGAAAAGTCCTAACTGTGAGACTAAAAATGAAATTGACTTCATAATGTGTTCAACCCCCGCCGTTATGCAAGATGTAGAGGTAACCGGGAAAGTGCTATGCAGTGACCACAGGATGGTGAGGTCCCGAATTAGCCTAAATCTGAAGAAGGAACGCAACAGATTGGTAAGAAAGAAACCCATCAACGAATTAGCGGTGAGGGGGAGGGCAGAAGAGTTCAGGCTCTCGCTACAGAATAGTTATTCAGCTCTAACCGAGGATTGCGACATTACCCTAGAAGCAATGAACAATAATTTCAGAGATATATCATTACTTAGTGTGCGGTAGAAGTAGGCGGTAGGATAGTTAGAGAGGATACCGGTAAGCTGTCTAAGGAGACGAAAGATTTGATTAAGGAACGCCAGAGTATGAAAGCTTTCAATCCAACAGACCAGATCGAATTGGCCGAGATATCAAAGCTAATCAATAAGCGCAAGGTGACCGATATAAGGAAGTATAACATGGAGAAAATTGAGCATGCTGTAAAGAACGGGGGAAGCCTTAAGGCGGTGAAGAAGAAATTGGGCATAGGTAAAAACCAGATGTATGCGATAAGGGACAAGGCGGGCAACGTCATTACGAATATGGACAAGATAGTCAAAGTAGCCGAGGAGTTCTATACAATCTCTACAGTAGGCAAAGTAGTCAGGACAGTAACGAAATTGGAGGCAGGGAAAAACAGTCAGACGTTTCACAAGTGACGAAGGACGAGGTCAAGAAAGCATTAGAAATTATTAAAAGAGGAAATCAGCTGGAGAAGATAACTACAGATTTCCTGAAGGACGGGGGGATATCGTGCTAGAAAAAGTCGACCCACTGCCGGACACCCACCGGTAAAAATGGGTACAAGCGTCCCCCGGCCTGGCGCTCGGCTTTTCCAGGGGTGTGCGTTTGGGAGAAGCTCCGTAAACCCCGCTGCGCGCCCCTCCTCCGTAGTGGTTGGTTGGTTGGTTCATAGGAAGGGAAAGACGCAGTATCTGTCACACTTGCTCTGTGGACACCTGAACCGCGCCGTAAGGGAAGGGATGAAGGTGGGAGTGAAAGTGGATAGAGAGAAAGGGGAGCCGTAGTGGAGGGCTACGGAGTAATTTCGACCACCTGGGGATCTTTAACGTGCGCTGACATCGCACAGCACACGGACGCCACTTCGTTTCGCCTCCATCGAAACGCAGCCGCCGAGGCCGGGATTCGATCTCGGGAACTCCGGCACAGTAGTCGGGCGTCTTACCACTGCACCACCCCGGCGGGGCTCCGCAGTGGGCCCAAACCCAGTTTCGAACCTCGCAGCCTGCAAAGATGGTTCGGTTTGTCTTGCAAAGGTACTTCCTTTGAGCCTCACCTGAAGTGCTCCCTTAGAGCCTCAGCTGCAGCAGTCCTAAAAAAAAGGGGCCACATAATGGGCGGTTGCCGCGCAAGGCGGACTTATTGTTCGATGGCGGAACGAATCACTGCCACATCGGCGCAACTATTTGGGCCGTGACCCCTTTTCCCAAGCATTTCACCCCAGAAGAGCCGAGCACCAGGCCGGGGGAAAGCTTGTACCCATTTAAAAACCGGTGGGTAACCGGCGGCACCAGGAATCGAACCCGGCACCTCCCGAATGCGAGGCGGATGCTCTACCACAAGGCCACCGCTTCGGTACATAACGAATCACTGCCACATCGGCGCAACTATTTGGGCCGTGGCGCCTTTTCCCAAGCATTTCACCCCAGAAGAGCCGAGCACCAGGCCGGGGGAAAGCTTGTACCCATTTAAAAACCGGTGGGTAACCGGCGGCACCAGGGATCGAACCCGGCACCTCCCGAATGCGAGGCGGATGCTCTACCACAAGGCCACCGCTTCGGGCCCACTGCGGAGGAGGGGCGCGCAGCGGGGTTTACGGAGCTTCTCCCAAACGTACACCCCTGGAAAAGCCGAGCGCCAGGCCGGGGGACGCTTGTACCCATTCTTACCGGTGGGTGTCCGGCGGTGGGTTTCGCCAGATTATTTGCAGACGATTGCATTATTTATACTAATGTTAATTCAGTTGAAGATCAAGTTAAGCTTAATGGTTACCTGCTCAACATTAGCGAATGGTGTAGAAAATGGCAAATGTCTTTAAACCCCAGTAAAACAGTATGTATGACAATCACACACAAACATCAGCCACTCGAATTTGACTACTCATTACAAGAAAACAAACTTAATCGAGTAAAAGAATATACATACCTGGGAGGGACAATTACTTCAGACCTGCGTTGGAACACTCACGTACATAACATTGTTGCTAAAGCAAATAAAAGATTAGAATTCATTAGGCGGTCACTTAAGCATGCTACACAGGATACTAAACTTACGGCTTACAAGATGCTCGTACGCCCGATAATGGAATATGCGTGTGAGGTGTGGGATCCCTACACTCAAACACTTGCAGCTGAACTGGAGCGAGTGCAGCGACGTGCACTTCGCTTTATCTATTCTCGCTTCCGAAGACAAGATCAGGTAACCCCACTTTACACTTTAGCGAACTTGCGCCCTCTTCAATGTCGCCGGAAACAAAAACGACTCATTCTTTTCTATAAGTTTATGAATAGCATGGTACATATCGATAAGCAGCAATACATAAGCGAAACTACTTCACGTATCACTCGGGGTAAACATTGCAGACACGTAAAAGAATAAAAGTTTTCTAAGCACTGCTACAAGCATTCCTTCTTCCTGTCCACAGCGAGAGAATGGAAAAGAGAATATGGTGCTCGCATCGGGTGTGGATGTGTTCTCTGCCGGAGTTCGTGAATGTTGGTATAGTACCTGATAAAATGCGCCTTGCATTTGTGTTGGGCATGGTGTTTTCACATTGTTTTCTGTTTCGTTGCAGCGATATTTTTGCGCATTTTTATTTGTTGCTTAGAGGTCAGTTCCATTTTTGATATGTTAAAACTTGACACCGACTGGATGGTGCTGGTGTTTTGTTTGTCGTGTTCCGCCTTTGTAATCTGTACCCTGTATCGCTCCTATCTTGGTCCTGACCGGACTGATAGGATCTCTAATAAATAAATAAATAAAAAACTGGCCACCCTGTATACGCAGTGCCTGGTGTCATCGACGGTACCGCAACCACGGAAGAATGCAAATATTATCCTCATTCATAAGAAAGGGGACTCTAAGGACCCTAAAACTACAGACCAATCAGCTAATTGTCTGTTACGTATAATGCATTTACTAAGGTAATCGCTAAAGGAATCAGGACAACCTTAGACTGCAATCAAGCAAAGGATCAAGCAGGGTTTCGGAAACGGTACTCTACTCTCGATCATATATCCATACCATCAATCAGGTGATAGAAAAATGCTCGAGATATAACCAGCCCTTATACATAGCATTCATTGATTACGAAAAAGCATTTGACTCAGTTGAAACCTCGGCGGTGATGCAGGCATTGCGAAACCAGGGGGTGGACGAGCCGTATGTGAAAGTGCTGGAAGTGGCTGAACAGCAACCATAGTTCTGCATAAAGAAAGTAACAAAATTCCCATAAAGAAAGGTGTTCGGCAAGGAGACACAATCTCCCCAGTACTATTCACAGCTTGCTTAGAGGAAGTATTCAGAGACTTGGAATGGGAGCAGTTAGGGATAAGGGTAGATGGAGAATACCTCAGTGATCTGCGATTTGCTGATGACATTGCCTTGCTAAGCAACTCAGGGGATGAACTGCAAATAATGATTGATGACCTACACAGGAAAAGTAGAAAGGTAGGCTTGAAAATCAATGTGCAGAAGACTAAGGTAATGTTCAACAACCTCGGGAAGGAACAGCAGTTTACATTAGGTAGCGAAGTACTGGAAGTAGTAGGCGAATATGTCTTCTTAGGACAGGTAGTAACCGCAGACCCAGACCATGAAAAGGAAATAACAAGCAGAATAAGATTGGGAAGGAGCGAATTTGGCAAGCACTTGCAGATTATGACTAGCAGCTTACCGGTATCGCTCAAGAGGAAAGTATACAACACTTGCATCTTACCTGTGAAACGTGGCTGAAACGTGGAGGCTAACTAAGAGAGTTCTACTTAAGTTGAGGACAACTCAGAGGGCTTTGGAACGAAAAATGGTAGGGGTAACAATAAGAGATAGGAAACGTGCAGAGTGGGTCAGAGAAATAACTCAAGTTACCGACATTCTAGCGGAAATTAAGAAGAAGAAATGGACATGGGCAGGACATGTAGTGCGAAGAGAGGATAACCGATGGTCGCTGAGGGTAACAAACTGGATTCCAAGGGAAGGAAAGCGTAGCAGGGGGCAGGAAAAAGTTAGGTGGGCGGATGAGGTTAAGAAGTTCGCAGGGGTCAAGTGGATGCAGCTAGCACAGAACCGGGTTAAGTGAAGAAATATAGGAGAGGCCTTCGCCCTACAGTGGGTATAGTCAGGCTGATGATGATGATGATGATGACTAAACCTGAAAGAAAAACTGGCTTCAGGTCCAGAGTATATCCCCAATTCCTTCCTTCGCCGCTATGCTAAACTAGTGTCGCATATATTAGTATCCATTTTTAGCGTCTCGTTATGCACTGCTATTTTACCGGATGACTGGCATATTGCTCGCGTTATAGCGGTTCACAAGAAAGGTGATCGTCCCAAATCTACCGTCCTATATTCTTAATGTCTACGTGCTGTAAATTATTAGAGCATATTGTGTCTCATATTCTTACAAATTTTCTAGAAAGTAACCATTTGCTGTCTCCATTTCAACATGGATTTCGTAAAGGATTATCTGCGTGTGCCAAACTAGTAACAACAGTTCATGACATTGCTAAAGTTCTTGACTCAGCTGGTCAGGTCGATCTCATTTTTCTTGACTTTAGCAAGACTTTTGATCGGGTTCCTGATAGCAAACTTTTGACTAAACTAACATTTCGGTATTCCTTCCTTCATAATAAATTGGATCAAGGCGTACCTCTCAAATCGTACCCAGTTTGTCGACATCAAAGGGCATTGTTCCAATACTTTACCTGTTTCATCGGGAGTTCCACAGGGAAGCGTTTTAGGGCCTATCCTTTTCCTAATCGAAGTTAACGATATAATTACTCACATTCATCCTGATATTAACAGCCGCCTCTTCGCAGATGATTGCCTGCTCTATACACAAATAACATGTGAACAAGACCAAAGAAATTTACTCGACAGCCTAACGAATATCAGTGAATGGTGTGCGGTATCGGGCATGACACTGAACTCCCTAAAAACAATACTGCTCGGCGTCACAAATAAAAATCATCCTTATGTATCTTCTTATGTTATCCATGGTCACCCTTTAAAGGAAGTAGATGAATACAAATACCTAGGAATTACATTTACTAACGCTCTTTCGGCGTCTAAGCATATAACAAACATTTGCACACCTGCTACACGTAACTTTATGTCTAACAGAATTGTAGGGATATTAACTTCTGCCTGGTCGGCTTTCCATGTGATAGCGCCATTACTTGTATTCGGTCAGCAAGACCCACACTTCCATGCTTTTCTAAACGATTCTCGCTTCCCCTTAGGGTTTCATCAGTCACACCCGAGCAAGTGCTCGAATGGAAGGAAAAGTCGCACGCGCAGCGTGTCGGTTGTGAGTGCTCTTCAGACAGCACTCCTCTACACGCACAGAAATGGAACATGTCAAAAGCTTACCCGATAAACGCAGAAATGCATCAACAAGAATTTTTTTTTTTTGGCAGCAGCGGCAGGTTTGGACTGAAGGTATATGAAAAGTGACCAACCTGGAAAATCACAGGAGAGCGTTAGGCGAGATGCGTCACACGAGCTGCCGCTGCTGCCAAATGCGAGCGAAAAACACTCACAGTAGACGAAGCCGATAAGGCAAAGATGTGTCGCCGCTGCCGCCCAGGAATGCCACGAATGGTAGAGAAGCTTCTTGTTGCGTGAAGAAAGGCGCCAACTTCGAAACGGTAGTCCCGAAGTAGCAGCCTCGAGGAAAGCGCACGTCCAAGGGGCACAAAAATGTAGAGGCCAGGAAAACGGCAGCAACACGAACTGGAAAATCACAGGAGAGCGTTATGCGAGATGCGTCACACGAGCTGCCGCTGCTGCCAAATGCCTACATCGGACCTACTGGGGCCCCACATTCTGTGCTATGAAATAAAGAAGCGCCAACAATGAACGAATACAAGTTGTCCGTGTAGAATGAGAGGAAGAAAATATATGAAAGGGCACTGGGTAAAGCGGTGAAGCCTCAGTTCGCAGGTTGAGCCAACATTTCAACAAGTGGACTTGTCTTCGTGTGGGAAGAGCGATCATCACTGGCAGGGGTTGAAATATGCTTTTGATTTTGTTCTCGCCTGCCAGCCAGCGCTGCGATACCATATGTCGACAACTACCGACTACGCTAGAACTTCATTAGAACTAGAGGGTATCCCTTGTGTTTCGTCTCCTTTGTGTCCTTGTTTTTACCGCTACAAAATGATTCCAACAGCAAAACACCCTGCACGGATATCTAATCCATCGCCTTCACCGCTCAGCCACAACTGCACAAAAAAACAACTCAAAAGCATTCCACAGACGGGGGAGAAGGACAAATAAACAGAATAATAACAGGAGAGGGAACCACATGGCAGGTGTCGTTCACTGTCCTGTTATTATTCTGCTTTCTTGTCCTTCTCCCCCTTTGTCGAAAGCTTTTGAGAAGTGTTCCTATGCAGATGGATGGATGGATGGAATATAGGAGCGTCCCCTTTGAAACAGGATGGTAGCACTAGCTATCATGCTCATTTTTCTCCCTATATCTTAATTATTGATTTAGAATGGTTAACTAAACCATCATTCTATTTATTAAATTTTGTTCCTACAATAATAACATTATGTCACTTCTCTGCTTTTAAGCCACCAATCTTCCAGTCGTTTTTTGCTAGTTTCCACCGCCGGTTTATTCACCCGGCCACTGGTGTCTCTAAACCCCAGAGCTTCAGGAACAGTGACTGCGCCTGCATCGACTTCTGGATGGATACCATTACATTCGAGTATAATATGGGCAATTGTTTCACTGGAGTTCCCACATACAGCACATGCGTCATCTCCATTGTTAAATTTCTTTTTGTAGCTGCGTGTTCTAAGGCACCCTGATCTAGTTTCAAAAAGTAGGGCACTGCCTCTTGAGTTATCAAAGAAATCTTCCTTCCTGATCTGCATTTTCCACTTTCGGTATAATTCCACACTCTGTTTCTTTTCCATCGAATTTATGCAATTTTTACCTTCTGTGTTTTTCACCTGTTGCTTAATGCTCTTTATTTGTCCGTCCTTGTTACTAGCATACTTACTAGTTAGTTTCCTAGTTCTTTTCCTCCATTGTGAGTCAACGCTTTTTAGGTACAGGTATTTAAATACTTTAGCTGACCATCTGTTACTGTCCAATTTCTTCAGGCGTTCCTCATATAATATTTTACTCTGAGCTTCCCGCACTTCGAAAGATGCCCAGCCCATATCTCCCTATACCGCCTCATTTGTAGTTTTGCCGTGGGCACCTAGTGCTAATCGTCCAACGGATCTCTGATTTGTTTCTAATGTCGACTGCACCTCTGATTTTAGGCACAAAACCGCATTTCCGAAAGTAAGTCCGGGCACCATAATTCCTTTCCAAATACCCCTCAAAACCTCATACCTATTGTATCCCCACAATGCCTTATGCTTCATTATCCAGGCATTCCTTCGCCCTTTGGCCTTAAGTGATTGCTCATGCTTTCCAATGTATGCCAATCCTTCGTTTACCCATACCCCCAGATATTTATATTCTGCTACTCTAGGTATTTCAAGACCTTGTATTTTAAGACCCTGATCAGTTGAGCCGTTGAAAATCATCAGACCCGACTTGACTGCGCTGAAACTGAAGCCTAGAGCGTCCCCTTCGTCTCCGCAATACTTAACTAGAGTTTGCAATTCTTCCAGACTCTCAGCTAGCAGCACAATATCGTCTGCATACATCAAACCGGGGAGGCGCTGCTCCACCGCCTTTCCTCCTAATCTATATGACAGGTTAAAACCTAGGTTACTGTCTTGTATCCTCCGTTCCAGGTTTATCATATAAAGCATGAACAGCACCGGTGATAGAGGACAGCCTTGTCTTAATCCTTTGCATACTTTGACATCTTCCGTACTTCTTATCCCTTCCCACGTAATTTCTACTTTGTTATCCCGGTATATTTCCTGTAGGAACTCTATTATCTCATAACCGATACCTTCTTTTAATATGTTGCACAGGAGTTCCCTGCTTACGTTGTCGTACGCCCCGTTTATGTCCAGGAAGGCCAAATACAAAGGTCTATTTTCCACTCTAGATATTTCGATGCATTGGGTAAGCAAGAACAGGCTATCATCTAAGCGCCTACCATTTCTAAAGCCGTTCTGAAGTTCTCCGAGTATCTTGTTACTTTCAACCCATGCTTGCACCTTTAATTTCACCGCCTGCATGGCTAACCTGTACATAACAGATGTTATGGTAATCGGCCTGTAGGATTTTATGTACATCCTGTCTCCTTTCCCTTTATAAATCAAATTCATTTTACTCTGCCGCCAGCTGTCCGGAGTTTGCTTATTCGTTATGACTGTTTCCAGAGCTTTTAACAATTATAGCACGAATTATAGAAGATATACTCCTTATCAGCACCTTTCGGAATGCATGTTTCTTTTCAAAAAGATGTGTCTGCGCTAAACCTGCTTTAGGTGCAAACTAATCATTGCAGAAGAAAACATACACTCGCCCCAATGCTTTGAAAAAAAAAAAAAAAAGAAAGAAACACGACGTTTTGGGTCCCGCACGAGTCCCTCGATCACTTGAAGCGCTGCATGGAACGACGGCGGCTTAAATATGGTTAAACATGCATAACGTCCGATTGTACGTCTCTGGAAGGTTTACACGTGTCCTGTTAAGAGCATGCCTCGTGTTATGTTCTTAACAGGGCACGTGGAAATCTTCCAGAGATCTACAATCCGATGCTACACACGTTTAACCGTATTTAAGCTGCTGTCGTTCCATTCAGCGATCTATGTGATCAAGGGGCCCGTGCGTTTTTTTTTAGAACATTTTGGCGAGTGTATGCGTGTTTCTGCAATGTTCGTTCCTCGCCAGACGTTCCTCGCCAGACATCCTGATGGAAATCAAGAAAAATTGGGGATGGGCAGTACATCTAGCGTGAAGAAAGGATAACCGATGGTCGCTTAGGGCTACAAACTGGATTCCAAGGGAAGGAAAGCGTAGTAGGGGGCGGCAGAAAGTTAGGTGGGCGGATGAGGTCAAGACGTTCGCAGGAGTCAAGTAGATGCCGCTCGCACAGGACCGGGTTAATTGGAAGAATATGGGAAAGGCCTTCGCCCTGCAGTAGGTATAGTCAGGCTGAGGATGATGATGATGATGACTGCAACCAGAATACGTACCATTGGTTCACATGCCGCTCCTGAATTTTTCCAGTGCCACAAGGTCAATGCTGTGAGGTCCCATGTGGTATATGTCCTATAATATAATGCCGTCATGAATACAGTTGAGAAATATGGCCAGAACAAAAATGTGGCAGAAGTGAGAATAAATAAAATAAGCTCTGTAGAGGTTATTGCGCAATGGTTTTTCACACGCGGACAATTTTTTCGCTTGTCATTTTTTTTTCTTTTTTTTTTCTTTCATACAGCAATACTTAGCACCACAAAACATTGGCTTTCCGTTCTAATCAGTCTGACAACTTTGAATGCATTTTCATTTTTTGTTTCAATTAATGAATTGGTCAATTACACACTATAGTTTCCTAATTAGCAACATCAAGCATTCAGTCTCAGTATTTTCCTGCCTTTTAACCCTTTTTAAAATTTATTTATTTAATTCATTATAGATGAATTACAATTATTGCATCAACTCGTCCTCGCCTATTTCACGTCAATCAATCATATATCACTGGAAGCATAAGTTACCATGATGAATATTTTATATACTCTTATTTTCGGCATGTTGTGCCAACTAGTACAATGACTATTGCGAGTATTACTATAACACTGCTCCTAGTATTGCTACGCCGACGACTTTTCGGCCGAACGTGCTGTATAAGCTGTCGCTTAAACTGAAGACAGCATGAAAGAAATGCAAAGCAACCAAGATGCACAAACCAGCGGCCAGCGTCTGCGCAGAAGATCAAGAAAATTTGCCTCAAATATTGTGCTTACGCACTGTATCAGATAGCTAAAGTACTGCCCATGAGCGCGTATGAAATCAAAAATTTATATGTGCGAAGGAACCTCTGGACGAGATGGAAATCGCCCAAACGCATTCAGCTCGCCTTTAAAACTCGTCAAATTTTAAATCTGACAGAACGCAGAGATCTTAAACAGTATGCGCTAGTAATCTGTAACATGCGTGCGTGGCTTCCAGGTATAATCGTATAAATCCAATGATTTCTCTTTATGTTTAATGTTAAGCACCACCGCCCTCCCCCTTTAGTGTTGCAACCGCTCTCCGCGGCGAGCTCCGAACAAGTCTGTACCGCTTGCAATTTCCTGAGCGTCAAACTCAGCAGTATGGCAGGCATGCTTTCTGTAAAACATGCGTTTTAAAATTCGCACCCACCATGTGCCAGTGCATATCGCTTACCTTCAGAGGGATGTCGAGCATCTACGTGAAGACAACTTCTTTCCGAGTGTATGTCAGGCGGCACATTGACAGCAGTGAACGAAACTACTCACATCTGCAGTTAAATAGGCACACAAAAACACTGCGGTTCAGTTCAATACGTAGCAAATAAAGCCAGAAAATTCCGTTGGCGAGAACAACGCATCGCCACCATGCCGCACGCTGAAAAACAAAATGATGGGAAGACGTCACCACAACACTACCGGTGGCCGCCTGGCGGCAGATATGCAGCGATGCAGCCCCGCTTTCAGTTTCGGTTTTATCGCGAACGTATATTGTTCGTACAGCCGCCACAGCCAGAACGATTGCTACAGTTGCATGTATAATCTGCTCTGGCGCCACGAAGGTCGCTCTCACGGCATGCATCACAATGGGAAGCAAGCCCGCATCAAAACAAGGAAATACTAATTACAAAGCGCTTTCTCACATGCACCCATAGCGAGGTAACAGGGAGGTTTAAAGAAAGGCTGTCGGCCTTCAGCTCCATAGGTACATACATGGAGCGCAAAAACTACTGATACAAGACAAATGAGCTTAACTGAATGTTCATTTTTCAATTTCAGATGAATATGTGATGCCTCACATTTCTATTTTTTGTTACTTCCATTCAGAACGCAGCCCCTTCTTCAGGAGGGGCGCATATTCCTCCATTGGTTCAGCGTATCGGGCGGCAGTGTTGCTGTCGCCGGAGTAGTGATCAGGTAACGTTGTTTCACGCAGCACAGATCGGCAGCACGAATTCAAGAACGCAAGCCTTCTCCAGACGCTGAGCGCGCAGCCCGGTGCCACGCTGTCGAGCGATGGGACCACTCGAGTTGAAGTTGATGTTGCAAGTTTATTTTTGAATCAAAAAACAACGTACAGGAATATACAGCGAGAGGTCCCATGGAACCACGCGCTGTGCTGATTCTGCGCTCCACCATCAGTCGCCACCTTCGAAGGCCGGTGCCGTGATGCACGGAATCTGACGCCTGCGAAGGCCGGTGCAGTGATGTACGGCATCTGGCTATTCGTAGTGGGGTAATGCGAGGCAGGAAAGCCGGAAGGTGATATAGAGTGGCGGGGGTCTAGTCGTTAAATCTGTGGCCAAATAAAATAGCAACATGCAGTAATGTTTACGAGCTGCGCATGGTTAACAATGCGTCTGCAGTTATGTGAAACTTTCTCCTAGATCGTCAGGATGCAAACGAAGCACCGGACAAATTTTAATTCCACAATGGCATTCCACGCTCTGTTTGGCGCCGTCACTCTGAGCCCGAATAACGTGCGGCGATACGCTGATAACGGGGTGGATGAAAATGCTGTTTTCTGAAGAACAGCGCGACTTGGACAAGGACGGAAGGAAGACAACACGGACAGGCGCTGACTTGCAACTGAAGTTTATTGCTCGGAACGTGATAATATATATATCAGGCTCCAAACAACAAGAGAAAACACAGAAGCGATACACATTTGATTAAACACTTCATGCTGGCTTCAGGTCATATCTGATGCATGGACTCTGACCGGCGTGGTGCAGTGCCCAGATTTCGCAAGTTTGCCGAGAATGGATACCAAAGACATATGTAATGTTTACAAAGCCAATGTATAGTGCATTACAAGATAATCTCAGATTACTCCACTACACATGGCGCTCCCTACCTGTTGCTGTTGTATATAGCCTAATTGTACACACTGAACCCCGCAGAGTGTATTCTTTTCATTCTTGCAACCGTTTGCGAAAAAAAAAAAAAATGAGTGCCTGAATGTGTAGTAAGGATGCCAAATTGAAGCCTGGGCGAGTTGGTATGTATACATTCTAAAACAGCGCAAAAGAACAGGGACGAGAGAACGAAACGTACAACACGAGCGCTGTGTAGTAAGGAGCACATGAACACGAGAGAGTGTAGTAAGGAGCACATGATATCAGCACCGTGAGAGCATTTGCACTGCTTTCCCAAAATACTTGATCAAACTTCGTCATTCTGCGAACGAAATCCCCTCTGATCACTCCCCTTATCCTGAAGTTTTCATTATTGATGAAAATGAAAAATCAAAAACATCCTTACAGCCTTGGAGAGAGGCAGGGTGCATTTTACTAAATGAACCTTTTCAACACCCCAGCAATTCCGAGCGTGGGGGGGGGGGGGGGGGGTAAAATGGGTACGAACAAATAACACCCATTTCACAAAAACATGGGTGTTGTAAGGGCGTTATAATGATAAACATAATTAAAGAATATCCCCTTGAAGCACAAACTGAGCGACAGAAGGATGCATTGGGTTGTTGGTGAGCAGGCCGATTATCCTGCCAAAGGAAACATCCAATCGCTGTTTATGGGCGATATTAGAAAAAATGGTAATGGAGAGGACGCACTTGCTAACTCCGCACTCGGAATAAGGAAGGGAATCAACTGGGTAGCGGGACAAACAGTCTGTTTCACAATGATGTCGACCGAATTTGTACATTATCAAGGAGGTGCACTCCTGGAGTTGTAACGCCCGGCGTCCAAGACGGCCAGTAGGGAAGGAAGAAAGCCAGCAAAGCGCATGGTGGTCTGCAACAACGGTGAAGGGTCGGCCAATTAAGTTAGGACGAAATGTGACAACGGTCCACACGAGAGAAAGGTATTCACGCTCGGTAATTGAATAATTTCGTTCTGGATTGGATAGAAGACTGCTTGCATAAGCGATACCTCAGTAGTCTCCACTCTGTCGCTGAGCAAGGATTGCTCCAATGCCATAGTCACCACGTGGGTGCGAAGTTCTGTCGTAGTGGACGGGCAGAAATGGCCAACGATTGGCGGGGTGGTGAGTGCGGCAATAAGGGCTGAGAAAGCATTCGCCTGGTCTGGGCTTCAGCAGAAGGGCACATTCTTTTTCAGCAGGTTTATTTATTTATTATACCCTCAAGGTGTATAGTACTTTATAGAAGGCAGGGGCAAAAAGCAAGACAAATTACACAAAAAGTAGAATACAACTAAAAAACCAAAAATAATAAAAAACCAGAGTAATAGATACAAGATAAAGAATACAATTATAAAAGATACAAAAACAACAAACAAGGCAATCAGAAAAATCAATGCTTAGAAGAAATTATTATATTATTTTTGTCCCGAGTGTCACAATGGTAGCACAAGCAAAACAGTACAAAATACAATGTAAGCAAGCAATGTTACTACACACAGTAAATCATTTGTTAGATTAGTTTACAAAATAAATCCTTGGACGGCAGTTTTAAGGTTATCAGTGCTGGTAATGCTTGCAAGTGACGCAGGTAAGTTGTTCCAGTCCTCGCTACTTTGGGGAAGAAACGAATATGAATAGCTTACGGTGTTACTATGAGGAATATTCACTTTTGGCGATAGTTTAGGCGAGAAGAATATATGATGGTGGTTGAGCCCGAAGAAGATGTATGATTTGTATTATTATATGTTATGAAAAAGACAGGCGAAATATTTTTCTGCGGATGAATAACGACGAAAGGCGTAGGAATGATTTCATATTAGTAACGCTAGAACAGCTTTGGTAGTTGTATAGGATGAATCAGGTTGAGCGATTTTGAATTTCCTCTAGATTGTATGAGGTTGGAATGCCCGCGGTTCCAAACTGATGACGCATATTCAAGTTGTGGACGAATGTAAGTTCTATAATATAATATTTTGAGTGATTATAGAGCCAGTGGGAAATTGCGACGAATATATCACAGTGTTCGACTAGCCTTAGAGGTTATATGGTCGTCAATATGTGTTTTCCATTACAGATTAGTAGCAATATGAACCCCCAGGAACAGGTATGAAGTTACACTTTGTAATCCACTGTTATTAAGCAAGTATGATGAACACGACATTTCAGTGCGATATATGCGTATACACTTACATTATTAATGTTTAATTATATACGCCATCTGCGACACCACTTGTTAATAATTGTAAGGTCATCATGAATGGCTGTAACATCTGAGTGACTTGTTATTTTGTGATATAATACACAGTCGTCAGGAAAAGAAGAAATGTTTGATGAAACATGAGCGGACAAGTCGTTAATATAAATTAAGAATAATAAGGGACGAAGTAGTGAACCTTCCGGAACACGGGAGGCAACTGGCGATGAAGGTGAGTTAGCGTGTTACAAACTGAACACGTGACGTCAGAAAAGCGCGGATCCAAATCAAGTACGGCAGGGTTTGTGTTTAGAACGCTCAGTTTATGTAGAAGGCGAGCGTGGTTAACTCTGTCAATTGCATTTGAAAAATCGAGGAATTTACAGTAAGGTTTGAGAGAGGATGACCGATGACGGTAAAGTTACGCACTAACCGACGAAACCATTAGGCACGAAGCACTCGCATCCGCGCCCGTAAATTTGGTGACACTCGTAGCCGCGCACGAAGCAGTCGCCTCCGCGCCCGTAACTTCTTTGACACACGTAGCCGGGCACGTATCATTCACCTCCACGCCGTAACTTCTTTGACACAGGTAGCCAGGCACGTAGCATTCGCCTCAGTACAGGATGCACTCGCACCAGCGCCCGTAACTTCAGTGGCATTCGTAACCGAGCACGAAGCACTAGCATCTGCACCCGTAACATCGGTGACACGTGTAGCTGCGCAGGAAGCACTCGCATCCGCTACCGTAACTTAGGAGACACTCATAGCAGCACAGGAAGCACTCGCATCCGCGCCCGTAACTTCGGTGACACTCGTAGCCGCGCAGGAAGCATTCGAATTCGCGCCCGTAACTTCTTTGACACACGTAGCCGGGCAGGTAGCATTCGCCTGATCACAGGATTCACTCGATTCCGTGCCCATAACTTTAGTGGCACTAGAAGCCGCGCACGAAGCACTCGCATCCGCAACCGTAACATCGATGGTACTCGTAGCCACGCAGGAAGCACTCACATCCGCACCCGTAACCTCGTTGACACACGTAGGCGGGCACGTAGTATTCGCCTCCATGCTTGTAACTTCGGTGACACTCGTAGCCACGCACGAATCACTCGAATCCGCGCCCGTAACTTCGGTAACACTCGTAGCCGCGCAGGAAGCACTCGCACCCGCGCCCGTAACATCAGTGACACGCGTAGGTGCGCAGGAAACACTCGCACACGCGTCCGCAACTTCTTTGACACACGTAGCCGGGAACGTAGCATTCGCCTCATCACAGGATTCACTCGCATCAGCGCCCGTAACTTCAGTGGCACTCGTAGCCGCGCACCGTACGAATCACTCGCTTCCGCACCCGTATCTTCGGTCACACTCGTAGCCGCGCACGAAGCACTCGCATCCGCGCCCGTATATTTGGTGACACTCGAGGCCGCACAAGAAGCACTCGCATCCGCGCCTGTACCTTCGGTGGCACTCGTAGCCGCGCACGTAGCAGTCGACCCCGCGCCCGAAACTTCGTTGACACACGTAGCCGGGCAAGTAGCATTCGCCTCCATGCTTGTAACTTCTGTGACACTCGTAGCCACGCACGAATCACTCGAATCCGCGCCCGTAACTGCGGTGACACTCGAAGCCGCGCAGGAAGCACTCGCATCCGCGCCCGTAACTTCGGTGATACTTGTAGCCGCGCACGTAGCATTCGCTTTCGCGCCCGCCACTTCGGTGACACTCGCAGCTGCGCACGAATCACTTGCAGCCGCGCCCGTAACTTCGGTGACACTCGTTGCCGCGTATATTGCATTCGCCTCCACGCCCAAAAGTTATTTGACTCACGTAACCGGGCACATAGAATTGGCCTCCACGCCTGTAACTTCGGTAACGCTCGTAGCCACGCATGAAGCACTCGCATCCGCACCTGCAACTTCGGTCACACTCGTAGTCGCGCCCGCAACACTCGCAACCTCGCCCGTGACTTCAGTCACACTCTTAGCCGCGCACAAAGTACTCACATACGTGCCCGTAACTTCGGTTTCCCTCGTAGCCATGCACGGATCACTCGCATTCGTGCCCGTAACTGTGGTGACACTCGTAGCAGCGCTTGAAGCACTTGCATCCGCGCCCATAACTTAGGTGACACTCGTAGCCGCGCACGTAGTATTCGTCTCCGCGGCCGAAATTTCTTTGACACACGTAGCCAGGCACGTGATATTCGCCTCCACGATCGTAGCTTCGGTGGCACTCGTAGCCGCGCACGAAGCACTCGCATCCGCGCCCGTAACTTCGGTGACACTTGTAGCCGCGCACGGAGCATTCGCTTCCGCGCCCGTAACTTCAGTAGAGTGTTCAGCATCAGAGGTTGTTAAAACAGACGGCGTCTTCACCATGGGTGATTTTCGTTGACGCGTGCCGTAGGCATGAGCCGCATTGCAATTCAGCTGTCGTCTATCCATAACGACCAGTAAAGCCCGCTTCCGAAGCTATGCTCCGCGTGTACGTGCTAACACAGAGGCCGCTTAATCGGTAGCAGACGACGCCGCCGCCGCGTCGTCTGCACTTCGGTTCATTTTTTGAAAGATTTCCAGGAAAAGGAAATGGCCTGAATTCACTTATGAGTTGCCCGATAATCGGCACATCCAGTTTCTGGACATTGATTTACATGTGTGTTGGAAATATGCACGGCCTTCACGAAGCTCCTTTTGAAGCATGATTCCGGTCACTAGAGGCTTCACCTTTTAGGTGAAGGAGCCCAGTGTTTCGATCATGTACCGGAGATAGTCTGTGCAAAATGCTAGTGACACGCGCGCCGCAAAGCAACGAAAATACAAATCAAAGTTCTCTCAAGCTCTCCTTCGGGAAGCCAGCTTCCCGGAAAATGCGGGATACAGTTCCGTCTAGATCAGTCTCTATTTTCTTGTCAACCTGATTAGGAAAATGTTGTAGGATAGGGGTTACTTTTGCGCCTATGCACACCCCCGATTTCTGCATAGAAATCTTACCATCCCGCATAACATATGTATTATCGAGATAAAAAGACAGCAATTCCAAGAATGATTCCGTTGAAATTCCACAGTTATTTTGAAACAAGCATTCGTCACTGTGTTCTGTAATACATTGTCGCACATACCGCATCAGTTGGCTATGTGGAAGCGAATAATACAAATCAACTACGTCCGCACTAAACCCGGTGTGAGGAACAGATTTGTTGTCCATTAGAAATCTTGTCACTGCTTCCGAGTTAGGTAATTGGAAGGGGTCGGCTACTTGTAATGACGAGAAATGTTTTGAAAGGTAAGAAGACACAACGAACTGCCAAGTGTAGTGCTCCGAAACAACAGCTCTGAACGGAATATTGGGCTTATGTGTTTTAGCTGAAAAGAAAATTTACAGGGTGGCCAGTTTTTCTAGTACGATTTCCCCCCCCCCCCTCCTTCAACAAATTATAGTTATGTGATCCTAGCTGCTTTCGCCCTTTTCATAGTGTCTATTGCTTTATTAATCTCGTTCTTCGTCACTGGTGGAACGTCTGACTGTTTTTCACTGCAGCCGATCTCATTATATTCATAACTATTTTCTCTACTGTATAGATCCGTATAGAACTCCTCCGCTACTTTGGCTATGTTGTCCGAATTAGTGATGACGTCGCCCGGCTTGTCCATTAGCGCATATATCTGATTTTTGCCTATGCCCAATTTCTTCTACACCGCTTTAAGTCTTTCCCCGTTCTTTACAACGTGCTCAATTGTCTCCACGTTATACTTCCTCATATCGGCCACTTTGCGCTTATTTTTATATCTCTGCCAAATATATCTGGTCTGTTGGATTGGAAGCTTTCATGCACTGACGTTTCTTAATCAAATATTTTGTCTCCTTAGACAGCTTACCGGTATCCTCTCTAACTATCCTACCGCCTACTTCTACAGCGCCCTCCCTAATTATATCTCTTAAATTATTGTTTATTGCTTCTAAGGTAATATCACCATCCTCGGTTAAAGCTGAATATCTATTCTATAGCGAAAGCCTGAACTCGTCTGCCCTCCCCCTCATCGCTAATTCGTTGGTGGATTTCTTTCTTACTAATCTCTTGCGTTCCTTCTTCAAATTTAGATTTATTCGGGACCTCACCATCCTGTAGTCACTGCACTGCACTTTCCTGATTACCCTACATCTTGCATAATGGGGGGGGGGGGCGGAGGGGTTGAAAACATTATGAAGTCAATTTCATTTTTAGTCTCCCCGTTAGCGCTATTTCATGTTTATTTTCGGTTCTTCCGTTTGCTGAAGAGGGTATTCATGATTCCTAAGTTATTGCACTCTGCAAACTCAAGTAGTTACTCCCCCTGCTATTCGTAGAACCAATACCATAGTCACCTACTGCCTGGTCTCCTGCCTGGTTCTTCCCTACCTTGGCATTGAAGTCTCCCATTAGTAGAGTGTACTGCGTCTTTACTTTTCGCATTGCCGATTCTACATCTTCGTAGAAGCTTTCAACTGCCTGATCATCATAACTACAAGTAGGTGCATAGGCCTGTACAACCTTCAGTTTATACCGTTTATTAAGCCTTATTGCGATGCCTGTCACCCTCTTATTATTACTATAAGATTAATCTATATTACCCGCTTTATACGTATTGACAAAGAAACCTACTCCTAGTTCTCTCCTCTCCGGTAAACCTTGACAACACTGTACATGCCACGCTTCAGTACAGTATATGCCTCTTTCGGCGTCCTAATTTCACTAAGCCCTATGGCATCCCATTTCATACCCTCTAGTGACTCTAACAGGAGTGCGAAACTAGCTTCACTAGCTAGGGTTCTAGCGATAAACGTTGCCAGGGTCAGTTTCCAATGGTGGCCTGTCCAGCGGAGCAAGGAATTCTTAGCACCCCCTGCTGCGTAACATGCCTGACCGCCACCGTGGTCAGTTGTTCCGTTGACGCTGGTGACAGAGGGCCGGGGTTTTATCGGTATAATCATGCGAGCTTGAGGCCAATTACTGCACCGGGGTGTCCAACACCTGTTCTGGTGAGGGAGTGCGTTGCCGGAGGTGTTCACTGGCATAAGGTCGTACCCCAAACTTTTTATATGCAATTCCATTGACACTGGGATTTTTTTTTCTTATCCGGTGAATAATTGCGCGGCAGCGGGATTCGAACCCCGGTCTACTTGCATGCGAGGCAGATGTTCTACCTCTACGCATTAAATATTAAATTCAAACATAAGAATACTGCCCACAGCTTGCAGGCTGTGCAATGAGAAGCGACGATGTCTTCACAGTAAGCTTCGCGTATAGTTGTGAACACGAAGAGCAGCTAGCTTAGAGTATAGGTTAAAGGATAACAATACTAATGCCAGCAAGTGAGCGGATCCATGAGAATATGCAAAGAAGCGTCATCACACAAACTTTCATGTGTAGCTGGTGGAGCATCGCGCAGACATCTTAAGAGTATATAAATATTACTTTTAAGGATAAGATTACATCTATCAGCACATCAGCACAAATATGAGAAGCAGCCAAAAGGTGTCTGAACAGAAATATTCGTGGGTTGGTTTGAGCATGAAGAGCACCTACTTTACAGAATATTGGATATTACATTGAAGCATAAGGATACTGAGGGCCGCATGTAAGAGGAGTCATGTGATGAAGCCACTATGTGTCGATATCACAATTCGATAGTGCCGCATTGCTATCTTACTGGCACCGCCATGTGGCGAGCTCGGGAGACTGGCAGCGCTCGTCTTCTTCGCTCGCGGTGCTCGCCCGCCACTTGGTTCCGTGCCTTCTTTCGACGGTGCCTTTGCGTAGGTGAACGTAAATCAGCCTACTCAGTTTTACTTGCTTCTGTGACATTTAGGTGGAGTTTTTGGGTACATTCCATGTACGAAGATGCTCTGGGTGCCCCCTACGCCCATCTAAAGGCCGTGGACACGGCACCTGAGCACAAGGCAAGCCGCCGCTTAAGAGGGTTAGCTCACCAGTGTGGTCCCCTTGTTTCCCCACCGCGAACCATGATGACTACAGCGGCAAGCCAGACCACTAAGCTTCGTGTGAGTGCCCAGCCGCTGATCTGCCATACTCCGCGTATGCCAACGCCGTTCCATGGCGACAAGTTTGAAGACATTGAGGACTGGTTGACCAGCTACGACCTGGTCGCAGTGTTTAATGCGTGGGACGAGGAACGGAAATTGCGGATGTTTATTTCGCACTATAGGATGCCGCCAAGATGTGGTTCGAAAACCATGAGGCTACCATTACCACCTGGCAGGATTTCCGGCGGCAGCTGCTCGGAGCATTTGGCAACGATGCAAAAAAAGAGATGGCTGAACTTGCTCTACAGTCCCAATAACAACGGCTCAATGACAGCGTCACCATGTTTGTCGAAGAAATTACTCGGCTTTTCAACCGGGCGAATCCGGCCATGTCGGAGGCAAAGAAAGTGCGCCACCATATGCGAGGCGTCAAGAAGCAGCTGTTTGCTGGCCTTGTACGTGACCCTCCATGTACTTTGGCTGATTTCACGAAGGAAGCGACAAGCATCTAGCGTGCCCTGAATCAGCAATTTGCACATTTTGATCGCTCTGCGAACATCGCTGCTGTGGACTTCCGCTTGCCGATGGCTGGAAACGATAGTGAAGCATGTCGTGAACTCATCTGAAGCATTGTGCGCGAAGAGCTGCAAAAGCTGCCCTCTCTCGAGCAACACCCGCGTGTTGGGGGCATCTCGGATGTTGTGCGCGAAGAGCTCCGTCAAGCAGTGCCTCAGTACCATCACCCCAGCCGCCTGCGCCGTACATCATGACGTACAGCGACGTGTTGCGTACCCCTGCGCCAGAACCATCGGCACCCTGAAACCCTGCTCCTCCCGCTCGTCCTGCGCCCCGATATCCAGTTTCGACTGTTGTGCCTGACGCTTGACCACCCGTTCGCAAAGCACACGCGTGGCGCACGCCGGATAATCAACCTTTGTGCTTTCACTGCGGCGAAGCCGGTCACGTACTGCGTCACTGCCCGTACCGTCGGATGGGCTTGCGCGGATTTTCACCGGATGCTTCTCGCCCGCGCTATGGCGAACGACCTCAGGACACCGACCAATACCTCAGCCATAACGTCCCACCTGCGTCCCTCCAGCGACGCCAGTTCAGGTCACCATCGCCGCGACAGTTTTTCTCCAGCCGCCATTCTTCCTTCAGGCAGTCCCCAAGTCCGCGCCGGGAAAACTGAAGACGGCGACCATCGAGGGTAGGCCGCCGTTGGCGAACACTACGACCAACATCCTCCGCTCACCGATTCGATCACACAGACCGACCTCCGATCCTTCGCTCCGACCAACAGTCCGACCAACAGTCGACGATCGCCGAAGCTTTCCTCCGACGCCCCCAATCGACGCACCGCACGACCAACGAGTCCGACGACCTCCCGCCGATCACAGAAGCTTACCTTCGACGGCGCAATTTGACGCAACGAACGAGCCTTCAGCCCGACGATCCCTGACACGCCGCACTTTATCGACAGTGAGCTACCTTCCGCCGTGATACCGATCGTCGTTGATAACCACCACAAGACTGCCCTTGTAGATACCGGCGCTGACTTTTGCGTTATGAGTCATGGCCCTGCTACCATCCTGCGAACAGTCCTGACTCCTTGGCACGGAGCCTCAATAAGGACAACCGGAGGGCATGTTGTAAGATTCGCCACATGCCCTCCGGTTGTCCGGAGGAGGGCAGATTCGCCACGTAACTTTCTCGTGTTGCTTCGTTGTGCTAGCAGAGTGCTCCAAAGACCTGATTCTCGGCCTTGATTTTCTTAGAGCAAACGATGCAATCATATACCTCCGTGACTTCATGGTGTCTTTTTCCACTCACCGCGCAATTTCCGACGAGTACACACAGCGCAGTGACGACTACGCAGGCAGGCCAGTTTTCCGAGTCTGCGACGACCATGTCACTCTACCTCCACGCACCAGCTTGTTTGTTACAGTGCAGTGCGACAACCCTCCCGCCCTTCAAGGCCTCGCGGAAACAAACGGGAATTTATTGTTGAGCCTACAAGTCTCCGTCGCTCAGGGGGGGTCTTTGCCTTGAGCAATGAACGAATTGAACTGCTTTTAACGAACCGCCATTTACCGCAAGGTACAGCCATCGCTTATTTTGACGAAGTCAGTGCTCCCTCCGCTCATTGCGTCCTTTCGGTAGCCAACGAGAACCCTCCTGAGAGCACTGGACATACTGTTAAAACTGACGTGAATCCTGCTTTGTCTATCACTCAGAAACGCCGCCTTTAAGCAATTCTGGGCACTTACCGTGACTGCTTTGCCGTCGCTTTCAAAGTGAAACAAACGTCTGTAGACAAACATCGAATTATAGTTTATCCCACCAAGCGCCCTATCCGCCAACACTCCTACCAAGTATCGGCGAAAGAACGAGAGGCTATTCGGGCGCAGGTTGATGAAATGCTCCGCGACGATGTGACCCAGCCGTCCACAAGCCCATGGGCTTCACCAGTTGTGCTGGTCGCTATCGCTAAAAAGGACGGAACACTCAGGTTCTGCGTCGACTATAGGAGGCTCAACAAAATTACGAAAATGTGCGTCTACCTATTGCCCCGAATCGATGACTCGTTCGACCGACTCCTCCACACCCGATAATTTTCATCGCTCGATCTACGCAGTGGGTATTGGCAGATCGAAGTCGAAAGAACGTGATCGAGATAAGACTGCGTTCATTACTCCTGACGGACTGTACGAATTTAAGGTGCTTCCATTCTGTTTGTGTTCCGCTCCCGCAACTTTCAAAGAATGATGGACATTGTCCTAGCCGGCCTGAAATGGCAGACGTGCCTCGTCTACCTTGACGACGTTGTCGTTTTCTCTGCGACCTACGAGGAGCACCTCAAACGATTGTCAGCTGTGCTAAATACCATCGGAAACCAGAAAATTGCCACTTTGCATTCCAACAGATCAAGTTCCTGGGTCACGTCGTGAGTGCTGAGGGAATTAGCCCTGATCCAGAGAAGATGGCTGCCGTAGCTGCTTTCCCGACCCCCACTGATAAACGTTCCGTGCGTCGGTTTTTGGGCCTCAGTGCATATTACAGGAGATTTGTGCACGACGTCTCCCGAATAGCGGAGCGTCTAACAAAGGACGACCAGCCTTTCATCTGGGCCGACGAGCAGCAAAGGGCCTTCGAGGAGCTTCGCAAGCGCCTTCAAACAACACCCGTACTTGGCCACTTCGACGAGGAGGTCGACACAGAATTGTATACCGACGCCAGTAACGTTGGCATCGGTGCAGTTCTCGTTCAGTGGCAAGAACGTGTTGAGCGGGTGATTGCTTACGCCAGCCGCACCCTGTCTCGTTCCGAAGCGAATTATTCTACTACCGAAAAGTAGTGCCTAGCAGTTGTGTGGGCGGTAACAAAATGTTGGCCGTATTTGTATGGTGGGCTGTTTTGAGTGATCAGCGACCATCACTCACTCTGTTGGTTAGCGAACCTTTAAGATCCTTCAGGCCGGTTAGCCCGCTGGAGTCTCCGCTTACAGCAGTTCGACATCACTATTGTGTACAAGTCCGGTAAGAAACACAGAGACGCTGACTGTCTATCCCGAGATCCTATCCCGTGTTCTTCAACTGAAACAGATAACTGTTTTTCTCGGCGTTCCCACGACGCCAGATCTCGCTCAACAGCAGCTAGACGACACCGAACTCCGGCCCCTCATCGATTACCTAGAGGGAATCGCCTCATCACCACCTCGCCTTTTCACACGTGGCCTGTCGTCGTTCTGCTTGCGTGACGGCGTCCTCTACAAGAAAAACTACGCTTCCACAGACATTCAGTATCTGCTGGTGGTCCCAACGCCGCTCCATACCGGCGTTTCGCAGGCATGCCACCACGACCTTTCTGCCGGACATCTCGGTTTTTCTCGCACCTTGGCACGAGTACGACAACGGTACTACTGGCCCAAGCTTGCCGCTATTGTGCAGCGCTATGTTAGGACGTGCCGTGATTGCCAACGTCGGAAGATACCACCTGTCAAGCCGGCCGGCCTGCTGCAGCCTATTGTTCCTCCGCGAGTACCTTTTCACCAAGTCGGTATAGACTTGCTCGGACCCTTTCCTACGTCATCATTGGGCAACCGGTACATTATAGTCGCCACAGGTTATCTAACCCGCTATTGTGAGAGGAAAGTTCTTCCCAGCGGCACGTCTGCTGATATTGCGAACTTTTTCATCTTTATTCTAGTCCTTCGCCACGGTGCCACTGCGATCGTTTTAACTGACAGAGGCAAGGTATTTACTTCAGCTCTAACCCAGGAAGTGATGCGACTCAGTGGCACTTGTCATCGCCGAACAACAGCTTACCACCCTCAGACGAATGGCCTTACTGAGCGACTCAATAAGGCCATCGCCGATATGCTTTCTATGTACTTCGACGAAGACCATAAGAATTGGGACCAGATACTACCCTATGCAACATTTGCGCATAACACCGCAGTACAGGAAACGACCCGCTTCACACCGCTTCGTTCGGTGTATGGTCGGGAAGCTGCCACCATGCTGGATGCAATGCTACTGCTAGATGTTGCCCACCCATGGATTGCCAGTGCTGACCAATTCATGCAGCATGCCGAGGCCGCTCGCCAGCTGGCTAGATTGAGAGTCCGGACACAGCAAGTTAAGGATGCTCGACGTTATAACCTTCGTCACAGGCAGGTTATTTACAACCCTGGCGATCAGGTTTGGGTGTGGACACCTGTTCGCCTGCGGGGTTACTCCGAGAAGCTTCTGTGCCGCTACTTCGGCCCGTACGAAGTACAACGCAAAGTCAGCGACGTCACCTACGAGGTGATCCCGCAAGGAACTGTTCGCTCATCCCGACGGCAAGCACAATCAGACGCCTACATGTCGAAGGATAAAGCCCTTCTACTCCCGCTAGGTCAAGCTACATGCGTCTTTTTTTTGCTTACTTTAACTGCTTTATGTGAACGCGGAATCCTCGCCGACTACGGTTATCCTCGACCTCGCCATTCAGCATCGGGACGATGCCTTTTCTACCGGGAGTGCCAATGCCGCAATGTTATCTTAATGGCGCCGCCATGTGGCGAGCTCGGGAGACTGGCACGCGCTCGTCTTCTTCGCTCTCGGTGCTCGCTCGCCACTTGGCTCCGTGCCTTCTTTAGCCGGTGCCTTTGCGTAGGTGAAAGTAAATCAGCCTACTCAGTTTTACTGACTTCTGGGACAATAGCAAAGAAAACGAACCCTAGGGTGTCTGGCATATTACATTCAAGCCAAAGAAGACTGATGGCAGCATGTCAGTCGACCCATGAGAAGCTCCGAACGATCTTCACGCCTTGATTCGTGTGTAGATTTGAACACAAAGCGAATCTAGCAAATCTATATTTGAGAGTATAGAACATTACATTCATGCATGACCATACTGACAGCATGTCGTTGAGCCATGAGACGCCACGAAGTGTCTTCACCCCAAGATGTTTGTGTAGCTGAGCACAAAACTGCTAGATTGGAATCTATGGAACAACACATTTATTCGTGATAATACTCACGGCAGGCCCTGTAGAGGCATAAGAAGAATACATGATGTGTCTTCACACCACAATTAGTGTGTAATTTTAAGCACTAAGTGAATCAGCCTAAGAGACTATGGAACATTACATTCAAGCAGGACAATACTGACAGAAGCATGCCAGTTTAAGCATAAGAAGAAGCCATGAAATGTGATCACGTCATGCTTTTTATAGCTATGAGTACGAAGCACCGCTAAATGAGATTATGGGAAATATTACATTGAAGCCTAAGAATACTGACAGAAGCAAGTCAGCTGAACCATGAGAAGCCACGACATGTATTCACATCAAGAATCGTGTGTATCTTTGTGCTCGTGGCGCACCTTCCCAAGAGGCTATCGAACACAACATCCAATCATAACAATACTGCTGGCAGCATGTGGGTAGAAGTATGAAAAGAAGCCACATATCTTCGCACAAAAATTTGTATATCTTCACACAAAAATTTGTGCGTAGTTGTGAGCACAATGTGCGGCTAGCTTTTAGTCTATGGAATATTATATTCAATCATAAGAATGCTAACGGATGCAAGTGAGCAGAATAATGAGAAGCTGCGATGTCTCTTGCCGCAAGGTTTCTGTGTAGCTGTGGGGTCGACGCGCAGCTACCTTAAGGAGAATATAGAATATTAGTTTTTATCATTATAATACTGAAGGCAGCAAGTGATACGAACCATGACAAGCCATGGCGTGTCTTCACACCAAGATTCGTGCATAGCTTTGAGCATGAAGTGCAGCTACCTTACAGACTTGGCACGTTACATTGAGGCGTAAAATACTGCTGGCAACATGTCAACTGAGCGATGAGAAGCCACGATGCGGTCCAATATTTCAATATAGATGTGAGTGCGAAGCGCAGCTATATTAGAGTGACGCAAAGCTATCTTAGAGTGTACACAAAGATTCTTGTATAGTGGACAGCACGAAGCGCGGCTAGGTTAGAGTCTATGGCATATTGTAACATGGTGGTGACAAGGTCTATGATACATATGAAGAGTCTTGGGGTGCAGGGAAGAAACTCTTTACTGGGCTGACTTACGCCTTCAAAAGAACTAAGCAAGTCGGCGGCGGCGATAGCAACAAACATGCTCGTCGATCGTCGAACTAAGAGTGCTTATAGCACACATCAACGCTCAATTAAAGGCTGCTTCGAAACATTAGATAACGTCGCACACTGTTACATTAGATAACGTCGCACAATTTGGAACATTGTAGAAACATACGCGACTAGTCGGAATCATCAAGACAGATCTAGGCGCATCTTGCGCGACAACGAAACTGATAAAGGTGCGTCTCGCGACATCGAGCATTAACAAACAAAGAATACAGTACTGATACGCGATCTAGAATCAGAGTAATAAGGCCGCATGCCGGCGGCTGACAAAAAACAAGTTTGTAGGTTTCGCGCCATTATTCCCTCTTAAAAAAACATCCCCTCGATGTTGCAAAACAAACAAAGCAACTTATAAAGAAAGATCGCAAAGTTTAAACATCACGGATTCTTTAAACGCGTAATAAGACTTCAGACGAAGAACATGTACTATTTCTGGGCGCGCGTGTCGCCGTTGTGATGCTGTCGTACTGTCGGGAATGACTTCATAGTCGAGTTGTCCGACGCGGCGAAGGATTTTGTACAGCCCAAAGTAGCGACGCAGTAGCTTTTCACTTAGTCCACAGCGGCTAATTACAGTCCAAACCCTCACTTGGTCTCCTGGATTGTACTCTACGTGGCGTCGTCGTTAGTTGTATCGTCGGTTATTGGTGCGCTGTTGGTCTTTAATTAGCAGCCGTGCGAGTTGTCGGGCTTCCTCTGCGCGCTGCAGTTAGGCGGCGACGTCAAAGTTGTCCTCGTTGATTACGTGCGGCAGCATTACGTCGAGCGTCGTCGTGGGCTCCCTGCCGTACAAAAGCTTGAACGGGGTCGCTCTGGTCGTCTGCTGGACTGCCGTGTTACACGCGAAGACCACGTACGGCAAGATGGCGTCCCAGGTCGTGTGTTCAGTGTCGACGTACATGGCGATCATGTCCGCGACAGTTTAGTTCAGGCGCTCCTTAAGTCCATTGGTCTGGGGATGGTACGCAGTTGCTCATCGATGGCTTGTATGACTGTATTCCAGGATGGATTGCGTCAACTCTGCCGTAAACGCCGTTCCCCTGTCCGTGATGAGCACGTCTGGGGCGCCATGTAGCAAGCGAATTTGTTCGACAAAACATTTGGTGACTTCTGCCGCGGTACCATTGGGCAGTGCTTTTGCATCGGCGTAACGGGTGAGGTAGTCAGTGTCCACGATGATCAACTTGCTACCCACAGAGGAAGATGGAAAGGGGCCTAGGAGATTCATCCCAATTTGTTGAAAGGGCAGGGTTGTTGCGGAATCGGGTTTAGTTGTCCTGTTGGTCTGATCAGTGGTGTCTTGCGTCGTTGGCACTCACGACACGTCTTCGCGTAGTTGGCAGCTTCGGCAGGCAGTCGCGGCCAGTAGTACTTATCCTGTATTCGACGCAACGTGCGCGCAAACCCGAGATGGCCTGCTGTGGGCTCATCGTGCACCGCCTGCAGAAATTCTTGCCGTAGGTTTTTAGGCACAACACGAGGCTGCGCGGTCCCGTTGGGTGCGAAGTTCTCAACGAGGAGGCCATTGCTTAACGCGAATGATTATAAATGCCTGAACACACCAGGAGGGGAAGCGGTCTTTGCTTCTATGTAATCGGCTAGCGCTTTCAGCTCAGGAGGAGGAGGAGGAAAAACTTTTATTCTATACTTATTGTCCTGAGTGGAGCCCTCAGTCCAGGGCTCCATGTGCCGCCTCAATCCTGCAGGCCCGCCAGAACAGCTGTCATGGGTTTGCGGGTTGCGGTTGTTTGTCAGCTCAGGGTCTGATCGCTGTTCTGCGCAACTGCTGCCACTTACTGGTTTGGTTTGGTTTGGTAAAACTTTATTTCCCACAGTAGGGGTCCTGGAGGACACTCGGCTAGGCGCCAGGTAATAGAGGGCAGCTCCCACGTCGGCACAAAGAGCCCGAAGCTCTCCGCCGCCGCGCGGGCCTGGACAGCCCGAAGCTGATCATGTAGTGAAGCACTTTTTAACGCTTTGTCCCGACGTTCCTTGTTCTTGGCGTAGGCGTCGCTCGATGCACAACCACACAGCATATGGTTTAAGTCTACACGGTCACTGCACCGTTCACACACATGTTGTCCGTCATAGTCTGGGTCGATGTGCTTCATGCGCCAGGGGTTGGGGTATGAGTTCGTTTGGAGCAAGCGTAACGTGACTGATCGGCTGCGGGTTAATTTCTTATCCGGGAGGGGAAATGCTCGTCTGCCTAGATAAAAGTGCTTAGTGAGCTCGTTGTACGTGAACACTTGATCTCTGTACTCGATATGTGGAGTAGCCGGGACACTTTGATTGCTTCTCGCACGACTTTAGGTAACTGCAGGGCATTGTCCCTCTCTACTATGGTGTTCAGGCCGAGCTTAACGAGAATCTCTCTGCCCGCTTTTGTGCTTGACAGGCGTGCTATCTGTGCCGTGTGCTGTGCCTCGATGATTTCGGCAAGTGTATTGTGCACTCCTAGCTGTAAGAGTAGTTCAGTGGAGGCATTATCGGAGAGCCCCAACGCTGTCTTGAAAGCTCGGCGTATGTCCTTCTCTGATGTTCCTTTTTCCAGTTGAGCATTGCAGCCACGTATGTGATGTGACACAGTACAAAAGCATAGACCATTTCAATTGCGTTGTCCTCGCTCAGTCCCCTGTGCCTATTCATGATGCGCTACCGGTCTCAAAAAGGCATCTTCGTCGCCTTCTTTCGCTGGCGCATTAACGGGGGCTCGTGACAAGCAGTCTGCATCGGTGTGTTTGCGGCCTGACTTGTAGACGACTGTGAGATCGAATTCTTGAAGTCGTAGGCTCCATCGGGCAAGGCGGCCGGAAGGGTCTTTCAAATTAGCCAGCCAGCAGAGTGCGTGGTGATCGCTTGCCACCTTGAATGGTCGGCCATATAAGTACGTGTGGCACGTTGAAGTGACCGAGATGATCACAATGCACTACTTGTCGGTGGTCGAGTAATTTGCTTCAGCTTTCGAGAGGGACCTGCTAGCGTATGCGATTGCTTTCTCCTGTCTGGTATTATTCTGAATAAGAACCGCGCCTAGGCCCAGCCTGCTCGCGGCGGTATGTATCTCAGTCTCGGAGCTCTCATCGAAGTGGCCTAGCACAGGAGGATACTGTAGATGGCGCTTAAGTTCCTCGAAAGCTTCCGCTTGCGGTGCAATTCCCATTGAAATGGCACGGCTGCCTTTGTAAGATGCGGCAAAGGTTCGGCGAGGCGCGAAAAGTTATTGATTAATCGTCTGTAATATGCGCGCAGTCCGAGGAATCGGCGCACAGCTTCCTTGTCACCGGGCTGTGGAAACTGTGCGATCGCAGCTGTTTTATGTGGGTCGGGACGAACTCCCTCCTTGCTTATGAATCACCAAGAAACAACATCTCTTCGTAGGCGAAGCGCCACTTCTCTGATTTCAACGTTAATACTGAGGACTTTATTGCGTCGAGTACTGTTCGAGCCTTCTCAGATAGTCTTCAACGTTTGACGTGAACACAACAACGTCACAACGACGTCGTCCAAATATCATCATCATCATCATCAGCCTGATTATACCCACTGCAGGGCGAAGGCCTCTCCCACATCTCTCCACTTAACCCGGTTCTGTGCTAGCTGCATCCACTTGACCCCTGCGAACTTCTTAATCTCATCCGCCCACCTAACTTTCTGCCGCCCCCTGCTACGCCTTCCTTCCCTTGGAATCCAGTTTGTTACCCTAAGCGACCATCGGTTATCCTCTCTTCGCACTACATGTCCTGCCCATGTCCATTTCTTCTTAATTTCCACTAGAATGTCGGTAACTTGAGTTATTTCTCTGACCCACTCTGCACGCTTTCTATCTCTTAATGTTACCCCTACCATTTTTCGTTCCATAGCCCTCTGGGTTGTCCTCAACTTAAGTAGAGCTCTCTTGGTTAGCCTCCACGTTTAAGCCCCATAGGTGAGTACAGGCAAGATGCAACTGTTGTATACTTTCCTCTTGAGCGATACCGGTAAGCTGCTAGTCATAATCTGCGAGTGCTTGACAAATGCGCTCCATCCCAATTTTATTCTTCTTGTTATTTCCTTTTCATGGTCCGTATCTGCGGTTACTACCTGTCCTAAGTAGATATATTCGCCTAATACTTCCAGTATTTCGCTACCTAATGTAAACTCCTGTTCCTTCCCGAGGCTGTTGAACATTACATTAGTCTTCTGCATATTGATTTTCAAGCCTACCTTTCTACTTTTCCTGTCTAGGTCATCAATCATTATTTGCAGTTCATCTCCCGAGTTGCTTAGCAAGGCAATGTCATCAGCAAATCGCAGATTACTGAGGTATTCTCGATCTACCCTTATCCCTAAATGCTCCCATTCCAAGTCTCTGAATACTTCCTCTAAACAAGCTGTGAATAGTACTGGGGAGATTGTGCCTCCTTGCCTAACACCTTTCTTTATGGAAATTTTGTTGCTTTCTTTATGTAGAACTATGGTTGCTGTGCAGCCACTATATATATCTTCCAGCACTTTCACGTACGGCTCGTCTACCCCCTGATTTCGCAATGCCTGCATCACCGCCGAGGTTTCAACTGAGTCAAATGCTTTTTCGTAATCAATGAATGCTATGTATAAGGGCTGGTTATATCCCGAGCATTTTTCTATCACCTGATTGATGGTATGGATATATGATCGAGAGTAGAGTACCGTTTCCGAAACCCTGCTTGATCCTTTGATTGATTGCAGTCTAAGGTTGTCCTGATTCTATTAGCGATTACCTTAGTAAATACCTTATACGTAACAGACAGTAAGCTGATTGGTCTGTAATTTTTAAGGTCCTTAGAGTCCCCTTTCTTGTGAATGAGGATAATGTTTGCATTCTTCCATGCTTCCGGTACCGTCGATGACACCAGGCACTGCGTATACAGGGTGGCCAGTTTTTCTAGCACGATATCCCCCCCGTCCTTCAGCAAATCTGTAGTTATCTGATCGTCTCCAGCTGAGTTCCCCCTTTTCATAGTTTCTAGTGCTTTCTTGACCTCGTCCTTCGTCACTGGTGGAACGTCTGACTGTTTTTCCCTACCGCCAATCTCATTACGGTCCTGACTACTTTGGCTACTGTAGAGATCTGTATAGAACTCCTCGGCTACTTTGACTATCTTGTCCATATTAGTGATGACGTTGCCCGCCTTGTCCCTTATCGGATACATCTGGTTTTTGCCTATGCCCAATTTCTTCTTTACCGCTTTAAGGCTTCCCCCGTTCTTTACAGCATGCTCAATTTTCTCCATGTTATACTTCCTTATATCGGCCACCTTGCGCTTATTGATTAGCTTTGATATCTCGGCCAATTCATTTGGATTGGAAGCTTTCATACTCTGCCGTTTCTTAATCAAATCTTTCGTCTCCTTAGACAGCTTACCGGTATCCTCTCTAACTATCCTACCGCTTACTTCTACCGCGCACTCAGTAATGATATCTCTGAAATTATTGTTCCTTTGGGTAATGTCGCCATCCTCAGTTAGAGCTGAATACCTATTGTGTAGCGAGATCCTGAACTCCTCTGCCCTCCCCCTCACCACTAATTCGTTGATGGGTTTCTTTCTTACTAATCTATTGCGTTCCTTCTTCAGATTTAGGCTAATTCGGGACCTCACCATCCTGTGGTCACTACATCGAACTGTCCCGATTACCTCCACATCCTGCACAATGGCGGGGGTTGAACACATTATGAAGTCGATTTCATTTTTAGTCTCTCCGTTAGGACTTTTCCATGTCCATTTTCGGTTCTTCCGTTTACCAAATACGTATACCAAATACATTTGCCACTTTAAGCCCGCCAGGACAGTGTCTCTTACCCGTTGAAAAGTGGCTGGTGCGGAGAGGCCGTCCGGTGTTATGAACGCCGTCTGCTTGCCGTCTGCTCGCGGTCTCTTTCGTCGACCTCAATTTGCCAGTACCCACTCTTCAGGTCCACCGATGAGAAATACTTAGCCTTACAGAGCCGGTCTAGTGTGTCGTCGATGCGGGGAAGCGGGTAGACATCCTTCTTAGTTATGCTATTCAAGCGACGGTAGTCAACGTAGGAGCGAAGTGTGCTATCTTTCTTCTTCACCAAAACGATTGGTGCCGCCCAGAGGCTGTTGGATGGCTGGATCACCTCATCACGCAGAATTTCCTCAACTTTATCGCGTATGGCCCGGCATTCTCACGGCGATACACGGTCGGGGCTTTGACGCAGCGCTTTAGTGTTTTCGTCCTTTAGGATGCGGTGCTTTGCGAACGGGGTTTTCCGCACTTTCGTCGCTAAAGAAAAGTACCCGCTGTAGTTTTCAAGAAGAGTGCTAATCCGGTCTTGTCTCTCTCGGGGGAGCGCTGGGTTAATGTCTAAATTGGGCTGCTCAGCTTGGTTGGGTGCATCGTCTTCAAGTTGGCCTGGGAGGACGAAGACTTTTCGGGTGTCCGCTAGCTCGTCAAGGAAAGCAATCGTCATGCCCTTGACACTTGCAAAGACTGCCAAAAATTATTTCTTGAAAACTCCCAATCCTTCAAAGCTGCATCGTGATTTTCGTTCCAAATATGGGCAGATCCTTCAAGAGCATAATAGACTTGCCTTACTTCCGCTTCGTCGTTCCAGACGTTGCCACGCGTTCGAACAGGTCCAGCCAGTCTTCTGCATCCTCGTCCGGTCGTCCTTGGAAGCATGGGGCTGACGGGGTTGGGCAAAAACCAAATGTGCTTTCTGCTCGACGGGTGCCATCTTCGCACCTCCACCAGATGTCACGTGGTGGTGACTTGTCTATGACAGAAATGAAGAGTATTGGAGAAACTCTTGATTGGGCTGACTTGCGCCCGCAATAGAACTAAGCAACTCGGCGGCGGTGATAGCAACAAACGTGTTCGTTGATCGTCGAACTAAGAATGCATGCCGCACACACCAACGCTCAATTTAAAGGTGGCTCCGAACAATCTCGATAACGTCACAAACTGTTACTAGCACAACCTGCAACATTAACATACGCTACTGGTTGGAATCTTCGAGAAAGGTCTCGGCGGATCTTGCGCGACAACGAAACTGATAAAGGTGCGTCTAGCGACATCGAGCATTAACAAACAAAGAATACAGAACTGATGCGCGATCCAGAATCAGAGTGAATAGGCCGCATGCCGGCGGCTGACAAAAACAGCAAATACAGTTTTGTAGGTTTCGCGGCAATAAGAATAGTACAGAGTGATAAAAATACTGACAGACAAAACTGAGCTGAACCTTGATAAGAAGCCACAACTTGACTTGAAATCAAGATTCGTGTTTATCTTTGAGCACGAAGTACACCTACCTTACAGAATATCGGATATTACATTCAAGCATACGAATACTGATGGCAGCATCTCAGATGAGCCATGTCTATGGGATATAACATTCGAGCAAAAGAATACTGCTGGCAGCATGTCAGTGCCGCCATGACAAGAAGCTACGATGCGTCTTCACACCAAGATTTATGTATTGAGTTGAGCAGAAAACCCAGCTAACTTAGAATCTATGGATTATTACATTCAAGCAATGGGTTCGTGTGACTCACTGTTGTTGACTGTTGTTGAAGCTTCCGGCTATACATACGTGCTCACAGGCGGCTCAGCTCACTTCCTGTAAGTGCGCGCTCTCGGTCGCAGGGCACCTGCATTCAATGGCATAGTGCTTTTGTTGGTCGCACCGGTTGCCGAGGGCACTCGGCCTTTGCCGGATGGGGTGGCTGTCGCCGCGCGTCGGCTGGCTATTTGCCAGGCTAACCTTTGCAGATGCGCTCTGCATTGGTGTCCTCGGGTTAGTTTGTCTACCCCGAATTTGCGTGCCTTGGGCAGGTGTAGAGTGCTTCCCGCGCATGGTGCACGTTTACGGGTCGAGAGAAAGGTGAGGCAAGTCGTCACTTGTCATCACTGAATGCAGCCATTTCGGCTCCGCGGGTCCGCCTAAGGAAAGTGCCTCAGGCGCATTGCGTCCCAAGTGCGTCCTGAGCCGGACGGGGTGGTCTGTACGTGCGGGAGTATATGTTAGCTGTAATGGCTGCCGAGGCAAGCTAAGTCCTTGAATTGGACGCCTCGTAGACTGGCTTCGAAGCTAAGGGGAGCCTGTCGCGTGCCTCGCTCTACCTTCTCAGCGGTCGGAGCCGTCTGCCAAACGTTAAAAATCGTCCATTTCCCTCACGTACTCGAGGAAGGACTCGTCCGGATGCCGTGTATGGAGCTCCAGCTTGCGCTCGTAATCTGCGGGCAAGACCCCGCCGCGAAACCTGGCTTGTAACTTGTGCAGCGAGCTTGACCGGTGACCAGTGATTCTGAACGAGCGGACAGCCAGATCGGTCAGTGAGACTGGCACAACATGCACCACATTTTAGCCATCAGTAGGCTATGTCACCTGCTGGTAAGTCAGCCATGCTGTGAATGATTGTGAGCAAATCATCCACTTTATCTATCTTGCCTTTGCGGAAGTGTAGAAGCGCTATTTTTGAATCTCAATACACTTCGTGATAATTTTTGTGGCAAGCACAAGTTTCTCATCATCACAAAATTTCATCACGCATTTGAGGGTAATCCTCTGACAATGCTTTGAAATAACAATCCCGGTTTACATGCAAGCCGCACAATGTCGATTGTACACTTAATAGCTGAAACACTTAGAGGTAATTCATTCCCTCCGGGCGATTATAAGAAGATGTGGCTCAGAACGGCATACAAGAAACCTTCCTTTTATTTAAAACTCTTGCAAGCGTCGCTGTCCAGCGAATTGTTCGTTCTCTTTATTTGGAGATGAAAAACCAACTTGATCAATAACACATCGGCTCCCTCTTCACTGGAAATTTGAATAGGTGTCAAAGGTGTCCAGAAAGCTGAGCGCCAGGTCGTAGCAAAATGCATATTGTTCCTGTATGAGGTACGAAAAAAAAGAAGGCATGGTATTGCTAGCTTAGATACAAAATACAAAGCAGGCATCAAAGAAAGCATAGAATCTAACATGTAATTTCAAGGGTTGTATTAAACAGGCATCATAAGCGACTGCGGATAAAATATGTCAAAGTAAAAATGCATTCTAAGCTCGCTTTTTGTGATGAAGCTCTTTCGGCGTATGGAACACGTTTAGGTGCGAAAAAAAGCTCCACAAGGTGCTCCACAATCTCCTCAATCAATATTAACTGATCACTCCTCTGCGATTTAAACGTGCAGCTAGTTTTTAATATTTTCGTTTTCTCTTATAAAGCTCACAAACGGTCAAATATATTTCTTTTGCACGTAATCAACCTCAGTTATGTTAAGCCAGCCACTACGGAACAACACGACTTGTAGTAGCGGTGATCTAATACTGTCGGGACAAAAAAATGCATTCGGTGCACTATTTTTTGTTCGTTTTCCTTTCAAAGCACGCATTTTTACGCAGAGTTGAAAATTTCAGAAAGGAGCAGGGAGAGACACTTTTGAGTGCAGGGGCTAGTACGACCAAACTAAAAATAACACCCCTGCTGGGGTAGGGTAACGTTTATATTTACTACACGATCGATATTGCTTATAAACAATCAACGACGTACATATTTGTGATTTGAAATAACGTTACAAAGACCACTATAAATAACCGCTGCTTTGTAAAAAAAATATGGACTTCTTTTATTTTGAACACTTATAATTTTATGCTACCCACACACAGTTACTTGCCTACGTAAAACGGGTGCTCATATTATAAGCGACTTTGCTGGACCCATATCTGCGGCGTTAGCCAAGTGGGTTTGGCGTTAGGCTGATGATTCATCGACCGCGTCTTTGATCCCAGCCACAACCAGTGCATTTTGTACACGTGAAGTAGGAAAGGATGCACAGTAGGAAGCGTTGTCGGGCAACTTGGAGCAATATTTCAGGCATTATAGTTTCGCAAAACTGACAACTGATTTTCAGTTGTCTGTTTCGTGCTCGTCGCGTACCCTGTTTTGTGTATGTCTTTTTAGCGCAACTATAATGTCTGAAAAGATGCACTTGTATTGATGGCGGTCAGCAGGCTTGTAAAAAAAACTCCTAGCGGTCAGGTCTAATCGAGAGCGCTTTTTTCGCTGCCCCTCACAGCGCATGCTTCCAGTCGTGACCCTTCACTGTTTTTAGCGTCCCCATTTATTCAATCATGCCGAAACAGAAAAGGCTTGTTACCAGAATAATTGGCGCGATCCTCTAAAACCACGGAATTGAAACAAGGCTTAAGAACAACAGGCACTTTTATCACGAACCTATTGCAGCAATTAAAAAAAACCTGAGGAGAGCACACCGCAGCTGTTATCTCATTTTGGCGAACTCAAAAAAAAATGGCCGATTTGAATAGTTAATCAAATATGAAGTAGGTGCGTAGCACCGCTTATCCCCGCTATACCTTTCATGCATACACTTCAGCGATTTACACTCTCTCAAAAATCTTCCCTCAGATCACGCAAGAGGTGGCCAGCAGTCACAAGGACAAACAGCGCCGGCGGTAGCGCTTCCAAAACGCACAACACACTAACCTAAGGCACAAACATTCCGATCGCGGCCCTTGGTCGGTTGCACCCGGGCGGGCGGTTTCAAAGAGATGTATGTCCAGGCATCTTCCAGAGAAGGCACCGAAAGCAGCTCCCTCTGCCGCGCATTCTCCACAGCCCGTGTTTCGCCGCGTTTTGGAGATTTATGGCCTCCGCGCCCTTTCCCCTCAAACCGAGAGACAGAGCAGTTAGCGCCGAACCGGAACACGTGCACGACCGTGACACTTCTGCGAAAGGGAGGCCGGCTTGTAAACACGCGCACACACTCTGTCCTGCAACAACCGGCCGCTCTTCCCATAATTCACTCGGCTTGGCGCCAACTGCCGAAACTCCAGGCAAGTCGAGCCCAACACCTCCCCATCAAACTGTGCTGTACAGTCTTCAAGCTTGCCGCACACAAGATACCAGAACTCGACACTTTTCCACCACTTCACTTGTCGACAAGTGCCCCTCGGCCCTCTGCCGGCACAGCGACCCACAGCGAGCGGCTTCGGACAGACCCCTGCGAAATCCGTGATTGCGGCTAGTAGTGCCACGCACTAAAAAAAGAAGAGACATCCCTGTCGTTTCTGCACTTGAGGCTTCACCAAAATGACCACAACTAGCCCACGAAACAACCGTGCTGTTATCTCACCGAGTCGACGATAAATTCTGGACGACTTGCGCGAGCGTGGCGAACAGACCGGAACACATCCAGCTCCTGTTCGAGCTTGAGCTGGTCGCAGATTGCAGCGCACACGCAGTAGAGACCACATTGCTGACATCCATCCCTTGAGAAAAAGAGAAGCAGGATCAGCACTTAAAATTTATAAGCGCAATAAGTACATCAATAGAGTATGCCAAAGGGAGCTTTACTTGGTAACGAAAAAAACAATTCTTCCCCGCTTTAAAGTGAAAAGTACGATACTTTAGTTCAATTATTTTTATCATTATCCACGCTGAACATTGCTCTTCACTTGTTTACATTATAAACATATTTGTTTCCTTGCACTTAATGTCACTGGTATATGGTGCCCAACTTTCAGTAATGGTGTCAGTGTTCTAGTTTGACGTTGGTGACTCATTTGCACAGTGACTGTCTTTTAATCTGTTACCAATGTTTGATTCTGGGACAAAGGGTCTAGGGCGATGTTGCTGGGTCTATTTCGTACCTTTGATGCCAGAAGCATTAAAATTACTCTGTTATTCACGCTGTTTGTAGCAATACGAATAGCTGGAATCAGTATGTCGCGCTCAACCTGACCTTAACCCAAATACATTGTAAACTTTCGTGAAAAACATAGTAGTGCGTGCAATCCTCTTTGTTCCACCCTCACTTTGGTAGTGCTTTAAACAGCTTGTCAAACAAACTTGACGTAGCCCGCATCACAAAACACACATCCCGAGCGTTGTTATAGAACACAGATATTAGCGCCAACAAATCACAAGGGTGCACGGAGCTTTGCGTTTTCCTGCGCGACAGGCTTGACAAAAGAGAACGACGCCACACAGCGCTGACTCCCAATTTAAATCTTTACTGGTAAACCAGTCACTACAGTTACCCTATTATCGACCAGAGCTGGAAAGACATACTTCGTTGAAGTAAAAGGAAAACATGATATTTAGGATACAACTAACACATGTCAACAATCACATTCAGGACAGACTGTTCCTTCCTGTGGCAATGCTATAGAATTCCCGTCTTACTATAGCCACAAAACCTTTATCCTTATCTGCAGGCAATAGCCGTTACGAGTGATCGAATTATTTATTTTTCATACCCTCAAGCGCCGAGGCATTATAAAGGGGAGTGGAGAAATATGCAACAAGCGAAAAATATATAAGGAATCGGCAAGTGTACATGCCTTCGAGAAAAATCCAAATGTTCAAAGAAAGAAGACAATGCTACACATAAAAATCACAAAGGTAACACCTAACACTGAAAAAATTTAACTGAAGAAAAGAAATTCTGATAAAAGAATAACTAACCAGTGGCAATGCATAAATTAGCCTCATCAGACACAGACAATATTCAGCATAATCTGTTATGCAAGCCACGGCTGCTGAAAGGTGGCTCCAATCTTTTTATGTGTAAGGAATAAAACTATATGAGAACGTGTTCGTATAGCAAAAAAAAAAAATGGATCCAGTCCTGTGCTCATGATTGACACGAAAAGAGCGATAGGTAAGTGTGTGCTACTGCACACACTTACTGGTGATAAAAACATTTATGAAATCGGCATCCGTTTCAAGGCCGCGCTAGAGAAGCACGGAAGGTCGAATTCATCGCTGTTGTACTCGCGATCCTGTTATAATTAGATAGGATAAAACGGGGTGCGTTTTTCTGATCAAGCTCTAATTCAGCGACGTGAAGAATTTAGAGCAAAAATTTGCGCTAAATTCTTGGTTTCATGGATAACCAACTAGCCCGGCCGCATGATTTCCTCTAATGCGGCGCAAAAGGTGGCTTGGTCAGTGTCCCAAATGGGGGCGGCTTACTCCAATTTTGGAAAAACAACCGTTTTATAAAGCACTTGTCCAGCCCAGTAGTTGTTCAGCAAAGTAATTGTGTCCTGGAGGGGAATCTTCCATGAGAATCTGTACTTCTTCTGTACATCCGCATGATACATCGCTCCGCCTCAGTTCTATCGGCCCATGTGGAAACGCTCTCATCATTGCCACAAAAGCTGCATTTTTATTTGCTGGAAGAACCGATAAAGAGTGATTATTGATCCAAGAAACAAGCATCTGGAGTTGAAGCTTCTGTAATCTGTAATTTCTTAGTACAGCTACACCATGATATGCACCATTCTGCCTCAATTCTATCGCCCATCCTATAAACCTATCTCATCCTAGTAACCTGTCTTGTCCCGCCTGTCATGCTGTAACTATGCAAGATCGCCATCAACTCACTCAGCAACTTTCTGTGTGGCAGGTTGCCAGCTATGTTCGGGAAACGCGTGAAAATACCAAATTTTTGAGGCTGCCCACCTACATTTGGAAGATGCCACTCAGCTGGATATAGTAAAATGAGGTTGAACACAAATTTAGGTAAAATTAGGATGACTGCAAGCGTCGGAAATCCGGACAGGGCGGGCAAATTTAGGGATAGGTCACCTAAATTTGGAGGCATCATTGATTTGTTTATACTCTAATTAGGTTAGTCATCAAGTTTGGTCAAATTCTTACGACTTACAGTTTTGGGAATCCATGGGGTGAAACATTGGGGGAGGTCCGTCTCGATTTCGAGATTAACAAAAATTGATCTCACTCGAATTAGCTTCAACATAAACGCTGGTCACATTCTGACAAGGTGAAATTTTGGTGCTATACGGAGCTGATTTCTGTAGTTTCCTTACCCCTGCTTGAAATCGCCACTGAATTACGTAAGACGTCGATTTTTGTCAACTTTTTACGGGGTCAAATTGCGGGCTTCAAGGCGGCCAAAGTTTTCTGGTGGGCCAATCAAATTTGGAGCAATCATCGAGCTTTCACAATCCGATGGTGTCACTCATGGGACAAGACACCATAAAACATTATTGACAGTGTGAGGCTCTCTCTACGCTCTGTCAACGCCCACTGTAGCCAAGAAAGGCTGACACGTTAAAGGTATTTTAGCATCAAATGTGTCTCTTTCAGTCCTGGAAGTCACTCTAAAGCAGACAAATCAGCTTTTTGGAGGAACACATCTCCTGCGAATTTCATTTTTGGCACCTGTAGGAAGGCAGCACACAGTAGAGAAACAAATGACGTGAACAAACTCATCAGAAACAAGGTGGACCTCTGCCCCCTGCTATGGACTTGTGCAAGAATGCACACCCGAATAACCAGATGGCTAGACGAGGGTGGACTTCTGCGACAAGAGAGGAAACCTAAACTTGTGGCTAATGGACGACACTAAAATCGGAACCTGCTCCGTTTTCTGAAAGATAACTTCATGGCCTACTTCACCGCAACGGCCACCTGATGAGGTGACATAAAGGAAGGCTTCCGGTATTAAAATAAGTGAACCATAAATGCAAAGCAATGACGCTAAGTACACGCTGCGCAAACGAATCTCACAAAATGCACTGATCATTACGCGCACCAGTTTGCTGAACCTGCGCCGAACAGGCATCGTCGAGTAGGCTTTCTTTTTGCTGTCATAGAAAAAGCCAGAAGCATCATCTTTCTCAAAACAACTGGTTTTGTTTCTGAGCTGTGTGGAGCATTCACAGCACCCAAAAGCCACAGGTGGTGCTGCAAAATAAAAAAAAAAAAGCAGGGCCGCGACTTGAGACAAAGGAAGAGAATAACGGACAAGCGTTGACTTACATTTGAAAGTTTAATGAAAACGAAATCGCAGGTGATACTTATACATTTTTTCTGAAGGACCAGGACGCATGCGCCCCCCCAAACAAGCAGCAGTCTAATCATGCGAATCCAGGTATACAATTTCACTATCATGCAGAATTACACCGATGGCGTGCTCACGCAACTATCCCCTTCTCTATGAAAGTGATATGCTTTAGATAACTCCCTGGTTAGTTGGTCCCTATGCCTGTAGATTATATCAGTGTTGTTAAAAAGAGGTGTGCATAGATTCTTAACAGGGAACCTTGGATCGTTATTTAAAGCGCAGTTCCTGTTGTGCAGGGCAAGGTTCGAATACGGGTGTTAATACATCTACCTGTTTGGCCTATATACCTGTCTTTGCTAGAAAATTCATTATCATACACCACGACTTCAGCACATGGCGCGAACTCAACCTGGTGATTTATTTTACACGACCTCCTCTCGCATATTTTTGTTGATTCTTAAACTTCGTTCTTCTGTCCACTATGACACGTATCTTAGAAAGTTTTCTGGGGGCTGAAAATACCGCATCAACACAATATCTTGATCATATGTTTTTTAACCTATTAAACAACTGGTGTACGTACGGTATTACCGCGTACTTCTTTCTACTGCCTGGCTCCTGTGGCTGAGAACTATCGACCGACTTTAGTTTCCTTAAAATTTTACTACAGGCAAGCAAGATTACCTGATCTGGATATACTGCCAATTTTAATCTGTTAATCTGCTGGCCAAAACTACTGACCATTTCATGCACACATGATTTTAAAAGTGCAGATCCCAAGAACTTGACAGCTATACCACATCTAGCCAATTTTGAGTGGGCTGATTTGTAGTTAAGTAATGGATTCTCCGAACGCTGCCGGAAGGACCAGCATACATGATCTATCTTTATTACTAACCTTAAATCAAAAATTTTTAACTCCTTTCCGCTCGGTACTTCGAAAGTAAACTTCAAAGCTTCCCCGCAACTATCAAAGACCCCCAAAGTTTCACCAACCTGTCCCATAAGGTATAAGGACGAACTAACCAGGGAGTTATCTGAAGCATATCACATTCATAGAAAAGGGGACAGTTGCGTGAGCACGCCATCGGTGTAATTCTGCATGATAGTGAAATTGCATATCTGGATTCGCGTGATCAGACTGCTGCTTGTTTGGGGGGCGCATGCGTCCTGGTCCTTGAGAAAAAAATGTATAAATATCACCTCCGATTTCTTTTTCATTACGCCTTCAGTTCTAAGTCAGCGCTTGTCCGCTATTCTCTTCCTTTGTTTGTCTCAAGTCGCGGCGCTGCTTTTTTTTTTATTTTGCTTTCTTGAAAGACACCACATTTTATCCCCATCCCTGCATGGCTTCTGAAAAAGGCATTCAACCGTTACTCAATTAGCTACAGATATTCATCTTATTGCTTCAATTCTCGGTAACAGTTGTCAAGTTGACATGATTTTTTCTGGATTTTAGTAAGGCATTTGAATGCCATGATAGAAAAACATCGCTACAGACGTGGACGGGGGTGAAGAATAGACTGGATGGGCGCTGAACTCACAACTGAAGTTTATTGAAAAAAAAAAACACAGATATATGAACCAGCCAAGCAGCACCAAACCGCACATTAAACACGAAAATCATGATAACCCCACACACACACCACGTTCAAGAAACTCAACCTCAAAAGCGATTGACGGTTCACTAACGCATTTTGCACCCAATCGAATTATATGCCTGGCCTCAATGATTTCCCGGTTATTCTGTGCCGGATGGGAATCCAAAATAACTGTCTGTGTTAGGGAAGGATGGCAGCCGCCACATCCCTTACAGTGTACAACCAGATTAGATCCTCTACCAATATCTAATCTCTAATCTCTACCAATCTCTAATCTCCGGTTACGAGAGCCCGAGAGATCATTAGAGATTAAAAAGGTTAAAAAAGCTAGCTTATACATCCTTAATTAGATCCAAACTCGAATACGCATGCGTCATCTGGGACCCACATACATCGATGCTCTCGAAAAAATTCAGCGAAAATCTGTTCATTTTATCTACTCGAAGTAAAGTCGCACTGACTCCGAAATATAATACATGATCACGGTATCAGAGCCCTGCAGTCCAGACGCAAGTTTTTACGTCTGAACTTTTTATATTTATTACTGAAACATGAACTTGCTCTTAATTCCACGGACTGTTCGTGACTGGAATGATTTGCCTGAATATTTCCTTCAGCCGCTGGAATTCATTGACAGTGTCCTGAAAATAAATTATTGATGTTATACTTATGTTTTACGGCACCAATTCGTTTTTTTTTGTGCTCTGGTCACGTGCTTCCAATTTATGTATCTTGTGCTTGTATCTCATTTACTCTACGTATTTTATGCCCCTCCTGTCTGCACCTTCGCTTGCAGTATCGTATAAATAAATAAGTAAATAAATATATAAATTCATAAATAAATAAATAGGTTGTGAGCACTGTATGGCGCTTCATTTTTCACACCGGTGAACGTATGCTTCATCTTCATCCTGCTCTCTCTTGTGGATACCCATTGTAGTTGCGGAGTGTGGTTCGCTGCAGTGTGCGACCAGGGCTTCAGGTCTGCAATAAAACCTGATCCGCCAAGTCCGACCTTCGCGTAACCTTACACATGGTGGAGGTGCGCCTTGATTTCTCCGCTGCTTCGTAATCTGCGTCCACCTGGAGCTCCGTTCTGGCCGCCGTTTGACCCCGACCACCATCGTCATGACCCAAGAGGGCCACTCCGCTGTTCTGGCTTCTACCAACTCTTCCCCAGCTCCCCTTGCCACTTGGACTGTGAGCAGCCGTCAGCGCGACCCGCAGATATCCGTCGGTCTGCGCGGCGACGACGCTGATGACTGGCTCGACAGCTATACGACCGGGTCAGTGCTTTCAACCGGTGGGACGATTCTCTTATGTGTTCTTTTACTTGACGGATGTGGCCAAAATGTGATTCCTAAACCATGAATCGACGATTTCCGACTGGGCTACCTTCAAACAAACGTTACACCGGATTTTCTGCGCTCCTACTGTTCGCCCAAAATCCGTCAAGAAGAAGCTAGATGCCCAACTTCAGCTGTCAAAGAAGACTTATACTTCTTTATAGAAGACATTCTCGCACTTTTCCGGCACATAAATGGCAACCATGCCAGAGGCCGAGCGGGTTCGGCATGTTCTGAAAGGTATTGGGCCACTCGCCTTTAACGCCCTGGCCGTGCAGAACCCTACCATCATCGACGCCATCATATCGACTTGTAACGCCTGGACAAACTACAGTCAATACGCCTGCAGCCTGATCCCATTTCCTTTGTTCTACTGCCGACTTCGACCTCCGTACGCTTATCCGCGGATTAATTCGTGACGAGCTCTTGGCTCAAGGTAATTTGTGCCGCCCTGCATATGAGCCACATCCTTCAAGTGCTGGCCTGCGTAGCATTGTGAAAGAAGAGCTGGCCTCTATGACTTCTTCCCCTCCCCCCCCCCCCAACACCGGCCGCTCCTACCACCTGTCATGTGCCATCGTACGCCCAGGTCACGTCCTTGCCGCCTGCGTTTGGAGCGCCTACGCCACCAGCGCCTACCACTGCTCATGTCGCCGCATTGGTACCATCTGCCGCAGCGCTGACATACTACCCCACCTGGCGCCCAGCTCGCTCTGTTATTACTGCGTTTACTAAGGACATATTTCCCGTTTATGTCGTGGCAGGCTCCAAAATGAACGCCGCGACTACGACTCATTTGAGACAGACTACCCTCCTCGCTTCACCGGCTCTAACCACCGTTCATTCCCAGAATATCCCCGACGGTCATCACCCCCGCCAGAAAGCCCCGCTCCGCCTGGTGGTTACAGGCCTTCTTGATTTTTATAGCGCTGAAGAAACACCACATGAAGAAAGACACAACAGGACAGAGCTCTGGTGCTTCTTCAGCGCTATAAAAATCAAGATCATGTACCAACTAACCCGTCAAAAAGTCTTGCTACAGGCCTTCAAGACGCCGTTCTCCTTCGCTTTTCGCCGCTCAACCTCGCCGCTCCGCCAAGCTTCTCTGACCCCCCCCCCCCCCCCCCCCTCACCCCCTATCCCAATCGGAAAACTGACACTGCCGTTTTAGGAGGGAAAACTGCACTTTTCGGCCATCCCAAAAATCTTCCGGAGCGTCCCTCCAATATGATTTTAGTTAGCGTTGAAGGTTTATCTGTTGAGGCTTTGACTGATACGGGCGTTGCTATTTCTGTGATACACACTGACTTGTGGTCCCGCTTGCGAAAAGTAAAAACGCATTACGATGGACCTGAACTTCGTGGAGCTAATAGTGCAATCATTCGACCTTCTGCTAATTGTACTGTGCGAGTTTTTGTGGACGGTATCCGCCACTATGTACAATTTGCCGTGATGTCACCGTGCGCTCACCCAATTATTTTGGGATGGAATTTTCTGTCTGCAGCATCAGCCAGCATTTCGTGCCGTGACAGGGTCATTTACATGAACGAGAGCGATCCGTCTTCTGAACCTCCCGAGACCCGTCATCGCCTACTTGCCCTCACTGACTCAGTGTTGCCCCCTGGATGGGAACAACTTGTCGAGCTTACTTCTACTGACATTGATAACGGGGACTTGCTAAACGTGCATTCTGATCGCTATCTAATCCGTGGAATCGCATTACCACCAAGTCTTGTTCGGTTTGAGCACGGCAGAGCGCTTGTCGCTGCTTTGAACACTTCCCCAGAGCCCATTATACTGACTAAAGGGACATGCTTTCTTTTTCCTCACCAGGAGCTTCTTCCGATGCTTCTATGTTCTCTTTGGCACCATCAATCCTGACCTTTCTGCGTCTCACCGCCAAGCTTTGCAGGAATTGCTTCGAAAACACTAAGCCTCCTTTGACATCAATTCTCCGACCTTGGGCCGAACTTCTGATACACAGCACCGCATCATTACAGAAGGTACTTCTGTTGTTAGCCGTCGCCCTTGCCATGTTTTCTTATCAGAATGTAACATCATAGAAGATAATGTTACTGATATGGTCCGACGAGACATTATTCGGCCCTCAGCTAGCCCCTGGTCATCTCCGGTCGTCTTGGTAAAATAAAAAGGATGGGTCCGTGCGTTTTTGTGTTGATCCCCGAACACTCAAAGGGGTAGGAAACGGCTAAAAAGGTCACTGATAAACGTTTTCAATGTGTAGAACAAATGCTTCTGAGCATTCGTCCAAAGTAAAGCTCCTCGGAAAAAATCCACCGATTTATTATTAATTTTTAAAAACAGCGTTTTTCGAAATTCGCCGGCTGCGTCATTTCCACGTGGCGGCGAGATATGGAACTATTCTGACGTGATTACCTATAGAAGAATGGCTGATTAGGCGAGTTGGTGAACCATGATCCACTGATCCATGAACCATGAACCTGGTTGTCCACTTCTCCTCTTTGTCTCGTCTCTATTGCGCAGGTATATTACTGTCTATCATGATTACCTACGTCACAAGTGCCGAGAGTGACAGGCCACGACAGGCTGCCATTGGCTGCAGCCGCGACGGCGACGGTCACGGGCACACTTCAGGTAGCTGCGAAAGTCGTCTGCTCGAATGCTGCATGAGTGAACCCGAGCTTGGCGCTTCGGTTGTTAACCGAAAAGGTGGTGGCGTCCGACTGAAAGTGCGCGTCGGTGCAGGAGTGCGAAAAGAGCATGAGCTGGCCCGATTCAACACTGTACCGATTAAATAGGCAGCATGCCTTCACGTGCCGACCGACGGCGCACCAGCGTACTGTAGTCTCGTGTCCAGACTCGTATTTGCAGCATCGACCATTTGTGCGGCGTGCTGATAATTAAATTAAAAGTGCGTCAAAAAAGGTCTGCCCTCAGCTTCATCGCGAAAGTACACAAATTCGCACCGCTTAAGTGCAGCACCGGATGTCGTCAGGTGACCGCAGAGATGCCATTCGCGGGCGCTGCGGCCGACGGCACTCCGGTCGTGCGCTGCTCCCTGCTCGTCGTTAGGCCTTGTTTCTTTTGCATCGAAGCCACGGCGGACGGCGTTTTGGAATCGCCCGCTTCGCTGCGTCTCTAGCGTAGTCGCTCGCGTGCTCCTGTGTGCTATTCTTGCGTTAGCCGGTGTAGCTGCGAAAATTAATGACAACCTGCACTGCCGAACTGAATGTGCCGAGGTGCTTTGCTGATGTTTTGCGCCATCGATTCTGGCTCGGACGATGCGTACACATGAGATAAAACACGCTTGCACGTTAGGAATTGGCACTTCCTAAACGATGTGCGAAAGGATTGCACACACACTACGCTATCCTTTTTCTTAATCTCAGTTCTTAAGATTCGCGGACGAATAATTCGTGCTCATCTGTCATATCCGATATCCAAACTATCTAGCGATCATAAGTCCGTGCTCTCGTCGGTGATACGTACGCGTATACATTCCATTCGTTATGCACAAGAGATGCCTCTCGCCGACCATAATGAAAGCAGCTCCGGACTAAAAGCGACGACGACATATGTTTGCACACGGGCAACTCGCACGCTCGATCGTTTGCCAGCATCCATGCACAGTCGGTGCTATCGCGTCAACTCCGCGAGGGGTCACCGGCCGCCGTTGGTCAAACCGCAGAAGACGGTACCAAAGAGACTGACCCAGGCAGCGCGAGAGAAGAAAGCGGTCTTGTAGAAAGCCGTGCTCGGCAGGAGTGCACGCTAATTTGCGCTGAATGGGACAGATATATGAAGGAAAGTGCTCCTCCGCGGCGGCCGCCGGTGTGTTTGGTCAGCAGCCTGCCCACCTGCAGGTATGCGCTCGCGAACAACCCGAGTCGTTCGGGCTGCTGTCGCACACAATTCCGAGAGGTCTAGAAACTGAAGAAACAGGCGGCTGAAGAATACACCAGGCAAGGTTGAAAGCTATGCAAACGCAAACGGGATGGGAAAGGCAGAGACCGTGAATGTGCGGGCGACGCTCGGGAAAACAGGCGCGGCAACCGGAAGTTTTAAAACCTAGCGTCGACGCTTCGTGGGCGGGGCTAGCGGGGCGGAGTTCCTGAGCTGTTTTCTTCGTTTTTTCCTGGTGTCTCCGAGCGTTGAGTTGAGGGGAGAGGAGTGGCATTTTTATTCGCCGATATCTCCGGTGTTAATGAAGCTAGCTGAGAAATTCTTGCGGTGAATTGACTTGTGAGGGAAGTACCTATCTCTCTACCATTTTGCTTTACCTCATTTTAGGCATTGCATGACCCCTTTAACAAATTCGCTCGCAAAGATGTTTACCCTATGCCACGAATTGGCGACTCCCTCGACTATCTTCAGGGCGCCGAAAATCTCCACTTGGGATTTGCGTTCTGGTTGCTGGCAGATTCCGATGCACGAAGCCGACTAAGAAAAAATCGCACGAAAAAAACGTATTATTTTAAGCGCCGAAAAAAGTTGGGAGTATTTGTGCCAGGGTTGATAATTGCTCTAGTTGTGCTGTTCGTGAAAAGAGGAAGTTGTGCAATGTGAACCATGCAAACCGGCACATCAAATGCAAAAAGATATAGTGTACCATATTCCGCTGTCTTGTGGGAGCATGTATATCGGTAAAACTGGCCGTTGCCTGAATATTCGCTTACAAAAGCACAATTTGCCGTTGGCAAACCCGCCTTCTTAGAATCTAGCCAAGCATTGTATGAAATGCAGGGGCTGTAAGCCTTTTCTCGATAAAACAACTGTTTTGTTTAGGCATCCTAATCAATTGACAAGAGAGGTACCAGAAGCCTGCCATATCTACAAAAACCAGCCTGCATGTATTAGTGACCCTTCTGTTGTCCTACACGAACAGGAGTTTTCATATCTGGGCTCGCCTGCGTAATTGCATACGTTTTTATGTTTTTGCTTTTGCTTTCAGTATATATTTTCTGCGTTTGCGAATAAACGCTTAGTTGTAAGTCAACGCTTGTGGTGCTGTCTTCCTTGTCCCTGTCTTGTGCGTGCTGTTAATTTTCCAACATGCTTTATCAACTAGCTCGAATGTCAGTTTTACTTTAACCTTCCTATCACAAGAATCTTTTATAGCCAGCCCCTAATACAGACGTCGGTTGTAAAATTATAAAATACCATTCCATATAAAATTAAAACGGCAAATAATTTTTTCTTTTCTGTCAAAAGATTTTATTCAGCAAAATTCGATCATTATAACACAAAATCAAATATATGACAATGCTTCCATTTCTCGCGCTGTCAATGGTATGTTTTCGGTTTACGCGGTTCATGAGATTGAAATTCTATTTTTGCTGTCTTAATTATGCAAGTTACACAAATTAACAATTCGTATATGTGTATGCCTCCTTTTATTTCTACACTTCATGCTTTTTCTTTTTATGCTGATCGATTGTTACCCTTCTCCGTTCGCACAATAACCCTGAAAACTTTCATCATACGTACTTTAACTCGTCTCCAACTGCTGCGTATGTATGTATGTATGGGCTTACACTAGCTTCGGCTGTAGGCCCAAATGTTTTCTCTATTTGTACATTTTATTAATAAATAGTGACAACTTGATTGTACAGAAATGTGCTGTATCCAAGAAGGTACATATATTGCATTAAAACTACATCAGATTTCTGTAAATCATGTCGCTGCTATGCTGGCCTTTCCATTGAACTGAATCCATGTCTGTTAATATGCCTTATTCTTTGTTGTTGAAAACATTTCTTTGCCAAACATTGAAGCGGTGAAACACTGTGGACAAAATCCTTATATCAAGATTCCAATGGCCCCTGCTGTAGCTCTGGCCTCGTACGAAAGTTTTCACTGTGTCCGCAAATCTTACCTGATCAGACTGGTCGGCCACTGTTTCTAGGAATTTTGTTTGTATAGACTTTGCGGTTTGTCGCCAGATTATTCCCATGTAGCGTCGTGTGTTGTGGGGGTCTCGCCGCACCAAGAGCAAACACCGTTATAATTATCCAGGAAGGTAATACTGAGCTATGCAGTTTAAGGAAAGTGTTCTTTTGTAGTGCGTGCCAATCTGTTGCCTATCTTGCATTTAACTGCATTGTGGGATCAGGGAACTTGTCGCTGTATTTGAATAGAAAATAAGTTTTTGTATTTGTATAAGTATTCTTCTATTATACTGCAATGTCTCTTCCAGCAAAGCTTAGAGCTTCACATTATTCCTTATGACTGTCTTACCGGAACAGCTATACCAGTGCATAAATCTGGAAATACTCACGATCCACGTGATTATCGTCCCATTTCACTTACTTCCGTCCCATGTAAAGTTCTTGAGCACATTATATTTATTCACGTTGTTAACGTCTTAGAATCTAACCAGTTTTTTACTCCAAAGCAGCATGAATTTCGCAAATTCTTTTCGTGTGAAACACAGTTAATGACCTTCACTAGTGACCTTCATGTCTCTCTCGACTCTGGATTCATAACAGATTGCCTATTCTTAGATTTTTCAAAAGCCTTTGATAAAGTTAGTCATTCTCTTTTGCTTTTAAAACTGAGCCAACTTAACTTTGATCCTAACATACTCAACTGGATTCATGCCTTCCTTAGTAACCGCCCTCAGTTCGTCTCTGTAAACAATCACGACCCACGATCAGCCCCTGTGCATTCAGGCGTGCCACAAGGATCGGTTCTTAGGCCATTATTATTTTTGATCTACATAAATGACTTGCCATTTAACATCTCATCTATACCTGCTTGTTTGCCGATGACTGTGTAATTTATAGAGTAATTAAAAATACGAATGACATTGCATGCCTACAAATTGATTTAAAGAAAATATATGACTGGCGTCAATCATGGAAGATGGAATTAAACACATCTAAATGCAAATGCACGCATGTCACTCGTAACAAACAAACAGATCCAGACTACTTTCTTAATAGTACTCGTCGCGAATCGGTGTCATCCTACAAATACCTAACATATCTTATAATCGTTCTTGGAACTTCGAAGGCTAACGTACCGCATGCTTGTAATTTCTCTTCATCGCTATCTTCATTGAAAATGTTATTGTACACCACACTTATCCGTCCGCAACTCGAGTATGCATCCTCCATCTGGGACCACAGTAATATCGCATTAATAAATGAACTAGAGGTTGTGCAGAATCAGCGCCCGTTTCATAGTTGGAAATTATCATCGAGCAGCAAGTGTTAGGCGTATGAAATCTAACCTCCAGCTTCAATCCCTATCTGCTCACCGTAAACTTTCAAACATTTTTCTTTTCCACAAGCTATACGACCACAACGCTCAGTTGAAGGCTACCTGTATAAAAGAGCCATCCTTCATCTTGCCTCGCATCGACCACATTCAAAAAGTTGCTGTTGCTCACTGTAGGACAATACCCTGCTGTAATTCCTTCCTTCCTAAAACATGCAATGACTGGAACCCCCTTCCGCAGGTAGGTGCTTGCATCATCGACCCTGCGCGTTTCAGAACCGCATTAACCACACTATTGGAATCTGATTATTCCCTAGTTGTTTTACGAATTTATTGTGAATATTTTTGTTTGGTTGCTATTTGTTCACTCATGTATACTATATTCTGTTTTGTTGAATTTCGTTTTGAGCTATGTCGTGCTTCATCCTGTATTTTAGGAAACGCACCAAGTCGCCCAATTCAGCATTCTGCACTTGCCTTTGTTTTGTTTCACTGCTCCCGCCCCTCTGTAATGCGAAAGCCGTGAGGGTACAATAAATGAAAAAAGAAAACAAAAAGGTAGGAGGAAGGGGAGAGTGACGCCATAGCGGTTGCCTGCTCAGTTCGTATATCCTCGAGCTACGTCATTAGGTGCCGCATTACCCAGAATCCTCTCGCCACCTCAAGTAAGCAAGGTTGTATTAAAAGAGTGTTAAAGCAGAAAAGTACATAGCGCATTATATATTACACATTGTTTACCTTCCTGTGACCGATCATTTGGCAGGCTCTTTTCCTCATTTTCTTTGTTTCGATCTTGTGTTTCTACTTGGCCGGTACGGGCCACTTGATGATGTGTAGAACTTGTTTGCAGCGTGTCATTGAGCTATCAGTGAATATTTTGGCAGTAAACAGTGCTCTAGTGCCTTCAAAAAAATATTTCAAGTTTGTGAGAGTAGCCTACATTATTCATTTCATTGTTCAGTCCTACTTTATTTACCAATTGTTAATGTTGGATCAGAGCTGTACCAATCGAGGTGATATAAGAAAGATAGGCTAACCAATTTAAACGGTATAAAGAAGCAGCTGCTTTCATCTTCTATTAAGTTGTGCATTCAGTTCCAAGGAAACAGCGATTTTTATTAGGATAATATTTGTGATTTCCCCTTTATGTTGGCCCCCACTTACTGGATTTGCACCTATTTTTAAAATGAGACCGGAAAAAGAGCGGCCTCCGCACCTGTCCAACCCTTTGTGCCATGTTGAACAACCTCAGAGCACTCAGTCTTGTAAAGCTAATATCGGAATTTTTCCCGTCATATCAGTGCAGCCTGTGTATGACCCATCACCGCATCAGTAAGTCTCGCAGGCTGCCAGCGTCTCCAGCAAACATCAGTGCAAAAAACATGCTGCTTTCACACTGGAAGAAGATGGAAGGTGTTGGTTTTTGCAATAGAGTAGCTAGTTTATGGATTTCATTAAACCGTTATGTGAATACTAGGCAGTAGATTGGATAGAACGAAAGAAAGAAGATGGCTACACAGTATAAAAGAGCACTGATCAAGGTTGAGGTGAACCTCAGTTCATAATCCGAGCCTATGTTTCGACAAGTAGACCTTTTGTTTGCAAAAAAAAAACAGGGATGGAGGAGGGAGAAAGAAGTAGGGAAAAGAATGAAAGAATGTTTCTTCCCTATAAATTTCTCAGCCTAGATGGCCTGAAAAAGAAAAAACCGCAGTAGCAACAGGAAAAGCTACAATGCGGGCTGGCTAATGAATCAGCACCTAAAGAAGCTTAGATGCTGACATGCTTTTCTTGAACATGCAATCTGATGAATACAATTTCAGGGTTATCAAAGGCTTTCCACAAGGAGGGACAAAGAAACAGAATAACAATAGATAAAGTGAACCACACCTTCAAAAGAAAGAAAAACAAGCGCTTCAGATATGGGACGCCGGAGAAGACAAGTACCTAAGCATAACGTCAGTTATGTTAACAAGTCACGAGATAAAGTTAATAAAGGAGCGTAGATGAGTGGGGATGTGACACTGCCTGTGCAGTGAGATTGCGAGATGTATTTGATGAGAGAAATCACGTGGATTGTTTTGAATGTAACCCTGTTATGAATAAACCATAGTTGCCAGTGCGCGCTTGTCCTGAGTACGTGTTTTCCTGCTTCCTTGTGTGCCTGTGTATAGTGCGCAAATGTCTTGAAAGGACACGGTCTCTTGTCAAAACATCGGCTTGCGTGCCAGGGCTCACCCGCTCATCTCTTGTTCGATTTTCTCTGACATTGTGCAAATATCTTCTACCCTTGGATGTGCTCTGGTTATCTATTGAGCGCTTCTGCGCATCTGTAGTACTCTCATGCACCGAGCGCAGCCAAAAACTTTACTCAAGGTACGGAATTGATTTAAAGATAGCTGCTGTGCATAAATGAATCACTTTTAGTAGTGTTCCACGAAACAAGAAAACTCATGTTCGTTTTAGCGTTCTTGAGCAGCGTGTGGGCCTCGTCCTATCAAAGCATTTGACGGCGTTTTCTGTAGTTCACAGCCTTGAGAGCAGCTGCAAATAATTTCTTACAATTAATTATCAGGCGTCCGAGGAAGCACACCAGACTGATTTCCGAGGCATATGAAAGGAAGGTTACCTACATTACATTTGTGTGGCCAATCAATATTCACTATCCTCTCACCTGCAAAGTGTTTAATTTGTTTTACTGATATCCTTTGCCTACTACGCAATGCTTACTGCACTGTTACTTGAATACCACATCTATGAGATAGGCTAGAAATAAACGTTTGGTGAGACACATGAAAGGGTGAGACAGGAAGGGCAATCACGATCACATGTTTTAAACAATAGGCTCATGAAAATTTTGACAAATAATTCAGATGTCCCTAATTGTTTTACTAATGATAACCTAATTCAGACTTCGACGTAAATGTGTACATTCACTGCTGCTGTGTAACTGACGAGGCGTAACCTGCACGTGAGCATTTGACCCCATGACCAACTTGCAAGCAGGCATTGGGACCGGCGAATATATTCGCCGGTATGGATTGTTTGGATCGCACCCTAAATCCTGGACAATTACACGTGTCGCGGCTATGGTAGGCAGCGTCTAACTTCGTTTAATGGCAGTCTTCGTTGCGTGCCAAAACCTTCTTCCTCCGTTCCTTTTGCCCTCATTTGCTACACGGTGGCCCCTAATACCAGCTGAGGAGTGTCTACTTTATTTTGTTCGCTTATCTCTATGCTTTTATTATCCATTTCAATCAACAAAAAATCTCATTTTTTAGTGCCTGCGGGTATTTGCTCCCGTTCCATCTCTACATAAGAGCGCTGGAACCGAGACGAAACACGAAGAAGAAACACAGACACAGGCGTTCTTCGTGTTCCCTCTCATTTCCAACGCTGTCATTTATATACGCAATACTAACTAGCGCCCGACACCCCTCTCCCGTTTAATGCGAATCATAGGTACAATTTAGATACAATACATAAGAGTGAGTTCCCATCATAGAATCCGGACCATGAAAAGAAATTACAAGAAGAATAAGATTGGGATGGAACGCATTTGGCAAGCACTCGCAGATTATGACTAGCAGCTTACCGGTATCGCTCAAGAGGAAAGTATACAACAGTTGCATTAAACTTTAGTACCAAGGAAAAGTGCTTCTCTCTCTTGGCTAAGTACTCACAGGCACTGGAGCACAACTGTCCTGCCTTCGGCCTGCATCTGCCAGCGGTCGACGTGTTGCAGTATTTCGAGGACCACGTCGCAGGAGCTGGGTATGCTACGGGACCGTTTCCATGCCTGACAATGAAATTGCTTCAGAATTCGGGCCGGTCTCTGCAAAGAAAAAAAAAATGTTCAGTTTGGCCAGCAATGCGTAAAGAGCACGAAGGGATTGCATTTTGCGCTGAAGCCGTTAAAGTGAACACTTGTTTAGTTCTCTTGATCTTCATTTTAGGCATGCACATCGGACGGCTGAAGAGGAGCTAGAAAAAGCAGCCCAACAGCGGCTTGGCGGTGCTCTTTCCGCTAGAGTATATCAGTAGCAGAGCATTTCAATATCAACATGCTTATATATTCCACTACAGTAAATGAGTTTAGGCTAATGCGAGATACATACTCTATGCATAATTCGCCTCCTCGAATTACTGCAACGTATTCTGCATTGTTTGATCTTTTTATTAACTGTACTCTTAGTCAAGTTAAGGCTGGAGTCTTGTCATGTGGCCTCAGTGATCACCTACCAATCTGCGCTAAGTTTGAAGTACATAAGCTACCGCCCCGTGAAATCACACACCAACCAGTTCTGCCCTCCAAGTTAAGAAGATTCTGCAATGATATGACAGTCGTTGACTGGTCCGACGCGTTCACAACTTCACGTATCAGTTATTTCTGCAAACGTTCACCTAGTTGTACACCAAGCACTTCCCCTTCGTTGTTCTAAAGAAATAAGGAAGGCTTGGATAACCAAACAGCTGCAGGCGAAAATTAAAATCAAGAACGATTTATTTATTTGGATTTTAAAGACTCGGGATCCTGCATTGCTCCAAGAGTGCAAGAAATATCGAAACTGTCTAAAGGAATGAATTAGGAAACGTAAGACGTATTATCTAAAAAACGCACTCAGTGCAGTCCTTCTGCACGCGCTCTGCAAGCCTTCTGCACGACGGCAAGCTTACGTGCAGAAGGCATAAGGAAGTCCTTGGCTGGTCATCCACACCATCTCCTAATGAAGAGCTTACCATAAACGTAGAAAATATTACAAGGCACTGCTTCAGCCGATTCCTTTATAAACATTTAACAAATCTTCCAGTGCCTTCTATGAGGCATAGTTGTGACTGTTCAATTAGCACGATGTCATGTAGTAGTTTATGTCTTTCTCCTGCTAACGAAGTGTACGCAATATTTACGCAGCTAAAATTCAAGTGCGTACAACGCACCAGGAATCCAAGCAAAACCGGTTACGCTTGTTATGAAAATTATCCCTCCAGTTCTTGATTAGATATTTAACACGTGTATCAGCTTTGGTACTTTTCCTAAAAATAAGCAATTAGCAAAATTTAAACCCATATACAAGAAGGTGATCGAAATAGGCTAAATAATTATCGCGCGGTTTTGATTTGTCTAGTATTTTCCAAGGAACTTGAAAAGCTAATTCTGGTGCGTTTTGAATCCTACTTTGAAAAACAAAGCTTTATTACTGATGCTCAGTATGGATTGCGGAATATTCGCTATTCACAACTCGCTCTGTTGGCGCAGAAGGAATACATAATAAAAAATATGGAAATCAAAAAGTTTATACTATGTATATATGTAGATTTCACCAAGGCATTTGACTATTTGAACTGAAATATACTTTTTGGAAAATAAGCATCTTATGGAGTTCCCGGTAAATCACATGTTCTTATTAAATCATAGCTTTCAGAATGTTTGCATTATGGTGAACATTTTTTTTTTCGTATAAAGCACAGGTATACCGTAGGCCAATGCACCTATGTAGGCTTGACGACCAGGCGGTCAAAAGCCTCTACGAAGATGTAGATTTGGCAATACGGAAAGGAAAGACGCAGTATACTGTCCTAATGGGCGACGTCTTTGCTAATGTAAGGAAAAAGCAGGCAGGAGACAAGGCAGTGGGTGAGCCTAGCATTGGTTCTAAGAAAAGCAGGAGGGAGATACTAGTCGAGTTTACAGAGCGCAATAACTTAAGAATCATGAATACCTTCCGCAAACGGAAGAACCAGGAGTGGACATGGATAAGTCCTAACGGTTTGACTAAAAATTAAAATGACTTCATACTGAGTTCTAACCCTGTCATTATGCAGAATATAGAGGTAATTGGGAAAGTGCGATGCAGTGACCTCAGGATGGTAATGTCTCGAATTAGAGTAAATCTGAAAAGGGAATGAAACAGATTAGTAAGAAAGGAGTCCATCAGCAAATTAGCGGTTAGGGGGAGATGCAGAAGAGTTCAGGATCTCGCCACAGAATAAATATTGACCTCTAGCCGAGGATGACATTAGCCTAGAAGCAATGAACAATAATTTCAGAGATATCATTTTTGAGTGCGTTGTAAAAGTTGGCGGTAAGATAGTTAGAGGGGATGCCGGCAATGGTGTATCCAAACGGCGGACCATGGACCTGTTTTGGTCAGCGGCTCAGGCATCACGTTGGCCATAACTTCCGGTTTACGCGGTCCGCACATGGTGGGCGGGCCGGGCTTCCCAACAAATGGCAGGACATTTTCTTCTGGTGGCGCATACCTTCGCGCATACCAAGTCTGGCAACTACACATCCTGGGAATTTCCGGCAGTCGAATCACCCTTGCTATCATTCTGCGCTCGCCAAGGCGGCACAGTGAACATTTCCTTGTGTTTGCTGTAGCCAGTTGCCAACATGTCAACGTGGTCGGACGATGCCCCGTTTTTCTTTTTAACCTTAGTGCAACAGTTCCCGACGTTGTGGGACAGTAGCCGAGACGACAATCACCGATGCACCGAGAAAGATTTATTGTGGCCGAATATTTGCAAGCAGATGTCGCAGCGGCATCGAGAGCATGGCCCGTACAACGTGGGTACGTAAACAATTTGCTCGGACTTGTTTGCACTTGTTTAGGCTGTTTAAAAGATGCTTATGGTCGATTTTATTCGAGGAATGAAATCTTACACGCTTCTCGTGTTATTTGAGATTAGTGCTTTTGTAAAGTAAAAATCACGAGCGACGTTGCATATCGTTCTCGTGAAGTGTCTTCTCTTAAATCAAAACACGTTGCCTGCATAGGCCTCGCAAATGTTACCGAAACAAATATAAAGGATGAAATAAAAGTACAGCGCCATTTTTGTCATGTGTGTTTGTGTTGCGTGTGTTGCAAAACTGTGTTGAGCATGCTATGGGCCGTCTGCCAAATTCTAGAAGTCAGCTTCTCTGCACAATGAAACCCCTTCACCATGGCGTCCAAACCAATTTGGGAGCGTAAATTGGGTACAACATTGCAGCCGTCTATTGTCAGGATAATCCCGCGCCAATTTCTTGCATGTTTCCGCCTTCTGACGCTGATTATGGGATTAAGACCGGCCCTGCGCAGCCAAAGCTTCGCAGGTACCATTCGCCCTCCCCGCTTTGAATTCGGGAAGGAATGCTAATCGCCGAATGTGTGGACGACAAGAGGTTTAAAGTTTTCTGCTCTGCATTAAAGCTCCATTTATACGATGCATCACGACGCCGTGTTTTTTGCAGTGCATGGAGGACAGCCAACTTTCATAGTTGCGCCGGGGATCTGATTTCGATTACAGAAATGCTGAAAACAACTTTCGCCAACAAGCGGCGAACATACCGAAAAGAAAAAAAAAAAGACAGAAGATCGCGGACAGAGCCAGGACGATAGGTACTCTACGATGGGGAAATTCTTTCGGTGCCCAAAGTTTCTAGACGCCGTGCAACGCTCTACGCACAGGTACGCCACGGAAGCCTATGTGGGAGACCAGGACAAGGCAAGTTTTATTTATTAATTCTTTTATTTGTGAGGGTATAATATAGGAGGGCAGCGAAAAATGATACATTCAAGAATACAGCACGAGAGCTCGAAATAGAAGAAATAATGCGTAACATATCAAAACTAAGCACATAGCAGCGCCGCTTGATTTCCCACTGAGTTAGGCGTTAGATTATTTGCTTTTCAATTCAGCAGGTAACATATATTCTATTTGCCTGAACACTTTAGGTCGAACACTCCAGAGGCTGTTGAAGCGCAGTTTCTTGCTAAGCAAAACAGCTTATATGACCTGGAACCAGACTACAGTGCTGAGTTGTGTACTCCACCACCAGCAAAACGACTTCGGCAAGGCCGAGCAACTGAAGACGTGAGGTAAACTGCATTGCAGACGTTGGCCCAGGCTGTGCAGAGGCCAGGCGTGTCTGGTGACCCAGCACTTGATTTTATACATAAATGACCTCTCTATGTGCCTTAATAGTTTTAACTGTTTTCTTTATGCAGATGACACGACCATCTGAACCTCGGGCTCACACATAAACAAGGTGATAGAAAAACGGAATGCGGATGCAGACATTGTATTCAGTTGGTGCCGGGATAATATGCTGTCCATTATTACATCCAAATCTAGTTTTATAGTTTTCAGCTCACCTCAAGAAATTATCTTCGAAACCCCGTCTGTTAACATCGGCTCAAACTCAATTATTGCTCCCGATCGTGTGTCATTTCTAGGTGTGGAACTTGATAAACATCTAAAATTTCGGATTCACATCACAGCAATTTCTCGCAAAATGGCTTATGGCATTAGAGTACTAATTAAAGTTCGCCCGTATTTTGATATTCCCACGCTTTTTCTCTATATTACTCGTTCATCCACACTCACATTCAGTACTGCATTTCATCTTGGGGAAACACGTACCCTTCGCATTTATCTTCCCTGCAAATTCTCCAAAATTCAGCTATACCCATTATTATTTGCAATCACCGCTCAGAAAATGCCCATCGTTTGCTCCAATCACACAGTATTCTTTCTGTGAACAAAATAATCGTCTACAGTTTAAGTTCAGTTCAGATTAGTTCAGTCGTTCAAGGAGGGTTGAAATCTTGGTCAGTTGGTACATTGCCTTTGAGAATAATAACCAGCCAAGGGTCGAGGACGAAGAAAGACGATGTACACACAGTAGCTGGACTAACAACTGTGTTTGTTGTTTTTTTGTCGCTTTTATGCTGTGTGTTGGACGTCGAGCTGCGCATGACTTGTAAGGTTTCTTGGGAAATATTATTTCAATAAAGCACAGCTGTTAGTCCAGCTACCGTGTGTACATCGTCTTTTTTCGTCCTCGTCCCTTGGCTGGTTATTATTCTCTAAGTCAGTCGTTCAGTCATGTACGACTCTTCGTGACCCTATGGACCATATCACGCCACGCTTTCCGGTCTCTCACTATCTTCCTAACATCACATAACTTCATCTGCAGCGCCTCGAGGATGCCATCTAACCATCGCGTTCGCTGCCTACCTCTTCTCCGGTGACCGTCAACCAACATCAAATCTTTCTCCAGCGACTCCTCTCTTCTCATCAGATGACCAAAGTAGCTGAGCTTTAACTTTAGAATTTGACCCTCCAATGAGCAGTCAGGGTTTATGGTCGACAATATCGACTGATTTGATCTTCTGGCAGTCCAAGGAACTCTCAAAATTCAAACGCGTCAATTCTTCAGCTGCAGCCTTCTTCACAGTCCAACTCTCGCACGCTTACATCGCAACTGGAAATACCATAGCAGGGGTTATACGGATCTTGGTTGACAGTGTAATGTCTCTGCTCTTTACTAGGTGGTCAAGGCTAGCCATGGCTCTCTTTCCCAGAAGCAGGCGTCTCCTAATTTCATGGCTTCAGTCTCCTTCCGCAGTAATCTTGGAGCCCAAGAAGAAAAAATCTGTCACAGCTTCCACTTCTTGTCCTTTGATGCTCCCGGACTTGATAGGGCAAGACGCCATGATCTTTGTCTTTTTAATGTTCAGCTTAAGCCCAAACTTCTCACTCTCTTCTTGTACGCACATCAAAAGTCTCTTGAGTTCCACATCATTTTCTACCTTTAAAGTGATATCATCCGCATATCTAAGGTTGTTGATACGTTTTCCAGCAATCTTTACTCCAGCTGAAGACTCGTCCAGACCAGCCTTCCTCATGATGCACTCAGATATAGGTTAAATAGTCAGGGCGACAGTATGCAGCCTTGTATCCCTCCTTTCTCAATCGGAAACCAATCACTAAGACCATGCCCAGTTCTGACTGTGGCCTCTTGCCCTTAATACAGGTTCCTGAGGAGACAGTTGAGGTGAATTGGAACTCCCATCTCTTGGAGAGCTTGCCACAATCTGCTGTAATCTACGCAGTCAAACGCTTTCGCACAATCAATAAAGCAGAAGTGGATGGGTTTCTGGAACTCTCTTGTTTTTTCCATGATCCAGCGAAGGTTGGCAATCTGGTCGCTAGTTCCTCTGCCCTTGCGAAATCCAGCTTGCATGTCCGGAAGCTCCCGATCCACATACTGCTGCAGGATACAGTTTATGTATCCTAATGTATAAATCTGTTAGAGAGCTACTTCCATTTTCTCTAACCACCAATGATCAAATACCGCGTCGTACCGAAGCACGTTTCGCCAACAACTAACTTCTTGCTGCCTAAACCAAACACTAATTACGGGAAACAAACAGTCTGATTCTCCGGTACCACTCTTTGGAATTCTTGACCAGTAAATATCAAACAATCATTAACTATTTATGCCTTTAAATCCGCTCTTCATCAGTTTTGTTATCACACCAACTTATTTTTCAACGTAAACTGTTCCAGTGTTATCCTTTATATCTTTTTATCAATTTTTTCTTATGTTTTCATTATGTGATTAGGTGTGTAACCGTTTTCATTACAACAATAGTGCCTGCGGTAAATTCACGTTTCGTTCACCCCATCCCACTGATGATAAATATTGTCTAAATTTTGCAACCGCTCAATATATATTTCTTTACAATAATCATTATAGGAGGTCCCGTCCACAGTCCTTGAGTTTGGAACCTCTTTCTGCATTCGTGTTTTGTTAATCTTTTAAGTACAATAAACGAAACTTCAAACTTCAAACTAAACAAAACTTCAAACTTCAATGTGAGTTTTCTGTCAAAAGTTTTCCCCAGGAATGTGTGCTAAGTTTTAACTGGTTATTCAGTCTCGTTCAGGTGCCGAGTGGGGTCAGTTTGTATTCCACGTCTGAGTGAAAACAGCTCCCTCTGTTTTCTGGGGAGAAAACGGAAATCCATTTTCGTCTCCCCACGTCACTAGTTTATTAATTGTTAGCTGTACTTGCCTCTCACACGTTGCTACGGTAGAGGACGTGCAAGCTATTTGAATATCGTCTCATGCCGGCAAGCCGTTCTATTCTTCCTTCTTCCTCTTCTTCTTCTTCAAGCATCCAGACACGCCCATCATCATGCCATGGAACCATCAATATCGGTAAACTTCCTCGTCCACGATCGGGACAATCGCTCGGTGGCCCCGGGTCATGTTACGAACGAGCAACGAAAAAACGCGGGCAGTGGCGCGGGCAGGCGAGCACACACTAGGCCCGCTAACATATTCATGAAACGTTTTCTCACGGTCATCCAACATTTTCTCCCTGTTCTCTGTTGTCATGTTTTCATCGGCTTGCCGCATCGTAACAATATATATTAAAAATAAATGGACCTAAAATACTGCCCTTTGGGACTCGAGTTACAATGAATAGAAAAGAGGACTGTCTGTTACCAATGTGTACGCACTGACTTCTGTCTCGAATCTAAGACCGGATAAGGTTTAAAGGTGTTCCTCGAATTCCATATAAAAACAATTTATTTAATAGAATATTATGACTGAGTGATTGAAAAGACTTGGAAAAAAATCAATAAATAGACCAAGAGTAAGCAACTTATTTTTAATATTAAACTTTAAGACCTTCTCTTTGAGAACCAGCAGAGCATGCTCAGTCGAGCGGCCCTTTCTAAAACCAAACTGGGCATCAGAAAAAAGCCTCATCTCGTACAAAAAAAATTTTGTCAACCTTAATGATAATATTGTTAAGGAAAGAACACAGCGGTAAACGCTAGTTCACTCTTAGACGCACACCGCACACCACAGAACGAAGTTAGCTAGGCTTGAGCGTCGTCTTCTTCACTACTTCACATCAGCACGTCGTCGTCGTCTCGATATACTGTGTTCCGTAACAGTTTTTCCCGCGCCGAAGAAGTACCGTCCCGGTGCGTCCTACACAGGAGAACTCGAATGATATGGTTTTAGACGGGCGACATGCACGAGTTCTGTATGAGGGGCTGTGGAAGGATTCTTGGGCTGTAAATTGGCGATCTCATAGGTCACATCGGTGACTTGCCGCAAGACGGAGTAGGGGCCCACGTACCGAGGCAAAATTTTTTCACACATACCGACACGGCGAGCCGGGTGCCAAAGAAGTACGAGGGAACCAGGAGGGTAGTGAACGTCTCGGTGATGAAGGTCGTAACGACGTTTTTGAGAGCGCTGAGACGCTCCAAGACGCTCTCGAGCTATGTGCCGGGCAGCATCAGCGCGGGCGATGGCATCCGAAGCTTAGCTGCAAGAAGAGTCGTCAAGAGGCAGCAAGGTGTCGAATGGGAGTAAAGGGTCACGGCCGAAGAGTAGGTAAAAGGGAGAATATCCGGCGGTGTCATGGCGTAAGGAGTTATAGGCGAACGTGACGAAAGGTAAGGAGACATCCCAGTCACGATGGTGATCGGACACATACATAGACAGCATGTTGGTCAGAGTGCGATTGAGGCGCTCAGTAAGACCATTCGTTTGCGGATGGTAGGCCGTGGTGAACTGGTGACGAGTAGCGCATGAGCGGAGAAGGTCATGAACCACTTGAGAGAGGAAACAGCGGCCACGATCTGTGAGCAGTTGGCGTGGAGCGCCATGAATCAAGATGACATCATGCAGAAGAAAGTCGGCAACGTCGGAGGCGCAGCTGGTAAGGATAGCCCTGGTTACAGCATATCGGGTGGTATAATCAGTCGCCACAGCAATCCACTTGTTTCCAAAAGTCGATGTCGGAAAAGGCCCAAGAAGATCGAGGCCCACACGAGAAAACGGCTCTGTCGGCGCTGGAATTGGTTGCAAGGGCCCACTAGGTTGAAGCGAGGGTATCTTACGGCGCTGACACAGCTCACAAGCGGCGACGTAGCGACGGACAGAACGGTAGAGACCAGGCCAGAAAAATCTGCGTCGCACACTGTCATAAGTGCGTGTGACTCCCAAGTGTCCTGCTGTAGGAACGTCGTGAAGTTGGGTGAGGACACTAGAGCGCAGATGAGCCGGAACGACCAGTAAAAGGTCCGCGCCATCTGGACGCATATTGCGTCTGTATAATATCTCGTTATGTAGTACAAACATGCTGGCGGAAGAGTCGGGGATGTTGCGCAGCTGGTCAATAATTGGTTGCAGGGCAGGATCACGACGCTGTTCAGAGCCGATATTGATAAAGTCCGAGATGGACAAAACATAGTCGTCAGCAGTATGGTCGGACAAATCGGGAGGATCTACGGGATGGCGGGACAAGCAGTCAGCGTCTTGGTGTAAGTGGCCGGACTTGTACACCACAGTAAATTCATACTCTTGTATTCGTAAGGCCCAGCGACCCAAGCGGCCAGTGGGGTCCTTAAGTGAGGACAGCCAACACAAAGCATGATGATCAGTCACTACACAGAAGGACCGCCCAAACAAATAAGGGCGGAATTTGGTCAGCGCCCAAACAAGTGCAAGGCATTCCCGCTCTGTGATTGAATAATTGCGCTCAGAGGACGAAAGCAGGCGGCTAGCATAAGCAATGACGCGGGAGGAACCATGCTGGGACTGGGCAAGGATAGCACCAATACCATGTCCGCTAGCGTCGGTGCGCAGTTCGGTAGGTGCAGAAGGATCGAAGTGCGCCAGAACAAGTGGGGTGGTGAGGGCGGAAATAAGTGTCGTGAAGGCATAGGCTTGGTCAGAACCCCATGTGAAAGGTACGTTTTTTTCAGAAGAGAGGTAAGTGGGCGAGCGATGTCTGCGAAGTTCCGAATGAAACGGCGAAGTAAGAACAAAGGCCAAGGAAGCTTCGCACGTCACTTGAGCTACGTGGGGTAGGGAAGTCGCGCACGGCTCGAACTTTGTCAGGGTCAGGCTGCACACCATTTGCGTCAACCAAATGACCCAAGACTTTGATTTGGCGCCGGCCGAAGCTGCATTTTTTGGCGTTCAATTGAAGACCGGCGCGGCGGAAAACGTCCAGGACCGTAGAAAGGCGATCAAGGTGGGTTGCGAAGAGAAAACGACGACGTCATCCAGGTAGCATAAACATGTTGTCCATTTAAAGCCACGGAGGTGTGAGTCCATCATGCGCTCGAATGTCGCAGGAGCGTTACAGAGTCCAAATGGCATCACCTTGAATTGATAGAGTCCGTCGGGGGTGACAAATGCGGTTTTCTCGCGATCCTGTTCGTCGACAGCAATTTGCCAGTAGCCTGAACGCATGTCGATAGAAGAAAAATAGCTGGCACCATGCAAGCAGTCAAGCGCGTCATCAATTCGCGGAAGAGGGTAAACATCCTTCTTTGTTATTTGATTAAGGTGGCGATAGTCGACACAAAATCTCCAACTTTGGTCTTTCTTTTTAACCAATACGACAGGAGACGCCCAGGGACTGCAGGAAGGCTCAATAATATTTTGTGCCAGCATCTTGTCCACTTCTTTCTGTATAACATGCCGCTCAGTAAGGGAAACACGATAAGGCCGTCTGTGGATGGGGTTGGCGTCACCCGTATTGATTCGATGGGTCACAGCGGATGTTTGGCCCAATGGTCGGTCACCGAAATCAAATATATCGCTGTACGACAGCAAAAGGTCGGAGAGAGCTTTGGCTTGGTCATCTGGCAGATCCGCGGCTATCATGCCTGAAAAGAGGTTCGAATGAGAAGGCGATATATGCTGCTCCGACAGATACTGAGGGGTTAGAGCCGCAACTTCGCAGTCCGCCAAAGGAAACAGATCAGCGAGTGCGATACCATGGGGTAAAACTTGAGTCGAACGGCTGATGTTCAGTACGGGAAGATAGGTGCGGTTATCAGTGACAGTCACAACGGTATGGGGAAGTATGACGTTGTGACGGAGAACAACATCGGTAATTGGGCAAGTGACGTATGTGCCGTCAGGAACTGCGGGGATTGGGGCCAGCGGGACATAAATAGCAGCTTCGGGTGGTAGGCGAACAAATTCGGCGGATCGGAGGCGGGGCTTGACATCGGTGTTTTCGGAGCAGTAGGGCAGGTCTAAGCGAAGAAGACCAGTTGAACAATCGATCAGGGCAGAATGGGCCGTTAAAAAGTCGATGCCGGGGATCACGTCGTGAGGGCAGCGGTCGATAACAGTGAAGAGGACAGGGGTAGTGCGACCGGAAATACTCACGCGCGCAGTGCACAGTCCCACGACGGCAGCGACGCTTCCATCTGCAACACGAACGGCGGATGAAGCGGCGGGTGTGACCACCTTTTTGAGACGGCGGCGAAAGGATGAGCTGAGGACTGAAATTTGGGCACCAGTGTCAATGAGGGCAGTAACAGGGGCACCATCCACATAAGATGTCTAGAAGGTTGCGGCGATGAGCGAGGGTCAGCAGAGGATTTTCGGGCCGGGTCGTCAATGCAGCGTCACCTCCGGGAGCTGCATTGGTTAGTTTTCCGGATGAGAGCCGGAGAAGTGGGGAGATGTGGAACGACGAGAATTGAGCGAGCGGGACCTCCGGGTCTGAGGAGACGGCGAGCGGCTGGGCATGCGCGGGGCTGGCGAGTTGCGCGTATCACGACATAGGTTGGGTGTGGAACATATTCGGCGCAGCGATCAGAATAGTAGCGAGGTCGAGGTGGCGGAACTCAACGGCTGCGGCAATGGCGGGAAATGTGGCCGACACGTGAGCAGTTGAAGCAGATTGGTCGGTCATCCGAGGTTCGCCATTCGTCCGGGTTGCGGTAGCGGTAGCGGTACCGCGTCTGAAAGGGAGTGGTAGGTGCCGCAGCAGCTACGACAGGAACATTAGGTTGGAGCGAGGGCTGTGCGGAAGGTTGGCCGGAGTTGAAGCCCACGTTCGCGTTGAGGCCCACATTTGCGAACTCCTGGCGAACGACAGATTGGATTAAGGCTATAGTAGCATCCGCTGGTTGAGGAGCGAACGCAACGGGTGTCATAGCCTCTATCTCTCGACGAACAATCCTGGTCAAGTTGGAGGGATGAGATGGCTGCTGTAAGGTTGGACTATCTTCGCACGAGGACGTAGCAGCTGTTTTTGGCAAGCGTTCGAAGCGGTGAGTAATACGGCGGTGTTTTGCTTGTTCAAACTGGCGGCAAACTTGGATAACTGAGTCGACCGTTGGACAATCTTTGCAAAGCAGCAGATTATAAACATCGTCTGCAATTCCCTTTAATATGTGGCCCACCTTGTCTATTTCGGACATGGCGCTGTCCACCTTTCGGCATAGTGCTAGAATCTCATGGATATAAGACAAGTACGATTCTGTCGAAGACTGGGCACGGGATGCGAGGTCTTTTTGTGCGCCAAGCTTGCGTCTGATCGGCTTGCCAAATAGGTCTCGAAGCTTCTCCTTGCACATCTCCCACGATGTGATATCGTCTTCATGCGTCTCGAACCAGACGCGCGCCGTACCTGCCAGATAGAAGATTACGTTGGCGAGCATGAGGGTCGCGTCCCAACGGTTGTGCTTGATGACCCGCTCGTACATGGCGAGCCAATCTTCTACGTCGATGTGGTCGGTGCCGCAAAAGGTGCCTGGATCGCGAGGCTGCGTCATGACGACGGTGGGAGCTGATGGTGCCGCTGAAGAAGGTGTCGCGTCGGATTGCATAGTGATTGTACCAATCTGGCGGCCACTACGGAGATCCAGGTTTGGCGACTTACGTACTTCCAGCAATCCTCCACCAAATGTTAAGGAAAGAACACAGCGGTAAACGCTAGTTCACTCTTAGACGCACACCACACACCGCACACCACAGAACGAAGTTAGCTAGGCTTGAGCGTCGTCTTCTTCACTACTTCACATCAGCACGTCGTCGTCGTCTCGGTATACTGTGCTCCGTAACAATATTTTTAGAACCCTTTTGAGAATAACGACATAACAGATATTGGCCTGTAATTTTTAGTGTCATTTCTGTCGCTGCCTTTGTATATGACAGTTAGTCTCAACTTCATTTCGTTAGGAAATTTGCCATCCTCAATGATCAAATAGAAAATGTAGGTGAGAACAAGAGAAATGGACTGTAATACATGCTTTACAGGCTTGATTTGCAAAATATTTTTCTCAAGAATATACGTAAGAAAGCTATCTCCTTATCAGACACGTTAACCGAAGGTGGTTTGACAAACGTGTCCGCTTCTTATTTTATCAGGTAAGCTTCCACCAAGTCACGACATATGTGTTCACTGTGATTAAACAAGATATTTGTTTTATCCAGCAAAGGAAAACAATATTTACTACCTCTTCAATGCAATGCGAGGTTAGAGGACACAGCACCTATCAACGACCTACGGTGTCCCGCCAGACGTTCATAATACACCGGCAAGTCTGGCAGATTTAGTTTTTGCTAGATGAAAGCGGAATTCGATACACAACGCCTGTGTGACAGTCTGTAAGCATCTTTCTGTGGGCTATCATGAATCCCTCCTCGCATTCTCACAACCATGCTCAAGCGTCGCTCTTGTGCACTCCTTCCTTGTTAACTCGCCCTCTTTTCGCTGGTTTTCACCTTCAACAATGCTCAAGTCTGTTGCACACAGCACTGCACACACCACCGAGCTTCGCGGTGAAAACAACGTTAACCCCGTACCTCACTTTTTTCAGGCGGTGTGAAATGCCGTGGATGTAAGGTACTCCTACCATACATTTGCTCGAACTTGCGTCAAATCGTTCGACAGGACCCTTTCAGAGAGCTGAGACAAGGTCCGATCAGGAAAACCAGCTTCTGTGAACCTGTACAATTGCCCCAGGAAGCCTGCCTCCACTTAGTGGTTACAGGATTTTGAAAGGGACGCTTTCAGGCGAGAAGTAGCAATGCCGGCATTGACCAATCTTGAATGACCGGAATTGTAGTTAAGGAGCGGCTTTTTCATCCTTGACTGGTTCGATTCCCGTGACTGCAGATCCGCAGGTCAAGGAACTGGATGCAGCGTGGTAGTTCAAAGGCAACGCTCGCCCTCTTTTTGAAACACTTGAGGATGTTCGGAGCAACGCGGGGAGCTTTGTTTCAAGAAAACAAAACACAATTGTCCACATACCGGAAATTCCTTTCTGTAAGGTCAGGACGATCTTCCGCTAGTTTCGTATTCATTTTACTAAGGAAAATACCTCTCAGGACAGGCGTGACTCGGGAGCCAATACACACGCCAGACTTCTGGACGTATACTGTTCGCCCCACATCCCGCGAAGGTGGAGGTTAGGTAAAAGGAGCTCTAGAAAACTTTCCACCAAGATTAAAGCGACTAAAAAATCTCATGAGCCAGCAATGTTCTTAAATACGAAAACATTTCTTCATGATACTTAGTTTTTGCTATCTTTACTATTATGAGGAATAGCTGTGGCGCTCGATTCTATGGAGGCTAAAGCGATTATCTCTTAGGCAGACAGGTAAGGCATAGCTTGCCTAGCATAACACTTAATGTCGCTTTTTACCTTCTAGGATGAAACTAAAGGTGTCGACTTGCCCAAACTGTCAGACAGATTCCCGAGATTCCTCTGTCATGTGGGAAAGTTAATGTAGGGCAAACGGGGCGATGCCTTAATGAAAGATTAAGAGAACATAAAAAGGATGTGGAGAATTCCAAGGACCGTAACCTGCCTCTTCACTGCCTCACATGCACTAAGGAATGTAAAACAGAATGAAAACCCCCTTTTTGATAAATGCAAATCTTACAGGAAAAATAAACACCGCATCACACGAGAAATCATTTAAGCCGGAAGAATTTTGGAGCTTGGGGACAGATGCATTAGCACTCCTTCCCTTGCGTTATCGGACAAAGAGCTTGCCTTCTTGGCAATGCGTAAAAATAGATAACTGGCTTTGGTTTCGGCATGCGCATTGCATCTGTGTTTTCTGCCACGCTTCAAGCTATGTATTTATACTTGCCAACTCCAGGAAATAAAATCAGTTGTCAGTCAGCGCTGTGTTTGAGTCCTTCTGATCTTCGCCCTCGTCCTTCGCGCTGTTATTCCAAACTAATCTGAGTATAAGCAATTCAACAACAGAATATGTGAAACACAGCTTACTTACCGAGCCTTGGGTGACCTTGAATGTCCTTACAAGGAGGCCTCGAAAGTCCTGAGAATCTGTCTGCTCAACTGAGACCTTTCCGTGGCGAACAGGTGTCTTCAGGTTTGGCCAAAATTGAGGTGTAGTCTGATGGAACCAAGAGAAGGCACAAATATTGCAGAAATCTCTAACGCTGGATGTTAGTCAAAATGTTACGTTTAATTGAGCATGCTGGAGATTTTTTTATGCAAATGCATTTTGAGTATTTTTATAAGTATTATTGTCAAGGCGCCAGCATGAAGAATGTTTTCCAATTTAAAATGCAAATTACCGTCCAGGCCAGATGTTTTGCGATTAGTAATATATGCAGAAAGTGCAATATTTGAAGTTCATAGATGTACGCAGTGTATTCGTAAATCAATGAAGCTGGCATAGCGATTAATGTAATTATGCATGATTTTTCTGGACAATAATATTTTCCCTCCATTCAGGAGACATGAATAAAATGCGTTGGTTTGGAAACCTATCTTAAATGCCCTAATAAGAACGGCTGAAGAAAAACTAACCATTGAATCAATTTCTGTGGCTCGTGTCCAAAGCTTTATGAGCTTTAAAAACAGGGAACGTATTCTGTAATATTACGCGGTCAGTTGGAAGTGAGTAGAGGACCAAAATAGAACAAGCGAATATTCTCTAAGGCACCACTAATATACATCTTAAAGGAACACTTATTAAAAGTTTATCAAGTTTGGGCAACTTTCGATTGCAGAATGGGCAGCTCTTTGTAGCAAAGTATACATTTCTTCAATATAAAAAGGTTTTTCTAGTCAGTTACAATTCATGAGGTCACTGCTCAGCCTAAGTGAATTGCCTTAGCATCAGGGTTCATGCATAGTTTACTCCAGCATCTTGCCCGCAAAGAGTTTTTAAAATCACCCCACTTGTTTTCGAAAATATATTTTGGTGGGAATGTCTGCACGCCACTTTTATTCTTACGTATTCTTCGACAGCTTCGTATTTCATAATTGTATTGATTAGAACGCGATGATCTGTCAACACAGGCCGAGCTGTTGATAAAACGTAATATTTTAGGGGACACTTCTCCGCCCACATGGCTTCGAAGATGGCATCCCAGATTTCATTTCCTAGATTCATTACCCTGGCAACATCCGAAGAATACTGAGTGGACTACACATATCTATAATGCTACAATAAAATTACATTTATGCAATTCAGCTTTGGCATAATAAATATTTCTGCATTCCTAGTTGCTCAGTAATCATGGTGCCCTAACTTCCACACCTTTGCATTCAAAATGAAAAAAAAAAACAGTCGCGGAGGAAATATACCGCGGTGTTTAAGCGCTTTAATGAAGGCAGCGAGAACGGCCGTCATAGAGATTACTTTGTCGGTTTTAAGCAAATGGCAAATTCGATTCAAACTTGAGACAGATATTTATTTTTGAATTGATATTATCTCTCTGGTTTCGTTTGGTTTTTAAAATGCTAGGAGAGAGGCATGCTTCTTATCTCATCTAATGTCTTTTTTTCCTGAGGCTCACCTGCGTCTAAAGTGTATGGTTCATATTTTTCGTTTGGTATGAAGAACTCATCCGCTAGTAGGCGTTGGGTAGTATATTACAGTACCTCGTCTTCCAGTGGTCCCAGCGTGACCAGAGTGACAGAGCCGCTCGCCGCTATCATTTCCCAGAAGTCAGCAACAGTTTCCGGCAGAGGCATCTGAGTCACTAGGTAAGCTCTTCTCCGCTTGAATCCCTGTCAAAGGAACGACCACTTCATATCACGCGAACCACACCAGTTACTGTTCTGAACTGGTACAATTCATCACAAACCAGCCGCACGGACTATCATTGTTAAAAAAAAAAAAGCGAAGACGCAGACCTAAGAGTGGTAGAACACAAACAGTGACTTACACCTGATGTTTACTCAAAAGAAACGCCCAGGTTTTGTAGTATCGAGGCAAGCTCTAAGCTTAGTCAATATCAAGGATAGTGGTAATTGGCTAGCTATAGTTAACACGGGCAAAAGCAAACTCATGATATTCAGCCACAAGCTATCACATTTAGCACCTGTCCTGTCTACATCTGTGTTAGTTGACCCCGTCTTTTTTGCGCTATGTCTTCAAGATATCACATTCCACTTTCATCTATTCGATCAACGAGTGTGCCCCCGGACAATCAACTTCCTGGTCGACACACGTAAATACGACAAGTAATACGGCGCGACGGGCTATGAAAATTAGGTCACACAAACACATGACTTTCTCGTGCCGTATTCTTTTTGATTCAGAATGCACCAACTAGCCCAAACAAGAGTTCTACGCTTTCTGCCACTTGAAAACTACCTTATCAGACGTTTGCCCTCCCACAGCTCGAATTTGCTTCGCTCTCAGCAAGCTTACTTTATCTATGCATTGTCCTGAATCTGTACAGAACCGCGCTACACGCTTCATCACTCGCAATTATAACAGTCATTCCAGGGAAAATGATCAATTCGTCGCAATCAATTTTATATACCAACATCGTGTTTACAAACAAAGGGGAAGTTCGCGGCGCCGCAGCCGACTGGGGGTTAAAAGAAGATTTAGCGCCCAAAACAATGCATAGAACCGAAACATTTCAAAGCAGTTTTCTTCTTTCACGGGGTACCTATGATGTCATTATTCTGTGCAGAGTAACCGTGAACATCTTTTAACAGATCGTGAAGGTATTAAATCTCATTACCGAGGCGAAATAGTTTTAGAACACAGCGAAACATATTGATGCGTGGCAAGGTTAGTGCAAGAAGGTTAGTCCAGGATGACACAGCACACAAAGTACAGAAGCACAGCAGCGTCAACCTTCTTCTAGCACTAAACGTTGCTACCACTTTGTCGTCTTCTGTGTCACTGTTGCTGGTCGTTGTCTTCTTTAACGTCCAGCGATGCAGAGCATATATATGTCAAATTACTTCCCCCACGAAAAGCACAGTCCCGGTGCGCACTAGGACGAACTACTGCAAGGGTAGTACGGCTTCATTCTGGCGACATGAACAACCTCGGTGCGTGGCATAGAGGACTGTCGCGGCGGAAGTATAGGGGCGACCTCGTATGTCACAGGAATGACTGGCTGTAAAACACGGTAGGGTCTTACGAGCGGGAGTCCAGAGCAAGATGAGAGAGCCCGGAGAGTAGTGGACATCCCAGTGGCGAGAATCATGGCGCCGTTTTTGAGAATTTTGGGAGGAGGCCAGTCGGCGTTGAGCAATAACACGGACGGCGTCAGCTCGGGAGATGGCGTCACGAACGTAGCAATTGGCGTTAGCGGTGGGAGGCAATACGCTGTCAAAAGGAAGGGAGGGTCGCGGCCGTATAGAAGATAAAACGTTGAGTAGCCCATTGTGTCGTGACGAGAGGAATTGTACGCGAACGTTACAAACAGCCAATTAATATCCCAGTCACGGTGATCATTCGAGACATACATTGACAGAATGTCCGTGAGCGTGCGGTTGAGGCGTTCGGTGAGGCCGCTCATTTGTGGATGGTAAGCGGTGGTAAAATAGTGCTTAATGGAGCAGTACCGAAGAATTTCGTCGACTACTCGAGCAAGAAAGCAATGGCCATAGTCAGTGAGCAGCTGGCGTGGAGCACCATGGAGCAGGATGACGTCGTGGAGAAGAAACGCAGCCACGTCAGTTGCACAGCTGGTGGGTATCGCTCGGGTGACAGCGTAGCGCGTAGTATAATCCGTGGCCACCGCAATTCATTTATTCCCCGACGCAGAAAGTGGGAAAGGGCCGAGGAGGTCAAGGCCAACTCGGGAAACCGGGTCTACTGGGATGTCGATCGGCTGCAGGGATCCAGCAGGCATAGCCGAAGGCTTCTTCCTTCGCTGACACCGGTCACAAGAAGCCACGTAACGACGAACAGAGCGATAGAGGCCTGGCCAAAAGAAGCGGCGGCGGACGCTATCGTACGTACGAGATACGCCAAGATGACCCGCTGTAGTGCAGCTGTTGATATTCCGTCGGTATAAGGTGCCGTTGTGGAGCACAGACAGAGCAAGGGTAGCATCAAGGTGACCAGTGCTGAGGCGATTGATTATGCTGCAAAGGTTGGGGTCTAAGCACTGCTCATGGCGAATGCTTGCAAGGTCAGAGATGGCCAACACATATGTGTCATCGCCGCACTCGCTCGCAGGTGGGGGATCTACCGGGTTGTGGGACAGGCAATCGGCGTCAGCGTGCAGCCGGGCCAGACTTGTGGACGACAAAAAAAGTGTATTCCTGAAGGCGGAGGGCACAACGACCCAGGCGACCAGTAGAAAGCCAGCATGTAGAAAGCCAGCATAAGGCATGGTGATCGGTGATGACGGAGAACGGGCAGCCAAACAAGTAAGGGCGAAACTTTGTAATGGCCGACACGAGGACAGCCGCAGAAAGGAGGCGACTGGCATAAGCAATGACGCGAGTGCGACCCAGCTACTGCTGGGTGAGTATGGCACCAATACCGTGACCACTGGCATCGGTGCGTACCTCCGTTGGTGCCGAAGGATTGAAGTGTGCCAGGACGGTCGGGTTGGTGAGGGCTGCAATGAGCGCAGAAAAGGCTTGGGATTGTTCTTGGTCCCAGCAAAATGGAGCGTCGTTCTTCAAAAGATTGGTGAGTGGACGAGCGGTCTCCGCAAAGTTGGGCACGAACCGCCGAAAATAGGAGCAAAGCCCAAGAAAACTATGCACGTCACTGATACAACGGGGTGTAGAAAATGCACTTACAGCACGCATTTTGTCTGGATCAGGTTGAACGCCACGGGCGTAGACCACGTGACCGAGCATCTTGAGTTCACGTCGGCCGAAGCTAGATTTCTTCGAGTTCAGCTGAAGGCCAGCTCTTCGGAAAACGCCAGGAATGACATCAAGGCGATGGAGATGGCTCTCGAATGTAGAAGAAAATACAATGACGTCATCGAGATAGCACAAGCACGTCGTCCATTTCAAGCCGCGCAGGAGAGAGTCCATCATGCGCTCGAATGTTGCGGGCGCATTACACAAGCCGAAAGGCATCACCTTGAATTGATAGAGGTCATCAGGAGTGACGAAGGCGGTCTCCTCTCGGTCCCGTTCATCGACGGTGATCTGCCAATAACAAGAACGAAGATCAATGGAAGAGAAATAGCTGGCACCGTGCAAGCAGTCCAGGGCATCATTTATCCTGGGGAGCGGGTAAACGTCTTTCTTTGTAACTTTGTTGAGGTGTCGGTAATCAACGCACAATCTCCAGGTATTGTCCTTCTTTTTAACAAGCATGACAGGCGCCGCCCAGGGACTGCTCGAAGGCTCTATAATGTTTTTTGCTAACATCTTGCCCACTTCATCTTGTGTGACGCATCGTTCAGAAATGGCGACTCGATAAGGTCTTCTGCGAATTGGGCGGGCGTCTCCGGTGTCGATACGGTGTGTAACGGGGGACTTCTGTCCTAAGGGACGGTCACCAAAATCGAAAATATCGCTGTACGAATTCAGTAGACTCGTAAGTGCTGTAGCACGGTCAGGGCGCAAATTAGGTGCAACGATTCTTGATATGCGGGCCTCCGGAGATGGGGACGGTGCAGGTCGTGTCGACACTTTAGCAATGGGGTCAGGTAAAAGACCGGCAACTGTGACCTGAGACAGTGGGGTGAGCGGCTAGAGTAATGCCTTCAGGAAGAACGTGCACAAAAAGGCCGAAGTTCAAGACTGGAGTATAAGCGTTGTTATTTTTTACGTGCATGATGTTATGAGGGAGAGCGATTTTATGCTGCAGTGTCACGTCGGTTATGGGGCGAACAACGTAGTCGCCATCAGGAACGGAGGGGAAAGGCGACATGAGCACAGACACTGCAGCTTCTGGTGGCAGACGAGTAAATGTAGAGGAGCGGAGACGGAGCGTTGAAGTATCGAGGCCTGGTTGTCAGGACAGAGTGGCAGGTCCAGATGAAGCAGTCCAGAAGAACAGTCAATGAGCGCGGAATGTGCAGTTAAAAAGTCGAGTCCTAATATAACGTCGTGAGGGCAACTGGTGAGGACTAAATAGCACAGGGATATGGCGGTCGGCAATGGTAATTCTCGCAGTACACGTACCAATCACAGTAGCTGTGTTGCCATCAGCAACACGAACGGTATATAAGGAAGCGGGTGTGAGGACTTTGTTGAGGCGTTGCCGGAGTGAGGAACTGAGGACGGAAATGTGGGCGCCAGTGTCAATAAGGGCAGAAACTGAGACTCCATCCACAAAAATGTCAATGAGGTTACGTCTGGGTGCGAGGGTCAGTTCCGAGTTGACAGTCCGGGTCGGTAATGCAGCCTCACTCCCAGGCGCTGCACTCGCTAGTTTTCCGAGTAGGCGCCGGCGTATGATGGGGAAGAGTTGCGACGGGGCAGCGGTGAACGAGATCCTCGAGACCGTGGAGATGGAGATCGGCTGGAGTGACGGACACTTGAGACGGCTTTGGTGTGAGGTTCATCTGGGTGAGGAGTTAAGTGTCCAGGTGCATTATATTCGGGGCGGAGCTGTTCAGGTTGGGCAGGGAAGCGTCGAGGCCCGTAGTAGTACCGATGGTCAGCGTTGTAGTAAGAACGAGGGGTGGGGAAGGTTCGACTGCGACAATAACGGGAAGTGTGGCCGGCTCGACAGCAAATAAAACAAATTGGCCTGTCATCTGAGGTGCGCCACTCTGCAGGATTGCGACTAACGTAGCGACGTGGGGGAGCTTGGCTAGTGGTTGCAGCAGCCACTACAGGAACAGGATGCGATGGTGACAAGGGTGGTACGGGGTTGGAGGAAAAACAGACGTTGGCAAGTACCTGTCGGACAACAGCCTGTATCATGGCCACGGTGTCAGGCACTGGAGATGTGAATGGTGCAGGAGCTAAGGCCTCGAGTTCTCGCCTGACGATCCGAGTCATTGTTGTGGACTGAGAAGGCTGCTGCAGAAGAGCCAGATCATCGCAGGATGATGTAGCTGCCTTGTTCAGAAGGTGCTCAAAGCGATGTACCAGGCGTCGTTGTTTAGCCTGCTCGAATCTTCGGCAAACTTGAAGCACCGACTCGACGTTAGAGCAATCCATGCAGAAGAGGATTTTGAACGCGTCATCTGCGATGCCCTTCAAGATGTGCCCTACCTTTTCACTTTCCAGCATGGAGCTGTTCGCCTTGCGACACAACGCGATCATGTCTTGAATGTAGGCCAGGTAGGACTCCGTGGTGTATTGGGCGCGAGATGAACGTTCGGTTTTTGCTGCGAGAGCCCGTCCAATGGGCTTCCCGAACAAGTCGTGAAGCTTTTGCTTGCAAATTTCCCAGGTCACCAGCTCATGCTCGTGATTTCGAAACCACGTGCGAGCGGTTCCCGCCAAATAGAATATCAGATTGACCAGCATGATGGTCGCGTCCCAATGATTGTTCCTGCTGCATCGCTTTGATTGATCCACCCAGTCGTCAGCATCTGTCTTGTCTTCGCCATTGAAGATGGAAGGGTGGCGGATTTTTGTGAGGACGAGTGGTTGCGCCGATGTTGTTGCGGTGGTAGGAGCTGCCTCAGAGGTCATAGTGGCCGTTGTTGACGTTGTGATCCCAGGTAGGTTGCGGCCACTGCGCAAATCCAGCTTTCGGCTGCTTAAATGGATTTATGTGTGCACACAGGGATCTTTAGTCACCTCCACCAAGATGATACGTGGCAAGGGAAGTGCGCGAAGGTTAGTCTAGGATGACACAGCACACAAAGCACAGAAGCACAGCAGCGTCAACCTTCTTCTAGCCCTAAACGTTGCTACCGCTTTGTCGTCTTCTGTGTCACTGTTGCTGATCGTTGTCTTCTTTAACGTCCAGCGATGCAGGGCATATATGTCACAATATGGGGGTGCGAGTTGGGAAGGTTACACACGTAAACACAAATTACCGCAACATTTTTCTCGCTTCGCAGACACCAGAAGTGTAGCCGATCGTTAAACGTCGGCCAGCGCTTTGAAGAAGCGTGTGACAAAGTATGCTGGGTCACTGCGGAGGCAGTCTACTTCTAAATATCGCCGAATGGTCTAGATGTGTTGTGAATCCGAACACCCCCAAGATGCTCACCAAGCTAAGTGTAGCAAATCGCGCAGTTTTGTTTAGAGTCTAATATGCTGCCGAATTAGGTAAATTTGCTTGATAACACCGTCGCTGAAGTGATATATCCTACATAGAATTACACTTAAAACGCGGTTGTCAAACACCGTAAGACAGTATGGACCGAACGAGAATCGCGCTTTGCAGCAGACGATGGCGCAGCTGGCAATGCCCACCGCGGCCGCCTCCAGCTCCGAAGCGTCTGCTAGCGACGGCGCCGGTAGTGCATTGTCTTCTACAACTGTGCGCTTTCAATTTATCGTGCTGTGAAAAGTCTCGTAAATTGTCAGACTTCATTTTGAAGGTAGCGCGAAAAACGAGGACCAAGTGTAGGAGGACACAACACTTCAGACTTCCAGCAGTTGCAAGAGATTGTAGTGTGCGTTGCAGCAATGTCGGACTACGGGAAAAGCTTATCAGACTCGGATAAACAGCGCTACAATGAAAAGCTGCACATTGATGGCGGTGTGCACCCGAACCCTTTTGCAACGCCTGAAACACATTAGGAAGTCTTCCGTACTGACGCGGCAAATCTTCCACCTTTGGGCATGACAAACATTGTAGCGCATTTGATTTTATATAATAATCGTTTCACTGCAGAGAGCATTCAGGCATACATGTCCCTGGAGGCATACAATTATCTTGAATCAGATGAGTGCGTGCAAGATCATCAGCGGGCATATATGCTAGTTAACTATTTTTCATTTATTTTCATTTTCCCCGTGGTATCGCTATGGTTCTCAAATATCGTTCTGCGCTTTCTGTGAGGTTTCACCATCTCTTTTTTTTTTGTACGGCGCAGACCATGTAACGCTTGCACGGACGTCGAAATATAGAGCGTCTAAAAATGCCATTACGACTTGCTAACGACATGCATATATCGCGGCGCACCTTAATTTTATTCCTTACCGTCTCTACTTAGCCACGATCGATTTTTTTTTTGAGAACGTAATGACGTCGTGCCCTTTATTTTGCGTTTTATTCATCTCAGTTTACAAAATGAACCATGTCTCGATGGCATCATTACTGCCCTCATGCGTGTCGCCAGCACTTGAATTTCTTTTTTTTTTACTTCCGTCATGCAACATGATATCGAGGCATGGCACAAGACGTTCTGCAAAAAAAAAAAGAAAAAAAAATCCGCTTGTGCGACTCGCGTCCTTGACGTGGGAATTCGTCAGAAAACGCGCAGCCCATATTTATTTATACCTCTGTTTTACATAGCTTACAGACGCGAAATGTTGCTGCATATCTATATTCATGGTCATAACTTAACTAACGACTGCTTTCAAAGGCGCAAATTCAGTGTCTTTGAGAACCATTCTTTACATGTATTTTGTATCGGCCGCGCTACCGCAATGCATTTCTAACTCGGAGTCTAGACAATGAGGGCTTTTAAAAGTAGATTATATACCTCCACAATAAAGCAGTATACCTTGCGACAAACTTCTTCAAAGCTCTGGCCAACGTTTAGCGCCCGGCCACCACTTCTGGTGCTCAGCGAAACGAGAAAAATATTGCGGTAAGTTGTGTTTACATGAGTTTCTATAGGGTCTCCCTCCCAGCTCGCACCCATACGCTTCGCGGTATTTTAAAAGTACTTTAGCTCGGAAATGAGATTTCATATTTCCACGATCTGTTCTAAGATGTTCGTGGTTGTTCTGTACAGAATAACGACATCATAGGTGCTTCGTGAAATTAGAAAACGGCTTTGAAATCTTTCGATTCCATGTATTTCTATGGGTGCAAAGCCTACTTTTCACCCCCCGTCGGCCGAGCCTGACGACAGCAGCGCCACCGCATCATGCTCACGTCACAGATCGGTGTTGGTCTACATTTAGAATAACATCGAACAGTCGCGCTTCTCTGTTTAATTAATGAAATGGTGTTCAGGTTTCGCGGAAATACGTTGCCTTTGTACATCTGCATCGCCTTCGCAATCACAATAACTTCACGCGCATTTTCGGTCGTACACAAGCATTTAACCTGCCATCCTTCTCACGTGATATTAGCCATGGGAATAACCTTCCTTCCTCACGACGTTACTAATATCAGTGATAGTGCAGCGTTCAGAGATCTATATTTGCTTTGGCTCTTAGAAAAAATCAATTTTGAAATTGTTCAAAGTTCACATAATTGCAGGCTTCTTGAAGGTCATCATCAGCTTGACTATACCTACTGCAGGGCGGAGGCCTCTCCCATATTTCTCCACTTAACCCGGTTCTGTGCTAGCTGCATCCACTTGACCCCTGCGAACTTCTTAACCTCATCCGCCCGCCTAACTTTCTTCCGCCCCCTGCTACGCTTTCCTTCCCTTGGAATCCAGTTTGTTACCCTAAGCGACCATCGGTTAGCCTCTCTTCGCACTACAGGCTTCTTGTTTGAACTCATATTTCTGTTCTATTGCATATAGCCATATTTTCAACTTTGTCTAGCTGTTTCCTTGATTTTAGTGTTTGGGCACAATACTTTCTGGTAACCACTGTGAAACGCTTCCCTTTATTTGTTGTATTTCCTCTTACATTATGATACTATATTTGTATGTCCCACTTGTGGGATTCGGGCTTGCTGCGGCTGCCCTTTGCGCGGCCGCCGCCCGCTTCCCAGTTGTTCTCCCCGTTCCCTTTCTCCCGCCGGAGGCGGCGGAGAGGGGCTCGGACGACTTGTCACTGTCGTTCGGGCCACAGCTCCGCCCTGGCGTCCCAGTGGCTGTTCCCATTGGCGCCTTTTGGCGGGAACACGGCACCGCTTCGACAGCCGCGCTCGCGCGACTGTCCGAGCGGAGCTGAGGGAGAGACTCCTCCGAGACATCGCAAGGTGCGTACGCAACTGTTCTTGTCTGCCGGCCTTTGTCCGCGCAGACCAGTGTGTACTCGAGTTCGTCTGCTCCGGGTCTTACCTGAGAGCACAGCTCGAGCCTGTCGATCGTGATCCAACGATCCGCGACAGGCGTACCTTGCGGTGGTTGCCCACACTCTCTCAAAGGAACCCTTTGGTCACTGCGAGAGAGATCACAGCACGCCCTATGCATGGGGACCGGCCGCTTGCTGTCGCTGATGGGTAGGAGGGCAATTAAGGAGAGGAGGATGTGGGATTCGGGCTTGCTGCGGCTGCCCTTTGCGCGGCCGCCGCCCGCTTCCCAGTTGTTCTCCCCGTTCCCTTTCTCCCGCCGGAGGCGGCGGAGAGGGGCTCGGACGACTTGTCACTGTCGTTCGGGCCACAGCTCCGCCCTGGCGTCCCAGTGGCTGTTCCCATTGGCGCCTTTTGGCGGGAACACGGCACCGCTTCGACAGCCGCGCTCGCGCGACTGTCCGAGCGGAGCTGAGGGAGAGACTCCTCCGAGACATCGCAAGGTGCGTACGCAACTGTTCTTGTCTGCCGGCCTTTGTCCGCGCAGACCAGTGTGTACTCGAGTTCGTCTGCTCCGGGTCTTACCTGAGAGCACAGCTCGAGCCTGTCGATCGTGATCCAACGATCCGCGACAGGCGTACCTTGCGGTGGTTGCCCACACTCTCTCAAAGGAACCCTTTGGTCACTGCGAGAGAGATCACAGCACGCCCTTGCGTGCTTGCGGCGGGCACTCCGTGTCACTTGTGCGCGCAGGGGAGCCTTGCTCCTCGCGCGCTCCCTTGACACGGTGACTGCGTATGTGTGTGTATGTGCGTTTGTAAATATGCGTATGTGCGTTTGTAAATATGTGTATGTGTGTGCGTGTGTGTGTGTGTGTGTGTGTGTGCCGCTGGAGGATGGCGTTTCAATAAACGTCTCCTTTGTGAACTTGGAGGTTGGTGTCCTTGCAGCGAAGTGCTCTCCTCCCTGTGGAGGTTGAGTGCGCGCTGCAGTGTTTCAGTGCGCGCGCGGTGACGGCTGATCGGGGCTTCGGCTCGCGCGACGCTCGAACCCGCGGTGGTTGGTGGCCTATGTCCACGTAGAAACCACACACTCACACAATACTCCTATGTACAAGGAGCATGTGAGTTATATGAATAAATATATAAAGGGCCGAATAGAAGGATTAAAACTATACAAATCGTAAAAGCTAGACAACTTTTTAACAAGGAACGATGGCTGTCGGATGTATAGTTACATGTGATTAGTATATTTATATGCACATTATTTACCAAGCGCAAGCGTTTAACAACACTCCTCTTAGTCCCTTTGAGTTACTACCTTACGGCATTAAACGAAAATTACCTTTACACGGCTACATTATGGAGTCAGTTCATTCTTTTCTTACCTGCTGGCCCCTAATAGCACCATTGTCGTTTTCTTCAATATGCCATATCTACAAAAGCGATGCTTTCTTGCCAGCGTATTGATATATTTTAACTGTAGGATCATCTCTCTGCTATCGCCGCGATCAATTTGTGGTATTCAGGTGGATAAAATCGGCAACCGCACTTCGAAATCGCTGAGTCTAATTGTCGCGCAGTTGCGCCAAAGTCACTGGTTTGGTCTCGCAGGCACCTCTCATGTTAGGGCATCCAGTTTTCGTTGCACAATAATGTAGATACGATCAATTAAACGTTTCGCTGTTCTCGAGACTTTTGTGTCTGGATGTGCGGCGCATTTTGCACTCTCATCCAAAACAGCTTCTTGTGATGTACTCAACGCAAGTACGAAAGTCCTGAGAAATGGATAAAAACGAACCGTTAAAAAAGAACCAAATTAAATATCACAATTTCTTGTATTACCTAATACAGGTTGAAGCAAAAAGGTGCAACAAAATAGAGCACCACTTGTGCATGCCTTTTGCCTGCGTAGCTTGTCGACTGCCAAAAATATAAAATATCTTGCTGTCGATTAAGTCAAAGATATTTTACTCTCAACAATGTAACTACACAATGCGCCTACCTCCATGTACAGATATACGGCTGTGGACTAGTCGTTATGTTTTATAGCGCAATCTTTGTTTGCAGTACCAACTGTAGCGCTGTTCGCATTAAGGTGACACGAACGTTAACTGGTGGCTCTAAACGTATAACCAAACTGTTCTGTACATTGCTGAGTACTGCTTTTACAAGATAGGCTGTCAGAAGTTCATGGTGCACTACTAATCGGCGTCCTGTTATTGGCAGTCTTAGTGTTTCTCGTAATTACAAGAATTAACAGTGTAAAAAATTATTAAGAAAGCTGCATCTTACATCCACGTAGACAGCGTTGATGTAGTCGGACTTGGATCCATCAGCTGTGACGCTCAGGAATGGTCTCCGACTGTCGCCTAGAAATTGGTATTGAAGGCAAAGGTTTCATCAGGGTGTAATGCGGCGTTACATTGGGGTTCAAGCATACCTGCAAGAAGTTTTGATGACCGATTCTTTGAAGCATTTTTTTCTTCACGTGCGCTGTTGTAGTCGTCAGCTCCCGGAAGAGGGCAAGCACGTGCAAGTTCCTGTCCGCCGCACACAGAAGAAGTTTATTAGTTGTTCTTCTTAATGTTGTGATGTGAAAATAAAGATAACCGAATACTAATCGTCGCAATATACACAGGACTGGAAGCCTGGCCCCTGCTTATACGAACACTAAAGAGAAATTAAGTTTACCATCATGGACGAAGTGCGGCCTTTTACCGACAAAGATTATGTTTATGTGACATCGGGGGTTCAACAAGGGTCGCTTCTAGGACCACTCCTGTTCTTAATTTATATAAATGATATTTCACTCGGTATCTCCTCAAGTATACGTCTGTTTGCAGATGACTGTGTTTTGTACAGGAAAATTAACAATGCCAATGATGTTGCTCTACTCCAAACTGACTTAACACTTATTCACGATTTGTGTCTTAAGTGGAAAATGTCTTTGGATACGGAGAAATGCGGTCATCTTTGTTTTTCACGTAAAAAAATTAAAGTCCAAGCTCAGTACCGCATAAGTGATGAACTGATCAGCCAGAAATGTACATGCATATACTTAGGTGTTATACTGACAAATGACTGTTCCTGGAATGCTCATGTCGACCATGTGGTTATCAAAGCCGGTAGGGCACTAAATTTTATACAGCGAAGTTTAAGGTGTTCGCAGCCAAATCTCAAGAAAACTGCTTTTCTGTCTTGTGTTTGACCCATCATGGAATATGCGTGTATTGTATGGGACCCTGCACATCAGGTATTAATTGACGAACTCGAGAAAATTCATAATAGAGCAGCAAGGCTCGTCTTGGGGAGGTACGGGCGAAGGGATAGTTGTACAGCGATGAAAGAAGAATTGCAGTGGGAACCAGTCGCTTCCCGTAGAAGAAAGTTGAGGTTAAAGTTTCTGTAACGGTAAAACTTGGATTGATTTTGAAAGTTATTTAAAACAGCCGTTTTACATTTCTAAACGACATGACCACTTTCTCAAAATTAGAGACTACCGTACCAGGACGAACCTCTTTTCAAATTCATTTTTTTGTTAAAACAGTGCAACAGTGGAACCGGCTTTCCGAAATGCAAGTGTGTTCTGCAAGTGAAGATGTATTTTTTGCCAATCTGTAATCCCCCTGCTAATGCGGGGTAACTCTTGAATAAAGAATAAAGAAAAAAAAGGACTTTTTTTGACATCAAAATAAGGCTTTATAATAAATCAAAATGACAGGAAACGAAAGCTGCCGTAACTAGTCAGTGAGGCAAGTATATAACCTGCATTACCACCGAAGCTTTTGCTTTGATCCATAGGTTATGCTACGCTGATACTCACTTAAGACAGCAGCAATCAGTTCATTATAAAGAAACCACTAATGAGAATTGGGCATGTAATGCTTTTTAACATAAACCTTATCCCATACTTCGTTTTTTTTGTTTTGTTTTTTGTTTTTTTTTTGCTGCATTAGTTCAGTTCAGTCGTTCAGTCGTGTCCGACGCTTCGTAACCCTATGAACCATATCACGCCACGCTTTCCGGTCTCTCATTATCTTCCTAACACCACATAACTTCATCTGCAGTGCCTCGAGGATGCCATCTAACCATCGCGTTCCCTACCTACCCCTTCTCCGGCGACCCTCAACCTTTCCCAACATCAAATCTTTCTCCAGCGACTCCTCTCTTCTCATCAGATGACCAAAGTAGCTGAGCTTTAACTTTAGAATTCGACCCTCCAATGAGCAGTCAGGGTTTATGGTCGACAATATCGACTGATTTGATCTTCTGGCAGTCCAAGGAGCTCTCAAGAGTCTTCGCCAGCACCACAATTCAAACGCGTCAATTCTTCGGCGGTCAGCCTTTTTCACAGTCCAACTCTCGCATCCATACATCACAACTGGAAAGACCATAGCATGAGTTATACGGATCTTGGTTGGCAGACTAATGTCTCTGCTCTTTACTAGGCATATCGACAGTTAAAATAAGCGAAAAGATGACGAATTTCCCCTCGTAAATGTTATTTGTTGTAGTTTTTCCTTAGCGTTTCTTTTAATCAGAATTTATACTTTAGCGAGCAATGATTGGATACAAAGATTTAATAAATTTAGGAGGAGCTCCCAAAGACAAAGGATGCAAAGGGGACCCCCTATTAGAAGCATGCAAAAAATGATTACATACAGTGTGTGAAACTGGAACTGTTATTTAATGTAATTATAAAACTTGCAGAAATTCAAGATGACGTAAACATAAAGAAAACGTAATTAGGGAACATGTTAAAGAGATGCAAAAACTGCGGACAATTCAAGGTGTGCTGTGTATGTGTCAATGAAATATAGTCATTTAGCGCGTTAGAAGAAAAGTGCGAATACTACGCGTAAAATCATGATATCAGATAACTTTTTTATACTGAACGGTAATACATTCCACAAAAATTAGGCAGATAAATTAACTATGAAGTTTCTGTACTAGGTTTCGGTCGTAAAATTGCATGGGCATGAGAAGCGAGTGAAACTGCGTTGCAGGAACTGGGTGCAGGTAATTATTGAAATGGGAAGTGATCCTTTCCTGAACCTAAAGGTGAGGATGCCGAGAGAATAAGGAAACATGTAAGAGAGGATGTCATGAGCCATCTGTTAGAGTTCAGCAATGGCGATTAGACGTAATTAATGGCTTCATTTTGTATGCGTTGTAGCGGTGCCGTGTGTGTTCTGTATGTGTTTTCCCAAGAAAAAGTACAATAGCTAATACGACTGTGGATGAGAGCAAAGTAGAATGAAATGAGCGTGTGTAAATTAAAGTAATTTCGTACCTTAATGAGCACCTTTGTGTCATATGCTGCTTTTCCTGTAAGGCCGTTTATATGTCTATTAAATAAGTGACAATCAAGATCTATGCCAAGAAACCTTGCATGATCAGTGACAAAGAGTGTGTGAGAGTTGAGGGAAATATGTAGATATGCAGGAATAGTCTTGTTAAGGAGATAAAAACATGAGAAAGCTAGATTTGGGTCATGAATTGTAAGCACGCTGTTTCAACACCAGGTTGAAAAGTTTACTGCATCGGTATTCAATTGATGTGGTAAAAAATCCATGCACGTATCAGATGCTAGTATGGTAGTATCATCGGCATGTAATATACATTCAGAAGAGTTTACACCCGATGGCAGACCATTAACCTATATTAGAAAAAGAAGTGGTCTAAAGATGGAACCCTGAGGAACGCCAACATTAGCAGTCTCTGGTTCAGAGTAAGTATCAGGGAACCAAACAGCTAGGATTCGGATAGTTGTTTGGTTTCCTGATACTTACTCTGAACCAGAGACTGCTAATGTTGGCGTTGCTCAGGGTTCCATCTTTAGGCTACTTCTTTTTCTAATATAAGTTAATGGTCTGCCATCGGGTGTAAACTCTTCTGAATGTATATTACATGCCAATGATATTACCATACTAGCATCTGATACGTGCATGGATTCTTTACCACATCAATTGAATACCGATGCTGTAAACTTTTCAACCCGGTGTTGAAACAGGGACCAGATTCTCCAAGGGCACATAATTTATCCAAAAGTATGTTGTGATTGGTTGAATTAGATGCCTTAGACAAATTGATGAATAATGCACCAACTAATTGACCGCAACCAATAACTTGTTTATTCTTATCTACTAATGAAATTAAAGCTAATTCAGTTGAAAAGCCAGACCGCAAGCTGAACTGATTAGAAGATATTGTCACGTCTCGATAGAACGCCAAGGAGGGCCGAAAGATAAGACGGTTTGATTAGTTGACTAGAACGAGTCTTGCGCTCAAGCTTCCTCCTTCTTCTTTCAGCTCGCGCTTGTGTTCCCAGTCGTCATCTTTTGCGTCGTCTTCTATGCGGCATTTGCCCCCCTCCTTAGGAAGCATCGTCCCGATGAGAACAAACGGAAGTAGGAGGTTAAGGTCAGCCCGAATGGTACGCCTTCATACGCACGACGTGGACGACGTCAGCTTGGTGCTGGCGTCGCTTTGACGTCGACACCCCGTCTAGCATCACCTCATAAGTGACGTCGGGTAAACGTTGCTGAACAACATAGGGTCCAAAGTATCGCCGCAATAGTTTTTCGGAGAGTCCACGGCGGCGAATAGGCGTCCAGACCCACACTTTGTCGCCAGGTTCGTACATTACATGTCGGTGTCTCTGATTGTAGCGTCGTGCATCATGCTCCTGCTGATTTGTGATCCGCACACGCGCTAATTGGCGAGCTTCCTCTGCACGCTGAGCGAATTCCTCGGCGTCCTGATCGAGATCATCGGTGTCGGCATTAGGGAGCAATATTGCATCCAGCATAGTTGTTACTGGTCGCCCGTGAAGGGGGCTGAATGGTGTCATGCGAGTGGTATCTTGGCGTGCCGTATTGTAGGCGAACGTGACGTAGGGAAGTATTTCGTCCCAATTCTTGTGGTTCACGTCGACGTACATGCAAAGCATGTCTGCGAGGGTCTTATTGAGGCGTTCCGTCAACCCATTGGTTTGAGGGTGATAGGCTGTAGTTTTACGGTGACTGGTACCACTAAGGCGAAGAACGGTTTCCAAAAGTTCGGCCGTAAAAGCAGTTCCTCGGTCAGTTATGATAAGTGCCGGAGCGCCATGCCTCAGGACAATGTTCTCAACGCAGAACCTAGCTGCTTCGGCGGCGGTACCCCTTGGCAGAGCCTTGGTATCCCCGTAGCGGGTCAGATAATCGGTGGCGACAATTATCCATTTATTCCCTGCTGTAGACGTCGGAAATGGTCCCAGGGGGTCCATGCCAATTTGATTAAAAGGTGTCGCTGGCATTTGAAGAGGGTGGAGTAGGCCGGCTGGTTTTACAGGGGGTGATTTACGGCGCTGGCAGTCTATGCACGTAGGTACATAGAGTTTCACTCTCGCTGGCAGTTTTGGCCAGTAGTATCTGTGCTGTACTCTACCCAACGTGCCGGTGTAGCCTAGATGACCGGCGGTTGGCTCGTCGTGGCACGCTTGCAAAACTTCAGTGCGGAGAGCCGATGGGACGACGAGTAGATGACTGTTTCCCCCAGGACGAAAGTTCTTCTTGTAAAGTACGTTGTTGCGAATAAAGAATGAAGTGATTCATCATCATCATCATCAGCCTGATTATATCCACTGCAGGGCGAAGGCCTCTCCCATATTTCTCCACTTAACCCGGTTCTGTGCTAGCTGCACCCACTTGACCCCTGCGAACTTCTTAATCACATCCGCCCATCTAACTTTCTGCCGCCCCCTGCTACGCTTTCCTTCCCTTGGAATCCAGTTTTCATCCCAAGTGACCATCGGTTATCCTCTCTTCGCACTATATGTACTCCCCATGTCCATTTCTTCATCTTAATTTCCACTAGAATGTCGGTAACTTGAGTTATTTCTCTGACCCACTCTGCACACTTTCTATCTCTTAAAGTTACCCCTACCATTTTTCGTTCAATAGCCCTCTAGGTTGTCCTCAACTTAAGTAGAACTCTCTTGGTTAGCCTCCATGTTTCAGCCCCATAGGTGAGTACAGGCAAGATGCAACTGTTGTATACTTTCCTCTTGAGCGATACCGGTAAGCTGCTAGTCATAATCTGCGAGTGCTTGCCAAATGCGCTCCATCCCAATCTTATTCTTGTTGTTATTTCCTTTTCATGGTCCGGATCTGCGGTTACTACCGGTCCTAAGTAGACATATTCGCCTACTACTTCCCGTATTTCGCTACCTAATGTAAACTGCTGTTCCTTCTCGAGGCTGTTGAACATTACCTTAGTCTTCTGCATATTGATTTTCAAGCCTACCATTCTACGTTTCCTGTCTAGGTCATCAATCATTATTTGCAGTTCATCCCCCAAGTTGCTTAGCAAGGCAATCATCAGCAAATAGCAGATTACTGAGGTATTCTCCATCTACCCTTATCCCTAACTGCACCCATTCCATGTCTCTGAATACTTCCTCTAAACAAGCTGTGAATAGTACTGGGGAGATTGTGTCTCCTTGCCTAACACCTTTCTTTATGGGAATTTTGTTACTTTCTTTATGCAGAACTATGGTTGCTGTGCAGCCACTATATATATCTTCCAGCACTTTCACGTACGGCTCGTCTACCCCCTGATTTCGCAATGCTGCATCACCGCCGAGGTTTCAACTGAGTCAAGTGCTTTTTCGTAATCAATGAATGCTATGTATGAGGGCTGGTTATATTCCGAGCATTTTTCTATCACCTGATTGATGGTATGGATATATGATCGAGAGTAGAGTACCGTTTCCGAAAACCTTCTTGATCCTTTGCTTGATTGCAGTCTAAGGTTGTCCTGATTCTATTAGCGATTACCTTAGTAAATACCTTATACGTAACAGACAGTAAGCTGATTGGTCTGTAATTTTTAAGGTTCTTAGAGTCCCCTTTCTTATGAATGAGGATAATGTTTGCAATATTCCATGGTTCCGGTACCGTCGATGACACCAGGCCCTGCGTATACATTGTGGCCAGTTTCTCTAGAACGATATCCCCCCCGTACTTTAGCAAATCTGTAGTTATCTGATCCACTCCAGCTGATTTCCCCATTTTCATAGTTTCTAATGCTTTCTTGACCTCGTCCTTCGTCACTGGTGTTTCCCCTGCGGGCTGTTTCCCCTGCCGCAATCTCCTTACGGTCCTAACTACTTTTGCTGCTGTAGAGATCTGTATAGAACTCCTCGGCTACTTTGAATATCTTGTCCATATTCGTGATAAAGTTGCCCGCCTTGTCCCTTACGGCATGCATCTGGTTTTTGCCTATGCCCAATTTCTGCTTTACCGCTTTAAGGCTTCCTCCGTTCTTTACAGGATGTTCAATTTTATCCACGTTATTTCCTTATATCAGCCACCATGCGCTTATTGATTAGCTTTGATATCTCGGCTAATTTGATCTGGTCTGTTCGATTGTTCGATTGGAAGCTTTCATACTCTGGCGTTTCTTAATCAAATCTTTCGTCTCTTTGGCCAGCTTAACGGTATCCTCTCTATCTATCCTACCGCCTACTTCTACCGCACACTCAGTAATGATATCTCTGAAATTATTGTTCATTGCTTCTAGGGTAATGTTGCCATCCTCGCTTAGAGCTGAATATCTGTTCTGTAGCGAGATCCTGAATTATTCTACCCTCCCCCTCACCGCCAATTCGTTGTTGGGTTTCTTTCTTACTAATCTGTTGCATTCCTTCTTCAGAATTAGGCTAATTAGACTGCATCGCACTTTCCCGATTACCTGTAGATCTTGTACAATGGCGGGGGTTGAACTCATTATGAAGTCAATTTCATTTTTAGTCTCCCCGTTAGGACTTTTCCATGTCCATTTCCGGTTCTTCCGTTTGCTGAAGAAGGTATTCATGATTCTTAAGTTATTGCGCTCTGCAAACTCAACTAGTAACTCCCCCCGGTTATTCCTAGAACCGTTGCCATAGTCACCTACTGCCTGGTCTCCTGCCTGCTTTTTCCCTACCTTGGCATTGAAGTCGCCCATTAGTACAGTATACTGCGTCTTTATTTTTCGCATTGCCGATTCTACATCTTCGTAGAAGCTTTCAACTGCCTGGTCATCATAACTACATGTAGGTGCATAGGCGTGTACAACCTTCAGTTTATACCGCTTATTAGGCCTAATTACGATGACTGCCACCCTCTCATTAATGCTACAGAGTTCATCTACATTACCCGCTATGTACTTATTGACGAGGAAACCTACTCCTAGTTGTCGCCTCTCTGGTAAGCCTCGATAACACAGTAGATGCCCATCCTTCAGTACAGTATATGCCTCATTCGGCCTCCTAACCTCACTAAACCCTATGAGATCCCATTTCATACCTTCTAGTTCCTCTAACAGCACTGCTAAGCTAGCTTCACTAGCTAGGGTTCTAACATTAAACGTTGCCAGGGTCAGTTTCCAATGGCGGCCTGTCCAGCGGAGCCAGAAGTTCGTAGCACCCCCTGCTGCGTCACAGGTCTGACCGCCGCCGTGGTTAGTTGTTCCGCAGCCGTTGGTGACTGAGGGCCGGGGTTTTATGGAGCCTATAATGAGAAGTGGCGGCCAATTACTGCACCAGGGTGATTAAATCCTGTTCTGGTGAGGGAGTGCGTTGCCGGAGGTGTTCACCGGCAACAGGTCGCACCCCAAACCTGTTTATGCAATTCCATCGACACGCGGATTTCTTTTTTTTTTTAATCCGGTGGAGAATTGCGCGGCACCGGGATTTGAGCCCCGGTCCTCTTGTATGCGAGGCGGATGTTCTACCGCTACGCCGCCGCTGAAACAGAATTACACCTCCACAGAGCAGGAATGCCTAGTCATCGTCTTTGCTACGCAGTGTTTTCGATCATATCTTTATGGACGCCGGTTCACTGTCGTCAGCAAGCGCCATGCACTCTGTTCGTTATTAACCTCATGGACCCATGACGCCTTGCACGATGGGCCCCTGCGGCTACAAGAGTATGATTTCACAATCGTGTACAAAAGTGGTTGTCGGTACTCTGACGCAGACTCTTTCGCTCCAGCCCCTTAATACTACGCATCCTGATGCCGATAATTTCTAAAGTTGCGTCGTGTCGGTGTCACCGGCTCTTCTCGACATGACGACGTTCAAGAAAGAGCAACGCAAAGATCTAACCCTACAGTCTCTCTTCGCAGAAGCTCAGGACCCATCAGGTGGACAACTTTTGTGTCTGTGATGGCCTGCTATAGAAGAAAAACTATTCTTCTACGGGCCCCCGCTTTCTCCTAGTTTTTCCGAAGAGCCTGTATACCTCTGTTTTGCAGGTCATGCACGATGAGTAGTGCCGAAAGTTGGGAGAGTTTGTGAAAGTTCATGATGCAAAATAGCGCAAAAAGTACACGAAGGACGGATGGACGACACAGAGAAGCGGTAACTCGCAACTGGGGTTTATTGCTAAAGCACGCAATTTATGCTGGTCACTTGGAAAAAACAACAAAAAGAAAAAGAACTAAAGAAGGAAAGAACTCGGGTTTATTGCGTCAGCAACAAACCCCAGTTGCGAGTTAGTGCTTCTCCGTGCCGTCCATCCGTCCTTCGTGTACTTTTTGCGCTATTTTTCATCATGCACGATGACCCTACCTTCGGCCATCTTGGAACTGCGCGAACTCTCCACCGGGCCGTGAGCGGTTCTATTGGCCGAAAATTCGACCGACGATTGAGAGGTACTTCGCCAGCTGCACTCAGTGTCAGCGCTATAAACATTCCATAAGCGTTGCAGCGGGGCACCTTCACCCCGTGACTCCGCCCCGTGTACTATTTTTGAGCAAGTGGGCGTTGATCTCCTCGGCCCCCTACCGCTATCACACAATGGAAATCTTTAGACTGTTGTTTGTTTTGACTACCTGACATGGTATTGCTGACACGGCCACCGCATCTCATGTGTCCTGTTTTCTGCTTCGGGCAATAGTCCTCCGCCACGGACCCCGCGAGTTATTATTAGCCACCGTGATCGCCAGTTCACCGCCGAGATTGTGGAACAGTTGCACCATTCATGTGCCTGTCATGTTCGCCATTCATTGCCTTACCATCCTGGACGAACGGCCTAACTGAAAGCACGAACCGTACTATCAAGAACATGCTGTCGATGTACGTTGATTCTAAGCGCAAGAACTGGGACAGCATCCTACCATTTATCCAGTACGCTTTTAATACCTCCCGTTACGCTTGTTCCCCACGGTAGACCATGGACACCATCCTCCCCATTTCTGCCGGTCCTGATGAAGATTCCTCTGTCGCGGAGACACTCTGCCTCGCCGAAGAAGTTTGACGCTTTGTCCGCCTTAGTATTCTTGCGTGTCAGGATCGCTCAAAAGCACGTTACGACGTTCACAGCCGTCAAGTCACATATCAACCTGGGAATTTGGTCTTGCTGGGGCGGCCTGTCAGGAAGCGGGGGCTTGTAATAAAAGCTGCTGTGCCACTATGATGGAGCCTTTGTCGTCCTTGCCCAACTCAGTGAGCTCAATTACCGCATCGCACGCCTCACGACCAGCGGCTGTCGCTCCGCGAAAAGGGAAGTCGTACACGTTGCTCGCGGCGCCATTTAACTCGCCCTGCGGATTCGGCTGCTTAGGGGGAAGTGTGGCACCCACCCACATTTAGACGATGACAAGAAAAGGGCAATCGTCAAAAAGGGAAGAGGACGAACGGTCGCCTCGTGCTGGGGGCTCTATCAAGCGGACTCAAGCTTCCGACGCTTCTCATACTGGCAATAAAACCTCGCTCGTAACAATATATATTACAAAGCGCAGAGAACCGAGGACGGTGCCCTGAGGCACGCCTGAAAGAAGCAATATTATTAGTGGGATGATAGTGATCGGGTGTGCACGTGGGCGGGTTGCTCGTGGAAAACGAAGTGAAGTGAGGCCGCGTGCGGGGCGAGCCAGCGTGCGTGAGTTTGTACGAGGCAGGGGAGCGGGACGGAAGTTCCAGAGCGTCGCTGGCGATTGAATTAATCGTTGTGGGCCTGGCGTCAAAGGCCGGCTCGCCAGCACCTGCCGTGCACCTGGTCCGGAGTCTGGTGCCGCACAGTGCTTCGCCATCTATCCTGTGGACAACTCCCGGAGGCAGCTCGACTGCACCATCGTGGCTGACCGCCGCCGCACACGGGCGTGACACACCGCAGTAGTACCGAGCACTTGGACACCTGGGACTCCTGGTACTCGGACGCCTGTGCGTGAACAGGGCCTGCCTATCATACCTCGGCCGCCGGTCTCTGTCGTCTCAACCGGACTTAGAGCACCGTCGGACTCCCTTGCACCGGTGTCGAGTCCACAAACGGACTAAACAACAGTAGCACGTTTTTTGGACGTGCGCTAGTATAGACCTTAGCTAGGCTATTGGTGTGATACTTTTTGTGGTCAAGAAAAGCGTGCGTGTGTCCGTGACCCTGATCTGGTACCTGCCCAGAGCTGCAGAATGGACCTGGGCCCATAACAACATAACAGTTCATTCCAATCACACTCTCTGCCACTGTACAACCGTTTGAACATACTTCCGCTTCAACATTTATCCAGCCTAAAATTGTCCATGATTATGTATATACTAATAAATCATCATGCTCATATTAATGGCATTACCAACCTGCTTGTAAATACTAACCCTACCAGGTTTAAACAGCGCAATAATCTTCTTTTGCCAAAAGTCAGGACTAATTACGGAAAATTTACTACCTTGTTTGCCGGCATATCCTTCTGGAATTCTTTACCTCCAGAAATTAAAGCATCGCATATTGTCCACTCCTTTCATTTCCACATGAAACATATTTAATAGACATGTTACGTAGTTATTTTCTTCAACCGTTATAGTTCACTTTTGAATGTGCTATTTTGTCTGTTCAATGCACTGAAGATAATGATCAGTATATTTATCTTCTTTATTCTCATTGGTGTAAATTCTAAACGTTGTTTTGTAGGTTGTACGTTTATACTAATTACTTATTACACTGCTTCCCTATTTTTTTTTACATTTCTACCTCACTTGCTTTGTTCTGGGAGGTCCCCCCGACAGTCTTGTACTACGGGACCTCCTTCTGTACAGCTCTTACTGTATCCATTTTTTGTATGCATGTATGAAATAAACTTAAAACTTGAAACAGTTGGCATGAATGATGTAAGAAAACACGTTGCAAATCAGAGAATATATTACCTTGACATGACGAGAGTGGTAATTGTCAATATCTGAGCTTAATGGCGGTGCGCACCTCATCCGCAGAAATCGGAAAAAGAAACGATGCTGTAGATGAGGGTACACATGAACGGGGTGAGCAACGTGAGGCTTAACGATGACGAATGAATGAATGAAAGCAGTCGCAAGTTTACGATTGCGACGAAAAGTATGTGTATGTGTTTGGATTTCCTTTATTAAAGCCGTAGTAGTAGTAGTCCTATTTAAGAATGAGTTGATCACTTTCCATTGTTTTTTAGAATTACTACAAGCGTGATTTATTTTAGAGCTATAGCTCTTCTTGGCTGTTTAGAGTGGCCTTCCGAGTACATTGCTGCAATGTTTATATCGCGCCCGTAAATGAATATAAATTTTTTGCTTATTTTTATACAGTGTATCTTTTTTTCCGTTGACATTTCAAGTCAGTTGGCCATGGGTTGTAATGGTTGGAATACATTTTGTTGCGATATATCTTATTTAGTTATTTATTTATTTTCAAGTACTGCTAGCCCTTCTGGGCTGTTACAGGGTGGGCAATGTACATTTAAGAGGCACAACAAATTTCCAACTCTTTCTCAAAAGTTTCTAAAGAACAAGTTTTTTCAAATACGCTTCGGTCAAGGTTGTTCCATTCAATGATTGTTTTAGGCAGAAACGAAAATTTTAATGCATCAACTCTTGGCCCATTAGACATCACTGCAAAGGAATGATTAGTGCGAGATGACAGTCTCCCGGGTGGCCGCAAGTACAAGCCGGAGTCCAAATTGAGTTTATTGTTATAAAGTTGATAAAGGAACTTGAGCCTAGCAATTTTTCTACGAATAGCCAAGGTTTGTAGCTCAGCAAGTGAAATAAGTTCGCTTGCGGACTGTGTTCTTCGATAGCGAGAAAACACGAACCTCACTGCTAATCTCTGAATCCGTTCAAGCTTATCTATGAGATATTTCTGGTTTGAATCCCAAATTATGCTCGCGTATTCCAGACTTGGCCTTACCAATGATTTATAAGCTTTTAGTTTGACAGCCGGTGCAGCATCTCTTAACTTTCGTTGTAGGAATACAAGCTTTAGTTGGGCTGCTCTACAAATATTCTGTACATGATCACGCCAGTTCAAATCATCAGAAATCGTATCACTGTTGTAGGCGATGTATCAAGAGCTAGATCAAGTATAGCAGTGAAGCATTCAAAAGCAGTTTCCTTGTCATGGATCAAAGTAACTGGTAACTAGTCCGTGTTAGCAATTGCTTCAAGAAATAGTATGAAATTCAAGCTTTTCTTGCGAACATGCATGTTACCATTAATGGGCACAGATGTTATACGCACAAAAATAGGGTGATGATAAGTTATTGCAACTTCGACTACACCAGCATTGTGAGAGCGGATGTTCTGCGCTAGGTGGTTCTCTTTATCGAACCCTACTTGAGTGGAGTTCCTTAAGGCGCTTCAGAAGAACAAGGCGTCGTCCGAGACACCTTCGCTTTGCTTCGCACACAGACCAGCCGGCAAAAAAAAAAAACTCGTTGCCGATGCAATGAAAATATGAAATTAGATGCAGAAAGGAGATATCGAAAAACTGTATGTGCCTACATTGTTTTACGCAGGTGTCCGCATGTATATGCAGCTCCCCCACGTGCTATGAAGGAATAGGTGAGCGATCGCGCCATTCGAATAATACTATAGTTGAACATCACCGTTAGAAGGAATAAATACCTAATTGTTCACTGTTGTAGACCTCGCCTGGTGTTAATGGTGATTTTGAAGCTAGAAAATGAATGTCTGCTCCCGATTCGAAAAATATATTAGTGCACTTTTTACCTCAAAAACTTCGGCAAGTTGTTAGCACACATTTCGCCATTAGCTATGGAGGTGCATGCAAAACTTAAGGTTGCGACAAAATGATGACATCTGGGAATTACTATTACTGGGAAACCAATGCGCATGTCATACGTTATATCCCCTCAAATTTGTTGGCAAGCCAAGAAAACATTTGTCAGTTTTTGCACATGTTTAAGTTGCATTAGTTTAACTGCGATGTGAAAGAAAAAACTCCAGCCTACCTCGTATTCCAGCTCGATGGCGCTCTTTCCCGTCGTCTTCGCTTTCAGCTTCTGGTATAAGGAGACGAAATCCTTGACTGAGAGCTTGTGGTTTTTGGAGCACAGTATTTCCACCAATGCCATGTAGGCGAAAATATACTGCTCCTGAAATGCACAGATTATGAAAGTTCTAGATGAATCGAAAGACATGTATGAAAAATTTTTATGATGAAAATTTTGCCCAATTCAGAACCTGCGGTTTGTTTCCTGTATTCGTTCGTTCACTAGGTAACTCAAAAGAGATTGTCTAAACCTGTTTCACTTAACATGCTGTCATGACTGTATTGTAGTGCTAAAATGGAAACTTCTTGCGATTGCCTTTAATTGAATATATATCGAACGTAAGATCATACACTTCAAAGTACACTTTACGAATATTTTAAGGTAATTTTTTCACCACTACAAGATTCTTGCAAGAGTTCTACCCTCCAGGCTGCGAATCAAGCCGGTCGAATGACCTTGAGCTTTTCACCTCTTAGTTGAGATAAGGATAATTTCCATAAAACATTTTTTTTTTCGCAAAGCCCCACCTCGTCACCTTCTCCTTAAGGGCATCGCATGGTCAAACTTGGTCGCTTTAGCGGTGGTTTAACTAGTCCAGTGATTTCGCACTAAAAAAGAACAAATAATTAGAGGATTACACTGAGCTTCGCTTAAGAGCTTATTGGCGAAAACCTTTCCTCCTTCTTCTCTTCTTTCTCTAACTTGCGTGTTTGTGTACTCCTTATAATTTCATCACTTTCTTTTCTTTGGCTTGTAGCCATGACCTGTTGCGACGTCTCACTGGTGCATCTCGCTCAATCTCGCAGAATCGCGCTCACACATCTCGAGAACTTGATTCGAGGGATCTCGCGGACGCATCTCGCAGGCGCGAGATATTTACCAGCAGCCTAGAAATGATTTCGCCTTAAAAAACCACTGCAGGAGATTCGAGCCATTCAGGTTCGAGCCCAAGCTCTTATGTTTAATAGCCGAGAATCTAAAACACTGTGCCACCACGGAAGTACTTTCGTTCCAGATTACCAAGTAAACCTCCGTCATGTTTTCCTCCATGGCTGAACCAGCGGGGGTTGGTGTGCAAACAAAAGAAAACTTCATTTACCTGTGCCACACTGAAATGAATTGTTTGGTAATACAATCACTGGCCTATCCACAATGACGCATTTTTAATGACATTGATTGAATTTGGCTCGGTTATACGGCGGCAGGAGCTCGACCCGTCCATACGAGCTCCGTACACAACCGGTGGCGCAGAGGCAGTCGCGCACATAACCGCACATCAGTTCACTGTACACGTTGTCTCACTGACCAGTGCTAGAAGATTGCAGTAGCAAATAGCCACCTGCAATAGGGCCCGATTTGAACGTAATTCGTTACGAGTAATTGAATTCTTAACGCGAACTGTATTTTCCTCACAACTGAAATTGCATTGATTATACTCGGCAAGGTATACCTTTTTCACAGATCTGATATTGCTGTTTCCATTACCGATTACCAGTAGTTCGTGCTTCATTCATTAATAAATAGGTTGCAGCTTTAAACACCTGATATGACAATAGCGTAGACTGATGGGCGAGTTGGTAATACATTCTAGGAAAAAAGCAGCTCACCAGCACAAACACGAGAGAGGAAGAAACGAGACACAGTGCTGACTAACAACAGATTGTTTTATTCAGAGCGCCTCTGTTTAAGTACAGGAAGCCACTTCTGATAAACTAGAACTATAAAAAACACAGGAAAACAACACACTAAAATCTACGATGATACAAGAAACTCGTGTTCTTTTATACGGCGATAGATGGAGTGCAAACGCATGCCCGACCTAGCTTTGCAATCTCTGAAGCCTCAATGATCTCTAGTGTGACCGCATCTGTGATATGCTCCAACTTCACACACTTTGACCGGCGAATGGCAAGCACCATTACGGCAGTGAACCCCGGTAGTACGAGTCGCATTTTTTTTTTACATTATTACAGTGTTCCCCGAGTCTGTCGTTGACAAAACGACTAGTTTGACCAACATAGTAGGTGCAAGAGGACGTTGGTGCAACTAGTCGTTGTCCTAATGACAGGCTGAATGAACACTGCAGTAATGTAAAAAAAAAAAAAAAAAGACGGACAGACGTGCGCTTCTTCCTTTCGTCTTGTTTCTTTTTGCGCTCTACCTTTCCAGTATTACCTAAAACGACACTGCTGTTTACACAACAATAATAATAATAATAATAATAATAATAATAATAATAATAATAATAATAATAATAATAATAATAATAATAATAATAATAATAATAATAATAATAATAATAATAATAATAATAAATCTTTATTTATTGTGCACAGGAACAACCATGTGGTCTTCGTGTTACAGCACAAATAAAAAAAAAGAAAAAAAAGAAAATGCCCGCAGAAGTTTTACACACAAAGATAGAACATAAAAGAAGAAATCAATAACACATGAAATGAAACTGAGACGAAAAGTGTCACGGAAATAAAGAAATCAATAAGTAGCATGTCTTATATACACAGTGAGATAATTGTTGAGCGCATCGCGAAAGAAATAAAACGAAAGATAGAGAGGAAAAAACAACAACAAATAACTGACATTGATTATAGTAATATAGAAATATACATAAAATAAGCAACCATTCCAGGCGCAACAAGTGCGTGGGACTTAAAACACGGGCTAGAAATACAGCAAAATACAATAAAGAAATAGAACTGAACACGGGACAGTAATATTTGAATGTAAAGTTTAAAGTTAAAATATAAATAAGAAACGGATAAAAATCAGTTCAAGATACAGACAGCATTGAACAGGAGAAAAAGCAAAAAGTGAAGTAATTACAATATTTTAGGCTAGAAAGTGGGGGCTATATGTGATAAACTACTATTTTGAATACAACGCTACAAACATCCAATATAAATGAACAGACCGAGTTATGGAAGACGTCAAGGTGAGGACAAAAACAGTTAAATAACCATTCATAATTGTAAAACAGCTCGAACAACGGTAGACAAGAACCGTTGTTCGCGCTGTTTTAAAATTTGAAAGCTAAACATTTCGACAGATTTGCCTGTCTGGTTGGGTTGATAACTAAATAAGACTTGAAATTTCTCCAACCAACACTTTTATTTTATAAAACCCGACGTTTCGGAGCCGGCTCGGCTCCTTCTTCAGGGGTGCATGACGCGGGGCTGCGTGCAGCTAAGTAAAGGAATGGTCGAGGGGGAGAAGAAGGTGGGGGGGGGGGGGGCACCTGCACCTGCGGCACCCTCACTCGTCTAAACCCCCCTCCTTCCTTCTCATTCCTTTCACACACATTCCACCCCCTCCCCATTCTCCCCCCCCCCCACCTTCTTCTCCCCCTCGACCATTCCTTTACTTTTAGCTGCACGCAGCCCCGCGTCATGCACCCCTGAAGAAGGAGCCGAGCCGGCTCCGAAACGTCGGGTTTTATAAAATAAAAGTGTTGGTTGGAGAAATTTCAAGTCTTATTTTGTTTTAAAATTTGAACGTCTGCCAACATGCCAAAATGAACATTCTGCTTAAATAACCACTACATTCTGCCCTGAGGGGAATGGGAATGAAAAGACGGAGAAACTTGAAATGGTCTGAATTCCCTCATGCAATTTCGCGGAAAAAGCAGTAGGATGTATTCGAAGAGCTGAGGGCACATAATGTGGCCATGAAGGAGTTTGTACAGAAAAATGATATCAACTCTGACACGACAGCAGTGAAGAGAAAGAAGATTCAGTTTGGTGCTCCTGGTGGAGAGAGGGGAGGAAGCTGCGCAAGAAAAGCGATATCAAAATATCCGTAAAAGTTTTTTTGTACTCTGTCAACCTAGTCCAAGTTCCATTTGCAAGTGCCATTCCAAACAACCGAGGCGTACTCCATGAGCGGCAAGCATATGGACAGGTACAGTTTTAAGAATGGAAGTGGAGTGAGAAACTCTCTCGAAAGTCTGTAAATGAATCCGACTGTGCCCGCTGAGCAATGATTTTAGTATGAGAAGAGAAGCTGAGGATGCGGTCACTCTCGCAGGGTGCGGTCACTCATTCTCTACCATTATTCTGTGAATAATGGTAGAGAATGCTGCGTGCTTTACGAGTAAATGAAATAACCTTAGTTTTTAAGAATTGAGGGTAAGTCGATTCTTTGCACACCAATCAGAAAAAGCAGATATGTCCGATTGCAACAACAAACAATTTTGAAAAGAATGTATTACCTTGAATATTTTAATATCATCAGCATAAAGAAGAAACGAGGAGTTCTTGATCGCCGAGGAAACATCATTAATAAAAACGGAGAAGAGAAGCGGGCCTAATACAGAACCTTGAGGAACTGCACTGGTTGCAGGGTAAACGAAGGGGGTCTGTTCATTGACACTGACAAAGTAGGAGCGATCAAGGAGATAGTTGCGTAGGAGGGCTATGAGTGAGACTTCAACGCCAGAGAGTAGAAGTTTTTGAAGAAGTAATGAGTGAATAACAGCGCCAAAAGCTTTGCTAATATCACAGTACACAGTGTCAACCTGACCTCTTTGAAGGACTGCTGCAGAGGCATACGTCATAAACGTGACTACGTTGGTAGAAATAGAGCGACCCGATTTGAAGCCATGTTGATTCAGTACTATGATATGTTTGAGATGGAAGGAACGTACGTTGTGCAAAGCTAATTCGAAAACTAAGAGGTTGCACATAGAAGAGGAATCGGACGATAATTGGAAAAATCAGATTTGTTTCCTGACTTGAAGACGGGAAACACGCGTTCCATTTTCCACACGCGAGAAAAGGCAACATTTTTTTAAACAGTTATTAAATATGGCAGTCAATACAGGTACAAAAATGCAACTGAAGGCTTTTATTATGGCGGTTGGAATGCCATCAGGTCCAGGAGACAAAGATGGTCTCAGACGCTTAAGACTCACAGTTATCAACTCCTCGTCAAAGATAAGGGAATTAGATGGTGCATTAGATGGGAGACAAATGGAATCACAATGTGGATGTTTGTAAACGGAGGAAAAATGTTGGGCAAAACTGTCGGCAATATCCCGAATTTCCGACCCCTGACAGAAAGCTGATACTCGAATCTGATTTAATGGAAAGCTTGCGAACGCATCGCCAGAACTGACTAGGATGAGGCACTCCTTTCTAAAGACTCAATATAAGAGTCATGGTCCCGCTTGTATAAGCGTTTGCAAAGATAACGCAAGCGGCGAAATCCAAACCCAGGGCATTTCGCTTTACGATGGGCCCGTTCCTTAAGTTTAATGCCATTATCAGTTCCCTTGTAAATCAAGAAGGAAACTTCCTACGTGTATGCAGAGGCATGTTCCGACGCATATCGCCAAGAACTATTTCAGTGAAGGGAATCATTAATGCCATTTAAAAGGGACTAGTCGACGGAAGAGAAGAAACTGAAAAGACCGACATAATCACCACATGTATACGCGAAATGGGGTCATTTCCTCACCCGATCTGAATTAGTAGAAGGTGAGGCAGAGACAGCAGTAGTAACTAGAAGTGGAGGGTAAAATGTGTCACAGCGATTCAACGGTATGTCTGAACTCGGGACTCGAACACTTTCGAAATTCGATAGACAGATGTGAAGAATATTACCACACCAGTTTTCAATGAAATTGTGTTGCTGCAAAGAGTTAAAGGCTATGAAATCAAGTAGAGTGTTACACTTGCTTAATGTTTAAAGATTGTTGTGAGAAGTAAATGAGCTCCAGTTGATACCTGGAGTATTTAAATCGCCTAAAATATGAAGTTTGTGTTTGCTATGACTAGTGATAACATGCTCGATTGAGAGCAAAACATCATCATAGGCAGGAGGAGGAAGATTCGGAGGAATGTAGAAAGAAGTTTTTCATGTCGATTTAGAGTGAGCTCAAGCCACACACATTCTTCAACAGTTTCGAGATCGGAACGTCTAACACACTGCACAGAATTGTCAACAGCAATGAGCACTCCACTGCCGGCAGGAAAGGGGGGTAACATTGATTGACTTTAGATGGTTAGTAAGGTCTACCGATGTTGTTTCGGGACTTAGTTCAGAGACGAAAATATTCTTCGGACGCTTGTTTTGGTTGGCAACGTTAAGGCCGGATGAGTTCGATGCGCCAGTGATGGCTGGACTTCAGTGCTTCTTCACTGCACTCGGAGGTTTAACCGCACGGGGAGCAGCAGAGGCAGAAGATGGACCGGCGACATCGACGGGAGTCATCCCTCGATGAAGAGCGGCGGAGTAGTCCACGGACGGCTGCTCAACACGGGTAGGATTTCCCACGGACTCGGCGAGAGGACTCTCATACTGCGAAGCAGCACGCCGCACAAGTTCCTGGGGTAGGCCGCGAACGTCGGCACGTAGAGAGGCAATGACGTCGGTTTGTTGTGCCAAAGCCCGCGAGTTCTCCCCATGAACTCTCCTCCCGCAGCTGGGCTTAGAAAAGCGATCCCCTCATGCGCGCCGAGGAGGAGAGCCCGTAGCCAAGCAAACTCACCGCGCCGGTCGGGGTTGATGGGGGAAAACCGGTCGGGTGGTTGGACAGGATCGACGGAAGAAAGGAGTGTAGCTGCCGGCGCACCACCGCCGCTAAGCCTAGCACCTGTCAGACGACGGCGCACACAAATTGCACACGAATTGTTGTGAGTCAGACTTCGCGTTGTAGCTCATCATCCGTGACGCACTTCGAGTGAACAGTGAATAATAATAATAATAATTTTATTGCCCCAACACATTGTGATACATATAGACTCGGGCCCGCTAAAGCCAAGAGGAGGCTTGCAGGACTGGGCCCGGCGAAATCGGCGAGCGAAAAGTAAAGGCAATAAAGTATCAGGGTAAGTGCACACACACTGAAATAAAAATACCAAGGAAGATACATTGCATAAAAGAGAAAAATAAAAACAAAATTGGAACTTACAAGTTTCCTGCTTTATTTAAAAATTAAAACTTGACAGATTTGAGCATTTGGTTCACGGTGGTTTTAGAAGTAGCGGACAACACCTGATTAAGAAGCATATTGAATATTGTAGGGACATATATACACATCATCTGCTTTGCCGTCGCTGCTTGCGTATCTGGCGACCGTGTAGCGTTGCAAATTCCGTAGTGTTCTGGCAGAAACTACTCTCGTCTTGAAAGCAGGATTCCAAAAGTGCGTAAGGATAACAGTTATATATAAACTTTCAAAGGACGGAAAGGACGGAAGATCAAAAAAATTAAACAAGTTTACTTGAGGGGGAAAAGAAAGTTCACAGGCGAGCGTCTACCCGAAAATGGCACCTTTGCGAAGAGTGCGCAAACACTGTGATGCCATATCATATAACACTGGATGCAATTACATGCATGATTTTCTTGTTTACCGATAAGGAAGCAAAGGAAGTAAACAGTAACCTTGCCGTTCTATGCAATCTGCCACAAACGTAAGCCATGTGACTATGCCATAACAAATCGCTATCAAAATAAATCCCCAGATATCTTATACAATCAACATTTTCAACTGGAGTGCAATGGCAGTCTTTATCATTGTTCAGTTCAGTTCAGTTCAGTTCAGTTCAGGCGTTCAGTCGTGTCCGACTCTTCGTGACCCTATGGACCATGTCACGCCACGCTTTCCGGTCTCTTACTATCTTCTTAACATCACATAGCTTCATCTGCAATGCCTCGAGAATGCCATCTAACCATCGCGTTCGCTGCCTACCCCTTCTCCGGCGACCCTCAACCTTTCCCAACATCAAATCTTTCTCCAGCGACTCCTCTCTTCTCATCAGATGACCAAAGTAGCTGAGCTTTAACTTTAGAATTTGACCCTCCAATGAGCAGTCAGGGTTTATGGTCGACAATATCGACTGATTTGATCTTCTGGCAGTCCAAGGAACTCTTAAGAGTCTTCGCCAGCACCACAATTCAAACGCGTCAATTCTTCGGCGGTCAGCCTTTTTCACAGTCCAACTCTCGCATCCGTACATCACAACTGGAAAGACCATAGCACGGGTTATACGAATCTTGGTTGGCAGACTAATGTCTCTGCTCTTTACTAGGCGGTCAAGGCTAACCATTGCTCTCTTTCCCAGAAGCAGGCGTCTCCTAATTTCATGGCTGCAGTCTCCTTCAGAGGTAATCTTGGCGCCCAAGAACAGAAAATCTGTCACAGCTTCCACTTCTTGTCCATTGATGCTCCAGGACTTGATAGGGCAAGACGCCATGATCTTCGTCTTTTTAATGTTCAGTTTAAGCCCAAACTTCTCACTCTCTTCTTGTACGCGCATCAGAAGTCTCTTGAGTTCCACTTCACTTTCTGCTATTAACGTGGTATCATCCGCATATCTAAGGTTGTCGATACGTTTTCCAGCAATCTTCACTCCAGCTGAAGACTCGTCCAGACCGGCCTTCCTCATGATGCACTCTGCATATAGGTTAAATAGGCAGGGCGACAGTATGCAGCCTTGCCTCACCCCTTTCTCAATCGGAAACCAATTGTAGGAGTGCAAAAAAAACGATTCACTCAGTACAGTTGTCTTCAATGGGTTTCTAAAACAGACCAGTTTTGTTTTTTGTTGGTTTATCAAAAGACCATTCATGGAATATTAGTTCATTGCGATACAGATATTTCCTTGCAGTAAAGCAACAGCACTTTTGTAGGAAATATGCTTCGTAAGTAAAACTGTATTGTCGGCGTACCAAGGCATTTGTTACTGCTGACGCGAAGTCATTGATAAATAAATTGAAAAGCAATTGTGATAGGATAGACCCTTGAGGAACCCCAGCCTCCAACATCTGACTACTGCTAACGGCTGTGGTGTAATCAAGGGCTGCGATTTGTGAGCGATCTTCTAAATAACTTCTCAATAGGTCATGAAATGGCCCCCTAAATAAAAGCAGGTTTCATTTTTGCAACACAATTTTAAATTTACTGTCAAATACCTTGGCAATATCGAGCAACAAGCCACATGCAAATAGATTGTGATCAAAAGTTGTATACAATTATTCTGCAAATTCTTCGAGAAGTGAAAGCATTCCACGACCTTCGATGAAACCGAACTGTCGGTCAGATAGAAAAGAAAACGTTTTCACAAAAGATGTCTTGCACTCTAGAATAAATTGTTCTACAATTTGGGACAGTCCTGGTAAAACGGATATTGGTCTATAATTCTCAAGGTTCTCTCTCTTGCCACATTTGCAAATTGATCTCGCAATCGCTGTTTTTACCATGTTGGGTATTGCAGCAGTCTCATAGAATCCGGTAAGGATAAAAAAGTGATATTCACAAGATTTCCATAATTTCTCTGAAGTAGAGACGCTGCAATGCCATCAAGACCCGGTGGTTTGTTAAGTTTGAAGGTGAAGATTATGCACGCCAGGTCTACTGCCGACAGTTTCGGCAAAAAGGTGGATGCAGATATGGAACATGTCAATGAACACTTATCTTGTAGCAATTGGGCTGAGATACACGCTCGAAGTGCTTGTTGAACAATTCAACTGTTTTTTTGGGGGACTACCTGAAAACATTTCACTAATAGATAACTCATTTCTGTTAACGCTCCTTAAATTGTTAATCAGTGACCAGGTTTTGGCGGGGTTTTTGGCAGCTAGTTTAAATTGTTCACGGTAATACTGCCATTTAGCGGAACGAATAAGCGCAACCGCTCTATTTCTTGTGGCTCTGTAGTCGATGCGCAGTTCACTATTTTTATGGTCGCGTTAACACCGCTTCCGTAACCAATCGCTATACAAAATTGCCTTCATAATCGCTGCATTGAACAAGCTATGATTAAGTTTGGTTTTTGCGGATGACCCGCTTCGAAGCTTGCTCAAACATCTTTAATTGTTGGCAGAATAAAGAATGAACTAAATCGCGGGCAGTAGACCTACAATAATGCCGACCCGTCAATGCTCCCAATTAGATTGTCTAATTTGCGTTGATCGACTATAGTCACGCTCAAGTCATTTAGAGCTGCGTTAGAAGGTGACGGCCCTAGATTCTTGCAATTAGTACGGTTAAGGAATCGGCAAACGGTAATCTAGGTAATCTACCACAACCGTTTTCGTGGGACATAATGTTAAATGTTCAAGTCACCTGCTATGCAAAATTGATCTATTGTACTTTTGTCCTGTAAGATATTTTCCAATTCCAGTAGAAAACGGCTGATACTGTTTGATGGTGGTCGGTAAATGGCCAGCAACAATAATGACGTTAGCTTCAAACAAATTTCCAACGCTAGGCATTCTGCATGTGCAAATGATATATCTAACCTAGATACATAAAACGTGTCTCGGGCAAAAACAGCAATTCTACCTCCTCTGAGCGAAGAGCGAGTTGCGAACGTTGGTCAATAGCCGTTCAGCGTCAACAAATCTAGGCAATAATCTGGAACAAGAATCTGGAACATGTCTGTTAGAACAAATATAAGTACAACACCAATGGCACCGTCTGCGATTGTTCTAAACTCATCCCAGTATTTGCGCGAACTATGGATGTTGACATTAATCAGTAAATTCTGTGTCCCAGTCTGGCCCAAAGCCCTTTGGAATGATTCAAAATCTGGAAAACTTAGAGTAGCAGATGGAGTGCTGTTCATTTTATTTACGCTAAGTCCGATTCACATGTCACACGGCTGAGAAGAGCCTTTTCCTCTTTCCTCACAAAGATGTTGCCTCCTCTCACCCAAACAAAATAAAACGGCTTTTAATAAAATAATAATAATTATAATTATAATACCAATAAAAAAATATTAATAATAATGATATTATTACCAATAATAAAAATAATTGTAATAATGATAAGAATACCAATAATAATAATAATAATAATAATAATAATAATAATAATAATAATAATAATAATAATAATAATAATAATAATAATAATAATAATAATAATAATAATAATAATAATAATAATAATAATAATAATATTAATAACAATAATAATAATAATAATGTTTATTTTTGCCACTCGATACAAATGAGCGAAAAGAGGTTGCTGGAAAAGCTGCTTTCTCCTCATCTTGACAATGCTCCAGCCACCTTTACATCAGCAGAAGTGACAAGGTGAAAACGACCACGGCCGCTCGATGGAAGCGCACTGGGTGCGGCCTGCTGCGTCGCGCCGCCGTCAATGGGCAAGCGCGTCCTTGGGGAGTTTACAGTTGCGCCCGCTATTTTTCCTGAGGGCGCCACTGTTCGGGGACACGTCGCTGCCGGGGTCGCCGGCTCTGAGCGCGCAGTTTGCTTCCTTTCTGGACGCGTTCCCCTCGTGTGGGCGTGGTAACTCAAACTTTTTTGTGTACGCGTGTGCAAGCTCGTTAACGTTGAGACTAGATACGTTTGTTTTTTAAGGCGAAAGCCGTTCTAGGCTCATGGAGCGAAAATCTGTGCGCAGAAGCTGTGGCTGCACTCTGTGTGTCGCATATCTGTGCACTGGTGTGTCAGTCGCAAAAGCGGACGTGCAAAAACGGAGATTAAGAATGAAAATGATTGATGGTGATAGGTACCCTATTGCAAAAACCAGTGCCACTGGGAGCCAGCGCTCCAGCGCCATACCTGATTATGGTCCCAGTATGACGCTGGACACTGGGCGCACTGGGACGCGGCATACTGGGACGCTCCGCGCTGGCGGCACTGTTCGCCCGGAAAAAAAAGGCGTGGGATAAAAATTAAAAAGTAAAAAGTAACGAAACAAGTTAGGTACATAAAAAAACCTTAAAAAAAAAAACAGTGCACAGAGCGTGCCTCGAACTTAGTCCCTATGTATGTACATTCCAATCACTAGCTCAGCACGCTAACCACTCGGCCACGCCCAGAACTGGATTTTCTGAAAACATTTCTGCATTTTATATGTCAGAACCCGCATTTATAAGGTTGGGACTTCATGTTTCGCAGTCTACAGGCCATTGCCACCGCTCTAACAATTGCAACTTCTTGATCATTTTAGCTTGCGGTCTGCTCTCACGACTTGCAACTAATGTTCTGGGTGCCTATGCGTGCTATTTTATGCACTGGAATCATTTTAACATGTGGACTTTGACATCGCTGGCAAATTTACCAACGCTGGCTCTTGGGTGGTGCTCTGCTACCGTGGGCGTAATTTTCGCTGAACACGGAGCTTTAGTAGAAGCCTTCAAGGAAAAACGTGCGACCAAGCTTCAATACCGGCGATGATACCGGCAAGCTTCAAGCGATGACCCTAATTGCGTGTAACTAAACCTTATTTGTATGTAAACACTGCGGGAAGCGTTGCGATGACCGAGTGCTCGGCTGCTTGATACGCAGAGGAAGAAGGAGCGCAAAAGCTTGAGAAACACGCCAAATATTATCTATTACAAGCGCTGTATGTTGTTGCTTTTTCTCTCATGGACCCATCGTTCGGTAAACTACTCTCTTCCTCGTTTTAGTTTTTCTTTCTGCTGTTGATACTGGGCCGTGGTGCAGGCTACGCTCGCCTGCGATTGAGCCCGCATTGAACATTTTGGCAGTAATCATTGTGTTAGAGTGCCCTTAAGCTCAGCTGTGAAGTTGGTTATGCATGGTAGCCCACATTATTCAATTGCAGCTTTAGTAGTGCGTTAATCGTCAGTCTGTCATGAGATCGAGGCGCGGCGATCGTTGTCGCTCTCGAAACGGTCGAAACGACCTATCGAAACATGGAAACTCTAGAAAAAAGATACTGCCTTTGTTTTCTTACAAATGCGAAACGAGTTCGCAGCAAAAAGCGCTTGCTTGAACCATGTTTTTCATATGCCCCCCGATGGTCGATTGAAAGTACGCTGTTGCTCTGTTGGCCCCTGAGGGATGCTACTCCGGCTGACGCCGCAGGCCGCACCGGCTATACTGGGGCACTGGGACCAGTGCGGCCCAGCGCACATACAGCGCTTCTCCCAGTGCATTGCGGATGCCAGCGACACACCCAGCGTCAAAAGTCTAATCCCAGCGTTTTTCTCCCATCGCACCAGCGCAACCAGTGTCTCCCCGTTACTGCTCCAGTGAATATCGCAGACCTCCAGCGTGCCCAGCAGATCCAGTGCAAAGCCAGCGCGAAAATCTTACTGGTTTCGCACTGGAGACGCTGGTTTTTGCAATAGGGTAAGCAATAAAAGTTATAAATAGACATTGATAGAGGTAATGACTAATGCTAATGACTAATAATGATTAATAATTACTAAAATTACAGCTTGTTTAGAGGAAGTATTCAGAGACTTGGAATGGGAGCAGTTAGGGATAAGGGTAGATGGAGAATACCTCAGTAATCTGCGATTTGCTGATGACATTGCCTTGCTAAGCAACTCGGGGGATGAACTGCAAATAATGATTGATGACCTAGACAGAAAAAGTAGAAAGGTAGGCTTGAAAATCAATATGCAGAAGACTAAGGTAATGTTCAACAGCCTCGGGAAGGAACAGCAGTTTACATTAGGTAGCGAAATACTGGAAGTCGTAGGCGAATATGTCTACTTAGGACAGGTAGTAACCGCAGATCCGGACCATGAAAGGGAAATAACAAGAAGAATAAGATTGGGATGGAGCGCATTTGGCAAGCACTCGCAGATTATGACTAGCAGCTTACCGGTATCGCTCAAGAGGAAAGTATACAACAGTTGCATCTTGCCTGTACTCACCTATGGGGCTGAAACGTGGAGGCTAACCAAGAGAGTTCTACTTAAGTTGAGGACGACCCAGAGGGCTATGGAACGAAAAATGGTAGGGGTAACATTAAGAGATAGAAAGCGTGCAGAGTGGGTCAGAGAAATAACTCAAGTTACCGACATTCTAGTGGAAATTAAGAAGAAGAAATGGACATGGGCAGGACATGTAGTGCGAAGAGCGGATAACCGATGGTCGCTTAGGGTAACAAACTGGACTCCAAGGGAAGGAAAGCGCAGCAGGGGGAGGCAGAAAGTTAGGTGGGCGGATGAGATTAAGAAGTTCGCAGGGGTCAAGTGGATGCAGCTAGCACAGAACCGGGTTAAGTGGAGAATAATGGGAGAGGCCTTCGCCCTGCAGTGGGTATAATCAGGCTGATGATGATGATGATGATGAATTACTAAAATGATTTGTAATGACCAGTATATCAAACTATGACATGTAATGACCGCAATTGATTTGAAATGAGTACAAGTGCTTAGCGATGTGTGGTAATGACTATATTATCTAGGCCTGACTCATCATTACTGCTAATGACTACAAAATGACCAATATGTGAAAGGATGACATGAACTGACCACTGCTGATTCTAAATGAGTAACCTGCTTAGTTATGAGTGGTAAGGGCTACAATGACTACGCAGGCAGACTCATCATGACTGGGAAACGACCAATATACCAAACGACGACTTGAAATGACGAACTGTGGCAAACAATGACAGGCAAATGATAGGACAAGGGTAGGCTTTCGCCGTCCTCCGCTTAAGAGACATCTAAGAGACCCTCAAATTTTATCTGCTGAGCTCGCTTCAGACAAAGGCAGTAGCGAGGAGTGGAAATGCACTCGCTTCCTCTGAAATGAAAGCGGCGCTGGGTTAAAAAGTCCAGACGCTGAAGCATAATGCCCTATCAGCTGCCATTGAATTTGCTACAATGGACAGCAGAGTGGACTTGTTGGTGATTAATTATAGGTTAACAGTGCAAACAACGTGACGGGAACAAAAGAGAAGAGGACGGCACAACCACGCTAGTTGTGTCGGCCTCTTTTCCTGTGTTCCCGTCACGTTGTTTACCCTATTTAGTTACCAAGGAGCTGGCCAGTGAACTAGTATTTTCAACGATCTGTTATGAAGCAGATGAGCACGATGAGGTAGCACCAGAAGTTTTTCTCGCAGGTTATGTTGCGAGGACATATCAGAAAACGGTACGAACCGTTTTTTTTTTTATATATATAAGCATACAATTTCTTCTAAATTTTGCCGCGCTAGTCTGAGTGGCCTTGCAAGCAAAGGAGCCTGTGCATACAACATTTGTTTATACTCTTGAAGCTGTTTGAGTCGATGCGATAAACTGAAAAGCCACGTTCCACAGAAAATCCGGCGCCCGCTCTGTCGGCGGAAAGTCGGAAAAATACCTCTCTGGTAAGGAGCACGTTCGTTGGTGATATGGCCAGACACCTTTGGCGCAATGAGGGCACATGACGTGTTCAATGTGGCAGGAGCTGCCAAATTAGAGAGAGTCAATAAGATGTAAGGGTGAAATGGGAATTATTGAAAGTGGGACCCTTAGATCCCAAGTCAGGCACACTATACTCCTATAGGGCACGTTCGTACGGCTTCAGTAAAGAGGGGCTTTATATAGCTATGTGTAGGGTGCTATTTCATATAATGCGGAGGCTTAAGGCTGCATTTTAATGTTATGCGACAGAGGCAGCAATTACGGGATATGGTGAATAAGCAGGTAGCAAAAAGCGGGTACTCTAACGAGGCTCTGCAAGGAGCTTTCAGAACCCCAAGTTTTGTTTATCACTACCAGGTTGTTGCGTAATTTATGCGATATTTGGTAATAATTTTGAGGCAACATGTCAGTCGTGCAAAAGCCTGTTGCAGGAAATATGAGTCAACAGGACCAGTTACAGGTTGATGAAAACAAAGAATAATGGAGGCTTGATGTACCCCGCAAAGGAAGTAATCAAGCTTTGTCAGCTTACGAGCATCTTCATTAACAAGATGATGAAGTCTGAAGAGGTCCGGCGAAGTAGCAAGCTGTGTAAACTTTTGATTTCATCATTGTTTTCTCACTGTACACAGTACCTGCAGCTAATCTATGAAAACAATGATCGTGCCCATGCTGAGGCGCTATGCAAGATATTAAGTTGCAGCACCCACTGATAGCGAGCTGGGCTGGAAATGTCAACTCAACAGTCGAGCGACATTTATGGCTATGGCATAAACCTCTCTCATGAAAGGTTTGCAATCTGCAATTGGTAATTTTCTTCCTTTCTTGTGTGGCCATTTAATAACCGTACTCGGCTGCTCGCTGAATCTCGGCTGCAGTTGCGCGCTGAAGCGTGAACATTGTTGTGATCGCAGCTAAGAGTTTCACAAAAGAAACACTCGATGCGCGCTCTTCCATTGAAAATTACAAACCAGCAAAAATTGTACGGGTTTGCGAGCAGCCAATAAAAATAGTAATAAAAAATTTCGGCGTATATACGTAGCACCTTGAGGCAGACCGGCTCTATGAAGCGCGCTTAGTTCGGTCATGCAAAATGCGGGAAGCCATGACGGATAACCTCCTGGCGTAAAACGTTTAAGGTCTCCAACTGAGTCGAAGAACCCAGGTTATCATGTAGGTTTAACCTAATAAACATCTTCATATTTCCAACGTAACATTTGTCAAAATGAGATAGAAAGATTGGTTACATGTCGCATTTTCACAGAGGTTGCTCACAGTAGAACAATATACTTTTATTGGATAGCGCTGTCAGCTTAGAACAGGTTAACATCAATTTGTGTAAAAAAGCTGTATGCAGGAATGAGTAAATGGTATGAAAATGACACACGGAATTCGCGACATAGTTAGGTGGTTATGCATTAGGCTACCATGGCAGCTGAACAGCTTCGAATTGTTCACAGCCGGGTGACATTTTACAAACAACTTGATCCGAATGTAACATCACGGTAATATGCGAGCTCTCCAATCGAGTGGCCTTGACCCACCGTCATATTAAGTTTTTCGGGGTACACTCCAGTATACATCGTTGCCGAGCAAGCGCTAAGTGCTGACATGGCCCCACTAGACATGACAGTATTACTAATTCGTGTTGCCAAATTGTGTGAAGCAGAACTCTTATATCCTTAAAATAAAAGGCTTCTACCACGCTGACGCCTCCCTGAGAGCGCAGCCAGGCGCAGCTCTCCGCGCGCGGCTGTCCCCGAACGGTGGCGCCGCGGAGGTGGCGACGGGAAATAGGCGCCTCCCGCCGGTTTCGGGCGACGTAGCAGGCCGCACCTAGTGCGCTTCCATCGTGCGGCCGTGAAACGACATACGCAAAAATGATTTTTTCATTCAACAGGCCCATTCCAAGCATGTGGCGAACAAAAAGGTTACATTGTATTGACATAAGGAGCTCAGGTAACATAATCTTAATATGAACTGAAGGCAATCCTATAGTTACACAAAGAGATTGCTTGTGTGTCTATGTGGCATTATAAGAACATCTATGCAGTGGAAATCAATATCAACCGGAATAGATGGCATTTAGTACTTTATTCTTTCAACCCCAAATCCAGTACGTGCAAAAGGAATAAACCATGGTAGCGGTACCTAAAAGCTACGGTTTTTGTCACTGTTATAAGGTCTGCTATATTTAAAACGGTTTTTATCTTCCTTGCACTGTTTTTTTATAGGCACACGGCAGTTTGTATGGGTAAATATTTTCCGCCGATATGATCCTGTCATTCTTCCATGGTTCCGGTGCCGTCGATGACACCAGGCCCTGCGTATACAGGGTGGCCAGTTTTTCTAGCACGATATCCCCTCCGTTCTTCAACAAATATGCAGTTATCTGATCCTCTCCGGCTGATTTCCCCCTTTTCACAGTTTCTAATGCTTTCTTGACCTTGTCCTTCGTCACTGATGGAACGTCTGACTGTTTTTCCCTACCGCCAATCTCATTACGGTCCTGACTACTTTCGCCACTGTACAGATCTGTATAAAACTCCTCGGCTACTTTCACTATCTTGTCCATATTCGTGATGACGTTGCCCGCCTTGTCCCTTATAGCATACATCTGGCTTTTGCTTACGCTTAATTTATTCATTACCGCTTTAAGGCTTCCCCGTTCTTTACAGCATGCTCAATTTTCTCCGTGTTATACTTCCTGATATCGGCCACCTTGCGCTTATTGATTAGCTTTGATATCTCGGCCAATTCTAGCTAGTCTGTTGGATTGGAAGTTTTCATACTCTGGCGTTTCTTAATCAAATCTTTCGTCACCTTAGACAGCTTACCGGTATCCTCTCGAACTATCCTACCGCCTACTTCTACCGCGCACTCAGTAATGTCTCTGAAATTATTGTTCATTGCTTCTAGGGTAATGTCGCCATCCTCGGATAGAGCTGAATATTTATTCTGTAGCGAGATCCTGAATTCTTCTGCCCTCCACCTCACCGCTAATTCGTTGATGGGTTTATTTCTTACTAATCTGTTGCGTTCCTTCTTCAGATTTAGGCTAACTCGGGGCCTCACCATCCTGTGGTCAGTGCCTCGCACTTTCTCGAGAACCTCTATATCTTCCCTAATGGCGGGGGTTGAGCACAGTTTAAAGTCACTTTCATTTTTGTCTCCCCGTTAGGACTTTTCCATGTCCATTCCCGGTTCTTCCGTTTGCTGAAGAAAGTATTCATGATTCTTAAGTTATTGTGATCTTGCAAACTTATTGCAAACTCAACTAGTAACTCCCCTCTGCTATTCCTAGAACCAATGCCATAGTCACCTAGTGCCTGGTCTCCTGCCTGCTTTTTGCCTACCTTGGCACTGAAGTCACCCATTAGTACTGTATACTGCGTCTTAACTTTTCGCATTGCCGATTCTACATCTTCGTAGAAGCTTTCAACTGCCTGGTCATCATAACTACATGTTATGATGACCAGGCAGGCCTGTAGAGCCTTCAGTGTATACCGCTTTTTGAGCCTAATTACGATGCGTGGCTCTCATTATTACTATAGAATTTACTGCCCCCTATATACTTAATGACAAGGAAACCTACTTCTAGTTGTCGCCTCTCCGGTAAGCCTCGATAACACAGTGCATGTCCATCCTTCAGTACAGTATACGCCTCATTCGGCCTCCTAAACTCACTAAGCCCTATGACATCCCATTTCATACCCTCTAGTTCCTCTAACAGCACTGCTAAACTAGCTTCACTAGCCAGGGTTCTAGCGTTAAACGTTGCCAGGGTCTGTTTCCAATGGCGGCCTCTCCAGCGGAGCCAAGAATTAGCACCCCCTGCTGCGTCACAGGTCTGACCGCCGCCGTGGTCAGGTGTTCCGCAGCCGCTGGTGACTGAGGGCCGGGGTGTTATCGAATTTAGCACAGTAGTGCCCAGTTTACCGCGCACCCACACACACATTTTTACATTGTCGTCGCCCAGCACAATCGCCTAATTCTTCTTCGTCACATGACCCCCTCCGTGGAAGCACAGTCCCGGTGCTTGCTACGATGGGATCGGAGAGGGCAATTGGTAAAGCATGAGACCGGACACATGGACGATGTCAGACTGTGGTGCAGGTTAAAAGGAATTGGGCACCATGGGCTCGATATATACGTAAAATCTGTCACTTGGCGAACAACGCGGGAAGGACATTCCTACTGCGGTAAGAGCTTGGCACCTAGGCCGACACGACGGGATGGGAGCCAGAGTATAATAAGAGAGCCAGATGAATATTCGATGTCAAGATGGTGACTGTCATAACGGATTTTCTGATCTTCCTCAGAGGCAGAAAGTCGGCTGCGGGCAGTTTTACGGGCGGTATCAGTTTGGAATTGTGTCTTGGGTGTAACTGCTGACGGCACTGGAAACAGGGAAGACCGTGTCGAAGGCAAGCACTGGATCTTGTCTAAAAGAGGATAGAAAGGAGAGTATCCAGCGGTGTCATGACGGGAGTAGTTATACGCGAAGATCACAAAAGGTTGGCTAATCGCAATAATCATCTGACACGTATATAGCGAAATCATCTCCATGAGCGTGCGGTTCAAGCGTTCCGTGAGACCATTAGTCTGGGGGTGGTAAGCTGTACTGAATTTATGACGGACAGAGCATAAATGAAGAATTTTGTTTGCCACTCTTGTCAGGAAACAGACACAGTGGTCTGTTATCAGTTGTCGGGGAGCGCGATGGTGCAGTATGACGTTGTTCTGCAGAAAGTCGGCGACATCTGTGGCACGCCTTGTTGGTATGGCTCGGTTGATGGCGTAGCGCGTGGTATATTCCATCGCAGCTGCAATTCATTTGTTTCCTGATACGAAAATTGGAAATGGTCCGAGCACAAAAATGGAGTAGACGGAATGGAAATCGATTGCAGAGTTCTGGAGGGAAGTACGGAGGGCTTCTTCCTGCACAGCTCGCAAGCTGCTGTATGGCGCCACACAGATCAGTACAGTCCAGGCCAGAAGAAACGTCGATGTACGTTGTCGTAGGCACGTGTAAGACCTAGGTGGCTAGCTGTGGGTGCATTATGCAGCTGTTTGAGTACGGTAGAACGAAGGTGGTGAGGCACAACTAACATGAGCTCTGGGCCATTCGGGGGCAAATTCCGGCGGTACGGATTATCCCCTGGGAGAGACAGAAGGATGCGTTTGGTTGTTGGTGAGCAGGTCGATTATCCTGCCAAGGAAGACATATCCTAGCGCTATTCATGAGCGATATTAAAAACATCGATAATCGAGAGGATACACTTGTTAACTTCGCACTCGGAAGAAGGAGGTGAATCGACTGGGTAGCGGGACAAACAGTCTGCATCACGATGATGTCGACCGGATTTATAAATTATCGAGAAGGCGTGCTCCTGCAGTCGTAACGCCTAGCATCCAAGACAACAAGTAGAGTCTTTAAGATGTGGTTTTCTACACACACATATTGTGGAAGAAGGCCAGGTCGAGACGGCAAGGTTGATGGAAAAACCCAGGAGCGTGCCACCGATGGCGCCGGGGGTGATGACGATGCTATATACACGTGAAAGAAGAAGATCCTTGGAAGGCTCACACAATTTTCCCGGGGGGTCGGAAGCGGCCAGCCTAGCCGCTCCTAAGCAACTGCGGCATCGCGGCGCATAAATGGCTTCAAACGAGACACATGAACTATCTGAGTGCCACGGTGGCGTCAATCGGCTGGGGCATGAATAGGTGTCACTATGTAGTTCACTGGGGAAGTTTGGGCGATGACCAGTATGGACCAAGGTAGTGGAGGTGAAATTTATCACTACGGACAAAGGTGCGGAAAGGTGCGCAAAGTAGTACTTCGTCACCAGGATGGAAGGAGACCTCACGATGAGTAGAATCGCAGCCACTCTTGCGATCTTCCTGGTAGGCTTCTGTGTTGAGGCGAGGAAGGTGACGGCATCTGGTCGCACGGGATACGAACTGTGCAGGTACTGATGTGGAGGAACAGCCGGACGTAGAGAAGAATGAACTGTCGAGAATTCTGGTGGGAGGGCGGTCATAAACGAGGAAAAATGGGAGAGTAACCGATAGTCTGTTATACTGCTCTATTATAGGCGAATGTGACGAATGGTAAGATAGTGTCCCAATTTCGCTGATCCGGTGAAATGTACATAGAGATCATATCCGATAAAGTGCGATGAAATCGTTCAGTCAGACCGTTATTCTGAGGATGGTAGCTTGAAGTGGTCTTGTGAAGGGTGGATGATGCATGGAGAACTTCGGCAACGACTGTCGAGAAGAAGGTCGTTCCGCGGTCACTGAAGAGCACCCTTGGAGCGCCATGGCGGAATACAATATATTGCAAAAAGAAATTTGCAACCTCTTTAGCCGAGCCAGTGGGCACAGGTGCAGGCTCCGCGTAGCGCGTAAGGTGATCCTCAGCCGTGATGATCCAATGGTTGCCCCGATTAGAGAGAGGCAGGGGACCATATAAGTCAATGCCGACTACTTCGAATGGTGTGGCGGCACAAGGAAGGGGTTGTAGGAGGCCAGCAGGTGGAGATTTCGGTCGTTTGTGACGTTAGCACAGGGGGCAGGAAGCGACGTATTTAGCTACAGGCCAGAAGAATCGTTTCTTCACGCGGTAGTAGGTTATGTGAAAACCTAGGTGACCTGCATTAGCGTCATCATGTAGAGCCTCTAGGATACTTAGGCGAAGCACACGCGGGAGAACTGGGATCCAGCGGGTTCCCTCAGGGCAATACACGTAGAGGAGTAGGATGCCATCTTCGAGCATAAAGTTGCGTAACTGTCGGCGGAGCCTAGCATTGGATGGGCTCAAAACGCCATTAAGGCGGTCGATGAAGGGACGGCAGTAGGCGTCGGCTAGTTGCTGCGAGCGGAGAGCGTGTTTGTTGTCAGAGGCGTCAAACGAAACTGCTGCGATAACGTCGGAGGCAGAGAAAGTCGGCTCTGGTCAGAGGAGGAAATACACTTTGCAGAAAAACTGCTGGTTGATGGCGAAAGTGGGGAGCGAGAATGCGTGTTGGTGTTGGCGACCCGATTTATAAGCGATGTCGAACTGGTACTCTTGTAGGTGTAGAATCCAACGACCAAGTCGGCCTGTCAAATTCTCCAGCGATGACAAACAGCAAAGAGCCTAGTGATTGGTCACAACTGTGGCGACCATATAGATAAGGACGAAATTTTTGAACCTCCCAGACGACGGCAAGACATTCCTGCTCGGTAATCGTATAATTTTGCTCAGCTGGAGTCATGGTCCGGCTGGCGAAGGCAACAACTTTCTCACGGAAAGTTGCGTCGCACTGTAGAAGAACAGCGCCGAGACCGTGACCACTGGCATCAGTATGCAGGATGGTTGGAGAGGTGTCGCTAAAGTGGCGAAGAACAAATCCGATGTCAGGGCGTGCTTGAGGTTCTTGAATGCAGTTTCACACTGTGCAATCTACACGAAAGCGTTGCGCGCTTTAAGTAGTTCATTAAGGGGAGCAGCAATAGCTGCAAAATGTCTAATAAAACGCCGGCAATAGGATGCCAGGCCCAGAAAACTGCGCAAATCTGCAGTCTGTTGAGGACGAGCAAAATTCAGGACCGCATTGATTTTTTTCAGAGTCTGGACGAATGCCATCATGACTAACTAAATGTCCCAATATTTTAATTTCATTCTGTGCAAAGTGGCACTTCTTGGTGTTGAGTTGAAGGCCTGTTGAAGCGAGACACGTGAGAACTTCATTCAGACGCGTAAGATGGTCGTTAAAAGTTGACGAAAAGATAACAATGTCGTAAAAATAACATAAACAGGTTCTCCATTTTAGTCCACGAATTACTTTATCGATCATTATTTCAATGTCGCTTGCGCGTTACAAAGGCCGAAGGGCATAATACTAAATTCGTAAAGTCCATCGGTAGTTGCGAAAGTGGTTTTTTCTTTGTCATCTTCGTGCATATATAGGTATTTGCAAGAATGGAATAGGTATTTGAATAGGTCGTGCATAGGTATTTGCCAGGTATTTGCCAGAACAAGAACGGAGGTCCAAGTTGGAGAAATATTCAGCGCCTTGGAGAGAGTCAAGGGCGTCATCAATTCGCGGCATCGGATATACATCTTTACGGGTAATTTTGTCGAGTGTACGGTAGTCAACACAAAAGCGTACCGAACCGTCCTTTTTTAATACTACTGGAGAGGACCATGGGCTTCTTGAGGGACGAATAATATTGCGACAGAGCATTTCATTTACATTTTCTTTGATAAGTTTTCTTTCATTGAGAGAAAACCGATAAGGCTTCAGTAAAGATGCGATGGTGTGCAACACTAGTCCGTCCCAGTGGTAGGGAAGTGGCATCAAAAATGGGTTGGTGATGTCGAAGCAATGTCAGCACTTCTTGGCGTTGGTTAGGCGTGAGGTTTGGATTATTAGTCTTTGAGAGAACAGGAAGAGAGACGTCTGTAGAAACTCGCTGCTCAGGCAGAGGGGCGGTGAGCACCATCAGGGACAAACGTTGAACATCCACCATGCAAGGCAAAGAAGTTCCTTTTGGGAGCACGAGGGATTCCCGTGAAGTGTTAGTGGCCGCTACTGCCGCTGAGCCATTGCAGAACAGTACAAGTCTTGACGGGAAGGCGATGCCGCATGCAAGATGACGATGAGATGGTGCGACGAGTACGTCTCCGTCAGTGATGTGGTAAGAAACAACGGTAAGTAGTTCTTCCCACTGAGGAGGCAAAACAGTATCAGCTGCGGCAATGAGGAGACATTGTCGTTCAGAAAAGTCATACAAAATCACTGTCTGTCATATACATGACACTCTCGCCACAGGAAATTAACGCTGAAGCAGTTGACCAAAAAATCCCATCCAAAAATCACGAGATGCGCACAAGGTGAGAGCACAGAAAACTGCACATGGTGGAGGCCGCCGTCGATAACAACTCGCACAGTGCACTTTGCTGAAGGGCGCAGAGGAACGTCATTGGCTCCACGTAGTTCAGGTCCATCATATGGTGTCTCTCAGTTTTCGTAGACGCGGTCGCACAAATCAGCGTGAATAACAATAATTGCGCCGGGGTGGTGCAGTGGTAAGACGCCCGACTACTGTCCGGAGTCACCCGGGTTCGAACCCGACCACGGCGGCACGTTTTGATGGAAGCGAAACGAAGTGGCGTCCGTGTGCTGTGCGATGTCAGCGCACGTTAAAGATCCCCAGGTGGTCGAAAGTACTCCGCAGCCCTCCACTACGGCTTCCTTCTCTCTCTTTCCACCTTTACTCCCACCTTCATCCCTTCCCTTACGGCGCGGTTCAGCTGCCCACATAGCAAGTGTGACAGATACTGCGCCTTTTCCTTCTTGTGAACCAATAATTATTATTATTATTAACAGAAATTGCAGCCCCTGTATCAATCAAAGCTTCGACCACTAATCCTTCAACGAAAACAGAAATCATTATCTACGGGCGATAAGGAGGACTTTTAGTAAGTTCGCGCAGTGCAGTTTTACCTCAGGCAACGCCATCACTTAGCTTTCCGTCTTGTCTTTATTTTCGACGAGAACCACAGAAGACGCCCATGGGCTACTCGAACGCTCAATGATGTCGTATTACCTGACGTTTTGAATGGGACACATGGTATGGGCGCTGGTGGACAGGGCTCGCGTAACCGGTATCTATACGATTAGTAACGGCTGTTGTCTGGCTCAATGGATGTCCACCAATATCCAATATGTCGTATGCAGAAGCTGTGCAGATCTTGTGAGAGATGGTGTGATAGATCTTCCGCAATCAACTGCAACTGGGCGAAAGCATCAGGAACTTCTGGCGGAGACTCGTGCATGAGAATAGCGACGATGCATTCGCTCAGCGAGGACACTTGGGCAAGTACAATGCCTTTGGGGACAACCTGCGGCGATAAACTAAAGTTGAGGCAGTGTGGCTTGATTTTGACGGACAGAGACGATGAGATGAGGGAGTGCTGCAGAAAGACATCGGTGACAGGGTAGGCAAGATAGCCCCCTCAGGAGTGGCTCGATAGGGCACCAAAGGGACATAGACGGCCGGCGACAGAATTTGCCGCAGCGAAGACGAGGTGGGCTGATAGGTCCTCAGAGCAGATAGGCAGGTCGAGGCGCAGAAGCCCAGCAGAACAGTGAATGAGGGCGGAAAGAGCAGATAAAAACTCGAGCCTAAGAATTACGTCTTGAGGACCGCTGTGCAGAACTGTGTAAAGAACACAAGTATGGTGATCGCCAATACTAACCAGAAAAGTACACATGCCAGCTACAGCAGCACAACTGCCGCCGGCTACGCGAACGGTGGATGTTGCGGCTGGGGTCATTACTTTCTTTAGGCGACGGCGAAAAGAGGAGCTCACAACAGATACTTGGCCACCAAAGTCAATAAGGGCACGAAATAAAACTCCAGGTTGGCTAGCATCATACTGGCATCCCACCAATTATTCCTACTGGCGCGCTCATACAGGTCATGCCAGTCGTCTACGCCGACGTTGTCGTCAGTGGCACAGAATGGGTCAGGGTCTCGGGGCTAGACCATGACGACGGCTTGTGAGGCCATTGAAGAGGAGGTGGTAGCTGTTGTGTCGGTGCCAGTGGACATGTTGATGGGTGCAATGTGAGGACAGCTGCGGAGGTCCAGAGTGAGGTACGGAAATCGAACTGCAACCCCCACCAATATGTTACAAAGGCCTTGATATGGCCATTTTATGCGGCACAGCAGAGTTAGCACAGTAGACCCCACTAAACCGCACACAAAGTTCAACGTCGTCGTCCCGCAGCAAAATCGCTCTTCTTCGCAAAATTACCAGGAAGTATTCGGCGACCGCGGTTCAAGATACCTACAACCCTGCGAAGTTTTGATGAAATTCTTTTAATACGCTTGCTCTACGAAAAATGTTGAAACAAAACTACTCCTTGTGTTTTGAAATGTTTTACTGTTATTATGCAATAGGTACCTAAGCGAAAATAATCAGGAGGTGTACTTTGCGTTCCTGCTGTGCGGAATAAGATGCAAAATGTTTTACTGTAATTTAGGAGTGATGTATTCATTCGATACTATGCCTGAACTTTACAGCAGAAAATAGCTGCTATTTCTTTAACGTTTGTTAGGTCCCTGCCAGAAACCGGAATCGTGCAGTCATCTTCATAAATTATATATTTACAGTTGCCCGATATTCTTACAACAACATTATATCGAACATAAATTGCCTTCTTGACCTCCGGATTTCACTGAATTTAAGCTCCATTTGATATGGTTTAATTCGACGTACTGGTGTCGTCCCTGAAGGTAGGATAGAATTGGATGCTGCGAAATTCCGCTGAACCCATAGCGTTCCAATTTGTCAAAAAGTAAAAGATTATTTACAGAACCAAGTGCTTTTTTGGAATTTACTATATACATTCTTAGTCCTGCCAATATATTATCAAAGCTCTCCAATGCTGTTTCCTTATGAACAAAGAGAGCGTCTTCCGTCGAATGGAACTTCCTTAATCCAAACTGATGTTCGGTTATCAGCTGTATTTTACAGAAAAACCTGGAATGCGTGAATTAATCACATTCTCTAATCCTTTTGAGAATACAAGAAGTATATAAAGTGATTTCATTTTTATCTCCTCCCTTGTGCATATATTATTGCCGCGAAACCTTCAAAACAGTATTTGTTGCTTTTTAACAGCCGCCGGCATACAGGCTTATCACTCTGATTCTGGACCGCGGATCAGTTCCATAATCATTGTTAATGCTCGATGTCGCGAGTCACACCTTTATCAGTTTTGTTGTAGCGAAAGATGCACCGAGATCTGTCTCGAAGGTTCCGGCCACTCGGGTGTCTTTCCACAATGTTCCAGCCCGTGCTGGTAGCTGTTTGCGGCGTTCTCTAGATTGTTCTGTGCAGCCTTTAAATTGAGCGTTGACGAGTGTGACGAGCATTCTTTGTCCGACGACCGACGAGCACGTTTGCTGCTATCGCCGCCGCCGAGTTGCTTAGTTCTTTTGCGGGCGCAAGTCAGCCCCAATAAAGAGTTATTTCAGTACCATCAGGCCTGTGTCTTCTCTTGGCGTGTACGGCGTTGTCACCACTACGTGACATCTGGTGGAGGTGCTGCCCTTGATCCTTCAAGCGAAGACCTTAGCCTTATTCCTGTCGCCCTGGAAGACCAACCTACAGGTCACCGAGCCAGCCACCGACTCCAAGGCCTACAACCCGAACACGGTCTGCTGCCTGACCCCATTCGATCTCGGAAGGCATCGACGCTGACAATGGCCCAGCCTACAGCACCGGTTGTTTTCATCCAGCCCCGTGAGCCCCCCTGCTTCCATGGACGACCGGAGGAAGATGCGGGAAACTGGATGGACCTTTTCGATCGTGTGGCAGAATTCAACGGCTGGAACGACGCCGCGAAACTTAGGCAAGTCTACTTTGTCCTTCAAGGACATGCCCGAGTTTGGTTCGACAATCATGAGGCAACTATGAAGGATTGGGAGACTTTCAAGGAAGCGTTTCTGACTGCCTTTTCAAGCGTCGTTCGAAGGGAAAGCGCCCAGGCCCTCAACTCCCTAATGAGCCTTTCCTGGCGTACGTTGAGGAGATGAAGAGCCTCTTTCGCCGCGCTGACTCTAATATGACCGAAGGTGAGCGAGTCAAACTTTTATTGCGAGGCATTAAAGAGTCGCTCTTTGCGGGTGTTGTGCGAAATCCGCCAAGAACTGTGGCGGAATTTGAAAGGGAGGCGTCTACTATCGAGAAGACGTTGGCCACCCGGATGCGCCACTACGAGCGACCACTTCAGCCGGACTGCTCAACCCACTACCCCAGCGCATCTGCAAGCGGACAGAACCTTCGAGACCTCATCCGGGAGATCGTGCGAGAGGAGCTCCGCCGACTGATGCCATCATCGCAACAACCGCAAGTGGCGACGCTCGCGGACGTCGTCCGTGAAGAAGTCCAGCAGGCGCTGGGCGTTCGTCAAGCGACGGCTGCGACTGTTCCAGCTCAAGAGGCAACAGCGATGAACTACGCTGGTGCATTACGTCGCCCTGTGCCCCGACGTGATGACTGTCGGAGCCCTCGCCGCTACCATCCTGTTCCTGAAAACCACCCCTTGGCCCCCGCCCGCCAAGCCTACCAACAGCCCCCAAGCCCCAGGAAGTGCGACGCCAGGAGGACAACAAAACAACCGGCCATTATGTTTCCATTGTGGTGAGGCAGGACACATCCTCTGTCACTGGCCGTACAGGCGGATCGGCCTCCGTGGTTTCGCTGTCACCGCTCCACGACCCCGTCCTGGCGAGCGACCACAGGAAATCAATGACTTCCTGCGCAGCGGAGAGCACTCGTCGCCAAGGCGTCTGTCACGCTCGCCATCACCGTACAATGCCCGATTTACGTCGCCGGGCCGCGGTTACGTGCAAGGACGGTCTCCTAGCCCCCGTAGGGGAAACTAAAGGCAGCAACCTTTAGAGGTGAGGTTGCTCAACGGCGAAAAGACGAAGATCCTCCGCCGCCGACGACCACTAACGCTAACGACGACGCAACTATTTCATTGCCGCTCCACACGACGACATCGACGACAACACGACCAGAGTGCAAGCCGACACCATCGCCCAGCAAAGTAACAACGGCTTGCCCCGGCCATGACCTGAAGAAACGACGGAGCCGAGATCGGACACTAAGGCCCACGTGCAATGCGAAAACGCGAACAAGTGACCTTGAAGTTGATATCGACGGTCGCAGAGTCACTGCCCTTGTAGACACCGGAGCTGACTATTCCGCCATGAGTGGACCATTAGCCTCCCATCTCAGGAAAGTTACAACCGCTTGGGATGGCCCGCTGACTCGCACCTGATTACTCCATCGGGACGATGTACTGCAAGAATAACCGTAAATGGGCGTACTTACCCCACCAGCTTTGTGGTCTTGCAGCCGTGTTCCCGCGACGGGATTTTAGGCATGGACTTCCTAAATGAAAATAGGGCTATCATCGACCTCCGATCCAAGCTTATCAAGCTCTCTGCAGACAAAGCCATACCTGCTACGACGACTTCGACGCAACGCGTCGCTCTAAACGTCCTCGACCGTGCCCCCCGATCAAGCGTCGCCGTCAGCGTAAGTAGCACAGACATCGAAACCGCTGAAGGCATCGTCGAAAGAAATATCCAATTGCTCTTGGAACGAGGCATCTGCATCGCAAGAGGCATCGCGAAATTCCGGAGAGGACAATCTCAGGTGCTGGTAACAAATTTCACTGAAGAATACCGGCATCAGAACAAAGGCACGACCATCGCTTTTCTCAACGAATTAGCCGACCTCAAAGATGTATTCGCCCTCCACGACCAAACGCTGGAAGACGCACCGGACCAATTCCGTCAGCCCAAATTTGACATCAACCCGGTATTGACCCACAGCAGGAAAGACCAGATTCTCAGTCTTCTGCGAAGCCACGGGGAGTGCTTCTCGTCATCATCGAAGGTACGACAAACACCACTGGCCAAGCACCGCTTTATAACGGACGAACACGCCCGACCTCTGCGCCAAAGCCCTTATCGTGTATCGCCGCGAGAACGTCAGGCCATTCGCGATCAAGTTGAGGAAATGCTGCGTGATGACGTAATCCAGCCATCTAACAGCCCCTGGGCGGCACCAGTCGTTTTGGTCAAGACGAAAGAGAGCACACTTCGCTTCTACGTTGATTACCGCCGCTTGAATAGCATAACGAAGAAGGATGTCTACCCGCTTCCCCGCATCGACGACACAGTCGACCGGCTCTGCAATGCAAGGTACTTCTCATCGATGGACCTGAAGAGCGGATATTTGCAAATTGAGGTCGACGAAATAGATCGCGAGAAGACCGCATTCATCACACCGGACGGCCTTTATGAATTCAAGGTGATGCCATTTCGCCTCTGCTCCGCACCAGCCACGTTTCAACGAGTAATGGACACAGTCCTGGCAGGCTTGAAGTGGCAAATTTGTTTGGTATATTTGGACGACGTTGTTGTCTTCGCGTCAAACTTTGAATACCATCTAAAACGACTACAGACAGTGCGGAAAGCCATCAAGCCATCGGGACTAACGCTAAAAGCAGAGAAGTGTCACTTCGCCTACGAAGAACTCCGGTTCCTGGGTCACATCGTTAGCAAGGACGGTATTCGCCCAGACCCGGAGAAAACAGCTGCAATCGCGCAATTCCCACCGCCTGCCGACAAGAAAGCTGTGCGTCGATTCCTTGGGCTGTGCGCTTGTTATCGACGATTTGTCAGAAACTTTTCGCGGATCACCGAACCGTTGACGCAGCTTACAAAGGCTGACGTACCTTTTAAATGGGAAGCGCCGCAAGGAGAAGCCTTCGACGAACTTAATCGCCGCCTGCAATGCCCTCCTGTACTTGGCCACTTTGATGAAAACGCCGAGACCGAAATTCACACCAATGCGAGCAGTGTGGGCCTAGGAGCCGTTCTCGTCCAGAAGAGTGCCAGACAGGAGAAAGTAATCGCCTACGCTAGCAGGTCCCTCACAAAAACCGAAGTCAATTACTCGACGACCGAGAAGGAGTGTCTTGCAATCATCAGGGCCACTTCTGAGTTTCGTCCATAACTATATGGCCGACCATTCAAGGTGGTAAGCGACCATCACGCGCTCTGCTGGCTGGCTAATTTGAAAGATCCTTCCGGCCGCCTTGCAAGATGGAGCCTACGACTTCAAGAATTTGACATGACTGTAGTCTATAAGTCGGGCCGGAAGCATTCTGACGCAGACTGCTTATCCCGCGCTCCCGTCGATGCTCCCCCGAAGGACGATGACGACGACGCATTTTTGGGACCGGTAAGCGCCAGCAGTTTCGCAGAACAACAGCGATCAGACCCTGAGCTGAAAGCGCTAGCCGATTACTTGGAAGGAAAGACCGCTTCCCCTCCTGGTGTGTTCAGGCGACATTTATCATCCTTCAGGTTAAGCAATGGCCTCCTCGTGAAGAAGAACTTCGCACCCAACAAGACCGCGCAGCTTCTCGTAGTGCCTAAAACCTTTGGCAAGAAATTCTGCAGGCGTTGCACGATGAGCCCACAGCAGGCCACCTCGGATTTGCGCGCACGTTGCGTCGAATCCAAGAGAAGTATTACTGGCCACGACTGCCTGCCGAAGTTGGCCACTACGTGAAGAAACGTGTTGTGAGTGCCAACGACGTAAGACGCCACCGATCAGACCAGCAGGACTACTAAACCCGATTCCACCCCCAATCCTGCCCTTTCAACAAATTGGGATGGATCTCCTCGGCTTCTTTCCATCTTCGTCTATGGGTAACAAGTGGATCATCGTAGCCACTGACTACCTTACCCGTTACGCCGAAGCAAGAGCACTACCAAATGGTACCCCGGCAGAAGTCGCCAAATGTTTTGTCGAACAAATTCTCTTGCGACACGGCGCCCCAGAAGTGCTCATCACTGACAGGGGAACGGCGTTTACGGCAGAGTTGACGCAAGCCATCCTGGAATACAGTCACACTAGCCATCGACCAACAACTGCGTACCATCCCAGACCAATGGCCTTACGGAGCGCCTGAACAAAACGATCGCGGACATGATCGCCATGTATGCCGACGTTGAACACAAGACCTGGGACGCCATCTTGCCGTACGTGATTTTCGCGTATAACACGGCAGCCCAGGAGACGACCGGCAGGGAGCCCACGGCGACGCTCCACGGAATGCTGCCGCACGTAACCAGCGAAGACAACCTTGACGTCGCCGCTACATGCAGCGTGCAGAGGAAGCTCGACGACTCGTACGGCTGCGTATTAAAGACCAACAGCGCACCGACAGCCGACGATACAATTTACGACGACGCCACGCAGAGTACAATCCAGGAGACCAAGTGTGGGTTTGGGCACCAATTCGCCGTCGCGGATTAAGTTAAAAGTTGCTGCGTCGATACTTTGGGCCATACAAAATCCTTCGCCGCGTCGGACCACTGGACTATGAAGTCCTTCCCGACGGAACGTCAGCATCACAAAGGCGACGCGCACGCCTAGAAATTGTACATGTTGTAAGACAAGCCATATTACGCGCGTTAAAGAATCTGTGCTGTTTAAACTTTGCAGTGTTTAAGTTTCTTTGTTTTGGAACATCGAGGCGATGTTTCTTTAAGGGGCGAGTAATGCCGCGAAACCTTCAAAACAGTATTTGTTGCTTTTTAACAGCCGCCGGCATACAAGCTTATCACTTTAATTCTGGACCGTGGATCAGTTCCTTATTCTTTGTTTGTTAATGCTCGATGTCGCGAGTCACACCTTTATCAGTTTTGTTGTAGCGAAAGATGCACCGAGATCTGTCTCGAAGGTTCCGGCCACTCGGGTGTCTTTCCACAATGTTCCAGCCCGTGCTGGTAGCTGTTTGCGGCGTTATCTAGATTGTTCTGTGCAGCCTTTAAATTGAGCGTTGACGAGTGTGACGAGGATTCTTTGTCCGACGACCGACGAGCACGTTTGCTGCTATCGCCGCCGCCGAGTTGCTTAGTTCTTTTGCGGGCGCAAGTCAGCCCCAATAAAGAGTTATTTCAGTACCATCACGCCTGTGTCTTCTTTTGGCGTGTATGGCCTTGTCACCACTACGTGACTTTATTATTATTGTTATTATTATAGCAACCTGCATCTATAGTGCAAATTCACCAGTTAAGCATGAAACTTTGTAAATATGTGTTAAAATGGGCGCTATTTCATCTATCACAAGCTTGACAGGTTTCATTTGTAAATCATCTACATCGTGAGCCCTGCTGTTTACCTCCGAAGTGGGGCGGAAAAGGATTTCTTAAGGATTGCAATAAACAAGTCGCGCAGGGTTGATGTGGACCAATTCGCACCGCAGCATTAATGATCTTGCGGAAGCCGTTACTTTTCGTAATCACCAAAAAGTCGATTGTGGGACTACTTTCTTTTTAATGTCTAAGTTTATGTCACCACCTATTATAAGAATACCTGCCATATCATTGGCGCAGGATAGCAAGGAGTGAAAAAAGCTATCGAATGCAGAAAAGCTTCCGTTGGCTGGTCTACAGAGGTCTAAAAATATTCCCATTGTTTCAAATACATAGAGCTTCATACTTTTCACAGATTATCATCATCATCATCATCATCATCATCATGAGCCTGACTATACCCACTGCAGGGCAAAGGTCTCTCCCATATTTCTCCAGTTAACCCGGTTCTGTGCTAGCTGCATCCACTTGACCCCTGCGAACTTCTTAATCTCATCCGCCCACCTGACCTTCTGCCGGCCCCTGCTACGCCTTCCTTCCCTTGGAATCCAGTTTGTTACCCTAAGCGACCATCGGTTATCCTCTCTTCGCACTACATGTCCTGCCCATGTCCATTTCTTCTTCTTAATTTCCACTAGAATGTCGGTAACTTGAGTTATTTCTCTGACCCACTCTGCACGCTTCCTATCTCTTAATGTTACCCCTACCATTTTTCGTTCCATAGCCCTCTGGGTAGCCCTCAACTTAAGTAGAACTCTCTTGGTTAGCCTCAACGCTTCAGCCCCATAGGTGAGTACAGGTAAGATGCAACTGTTGTATACTTTCCTCTTGAGCGATACCGGTAAGCTACTAGTCATAATCTGCGAGTGCTTGCCAAATGCGCTCCATCCCAACCTTATTCTTGTTGTTATTTTCCTTTCATGGTCTGGATCTGCGGTTACTACTTGTCCTAAGTAGACATATTCGCCTATTACTTCCAGTACTTCGCTACCTGCTGTTCCTTCCCAAAGCTTTTGCACATTATCGTAGTCTTCTGCATATTGATTTTAAAGCCTACCTTTCTACGTTTCCTGTCTAGGTCATCAATCATTATTTGCAGTTCATCGCCCGAGTTGCTTAGCAAGGCATTGTCATCAGAAAATCGCAGATTACTGATGTATTCTCCATCTGCCCTTATTCCTAACTGCTCCCATTCCAAGTCTCTGAATACTTCCTCTAAACAAGCTGTGAATAGTACTGGGGAGATTGTGTCTCCTTGACTAACACCTTTCTTTATGGGAATTTTGTTACTTTTTTTGTGCAGAACTATGGTTGCTGTGCAGCCACTATATATATATCTTCCAGCACTTTCACGTACGGCTCGTCTACCCCCTGATTTCGCAATGCCTCCATCACCGCCGAAGTTTCAGCTGAGCCAAATGCTTTTTCGCAATCAATGAATGCTATGTATAAGGGCTGGTTATATTCCGAGCATTTTTCTATCCCCTTAGTGATGGTATGGTAATTATCGATAGTAGAGTACCGTTTCCGAAACCCTGCTTGATCCTTTGCTTGATTGCAGTCTAAGGTTGTCCTGATTCCATTAGCGATTACATTAGCAAATACCTTATACGTAACAGACAGTAAGCTGATTGGTCTGTAATTTTTAAGGTCCTTAGAGTCCCCTTTCTTATGAATGAGGATAATGTTTGCATTCTTCCATGGTTCCAGTACCGTCGATGACACCAGGCACTGCGTTTACAGGGTGGCCAGTTTTTCTAGCATGATATCCCCCCCGTCCTTCAGCAAATCTGTAGTTATCTGATCCTCTCCAGCTGATACCTCTTTTCATAGTTTCTAGTGCTTTCTTGACCTCGTCCTTCGTCACTGGTGGAACGTCTGTTTTTCTCGACCGCCAATCTCATTACGGTCCTGACTACTTTGGCTACTGCAGAGATCTGAATAGAACTCCTCGGCTAATTTGACTATGTAGGCTATGTAGTCCATATTCGTGATCATGCTGTGTTTATTCTCATCTCCTAACCTGGCAAAGAAATCAGTATGGATACACCCCCCCTCTTCTACCATTACGGTAGGTGCAGAAATTATTGTAATCTAGTAATGCTAAGCTGGATTCTGAGTCACTGGTGTAGACTGTTCCGCAAAAATTGTTATTTTGTAACTTGGTGGTGACAATGCCGATGACAACAAATGAAGAGTCTTGGAGTTCACTGAAGAAACTTTACTGAGCTGACTTGCGCCTGCAAAAGAACTCAAGCGATCCGGTGACAGCGATAGCAACAATGCGCTCGGTGGTCATCAAACTAAGAATGCCCGGCCGTTGCACTCGTCAACGTCCAATTTAACGGCGGCGAGGAAACATCAAGATAAAGCCACAGACGCTGGCTAGCACGATCTCGAACATTGCAGAAAAGACATGCGAGTAGCCGGAATCTTTGTGGCACATCTCGACGCATCTTGCGCAACAAGAAACTGATAAAGCGGTGTCTCGCGACGACAAGCGTGAACAAACAAAGAATACAGAAACTATCTGTTCGCCGCAATCACAGTGATAAGGCCGCATGACGGCGGCGTTTGAAAAAAAAAGAAAAACAAATAAAAGGTTTGAAAGGTTCCCGGCAGTATCCCCCCCCCCCCCCCCCCGAACTACTCCGCGTTCTCTATCGACATTGAAGAACTGTATTATTCGGTTCCTCCCCAAGGACTTGTAAGTACTGTCAGCGAAAAGACCCAGTCCACTGGTGAAATCCGCTTTCAGAATGCAGCAGGTGTAAGCGTTGACAGTTTCAATTTGTAGCTGGAATGCAACCTTAACGCGACGGCTGTTTTATACGAAGGAAAGTTCTATATTCACAAGAAGGTATTGGTTCTTCTGTGGCACCTGTCAATTGCTGATATATTTATTTTGGTTGTGGGAGCCGACATCTGGCACCAGATTGATAATCCTCACGTAGTTTCCATACACAGGTACGTCGAAAAATTTCTTGGTTATTCTAAACAACATTTCACACAATGAGCTGGGTGATGTTGTCGCGAGGACCATGTTCTTGTTCGCAGACCACAGCCAGGGTCGCCGCTTCGCCAAAGAGGGCCCAAGAATGTGAACTCCAGTCCTCGAATATTAGGCTGGTAGTTTCTAAAGAAGGGTTCTGTTGGATGCATAATCCCCGTTCAAAGATCCCATTTGACAGAGCACATTCAAAGCTTGTGAAGAGGACGATCATTTCTAACTCCCTGCAAGCGGCTTTGAACAAATAATGCCCCCACATGGTTTCCTCAAGCGAGCAAGTTGAGCGGCTAAGAGATGCAGGATACCCACCGTTGATGATTTCTTCTGTGTGCGAAACCTTGCTTCAGAAATTTAAACAACGTCCCGATACCAGAGAACGCGTTTCGCGTAACTGTGTCATGGTAATACCATATATACACAACGTTTCGCGCAACATTAAGAGAGTAGCGAGCAGACATAACGTTCAGGTCGTATTCTCCGCTCCTTGAAAACTTTATAAACTTTGTGCTATATACAACAGAGAAAAACGACCGGCTTCTACAAGGAATCATCAGAAAAAAATCACCAGGTGTAGGACTCGTGTTGTGCACTAGGTTCCCCTAAGCTGCGGGCTCATATACATTGGACAAACTGGTTGTTTCAATCAGCGGGTAAACGAATACTGCGAAACCTGCGCAACGATGAAGGCAGCTTCCTGGTGGACCATTGTAAAATGTGCTTAAAGTGCCGTCCTGTATTTGAAAAAAACTATTTTCTCGAGTTTATGACTAGCAGCTTACCGGTATCGCTCAAGAGGAAAGTATACAACAGTTGCATCTTGTCTGTATACACCTAGAGGGCTGAAACGTGGAGGCTAACCAAGAGAGTTCTACTTAAGTTGAGGACAACCCAGAGGGCTATGGAACGAAAAATGGTAGGGGTAACATTAAGAGATAGAAAGCGTGCAGAGTGGGTCAGAGAGATAACTCAAGTTACCGACATTCTAGTAGAAATTAAGAAGAAGAAATGGACATGGGCAGGACATGTAGTGCGAAGAGAGGATAACAGATGGTCGCTGAGGGTAACAAACTGGATTCCAAGGGAAGGAAAGCGTAGCAGGGGGCGGCAGAAAGTTAGGTGGGCGGATGAGATTGAGAAGTTAGCAGGGGTCAAGTGGATGCAGCTAGCACAGAACCGAGTTAAGTGGAGAAATATGGGAGAGGCCTTCGCCCTGCAGTGGGTATAATCAGGCTGATGATGATGATTTTCTCGAGTAATTGAAAGGATAGAATCGAAAGAGAGATTATGGAAGTGTATTACAGTAAAAAAGAAGGAAACAGATGTGTGCGCAAGCCTTCCATTATGCTTAGCAGCGAGGAAGTGTCTTTCCTAGAAGGTTTTACATAGCTAATAGGTTGTTTTTGACGATGTACCGGTGTAAGCGCGGATTTTGTTTCGTCTTTTATACCATTTTCTTCTTTTATACTTTGGTCTCATCACTTAATTTTTCACTCCTTCCATGTTTCTTGTTGGTCATAGGCTATCAGTGCGCACGCGGGTATTTTTATCATATTTAAAGGTTTTTGTTTTGTTCATGGTTTTGTCTTTTATGCCTTTGACGCAGACGTTGGTCTAATTGCACATATTGTTTCACCTTTTTCTACGTTTCCTGTTGGTCATCATATATGACTTCTTATACGGTTGATAATTATTGTTTCAGATTTTGATGTTTCTGACTATGTCATGCCACGGCCGGTCTCGAGGGAGAGCGCGTTTCTCTCTTCTCTAACGGCCTCTCCAATGGGGTCTGTTTCCACCGCCCACCGCGCCTCGATGGGGTCGCCACCGCCCCACTGCTGCTCCTCCGCTACAGCCGTTCACGCGCAAGGGAAACGCGCGCTCGCTTTATGCTCTGCCCGCGTCAGTTGCAATCGGTAGGTCCTGATATTTCACCCCTTATGGCTTATAGGAAGAAGCCGTAATCAGCGTCTGATTTATCGTGTATGAGCAATAAAATAGTCAATAATGCGCGCACGCGCCTTCATCAGTGCTGTCGCGCACGGTCGAATGAAGTTTCGGGTGCACTTACATCAATACTTTTTGCCCCTAAATTTTTCACAAAACTATATGTAAGCTAAACATTTCGACAGATTTGCCTGTCTGGTTGGGTTGATAACTAAATAAGACTTGAAATTTCTCCAACCAACACTTTTATTTTATAAAACCCGACGTTTCGGAGCCGGCTCGGCTCCTTCTTCAGGGGTGCATGACGCGGGGCTGCGTGCAGCTATAAGTAAAGGAATGGTCGAGGGGGAGAAGAAGGTGGGGGGGGGGGAGAATGGGGAGGGGGTGGAATGTGTGTGAAAGGAATGAGAAGGAAGGAGGGGGGTTTAGACGAGTGAGGGTGCCGCAGGTGCAGGTGTGCTCGCTGGCGACTTTTTTCTTTTCTTCTGTGAAGTGGCCAGGAGAGAGCGAAGACCTTGCAAGTATACAGCAGGGAGGTTGCCTGTTGTCCGGTTGATGTTATTTGCGGTAGACTGTATGTGCCATGACTCGAGGAGGCGTCTTTTGCGGTAATTGGTCTCGGTCTCCAAGATGAACGTTTCTTCGAAATTTATTCTGTGGTCGGAATCTTCTGAATGTTCACCTATGGGGTTGCGTTCTCTTGAAAAATTTCGTACATCGTTCTTGTGTTGCCGAATTCTTTCTTTTAGGTTTTTTGTTTCGCCAATGTAGCTAGCATCACAGTCGGCGCAGGGAATTTTGTAGACAATGCCTTGGGCTCTTTCTCTTGGTGGTCGATCTTTGGGGAAGGGTAGCAGGCTCCCCAAAGTGTTTGAAGGCTTGTGCGCCACTCGAATTCTCTCTTTTCTAAGAATACGGGCGATGGTTTCGCTGGCGCCTCGGACATAGGGGACAGTGACGTACTTTTGAGATGTAGTTGTTTGCTGCTGGTTATTTTCTTCCCGGGGCCTGTCATTGCGTTTTTGGCGGCGAATGATTCTCCGGATAAATTTTTTTGGGTAGCCGTTCATGGTTAGTTCCTTGAATATTAAGCGTTTTTCGTTTGCTTTGTTGGGCTCTGTGGTGCAATGTGTTTCCACTCTTTGTAATAAGGTCTTCACAACTGACGCTTTATGCCATAAAGCGTCAGTTGTGAAGACCTTATTACAAAGAGTGGAAACACATTGCACCACAGAGCCCGACAAAGCAAACGAAAAACGCTTAATATTCAAGGAACTAACCATGAACGGCTACCCAAAAAAATTTATCCGGAGAATCATTCGCCGCCAAAAACGCAATGACAGGCCCCGGGAAGAAAATAACCAGCAGCAAACAACTACATCTCAAAAGTACGTCACTGTCCCCTATGTCCGAGGCGCCAGCGAAACCATCGCCCGTATTCTAAGAAAAGAGGGAATTCGAGTGGCGCACAAGCCTTCAAACACTTTGGGGAGCCTGCTACTCTTCCCTAAAGATCGACCACCAAGAGAAAGAGCCCAAGGCATTGTCTACAAAATTCCCTGCGCCGACTGTGATGCTAGCTACATTGGCGAAACAAAAAACCTAAAAGAAAGAATTCGGCAACACAAGAACGATGTACGAAATTTTTCAAGAGAACGCTACCCCATAGCTGAACATTCAGAAGATTCCGACCACAGAATAAATTTCGAAGAAACGTTCATCTTGGAGACCGAGACCAATTACCGCAAAAGACGCCTCCTCGAGTCATGGCACATACAGTCTACCGCAAATAACATCAGAGTGTAGTTGAGTCTAATTGGAGTAGACTCCCCGCACCACTAATGTATCGAGGGTAGAGAGAAAGATGAGAAAAATAGGATACAAAAATAAATAAATGACAGATTGTCAAAAGGAAATAAATTAAAATAAATGTAGGAAAGATTGGGATTGTGAGGAGGAAATGTGAGGTGGCACCATCTAACGTCCACGGCCAAGGGAACGAACAGGGATCAGCGGGCATTTATTCAAATAATAGAGAAAAAAAAAATTTCTTCTTCATTGTCTTCTGATCTTGTATTTCCCTTTCGAAGACGGCCTTTTCCTAATCTTCACGTCTTCCTGTCTTGTTTTCTTTCTTCTTGATCTTGTGCTTTTCCTCTTTGCTTCTGTTCAGTTGTTCTCATTATAACATTCCTCTTCTACGTTGTGTTTTCGGACTTTGTCATCTTTGACTTCTTTCGATAACTTCTTTTGTTGTCTGTTTATTGTTCTATAGTTGTTCTGTTGTTTGTGTTGTTTGTATAGGTTTTGCCACCTCCGAAGCATGCTCGCCCCTCGCCAAAGGCCGCAGGGGTAACTTCTGGTGCCAAAACTGTGCCTAATCATATGATTTTTCCAATATTATCTCTACCATTTCGTTGATAACATTCATGTTGTTTTCTGTTTTTAATATTTCTGGTTTTCGTTTCACTGGATTTTGCCCTACGAGTTTCTCTAATTTTTTCCTTTGTTCCTCTGTCAGTAAACAGTCTTCTAAATAATGATCAAAATTTGTAGGTATTTTGCCACATGAACATCTGGTGTTATCGCTTATATTAAATCTGGCTAAATAAAATGGAAATCTACCATGTCCTGTTATTGCTTGAGATTGGTAGTGATCGGTTGGAAAATGTCCCGGAATATGTTTAACATTTTTGATCCAATCATAAGTATATGTATCTTTACCATCTTTGTTCCATATGATATTCCATTTTTCTAGTATTTTTTTTTTTTTAATTGTTTTTTGATGAATTGCTTTGTGATGGGGACAGCTATTTCATCCCCCTTATCCCAAGCTCCTTTTGCTAGTTCGTCTGCTTTGTCGTTACCTTCATTTCCACTATGTCCTCTTATGTATGTCAAAAATATCTTTGATGTTTTGTTTTTTAGTAATTGATGCTTTATTTCTTGAACAAAAGGATTGTTACTATTTGGATTATTGAGTGATTTTAGAGTACTGAGGCTATCTGTTATTATTTGGTAAGTTTTTCCGTCCTTTTTATTGTTGATATACTGTACTGCCTCTTTGATTGCAACTGTCTCTGCTACAAAGTTGTTACTATAACTGGGGAGTTTAAATTGTTTGTACTCTAACATTATCCCTGATTTATCAAATACTACGAATGCTGCACCATTTTTTACTTGCATTACGTTTCCTTCTGCATCTTTGTTTTGAGTTTGAGATCCATCTGTAAAAATGTTGATATCTGTTTCAGTAATTTCTTCTTGGAATTCAAATTTCGGTCTTTCTGATGGGTGATATTCCCATATATCATGCTTATCTACTATTTCTTCACTTGCTATTTCCATAGTTTCCCATTTGAACAGTTTCTCCTTCTGCATGATTAAATATAGTTCGTTTTCTTGTTCTATTTTTAAGGTAACGGGAGGAATTCCTGCTAGTATATTAAGAGCTACATTTGGAGTTGTTCGATAGGCCTTTGTTATTAGAATTAATGGAATTCTTTGAATGACGCCTAGTTTCCTTTTGTTATAAACTCTCCCATCATACCAAACTGGGGATGCATATACTATTTGTCGCTCAATTGCTTGTAAATAAATTTTCCGTAATATCTCTTTTTTGATTCCTTTTCTCACTCCTGTGAACCTAATTAAATTTTTTGTTAAGGTTTGAACTTTATCTTGTATATATTTTAAGTGTGGTAAAAATGACATTTTCCTGTCAAATATTACCCCCAATATTTTAAGTTCTGTTACTACTTTGAGTTTTGCAGCATCCATTTTTATATTTGGTGGATGTGTGCCATAATCTTTACCTATTGTGAGTACCTTTGATTTTTCCGGATTAAATTTCAAGTAATGCGTAGTTCCATACTCATGTATTCTCTCTAAGATATCATTTGCTTTCTTTTCTAAGTCTCTTCTTGATTTGTATTTGATTGTAACGATAATGTCATCTGCAAAAGCTTGCAGATGTGTTTCCGGTGGTTTTTGTATATTGAATATACCATTAAGAGTTAAATTCCAATAAAGGGGACTTAATGGAGAACCCTGAGGTGATCCTGTATCTAAATCTCTTTCTATGTTTCCAGTTTCAGTTTCGTATATGATTTTCCGTTGTCTTAACATACTGTCAGTTACTTTTATTAAATTGTTATAGCATTTCAGTAATTTTAGCTTTCCTGTTACAATTGTTGGTTTGATAGAGTTAAATGCGTTTTTAATGTCTAAAGAAACTATTGCTATGCCGAGGTGATCGAGTTTTGCTTCAGTTATTTTCTTTTTGATTTCCTTTAATGCTGTTGTGGTTGATGTTCTATGTTTAAATCCGTATTGATATTTTTCAAATAGGTGATTTTTATGAAGGTAATGATAAATTCTGTCTTTAATCAGCTTTTCGAATACTTTGCCTAGAATTGAATTTATTGCTATAGCGCGATATTTCTCTATTCCTATTCTTTTTTGGAAATCTCCTTTTGGTATTAATACAATTTTGGACGTTCTCCATTTCTTAGGAAAGTATCCTAGCTTTAAGCAGGAATTAAATAGGTTATTAAAGTATTTGCTTTGTGTTTTATATAATGTTTGTACGAAGGTAGTGTTGATTTTGTCAGGACCTGGAGTGACATTAGTTCTTAGGTTTTTTATTACACCTTCTATCTCTGTTGCAGTGAACTCTTTGTCATCTATCAAATTGTTGCAGTCTAAGTCATCCGTTCCATCTGCGTGATCTTCTGTCTGGTTCTTTTCGTTTCTTCCTGTTTCAAATAAAGCATCCAAAATGTATTCAATTGTTTCCGTAAAAGTGTTTGTTTGTTGTCCATCTGGTTTTACTAGACTTTGAATCTGAAGTGGAATTTTCAATTGTTTTCTCGCTATTTTATACGGGAGTGTAAACGGGTTTTTCTCAATTTTTTGACAAAGTCTGTCCCAACTTTTATCTTTCGCATCTTGTAACATATTATTATACACTGTGTGTTCTCTATAGTATTCTTTTTTTTTAAATTTGCCTCAGTTCACCTTTTGTTCTCTGATATCTTCTCCTCATGGCTCTTATTCTTTTCCTTTCTACTTCGAGGTCAACTGACCACCATGAATTTAGTTTATGCTTACTGTCTTTTAGTTTCGTTTTATATTTATTTTGTAGTGTTTCAATTTTTTCGTATAATTCTTCGACGTTATTATCAATTTCTTCTGGGGTTTCGAGTTCAAATGTTTCGTTAAACCATTTATCTTTGCTTAAGTGTTCAAGAATTTTTTGATTTGCTTTTAAGGTTAAGTGATATTTTTCAGGTTGATTAACATTCGAGATTGTTGTTTGTATATAACGATGATCACTATAATTTATCTCTTTCAATACTTCCCATTTACTTACTTCTGTTTGAAACTGTTCGTTAACTATTGTTATATCAATCCAACCTTTTGCTCTCGATGTTTTGAAAGTTGGTGGTGAATCTCTTTCATTTAATATGACGAGGCTGTTCCTGATAATGAATTCCAGTATTTCTTCGCCTTTATTGTCATTTTCTCTGCTACCCCATACTGTATTTTTTGCATTAAAATCGCCCATTATGATTATGTTTTCTTGCTGGAATTTCACTATTTCTGTCTCCAAAGTATTAATAACTGGAATTATGTCGTCATTCGGTGGGCAATAGCAATTGAATATTATAATTGATTTATTCTCTTTTGTGATTCTAGCTATTATTATGTTACTGGTGGTTTTGATTGGAAAAATCTGTACATTCTCATCATGAATAATTATTGCAGTTTTCGGATTATCTGTGGATGCTATAATTTTTTGTTTGATGGGGAATGGTATTATTTGATTATTGTAATGATATGGCTCTTGAATTACTGAAATATTGTGGTGATTTTCATCATTAAAATCTTTAAGTGCTTGATTTGCCTTGAATGCACGTGCTAGATTAACCTGTATAATTTTTAGCATATTGCTGTCATTTGTTACTTGCACTGTTTTATTTGATAGTTGAGTTTGTTGTGATGTGTTTTTAGTATTAGAGTAGCCTGCTACCGATGTATTCTGTGCCATGTTGTTGACGAGATTTTTATGCAAGTCTTTGAATTATTCTTGCTTTCTCTTCTTCCTTTTTCTTCAGGTATACCGGACATGCGTATGAAAGCATAGAGTGGTGGACCTTTTCTGCCGGCACTCCTGCCTTGTGACACACTGGACAAAATGCCTGGAGTTCACATTCTCGGCTCTGATGCCCGTGTTGCCCACAGTTGTTGCATCTTGGGTCTTCTTGACATCCAAATGATCCATGATTGTGCGTTGCACATTTAAGACCCCTGTTAACGATGATGTTGTCAAAAACAGGTGTTCTAACCCAGCCAAGATTCAATGTGCGCCTGTCTCGGAGTTCTTCGTATCCATTCTTGTTTACCGCTAGAATGACCGTAGTGCCGTTGCGACCCTGGTACTGCTCTTTCAGTTCGATGTCTTCAGGGTTGCACTTGAGGTCATTCTGAAAGATGAGTTTGTCTACGACTTCTTCCTGTGGTATGTCTTTGTCGATGCCAACGAGCTTAAGCTCAAGTCGGCGACCCTTGGGCTTCTTTATGTCCAAATTCTTTAACTTTTCTTTTTCTTCGATGTAGCTTTTCAACCGATCAATGGAATCGGCATCTGTTGATGTGATGATCACTCCTTCTTTGCCTGGCCGCAATGTGGTGTCCTTTATCTTTAGCTCCGTTGGATCGATTTCCTTCTTTAGAACGTCCATGATTTTTTCCTTCGTCAAGGTTTTCGACGTGACGATTACTGCCGTTGTTTCTTTCCTTTTCATTTCTGGCTTTTCCACGGGTTTTTGTATCGCCTCTGCATAACTCTGAGGGGAAGTTGGTCGTTGAAGCCCTGCAATCTGTCCTTTTAGAAATTGGTTTTCATGTGTTGCTTCAAGCAACATAGACTTCAGTTTTGATACTTCTGTCAAGACAACATCGAGTAGGCTTGCTGCTGTCTCATCTCCCTCTGATATGACCGAAATCCTACAAAGGGCTCTCATGATGGATTGATCACTTTTTGCCATTTTTTTTGTAATGGACTTTATGTCTTCTCTCCATGGGGTAATTGATGGATCTTCTTTGTCGCTTGCGCCGCTTGCGACGCTTGCATTACTTCTCCCAGGAGTTTCGGCTCGAATTGGTGAGTTGTTGGGAGGCTCATGTAGCTTTTCTTGATTCAGTGGCTGCTCGTCTTCTCCAGACCTCCATTGTTGGTCATTCTGTTCCTCATTATCCTCTTCGTTTGGCTCGTTGTCCTCTTCGTTTGAGTTTTTTGCGAGTTGTTGGCTCTCTTTTTTTCCTTTTTTCCGTTGTTCAATACTTGATGTTGTCCTTTCTTGATCTTTTTCCTCTTGATATGAAGAGGTGTCCCTTCTTCTTTGTTTGGTAGTTTTCTTGGTCTTCTTCTTTTTACGTTCTCGTTTTGAGTTTTGCGGTTCCATCGTATCTGTCAGGCTGTCGGTGCTTGAGTAGAGAAACTCTTCTCTCCTACTCATTGCGTATTTTTGAGCGGTGCTCCCACGATGTCGTGTCTTCCTTCAAGTTTCTGTTCTTCTGATTGGCTTGTCCTCAGTATCCTCAAGACTGCTTCAAAGAGCCCGTTTTCCAGCTCTGGGACAAAATTCTTTCTTTTCCTTTTTTCCTTTTTTTTTTCCTTCTTTCTTCTTTCCTTCCTTTTCTTTCCCGAATTCAGTCAAATCCGCAAATAACATCAACCGGACAACAGGCAACCTCCCTGCTGTATACTTGCAAGGTCTTCGCTCTCTCCTGGCCACTTCACAGAAGAAAAGAAAAAAGTCGCCAGCGAGCACACCTGCACCTGCGGCACCCTCACTCGTCTAAACCCCCCTCCTTCCTTCTCATTCCTTTCACACACATTCCACCCCCTCCCCATTCTCCCCCCCCCCCCACCTTCTTCTCCCCCTCGACCATTCCTTTACTTATAGCTGCACGCAGCCCCGCGTCATGCACCCCTGAAGAAGGAGCCGAGCCGGCTCCGAAACGTCGGGTTTTATAAAATAAAAGTGTTGGTTGGAGAAATTTCAAGTCTTATTTAAAACTATATGTACCATTTTATGCAGTGTGCCTTTGAAAGCTGTAAGCAGGTATAGCGCGACCTGACGCTAGCATGGCAGACTATTCGGTGGATATTCTGTCAACCGCTGCCGTTTATTCGTTTAAAGCAAAAGAGGCACTGACGAAAATTCATAGCACGTCTCGGATTCAGAGTAAGGAACAAAAATTTACGCATACAGTTAAAATTTCAGTTGTCTAGTGAAGTGGGCTGTTCTAGCTTCGTTTAAAACAAAACAAAAGAAGATGTATACGTAGTCTCGCGACTGACGCACACGTAGACAGTCGTATTCAGTTTAATACAGTGATAAAAAACAACATTTAATCAAGGAAATGGGCATAAGCGGATACGCATAATTGAAAAGAGCGGCAAGCAATAAAAAAAGATGTCTTTCAAAGTTAACAGATTGCACTCATTCATCAAAACGATACATGCGGCTAGAAAATTAGTCTCAAAATCTTTCTGGACGGTTTGTGCACATAAAGAGCTGGCCTTTCTTTCCTGTCTGTCACTTTGTTAGCATAAGTGACAAAATTATTTTCATCTTCGGTGACCTCGATGGTTTCTCATCTAGCGCTGAAAGACGGTTTTCTATTGATGCTGTAATGTTTGCCTTGAAGAAGCTAGAAGAAGAACTGCTCATTCAATTTTTTTATTCATCTTCTTGTACAGGCTTGGGAAAAAATTCAGATTAAAATGAACAGAAGTAGCTACCATGCCGCAATACATGTCATATGCTTGTCAAACGTTTGCTGAGCGACAGTGTTTTTTTAATATAAAGACTCCATTCACGTGTGTGGCACGTTGACAGGATGCCGCTGCAGCATGTACCTTCTGTAATCTTTCATTTAGGGGCTGCACTCACCACGGAACCCGCGGGCGACAGCGCGAAACCAGGCAAAAGCCACCCGCCGCCACTGAAGCAGATGCGGAGCGAACAGTGAGCAGGTCGCGCCGCTTGCGGCGGCGGAGAGCGTGACTCAAGGAGAAAAATTCTCGTTGTTCACGCGGCGATTGAGAAGGCCGTAAGAAAGAGCGCGCGCTCGAGACCAGCCGTGGTCATGCTTGATTTCTTAGTGTGCTGGTGTAGAGCGAAGGAAAAAAAATGTCCGTTGTTTTCTTCCTGATAACTTCGTTAATTATTGATTAGATGGTTGTTATCGTCTTCCTTCTTCTGTAGATCTGATGTATTGCGTCAGCTGTTTCTCCGCGAGCATGCGATAGATGTGTGATTTGCATGTGTGATACTGCCTGGTTGGCTACGACAGGTTTCATGCGAAATAAAATTCAATTGTTAGTGGCGCTATAGTCCTGTCATTCATGTGACTTCTTTGTCTTCGTCCCTCGCGCCGTATTTTTTTTTTGTTCACAACGTACCATCTAGACCAAACAAGAGTTCTACTTGGAAGAACCGGAAGTGGACACGGAAAAGCCCTACGAGGAGACTAAAAATGAAATTGACTTCATACCCTGTTCTAATCCTGGCATTGTGCAGGGTATAGAGGTAATCAGAAAAGTGCCATACAGGGACCACATAATGTTGATGTGTCGAATTATTCTAGACTTGAAGAGGTAACGGAACAATTAGTACTGAAGAAGTAAATGAACAAATTAGTGGTAACGAAAAAAGTAGAATTCAGGCTCTCGCTGAACATTAGGTATTCAGTCTTAACTGAGGATGCCGACCTTAGCCTAGAAGCCATGAAAATAATTTCAGAGTTATCAATAATGAATGCGCGAAAAACTAGGTGGTACGATAGATAGAGAGAGAACACCGGTGAACCTTCTAAGGAGACAAAACATTTGATTTAGAAACACTAAAGTATGAAAGCCTCCAACAGAAAAGAAAGGATAGAACTGGCAGAGATATTAAAGTTATTCAACAAGCGCAAGGTGGCCGACCTGAGGACATGGGGAAAATTGAGCATGCTCTAAAGAACGAGCGTAGCTTTAAAGCGTTGATGAGAAGATGAGCTTTTATTTTTAAGGAATAACAGCGCGGGGACGAGGGGCAAGGAAGAAGACATCACCTGCGCTGAACTTCGCTTCTTCCTTGCCCTTCCTGCGCTTCTTCCTTGTCCTTCGTCTCCGCGCTGTTATTCCTTAAAAATATGTACCAACTAGCTCAACTTTCCGTGTTATTGAGAAGATGGGCGTAGGCAAAAATTAGATGTATGCGCTAAATGACAAGGCTTGCGACGTCGTATACCGATATAGACAAGATAATCAAGGTATAGTCGAGGGGTTCTATACCGACTTATCCAGTATCCAAAGTAGTCACTACAATAATAACTTTGGCAATAGTGAAGAGCAATCAGTGATGAAGTACGAGGTTACGAAAACTTTCAAAGCTATGAAATGTTGGAAAGCAGTTGAACGATGCTCAGCAGGCAAAAACCTGCGGAACCAAACATGCTACGGAATTCCCACTGACTTTTGGCAAGTGCTATATTGTGCAAACAGGCCAGCGTTTGAATGAAAGGCTGCTCAAGCACCGTACTACATTCGCAGCTCTGATGGCCGGCGGCCACTTTGCGGCACATTGCCGCCAATTACGTCATTGCGCTAGCTGTGTCAGCTTTGCAATTCCAAAGAGCTTTTAGTTCAGTGTACGTGCCGTCGACATAAGCTACGAACATTGTGATGCTGCCGGATAAAACTGTTTGTCTTCACAACCTCGTGATTAGTGCGTCGGAGACGTCGCTTGCACTAAGTAGAGCACAGATGGCTGGTGGCAATGCATCTGTTTGTTTCGATGCTTTCCGACAACCTAGGTGTCCCATAGAACCGAGAATGGAGAGGGCTTGCTGTTATACTCTGGGCGACTGGGGCCCGCCGCAATGTTCTTGCAGACATGAGTCGTCGTCTTGCTAGCTGCGCAGTCGGAAAAACGGGATTTTCGACAATAATGACTCTAGAACCCCACATCTGTACCACTGAAGTTGGCCGCCGCCTGAGGCGGTAACCTCACTGATGCTGCCGCCGTCATGACGTTCCGATGTTGAACGCGTGAACTATTCAGGACTCTCGCCCTTATTCAGGTGTCAGCCAAAATTACATCTCATGCTTCACGCGTGGCATGTAAACATTAGGCGTGCACATGCTATGGTTGCGCCACGCCCTCCGTGCTTGGCGGCAAGAGCAAAGCTCACACACCAACAACATTCTTGCATCGCGATTGTGGCTGCGATTAGCTTCTTGTTTATCGCATCGATAAAATATCGGCCGAACAAGTTTAGCTTGTAACAAACAACCGAGCGAAGATAGCAAACGGAAACGACAGAGCAGCGCCTCTGTGATATTCCCGAGCAGAAACTTTTACTGGGAACCAATGTTTTTTATAGTTTCTCGTAGTCATTGCTGTGAAAAAAAAAAAAAAAAAAACGTTTTTAAGGACGTTAAATGCCACGCGTTCTCTGGAGTGAGCAGAATATCACGCCGTCGTAAAAAATGCCCAAACTTACAACATTTTTCACTTCTAACAATCTTGGGGAAAGTAGGATGCGGTATCTCAAATTTCACTGTGTTACCGCTTCGTACGGGAAGGGACAAGTGCAGGCTTCCATTTTTCCCACTACTATCCAAGCACTTGCGACGAAAGTTGACAACATTCGAACTAAAACTGGCGTACGGCTTTCCGACAGAATGAGCTGTAAACCCTCAAGCATATACTTACCAGAGACTCCACAAGGTTGACCCTACTCTGCCGCATGGAGTGCAGTTGGGACACAAGGTTGACCTCCCCCTCAGCTTCAGCCTGGGCCAGCATGCTGTCCACCAGGATCAGGGTGCCTGTGCGACCGATTCCGCCGCTTTTCGAAAGGAAATAAAAAATGCAAGCAAACGCTTACAGTGAGTGAGTACACTTAGAATATGGCAATAATGGCATATGAGTATACATTGAGAATGCCATGGAAGATGCTTATGAAAGCATTCAGGATATGAAATATGAAATTTATGAGGCCATATATTGCTGAACGGTTGATATCAAGAGCTCCAAAGATTGCGGGTACACAAATGAGAATAGTTTACATGTATAGATTTCGAAATATATGCTTAGAAAATGAAAATGAACTGGTATACATATATGGTGCCTACAATACCTGATTTCACCTGCATGACATCAATGCTTACAGCAAGAGCTTGGTGAGTCGAGCAGGAGAAAAAAAACATGTGTTGTATTTGCATTGCTCCCTCTTTCCAGGGTCACCGTACCTGTCCTGCATGTCCGCTAGAGCAGCTGGCGCTGGTCTTGCGGATGGATGCTGGAGAGAGCGGTCTCAGGAAAAATAAGGGTTTCTCAGTCGCCACCGCTATTTGCTCGGCCCGCTTTATCAGGCGGCGCTGATTCGTTGACTCGGTGTCAGCACCGAGCCAGGAGGACGGAATGGGGAGATTTACGGGTGGAACGGCTGGTGTCGTATAGGCCCAAACTGAACTCTGTAGTGTAGCTCTACATTGTTGGAAGCTGGGACATTTCTGTGGGTAGCGGGTGGGGGAGAACAAGTTATTGTGGTTAGCATAATTCTGAGTGGATAGCTGACGCCATGCCACAGCTTCGGCCTTGGTGAGCGTTCAGGGTGGCAGGTTCTTCTTTGTGTGTGGTAATATTGCGTGACGGATATGTAAGAGCCGCGCCTTCTGTTTCTACTTCACCCTCTTTGAAAGCGGCCGGAAAGTTGTGGCTCGGGACATTCTCGTCGCCAGGAAGGGAGGCTTGGAACATACTGCACGCTGGAAGCCTGCAAACATATTGCTTTTTTGCGAAGGCACAGCTTCAGAATTGTAATTATGTATGTCAGGCTGAATTCTTCATGTCATCATCATCATCCTTCTCAGCCTGACTATACCCACTGTAGGTCGAAAGCCTCTCCCATATTCCCGGTCCTGTGCGAGCTGCATCCACTTGACCTCTGCGAACTTCTTAATCTCATCCACCCACATAATTTTCTGCCGCCCCCTGCTACCCTTTCCTTCCCTTGGAATCCAGTTTGTTGCACCAAGCGACCATCTGTTATCCTTTCTTCGCACTACATGTCCTGCCCATGCCCATTTCTTCTTCTTAATTTCCACTAGAATGTCAGTGGGAGACCCACTCAGCACGTTTCCTATCTCTTCCCGCTATAACTATCATTTTACTTTACATAGTCCTCTGCGTTGCCCTGAACTGAAATGGAACTCTTTTTGCAAGCTTCCACGTTTCAGCCCCATAGGTGAGTACAGGCAAGATGCAACTGTTGTATACTTTCCTCTTGAGCGATACCGGTAAGCTGCTAGCCATAATCTGCGAGTGCTTGCCAAATTCGCTCCATCCCAATCTTATTCTTGTTATTTCCTTTTCATGGTCCGGATCTGCAGTTACTACCTGCCCAAAATAGGTATATTTGCCTACTACTTCCAGTGCTTCGCTACCTCACATAAACTGCTGTTCCTTCCCTAGGCAATTAAACATTATCTTAGTCTTCTGCATATTGATTTTCAAGCCTATTGTTTTACTTTTTCTGTCTAGGTCATCAATCCTTCTTTGCAGTTTATCTCCTGAGTTACTTAGCAACGCAATGGCATCAGCAAATCGCAGGTTACTGAGGTATTCTCCATGTACCCTTATCCCTAACTGCTCTCATTCCAAGTCTCTGAATACTTCCTCTATACAAGCTGTGAATAGTACTGGGGAGATCGTGTTTCCATGCCTAACAACTTTCTTGGCGGGAATTTTGTTACTTTCTTTATGCAGAACTATGGTTGCTGTGCATCCTATATATATATATATCTTCGAGCACTTTCACGTGCGGCTCGTTTATAGCCTGATTTCGTAATGCCTGTATGACAGCCGAGGTTTCTACTGAGTCAAATGCTTTTCCATAATCAATGAATGCTGTGTATATGGTCTGAATATATTCCGAGCATTTTTCTATCAGCTGATTGAGGGTATGGATATGATCGATAGTCGAGTATCCTTTCCAAAAACCTGCGTGATATTTTGCTTGGTTGCAGTCTAAAGTTGCTCTGATTCTAATAGCGATTACTTTGGTAAATACTTTATACGTAACAGGCAGTAAGCTAATTGGTCTGTAATTTTTCAAGTCCTAAGCGTCCCCTTTCTTATGAATTAAGATATTGTTTGCGTTTTTCCATGGTTCCGGTATCGTCGATGACACCACACATTGTGTATACATGGTGGCCAGTTTTTCCAGCCCGATATCCCTCACCGTCCTTTAAAAAATATATAGTTACCCGATCCCCTCCAGCTGCTTTTCACCTTTTGATAGGTTCTAATACTTTCTAATGAAGCAAGAGAGTTCCAGAAACCCATTTACTTCTGCTTTATTGATTATGCGAAAGCGTTTGACTGCGTAGATCACAGCATATTGTGGCAAGCTCTCCAAGAGATGGGAGTTTCAATTCACCTCATCTGTCTCCTCAGGAACCTTTATGAAGGGCAAGAGGCCACAGTCAGAACTGGGCATGGTCTTACTGATTGGTTTCCGATTGAGAAAGGGGTGAGGCAAGGCTGCATACTGTCGCCCTGCCTATTTAACCTATATGCAGAGTGCATCATGAGGAAGGCCGGTCTGGACGAGTCTTCAGCTGGAGTGAAGATTGCTGGAAAACGTATCAACAACCTTAGATATGCGGATGATACCACCTTAATGGCAGAAAGTGAAGTGGAACTCAAGAGACTTCTGATGCGCGTACAAGAAGAGAGTGAGAAGTTTGGGCTTAAACTGAACATTAAAAAGACGAAGATCATGGCGTCTTGCCCTATCAAGTCCTGGAGCATCAATGGACAAGAAGTGGAAGCTGTGACAGATTTTCTGTTCTTGGGCGCCAAGATTACCTCGGAAGGAGACTGCAGCCATGAAATTAGGAGACGCCTGCTTCTGGGAAAGAGAGCAATGGTTAGCCTTGACCGCCTAGTAAAGAGCAGAGACATTAGTCTGCCAACCAAGATCCGTATAACCCGTGCTATGGTCTTTCCAGTTGTGATGTATGGATGCGAGAGTTGGACTGTGAAAAAGGCTGACCGCCGAAGAATTGGCGCGTTTGAATTGTGGTGCTGGCGAAGACTCTTAAGAGTTCCTTGGACTGCCAGAAGATCAAATCAGTCGATATTGTCGACCATAAACCCTGACTGCTCATTGGAGGGTCAAATTCTAAAGTTAAAGCTCAGCTACTTTGGTCATCTGATGAGAAGAGAGGAGTCGCTGGAGAAAGATTTGATGTTCGGAAAGGTTGAGGGTCGCCGGAGAAGGGGTAGGCAGCGAACGCGATGGTTAGATGGCATTCTCGAGGCATTGCAGATGAAGCTATGTGATGTTAAGAAGATAGTGAGAGACCGGAAAGCGTGGCGTGACATGGTCCATAGGGTCACGAAGAGTCGGACACGACTGAACGCCTGAACTGAACTGAATACTTTCTTAGCTTCGTCCTTCGTCACTGGCGGAACGTCTGTCTGCTTTTACCGATCACCAATCTCATTATTGTCGTGACTTTGTTGGATGCTGTAGAGATCAGTATAGAACTCCTCGGCTACTTTGACTATCTTGTCCATATTTGTGATGACATTGCCCGCTTTGTCCCTTAGCACATACATCTGATTTTTGCCTATGCCGAATTTCTTCTTCATCGCTTTAAGGCTTCCCCCGTTCTTTACAGCATGTTCATTGTTCTCCGTGTTATACTTCCTTATATCGGCCACTTCTTTGATATCTCTGCCAATTCTATCTGGTCTGTTGGATTGGAAAATTTTACCTTTTTGCGTTTCTTAATCAAATCCTTCGTCTCCTTAGACAGCCTACCGGTATCCTCTCTAACTATCCTACCGTCTACGTCTACGGCGCACTCAGTAACGATATCTCTGAAATTATTGTTCATTGCTTCTAGAGTAATTTCGCTATTCTCTGCTCGAGCTAAATATCTATTCTGCAGCAAGATCCTGAACCCTTCTGCCCTCCCCCTCACCGCAAATTCGTTGATAAATTTCTTTCTTACTAATCTCTTTCGTTCCCTTTTCAGATTTAGACTAATTCGAGACCTTACTATCCTGTGGTCACTGCAGCGCACCTTCCCGTCATGTGTACCCGTATAAAAGCGAGTGCTATCGCGGTCTATTCAGCTGATTACCCAAACGGAGGTTGTAATTATAACTGAGTGGCGTTAGTACCTGTGATCGGTAGGCCCATAGCATCTCTGCCAGATGGATATTTTGCATTGTCGACATAAAAGACTCTTTTTCACTACGGCTTTGGCGCAGGCGTGCCTTGACCCTTTGCTGATCTACGGCCAATGCGGAGCTGCGGGTGGCTGTTTTGTTGAAAGCGCTTAGTCTTAAGTATTTAGCACGAGAATACGACGGACGGACTCCGGTTATTTCTTGTTTAGATGACAGCAACCCACTGCCACGAGGCTATGGAAGCGTTATCAGAGAATTTGAAAAAGGCGGAAAACTGGCTTTCAACGTTCAGACATGACATAGTTGCACGAAATAGGCACACACACACGCACGCACGCACACAAACACACACACACGCACACACAAGACAGGACGAGCGCAAATTACCAACGGGCTAATTAACGCGCAATACGAATTAGCCCATTGTTGTGATTTGCAAGGACGAATGAATAATACCTGGCAAGCATGAGGCAGCAATGGTGAGGAAAACATATGCAGCACCAACTCGCCCCTCAAGCTGTTCTTTTTAGGAAAACCTTAAATTACGCGTTGCAGGATCTTTTCGCCTTGAGAAAATTTGCGACGATGAAGGCACGGATAGCTCCCTGTCGCCATAGTCATCATCTTCGTCAACCGGACTATATTCATTGTAGGGCGAAGGCCTCTCCCATTATTCTCGAATTAATCTGGTCCTGTGCCAGCTGCATCCACTTTACCCTTGCGAACTTCTTAACCTCATCAACCTACCTAATCTTCTGCCGCCCCCTGCTACACTTTCCTTCCATTGGAATCCACTTGCTTACTATTAGAGACTATTGCTTATCCTCTCTTCACGCTACATGTCCTTCTGAATTTTGTGTGGGCGAGTCGCTGAAGCATCGCGCAGAACAGGAGCGCAAAAAAGTCAGGACACAAGGAACACATAGTAACAGGACTAGTGCAGAATACCAACTGAATTTTTATTGAAAAACAGGCCGTAATTTATACCTCTAATCACAAAAGACCAGTAATCTAGAAGCACAGCATAATCATTGCCAGTACGAAAGTCAACTTATTAACCGGCGAATTTCGGGGGCAATCAACAGACACTAAGGAGAATTTAAAAGATTAGACAACCAGCAGTTCCGAGTTATCATCAAAGCAAAAGCAGAGTGAGAACAACGGTCAAAGATGAGTCACACAACAGAAATCACTAAACAGAAACAAAAAGAAGTGTAAACGGTTAAAAAAAATAAAGAAATAAACAAAAATAAATAAATAAAGCAGAGTCGGAACGTCATAGCAAAAGCATTGTCGGAACATCATAGCAAAAGCAGAGTCGGAGCATCGTAGCAAAGGCAGAGTCGTAACATCGCAGCAAAGCAGAGTCAGCACAGTAAAACCATAAAAAGAAAAACAAATGGATACCTTAGGCAAATCTTCACATAACTTCGCGAAGGCAAGGTGAGTAGAAAAAAAATAAAAAAAAGAGAAAGGACCACATAAAAACGTAGGCACATCCCCGCCTTAAAAACAAAACCAAATCATTTAAATTGATCAGTCCAAAAAGGCAATTTATTTTTGTGACAAGCGAATTAACGGAGTGCTGAGGCACCACTCTCCACCCATGTACATCAGCCAGGCCTCCCTTTCATGCTGGTCTTTTGCACGTGCCCTTAACTCTGATTAATCGTTCACATTTAAAATCGCACTCAGGCCCACAATCAAAATCACAACCACATTTTTTACATTTCTTGCAGTGATCGGCAAGATGGCCGCCTGCATTGTTGTCCACACACCTCCTATGCTCTCTTATTCTGTCATTATTACATCGGCCAGTCCGGCCGATATAGGAACTGGCACATAGCAACAGAATCTCGTAAACCACACCATTTGCAAAAGCTGAAGCTTTCAACGCATGTTTTTTGTACAATCTTTAAGCTTTTCCTTTTTCTATCGAAAAAAGCTGCATATGCCAGACATTTTCCATTGCGCCGACAAAAGCAAGTTCACCTTGTAACGCTTTGCTATTGTCTTGAGATTGTGTGAAAGCTTGTGGAAGTACGGCATCACGTGCACCGGTTGCCTTCCTTTGTCGCGTTGGCGTGGATTATTGCCTTTCAGTTTCTGTAAAAGGCTCTCACAAACGCTAGAAATTAGATTGGCTGCATAGCCTGCTCCCTCTAGTCGTTCGACCTGCGCATTGAAACTATCCTTCTGACAATGCTCACAGCTTTTTGTGAAAGCTGCACGAAGGCTTTTGGAAAACATGCCTCGCTTCACCAGCTTAGAGTGGGCGCTGTTAAACGGAAGTGGTGCTTTTCGTGACCGCGGGCTGTAGAACCAACTTAGGTGGCTCTGAGAAGCACATAGGCATAAATCTAGATATACTGAATCCTGTCATTTTCAGCTGCTTCCCAAGTGAAAGTGAGGCAACCTGACAATGTTTTGAAAACATGCAAGATGACGGGATGCGAAGAGAGGATACCGATGATCGCTTAGGGTAACAAACTGTATTCCAAGGGAAGGAAAGCGCAGCAGGGGGCGGCAGAAAGTTAGGTGGGCGGACGAGGTTAAGAAGATCGCAGGGGTCAAGTGGATGCAGCTAGTACAGAACCGGGTTAAGTGGAGAAATATGGGAGAGGCCGCAGTGGGTATAGCCAGGCTGATGATGATAATGATAATGACGGGACGTCCAGTGACCCCTCTAAAACTACAAGATAGTCATCCACATACCGGAACACCCTTCTCACATTATTCCGGTGAAGTTCTGCCCCTATTCGTTGGTCGATTGCCTCCCGGTATATGTTGCTTAGGACTGGTACAAGGGATGAGCCGATACATATCCCGGCCCTTTGCACGTAATGCTGGCCGTTGTGCCTGATAACCGTTGACTCTAGGTAGAACTGGAGGAAGGCGAGGAAGTGTCGCAGCTTAGGCCTGTCGCATTTTGAAAACGAATCACTCCCGTAGAATCCACCTTGTCCCTGACGGCCTTGAACAAACCTGAGTGCGGCACTGAATAGAAAAGATCTACATCAATGGAAAACACGGACGTTCGTGATGTCAAAGTTCCCAACTCTTCAATAATTTCTGAGGAGCTGCTCATCAAGAAAGGGTCGTCGTTATCTAGGCTGTTCAAATGACGCTGAAGGAAGCTGCCCACTTGCATTTGCCACGTCTCCTTCTCAGTGACGATTGGTCATAACCGTTCTGGTTTGTGGGTTTTTCCCGTGAAGAAGAACTCAAGGACGTCAAGACGCGCACAGTTGACTTTTCGCCCGAGGGCGTCCGACCGGAGATCATTGAGCAGCTTCATAGCAAACCTCTTCTGGCGTTTGGGCGCAACTATGACGGCTCTGAAATTCTTTTCAACGGTGGCTTTTGCCTTCTGGTATAACAGATCATTTTCCCTAGCAACAAATCCAGTCCTCCCTCTTTGTCACTTTGAAGAGCCATAAGGTCGTGTTGCCGAAGCCATCTTGCAGTCTTTTCTATAGGTGGTTTCTTCTTTTCTGTCGTTGTTGCAGTACGAAGTACGGAGTCGAGACCCTCATAGTTTATTCTGGCCCTATGTTGTTTTTCAGCCCGGTCAGCTATGCCTCTGACAATGGCGAGCAGCTGAGGTTTGCTAGCCGACGGCTCGTAGCTGAACTTCGGCCCTTTTCGCAACTCTTTTTTCACAACATCTGGTAGTGCTGCATCTCCTAGGACTGTGACTGGGCACGTTGCTTGAGACCGCCGCTCAGCTAGTTCTTGCTGGAAGGCTCATTTGTACGTGTTGCCACACAAATTCCATGGTTTGGCCAGCCAGCCTAATGTACTCTTGTAGACGTCGTTCTGGTGAAGACGGTTACCCACTGGCTTCTGTGTGGGCTCTGAGCCAGTCATTTAACAAACGAACTTGTCGCCAGAATTCCGACTTGAGGATCTTCATGATCCTTCTGGCATGACCCCAGGACGGTTCAACAAGCCAGAGCATGGCCTTGATTTTCGCTGGAACCAGACTTCTTTAGAGGTGATATGACAGACCTCTTGATTTACAGGTCGTGATGGCAATGACGGTTACACAAAAATGTGCTGCATCTTGTGCGCCCTCTTGCGAAAAGAAGGAGCCCAGTGTAGGAGAAATTGTAGGAGAGCCCAGTGTAGGAGAATTTAAATTCTCCTTAGTGCCTGTTGATTGCCCCTGAACATCATCGGTTGATAAGGTGACTGTCGTGCTGTCAATAATTATGCTGTGTTTCTAGATTACTGGATTTGTGTGATCAAAGGTATAAATTACGGCCTGTTTTTCAATAAAAATTTAGTTGCATTGTAGTCTGCGTTCATTGTATCCTGGCTTTTTGCGCTCCTGTTCTTCACGATGGTTCACCGACTCGCCTACACAAAGGTATTAATTGATGCGATTTCTCCTACACTGGGCTCCTTCCTTTCGCAACAGGGCGCCCAAGATGCAGCCATTTTTTGTGTAACCTTCATTGCCATCACGACCTGTAAATCAAGAGTTCTGTCATATCACGTCAAAAGGAGGCTGGTGCCAGCGGAAATCAAGGCCATGCTCTGGCTTGTTGAACCGTCCTGGGGTCATGCCAGAAGGATCATGGAGATCCTCAAGTCGGAATTCTGGCGACAAGTTCGTTTGTTAAATGACTAGCTGAGAGCCCACACAGAAGCCAGTGGGTAACCGTCTTCCCCAGAACGACGTCTACAAGAGTACATTAGGCTGGCTGGCCAAACCATGGAATTTGTGTGGCAACACGTACAAATGAGCCTTCCAGCAAGAACTAGCTGAGCGGCGGTCTCAAGCAACGTGCCCAGTCACAGTCCTAGGAGATGCAGCACTACCAGATGTTGTGAAAAAAGAGTTGCGAAAAGGGCCGAAGTTCAGCTACGAGCTGTCGGCTAGCAAACCTCAGCTGCTCGCCATTGTCAGAGGCATAGCTGACCGGGCTGAAAAACAACATAGGGCCAGAATAAACGTTGAGGGTCTCGACCCCGTACTCTGTACTGCAACAACGACAGAAAAGAAGAAACCACCTATTGAAAAGACTGCAAGATGGCTTCGGGAACACGACCTTATGGCTCTTCAAAGTGACAAAAAGGGAGGATTGGATTTGTTGTTATGGAAAATGATCTGTTATGCTAGAAGGCAAAAGCCACCGTTGAAAAGAATTTCAGGGCCGTCATAGTTGCGCCCAAACGCCAGAAGAGGTTTGCTATGAAGCTGCTCAATGATCTGCGGTCGGACGCCCTCGGGCGAAAAGTCAACTGTGCGCGTCTTGACGTCCTTGAGTTCTTCTTCACGGGAAAAACCCACAAACCAGAATGGTTATGACCAATCGTCACTGAGAAGGAGACGTGGGAAATGCAAGTGGGCAGCTTCCTTCAGCGTCATTTGAACAGCCTAGATAATGACGACCCTTTCTTGATGAGTAGCTCCTCAGAAGTTATTGAAGAGTTGGGAACTTTGACCTCACGAACCTCCATGTTCTCCATTGATGTCGAAGATCTTTTCTATTCAGTGCCGCATTCAGGTTAGTTCAAGGCCGTCAGGGACGAGGTGGATTCTGCGGGAGCGATTCGTTTTCAAAATGCGACAGGCCTAAGCTGCGACATCTTCCTCGCCCTCCTACAGTTCTACCTCGAGTCAACGGTTATCAGCCACAACGGCCAGCATTACGTGCAAAGGGCTGGGATATGTATCGGCTCATCACTTCCACCAATCCAGTGCAACATATACCTGGAGGCAATAGACCAACGCTAAGGGGGAGAAATTCACCAGACGAAGGGTGTTCCGGTATGTGGATGACTTTCTTGTAGTTATAGAGGGGTCACCGGACATCCCGTCAATCTTGCATGTTTTCAAAACATTGTCAGGTTGCATCCCTTTCACTTGGGATGCAGCTGAAAATGACAGGATTCAGTATCTATATTTATGACTATGTGCTTCTCAGAGCCACCTATGTTGGTTCTACAACCGGCGGTCGCGAAAAGCACCGCTTCCGTTTAACAGCGCCCACTCTAAGCTGGTGAAGCGAGGCATGGTTACTAACAGCCTTCGTGCAGCTTTCACAAAAAGCTGTGAGCATTGTCAGAAGGATAGTTTCAATGCGCCGGTCGAACGACTAGAGGGGGCAGGCTATCCAGCCAATGTAATTTCTAGCGTTTGTGAGAGCCTTCTACAAAAACTGAAAGGCAATAATTTGCGCCAACGCGACAAAGGAAGGCAACCGGTGCACGTGATGCTGTACTTCCACATGATTTCGCACAATCTTAAGAAAATAGCAAAGCGTTACAAGGTGAACCTGCCTTTTTCGGCGTCATGCAAAATGTCTGGCATATGCAGCATTTTAGGAAATTAAAAACTAAAAGCTGGAAGATTGTACAAAAAACATGCGTTGAAAGCTTCAGCTTGTGCAACTGGTGTGATGTACGAGTTTCCGTTGCTATGTGCCAGTTACTATATCGCCCAGACTGGCCGATGGGGTAATGTCAGAATAATAGAACATAGGAGGTGTGTGGACAACAATGCAGGCGGCCATCTTGCCGATCACTGCAAGAAATGTAAAAAATGTGGTTGTGATTATGAATGTGGGCCTGAATGCGATTTTAAATGTGAACGATGAATTAGAGATAAGGGCACGTGCAAAAGACCTGTGTGAAAGGGAGGTGGTTGAAGCTTGGCTCATGTCTAGGGGTGGAGAGTGGTGCGTCAGCGCTCCGTCAATTTGCTTGTCACGAAAAGAAATTACCTTTTTGGACGGTTCAATTTAAATGATTTGGTTTTGATTTTAAGGCGGGATGTGCCTACGGTTTCATGTGGCCCTTTCACTCTTTTTATTTTTATTTCTTTTCCTCCTCACCTTGCCTTCGCAAAGTTATGTGGGTATCCATTTGTTTTCGTTTTTATGGTTTTACTGCGCTGACTCTGCTTTGCTATGTTGCTCCGACTCGGCTTCGCTACGATGCTCCGACTCTGCTTTTGCTATGATGTTCCGACACTGCTTTTGCTATGACGTTCCGACTCTGCTTTACTTATTTATTTATTTATTTGTTTTAACCGTTTACACCTCTTTTTGATTCTGTTTAGTGATTTCTGTTGTGTGGCTCAGCTTTGGCCGTTGTTCTGACTCGGTTTTGCTATGATGATAACTAGGAACTGCTGGTTGTCTAATCTTTTAAATTCTCCTTAGTGCCTGTTGATTGCCCCTGAACTTCATCGGCTGATAAGGTGACTGTCGTGCTGGCAATGATTATGCTGTGTTTCTATATTACTGGTCTTTTGTGATTAGAGGTATAAATTACGGCCTGTTTTTCAATAAATATGCAGCTGGTAATGGTAAAACAGTGCGTAATAGAAGGACAAAGAAGGAACACACAGACGAGACGTGCGCTGTCTTGTCTGTGTGTTCCTTCTTTGTCCTTCGTATTACGCGCTGTTTTACCATCATGAACCACCAACTCGCCCAACAAACACCACTTCAGTTGGTAGTGTGCGCTAGTCCTGTTTCTATGTGTTCCTTCTGTCCTGGGCCCGCTTGCACAAAACAGTCTTAAGACTGTCTTAGCTAAGTCCAGACTTAACTGGAGTCTAAAGAATAGGCCACTAGCATGGCCGCTTAAGACTGGAGTCAAGACTGGGCTTCAGTCCTCACTTGAATAAGTTGCTTGCATGATTACGACTCTAGTGCTGTCTTGGTTAAGACACAAGGACGCCAGGTGTCTAAGTAGAGAAATTAGGGAAATACAGGGATGCGCTGGCACTGTCCCTGCTGTAAGATGTACACATTCCGTCAATTTTGCGTTGTGTAAAATCCGTGCCATTGCTTTTTGCGGCTTAAGATTGTGTTACGAGGAAAAATGCCCCAAGTGGTTGCTGAGGCCGTTCTGGGAAGCCACTCTGGTGAACATGAACCCGAAGCGTTCGACGTTCGGAACACGAGCCGTCTTAAATAAGCTTGGTCTTTCTAAAGACACCATTTAAGTCTGGACTTAGCTCGGACTTTATCGTGCAAGCCGGCCCTGGTGTTTTGCACTCCTGCTCTGCACGGTCCATCTGAAGTCCATTTTTTCCTTGGATGTCGACTAGAATGTCAGTTCCTCGAGATATTTTTCTGACCCACTAACTACCTTTTCCGTTGTGTAGGCCTCTGCGTTGTCATAAAGGTAAGAAAAATCCTTTTAGTTAGCTGCCATATACCAGCCCCGTAAATAAGTACCAGTATGATGCAACTGTTGTACACTTTCCTCTTGAGCAATACAGGTAAGCTGCTAGTCATATTGTGCGAGTACTTTTAAAATTTGTTTCAGCTCAATCTTATCCTCCTAATTATTTCGCTCTCGTGGTCCTAATCTGTCACCATGGTAGCACCATGTCCTGAACGTTCTTCGTCCTTTCAGTGGCGCAAAGTTATGAATTAGACAGCAGAGCATAACATTAATGAACAGGTCCCCAGCATAGGATTCCGGTCGGGTCACCATGGCCACAATCACCACCACTCTGCTCTGACTCAACAAAAAGTTTAAAACAGGCGCTTTTCGTGTAGCGTTATAAAGGGGCACAGTAGTACCGGTCTTTAAAAAAGGAGATCCTAATACGTCTAACTATTGACCAAGAACAGTTTTGCCCTTTTTTACAAAACTCATAGAGAAACTTTAGTTAATTGTTTAATGAAGTATTTCACTAAGTTCTAACTGACGCTATCAAATTTTCGATTGACCAATGGCTTTGGGGGGGAGCTGTTTATATAAACTTTACTATAGCTTTTGATACAATTAACCACAGCATACTTTTTCTAAACTGAAGTCTTTCAGAATCTGCGGCCCAGCATCTTACTGACCGAATGCAAATTCTAAAGTTTGCCGACCTTTTATCTCATGTGTTCTACAGGTTCAATTTTAGGGCCACTGCATTTTTTAATATACATTAACGATTTGCCTAGTTATTTAACCAAATCTAACTGCATTCTATACGCCGATGACACTACATTATATACTAGCGACAGAAACATAAATGATCTGATGACAACGTTGAATGCTGAACTTGCAATTCTATTTCATTGGTATCAAGGTAATAAGATTGAAACTAATAAAAAAAAAACACATTTTATGGCCTTTCATTCGCATAATAAACAGCCGATAATATTGCTCCACTTCATTTGGATAACCGCACAATTCCCCTTTCTAAATGTACATTTCAGGTATCCTACTAGACGAACATTTAAAATTTAACATGCGCACTGAATTATTATCCAAAAGTCGCCTTTGGCATTAGGATGCTTCTTTGAACCCATCATTACTTTCAGCCACATATTCTTCGGGCACTTTTTTTCGCATTTATTCACAGTCACTTAATGTACTGCATATCATGCTGGGGGACTACATATCTCACTATTATGTCAAGCATCCGTCATTTAGAAAACTCTGCAGTTCGGATACTTACCTTTTCCCCGTCCGCTGCCGCAGCTGCCCCAGTACATCGACATCTTAATACCCTTGCTTTATTGAGTCTGCTCCGCCTAAGATTAGCCACACTTATATACAGTGCTCGTAATGGTGACATTGTCATTCCTGCCCTTCTGTCATCTTCTTTATTTTTCCAAAACGAATATTTGCTATTTCCAAGGGTTAACACTAATTATGGCAAGCAAACCTTTTGTTTTCAGCAATAGCTATATGGAATTCACTACCCTCGATGTTAAAACAGTTCAATCGTACAGGCTTTTAAACAATAACATCAAACATTTTTATTACCAAAATTAAAACCACAGAGTTAAGTTATCCTTTTTTTGTATCGTTGCTCTTATTGTTCATGGGTTTTAAAATATATTATCGTTCATTTGCTGCCATATTTGTGTATTTGGTTGAAGCATTTTGTTATAGGAGATTTCCCTGAGAGCTTCGCTTTGGGTCCTCCTTCTGCACCAAATAAACCACACTAATTTGTGTATTACATTTCTGGCAATAAACAACTAGAAACCTGAAACCTGAAATGTGAGGCATATATTTTCGCGTTAGGAAAATATTAACGGCTAGCTTCCCGTCTTGTGTGGGAATTTTGTTTCCCTCGGACGTTAAGAAAATACTCGAATTGAACACGAAGGTATCGCAAAAAATAAGCGCACTTGCGGCATTACAAATAAAGATAAATTTAAAGCACTTCCTGTCAAATGGCGCTAAAAAAGGTAAGTGTTCTCGTTCCATGAAAGAGTAACTTCAGCAGAGCATGTCCAACTTTGCCCTTTTTTTAATGCATATAGCAAACCCTTATGGCAATGACCCCCCAAAGTTATCAAGAGCCAAGCATGTCCAATGTATAATGTTGTACTATCAATGATACCTGCAATGAACGACGACTGGATGGTCATCATGAGGTTGGAAATCCCACATTCTTCTCAGGAAAGGTAACAGGGCGTCAGGGTAGAGAGGGACGCCGTGGTCAGGCCATGTGGTGAAGTGAAACTGGACCACTGTGCGAGTCTTGGTTTCCTATGAATTGATAACCAATCAGTCTGTGGTGCAAAGCTAGCCCCGGCTAGTCTCAGCCCAGCCCAACAAAGCTAGCCCCAGAGTAGCACTGCAGCTGGTGCAAAAAATCGAAAAAAAAAACAAACAAGTATTTTATGTCATAAGCTAGAGGTAACTGGACGAAGGTTGAGAGTAAGCCTGAATCCATGAACGTGAGGAAAAAGAATACCCATCAACCACCATTCCGTTACCATTAGCTTTTTGTAGCTACATTCTTCACCTAGCGCACTCTGTAACAAAACTCAATTAATTCTTGGCCTTCGCACGTCCCCTCAACAGCGTCTCCCGCTTAAATCTCTCGCGCTCCATCAAAGACGTAGTAAGGTAGAAGTAGCCGAAAATTTCTGCGCAAGAATAACAGTAGCACAGAACCAATTCTCAATGCTCACTTGCTGTGAACCTTTATTTCCATCCATCCATCCATCCATCCATCCGTCCGTCCGTCCGTCCGTCCGTCCGTCCGTCCGTCCATCCATCCATCCATCCATCCATCCATCCATCCATCCATCCATCCATCCATCCATCCATCCATCCATCCATCCATCCATCCATCCGTCCGTCCGTCCGTCCGTCCATCCATCCATCCATCCGCCCGCCCGCCACGATTAAATTCGTTGTAGTCCTCCTTATTTGAATCGAGACAGCCGGTGGTGTGTGCGGACATCCCATAGATCCCACCGATGCTCTAAATATACCCTCTTTCAGCGAAACACTCTGAGTAACCGTTGGACCTTTACGTCCGTTGTGCGCGCTGGCTGGAGCACATAATCTACCACGCGCTTTGACAGTTGAGAAGTGCTTGGGACTGAGCTCGTTGGTAAAAAAAAAACAATTTGAAAGGATGCGCTGCTTAGGTGTACAAGGATTGTAAAGGAACGGACAGGGACGTTAAGTTTCTTTACACATCCCTGTAGGCCAGGGCAGCGCATCCTTTAAAAAAATATCCGCTTTGATAATAGCCGAGTAAACGTGGTATCACGAGCAAGGTTGCGCATGAGATGTTCGAAACAGGGTTTGCGAAACAAGAGCATTTTCACTGCGTAAGCTTGCGTACACCACGAACTTTCCATAAACACTTTACCAGCATGCAGTGCGAAAGCGCAAACAAAAAGAAATTAGTTCCACATTGGGTGTGTTCAAATTCCTAATAGGGAACCCAACCTCAAGTTTGGCTGCGCGACTGCAGCGCGCGCTCCTCCACAAGCGGCAAAATTTTGAAGCATTGGTTGGGCGCGGCGCTGATGCGGCGCTTGACCGAACGTGTTTCGGCCGCTTCGTGTGCTGCTCGCGTCACCCACGTTACCACTCTTTTTGAGTGCTCGCGCCGGCCCGCCGCCGTGGCTTCGCAGGCATGCAAACAGGTGTCACAGCTGAGTTTAAAACATGGCTGGAGTGGTTCCGCGACGCTCGAAATGTGAGAAAGTGTATTGTTGTGTTGCTGGCTGTCGCAACAGCTCGCCTGTAGACTTTCGTGTCTTTGCGGCTTCTGCACGCGCAAGCAGCTCGCGTTCTTTGTCGCTGGCGTTGTTGGAAGCTGCTCGCGCGCGCGAGTGCCCTGACCGCAGTCTACTCGCTTTGCGCGCACTTGGATTTCCGTGCTGAAAGAAAGCTGTCTTGCGCGCGCGCGCGCGCGCGCGCTCCTGCTTCTCCTTTTCAAACTCGCGCTTGGACGAAGTGGTGTTTGAAGCGAATGTGCAGCGACGTAGACGCTTCGATAGGGTTTTCAGAAAATTGCAGAAAGCGGTGGCTATTTTCGCAGCGCAAACGTCAAAAAGGGAGAGCTGTTAGCCATGTGCATTCTGTTGAGCAGATTGCAGAAGGCAACGCTGTTATTGTGGATGCTAAGTGTGTGCCGCAGGTCAGCGACCACATCGTGTACGACGTGGAATTTGAGGCAGGTATTTCATTTTTATTATACCCATTTCATTAATGCCCAGATGCTCTCTAAAGAGGGCTTCGGATTTTTGCCGCTGGGTTTGCCCCATTGTTATGCCTGGCTTGTGCAGGACTCATCTTCGTGGGAGTTTATGAAACAGCACACAACAGCAACATGCTTGCAGCGCCCCTGAATTCCGGCCTTGCAGGTACACTTAGCACGGGAAATCGCTAGCTGGCACTTTTCAGGGCATGTCCATGCTAGCTGCAAAGAAACATGTCACACAACAGAGAGGGCTGTTTGGTTCATTTCGAGCCCACGACATAAGAAGCAAAACTAACAAAAGAGAACAAGGATATGCTGCCTCGTAACTCATGCTCAGACGCAAATTGTTTCTTCTTTAGAAAGCAGACACTGAAGCTCCAAGGCAGGATATATAAAATGATCTGTAAGCAAGGATACAATTGACTGAACATGTTCGTTTAGTTTTGTTGTGTAAAACGTACGCCTCAGCGCGACGAGGGGCGCTGTATTGGAGACCTGTAAAAATTTCACCCCCTCCCTTCCGTGGTTATTGAACGGGAACGTATATTTCTAAAGACCTACTTGCAGTTCACCTCCAGCGAGCGACGGCCGGGATCAAACCCGCGTAGCTATGACCAACAGTCAATAACGCGTGAGCCACCGCGGTGGGGCGAGTGATTGAATAAAACAGTTATGTACCAATATAAAAGCTATAGGAACAATGAATAACCACGCAGCGAAAATTTGTTTTCTAGATATTGTCCAGAACTGTCTCATTTACTCTGTGGAATTGAAATTACTCGACCAATAGCGGGACCAGTTATTAGGAGCTGAATGCGATTCACGAAAATTAAAACGCGAAAATATTTCGTTTGCAGCAGAAGGGTTGATGTTTCTTTGTGTACATGTGAATGCACATTCTATTGAGGTTGAAGCTACGTATAAAATGTTCTGAGTATGCAATTGCACTACAATCGGCATCAAAACTAACATATCGGCATATACCGAAAAGCGCGCCTAAGATGCGAACGAACCCACGTATCTTTTATTAAGTTCATAGGCACCAACGAGATTACATCTGCAAGCTCCTCAGAAATTAAAGCAAACAGCTCATCGAATGGTTGCATGCGCCTTACAATATGGGCCTTAATGAAATGGGTATAATAAAAATTAAATACTTGCCTCAAATCCCATGTCGTACGCGATGTGGTCGCTGACCTACGACACACACTTAGCCTTCACGATAACAGCTTATCTTCTATAATCTGCTCAACAGAATGCACATAGCTGACTAACAGCCCTCCCTTTTTGACATATGTGCTGTGTAAATAGCCACCGCTGTCGGCTATTTTCCTAAACCACGTCTAAGCGTGTACATTGCTGCACACTCGCTTCAAACACCACTTCGTCCAAGCGCAAGTTTGAAAAGTAGAAGCAGAAGCGCGCGCAAGACAGCTTTCTTTCAGCACGGAAATGCAAGCGCGCGCAAAGCGAGTAGACTGCGGTCAGGGCGCGCGCGCGCAAGCAGCTTTCAACAACGCGAGCGACAAAGAACGCGAGCGCGCGCAAAGCGAGTTGCTCCCGCGTGCAGAGGCTGCAAAGACACGAAAGTCTACAGGCGAGCTATTCACTCCGCCCGACCGATTACATGGCGTTGGCCGGAGAGGACGCTGTTGGAAGGATGGATGGATGGATGGAATATACGAGCGTCCCCTTTGAAACGGGGTGGTAGCAGTAGCTATCATGCTCATTTTTCTCCCTATATCTTAATTATTGATTTAGAATGGTTAACTAAACCACCATTCTATTTATTAAATTTTGTTCCTACATTACTAACATTATGTCACTTCTCTGCTTTTAAGCCACCAATCTTCCAGTCGTTTTTTGCTAGTTTCCACCGCCGGTTTATTCACCCGGCCACTGTTATCTCTAAAGCCCAGAGCTTCAAGAACAGTGATTGCGCCTGCACCAACTTCCGGATAGATACCATTACATTCGAGTATAATATGCTCAATTGTTTCACGGCAGTTTCCACATACAGCACATGCGTCATCTCCATTGTTAAATTTTTTGTAGCTGCGTGTTCTAAGGCACCCTGATCTAGCTTCAAAAAGTAGGGCACTGCCTCTTGAGTTATCAAAGAAATTCACTGTTCTCCTTCACTCCTGTTCACTGGCGCCCGCAGCGCCACCCTGCGATGCTTGGGTCCCCTATAAGCGGCGCAGAAAAAAAACCAAGAAATCCTCGCTCCAATTTCTTCTGCAGTCATTATGGCACTTATTTTTATTTAGACTCACGTCTCCATTGCGCATACTCAGAATGTCCAGAGTACTGAGATTTTTTCGCCCCTACTGGTATTTACTGCCCTATTTTTCACAATACTACCGTTTTCTTGGGGCAAGTGATGCAGACTGAAGAAGTAAAATGTGCATATGCACAAGCAATTGCTGAAAATGAGTAGTGAGCGCAAATATCAACTCTGTAAAAAGAAGCACCAAATTTTAGTAGCAAAGATCTCACCAGCTCAAGCTGAAATTCCCGCACGATGAAATCGACTTGAGTGTCCGTCTTCATTAAGGTCACTAGAAACTTTCCGTAATTCTGCGATGTTTCTGGCCAGTACTGTTCACACTTTTTCTGCAAACAAGAATAGTCAGGCTTCACATAATCACCTGGAACGTTGTTCACTAGAGAATTAGCAATGCTTGCAAAAGGAATTTGGGTTCCGTGCATTCAGGCTTCCATGTTTCATGAAGGCAAAATGTTTCAGTAACCTCATTTTACGAGCAGTGTAGTCAATTGTGCAAATTATTTTATAAAATACATTCACCTCAAGCATTCTAACAAGTTTTGCAAGATCAACTGAGTGAGCATTTCTTGAAGCGTTTACAATTCGTATCCTTTGATATTCGCTGGTTTCAAAACGTTACGCCGTGGCTTCGATGTAGCAACATTGAGACTCGCGACTGAAACTGTTGACGCATACAATACGTTATTTTCGAAAAAAACAATATATATCATGGAAAATTTTTACACGTTGTTAAGTAAAGCAGTCGTATAATTTACAGCAGTACGTTAGTGTTGCCTGAAATGTGCTACTGTATTATCGCTGTCGAGTGCAAAACTTGCAAGCTTGGGTTCTTCGATTTACCAGAATCCTATCTTTCCTACATGAAAATAAATACCAATCGTCCAGCCTGAAGGCCGGGTTCATAGCTGTCATGAGTTTAGTTTGTTTGCTCCTAACTCCAAATATGGAAAGCAGCTTACAATTCCATTTTGCTAGTCACGTCACAATAGGTGTGGTACCAAAATGCTTCCAGTAAAATGTATTAGATCTCCGAGGTACAAGAAAGGTGTGTACTTTTTCCTGCTCTTTGAGGTTAGTCAGCATCACGACTTTGCAGGAGCCTTCCTGCCAAACCATCCGCCAGAAGTCGGTGAGCGTCGTTTGCTTCGGACCTGAAAAAGAATGATGTGCTCGTCATAGTGCCGAACACTTTGTGCATTTACGCGACTGCCTCTTTTGCGGCTTGCGTATATTTGATGTGCCTTGTCACAGGCATCTATTGCTTCGAATCAAAATGTATTGCACGCTTAAGAGCTGTTGTTTTGCAGCTGCCTTTCCAGATGTCCATAATCCTGACAAAACACGTATAATTATCAGCGCTGCTTATCACGCGATTAATGGATTCGGAAGTTTTCCAAAAAGCTAATATCATGTTCTCAAATCAGTGCTTGAAAACATGTAAAGGAAACATTTTCCAGTCAACCGGAATGTTCTCTTTTTCAGCATCAAATATACTCGCATGAGCATGACTTTTATATCCCACTGCCGAAAATCTTTGTGTTGGGCACAAACATGCATGTGGTTCGAAAGAAAGGGAAACACATCACCATTTTGGCTATGAACAAAAGCAATTATTCAGCAGAAATTTTGCCTATGGAAATCCAGGGACCCATAACGCAGATGTTCTCGACTTGCAAATGAGAAATGTACCAATAAGCAGCGACTAGACGTGCTAAAGAAAGGATTACAAAAAATACTCTTGACTTGAAACAATGAGTAACTTCAGCGTAGGAAGCGGTAACAGAAAGCCATCGCTCTAGAACACCGATTAAGTTGTAAATTGCGGAACAGGCTTCAGTACGCCCAATACGACTATTTGTTGCCAAGAGTATGCGAAACAAGACCCCATTTATTGCTCGGCTGCATCCCTGGAGTTCAGGTTCCTCTCGCGTGCCTCTTACTGATACATTGGTAACTAGTCGTCTTCTTTTGCAAGGTTTTAGTAAAGAAAAAGATATTTGTTGATAAGGGTAAAAAGCACTCAAGAACACACATACAAGGAAGAAAAAGACGGGACCCAGACGCTGTCCCCTGTTCTTCTTCCTTCCGCGTGTGTCTTTTGAGCGCTTGTTCCCCTTATTAACAGCTATGCACCATCTCGCCCAAGTTGAAGTTCTCTTAAAAAAAGCATTTGTTTTTCATTGAATAAAATTCGCCTTTGAATTTGTTTTCAATGTGAAATGAAGATGGTTTCATATTTAACTCAACTGAAGATGCCTGGAGCCTTTTGTGCTCTTATTAGTGGAAAAATTCACATTTACCTTGCGTTGCGATATACTTGCGCACACACCTGTAACCCTGCAAAGGGTGCAAAAGGAAAGGAAACATTCACCACATTGATCATTACAGTAAAACTAAATTTCGAAATCCAAACGTTATCTGGGTAGCTAGACACTTCTCAGGCTTCTCCCCCGTTCCAAAGTGTCTTAGCAGCTGCACAAGTTTGGGATGTGCCTTTGCGTGCTTGCTTTTAAAATATGTTTTAAGCATCTCAAACCGAGAAATATTTTGCATTGCTGTCCTTGTCTTCCTCGTAAGCTGTAGCTAGCTTCTCTGAAAAACAAGGGTCAGTACTACCAGGCTGTCGCACAGAAAGAGTCGCTAAAAGCTTCCCAAGCTAAAATGACTTGTTTCACAGTTATGCGCTTTCGATACAGCTCTATAGGTCCCTCCTGTATGTTTTCAATAGCGCTTTCATAGATCCTGCATGTGAGGCCTATGATGGCTGCGATCGTACAAATATAGCTTACTATCTCAAAATTAGTAATTTGCCGAAATCATGGATGATTTGAAGTAAAGGGGGGGGGGGTTATATCACAGCAGCGACAAGAGCTTACTCGAGCTTTTAATAAACATGACCGTGGCAAGGGAGCAATTTAGATAAACAGATTGGATAACTGGAGCTGTAGCGCGTATAAAGGCTTTTTGTGCTGGTGAATTTTCACTTACAACCTTTAAATCTAGAAAACAATTTTATCTCAATCTAGGCCCCGCCGGGGTGGCCCAGTGGTTACGGCGCTCGACTACTGTAAACAAGGTTGCGGGACCGAATCACGGCCTCGGCGGCTGCTTTTCACTGGAGGCGAAAACCAAGGCGCCCGTGTGCTGTGCGATGTTAGTGCATGTTAAAAAAATTCAAGTGGTCGAAATTTCTGGACTCCTCTACTACGGCGTCTCTCATAGCCTAAGCCGCTCTGAGACGTTAAAACCCACAAATCAACCCTATCTTCATGTAGATTATTAGCTTGCATTAGGCAACATTTTTGATCATGCTTTCGTCTGATGTTTAATTTATTGAATCATGTACCGAAGAACCGATCACGATACAAACACTCTTTGTGTGTAAATCATGCTTACCGGCACATAACTAGCGTTTATATAATCGCCGGAGTCAAAATCAGGCAACGGGGCAAGTATAACCCTTGAATGATCATCTGCAATAAACAACAAACAAATAACAATGATTCTCTCCCACATTGTGAAAAATACCATAGAAATTGCACTAAAAATTTGGCTGTCGTCTTCGATAACTTAGGCTTTTGAAATTATAGTTTATGTTTTCCACTTCATTATTGTATTCCTTGTAAGTGTACCGTTAGGATTCGAAAGAATCCGTTTTACTCTTGAATCTTTCTCATAATACCAGTTCAGTGGTTTACAATGATAGCTGGCCATGGCGGGGCGGCTGTCTGTTGGCGGAGGTAATATTTTAAGAAGAGAGATATTGAAGTGTCATTCCCACACATACTTAGCCTGTGATACACGTCGGTCCAATCACAGGATATTTATTATCCTGTAGAGCACAGGAACCTATACAAGGCACAAGAATAATCACTGTTTATAAATGACACTTCTCTCCTCTGCAAGTGAAGACTTTGTTTACTGCTTATCTGCACAGTCAGTTGCACGTTAAAAAACCCCAGGTGGTCGAAAATTCCTGAGCCCTCCACTGTGGCTTCTCTCATAGCCTGAGTCGCGGACATTCAACCCTCCAAAACCAAAATTATTTACGGCTTATTTGAATTTTCTTTGTCATTTAATTCAAATATTTCGTTCATGGCATTCCACTTCAAAATTAGCAGTCCTATGGTCTCGTATAAAATGAATACATTTATTTATTTATTTACAAATACCGTTTGGCCTTCCGGGCTGTTACAGGGTGGGAAGGGTACATTAATCATCATTTCAACACAGTTTCAACACTTTTTGGCAGGTTTCTCAGGAAAATGTCCTATCAAATACACGTCTGTCAATGCTATTCCATTAAACTATTTTTTTAGGCTGAAAGGAAACATTATAAAAGCCAACTTTAGGTACACAAGACATAACTGCAAAAGGATGATTAGTTCGGGATGACAGTCTTTCGTGAGGCCGCAAATACAAGCCGGAGTCCAGGTTGAAATTATTTTGGTATAGCTGATAAAAGAATTTGAGCCTAGCGACTTTACTGCGATTTGCCGAATTTGATAATTGACCTCGTTAAAGAAGTTGTGTTATCGACTGCGGTCTTCAGTAACAGAAAAATGCAAACCTCGCTGCCAATTTCTGAACACATTCAAGTTTGTATATGAGATCATTTTGGTGTGGGTCCCAAATTATACTTGCGTATTCAAGACTGTGCCTTAGTATTAATTTATATGCTCTTAAATTCACACCCGGAGAGGCATCTCTTAGTTTTCGCTAAGGGTTGCGCTAATCAAGTCCAACCCTTCGTGCAAGGAATGCTTTTCGATATACTACGTGAAAGATCGCTACCAGCTACACATATTTGTGCTACGTAACAGCCGAACTTTGCGTCAACGTTTCCCGTAAATATAATTTGAAAGCGAATTACGCCCAATTAAGATAAAATATACAATGTTTTTTTTTTTTTTTTTTTCACCATAGCAGCGCGGGCACCTAAAAAGCCATTTTATCTAAACTAAAAGCCTGCTGTAAACAAAGAGGCACCACTTACATGGCAGAATGTTTCCGTAACGATTCTTGGACTTGTTTTCGGCTTTTTTTGCAATGTCCCATGGGTGAAGCTGCCCCTTTGGTGTTGTCTGAAATTTCAATAATTTATAGATGTAGCAGTCTTCGCCGGTTAATTTGAAACGGTTAGCGTTAAGCAACATCAATAGTGTCATCATCATCATCGCTTTCATGGCTCTCACACATTAGTGCCTGCTAGAGGTCTCTAATTTGTTTAACTTAGGCGAGCTGACGTAACACTAACCTAGAAAATTTGTTCTGCTCATCTATTTGCCTGATTCAGCTGACCGTGGTTGTTTCGTTCTTTAGGTGCCATCGTTTAACTTTTAACCGGAACACAATCACTGCTTTATTCATGGTAGTAAAATAAAATATTCAATCAATCAATATTTATTTTAATGAGCGTTGAAACAACCATACGGTGTTAGTGCAGCAGCACAAATAAGAATAATCAATTTACACTAAAGATTTACACACACAGATAGAGACAAAAGAAGCAATAAATAACACATTAAACGGAATTGAATTTACATTAGTCACGTGGAGGATGAAAAGAAGGAGGAAGAAATATTAAAAAAAGATAACACGACAATCAGCCAAGAAAGAAAAGAACAAAATGCAGTCAAATAAAATACATGCAATCACTGAAAGCAATAAAAAGCATCAGACAGGAATACACCGTGCTAAAGTCATCATCATCATCATCATCATCATCATCAACCTGACTATACCCACTGCCGGGCGAAGGCCTCCCCCATATTTCAGCAATTAACCCGGTCCTGGGCTAGCTGCATCCACTTGATCCCTGCGAACTTCTTAATCTCATCCGTCCACTAAATTTTGGCCGCCCCCTGCTACGCTTTCCTTCCCTTGGAATCCAGTTTGTTACCCTAAGCGACCAACGGTTATCTTTTCTTCGCACTACATGTCCTGCCCATGTCCATTTCTTCTTCTTAATTTCCACTAGAATGTCGGTAACTTGAGTTATTTCTCTGACCCACTCTGCACGCTTTCTATCTGTTAATATTACCCCTACCATTTTTCGTTCCATAGCCCTCTGGGTTGTCCTCAACTTAAGTAGAACTCTCTTGGTTAGCCTCCACATTTCAGCCCCATAGGTGAGTACAGGCAAGGTGCAACTGTTGTACTTTCCTCTTGAGCGATACCGGTAAGCTGCTAGTCATAATCTGCGAGTGCTTGCCAAATGCGCTCCATCCCAATCTTATTCTTCTTGTTATTTCTTTTTCATGGTCCGGATCTGCGGTTACTACCTGTCCTAAGTAGACATATTCGCCTAATACTTCCAGTATTTCGCTACCTAATGTAAACTGCTGTTCCTTCCCGAGGCTGTTGAACATTACCTTAGTCTTCTGCATATTGATTTTCAAGCCTACGTTTCTACTTTTCCTGTCTAGGTCATCAATCATTATTTGTAGTTCATCTCCCGAGTTGCTTAGCAAGGCAATGTCATCAGCAAATCGCAGACTACTGATGTATTCCCCATCTACCCTTATCCCTAACAGCTCCCATTCCGAGTTTTTGAATACTTCCTCTGAGCAAGCTGTGAATAGTACTTCGGAGATCGTGTCTCCTTGCGTAACACCTTTTTTATAGGAATTTTGTTACTTTCTTTAAGCAGAACTGTGGTTGCTGTGCAGCCACTATATATATATATATATATATATATATATATATATATATATATATATATATATATATATATATATATATATATATATATATATATATGTATATATATATATATATATATCTTCCTGCACTTTCACGTACGGCTAGTCTAGACTCTGATTTCACAATGCCTGCATCACCGCCGATGTTTCTACTGAGTCAAATGCTTTTTGCTAATCATTGAATGCTATGTATAAGGGCTAGCTATATTCCGAGCATTATTCTATCACCTGGTTGAAGGCATGGATATGATTGATACTAGAGTGCCGTTTCCGAAGACCAGCTTGATCGCGTGCTTGATTGCAGAATAAGTTTGTCCTGATTCTATTAGCGATTACCCAGTGAATACATTATATGTAACAGATGGTAAGATGATTGGTCTGTAATTTTTCAGGTCCTTAGCGTTCCCTTTCTAATGAATTAAGATAATCTTTGCGATCTTCCATGGTTCCAGTACCGCCGATGACACCCAGCGCTGCGTATACAGGATGTCCAGTTTTTCTAGCACAATGTCCCCCCCCCCCTCATCTTTCAACAAATCTATAGTTATCCAATCCTCTCCAGCTGCTTTACCCCTTTTTCATAGTTTCTATTGCTTTCTTAACCTTGTCTTTCGCCACCGGCGGCACGTCTAACTGTGTTTCTGTACTACCAATCTTATTACTGTCCTGATTATTTTAGGTACTGTAGAGATCAGCATAGAACTCTTCGGCTAATTCGACTATCTTCTCCATGTTCATGATGACGCTGCCCGCCTTGTCTCTTAGCACATACAGCTCATTTTTCCTATGCCCAATTTCTTCTTCACTTTTAAAGCTTCCCCCGTTATTTACAGCATGCTCAATTTTCTCCATGTTATACTTCCTAATATCGGCTACTTTGCGCTTTTTGATTAGCCTTGATATCTCTGCCAATTCTACCTGGTCTGTTGGATTGGAATCTTTCATACTTTATCGTTTCGTAATCAAATCTTTCATCTCCTTAGACAGCTTACCGGTATCCTCTCTAACTATTTTACCTCCTACTTCTACCTCGCACTCAGTAATGATATTTCTGAAATTATTGCTAATTTCTTCAAGCTAATGTCGTCATGCTCGCTTAGAGATCAATATTCGCAGCGAGATCTTGAACTCTTCTGCCCTCCCCCTCCCCGCTAATTCTTTGGTGGACTTCTTTCTTACTAATCTTTTTCGTTCGTTTTCCAGATTTAGACTAAATCGGGAATTTACCAGTTAGTGGTCAATGCATCGCACTTTCCCAATTACCTCTACATCCTGCATAATGGCGGGGTTTCAATACAGTATGAAGTCAATTTCATTTTTAGTCTCCCCGTTTTTACTTCTGCCAGTCCATTCCCGGTTCTTCCGTTTGCTCAAGAAGGCATTCATGATTCATAACTTATTGCGCTCTGCAGACTCAACTAGTAATTCCCCCCTGCTATTCCTAGAACCAATGCCATTTTCTCCTTTTGCGTGGTCTCCGGCCTGCTTTCTCCCTACCTTGGCATTGAAGTCGCCCATTAGTACAGTATACTGCTTCTTTACTTTCCGCATTGCTAATACTACATCTCCGTAGAAGCTTTGCCTAGTCATCATGACTACATGTAGGTGCGTAGGTCTGTACAACCTTCAGCGTATACCGTTTATTAAGCTTAATTACGATCCCTGCCACCCTCTCATTTGATGCTATAGAATTCATTTGAATTACCAGCTATACATGACAAGGAAACCTACTCCTAGTTCTCGCCTCTCCGGTAAAACTCGATAACACAGTACATGCCCATCCTTCAGTACAGTATATGCCTCATCCGGTCCCCTAACCTGACTAAGCCGTATGACATCCCATTTTATTCCCTGTAGTTCCTCTAACAGCACTGCTAAACTAGCTTCCCTTGCTAAGGTTCTAGTGTCGAACATTGCCATCGTCAGTTTACAGGACTGACCTCCGACCTGGTCAGTTGCTCCGCAGCCGCTGGTGACTAAGGGCCGGGGTTTTATAGGGCTAATCATGGGAGGTTGCGGAGAATTACTGCATTATGGTGGCAAGCTCCTGTTCTGGCGAGGGAATGCACTGCCGGAGGTGTTCACCGGCAACTGGTCGCACCTCAAACCTGTTTTTATGCAATTCCATCGACACGCGTATTTTTTGTTATCCTTTAGAGAATTGCACTGGTACCGGAATTCGAACCCCGGTCCTCTTGTATGCGAGGCGCATGTTCTATCGCTACGCCACAGCTGCACCGCTAAAGTTAAGATAGCAATATAAACAGACCGGAAATAATTTTGAGGACATAGACTAAAATAACCAGGAGGAAAGCACAAGTGAAGTAAATAAAAATGACATAAAAGCGTGAGAAATATGTGATAAAAAGGACCGTTTAGAATAGGAGGCTACGAACTTCCAATAAATAGAAGAAAGCGAGTTTCCGTAGACATCAACATGAGGACAAATAGAATTAAACAGCCGCTGCATTTAGTTCAAATGGGAGTGAGAATGCAGTAGTGGAGAAACTTGAAATTGTCTTAATTCCCTCATGCTCTTCCGCTGAATTCGCTCTCCAGGACCTCAGAGCACATTAAGCGGCCATGGAGGAGTTTGCACGAGAAAATTATGTCTGCCGACGGCAAGTCAGAGAAGGAAGGTGCGGTCAGAGCTGGAAGTTATGCAGGAGAAACGAAGTTGAAATATGCATAAAAATTTTCTGTAATCTGTCGACGTTGTCACAGTTCAATTTGCAAGTGCCGTTCCAAAAAGCACAGGAATATTCCAAGAGCGGCAAGCATACGAACAAGTGCAGTTTAGGGAAAGGAAGTGGTGTACGGAACTCTCGCAAATGCCTGTAGATGAATCCGAGTGTGGGCATAGCTCGCAGAGCAATGCGTTTAGTATGAGAGGAGAAGCTGAGAATATCTAAATTACATCGAGGTCATTAATTTCATCAACCCTGCACAACAGCACAGAATTCACAGAATAAGGGTAAAGAAAGCTGTGCGTGCGTGTTTTGAGTAAAAGAGATAACCCTGGTTTTGGAATAATTTAGGGTAAGCCCATTCTTCTCGCACCAAATAGAGAAAGAAAATATGCCCGATTGCAACGACAATCAACCAATGAAACATTGTTTTACCTTGAATACTTTTATATCATCTGCACAAAGAGAAAAGTGGAGTTCTTGATAACGGAGGAAACGTCATTAATAAATAAAATTACAAGTATTCAACTAGAATAGCAGCTTGGCCATGTTGGTTATGCATCTTGAGGCAACAGCGCGGGACGTGGACGGGAGCACAAGATTAGAGGACGACACAACGAGCGCTGTTGTGTCGTCCACTAATCTTGTGCTCCCGTACACGTTCCGCGCTGTTACCTCAAAGATTCAACACTGCTGAACCAAATATTAAGCGAAAGCATTAGCTTCGGGTGACCGAGCGTTCTTCTTCCTCAGCCCACATATAAAGCCCCGCTTTAACCAAACCGTATGAACGTGCCTTAGCAGCCAGGTAACATAAATGCCAGGGTCCTATCAGGCTGATTCTGATATAACTGTCCCATGTGAAATGAGAGACCCAGCCAAGTTGGCAGCTCCTGCCGACCGCCTAAGTTGGCAGCCCAGCTCTCACCCTAGTGTCACGTGGGGTGTGACGTCACAGCGTCACGTGGTTAAGACGTGGCTACCGGCCGCGCTATGCTGAAGGCTCGAAACCTATAGTAGTATTGCTTTCGCAAAAAAAAAAAAATACTGAGAAGGCACGTTCTTGATCACGGAGGAAACATCATTAACAAAAACGGTGAAGAGGGTTGGACCTAATCAAGAACCCTGAGGAACTCCACTGGTTTCAGGACAAACGAATGAGGTCTGTCCATGGACACTGACAAAGCAGGAGTAATCAAGGAGATAGCTATGTAAGAGGGCCACGATAGTATAAGCTTAGTATAGCTTATAGTAGATAGTATAAGCTTATAAGATAGTAGAAGCTAGTAGTATAAGCTAAATAGTGTAAGCTAGTAGTCATATAAGCTATTGTATAGTACAAGCTATAGATAGTATAAGGTAGTACAAGCTTATAAGATAGTATAAGCTTTTCTAGAAGTAATGAGTCAGTAACAACGTCGAAAGCTTTGCTGAAATCAGAGTACACAGTGTCAACCTGACCTCTCTTAAGGACTGGTACAGAGGCATACGTCATAAACGTGAGAAGGTTGGTTCAAGTAGAACGACCCGATATGACGCCATGTTGATTGGGTATGATGACATGTTTGAGGTCGAAGGAAAGTATCTTGTGCAAAAATAATTCAAAAAGCTCATAGAAGAGAAATCGGACGATATCTGGAAACATCAGATTTGTTCCCTGACTTGACAGGAAATACACGTGCCATTTTCACACGTGAGGAAAGGCAGAATTTTTCCGACAGCTATTAACTATAGCGGTTAATACTAGGTTGTCGGCTGAAATGTCATCAGGTACAAGGGACACAGATAGTCTCAGACGCTTAAAATTCGCAGTTATCAACTTCTCGCCAAAGAGAACGGAATTAGTGGTGCACCAGGTGGGAGGCATGTGCAATCGCATTGTAGAGATTTGTACGCTTGCGAACGCTGGCGGTACGCTTGCGAACGTACAGCCAGAACTCAATAGGACGATTGAAGGCCCTTCTCTCTAAAGTCTCAAGATAAGAGTCGTGGTCCCACTGTAAAACGGTATGTACATGGGGGCAAAAAATCAATGACCTTCCTGTTTCCTCAATTGTGTTTTGCGGCCCATGCGATTTCAAGAGGTCCGTTATCATTATGATTGCCTAATTAGTAATTCCTGTTGTTATTATGATAAAGTGTTGTTGAGTGTTGTATACTGCATGTTACTTTTCGCTTGGTGCAGCGGGAACCAAAAGGGGGACAGCAATGTAGTTAATTTTTCATGATAAAACATCGCAGCTAAGACACGGACGAGGGAGGAAACACGGCACAAATGCTTCCTCGTCTGTGTACTTGCTGCGCTGTTTTATCACGATGAATGACCAAAAGGCCCGTTCATTCGTCTTAGCGAACTAGTTAATTTACTTTGAATTATGACTATGTCTTGTGTTCGACGGGTGACAGCGGATGCTTGCTCGTGTCGGGTGTTGCCTGCTGTCGGCCGGTTTTGGCTGCTGCAGAACGACCAACCGTTACCAGTGGCGAGACGCAAGGGCATTAGAGTGTCCCGAGCGAAGCTGGTCGAGGCACCTTGCCGACACGGCTGTGAACGGAGATCCTGTCATGGCGAGTGGAAACCGAGGCACTTGGAGCTACCTGGCGCCTGGATACTGAGCGTGGATTTGTGCGGACCTGGCGAACGAGCGCGCCCGACATCCGAGCCACCTGGAGGCAGCTCTTCTTCCTGGTTCATTGTCTGATGGCGAAGATGCTGTAGTGCCAGGCAAGCTGCCTGCATTCCGCTCGACCGAACATCACGCTTTCCCGGCTAACACCATTTCGCAAGGCCCGGTGCTGCTTTTTTCTCGTCCATTGGCTGCATGCTGCTTGCAGGTTGGTCCCCCAAGACGACAGAAACGATGCTGATGTCTCCACTTGAATATGTAGGCCGGATATCAAAGGGCAGCGCCTCCATCAGATGTCATGTAGTGGTGACAAACCCGGTAGCTACAAATGAAGACGCAACCGTTTCACTCGAATGAAACTCTTTATTGGGCTGACCTGCGCCCGCAAAAGAACTAAACGAATCGTCGGCGGCGATAACCGCAATCGTGTTCGTAGGTCCTCAAACTGAGAATGCCCGTTTCACTCTTCAGCGCTCAATTTAAAGCTGCGAATATAAAGATCTATATAAAACCGCCAACAGTGACTGGAATATAACCTGGAACATTGCAGAAATACATGCGCAGGGTTGCAATCCTTCGAGATACATCTGGAATTATCTGCCACAACAAAGGAAACGATAAAGCCGCGTCTTGCGACAATGAGCATGAACAAACCAAAAATACAGAATTGATTCGCGCGCGAGAATCGCAGTGATAACACCGCATGCCGGCGGCTGTCGAAAGAGTAAAAATAAATATTTGAATGGTTTGAGGCAATAGCACAGTCTGTCGTACTAAAAGCAGTGTCATGTTTTCGAAACAATAGCAGTGAAAACCTAAAACGAAAACAAAAACAAGGTAAAGGAACAAAACAAAAGGTGACTACCAAAAAAAAAAGCCATTACACCAGCGATGGACAAGACAATTGGCGATTTAAGAAGGGGTTCCGCGACTTGTTTTTAACTGTTAGTACCCATAAGCCAGACATTCCATTCAGATTCATTGTGAGTGAACGCAATTTGTGGCAGCAACTGGTGAGCCAATTTCTGCTTAAGCAGTTGAAATGTCGTAGCTTTCCTAAAAGACCAGACCTGTTCTACTGGATGCTGAAGGTTGAAGACTTGTGAAGGTTGAAGACTTGTTCTATTCAGTGTCACACAGCGACCTGTTAAATCGGTGCGGCGAATGCATTGAATCTAGTGGAGTAATTGCTTTCCGGAACTCAGCCGGTCTAAGCGCTGATAATTTTGTCGTTACTTTAATTTGACGTGCTGTCTACAGTAGTTACTATTTAAACTAGAGTTTATGTGCAAACAAAAGGGTTTGTATTGGTCCCTGTCTTTCCCCAGTTCTGTGTAGTATATTTTTATCGTCTATTAACCATAATATAATCTCTTCTGTTAACAATGGCCAGTCCTGAAAATTTTTAAACATGTGCACGACTTCCTTGGAATACAAAAAACTAGCGTTACATTGACGTACAATAGCCCTGTCGGAAGTATCCTATCCGTTTTCAGGCAACAAGGGCTCACTTTTATGCACAAACTGCCAGGCAATGACAGCCTACAATTTGCAAATATTAACATTAAACTCGTCTGAGAGATCCGCCAGCTTTACCACGACGCAGTATTGAAAGGTTTCAGTGTCTTCCAGGACACTACGGCATCAAGGGAAATCACCAGGCGGCTGCCCGTTCCGCTCCCAGCGACGGCGTTCCAGTTAAAATCCCCATATCGAGGGTTGATGCAGCTTCGCTGTTTGGCCATGAAGATCCCAATTTCAGCGTCGAACACGGGGGAGTTTCGCAACCGCCGCCTCAGGGCACTCGATCCTGAACTGCGCCATCGCCTTCCCCATCAGATTGCTCGTCGACAACCAACATTGCTGTGCCGCTTATGGCTCGATGTTGCGTTCACCAACAAGTATGCTTTCAGGATTGGAACGGCCGTCAGCCCTGCCTGTGAAAATTGTGGCTGGGAAGAAACAATCGATCATCTTTTATGTGAATACCCTGCATTTATGAGTAAACGACATAAGCTACGTTGTGCGCTGGACCGCATCGATACTCGCCTTTTAATGGCGGATAAGATCCTTAGTCCGCGGCCACGGCAGTCAACCGCCTTTAAGGCATACAGGGCACTGTTTAGTTTTCTAAAAGCCAGCGGCTTGTGTGACAAACTCTGACTATGTCTATGTCCCTTTTCTCTTCCCCTCTTTAATACCTTATCCCTTTTCCCCAGTATTGGGTAGCCAACTGGAGGCCTTTCTGGTTAACATCCCTGCCTTCCATCTTCATATCCCTAACACCAAACTCTTAAAAGGCAGATTGTGCTGGATGCAATCCCTTCGGTGAAAAAAAAAAAAAACTGCTTCAGAAACCAATCTGCGCTCTCCAAAACGGTAAAAAGGACTATCGTTTCATTTTGCCTGGAATCCGCGCTGCTTAAATCCTGTGCTCACATGGCCGAGGCTAGCTTCAACAAGGAGATTGAAAGGCTTCAAATGGCTGGTTTGCCGTTTTCTGTCATTTGTGGTATAGCTGAGACGCTCCAAAAATGAAAGGCAATAACAAATCTAATGCCAAGATAGCAACTTGGAGACCACAGTTGGTGCCCTATATAAAACATGTGGCGCACAACCTGAAGAAGGTGGTAAGGTGCTACGAGGTTCCCGCTCTGCTCTCTGCACCCAAAAGGCTGAGAGGGTTGTGCGCAAATATTTGGCAAAAGAAGAAACCCGAGTGCGATCAGAGGCATGGTAAACCTTTTGGTTCCTGCGCCTTCGGCGTGGTATATGAAATTCCTCTAACGTGTGAAAGGATCTACATAGGCTAGACGGGTTGTTGCATCAGTTACAGAGCACGGGAGCATACAAAATCTCTAGAGGAAGGAGTAGGGTCGAATTTGCATAGATTGCGGGTGTGAGCGAGGGCTGAGTAGTATCAGGATTCTAGGAAGAAGTCGTGATCAGGTGGCAAGAGAAATTCTTGAAGCCTTTTTGATTAAAAAGAAAGGAAGCATGTGTATTAGCGATAACTCTGTGGCACCTCGTAAAAATGAAAATTGCTATTTTGAAACGGTTCTGAAGATCTGCATTGCCATGCATTATTTTTATTCCGCGTCTGATGACCTGTCTTGAGTGGTGTCGGTGTAATTGCTGTTCTTGTTAGTTACCATTCTTTGTTATTTTCGCTTGTTTTTTTTTTTTTACTTTTCAGGTTTTCATTACTGTTGCTTCGAATACACGGCACCACTCTTGCTACGATTGCTGACTTTGCTATTGCGAGGATATGGCTGCTTTTTATTTTGCAACCTTTTATTTAAGTGTGTAGTCACATACGTTTAGTCATGAAATTTGCTGCTTACTGTTACCGCCAGGGTTGAGAGCGATTAAGCGTTGTACACATGAGTTGTCAAGGGGTTTAAATATGCCTTTTTCTTCCAATAAACAGTTTGTAATGTGCGCATGTGGTGTCGTAATCTTTTTTTGTGTTTTCATTGCGATGTAGTAGTTTCAAGTCACGAACCAACTTGCGTCATTCTAAAAGACAAAATTTTTCGCGTAGAGCCAACCAGCGGGGTGCAAACGAGCAGGAAAAAGCAAAAACGCACCTAAAAAAGGCAAGACGACGAAAATGAACGAGCCGCGCTTATCTGTGAATCGTGAATTTTGCATTTGCAAGCCTCCATTGGCAAGTAGGAAGGCGAGGACTTCCCCTCTCGCATGGTGACAGAAGGCGCGCTCATGCGCGAACTTGTTTTGGCAAAAGAATTGGCAGTGCTTCTTTCGGATGCTCCTTAAACAATGTTATGGCAGCAGCGGTGAAGCGGGGGAAGCTTCACAGGTATGGACGTCTTTCTGCACGTGGTGGACAGTGCAGCGCCAGCAGTTGAAAAATTCGTGTAACCAACAATTCGGCCCGCGAGGTTTGTTGAGTGCCTAGTATAGCACTGAACACAGTCGTCACAAAGTGAGTTTGTCCGCACAAAATAATTTATTTGCATATTTTTTATGAGCTTTGGATGAAACAAAGCGTCCGTGCACCGCTCGCCAATGCATACAACTTTTTGTCGCCTTAAGTTCTATGTGTTTAGCTGGGAAGGTGAAGGGCGAGCGAAAACCAGGTAGTGCTGCCTGAAGAAACAACGCAAAAAGATAGTTGCGAAGGACCCTGCCACTCTTGGTATAATAACGATTTCTTCTTTTGTGCTGGCCTTGATGACCAAAAATATCCGATTTGTACCGAGCTAGAAAATAAATACTAGCTTTCTCACTCAATTTGCATATAAACCAACAAAAGAGCGTGCGAAGAAGTACTGCACGCCAGTTCATTGACGGGTGAACCAGAAGGCATGCTATACCTTCTGAAGTTTAACTGGTGAGTACTCGACAGTATTATAGTCAGCGTTACTGTGCTTTGCTACGTTACCTCATATCAGCCAGTGTCGCTCGGTATCGCATTTGTATTCAGTTTGCGTCACTAATTACCACATTACTACCAAGGGCCAACACTCATTAGAGTAGGTAGCACCGCGCGATGCGAAACCGGCTTCCAGAGGTATCATTCATTGCCATATATCTAGCAGGTGCTCCCATACATTAGCACAGAGATGCCCCACTATTAACATTGACAAGAGGTGGCACCAACCCATTTTACACTATGGTATGGGGACCATAGCTGCACATAAGCAGCACTAATTAGCGACATACAGGAACAGCAGCCCCTGACGCCGCAATACTTCGGCGTCACGCGCACGAACATCGGGACACGGCAACGACAGGCCGCAGTACACTCCGACGGTGCCTGACCTGTTGTGTGGCTTCGCCACAGTGCAGCCGCACTGTAGGCGCACTGTAGGCACCGGGCTGGCCGCAGCCCTTCCCTCGATGTACAACGCGCACAAAATCGACTCCTCGCGGCTCGTTAATTTCACGACAGGCGACGTGTTGTACGAATGGTGTTCTGCACATGCCCACCGCCAGCCGCACGGCGTTCCCCAGCGTCGTGACGGCAGGAGTGTACGGGTGCAGGGGTAGGTCCCGGTATATCGTCACCAACCTTACGTCTCCGGCCGGTCACCGCTCGCCACCTGTGTCGTTTTCACTCGAGTGTGTGTCTTCCTGGCGCTATTATTTTTCGTCAAGTTGCACCGCTCCAAGAACGTGAATATCAACACGCATTTAGTGACACAGTGCAAGACATCACATCTGTCATCGAACTGCACTATACGTCAACTTAAGCGCTGTATTAAATTTTTTCTCCCCTCTGGATTATAACTTGCGCTTGTAAATTTATTTCACCACCCTTTCTCGCTGCTTTTTTTTATTCCACGTAAAAACGTAGCGTTAAGACAGGACTAGGGAGATGAGGTATCACAAGCTGTCTCACATATACAGCGGAAGTTACGGGATCTCCTACCTCACATAGAGAGCGGAAGTTACGAGATCTACTCGCTCCTCCGAGCATGCTTCGACATGATTCTCTGAGGCAGCGACCGGCCAGCGCGCGTCCTTGGCGATGGGCCGCAGCGCAACCAGCCGAGAGTATAAAAAGGCAGACCGCAGCCATGCCGCGCCAGTGTCCTCTGGGAAGATGTAGTCTCTCGAGCAACTCCCGCGGCCGCTCGCTCTGGGAAAGTCTTGTTATTCCCAGCGCCCGCGATCAACTCAATGTTTCTTCTCATCTTGTACTGCCACCACAACCGATCAAATCTGCGACTACGACTCCTCATTGAACAAGAAAGCCGTGAGAATTCCTTTATGTCACAGACTTTCGGTTAATTGAATACTATTTTCCCCTTTGTTTAAACCTTCATCTTGCTTCGTGTCTTTTTCGCTGTGTTTTCTGTGTAACCCTTGCCCCTAATTATTACATCTGAAATACTTGCGTTGTCATCTTTACAGTCTTCTTTTATCGCAGTGTGTTGGATATTTCGTGTGCCGCCTCCGCTACTGCCGTCTTCACGGCACAACATCTGAACCATCCGCTGGACTACGGGGGAGGGACGTATATGGACAGGAATCGCCCATTCTTTCCCGCGCGGGACGGCTGTGTGTGCCTGTGTTGTATTGTGTGGTCGGTGGGGCGTGCGGGACGGGAGCGCCCTTCAAGGAGAAGATAGACACTCAGCGTCTCCAGATCAGTCCGGTAATCCTTTGAGACGATCTCCGGCCGGCGCCACTGTGAGTGCAGTTTGGACAATAAAAGTAATGTTTTTGTTGTTCTAAAAACGTTCTCCCTACCGCCATTGAAAACGAACAATTTTTTTGGTGCCGAAACCTGGGAATAAGCGAAGAACAACGGCAACTTGAGCCCAGCGATTTCAGCTACAACGGACGACGGCGATGGTGCGTCTCCAAACAAAGAGAGAAGTGACGCACGCCGAACTAGACCGACTCAACGGGGAGCTTGCGGGACTAACGATGGCGGATGACCTCGGCCCCTAGCAACGAGACCTCACTGCGGAAGTATCAGATGAGTGTTTCGAAAGATCTGAAACAGCTAGATGCCCTGATTGAGCGGCATGTGCGTGACGAAGGCCTCGCGGATGAATACTAAGGTGTTCGTCAGTACCAAGCTCTCATGACACGAATGCGGACAAAGCATCGACGGTTCAGTGAAACAAATTCTATCGGTGCAACAAGCACATTCAATGCAGAAGAAACCTCGACCGGATCACCTGCTGCCCATTCGGGACAACAGAGGCTGCTAAGCTGGAGGTTCACAAATTCAGCGGCAACAGGCTCGACTAATAACCGTTCTGGCAAACAATTCTGGCAAGAGCCCACGAGAATAACGGCTTTACCAGCATAGAAAGGTTCTTGTACCCGCGAACAACGTTGACAAGGAAAGCGTCGGCAGCTTTGACCGGCATCCAGGCGACGGAGAAGAATTACGACTACGCTGTAAAGAACGTGCTCGTGCAAGAACACCTTACGCGGCTGTTAAACCTCCCTCAGGTTAGAGCTCGCAGTGACGTGAACGCGCTGGGACGCCTTCATGATCATGTTCAGTGAAACATCGCAAGACTAAACTTTAACTGCCGAATCGGGCAGTTATGGTGCGATGCTGTGCGCGGCTTTGCTTCGTGTATTGCCGACCGAATGGGTTGTTGAGTATCGTGAGGCCCACAGTGCATACAAGGATGTGCTCGACACCTTGACTCTCCAAGCCATTCTGCAATCAGTTCGCCTGGAAGTGGAGAGCAGAGAAAAGGTACATGGGTAGAAGCACGCTTCAGTTCAGTTAAGTTCAGTCGTTCAGTCGTGTCCGACTCTTCGTGACCCTATGGACCATATCACGCCACGCTTTCCGGTCTCTCACTATCTTCCTAACATCACTTAACTTCATCTGCAGCGCCTCGAGGATGCCCTGTAACCACCGCGTTCACTGCCTACCCCTTCTCCGGTGACCCTCAACCTTATCAAATCTTTCTCCGGCGACTCCTCTCTTCTCATCAGATGACCAAAGTAGCTGAGCGTTAACTTTAGAATTTACCCTCCAATGAGCAGTCAGGGTTTATCGTCGACAATATCGACTGATTTGATCTTCTGGCCGTCCAAGGAACTCTCAAAAGTCTCCGCCGGCACCACAATTTAAACGCGTCAATTCTTCGGCGGTCAGCCTTCTTCACAGTCCAACTCTCGCATCCATACATCACAACTGGAAAGACCATAGCACGAGTTATACGGATCTTGGTTGGCAGTGTAATGGCTCTGCTCGCACGCATGCTCCTCAGCAAATGCGACCTGACTGCACCAGAGAATGGCTTCCGAACAGCGTCAACAGGAAGGGCTCAGCGGCCAGCCTCCAGGTAGGTGCCAAATTGGGCAATGAGAGATGCCCTTTCTGCGTTTCAGAGAGGCATGAGGCGGTAGATTGCAATGCTCCGATATCAACTGATGAGAAGAAAATTGCGAAACGAAGGGAGGTGCTACCGATGCGCGAAAAGAGAACGCATGACGAAAGGGTATAAGAACACGACAATACGTTGCGCGAAGTGTGGCCGACGACACATCCCTTCGCTTTGTGATCCACCGACACCGAGCGCCGAGGGCGAGAACGCTTCTGGGTTGCACTAAGCAGCGTCCCTCAGCGACAGCAACAAAAACGCCATGCTGCTGCAGACGGCGCGGGTGTGGACCAACGGACCGAAATGAAAACGCCTCGCTCGCTGTTTGACGGAGGCACTCAAGGATCGTTTATAACACACAAGCTGTCGCGAATACTGGATCTTGAGGTGACCGGTGCAGAAGAAGTGACCATGTACCTTTTCGGCCAACGTTATGAAGAAAAAAACGATGCCGCGTCAAGCTCCGGCTATGAAGCCAGTACGACCGCAAGGAGCACAGCACCGAAGCTCTCGAAACTGAAGAAATGTGCTCCGACCAACTGCCGCTTCCAGAAAACGCTCTTCCGATGGCAGGTGACTGATTTAAAATTAGCGAATGTCCCTGTCTCACCAACTCGCCAATTCATAAGGCATCGAAATTCTAATAGGCGCTGATTATTATTGGACTATTGTGCACGCAGAAGTAAGTACAGTGCAAGCGACCTTGGCTGCGCTCAAGACTGAATTCGGTTGGACCTTGCAAGGGCCGATACCACTGTCTGCTTCAGGTGTGTCGTGTTCCACCGTTGCTGCTCTGCGCACCAATGTCTGTGACATGAACGCCATCCTGTCGGACGAACTTCGAGCCTTCTGAGAGCTGGAGAGCCTCGGTATCTCCTCAATCAGCTGCCTACTTTGAAGCGAGGTGGTGGTGGTGGTGAAAAACTACAGCAGCAGGAGAGAGAAGCCTTCCCTTATTCTCGGACTTTGATCGATGGGCTATACAAGGCAAGCCTCCCGTGCAAGTCACTTGACCAAGGGCTAGCCAGCAACGAAGCTGTAGCAAGAGAACGCCTGGCCAGGTTGACGCGGAGTCTGAGACCCAGCAAGGGCAGGCTAATGGTCTATGATGCAGTCATCCGCGACTACGTGGATAAAGGCTTTGCTGAAAGGGTTCCAGCCGACGAAATCGACAGCACCTCGTCTCGAGTGTAATATATGCCTCATCGTGCTGTTTTTGGTTCAAAGAGCCCTACCACCAAAGCTTAGATAGTGCTCGATGTATGTTCAAAAGCACAAGACTGCATGTCACTTAATGATGCCCTCACCACCGGCCCGAACCTAAACCCCGACCTGCTGCGGCTTATTCTGAATTTTTGATGCCATGAAATTGCATTTACTGCGACATCGAGAAGGCCTCCTTCAGATTGGCGGGCCAGGAGAGTAAATCACCTGGTCAGTGGATAGGCGGCATAAGAAAACAATACAAAAGCTTGAATTATGGAGGAAGAACGTTATCGTTGGGCGCTGGTTCGAGCGAGCGCTGAAGAGGCAGTTTTCGGTGAACCACCGCGCAATTAAATGAGCGCTGGAAATGGAAACATCTAGGCTGAGCGAAATCACACTGACGAAATAGTATGGGTAGGAGTCATAGAAGATGACGAAGAACACATAAAACGGGCTTTTATTAATATCATAAGATGCTTTTCGCACTACACGACCGCAGGAAGGCCATTTTTAGAGATACATTTCTTGGAACAATGCCAAGAATAGATAACGAGCAGAAACAGAGATTAGAGGGACCGATTTCTGAATCAGAAGTTAAAGGAGCCAAAGACAGTATAAATTCCGGAAAGTCGCCTGCCCTGGGCGATTTCAGTGCAGCGTTCTGTAAAGTATTTAGGAAATCATTTCCCCTCTGATAACAGCATTGTTTCACGAGGCGTATGATTTCAAAGCACCGCGTCCTTCTTTTGGTGTATCACACGATGTCCTTATTTCGAGAACGGAGGACACAGAAAAGTTACAATAGGTTCGCCCCCCCCCCCTCGTTCATAGAGGAGGAATTGGTGCATTCGGTATGCTTATGCGATGATACTAGCTTGAACATTGACTATTCCCAAGTAGCACAAAGTGGGCTATGACGTGGGGGCCCGCGTTGGGCCCGTGAGGGCAGCCCATACGGGCCCCATGCGGGATTTGCAACACGTACCCAGAGGGGCCCCGCTTGGGCTGCCCAATTCTGCCACTATCGGTCCCAATCTGTATCTGTGTGGGCAGCCCAAATAGGGCTGCCCGCATTCAGCCCAGGTAGACGAATGTGGGCAGCACACCAGAATCATTAATGGGTCCCGCATTTGTGCAGGCAATGCCATCTCATTGATGAAGGGTTTAATTTTTAAGTCGATTAATCCCTCCAATACCTGAACTATACAGGCGCGGGATTTGCGAAAGCCGGTCCGTTTCGGGCTGACCCACGTGCTGCCCTGATGGGTTGAATCTGGCATTTTCGGGGCTGCCCAAATTCCAATAATCATCAATTGCGAAACATTAAGCGCTATTTTTGTGCTTGTATGCGGCACTCAGTAACATGAGAGAAATTTATTCCTAACACTACAATAATGTGGGCTGGCCCACATCACCCCCAAATGTTGGTCTGAATATTTATTTCGGTGGTGTGTGTAGAATAGTAATGCCGCAGGAAACATTTGGAGGTCGTTCAGTGCATACTCGTAAAGCGGAACAGTTACTGTTGCATATTTTCTGTCGACACTGCATAATTAACGTAGTTGTTAGAGTAAAAATAAATAGTCTTTTTTCATAGCAAAGATATGCTTAGGTCAGTTATGTGAAACCTCCAGAAGAGGCAATTAGTAGCCGGTATAACATGATTTACATAAATAAAATGGTGCCTTAAAGATAGGGTGGAGACGTTTCAGAGCGGTAAGCCCGCCTACGGCCAATTTGGGGCCCACTGCGGCATTTCATGGGCCGCCCCAATTGGGCTGATCTTGATTTTACCGCATGGACTACGAATATATGTTACATTTTCCCGCAAGTACCCCAAGAAATACCCGTGTGGGCAGCGTGGCGGTGTGGTCGCTTTTCAGCCCGGCCACAAACCATGTGGGACCTATTCGGTTTTTGCGTGGGCAGCCCCAATCGGACTAGCCCGTCTTATATTTGCTTTAGGCCCACATTTGCATCGCATCTGCCCTAAATTGCCCCACAAGAGACCGATGCAGCAGAAGTGGGAAGGAGCAATTGCCTGCCCCGCTACCGCCCACGTGGAAATTATCTAGGTTTTCGGTGGGCAACCCTATTTGGGGCAGCCCAGGAATTTTCTGCATGAATTCCAGATTTTCGTCTGACCTTCCCTCAAGTACCCCTCAAGGGTCCCATGTAGGCAATGTGCGGGCATACCCGTATTTAGCCCCGCCGCGGCCCATGCGGGACCTATTCGGCTTTTGAGTGGGCAGCCCCAATTAGATCAGCCCATGCGTTTCCTACGCAAAGCCCAAATTTCATTTGCATCGGCCCTAAAATTTCCCAAGCGGGACCCTTGAGGGCCAGATGTGGGAATATGTACTCAGTTAGCCCTTTCCATGCCTATTTAATGCCCAAATGGAAAAGGCAGGGGCAAGCCCAATTTGGGCTCGCCCGCTTGATCCCTAAAGCGGGCCCTCGTGGGTGTTATTGTGGTTGCCCAAGCCAAACTTGCCCATGTAATGTGTGCTACTTGGGTTGGTACTGCCCACGTATTGCAAGGAAATTTCCCAATCCACTGCGTCAAGATGCAAAGAGTTTCCATCGCAGGAAGAACGTGAGCCAGCGCAAAGGCGAACAGTATTCAAAGACGCACTTACCATGTACTCCTCCTTGAGAACGCCTTCTGCCTGGCCCTGGATGACGTGGTCCTGGAGACGCTTCACGGGCACGGGCTTCGACGGTGGGCCGCCGTTGGCGATGTTGGCCGAATCGCTGCTCTCCATGTTCAGTGTCATTCGTGACTCAGACATACTGTTCTCGTCCACTGGAGGAAAGCATTAACACCACTTCTTGGGCTTGTTCGTGCATACAGAATTGGCAGGAAAATTGCGCCGAATCATGCACACCACAAGAAAGAAGACTTGATGTGGTGTGCATGGTTCGGCGTAATTTTTCCCTAATTGAGAAAAGCAGTGAACCGTTTCCCATTCCGGGAACAGCGAAATTTCTAAACCTGCTGTGAAACTATCACTTAGTCTCTGTGCTGATATCAGGAAACCTTCAGCGCTTAATTTAAAGTCACACAACTTGCTGTGCTTATTATTGTTCTCAATTCTCCATACTCAGATCTGCAGTGGCGTTCGACATCTGTATTCAAAAATAAGAAATTACACCGTGTCAGTGGTGCTAGTCGACGCTTGTCGACGATGAAACGTTAGGATATTTTATTCATGCATCCTGAAATACTGTAAAGGAAACCTGTACAGCTGAGGCTGCGCGCAGGTTAGCAGAAATGATACCATGTTCATCTTTTTCTGTTGTTATCGTGCAGGAAGAAGACTGCGACGTGAATAAGGTAGAAGGCCAATACAATCGGTGCCTTTCATTCTCGGAATTTCGATACTTCTAACAGTCGAAAATGCAGAACTACGCTCTAATAATATAGGCGAAATGTGGCTCTCTGGACAAAAAAAAAAAAAACTTAAACCAACCAAGGAACAATATAAGTCGAGCCTTTAGTGTTTCCGAGCCAACGAGTCTCCGCAAAAGGAACCAAACGCATTTCCTTGTAAATGCGAGTCACAGAGCAGCTTAGTAACTTCACCGACCTAAATGCAGACGCGGGAATAACACCAAAGAAGCTATCGAAAATGTTTTGCTATATACCAGCAGTCCACATTACCATCACAGCGAAGCTACAAGTAATGAGTAATGGCTGCGTTTGGGCGAGTTGGTCAGACATGCTAAATCTGAAAAGCGCATAAAAAACACACGGACAACAGCAAAAGACGGACACACGAGTGCTTACTTCCAATTGCCAGGGATACAACAGGACAGGGAGATTTTGTAAACAACCCTACTTTTGCACAGGAGAAATTTTATTTTTTTAACATTTTTCTTGGCAAAAGCTACATTAGGCAAACTGGACGTTTTGTAAACGTCAAACTTCAGGATCACCACGCAGGAGTAGGCGCACTGGCGAGGAGAGGGCTAACCATTGTCGCCACTGCCGTGGTTGCACGCGTTTCCGCGAGAAAATCATCGTTAAAAAAAGTTAGCTTCTAAACTAAGTAGAGAACTTTGCGAAGCCTGCTGGATTAAGAAGTAATCCGGCTCGTGTGTCAGCGAAACCTCGGTAAACTTGTCTGATAAAGAGTTTGCGTATCTAATAGCACGATGTCCCTTACACGCCTGCGCGCCAGTGTTTCTTGATGATCGTTTCTTAAGTTAGAGTGTGGTTGCGGTGAATGGGCAAAACGTGACCCTCTGTTGTAAAAAACTAGTTGAAGTTCCGCGCTTAGTCCGGTTGATTTCTTTCTTGTTCCTTGTCTTTTTGAGCGGTTTCGTGATGCATTCCAATACTAGTCGCCAACTAGCCTGCCTCTCATTAATGTATGTGGTACACTGTACTACACAACATTTCACGCACTGTCACAGCACAAATTTGGGTTTTTTTCTTCCCACTCTTGTCTAGAATTACCCCCTGGTACTTCAAAGACATATTTGAAGAACGCATGATTTGTTACTCTGCGGTACATGCTTATCACGTGCCCCAAAATTAAAAGTATGGAAGTTTATTTTGTACAGGACGCCCCAGACATCTGTCCTCATACCGTAGATGTTGTCGCTACCTGCTGCTTAAGATCTATGGCTTGATAACAGGCAACGGACAAGCAAACCATGGTCTTCCGTGCTACGCCAACTTTCTTCCGTTCGGCTGCTCTGGCAGTGTTGTGGAAGTTCTTCAGTTTTACGTGCTTAAAAACAGGTGTTTAATGGACGCTTCGACGTGTTTAAAATATAATGCCCATAAAAACGCAGAGTTTAAATAGTGAAAAGGCTTCTTCAAAGCAAAAAATAATCCCCCCTATACGCATTAGTAACTGCCTGCGCTTTTGTTCTTTTCGGTTGCGGATGCTTAAAATAAAAGCCAGGCTCGAGGAAATGCTTTATGATCAATAAAAAATTTTCTCCCCTCTACGTATTGTTCGCTATTTATTAATGCACCCTTCTTTACGGTATTGCAGTTCAGTACAAATATTTAACTCTCGCCTTTCCTAGTACGTTCACGCCAAACAAGTTTACATACAAGAGCGCCTATGAGACTTGAAAACCCCAACTTCTCTCACGTACACTTTGAAAGCCTGGAAAGTCGGTCCTTCAAGCTTCGCTTTGTGGGACCATTAGACCGGTACATAACGGCCTGCCGCTTTCTGGAAGAGAAAAAAAAAACATGTCGCAGAGTCCTCAAATGCGGCAAAATAAAACTTCATCTTGATATGAAGGCTACTTTTAAATATACGTCATTATAAAGTTTACCAAAGTATTATTATTAATTAGTATATACATAATTTAGAACTTAATTCGATGCCTGTTATCGAAATATATTTTAGGTATCAATTAAAGTTACACACGTGTTATTATCGCACAAGGATAAAGCGTGCAACATTATTTACTCAGCGCTGGAATAGATTTTTCAGCGTTTTGCGGCCCTAAATGTTTCAACAGCGACAGCCCGTCCAGTAAATATGAAGTTAGTTACGAAGCTTTGCATTTCAAGTAAAGGAGAATCCTTTGAATGTGACCTAGAAAAACATTCAGTATAGTTTGCCAATATAGTTACATCAAATGCCTACTTATCAAAGCCCGTGCATGAGACCAACACAAAAGTTTATAACAATTTCAGGCCGCACAATATAAGTGTGAAAAGCGCGCACATTAAAAATACTCATTTTTCTAGCAAAGTGCTCACTTTACATGCATCGTACCACTATGCATATTATCGGCGTCAAGTGAACGCGTTAAAAAAGGAGTTGTTCTTCCGGTTTACATTTCTACGAATAGCATGGTTTGCGCCATCGAAGCGCTGCCAGCCACTCACGCTGGCCGCCAGTGCTGCGCCAACTGAATGAATTTCCAGAGGAAAAACGAGCAACTGAACCTAAAAATATGGAGCAGGAAAAGTGTATGATGACAGGCTTAAGCTGGACCGAAGCGTTCCGCTGTTCGCATTTCATTTGATAGAAAAGTATTGAAAATATGTTTGTTTGATCAGCTAAGGTTGTCTTGATTTGGCGTTTATTACGAGAGTAGCGGCCAACTTCAAACATAAACGTCTTGGCATTTCACAGAGTGTTTCTTGCTTCCAACGCCGTAACATGCTTAAACTGGAGCGCACGAAAAAAAAGTTCCCAGGAACACTTTCTTGGTATTTTACTATCCAGCGACAGAGAAGTTCATGTTCGGGGACTGGTCTCAAGTAATGCAGCTCACAATGCACGCAGGGCACCATTTCTCCTCTCAGCAGTGGTTCCACCGCCACAACATTGTGGCCGCGCGGCCGTACTAGAATTCCAGCTTCACGCAGTGCATGCCCCACAGAAGTCGATGAGCCGGTAGTGCGTGGTGCTGGACATGTTCAGCTAGACGATGACGCCCGTCAACTTCTACCTCGATCAGCGGGGACTCCGTGTCTGGCTCGAAGTTTGGTTCCTTTGACTTGTCGTCATCCTTCACCCCGCTTGTTAGACGAAGAGCCCGAGATCTTCACCTCCCAGCTCAGTTCAGTTCAGGCGTTCAGTCGTGTCCGACTTTTCGTGACCCTATGGACCATGTCACGCCACGCTTTCCGGTCTCTCACTATCTTCTTAACATCACATAGCTTCATCTGCAATGCCTCGAGAATGCCATCTAACCATCGCGTTCGCTGCCTACCCCTTCTCCGGCGACCCTCAACCTTTCCCAACATCAAATCTTTCTCCAGCGACTCCTCTCTTCTCATCAGATGACCAAAGTAGCTGAGCTTTAACTTTAGAATTTGACCCTCCAATGAGCAGTCAGGGTTTATGGTCGACAATATCGACTGATTTGATCTTCTGGCAGTCCAAGGAACTCTTAAGAGTCTTCGCCAGCACCACAATTCAAACGCGTCAATTCTTCGGCGGTCAGCCTTTTTCACAGTCCAACTCTCGCATCCATACATCACAACTGGAAAGACCATAGCACGGGTTATACGGATCTTGGTTGGCAGACTAATGTCTCTGCTCTTTACTAGGCGGTCAAGGCTAACCATTGCTCTCTTTCCCAGAAGCAGGCGTCTCCTAATTTCATGGCTGCAGTCTCCTTCCGAGGTAATCTTGGCGCCCAAGAACAGAAAATCTGTCACAGCTTCCACTTCTTGTCCATTGATGCTCCAGGACTTGATAGGGCAAGACGCCATGATCTTCGTCTTTTTAATGTTCAGTTTAAGCCCAAACTTCTCACTCTCTTCTTGTACGCGCATCAGAAGTCTCTTGAGTTCCACTTCACTTTCTGCCATTAAAGTGGTATCATCCGCATATCTAAGGTTGTTGATACGTTTTCCAGCAATCTTCACTCCAGCTGAAGACTCGTCCAGACCGGCCTTCCTCATGATGCACTCTGCATATAGGTTAAATAGGCAGGGCGACAGTATGCAGCCTTGCCTCACCCCTTTCTCAATCGGAAACCAATCAGTAAGACGATTGGTTTCCGATTTCCAGCTTCACGCAGTGCATGCCCCACAGAAGTCGATGAGCCGGTAGTGCGTGGTGCTGGACATGTTCAGCTAGACGATGACGCCCGTCAACTTCTACCTCGGTCAGCGGGGACTCCGTGTCTGGCTCGAAGTTTGGTTCCTTTGACTTGTCGTCATCCTTCACCCCGCTTGTTAGACGAAGAGCCCGAGATCTTCACCTCCCAGCTCACCCTGCCTCAACTCCTGCCCCTTTTCGGCGTCCGCTGACGATCAGCCGCCGCGCTTTTGTTCGAAAAGCTCCTCGTAGCTTTCTCCGGGCCTCTCTCGGCGTGCACATAGGAGCTGGCATTGCAGCCCTGGTTGCCGCGACTGTAATGGTCGACGCCCGCTATGGCGTCATACGCGCCAATATCTCTGTTTTTAATGTGCGCGGTCTTCACTCGCTATATTCTTGCGGCCAAAACGCACCTCTAATCTGAATTATTGCATTACCTTTATGCGGCAGCTGTGAAAAGTACGTATTTAACGTTAGTAAAGCATGGTTCGAAGCAATACGAGGCCAAATAATTTACAGTTTAGTCAGACAGAACTTACCGTATGTAATGGTATGCGACAGCCATTGCCGACAAAATTAGGATAAGAAGCACCAGTGTGGCTCCAATGACAACGCCAGCGCCTGCCGCTTTGCTTCTTCCATTCACTGCACAGGAAGGATTTTATTGACATCTCTCCAAAGTTCGGTGTAGTTGCTTTTAATATCCCGACAAGAAGGTCTTACCTATAACTGGTGCTGTTAAGCTGTACCCATAAAGGGCTTGCTGTAATTGAAAAAGGAGGAAAAAACATCATTACCAGTTATTCCCACAAATGTTACTGTGATAACCAAGGTACAAATAACCAACTTGATAACAACGGTACAAGGTACAATAAATTATATTCCTCCATGACGGCCATTTTAGGGCCAATTGCTGATGATCGTAACACATTTTTAAAATTTTTCTTTTTATCATAAATGGTCACAAACCTACAAGTAAGCAAGTTTATGGGATAGCAGACACAAAGTTAGTTTTATGATTAAAATATTATTCAACTCTCTTAAACAGCAAAAAATCTCCTATGCTTATTCATCAATGGCTGTTGGCTCACAGGTGCTGATTGCGAAATAGCAATCTATTCAAAAGGAAACGAAAATATTATGATTAATGCCACCTGAGGTGTCCCATAAAACACTCTTGCAAGTTTCAGACCATTCAAAACAGGATTCGCACTTTTTTGCGCTGGAAATGGACAGATTTGCAACTAGAGAATGAGTTGCTACTTTCGTGTATGACGCACAGTCGATACACATTGCGGTTTTTCAGCTTGTTATGAAAACTAGTTGTTGACTAGAGCCTCGAGAATGGACTAAAACGAGCAAATTTCCTTGAATGGCTGGATTCTCCCCGAAGCCTAATTTAATCAACGTCAGTGCTCTTTAATCTTGTGTTCAATGTATCGCCTAATAACCAGAGATGTCACATTTGCGCAATTCGAAAGGGTTTTATTGTAGTGAATGTCGAAGTTGCGCTGTATGAACCGCCGATGCGCATCAATTATGAGTGCCCGCTTTAGCACCGTGTGAACAATCACTGTCGTAAAAGCATCGTGATGATTTTGCTACGGATATGCTTCGCAGAAACAGGTTCGAACAACGCCCGAGCATGTCTCGTTTTCATCTTTATCTTTCAAAACTAGTGATTTAAAATGAAACGTGTTAAAAAACATTAAATTCATACAGTTTTCATCGCAAAGTCGGCCGCGGTGCGATCCCAGTTGTCTTCATACGCTCCAGCGTAAAACAGACTCGGATGTAAGCATTCAACAAAACCCTTATTCATTTGCTCAACTTCTCGCCATGTTACTGTTATCAAGGCCAGCAGCGAAATTCATTTAGTCTTGTATAAAGCCTCCCACTTATATCCCGTGATCAGCGATACATACTTGCAAGAAGGAGACCTAATCTGCTCCTGAGGTGACCCACCTATCATGTGGGCTATTTTAAATATGAGAGGAGTTTTTGAGAAGCAGCTATTCAGGCTCTAGAAATTGTTATGCCCCTAGCAACGTTTTCAAGCCTGCGAACGAACACATGAGCAATGGAACCTCTTCTGCTTGCAGATATTTTCTGCTTTACAAATAATCAACAGTCGGCAGCCGTTCCCTGTCTCGGGAAGGTAATTATGTCCACGGACCACGTCAATCAAGGCACCAATGAAGTAGCAAGTTTCTTCGTCTCCACTGCGGAGAAAACGCAAGGTGCTTTGCTTCAAACAAAATGCTAAAATTTTTTTGTGCCTATCACCTATAAGGTCTGCTGCAGAACGCACCGAGATATGTCAGGTCAGTGCCCAAGCTACGATTGCTTTTAGGTAAATATAATCTCATTTACGCCGCATACGTTGCATATTATTTAATGACATTGAGACTGACAGCTGTACGGGAATTCTGACGTCAGACGGGTTACGGAGACATATTTGTTACTGATGTTCGGCACTCCACCCGGTACCGGAATTTGGCTATCAACTCGAAACGTCCACTTTTTGATTGCTCTCTTGGGTGTTCACGTTTTGGGATGTGCGTTCTATGGATGAATTATCAAAATACTAAAATAGATAAATAAATAAATAAAACTCAATGACTGATTTCTGCACGTAAAAGTGAGGGGTGAACAGTCAAACCATGGAACACACTGTTGGGAAACCTGAAATTTTGGGCAGTAAGAAATTGAACGAAGTTCATTCTCCTGCGGTTCCAACGGTAGAAACATGCTAAAAGCAATTGATTGTAATCTTGCCTAATAGTATACGTTATCGCTGTCACACCGTTTTAAAACAAGTTGAAAGTTTCAAACTTACCCCGGAAAAATTTGTCTCTGCAACAAGGCCAAAACGATAAGGTGCAGAATCTGTGAGTGGCGGATTTTCGTAGCCACCTAAAACGCTGTTGCTGCCAACCACAAATTGAACCGACTCTTTCAGTTCCCTGGGACTCAGGTAGGCGGCCACGTAGTATCCGAGATGCATGTCTTCAGCCGTGCTGTAGTTGACCAGTCTCACAGGCTTGGGAATGGTGCTCCCTTCCCGAACCACAACAAAGTAGTAGCCACTAGACAGATAATAGAAGAAGATACAAATAGAAAGGGGCCGGAATTCAACGCGATTTCTTCCGCAAACTGTTGTGAAATTTCCTTTACTTTATTGTTGTTTGTGTTGTTCTGTATGTCAAGAATTATCTGAAATATTTGTATTTTGAGGAGCAAGCATGCAGGGTTCAGATTCGTTTTCTGTGCAAGCAAAACACGTTTGTAATTTTTCTTTTTTAGTTCTCTTCTTCGCAATGCATTGGAGTCCTAATCTTTGCGATGCAGTGTTTTTTTCTTGCTTTAGTCTTTTAATTCACAAGGATTGCTCAGGAAGAAGTGGCCATTGTCAGGTAGGAAACAATCTTTTGTCTGCTCTCCCTTTATATACATAATGTAAATCAGAAAAACCCTGAATAAAAAATGCATTGAAGACGGCGTCATCGGCAGCGTAGTGTAATACAATTTACGCTCAGTTGTTTTACTTTTCTGATTTATTTCTATTCTATTCTCCTCTTCCGTGCTGACTTAGACTAAATGTAAAAAGTACAGACGGTGTACACACAACTGTGCACTCCGCCTGGAGCCTGTTACTCTGTTGCTCTAGTGAAGGAGGAATTTAATTTGAATGCACTCCGAGTTGCTGATCCACATTGCGTATATTTGCTAATACGAGCGCATTTAACACTGGATGGCTTCCTACGTAACGTATACATCATTACGGACATAAGCCGCGCTTATGAAAGAGCAAATTACAAAGATAATATTTCTCAAACTAATCACCTCCTACTTCGCGTACCTGTCGCAACTGCTCTTTCAATCGAGATTTTTTGCCAACATTTCAGCCTGCTCCATGTTTTTTTCTTTTCTTGTTCCTGCTTTTTATTGGTCGCTACGAGCGTTCAATACCTGAACCAGCTTTTATTTGCGCGGCGGCTGAGGAGAAGGCCAGTTGGGGGTGCTTTCAATTTTACAATGGCGCTCTTTCTTCTAGTCTTCTGCTTCTTTAAGTTTGGCTCTTGCTTGGCATGTCTTTCTTTGGCAATGATCGGCTTTGGCGTCAAGTAAATGCAAGCAGCGTAAAGGAAGTCTACACCTAAGCTCAATGGGTACCTTTCACACGATGGCTCTTGGTGGGATCTCATTACCTTTTTAGCTCTTGCCGTAAGAAAACTGTGCGACACGTGATGGTGTAACACGCCGTTCTTAACTGGAACTGCATGTTCAGCAGCTTCGGACTTGTTGTCCTCAAACCAAAAACACTTGTTTTGCGTTACCTGCGACTGATCAGTGTGCCTAAATACGTGGATAGCAGCGCGCTCTAATCACAATTAACTTCCTGATTTCTTTTACAGCCACCAATTCTCTCTTATACAAACTCGCTAAATAAGGAAACATGACCCTTCAGGTAATCGATCCCCCGTTTCGTTATGAATAGAGACAGGAAAATCTAAGGCAATTATGTAGGCTATTTAAAACGGGGCAAATGCTAATCAAGTAAATGTCAGTGTATGTAAGGAACCTATACTAATCGACGAGACTGAAACACGAGATTGCAAAACACAGTTAAAGATGCTCTTTGTAGCATTGCAACGACACCACAGATGTCGATGCTGCGGGATGAGAGTGAAATCGGCGGTTGAGAGAAAAATACGCGTGCATGTCTAAAGAGACAGTAACAATTTAAACAGGCTGCACAGCCTACACAGCTGTAGTAAGACACTTAGCGGGGCAGGTTGGTACATAGCTGTCAAGAATTTAAGCGCAACAGAGACGACACACAGACAAGATAGGACCGGACTTGCACTAATCCTGTCTAGCGCAATTCCTGTCCTGTCTTGTCTATGTGTTGTCTCTGTTGGGCTTAAATTCTTGACAGCTACTTATGACAAATAGAGCAAGACACGTTGTAGCGCTAGTTGATGCATTTTCATGAAGAAATAATTGCCAACCAAAAATACGCACGCCGAAAATATAGAAGCAGACAGGAGAGAGACTTCTCTGCTTTTCCTGTGAGCGTTTTCATGGCTCGCTAATTCTTTCGTCAGAGCTATCGAGTTATGAAAATACCTTCTTCAATATAGTCCCAAGTCTAATATATTCCAGCCGAGAGGTGGGCGCAAAAGGAATGAATATTTCGGGAATCTGACGCAGCACAGAATAATTCATTTCGTCGCATGCAATACGGAGGGACAATAAATTGCACCTTGGAATGTACTTTATGACCGTCTCACGTCAGAATGAAAACTCAAAGGTCCAAGATTTTTTAAACTTTGAAATCCCAGCGTTAGCGTTTATTTCTCTATACTACTAGCATGGTAAAATATATAGAGAGGTGGAGGATAAACCACTCATACTGGAAAAAGAACCCATCATAATGAATCAAATCATTAAGCAACTTAACAATAGAATACTATTTGGTGAGTGATAGCCAAAGCAGTATTTGATAATTTTTCTAGAAACGCAGAAAACCGCAATAAGTGTGATATGTACAGGTGCGGACATAAGTAAAGAGAGCCCGCGTTTACGTTCAAATTAAAATCCCGCCTTCTGTATCAGAGATAAGAAAACAATATTTTTCCTAGTGAAAAGGCGCTGATGTCTACTACCGGTCCACAGATACCATAAATGCTGGTTTTATTTTGCAACGCGCGAAACATTTTAGAAGGAAAAAGCATCCTTCGTTTACTTTTTTCCGCACCTGTACAATCCTTGATGGAGAGAAACCGCGGAACATAAAGGGGAATGGCAACGACCGATGAAGGCGTTGATTGTGTGCCTAATTTGTGCCACGCTCAAAGAGATTTGCGTTTATTATTGCGATACCATGCCTTGGTGAATAAAATGATTATCCGCACTGACCTACTCTTCAAATATGTGTGGCCTTCCTTTGCAGCATGCGAATGCACTCAAGTACATTTTGCAGGGGTGATCGCAACTTTAGTTCAACCTTGAAGGATTTTCTAATATCTATTGGACGAGTGTAGCCAGCAGTTTCAAAACAGACCGCAGGACCACCGCCAATATACGTTACGGAATACGTTTCTTCTTGTTCTCATTTTATCTCCACTACCGTCCATTAGGCTTAGACTAAACACGATGGAAAATACATGGTATTTTGGAGCGCAAGGCTGACTTTTACCAGCTACTCTGCTGCTAAAATTACCATCTGCGAACGAAAAACAAAGTAAGCCGGACACCGTTTTCTTTACCCAAAGGCAATCCCCCCCCCCCCCCCCCCCTAGCAGAAAACTTCACTGCTTACGCTGCTAATGAATTTCGTTAGCAGAGCCAACCAGTGTTTACTGAGTAGCCAACATACATACGTGATCGGGCCTCTCATGAAGTCGACAGGATTCAGGATGACATTAACGGTCTGATTGGAAACAATGCCAACCATGGGCGGAACTTGAACGTCTGGAGCTGCAAAGAAGAACGTGCATATGGCAGTGCATGTTTCGGCGATAGTCTCAGTACTCAAACTGGGATTCTCCGCGCCTGTTCATTTAACCAAAAGTACAGGTGACACCTCTTCAAAATTCGGGAAACAAAAACTATGCAATCCTTCGACATCCAGAGGGAAAATGAATTATTTTAATGACATCAATTCTAAGAGGAACAAATTAAATCACCTTGTCACTCTCGTGCAGAAACTTTTGTGCATTGCAATCATCATTGCTAGATGCGGCCAAGAAGGTGCAATGCATAGTGTAAGGAACAATTGAAAATTTTCTTCGTCGTTAAACTCGAATGCAATGTAGTGACAGATAATCGGATCATCGGCGGATAACCATATATCCCAGTGGCAAAGATGCAGCCCGTATTATTACGGACAAAACAAGCCTAAAGATGTAACATATATTATCACACTGCATTTGTTTCACAATCCTAGAGTTCCCCTGTAGATATTTTGGAGGTGTTTGTTTACATAGTGCTCGTATATAAATGCTAATAAATAAAATCTGCAGAGAAACTGGACTGGCAATTAACGCGGTAGGGAATGAATACCAATTACCGCCAAATCACTCTACAACGGAGGCCACTAAAGCACATGTTTTGCCACAACGAAGTACTTGAGATTCTTCGTCAGCAAGTCAAACAGTGCAATGCAATCATCCCGTCCTGCTCCCCTTCCGAAAGAAAAGTAACGTCTTGTATTGTCAGATTTATTTTTAACGCAATTTTACTGCGGAAACAGCAAAAATTATTTTGTGTGTGTGCATGCAAATAGACTCTTAAGGTTTCGGTCATGGGCAGAACTACCTAAGATGGTTTTGTTACCCAAAGTGGCGCTGGACTTGGCGCTTGAGTACCAAGGCTATTGGTACGAGGCAGCTTGCCGTTCTACCGCTCTATGCGCTGACGACGTCCCAATGAAATTGCCTTAGCGTTTGTTTCAATGCGAAGGTCGCATTAAAATAGACGAAACAAAACAAACAAAAATATCAACCGTTAAATACCGGTTTAGCGCTCTGTTGGGTGGCGCCGGGAACCTGGATGTCACGCGTCGCCCGACGAATGAGGTAAAGACGCAGCCAGGTCGTGGCTCGTACAACCTCTGCAGGCAATCTTATTCTGGGGCCAATCAACGGCAATCTTTTTCCTTCGCTCCTGAGGCGTTAGGCCTTCATCTGGAGACCTAGGATGAGAAATTATCAATTCCGTAGCATCCACGAAGCAGAGCTCACGTCAGCAGGACGTCTCGTCATTGCAGGTTCGTCCCCCACCTTTCCGGCCCCAGAACCCACAAGTTTAGTTCTACCAGATCGAGGCGCAATTTTGCCTTGCCCGCATCAGCTAAGAGACGAAGCAATAATACTGTCGCCTCGAGCCTTCCTTCCGATGTTGCCGGCGAGCTCTCCGACATTCTCTCCGCTCATGGGTGATACACCATATCAGCACTATCTGAGCTTGGTCCCTCTGAGCTCGAGTTCTTGGGTCATCACACATCCTTCGGAGGGTACCCACCCTCTCACGTCCACCGTCCAGTCCACCAAGAATTATCCCCAACCTACAACACTGCGCCACTTACGGCAATTCCTGGGGCTGGCATATTTTTCCAGGCGCTTCATCCCAGACCGTGCAGAGCTGCTTAGCCCGCTCACTGACCTCCTCCAGTCAAACAATGGCCCGTCCTCCGCTATTTGTTGCTCATCAGAAGCTCGGGCCATGTTTACTGCCGCAAAGCAAGGAGTTGGGAATGCCGTGCTTCTGGTCCATCCATGCAGCAACGCCCCTACGACATTGATGGAGGATGCCTCCAGCGTAGCCTTCGGAGCCGGCTTACAGGACTACAACAACCCCGAGTTGAGACCAGTGCGTTTTTACTCTCGGAAGCTACCCTCTGCTGAGACCCGCTACAGCGTCCTTGGCCGAGAGCTCCTGGCCATCTACTCCGCGATGCAGCCTTTTCGGCATTTTGTAGAAGAATGTCAGTTTCAAGAGCTGACCGATCATAAGCCTCTGGCGTATGTATTCCGCACCAACTCATCGAAGTACGTCTCGCGCGAACTCCGCTCACTCGCTTACATCTCGAAGTTTACTACCGACATTATCTATGTACAAGGTACCACCAACAATGCCGTTGATGCCCTCTCTCGTACTGCCGCGGTAGACACTCCATCTCCTACCGTCGGCTAGGCCGCACTCTCTTCCGCCCAGCAGAATGACCGTGAGCTCACCGCTTTTCGTGAGAACCCCCGTTTCCTCCGAATACGGCTTGTGCCCCATTCTTGATCGCCTGAGACCTTGGGGTGCGATGAGTCAACAGACCTTCCACGTCCTTTTATTCCTGCTTCACTACGCCGCCCCATCTTCCATCCTCTACATGACATATGCCATCCAGATATTTGGGCTACTCAGCGACTTCTCACCCAGCGCTATATTTTGCCCGGAATCAAGGCTGATGTGCGCACTTAGATGCGCCTGTGTCTGGCCTTCCAGACGACCAAGATCTGCCGTCATAATAAGACGCCTTCCCAGGTCTTCTTGCCACCTGGCTGTCATTTCGACCATGTACATCTCGACACTGTGGGCCCTCTACCCGTTTTTGAGGCTACCGTTATATCCCGACCATGGTCGACCACTTCACTCGCTGGCCGGAGGCAGTCCCCATTCCTGACATCACCGCGGAGACTGTTCCCTGCGCCTTCATCTCGGCGTGGGTACCTCCATTTCTTTCTCCTGGCACCGCGACAACCGACCGTGGCCACCAGTTGGAGTGCTCCCTATTTGCTTCCCACAATCATATTCTCGGCACCAAGCATTGCCATACCACTGCATATCACCCGTGTGCCAAGGGCATCGTGAAATGCCTTCACTGGCCGCCCTAGCCGCTCGCCTCAACAAGGCACCTGGGTCGACTCCTTACCCCTTCTGCTCCTTGGTCTACGGCCGATCATCCGGGAAGACTTACAGTGCTCAGCTGCTGAGCTTGTGTATGGTAGTGCTCTGCGTCTTCCAGGAAACTTCTTTACATCACAGCAGATCCAAGCCCACCCCCAAGCATTCCTTCAACGCCTGTTGGACTGCGTTAATGACCTCCGGCCTACTCCATCACGCCATTTTTGTGCTCCCTGACCTGGCCACTTCGACCCACGTGCGACACGATGCTGTCCGAGCATCACTAACACCGGCCTACGACGAACTTTTCCGCGATCTCGACCGCACTCGGAAAACCGCTACCCTGCCACAGAACGGCCGGGCTGACACCGTCCGCCTAGACCGCCTTAAGCCGGCTTACACGGAGACCGCCTCACCTCCTGCTCCAGTGCCATCGCCGGCCCTCCGTCTGTTTCGACTTTCAGTCTATGCGGGGGGCCCTGTAGCTCCCTATTGGGTGGCGCCTGGAAGCCGGATATCGCGCGCCGCCAGGCGAAGAAAATAAAGGCGGCCCGTGGTCAATGCTCGTGCAGCCACGGCAGGCAGTCTTGTTCTGGTGCCAATGAACAGCAGTCTTGTTTCTTCGCTCGTGACGCGTAAGGCCTTCACAGGTAACAACGTCGCATGATTTCTGATAAGCCGTGAGTATTTATGTTATATCGTGTGTTCTATCATTGCAGTTCAGTCTTGGTTTCGTCCTCTTTCGGTTTCTGCTCCGTGGATTGCGCTAGTATTTGTCTTCGTCTTTAGTTGGATTGTGTCGTCATTGCTCACGTCAGCTGAAGTCTGTGTATAACCGACTCTCCAGAAATCAAGGGACATGAATTACTGACAAGGAATTCCCGCCTCCCAATCTTAACAGCCACCTCGGCCGACGCAACAAAGCCGCACGGGTATGGGATAGATCTAGCGAAACAGGGGCATCGCCAGTTACATAAATTGTTCCAATGGCATCCGCTATCGCATAACGTAATTTTCCCCCAAAGATTCTTTTGTAACAGCATAATTTCCTTATACGACAAGTCATATTTTTAAGTTACAGCTCATTTTCTAAGGATTTTTTAAGTTGTCCAGGAAGGTCGTCGCCTGATGAGCCACCTGCTGACATGTTGCATCAGGCGTTCAATGCTGAAAGTCAGTGAGTGAAACATCTTGATCCAGTGAACTTTCTAACCAAAAGGCTCAAGTGTTTGAGCAACAGAAGAGTCAAATTATCATGTTCGCATCACTCGTGGGGAAAACGTCATACCATACTAACTCCTATACAAGCGCCGGTGTAAGAAATCAACGAGAGTTTAAGAGAAAATACGGCTGCTACGTTTTTATTTCAATATATCATCCAGGTAAATATGAACAATAAAACAATGGAATGTTCAGCTAGTTGTTCAGCGCACATGATGAAAAAGGCAGCCTAACAGAGAGAAGTACACAGAGGAAAGACAAGCACAGAGTCAAGGATGATGCTGTACTGACAACCAATTAGGACGTTTACAGTAACATGATACGTCGGAGGCGTTGTATTGGGTATAGCGTTGTCCGTCGAGAACTTGACGAGCTTTGATCGCAGGTCGATGATCACCCGATGTTCACTGAGAAAAGGCCCAGCGTGTCTTGGTCCAGAGAGCTAGGGTAGCGGCGGCGGCCAATGGCGTCCCGGAATAGGGTCTGCCACTCAGCTCCACAACAAAGCGCACCTCCCTTAACAAATCATATCATCGTAATTAAATGTTTTCTCCTCCTCACGCCCAAAGCCACGTCTCGCGATCAGTTCTGTTGGATTGCGAAGCAGGTAGGATAAGCGCGGCCATTCACTGTCACTCTTGCGGTGCATCACCCCAACGAGGTAATAAGGTTGCACCCCACTGTGCGGGTCAACGGGCCACCCCGAGTGGTCGTCACTTTCTCTAAGTGAGCGGCGAACGGTCCACTGATGACTGAGTAGTCGGGTCCTCAGTCCACTAGGGGGGTAACCATCCAACCATCGACAGCTACTTCAAGGTCACTTGTTCGTGTTCAGAAGACTGAATATGGCTGAACACACAAATTTTCTTAAGAACATTATTTCTTTTCTTGCTTAGGCACCTTACCCTTCATGATCACTGGCTTAACATTATTTCATTATCGCGCCTGCTAACAACTTGATGTAATAGTTATATACAACTGGTTCAGCGTTCCGTTTAATAAAACCTTGAATATAGGCACCATTTCGCGTCTTTTCGGTATTTTGTTATTTCAAAAATTAACACCAATTTTGTTCCCTTTATTTCCTAAACCAGCGTATAGTTGCAGGAGAAAGGTTCCATTGGCACGCACATAAATGTTCATTTGTTGAAATTTATTTTCGGTGACTATAATTTGCCACCGCTCGCAAACTTAACATGGTGGTCACGGTAATCAAATGTGTTTGCGAAAAATAGGCTAGGATAACGGTTGTCATGATAATTTGATCTGCCATAACTTTCCCCAAAGGAATCGAAGGGGGTCAAGAGCACAGTCTGGAGCATTTGGCTTTAAAGGACCCGGATAATTATATGCATTCTTTGCAAACCTGCCGTGGTGGGTCACAGGTTCCGAACAGCAGAACGCAGGATCCCTGCTGCTGTGGCCGCTTTTTGATGGAGGCGAAACGCAAGGCGCTATTGTGCTGTGCGATGCGAGTGCACGTTAAATATTTCCAGGTGGTCGAAATTTCCGTACGGCGTCTCTCAAGCATCAGCGCACTGGGACGCTATAACCACGTAAAATAAACCAAACGTTGTTTACAGATAGAATAGCTGAATCAAATGCATAAAAATGACTTCTTAATGCAAATTTTGGTTTCAGCGGCTTTTATTTATTTAAGAGGCTGAGGGGCTTTTTGTTGAGCCTTTCTCTATTTGCTAGTCAGGCTAAGAGATACGTAGTGGAGAGATTGGGAAATTTGGACCACCTAGGTCTCTTTAGTGTGCACTCGTCTCGCCCAGTACACTGGCGACTTGTTTTCTGCCTCCATAAAAAAGCGACTTTTGGGCCCTGACTCGACCCCACATCTTTGGTTCAACAGTCGAGAGCTCTAACGACTGATGCACTCAAGCAAGTCATAGATGATGTGTAAATAGCAATATAAAGATTTCGCAACTACAAGCAGTTGCGCAGGGTGTTCGTTGAGATGTAGATCGTTTCATTGTACTGAATGGTGTCTTCAAGAGGAAACGCGAAATCAATGACGAGAACTTAAAAAAACAAGTGCTGCTTAAAATTACCTGCGTGGAAATATTTTCAAGCAAACCGCCGTAGTTTATTGCAGTTTGAGAGAAGTTACGTTATGGCAATGAATTTCGAAAAAAAGTAGTGAATATTTATTGAATTAGTATTTTGCAATTTTCACTGGAAATCAAGAGGAAATGGGCACCGACAGGACATGTAGTGCAAAGAGAGGATAACCGACGGTCGCTGAGGGTAACAAACTGGATTCCAAGGGAAGTAAAGCGTAGCAGAGGGTGGCAGGAAGTTACGTGGGCTAATGAGGTTAAGAAGTTCGCAGGCGTCTAGTGGATGCAGCTGGCGTAGGACCGGGTAACTTGAGGGAGAATTTCGCCTTGCAGTGGGTAAAGTTGGGCTGACAATAAAGATGATGATGGTGACGAATTTTCACTAATACTGTTACGTGTCAGGAGACGTTCACACAACGTAAAACACTGTTATACTCACACCGAGCGAGACACAAGCACTGGCTGCACCAGACCTGAAAACACAGATCGCTGCCGAGGATTCGGGCCCCGAGCACGCGCCATACGCACACACACTTCGCCTTCCACATCTGCGTCGGCCCGTATCATAGCCCTCTGGCGCAGAAGCACCGTCGCGGTGCTGCTCAGCGAATGTCAGAATAAGGTAGATTCTAGGGCTAAAGGCGCGAGACGTGGATAACATTGGATTGTACAGTACGGGAAATGCACTCTGTGAAGGCAGGTTGAGTCTTGTAGGTGACGGCTGTGACTTGACGCAGCACACGATAAGGGCCCACAAGCGACAAAGGAGCCACGTGAGAAGGAGCTGTCGAGGTGGTGGGTTTTTTAGTGCTCTTGCTGAGAAGCTTGGGAGGCTTGCAAGCTTGCAACTTGGCGAGCATGGCCGGCAGGAGCAATGACTTGAAGGGCGTATTCAGAATGTGGGGGACCAGATGTTCGAAACAATGTGTCAAGCGGCAATTGAGGCTCACGCCGTAGAAAAGGTAAAAGGGGAATAGCCAGCGGTGTCGTGGCCGGATGAGTTGTACGCAAATGTAACGTATAGGAGGGCGACGTCGCAGTCACGGTAATCAGGAGGAGACGTACATGTCAAGCAAGTCAGTAAAAGTGCGTTGAGCCGCTCAGTGAGGCCATTTGTGGGTAGTAAGCAGTGGTAAACTTCTGTTTAGTTGAGCACGAGAGAAGAATGCGTCAACAACTACTGAAATGAAAATGCGGCTACGGTCAGTGAGCAGTTGACGGGAGCTCCATGGTGAAGAATGAGGTGGTGAAGAAGCAAGTCGGCGACATCAGCGGCCGTACTCGTGGGGAGCGCGCACGTTATCGCGTACCGGGTGGCATAGTCTGTGACTTCTGCAACCCACCTATTGCCAGAAGTGACTCATGAAAAAGTCCGAGAAGACCCAAGCCGACAAGGTAGAACAGTTCCGGAGGGATATCGGTGGGCTGAATAAAGCCAGCGGAAGGAGATGCAGGCTGCTTGCGATGCTGAAACTCATCACAAGGACCAACGCAAGGACGCACTGAGCGGTAGAGGCAATACCAGAGGAACCGACGACGGATGCGGTCGTACGTGCGAATAACGCCGAGATGGCCAGCAGTAGAGAAATCTTGAAGTTCGTGGAGAACAACTGTTCATTAGTGCTTAGGAAAGGCTAGGAGAAGGTCAGAACCAGTAGGCTGAAGATTCCGGTGGTATAAAATGCCGTCAACGAGAGCAAAGCGGTTAAGTTAATGCTCGGTTAGAGCGGGGGTTAAGCGATCAATCATGGAGAGGAGCTCCGCATGCGGTCGCTGTTCTTTGCCAATAGTTGCAAACCGTGATAGAGAGAACAGGTCAATGGCAAATGCGCCCGTGGGAGTATCAGTCTGGGCAACAGGTCAACAAGAGATGCAATCGGCATCTTTGTGCAACGGGCCGGACTCGTAGATCACAGCGTAGTCATATTCTTGGAGCCGTAGAGCCCAACGCCTGACGCGACCAATAGGATCCTCAGAGAAGAAAGCCAGTACAGTGCGTGATGATCGATGGCAACTGGGGACGGCCTGTCATATAGGTAGAGTCGAAATTTTCTAACAAGCCAGACGAGAGCCAAGCACTATTGTTTGGTAATGGAGTAGTTCTTTGAAGGGGACAGGAGGAGCCTGGCATACGCAATTACACGATGAGTCCCAGATTGGCGCTGAGAAAGAATGGCTCCGGGGCCATGGCCACTGGCATCAGTGCCGGGACTTCTCAATGGTAAGCTTTAATGGTAAGGTGGGCCAAAGCTTGGTCTTGGGAGGACTTACTATGAGCGACTGTGAGCGACTGAGCAATGTCGGCAAAATCTCTAATGAACCTACGAAAGTAGGAACAAAGCCCCGAAAAACTTCAGACGTGATTCAGACGGGAAGTCGTGTACTGCTCGGATCTTGTCGGAATCGGAACGAACCCCCGTAGCATCGACGACACGGCCTAGTATATTGAGCTCACGACTGGAAAAGGACTTGTTGAAGAGTTGAGTTGGAGTCAGGCTTGACCGAAGAGCTAAGGAACATTAGAGAGGTCTGCCATGTGGGATAAAAACGTGGGTGAAAACAAAATGACATTGTGTTTCAGGGAAGCATAATGACATTGAGCATGGCAAGTGGAACATCTAAATTCTTGCAGCAAGGAGCCCATCAGCGTTCAAATGCAGCTGGAGTGTTGTATAAGCCAAAAGGCGTAACCTTAAACTGACAGAGCCCCTCCGGAGCGACAAAAACTCTTCTCCCGGTCCTTGCCGTCCACTGCAATTGTGCCGGTAATGTATACGAAAGCGCCGCGGGCCATCTTTTTTCTTCACCAGGACGACGGACGAATCCCACGGACTGTGAGAGGGCTCAATATTTTTCTTCTCCAGCCATTTTGCAACTTCCGCCTGGATTACCTGTCGTTTTGCATGGGAAACTCGGTATGGTCGGGGGCAGATAAGAGGGGCGTCGCCGGTGTCGATGCGGTGCGAGACAGTAAGAGAAAGATGTTATGGAGATCGAAGATGTCAGAATAAAACTCGAGAAGCGCACGAAGCTGACAATTTTGGACAGGTTGCAGATCGCAGGAGATCATTGCCATGAACGCGTTAATTGAAGTAGAATCGTGGTCAGGGTCTGCAGAAGCTGAGGCATCGTCAGTGTACAATGGTAAACTTGACAGGAGCCAAGAGGTGAGAACATCGACACGTATGTGCCAGTTGGAAGCACTTGTGCCCAATAGCTGAAATTGATCAATGGCAGTGACAAAGTGTTTGTCTTGACTGTAGCCACGGTAGGGGGCAGTGCAACGCTGCGGAGCAGCAAGAGATCAGAAATAGGCGCAACAAAGTAGTCACCATCGGGGACAGACGAGGTAGAACGCAAGGTAACCAATGAGGCGGCTACTGACGGCAAAGAAACTTAGTCGGGCGAATACAGTCGGAGAGAGGAATGCAAGGGTTCAGGGTCGATTATTGTGAGATCCAGGTGCAGGATGCCTTGCGAGCAGTCGATCAGGGCAGAGTGCTATGATAGAAAATCGAGGCCGAGGATGAGGTCATGAACACAAGAGTTCAAAACAGTGAACTGCACCGGAATTTCATGGTCAGCAACACTAAAGCGAGCGGTGCTGAGTCCATCAAAAACCGTTCCGTCGTCCCCGACACGCACTTGAGACAGAGCCGGCGTGAGATATCTTTACGTAGACGGCGGCGAAGGCTTGCACTCATGACAGAGGTATACGCTCAAGTGTCTACAAGCGCACGCAAGGGAACACCATCAACACAAATGTCTAGTTTGTCCAAACGGGAGGTTAGTAGAGGATTTGTGGACCTGATCGTGGATGCAGCGTCACCTCCGGGAGCTGCATCAGCTAGTTTTTCAATTCAGATCGGCTGTATGAGGCAACAGCCGAGAATCAAAGGGGCTATGTGGATCGAAAACGATGGTCTTGTGGAGAAGGAGAGCGGGAAGAGCGACGTGGTTGGGACCTGGCGAAATCTTTGGCCGAATCTGTTGGTCGGGGCGAAAAACGGCGAGGAATTTCAGGATGGTAGTGATAGAAAAAGTCGGTGTGAGGATTCGGAGACCATCTGTTGCGGCAATGCCGGGAAATGTGGCCGCCGCATTAGCAATAGAAATATATGGGACGACCATCAGGCGTGCGCCTCTGCTGGAGTTTGATAGGGACGAAAGTCCGGTGCCCGAGGAAGGAAAATATTCGTCCTTGGTGGCCGGACAACGGGGTTTCTGATGGAACAGACCGCAGGCTAGAGGTCCAAGTTTGCAAGTTCTTCGCGCACGACGGCAGATATAAGTGCGATATCGGTCAAGGGGCGGCCGGAGATGGTGGGTTGGTGTGGTGCAGGTGCACAGGCCTCCATTTCGCAGCGAATGATCAAGGGTGACGGCGTTAGTGATGTTAAGGAGCGAAGCGGAAGATGTGTTAGTTTGTGGCTGCTGCGTAACCCACGACGATGGGGCGCCCGTATGGGGAAGTATTTAAAAGTGTGGACATATGCGCCGGCTCTTAACTTGCTCGAAAGGAGAGTATCAGAGCCTTTGAAGAGGAGCAAATGGAAAGCGTCATTCGCAATCTCTTTTAGGATGTGGCCCACCTTTGCAGATTCTGACAATGCGGAGTCAACTTCATGACATAATGCTAGCGCTTCTTAAATGTAGGTGACGTAGTTTTCAGTGCAGCACGGTGCACGCGACTGAAGGTATGTTTTGGCTACGAATTTCAAAGCATCTGGTGGTCTGAAGAGAGCGCGAAGGTTTTCTTTGAATATCTCCTAACTTGTTAATTCGTCCTCGTGGGTGTCGTACTATTGCCTCGCTTTGCCAGACAAATAGAAAATGACGTTTGTCAACATTACGGTGGGGTCCCAACTGTTATGGGTGCTGCCACGTTCATACTACGAGGTACATTTGTCGACGTTTACACCTGAGGCACCTGAAAAATGTCGGGGTCACGGGGATCAGCCATGACCATAAATGTAGGGGTCGTGGGACTTCGCGAGTCGCCCGGTTGAGCCATTGTGGCTGTTCCGGTGTAGCGACCGTTGCAAAGCTCCGTGGAGAAATAGGCCAGGACGCGCATGATGAGAACGTCCGCTCTTTAGGAGACGTTCACAACACGTAAAACACTGCTACACTCACACCGAACGAGACACAAGCACCGGGCAGCTATCTGTGTTTTGACGGCCGCCCCGGCCGTCAAAACACAGGTAGCTGCCAAGGATGTGGGCTCCGAGCAGGCGCCAAACGCACACAAACTTCATCTGCCGCATCTTCGACCCGTATCAATATTCTGGTTCTGTAATTGACTTCTTCAATCAGTTACATTTCAAATTAAATAATAGTAATCGGCTACCTATTTTCGGTAATGTGTACAAGACTGCTCTTAAGCAAGTCTATCTGAACATCTGGTGATTGTTAGGATGCACTACAAGCAAAGTAGAAGGGGAACGAGTTTTATACGTCCTGCACAAAACATACTTTGACAAAAATCATTCCCGGACACTCTGATGGTAATGCAAATAATAAAGCTTAATTACGATGCCATATCTCCCTGATTTGGATGGTGATGACAATTCGTATGATGATGATGGCAAATTCGTATGTTCATGCCCAACCTCCCAGCGTTTTTGCATCAGCTTCTTGCGACCTGAATGCGCTACGATGACATAAAGTACTCACGTGACGCTTTAGTGCTGAAATTGCTGCAGACGGCCTCTCCGAAGCCAGCACTTGTACTGGCCTTTACGCAGACCAGGTATGTAGAGCCCGGAAAGAGGCCTCGCAGGTAATACTCCCGCGTGTCTGAGTTATTGAGCACTACTGACTGTGGCCGCCATGAGTTCTTCAACATCGTGTTGTATGAGTGCGAAAGCGATGAAGTAACCTGCGGAAGAGAAATGAAGTAGCCATTAAAAATGCAAGGGAGGAAAACAAACAATTTAGAATATGTAACAGAGACCAGAAGCCCTAAGGATTTTTAACGTTGGTGGGATGTTGAGGACAATTTTGCGCTCTATTTAAAGGTGCCGTCGACATGATGCCTCCAAAGGCACCTGGAAAATCTGGAACAGTATAAAAACAGACGCACGTGGCTGGGGGCCCTCGCAATAAATTGTGGTGCAGTAGGCATGTAATGCGGCAACATGTTAAAGCACCCTTTCTGCTTCATGCTGCAGGTTAGTCGGTACTTTCCTACTAAATGTAACCGCTTCTTGGTGCGGCTGCCCTGCCCACTATATTTCATCAATGTCTTCAATTATGTCATTTCTATTCCAAAAGACCTGTTGGTGTGCGGCGATGCAGAGGCAAATCCAATCCCCACAGTAAAATAAATTATTTTAGAATTACTGGATGGCCACGGAAAATTTAATCAAAGTGTGTTGCTGGGCGAGATGGTGACTGATCATGGTAGAAGAAAATAGCGCAGGAGACGTGACAAGGAAGTAGACTCAACACAGACTAACAACTGAATGTATTAAACGCGTGAGCGTACGAATACAGTGAGCGACAGATGCGCAGGAAGGAAAAAGAAGAGCCACAACGTGAACACGAAAAAATGTCATCATTGAGAGTTAGGATATAAGCCAGCTCGCGGGGGACAATGCAGGTATGCTTGCGCATAAAGCCCCTTTGCGGGCGATGATAAAGGCTTCAAAGATTTCCCTGGTATGTTTTTCAGGGCACGATGTCAGAATGACGCGCTGTCCAAAAAACGGAACACAATTCAGACAAGATATACACTGCAGCGCCAAGTTGCTATTGGGTGGAATGTCAACAAGGGCGATGCATGTTCTCTGAGGCCATCGTTATTGCGTCGCTTCATCTGACCTGCATACGAGGCCCCGTAAGAGTATATGTCACCCGTTAATAATTAGAGGATTATTAACGATGCGCCCTTAATGGTGCGCACGCTCTCGGACACCGTTATAGTGAGTGGGGGTAGCTGTTCCGGTCCCAAAGGAGATGCCCTCGACTTGCGTGGCAAGCTCAGCCGGAATTAAACTACCTTGTAGTGACAGAAGGGGGCGGCCGTTTGGTGCCCAGTTTTCTCCGGTTCAAGCCAGAGAAAGGGTCAGTCAGAAGCCAGAAACAAAAGCAAACTTTATACACAGCAGGAGGCGATACAGAGGAATTCACACGAACACTTAAAATGCACAGAACGTTAATGCTAAGCATGCAACTAAAGCGGCATTCAATAACACACAGGTTTTACAACAGTGAACAATACACCAGGGAGACAAACTAACAAACACTAAATTGTTCGCCGGACACTGTTGCAGTCCGACGCATCCAGAGAGTCACAATGTGGCCGCCATGCAAGACGAGTGCCACTCCCTCGCAAAACTGTGGGCTTGCCAGCAGCAGCTGATCCCCGGGAGTCCAGCTGTAGCACTTGCGAACACGCCGCAATACTAGCTAAACACTGACTGACTAATTCAAGCGAAGCTACCTGCCTAAATAGGGCGCGCCGCGCCTGTCTGTTCCAGCGCGCAAAGATTATCGCACACACACAGACTTAGCTTCGCTTTTTGAAGCGTTCCCTTTTCCTCCCGTCGAGCCGTGCGTCCTCATTGGCTAGGCGCCGTCGAAAAATCTAGAGAGGACGAGCACATCCGGCCGGTTGAGTCACAGTCATTTCCGAGTGATGAGAAAGAGGGTGACGCCGATGCGTACAAGGCTACGCTCCTCTCGCGTGGAGAGGGAGGCTTTTCTTGCAAGTCGGCGAACCTTCGATGAGGTGCCGCGCGGGCTTCACGCCGCGCCGGCTTAATAAAAATGTGCGCCGATTTCGTGACAGCTGGTCATTTTTTTAGGTATCTCGCACCGCTCGTATCTTGCACCTCTGTTTGTACCTGTACCTGGCATTGCCGCAGCAGCCATCGCGGAACTGAGTCGGCCTCAAAAAACAGATATATGCGTCAATCGTTCTATCCTCATACGCGATCCTGCTTCGGGAGTTCAAAACTGTGCACTCCCTAGAAAAGTTGACTGAACTAGGAATTGCAGAGAGACAAAGAGGCAGAATTACGAAGACAAAGGTTTCCGTTCCTGTCTGCATGGAAAATATACATGGCAAAATTACTTTGTAAAGAAATTAAATTACATAACTAATTACTTTGCTGAAAATCGGAGAAAAGTAATGACCTTACTTCTACTGGGTAATTCAATTACTTTTAAATTACTTTTTTAGTTTCCGTCCATGCAAAAACTAAGTAAAGCTAGTAAACGAAACAACTTAATTGTTCTCCAGACGCGAAGCACGCGCATTCTTTCGACTTCAAGCCAAATTTTCTCCCAGAGAACTATTTCTTCCCTCTTTCCTACAGCGCTTGACATTACAAAAACAAGATAACAACAAATAAAAAACAACTACAAAACAACAAGCATGGTCGAAAGATCGTGAAATGACCGGTGAACCCAGTGTCTTGCGGGCCCGGATCTGTCTCCGGCATTTGGAAGGCCCGAAGGAGCTAGGCTATTTATTGCTTCCGCAGTCCCAAGAATCGACGTCGGCAGCTTGTGCTCACTGCTCAGTAATGCTAAAGCCACGGTGGCTGACGCCATGGACCCTTAAGCTTAACCACAATCCTCCCTCGCCCCATGGTGAAGAGCGTAACCAAGCACCACTGTGTCCTAGCCGACGCAACAGGGAGCCACTGCGCCACGCTCCCAACTAGTTTTCAACCAGCCTTCTTGCCCACCTCTCCCTTGGCGGTAGCTGCAGTTGTCACCCTGCCCCATTCGCTGCAGCGAACGGGTCATGGTAGAAGGCAACGTTTAGTTTCGGTGACTAATACGTCTGTCATCAAAGAGGGTTGAGTGGGCCTTCTCCAATAAATGGCTACACCCATCGATGTGTACACGCGCATCAGTGAGTCTCCACAAGAAGAATGCACTGTTCATTTCACTGAGCAGCGAGGACAGAGACTTCGGTGCTTTCGCATTGACAAAAAAAAGTTTAGAACTGCCTTATATAACCTGAGGAGCCAAGAGAAAACGAGCTTCCTCCCCACCACCTCTTTCTTGGCCTTTAAAAAGCATTGAAGTAGGATGGACAGTTGGACGAGTTGGCACATTTGCGTCGGGTTTAAAAGGCGTCGGGTTTGCATGCTCGGCCGCGCCTTGTGCTCCGGGCAGCATCCGAGTGCCTGTCTGCTTATGCCTACGTTTTTCTCCTTGCCCAGTTCTCGACGTAGTTGATTTCCAAGAAAGCGCAATATGATGAAAATACAATGCGCTTCCAAAAAATCTAAAATTTGGAAAGGCATTTTCGTGAAGCGAGCTTCTTTACTATCCCACAGCTTAACAAAACAAGAGGTGTGGTCTCAAGTCGTTCAATATATCTGTCGCTTGCCTCTCGCCTTCGAGTGGTGAATTCGCGTTCATGATTTTTTATGTCTGAGCCTGCCAACAAGCGCTTTTTGAAAACAATGTTCGCGGCGACCATTTCTCCAACTAAAATTCTCGCCAAAGTTCTCGCTTTTGAAAGCACCGATAAAAAAAAGTTTCCAGCCAGCCTCTTTGTCAGCCAGGGAACCGAAAAACGCAAAAATTATTAAGACACTCCAATAGAAAAGAGCGCCTGCTTGCCGCGCCTCTGCACGCGCCCTTCCCCCTCCTCCTCATTCTCCTTCTCCTGCTCCGCGTGCACGCGGGGCTACTCGTGGCACGCGCTGCTGCGCGAACGAACAGCGCAGACTCCACAGACAGCAGTGCGCTGCGCGGCCGCTGTTTTTTTTTTTTTTCGAAGAGTTTGCCACAAGGCATAAGTTGAGAAAGGGGGAATGGGATGCAGGAGATAGAAAGTTAAAAGAAGGAGTGCAGTCCAGTTGTGCTTATGTATTCGAGAAGGTTGGCAGTATAGCGATTGTCCATTGCCCATTTCTCATAATCACTATCGCGATTCCACCGCAGGCCCACCTTCATGATTATCCGTTGCCTAATGTGCGTTGTTGACGGACACGTCCACAACAAGTGACGCGCATCGCAGACGTCAGGTGGAGTCTCACAGTGAGGGCACCTGTCAGTCACTGGTAGGTCTTTTTCCCGCCATCGATGTCGACAGATGGGGTCAGAGCCGCCCCTGCCCGGATCCGGCGCACTGTCACCTCCTCCTGCCGAGTAAGACTACGGGGGAGAGGGTGCGAACACGAAGGAATGAGAGCGCGTGTTCGCTGGCACAGAACTTGCGAATCGGAAACGTGGGACAGGAACGGATCTGGGGGAAGAGGGGAAGGTGGTGGATCGTCTGAAGTGTTTATATGCGTCATAGCATCTGCTTGTATGTTATGTGGATCGCGAGCATGGCCGCGAATCCAGTGTATGCAAATAGGAGATGGGTACTCTGAACATAGCAAATGTATGGACTGTGTTATTTGGAATGTGCGTCTAACGGCCTTAAGCTGTTTAAGGGCAGTGAGAGAGTCTGTGTAAAGATGAACTGCATTGAATGTAGGAACTGGTGGAAGGGAATGTATGACTTTGTAAATTGCTTGAAGTTCCAGTGCCAGAGGGGTGCACGTATCCGCGGTATATGTCACGTGAGTGTTGAGATGCGGATGAGAGGGACTATACACAGAAGTAACTCCTCGCTCTGCAGTATGTGATGCATCGGTATATAATATGCACCCTTCAGGCAGATGTGCGGATGATACCGACGGGGAAGCAGTGGGGCATTGTCCGTGAGCTGGCAGTACGACCATGGAGGTAGTGTCTTTAAATGATGTAGTTGTAAAGACTGTTTGCGAGCTCTGTTTGCCATCCGCTGATGAACGAGTTCAGTGAGCGTATTTAGCTGGGCATACTCCTGAAGTACTGGTATGGGTGTTAGGCGGGGAAGATACGTTATTGCACGCATAGCCTCACGATTGATGGCCTCAAGGGAGTCCCACTGTCTGCGGGTGAGACGTTGAAACTGTTCCTGGTATATTATACGTGGCTGGAGGACAGAGCGAACAAGCTGGCGGGCCGTGTGAGCACGCGCGCCGCCAGAGCGCATAGCTATGCGACGAATGAGACCTAAAGTAGCGTGAGCGGTCTTACGGATGGCTGTCAGCCACGGGGTGCCAGTCCCAGAGGAATGAAGAAGAAGGCCAAGAATGCGAACGGCTTGTACCTGAGGAATTGGGGTATTATCTATCATAAAATTTATAGTGGGAGCTTTCCGTAAGCCAGCATTATTTCCAATTCGAATGAAACAGGATTTTGTATGCGAAAGAGTTGGGCCTAAAGGAGGGAGGCGAAATGTCAATACACCCAGCGCATGCTGGAAGGCCACCTGATGGACAGACGTATCTGGGTGACAGCACCATAAGGTTATGTCATCGGCATACGCAAGCACGCGTATAGAAGGGATGGCCTCTAGGGCTCGAATAAGTGGAATGAAGGCCACATTAAATAAAGTAGGGGCGAGAACGGAGCCCTGGGGCACTCCTCTGTTTGAGGGGAAGTGACCAAAGGGCTTTCCATGGACACGCACACTGAATGTTCTATTTGTTAGAAAGGCATGAATGGCGAGGAGAAACCTGTGAGGAAGACCAAGAGTTTGTAGGGAGGCAAGAATGGCTGAGTGAAGGATGTTATCATATGCCTTTGTTATATCTGTAGCGATCACAGTTCTAACAAGATGACTGTGCGGAGAGTGGTGAAGCACGTCAGTAGCCAAAGTAGCAAGACCGTCCTCCGTTCCTATTTGCGGGCGGAAGCCAATTTGGGATTCTGGATAACAATCATGGGATTCCAACCACCACGATAAGCGAGTGGCGAGAATGTTTTCGTAAAGCTTGCAGATTGTTGGCGTCAGGGAAATTGGACGAAGGACCGCGAGAGATGCTGGAGGATGACCTGACTTCGGTATTGGAACAACAATAGAATGCTTCCACTCGTCCGGCATGACACCAGAATGCCGCAAGTCATTGAATGCATCAAGCAGGGCCTGCAAAGCAGTCCCTTCCAAGTTGCGGAATAAGGAGTTAGGTATGCCGTCGTGCCCGGCAGCAGAGTTAGATTTGAGGCGTTCAATGGAGGCCAGCAGCTCTGCCATGGTTAGGTCAGAAGTAATCGCATCGGGGGGTTCGGTAACCGGTAAGCAAGGTGGAGAAGTTGAGGTGGAATCATAATGAGGAAAAAACTGTCTGGCCGCCTGTTTTGCAAATGTGTCATCTACATTCATCGCTAGGCGAATGCTCTCTGTGTAATCAGAAACTTGAGAAGAGCGCTCCATGGCGTGAAACACTCTCCAAAGTTGTCGATTACTCTGCTTGGAGGACAGGCGCTCACATCATGAAGCCCAACGTTGCCTTCCTAGACGCTTTTCATACCACCTCGCACGCGCGCTAGCCCGGTGAAGAGCGGGGATAGCCGATGGGTCATCGGGGTTACGAGCAGCATAATGACCTGGCTGGCGACGCAGAGCCCAAAGATTCAGGAGGTGGATGTCCGGGTTTGGCTCGTCTTCATTTACAGTGGTGGTAATCGTGTGGGACGCAAGAACAGCAGAGAGAGTAGACAATGCTGATGATGGGGTGAAATCAGATAAGCGATTGTCTGCGCGTACAGAGTCCCAAGATGTTATTCGTACTCTACGGCGTGTTTTACGTATCCGCGAAGGAGTGAGAGAGATAAAGATAGGACTGTGATCACTACCCCAGGTATCTGGTTCAACAGCCCAACGAGGGCTACCAGGGCCTAACCACCAAGTCAAATCAGGTGAATAAGGCCCACCTCGTGGACGGGTAGATGTATGCGGGTGGTTTAAATGATGAAAAGAATTATCTGAAAAGTTTCCCTGGATGTGTGCACCCCTGGGAAAATCCGATGGGTAACCCCACGAGGTGTGTGCGCCATTGAAGTCTCCACCGACTAGAATAGAGATACCCGAGTAGGTAGAACGCAGAAAACGAACCCATCCAAGATTAGGAGATGCGTAACCAGGACGGCCATACAAGGAAACTAGTATAAGTGGCGTGCGTACAGGCTTAACTAGGAGTGCTACCACCTGTTGGCGTGTGTTACACCAGCGTGAAAGGTAGATCGGTGTGTGGGGAACTGAAGTGTGAATATAAATTGCAGATTCACCTGGGCTGTGGGAAGAGTTGATACAACGGCGATCAGGAATGGAAGGTGAATGGTAAGCGCAGAATCCTGAAAGGCGAGGAAGTAAGTTATGCTCTTGAAGTAAGAAGGCCCACGCCTTTAGCTTTTTGTCGCGAAGACGGATGTTCACTTCAGAGGCCTTATTCGCAAAGCCTCGACAATTCCACCAGAGACAGTGCGCTTTCCATTGCGAGGCCGAGGAGCTTGTACGATGAGGGAGGTCACCTGCTCTATAAGGGCTAATATTTTATCCACTGTCGGGGTATTCGGGGTTAACGTGTTGTCTGCACGTGATTGTGGTTTGATGCTTATTGGAGGTGATTCATTTGAAATCTTATCACGAGGTATTATAGTTCTTCGAGAGGAGTGAGAGCGACGCTGTTCTCGGAGCTGGGTGAGTTCGTCTAGACGTTGGCGAGCCTCTGCAATGGCATTGTCTAAAACAGCGTCTTCATCTGCGGCATCCACCTGTGATTGGTGCACTAGCCGTTTTGGTGTACCATTTGATCCACGAGGGTGGGTCGCTTGTGCGTATGAACCATGCTGAGAAGACGTATGATGAGCAGGTGGGTCAAGTAAAGGAAGTGCAGGGAAGTCGGTTTCATCACATGTAAGAGCAGCGAAGCGATTACTTGTAGGAATATCTGCTTTTCCGCGCGGCCGCTGTTGCGGGTAGGTTTTGTAGTTCCTCTCAGCTCCGCCAGACACCGAGCGCTGGCGTTGCGGAGCAAAATCCAGCTTGGGTTCCCTATTCCCAGGTTCTATTTTTCTGCCATAGATGGCGCTCCTCGTAAGGAGCAGCTAAAATCAGAGGTACAGTCGACATTAGAAATAAATCAGAGAGCCGTCGGACGATTACCACTGGGTGCCAACGGCAAAACCACAAATGAGGCGGTAGAGGGAGATATGGGCTGGGCATCTTTCGAAGTACGGGAAGCTCAGAGTAAAATATTATACGAGGAACGCCTGAGGAAATTGTACAGCAACAGATGGGCAGCTAAAGTATTTAGATACCTATACCTAAACAGCGTTGACTCACCCTGGAGGAAAAGAACTAGAAAACTAACCAGTAAGTATGCTGGTCACAAGGACGAAGAAATAAAGAGTGTTGAGCAACAGGTGAAAAACACAGAAGGTAAAAATTGGATAAATTCGATGGAAAACAGAGTGTAGAATTATACCGAAAGTGGAAAAGGCAGATCAGGAAGGAAGCTTTCTTTGATAACTCAAGAGGGAGTGCCCTACTTTTTGTAGCTAAATCAGGGTGCCTTAGAACACTCAGCTACAAACGAAAATTAAAAATGAAGATGACGCATGTGCAGTATGTGCTAACTCCAGTGAAACAATTGACCATATTATACTCGAATGTAATGGCATCCATCCGGAAGCCATTTCAGGCGCAGTCACTCTTCCTGAAGCTCTGGGGTTTAAAGATACTAGTGGCGGGTGAATGAACCTGCGGTAGAAGCTAGCAAGAAACGATTCGAAGATTGGTGGCTTAAAAGCAAAGAAGTGATATAATGTGAGTAATGTAGAAACAAAAATTCAATAAATAAAATGATGGTATAGTTAACCAATCTAAAACAATAATTAAGATATAGGGGAAAAAAGTGAGCATGATAGCAACTGCTACCACCCCGTTTCAAACGGGACGCTTCTATATTCCATTCATTCATTCATTCATCCAGCTAGAGGTATTTTTCTCCAAAACAAAATTCATCTCTTTTAGAAAATAAATACAATGCAGGTGGTGAATAGACGGAGTCTCATCTAAAAAATCTAACATTCGTGTTTGTACTTGAAGGATTTTGTAGGTGAATCCGAGAGAACAAGACAATAATTCCTGATTGCGCATATAAGTACGGCAGTGAAAATGCCCTCAAGAGTAGATAGAAATAAAAATAATGTTGCCCATACCGCACCGCGTAAAGCACGTCAGGTTGGTATGAGTAGACTGTTGCCAAGCCAGGACGGGCTCCTCTGTCAGTGGATCTTGAAGCGATGGGCCGCGATCCAGTTGATCTTGGAGCACCGTGTCCGAGTCCGGATCTTCGAGCGCGCTCACTACCCATTCAACTTTTTTGGCGAAATGCCGCCTGGCTTAGGAGTGCGCACGCACTCTGTCACATCCATCCGCGCCCTCCAGAGAGAGTGGAACCCCAGCACCAGGACGCAGTTCGGCGGACACCGAAGGCACATCAAAGCGCCGGAGCCCGGCACATGTGACGTTCCAGCTCTCACCGAAGAAGAAACGCAGTTCAATATTCTTGCTGTGTTGCATTCGAGAAAAACATGTTCCACGGTCTCCCGCCAGGGGAGCTAGGTTGCCTCGATGCAGCTTTGCCAGACTCGCCAACGCCGCCTTAGTGAAGCACACGGGCTCCGCTGCGCTGGCTTGCGTAACGGCGCCGTGCTTGATTTCGGCGCTTTATAGTGCTTTGACTTGAATTGTCTTTTTTCATCATCATTGCACTGTGAGTAATTTCTCTCCTAGTAGCAATTTTAACGTCCAATTGTCGAATATGTAATTTTACCACTTAATTTTACTGCCTCAGGTGGCCGAGCATGTCCGGCTGGGCGACTGAAAAACCTGTTAACAGATTTAACAGATCCTTTCGCCGGCATGTTCTGCTGCCCTGTGCGGGTGGAAGAAATTGTCTTATTGCTGTTCACATGGCATTTTTTTTCTATGAATCAGTATATAGACTAAAATTTAATGTAATTTTATTGACCGCCGGGCGTTAGCCGTTCGATCCGAGCGGTTAGATTCGCTTTCGTCGTGCGGGCTGTTTCCCTTTGTTGTGCTCGAAGAAACTGATGTCGGTCTGCTTTCTGATCTTTCGTAGTAAAAATGTCAGTTGTTCGGCCGTATATTGCTTACAAGAAGCAATTCCTTCTGTTTTCAGGCAGACGCTGGCATATACTATTGATGCGTGAACTTCAGTTCCTACAGAGCCTTTTTTTTTTCTCGGCGCCCGTAAAAACCGAATTCTCTAGTTGTTGATAGCATAAATGATTAAGCACGTTTTTCACTCGTTTTGTTTTCCACATGTGGGCCCATTCGCCGGGAGTCCATGAATTCGCTCGCATGCAGAGTGGTCTGTAATTTTCAAGTGATTAGCGTCCCCTTTCTTATGAATTATGATGTTGTTAGCGTTCTTCCATTATTTCGGTACCCTGGATGTCATCAGGCAGTGCCTATCTGAAGTGCCTATACAACGTGGCCCGTTTCTCCAGCACGAGATCTCCTCCGTCCTTCAACAAATATGTAGTTACCCGATCCTCCCCAGCAGCTTTGCCCCTTTCACTAGCTTCTAAAGTTTTCTTTAACCTGGTTTTTCGTGAACGGCGGAATGTTTGACAGCTTTTCACTACAGCCAATTTCATTTCTGTCCCGACTATACTTCGGCTACTGTAGAGGTCCGTATAGAACACCTAGGCTACCGTGATTATCTTGTCCATATTATTATTGACATTGCCCGCTGTGTCCCTTATTGCATACATGCGATTTTCGCCGCCTAGTTTCCTTGTATGTTAAAACGGCGCACATAAAAACGAAGACTAACAGAAGAGAACAACGCTGACAGGAGCGCACTTACAACTGATGCGAAACACCTCTGACTCAGTGGGCATGCTCCATGGAAATCAGCAGTGTAGAAAACATAGAATCCAAAACAAACCATGAGGTAGCTGTACTATCTGCGTACGGAAGAAACCAAACCAAAACCAAAACTATTCTGTGCAAGTTAAAAGCAAATATTGCATGAAAGGGCTAACAAAATAGCTGCCACATACCGAGGAACCTGCGTTCTGGAAAACCGAAGCAAAACTGACACTCAAGTCACTACCAGGGGCGATTATGTTCGAGACTTATTTATTTATTTGACAATATTGTAAGCCTGTTTTCCAGGCTCATACAGAAGTGGGTTGAACAGTTTCGTTCTAGCAGGCAGAGCCGGAGCGACTTGAAATAGACAGTCACAAAAACTAACAATAAATAAATATGGACAATACACCAGGCAATAGAACACTGCTGAAAATTCAAGAAAAAAAAACAAATATTTTAGGGCACTTCATTGATCGAACAGACTCTCAAGGTTTTTAACAAACAGCCTGATATTCCCGTCCGAGTACACAGCTTATCGCAAGAACCGTAATGCATATGGCGGGGGCGTCTTTGTTCTCGTGCTTAGCCGAATTCAGAGTGTGCCTTTGGACTGTGATGATGACCGTTCAGAATCTGCTTGGTGCAAATTAATCCTTTCTGCCGGATACAGTCTTACCGTGGGCTCGGTTTATAGGCCGGCTACTTCCACTAGTAAAGAACCTTTACTTAGCCTCTCCCGCTCGCTGTCCGCTCTAGCTTCTGAACTCATCCTGTTAGGGGGGACTTCAACTTGCCAGACATCCCATCGAAGGACCGTTATCCCGACGGGAGTCGTTCTGCACATCATTGCGCACAGTATGAAATTGTAAGTCTTTACGGGCTGCATCAATTTGTGGACTTTCCTACGTGTGTCGGATCGAATGGTGGCAGTACCTTAGATTTGCTCTTTTCTAATTAAAGTGATCTTGTAAGAAACGTAGTAGCCACGCCTGGAATTAGTGACCATGAAGTGGTAGCAGCAACAGTCCAGTGCAAATGAGTAGAAGGGCCGAAGCAATGTCGTAGAAAGGTTTATATGTATGAAAAAGCTAGAAAAAGCTATACAAAGCTATAAAAGCTATAGTATGATGCTATAATTAGGGAATTTGATTCATTGTTTACGGTTTTTTGTCGTAGAAAGGTTTTTATGTATGAAAAAGGTAACTAGGCCGCTATAATTAGAGAATTTGATTCATTTTTTACGGTTTTCTTAGATGGCTCTATTTCCTGTGATGTAAACGAACTGTGGACAAACTTCAAAAATAAGCAGTTGTCTCTCATTGATCAGTTTATTTCCGGAAGGCTGATGTCATCTAATAAATGAGAGGATAAACCATGGATCGATAAACGATTGCGTGCATCAATTAGAAAGAAAGGTCAGGTTTATAAAAGGTTTTATGAAACAAAAAAATCCATCTGTGTACGCACGACTGAAAATCCTGACTGCTAACCTTAGGAGTGAATTAAAGGCAGATAAGCGCTAGTACCTATCCTCGTTTGCAAACTAAAGACGAACCCAAAAGAAGTGTGGCGCTTTATTAAATGCAACAAAAAGGATGCTGTTGTTATTCCTGCCATCATCATCATCATCATCATCATCATCATCATCATCATCAGCCTGATTATACCCACTGCAGGGCGAAGGCCTCTCCCATATTTCTCCACTTAACCCGGTTCTGTGCTAGCTGCATCCACTTGACCCCTGCGAACTTCTTAATCTCATCCACCCACCTAACTTTCTGCCGCCCCCTGCTACGCTTTCCTTCCCTTGGAATCCAGTTTGTTACCCTCAGCGACCATCGGTTATCCTCTCTTCGCACTACATGTCCTGCCCATGTCCATTTCTTCTTCTTAATTTCTACTAGAATGTCAGTAACTTGAGTTATTTCTCTGACCCACTCTGCACGCTTTCTATCTCTTAATGTTACCCCTACCATTTTTCGTTCCATAGCCCTCTGGGTTGTCCTCAACTTAAGTAGAACTCTCTTGGTTAGCCTCCTCGTTTCAGCCCCATAGGTGAGTATAGGCAAGATGCAACTGTTGTATACTTTCCTCTTGAGCGATACCGGTAAGCTGCTAGTCATAATCTGCGAGTGCTTGCCAAATGCGCTCCATCCCAATCGTATTCTTCTTGTTATTTCCTTTTCATGGTCCGGGTCTGCGGTTACTACCTGTCCTAAGTAGACATATTCGCCTACTACTTCCAGTATTTCGCTACCTAATGTAAACTGCTGTTCCTTCCCGAGGCTGTTGAACATTACCTTAGTCTTCTGCATATTGATTTTCAAGCCTACCTTCCTACTTTTCCCTTCTAGGTCATCAATCATTATTTGCAGTTCATCCCCCGAGTTGCTTAGCAAGGCAATGTCATCAGCAAATCGCAGATTACTGAGGTATTCTCCATCTACCCTTATCCCTAACTGCTCCCATTCCAAGTCTCTGAATACTTCCTCTAAACAAGCTGTGAATAGTACTGGGGAGATTATGTCTCCTTACCTAACACCTCTCTTTATGGGAATTTTGTTACTTTCTTTGTGCAGAACTATGGTTGCTGTGCAGCCGCTATATATATCTTCCAGCACTTTCACGTATGGCTCGTCTACCCCCTGATTTCGCAATGCCTGCATCACCGCCGAGGTTTCAACTGAGTCAAATGCTTTTTCGTAATCAATGAATGCTATGTATAAGGGCTGGTTATATTCCGAGCATTTTTCTATCACCTGATTGATGGTATGGATATGATCGATAGTAGAGTACCGTTTCCGAAACCCTGCTTGATCCTTTGCTTTTCACCATCCTGCCATCAAGGATGGTGAAAATTTACTGAAAGACGACGTAGCACGAGCAGAGTGTTTCATTGTATATTTTCATTTCGTCTTCTCGACTTGGGGCTCAGGCGTAATTACGGAACAGCAGGAACCGTTGAATGCAATGCCAGATATGGCTATAACCGAACAAGGTGTCAAATCATTGCTACATAACCTAAATGCGCATTCCGCACCAGGTCCTGACGGCCTTCCCAACTATATTCTAAAACACTGCGCAGAACATAATAGTCCATTTTGGTTACTCTATTCAACAAGTAACTACAGACCGCAAAACTACCCAAAGATTGGAAAATAGCCAATATCACACCACTTAACAAAAAAGGTGATCGCAGCCAGGTCTTCAATTACCGCCCCATATCTTTAACATCTGTTTGCTGCAAAACCCTAGAGCATATAATCTATTCTAGACTTGCACAACACCTTCAAGATAAATTTTTTCACATCAGCGCAGCACGGTTTTCGACCAGGGCTGTCATGTGCAACGCAGCTGAGTTTATTCCTGAGTCCTGACATTGCATCATGTATTAACAACTGTTTTCAGATAGACGCCATATTTCTAGATTTTAAAAAGGCCTTTGACGTTGTGCCGCACCACCTTCTTCTGCAAAAAAAAATATCTTGCCTAGGCCTTCCTGACTACCTGTTCGGTTGGCTGCGGGATTATTTAAGCGCAGCCAGCAACAGGTTGTAATCAATGGTGCATCATCATCACCTGTGGATGTTTTATCTGGAGTGTCGCAGGGTTCTCTGCTCGGACCATTACTCATATTCATCAATGATATACCTATCGGCCTTAGATCCACTGTCAGACTGTATGCGGATGATTGCGTTTTGGATTCCCCTGTCCCGTGCCTTGATGACTTGCACATATTACAGGCTGACCTTGACAAAGTCTGTGACTGGTGCCTTGAAGTGCGGCATGTCATTGAATGTATCAAAGCGTTTCCATGTGCAATGTACAAACAAATAAAAAGAGAAAATTCTTGGATCGTACTTTTCAACCACGATACTATTCAAACGATAGATAAGGTCAAATATATTGGTGTTACACTCACAGCATCCCTAGACTGGGCACCCCACGTCAACATAATGACGGCCAAAGCTTCTCGTCTTTTGTATTTTTTTCCAGCGGAATTTTAAAAGGTCTCCCCAGGTACTAAAAGAAACACTATATTTAACAAATATCAGGCATGTATTGGAATAGGCTTGTGTGGCATGGGACTCTTTCACGGGTGCCCTCTATGACAAGTTAGAAAGGGTACAGAAACGCGCTGCACTGGTTTGTTACTGGCAATTATAATTTTCGTATCAAGAGCTCTGAACTTCGCGGCCATAATGGGTAGAAGTCTTTAGCAACCCGAAGAAAAATCTGCAGGCTGAAGTTCTTGTACAGCATATACAATGATTGTACCGGTATTAATAAAAACACTTATCTAAAGCAGCCATATTACATTTCGGAGAGACTAGACAATACGAAAAAGATTGAGTTATCAATGCCGCAATAATGTATTTAAGTATTCGTTTTTTCCTAGCACAATTCTGGACTAGAATAGGCTTCCGAATGATGTAGTTTGTGCAAGTGACTTCCAAAGTGCTGTTGAAATGATGTTGTGATATATTTCTTCCAGACCTCGTTCGTTTACCAGCGCTGTTTGATGTATGTTATGTTATCATTTATATTACTTGTGAATTCATTTAGTGTTTTATTACTGTGCTGTGTTACCTTGCTAACAAGTTTCCCGGTATCGTCTTTGCATGTGTTATTGTATGTAGTTGTATCCCCCTACAATAATGCCTCATGGGCGCTGTAGGTACTTACAATCAATAAATAAAAACGTGCCCACATTGATGCAGTCCCATGGCAGCCTATTCCATTTTTCGATGGCCAATAAAAAAAAAACGAATATTTGAAGGTATCACAACGGGATGCAAATGGTCTAAAACAGTTCTCGTGATTAGTCCTGCGCGAGTGATAATAAGGTGGTTTCAGATAGGTGGTTTTATTTATGTTAATGCGACTGTGATACTAATAATATTCTCTAATATTATAATATAATATTCTAATACTTCTCTTTCTACTCTTTGTCTCGCGCGTCTGATATTACTTGTCGCATGCAAATTGGGCACACATCCGCAGTCCCCATTTTTGCAGTGCAGAGGAAGGTTCGAACCATGACCGGATCTTAGCGAAGCAGCATGTGCGTACAACATTTCGTTCACGCATTTACCCGTCTTCCCCACGTAAATACGGCCGCAGCCATGGAGGATGCGATACACGACATCTGTCGCACAAGGAACGGACCGATTCTGATGGTTGACCCCGCAGGAAGACTTCTTCGTGCGCCCTTCGTCAACAGGCTTGCATCGCTTGGAAAGCTTATGCGGTGCGAAAATGAAGCGAGGTACCCGCCCGCGCAGGGAACTCTGGGAACGAAGGGGTCGACCGAATAGCTCAAGGTCTAATAAACCGAGGAGGCGGCTCCACGGATCCAGAAGCCTTCGCTGAGGCCCCCTTGACTTTTGCCGAAATCACAAACCTACAGAGAGAGACAAGACTACGATTTCCGCCTCCCCATCCTGACGTTGACAGAGTGCAGGCCACCATGCTTCGTAAACTTCAAACACATTCCATTCTCAGCTATTCGAGATTGGCTCTTATTACGAATGGGGACTACGACCCTATTTGCCCCAGTTGTGACTGTGCAGTAACGGCCACATTGACACACACCCTTTCGGGAAGGCGTATTGCAATTCCCCGAAAACTGCAGCAGCGGAAGATCCGGGTACGTCACTCAAAAATAAAACGCAACCTTACGTTTTGTTCCAGCATGAAGCGTTGTACGGAAACTGAAGTGCAATATTATTAAAATAGTTTTATGGACTAAAATTACTTACTGTAAAGAGCGTAATGCGTCGGTGTCGTCCGTCGCGCCATCTTTCCGACGTTGAATAAGTTAACTTGAAAAATCGGCGCGGCGTAAATCCGCAAAAAAAGTTTAAAGCATGTTAAAAAGCGATTGTTGCTGAGAGAGTCTCTGAACGCAACCTAAAGGTAACATACACTCACTGAAGACAGGAATTGATTACGGTGACCGTAATTGTACAGTGTAATCGTTGCCATATAGTTCACGGCTGGTTTTGCTGCTTTTAGGAACAAAAGCTTGGCATTATGCAACCTAAAGGAGAACGTACCCAAGGAAATATGGTAGTAATTTATTTAAATGTAGTGATTAAAAAAATAAAAACTGTACCTACAGGAATCGAACACATAGATCTTGCAAACAGGAACGTGGTGTGGTGTGGATGCATTGCGCCACAGAAGCTGCTTTTTTTTTCTTTATTGCATGGAAAAACTTCCGTAAAAAGGAACAACTCCACGTAGTTAAACCTGTTCATGTCTAAAGTTACCGGGCTTGACGGGTAATGCGGCCTTTAAATGCGCTCTTATCGTTTTCATTAAACGTACTAAAGATTGCGCGACGGACGAAACTGGCATTATCAGAGGATTACTGCAAGCAATTTTAATCATGCAAACTATTTTATTGTGTATGCATTTTAGTTTATGCACTGAAATGTATACTAAAAAACATATAGCTTTATTGACTTCCTTTTTTTGTGTTTTATTTTTTAGTAAGGCAACCTGGCACTTCCGTTGCTGCAGTTTTCAGAGAATGGCAATACGCTTCGGGAAGCAAGGGAAGACCCCCACCTCATGCCTTTTTGCCAGCTCCCTCCGAGGACAGCTGGGTCGAACTTTTTTCCTGCCCAGACAAGAAGACGTGGCTTGCGCTTGTCTCGTGGACCCAGAGCCTCGCCCCCCCCCCCCCCCTACTTGGGGGCCACGCCAGGCAGACATGCCTGCATGATAACACTCTTTTGGCACAAAAAGTTGTTTTTCTGTCTTTCTCTCCCTCTGGGCTACCTTCTTGAGATTGTGAGACACCCTGTGCATGTATAGATGTCAGCTCGAAGGCCTGATTTGTAGGATTCAGCACTTGTGTGCACAGACCAAAAATCGGCTTCTTCATTCAATATTCCTTCAGCAAAGATTGAGATACAGCGCTAATCCGTTCCAAAGGAAAACCCGACACCTTCAGTCCACTAACTTGTAGCGAAAAACTTTCATCTACCTTGTGGTCACACGACTTAGACAAGGCCGACCGGAAACACGTAGATGCCAAACTCCTTTTAACTAACTTGGAATGGAAAGATGTGAAAGGTAGAATTGCCTTCTTCGACCTCGGCATGTAGGCCCAACAGACGTGACCCATCAAACGAAAGCACACCCGCAGGTCAAGACACTGAATACAACCACTTTCCAGGAGTTCCACAGTGAATCTCCGGGTACTCGCGGACAACCCTACCACCACATCTGCAACAGATCTCAGATTCGGGTCCTCTACGTATCTGTAAATCTTCACCACCCCCACAGAGCTTAGATTCCGCTCCAGCATTTATGGCTACGACATAGAAGATTATAAAAAGAATAACATGAAAGATTACCAACTGGTCCAGTTTTCTATTTTGTTGAAGCCTAAATTACTCTTGACCGATTTCAAGCTGCGACCATTCTTTAGAGCATGCTCGATTATCAAAATGTTGTACTTCCTTATGACGGCCACCATATGCTTATTGATTAGATTTGATATCTCTGTCAGTTTTTTCCTGTCTGTTCGATTGTAAGCTTTCATACTTTTGCGTTTTATAGCAAATCTTCAGTCTCTAGAAAGTTTGCAGGTATACACTCTAACTATCCTACCACCTACTTCTACCGCGCACTGAATAATGACACCTCTGAAATTCTTGTTGATTGTTTCAAGGTTAAGCTCGTCTTTCTACAGTTAGCACTGAATATCTATTCTGCAGCGAGAGCCCGCACTATACTATTTTTTCCCTTCCCACTAAGTCGTTGACGAACTTCTTCCTGGTAGTCTTTTCCGTTCCTCCTTAAATCCAGGTTAATTCGGGACCTTACCATCCTGTGGTCTTTACATCAAACCTTTGCGCTTACATCTACATCCTGAACAATTCCAAGGTATGAAAGCAGGATGAAATTATATTCATTCTTAGTCTCCCCGTCAGACTTTCCCATTCCACTTCCGGTTATTCCGCTTGTTGATTCGTAAGTATTCATGATTCGTAAATTATCGCGTCCAGCGAACTCAACTTATAATTCCCCCTGCTGTTCCTTGACCCAATGCCACAGTTACCCACTGCCGGCTATCCGTCTTGCTTTCTGAGTTCCCTGGCATTGAATTTACCCTTTAGTACAGTATACTGAGTTTTTATTTTCCCAATACCGATTCTACATCTTCGTAGGAGCTTTCGACATCCCCGTTATCATGACTGTAGGTGCGTATGAATCTGTACCGCATATAAAGCTTAATTACGATGCCTGCCATCCTCGCAGTAATTCTATAGAATTCATTTATGTTATCAGACATATCCTTATTGGCAATGAACCATACTCCTAGTTCTCGTCTCTCCGTCTCTCGATGACACAGTACATGCATGTCCTTCAGCACAGCATATGCCTCATTTGGCCTCCTAACCTCACTAAGCCCTATAATACCCCATTTCACACACCCTTGTTCCTCCTGCACGGCTAAACTAGCATGACTAGGTCTGTGTCTCCTTTCGCCCTCGTCGTAAATGCGCTAGGGTTCTAGCGTTAAACATCGCCAAGGTCAATATGTCGCAGACAACAGGGCAAGACTTGAACGACAGAGCTAAGCTTGTGGAGCAGGCAGCGTTCCGAGCACAGCGCGGGAGCCGAATTCAGTGTCCTCTTCTTCCGGGCGCAGCAAGAACATAGCAACACCAGGAAGCATTACTCCTAATCTTAAAAAAAGAAATCACAGACGGAGCACGAGCGATGGGCAATGCAAGCGAAAACAAAGATCAGCACATGGACAGAATAGATAACGGAGACGGGGTAAGGTGTCCTACGCGGCAACGAAACAAGCGCACAGCACACTACCGCGTGAAATAGGGCTTCATGCGGGCAACGTGGACGACCTCGGAGCCTGGTTGCCGACTCGAGGGCTTGACAGTACTCACTGGAAAAACTTCGTATCTCACTTCCGGGACACGGCACAGAACTCTGTAAGGTCTGAAGTAACGGGAAATCAGTTTGTCACACAAGCCGGGCGGCCGCACCGGGGTCCACATCCAAACTTTCTCTCCGGGATGTTATGTGGCGTGTAGATGACGGATGTTGTAGCGGCGTGCATCGGTACCCTGCTGCTGCTGAATGTGAATGCGGGCAAGTTGACGTGATTCCTCAGCGCGCTGAGCAAACGGCTCGGTGTCTGGCGTGAGTAGATGATCATCTGTGCAGCTCGGAATCATGGCATCTAACATCGTCTGAACGTCACGTCCGTACACTAGGCGAAATGGTGTGAAACGTGTCGTCTCTTGGGTGGCCGTCTTGTAGGCATATGTGATGTAGGGGAGAATATCATCCCAGGTTTTGTGCAGCGAGTCTATGTATGTTGCGATCATATATTGAGTCTCGCCGTGAGCCCATTCGTCTGCGGGTGATATGCAGTGGTTTTTCGGTGGCTGGTATGACTAAGACCGAACACTTCGTGCATGAGCTGTGCCGTATACGCGGCGCCTTGACCGGAGACGACTAGGGGCGGTGTGCTATGACGCAACACTATTTGCTGTATAAAGAACTGGGCGATCTCAAATGATGTGCCACTGCCTTGGCTTCCGCATACCGTGTGAGATAGTCAGTCTCGTCTATAATCCCTTTGTTACCCGCCTATGACACAGGAAATGGGCCCAGAAGGTCGATTCCAACTTGGTCAAACGGCGTCCGAGGTGGATTATACGGTTAGAGCAAACCCACGGGCTTGACAGGCGGCGCCATCTGACGTTGACACTAGCGGCAGCCTATGACGTAGCGATTGATGGCGTCAGAAAGTTTAGGCCAATAATAGGCTTGACGAACTCGAGCGAGTGTGCGTGCAAAGCCCAAGTGGCCGGAGGTGGGCTCATCGTGGCAAGCAAAAAGGATATCGGCGCGGAGGTCGGCCGGCACGACGAGGAGGTGAGCTCGATCAACAGTGCTGGAGTTTTTCTTGAATAAAACGCCATTCCGAAGACAGAATGCCGACAGGTTCCTTCCAGACTGGCGGGGGACGTCAGCAGCGCGACCCTCCAGGTTGAGAGGTCGAAGGTCTGGGTCAGCTCGCTGTCGGGTCATTATGTCTAAGGCATTCACTAGTCCAAGAAAACCTCTGTCATTCATCGGTGACATTATCGACAAATCCGACGGGGACCCGCGAGAGCGCGTCAGTGTCTCAGTGCTTCTGACCAGATTTGTGCACAATGGGGTAATCAAATTCTTGGAGGCAAAGGCTTCGTCGTGCTAGGCGCCCCGATGGGTCGCAGAGATTGGCCAGCCAGCACAAAGAATGGTAGTCAGTAACGACTTTAAACGCGTGACCAGAGAGTTAAGACCTAAATTTAATAGTCGCCCACACAACCCCGAGGCATTCCTTTTCCGTGATGGAATAATGTGTTTCAGCGCGGGAGAGTGTGCGGCCGGCATACGCATGACCCTTTCCACGTCGGCTTGGTGTTGAACAAGTACAGCGCCGAGGCCGATGTTGCTGGCGTCGGTGTGGACTTCGGTGGCAGCGTCTTCATCAAAGTGCGCAAGAACAGGGGTAGTTTGCAGTCGTCTGCGCAGCTCCGCAAAAGCCTCCAGTTGCTCGGCGGCCCAAACGAAATGTGTATCACCCCACGCGAGGCGTGTAAGGGGTGCGGCTATCTTGGAAAAGTCGGCGATGAAGCGGCTGTAGTAGGCACGCAGACCCATGAAACGTTTCAAACTCCTCTTTGTGGCAGGAACGGGAGATGTGGCGACAGCGGCAGTTTTGTCGGTGTCTGGCCTAACGCCTGCGACACTCACAAGATGACCGAGAAACTTCAACTCTTTGTAGCCAAAGTGGCACTTCTTTTGCTTTAGCGTCAAGCTAGCGGACCGGAGGGCATCTAATACTGAGCGAAGGCGTTCGGGGTGTTCTCCAAAGGTTTCAGAGAACACGACAACGTCGTCGAGATAACCTAGCAGATTTGCCATTTGAGGCCGGCGAGAACGGTGTCCATCATGCGCTGAAAAGTAGCCGACGCTGAAAATAGGCCGAATGTCAGCACTTTAAACTCGTACAGTCCATTTAGGGTGACAAACGATGCTTTTTTCGCGGTCCCGGTCATCGACCTCAATCTGCCAGTACCCGCTCTTCAAGTAAATGAAGGAGAAGTAATGGGCGCGACGAAGCTTGTCGAGCGAATCGTCGATACGGGGCAGCGGGTAGACGTCTTCTTTAGTGATATCGTTCAACTTTCGATAATCAACACAGAATCCAAGGGTGCCATCCTTTTTCTTTACCAGCATGACAGGGGACGACCACGGACTGTTGGAGGGTTGGATGACACCATCACGTAGCATCTACTGAACCTGTGTCTGAATCGCTTCACGTTCCGTCGTTAAAATGCTGGCGTATAGGGCGGGCATCGTCGGGTGTAATTATGCGGTGCTTCACAAGAGGCGTTTGGCGAATTTTCGATATGATCAATCAAGGGATAGGTGCACATTTTCAACTGCTCCGAACGTAAAACATTCAGAAACGTCCGCTAAGGAGTCTGCGAATGCGATTGCATTTGCGCGGAAACGATGACGGGGTTAGTTCGTGAAGTTAGTCACAAGGAGCTCAACTCGGCCTTTACGGAGGTGGATGAGGCTAGTCGCAGTTAACAATCACAAAAACACTGGAACGTGGCGGAATAGAAACGCTCTCGGCAGAAATTCGAAGAGGAGCGTTGGCGGTCGGCGGTGTCAGTATCATCAGCTTTCTAGGTCCAAAAGGTCACTGTACGCTTCCGGAGATCGATAATGGCCCCATACTCCCGGAGAAAATCTACACCAAGGATAGAGTCGCGGGAGCAGTCAGGTATCACAAGGCAGCTGACAACATGGAGTTGCGAATTTGGACTCTGGCCGTGCACTGACCGCTTGGAGTAACGACATGCCCGCCAGCGGTACGAATCTGCGTGCCAGACCATGGCGTGATTACTTTTTTTAGAAGCACCGCTAGCTTCCCGGTTAAAATCTAAAAATCAGCGCCAGTGTCTACCAATGCGCTAACTTTATAGCCGCCGAGGACCACGGGACCAGCGAGAATCTATCTTCATGCGTACGAACTGTCGTTGGGGCCTCAAGTCACGGTCGCTCACAGGTCGCGTTGTCGGGGGGTCTTCGTCGGGTCGTTTTGAGGCCCTCGCCCCCGGAGGTCGCTGTCTTTAGTTTTCCCGACGCCGACTAGGCGACCGTCGCTGCGCCATCCAGGAAGAGCTGGGCTGCGAGGATGGTCCGCGTGGAGACGGAGATCGTGACTGTCGCTGAAAAGATGGCGCCATGGGCTGCCCGGCTACGTAGCCCTCAATGTCCCGGGGTCGTTGGCCTAATGGGGGCGACGCATGTCGATGGGGAAACCCTTTAGTCCCAGTTATCAATATGGGCACTGCCGATACAGGTGACCTGGTTCTCCTTAGTGGAAGCACAGGCGCTGCCGATATAGGGCACGCCAGAGGTCTGCCTTTCGGTGGGGTGGTCGGCGGTTGTCGATGTACGGCTCAGGAGGGACTGAATACAGTGAGCTTTGGTCAGGTGGGAGTAATTGTGTGGAATCAGTCGGGGGACGTCGCAAAAGGTCCGCGTACGTCGGCCGACAGGACTCGGTGGAAAATGACTGCGGGTCAGTAGACGGTACCGAAGGCCGAAATGCTTGCTGAAGCTCTTCTCGGACTATACTAGCGACAGAGCCAACCATCGGCTGGCAGCACCGAAAAGACTCTGAAGCTCTTCGCAGAAAATGGAGCGGATGAATTCGCGGAGAAATTGGGAGTAGCCCCGAAGGCCGAAAGCGGCTGTGTGAGTGAAGCGGCGAGTACCGGCCTGTCGTAGGTCGTAGACCACTGCTGTAGCATTCTTTCCATCGTGATTGCCTTTATGAGAAACTCGGGAACCGTGATCGGCAGATTGCGCACGTGGCCAACGAACATCCTCATCATCATCAGCATGACTATACCCACTGCAGGGCGAAGGCGTCTTTCAAATTTCTCAAATTAGCCCGGTTCTGTGCTAGCTGCATCCACTTGACCCCTGCGAACTTTTTGACCTCATCCGCCCACCTAACTTTCTGCCGCCCCCTTCAACGCTTTCTTTCCCTTGGAATTCAGTTTGTTACCCTAAGCGACCATCGGTTATCCCCTATTCGCACTACATGTCCTGCCCATGCCCATATATTCTTAATTTCCACTAGAATCTCAGTAACTTGAGTTATTTCTCTGACCCGAACTTCACGCTTTCTATCTCTTAATGCTACCCCTACCACTTTTCGTTCCATAGCCCTTCGTGTTTTCCCCAACTTAAGTAGACAACTTTGGTTAGCCTCCACGTTTCAGCCCTGTAGGTGAGTACAGGTAAGATGCAAATGTTGTATACTTTCCTCTTGAGCGATACCAGTAAGCTGGTAGTCATATTCTGCGAGCGCTTGCCAAATGCGATCCATCCTAATCTTATTCTTATTTCTTTTTCATGGTCCCAATCTGCGGTTACTACCTGTCCTAAGTAGACATATTCGCATACTTCTACCAGCGCTTCGCTACCTAACTTAACCTGCTGTTCCTCCCGGAGGCTGTTGAACATTACCTCAGTCTTCTGCATATTTATTTGTACGCCTACATCTCCACTTTTCCTGTCTAGGTCATCAATAATTATTTACAATTCATTCCCCCAGTTACTTAGCAAGGCAATATCATCAGCAAATCGCAGATTAGTGAGGTATCTACCTTTGTCCCTAACTACTGCCATTCGAAATCCCTCAATACTTCCTCTAAGCAAGCTGTGAATAGTACTGGGGAGATCATTTCTCCTTGCCTTGGGACGTTTGGTTCTTTATATAAAGAACTGTAATTGCTGTGCAGCCGCTATATATATCTTCCAGCAATTTAACGTACGGCTCGTCTACCCCCTGAATTCGCAATGCCTGCATCACCGCCGAGGTTTCAACTGAGTCAAATAGTTTTTCGTAATCAATGAATGCTATGTATAAGGACTGGTTATATTCCGAGCATTGTTCTATCATCTGGTTGATGGTATGGATATGATCAATAGTAGAGTACCGCTTCCGAAAACCTGCTTGATCCTTTGCTTGGTTGCAGTCTAAGGTTGTCCTGATTCTATTAGCGATTACCTTGGTAAATACCTTATACGTAACAGACAGTAAGCTTAGTTCAATGTCTATAATTATAAGAATTGCTGCTTAACGCCGCGCATGAGATGGCGCACGTTTTTCTCTTCGGGCATGGCCGGGTCAGATCGTCGGAACAGCCTGGTCATGTCCTCCACGTACATATTTATAGTCTCGTTCGGCATCTGCATGCGACAGTGCAAAGCCCTTTCCGCTCATTCTCTGCGATTTGGGCTGGTGTAGGTCTCCAGGATGCAGCGGCAGAACTCGAGCCACGATGTTAGGCCTTCTCGATTCTAGTACCAAGTACAAGCGCCATCTTCTAGGCTGAAGAAGACGTGCTTCGCTTATAATACCGCCGTCCAGGAGACAACCAGATCGACCCCGTTCAGCTTTGTGTACGGCAGGGAGCCCACGACGACGCTTGACGCAGTGCTGAAAAACGTACCCGATGAGGATACCTGGACGTCGCCACCCTTCAACGTGCAGAGGAACTTCAGAGGACTCGCCCAAATGCGCATAAAAGATCAACGAATTGACGTCCGACGTTACAACTTACGACGACGCGATGCTGAGTACAAGCCGGGAGATCATGTCTGGGTTTGGACGCCGATTCGCCGCCGTGGACTGAGCGAAAAGCTTTTGTATCGTATATAGCACGGCGGGGCCCTCGCATCAGCAGCGTGTGTGACGCAGCCGATATCTGTATCGCAATTGAGGCATGCTGGCGAGGAAACACTCCCTCTCCACCTCAGTGTATAAGTAGCCGGCTGATCAAAAAACGGGCATTCCTTCTGCTCCCCTTGCTCGGTGCCTCTGGTCACGCTTCGTCCGCGGAACACAACGATACATGGTGTCAGAAGTGGGATGAGCGTCGACGTCCGGTCTGGGTGAACCAAAGATACCACTGAAAGATCGGCCCAATGGATTTCCTGAAGCCACCAAGACCGCTGAGCTCGGCCGGGGAAATTGCCAAGAACTGGCAAGCATTCAAGCAAAGGTTCGAATTTTTCCTCGCCGCATCAGAACCAACCGACAAGCCTCGATCAGAGTCGTGCAAGGCGGCACTTCTACTGAGTGTGGCAGGCGAGGAAGCCATCAAGATCTTCAACACGTTCAGCTTCGGCGTGGGCGAGAGCAAGAGTGACTACGCTACGGTCATTAGGAAGTTTGATGCGTACTGTGCGGCTCAGCAGAACGAAGTGCATGAGCGCTACGTCTTCCGCACGCGAGTCCAGGCCCCTGGTGAGTCGTTTGAACCTTTTCTACGAGACTTAAAAACCCAGGCACGAGCATGCAACTTCGGCTCTCAGATGGAGGCAATGATCAGGGACCAAATTGTTTTTGGTACAAATGACGAGAAAGTTCGGGAAAGTTTGCTGCGTGACACCACACTTACGCTACAGAAGGCTGAGCAGACTGCTAAAGCAGCTGAAGTGGCAGCTGAGCAAAAGAAAGTATGGACACGGGAGGAAAGCCACATTGATGCGATGCACAAGGAACACTTGTGTAGACAAAGAGTGTTGCCCAGACGTAACACTTGTCGTAACTGCGGACGTATGCACGCGCCACGAAGCTGTCCGGCATTCGGAAAAACATGCCGGAAGTGCCAACGACCTAATCATTTTGCTATTTGCTGCAGAAAGGCTGCCGAGGTTGGCGAACTTCACGGCGCAGAAGATAACTTCGACATTCTGGATGTATCGCGCAGCGTGGCAAGCCAACACGACTGGACAGTGCGTGCCCAAATCAAGAACATGCCATTCGAATTCAAGGTAGATAATGGAGCGCAAGCAAATCTACTACCCTTGGGCTGCTACCGTAAAATTCGCCCCAAGCCGCCCCTGAAACCCAGCAGCACGGTGTTGCGCTCCTACGGCGGCGGTGTGATCAAGCATGAGGGTGTCATTTGTACAGAAGTAGCACTGGGTGACCGCTGTGCTGTCCTCGATTTCTTCGTGGTGTCCAAGGGGCGTCAGGCCATTTTGGGCCTACATGCCAGCGAGACGCTGGGACTCGTGTCACGCGTACATACAGTTTCACAAAATAGCTCCGAGGAGATTACAAAGACGTTTCACCACTTGTTCACAGGAACCGGGTGCGTGGAAAGGGTCTATCGAATGGTTCTGCGTGACGACGCTACGCCAGTAGTCCAAACAGCCCGGCGAGTACCGCTGGCCCTCCAGGAGCCCCTTCGAGAAGAACTAGCGCGCATGGAGCGCGCCGGCATTATTGCCAAGATCACAGAGCCCACAGACTGGGTAAGCCCATTGGTCATTGTGCGAAAAAAAGACGGGAAGAATAGAGTATGTATCGACCCCAGGCGAATTAACCAGTGTATCAAGAGGAAACATTACACAATGCCGCGACGCGAGGACATCGAGGCAGAGTTAGCAGGTGCTAAAGTTTTCTCGCGCCTTGACGCAAACTCCGGGTTCCATCAAATTCCGTTGGACGACGACACCTCCCGGATTTGCACCTTTGCAACGCCATTCGGGCGCTATAGATTTCTGCGCTTACCGTTTGGTATATCATCAACGTCAGAGGTATTCCAGAAAACCCTGAATGAAATTGTTGAGGGTCTTCCCGGCGTCAGAGTATACGTCGATGACGTGCTAGTTTGGGGGTCGTCTAGAGAGGAGCATGACTTGCGCCTGCAGTCGGTACTGCGAGCAGCAGAAGGCGCTGGATTGACATTTAACCCGGACAAGTGCTCCATTGGTGTCGACAAAATAGAGCTTCTGGGTGACGTAATTGACAAGGACGGGATACAGCCAAGCCCATCACTGATAAAAGGCATGACACAAATGCCACCACCGGCTGATAAGCTCGCGGTACAGAGAATGCTGGGCGTCGCGAACTATTTCAGTAAGTTCATGCCGCCGTTAGCCCAGAGGACCACCCTTCTCAGAAACATTATCAAGGAAAGTGCTGCGTTTGCCTGGACGCCCAATGACGCTAAAGAGTGGAGGCAGCTGTGCGACAGTGTAAGTACTCCGCCCTTGCTGACCATTTTCGATCCAACAAAACCAACAAAGGTGTCTTGTGATGCATCGCGAAACGGAATTGGGGCCGCGCTATTGCAATGTCACAACGACACATGGAAGCCGGTAGCGTACGCTTCTCGAGCACTGACAGAGTGCGAACAGCGGTACTCGCAAATTGAAAAGGAGGCGTTGGCGGTTGTTTACGGCTGCGAGAAATTCAATCATTTTGTTTACGGTCGATCGATTATCCTTGAGACTGATCACCATCCCTTGCTCACTATCTCGCAGAAAGCCATTGGAGACATGCCCCCACGGTTGCAGCGGTTTTTTCTGCGCCTTCTTCGCTACGACGTCAAAATGAGAAAAGAAACCTTGGAACGAATTCATCAAGGCCATCTGGGCATTAATAAATGCAAATCAAGGGCACGCCATCTGGTCTTCTGGCCAGGAATAAACTCCGATATAGACATGTTCTGCGTGCAGGACACACGCCTACAGACAGCCACCGGAGCCGTTAATGTTGCGCCCGGTACCTAATCAACCATGGCATCGTGTAGGCATAGATATTTTTGAGCATGGCGGACGGTCATACCTATGCATCTACGACGCTCTATCAAACTTTCCTGAAGTAGAGCTGCTGAAAGATACTTCCGCGAAGACTGTCATTGAAGCAACAAGCGCGATTTTCGCCAGATACGGCATACCAGTGGAAGTTTGTTCAGACAATGGACCCCAATTTTCTGGCCATGCTTTTGCCGCTTTTGCTCGAACGTACGACTTCAACCACATCACTTCAAGCCCTAGGTACCCCCAATCCAACGGTCTGGCGGAAAAGGGCGTTCAAGTAGTGAAGAGGATTTTAAAGAAAACCATTGAAATGAATCAAGATTTTTGGCTCGGTCTTCTTGCTTGCAGATCAACGCCAATGGAATACGGGCCGTCACCAGGCGAGGTGCTTCAGGGAAGAAGACTTCGGACAACGTTACCCGACGTCCGGCCATCTCCAATCCACAACGTGCAGAAGCGTCATCAGACCGAAAATTCAAACCGACAACTAGCACCGCTTAACCCTGGAAACACGGTCCGCATCAAAAAGGGAGCATGGGTGACGAAAGGTCAAGTCATTCAATTTTCCGGATATCCCAGGTTCTATAACATAATCACCGAAGACGGCACAATCTTGCGCCGCAATCGCCGGCATCTGCTGCCTACAAGGGAGGCGTTTCGACAGAAAGGCTTCTATGAGCCCGACAACAACCCCTGCCAAGTAGCAGATCACACCTCTTCAGAATCCAGCAGCCGAAATTCCACAGGGTCAACGGCCACAACTGCCAGCATTCCTGCCTCCGTCAACTCTCCTGCAAAAGTGCAACAGCACCAACAATCGGTATGCAGAAGATACCCGAGAACGAGGGCCGCCACAGAGGCTTGCTTATGATCGAAACTTTGTGCAGATTTCCTAGGTTCGGTATTTCATTTCTATCCCATGTTTGTTTTCCTTTGAAAGAAAAGGGGATGTATCGTATATAGCACGGCGGGGCCCTCGCATCAGCAGCGTGTGTGACGCAGCCGATATCTGTATCGCAATTGAGGCATGCTGGCGAGGGAACACTCCCTCTCCACCTCAGTGTATAAGTAGCCGGCTGATCAATAAACGGGCATTCCTTCTGCTCCCCTTGCTCGGTGCCTCTGGTCACGCTTCGTCCGCGGAACACAACGATACAGCTTTTACGCCGATACTTCAGCCCCTACAAGGTGCTTCGCCGACTAGGGCAATTTGAACTACGAGGTCGTTCCCGACGGCGCGGCAGCATCGCAGCGGCGCGGAGTGCATTCAAAATAGTGCACGTTGTACGCCCTAAGCCATATTATGAGCGCTAAAGGCTATTCATATTTGCTTTGCAATGTTTATGTCAATTCATGTCTGTTTATTTTGAAACTTCGTGGCGACGTTTCTTAAATGGGGGAGTAATGCCGCGAACTGTTTATATCTTTATTTGTTCCTGTTCGACAGCCGTTGGCATGTGGCCTTATCATTGTTATCTGGCGCGCTTATCAATTCTGTATCCCGTGCTTGTTCATGCTTGTTGTCGCGATACGACGCGTTATTATTTTCTTTGTCGCAAACGATGCGCCGAGATCAGTCTCGAAGATTCCGATCACTCACGTATGTTTCTACAATGTTCCAGATTGTGCTACTAGCAGTTTGCGACGTTGTCTAGATTGTTCTGAGCAGCCTTTAAATTGAGCGTTGACGAGTGCGACAGGCATTCTTTGTTCGACGATCGACGAGCACGTTTGTTGCTATCGTCGCCGCCGAGTTGCTTAGTTCTTTTGCGGGTGCAATTAAGTCAGCCCAATAAAGAGTTTCTTGAGTGCAATCACCGACTCTTCATTTGTGTCATCGACCTTGTTACCACCACGTGACAATAACTGATAGTGAATTGTACAGATTCAAACGCGTCTGCTTCGGCCTTTCATCAGCACCCTCTCCTTTCCAAAAAATGATAGTGCTGTATTGCAGAGCAGCAAAAATACTTTGTGCTGCATCGATGATGTCATTGAGTATGGAAGCACACGTGAGGAGCACTTCAAGAATCGGAAACAAATTTTGCACTTGATTTCAAATTCTGGGTTGAAGCTGAATGAGAAATGAATTTTTTATAGTACAAGATGTCTACATCCTTGGTCATACGATCAGTCACAAGTAGATACACCCTCACAAAGCAATATGGACATCATCCAGACTGCGCCAGCACCAACTAATGTTGGTGCCTTGCACTCTTCTTGGGCATGGTAGGCTATTACGACAAGTTTTTACCTGAGTATGGTAGCTGAGCCTATTCGCTAGTTGCGTAAGAACGCCAAATTTACTTTACCTCCTCCAAGGCAAGCGTGTTTCGAGCCATTGACAATTTCTTTGGCCACAAGATGTTTACAGCTGTTCGATGCTGCAGGTCACATTGTTGTCACTACGGATGCCGCATCTATTGGTTTAGGAGCAGTGTTTCAGCAGACAAGAAATTATGCGCTAGTAAAGATTGGTTTTGCTTCTCGCAGGCTCACCCCGCAGTAACAGAAGCATTCCCTTGGAGAACTAGCCGCCCTTTCTTGCTTGTGGGCATGCGAATACTGGAGAGTGTACAACTGGGGTCGTTCATTCCTATCAAGCACCGACCACCAGGCTCTCGTTACACTCCTATTTATAATCGCCGACCGTTCCGGATCACAAGGTGGCACGCCACGCTGCTAGCATACAACTTTACGGTTGAATTCCAGAACTGTGACAACAAAACTGTTGCTGATGTTCTTCCAAGGAAGCCAATTTCAGTGTGGAGGAGAAAGAGATGGGGGAGACCGTCTGTTTTGTCTCAACATGCGTTAATTATGCAGAGTTGGTCACCCAAACATTGTAGGACCTGCTGCTGCAGCAGGTTTTAAAGTGGGTGATTTCGGCATGCCCTCCAGTGAAGATGTTGCCTGCTGAGGCCGTTCCGATCTACCGGGTGCAGAGTGAGCTCTGTGGTTCGAAATCTCTTGCTTCGTTGATGCAAATTTGTCGTACCTTGGTCCCTCGTATTACGGCTTCTTCATGCAGCTGACGAGTCCCATCAAGGAATAAAAGCGCCATTTTCATCTCGCCTCGCATCGACCACATTAAAAAAGTTGCTGTGGGGTGGTAGCAGTGGCTATCATGCTCATTTTTCTTCCTATATCCTAATTATTGTTTTATATTGGTTAACTATACCATCATTCTATTTATTAAATTTTCGTTTCTACATTACTAACATTATGTCACTTCTCTGCTTTTAAGCCATCAATCTTCCAGTAGTTTTTGCTAGCTTCCATTGCGGGTTTATTCACCCGGCCACTGGTATCTCTAAACTCCAGAGCTTCAGAAACTTTGACTGCGGCTGCATCAACTTCCGGATGGATACCTTTACATTCGACTATAATAGGGTCAATTCTTTCACTGGAGTTACCGCATACACCACATGCGTCATGTTCATCGTTAAATTTATTTTTGTAGCTGCGTGTTCTAAGGTACCCTGATCTAGCTTCAAAAAGCAGGGCAATGCCTCTTGAGTTATCAAATTCTTTAACACTGACATGGCTTCGCAACTTTCTTTCTTTTTGGCAACAGTTCACAACAGTTAACAATTTCACCTCCTCACTCTGTGACGTAATATCTGGTGTGCCTCAAGGCAGTGTTCTTGGTCCTTTATTGTTTCTAATATACATTAACGATTTATCTGCTGGCATATCTTCCTCCCTGCGTCTTTTTGTAGATGACTGCATCATTTACCGTTCTATTAATTCCCCGGAAGATCACCTTACTCTCCAAAGTGACCTGAACCTCATCTCGGACTGGTGTACTAAATGGCAAATGACGCTTAACTCGACAAAATGCAAGATTATCTCTTTCAGCGCAAGCATACAAACTAACTTTTCGTACGTCATAGATAGCAGTGTCTCGGGCATTATCGTACAAGTATTTAGGCATTCATCTGATGCATAATCTTTCATGGGCCACACACATTCAAGCCATCTGTGCCAAATCCTGTAGATCGTTATGTTACCTGCGTCGGAATTTGCTAACCTCCCCTAACAGAGTAAAAAAACTGGCATATCTGACAATCGTACGGCCGCAACTAGAATTTGCATCACTTACATGGTCTCCATATCAAAACTATTTAACCAACACAGAATCCATCCAGAACAGAGCAGCTTCATTACACGCAACTACAGCCCTCACTGCAGCATTACAGAAATAAAACTTGGCATCAGCCTCGAGCCTTTAGACATTCGCCGTACCAATTGCGCTTTTGAGTTTATTTCATAAATACTATTACAGCACAAGGCAATATCCATTACCTCTTAAAACGCCTACACGCATTTCACGCCACCTACATAACCAGTTCAGCATAAAACGCATACACGGAAAAACCTTAGCTTTTAATTCATCTGCACTTCCACGCGCCATCGCTCTTGGGATGATCTTCCTGACAGCATCACATGCATCTGCAACCATCAACCATTCCAGGATCAGCTACGCAAACATCTCAAATGACATCTTTTCTTCTTTTATCTTTTATTTTCTTTGTCGCAGTGTATTTTTTTCATTGCTATTGCGTTTTGTTTTGGTGCTTTGCGCATCTTATGACTTTTACCGTGACAAGTGCTTCTACATTTTTTCCTTTTCTTCTTTTTACGAATGGTACCTGCCTGTCGAATGCCTGGCATTCATGCTACAGAGTACCTTGTATCCTATGTACATTTTCGACTTTAGTTTTGCCTTTTAAAATAGTTTATTTTTACTTAATCTTTTGTGCTGTGCGATGTCAGTGCACGTTAAAGAACCCCAGGTGGTCGAAATTTCCGGAGTCCTCCACTACGGCGTCTCTCATAGCCTTAGTTGCTTTGGGACGTTAAACCCCACAAACCAAACCAAACCTTAATCTTTTGTATCTCATTTTGTATCAATTACTTTCTTTTGCACATTCTGCTGTTATTTGCCCCCCCCCCCCCCCCTTACTCAATGCCCTTCTGGGCCCTGTAAGGTATTAAAAAAAAGCCTCCTTCCTGATCTGCCTTTTCCATACACTTTCGGTATAATTCCACACTCTGTTTCTTTTCCATCGAATTTACCCAATTTTTACCTTCTGTGTTTTTCACCTCTTGCTTAACGCTCTTTATTTCTCCGTCTTTGTGACTAGCATACTTAATACTTAATTTCTTAGTTCTTTTTCTCCATTGTGAGTCAACCCTTTTTAAGTATGTTTAAATACTTTAGCTGCCCATCTGTTACGGCCCAATTTCCTCAGGCGTTCCTCATATAATATTTTACTCTGAGCTTCCCGTACTTCGAACGATGCCCAGCCCATATCTCCCTGTACAGCCTCATTTGTGGTTTTGCCGTGGGCACGTAGTGCTAATCGTCCAACGGCTCTCTGATTTTTTTCTAATGTCGACTGTACCTCTCATTTTAGGCACAAAACCGCATTTCCGAAAGTAAGTCCGGGCACCATTATTCGTTTCCAAATACCCCTCAAAACGTCATACCTGTTGTATCCCCACAATGCCCTATGCTTCATTATCCCGGCATTTCTTCTCCCCTTGGCCTTAAGTGATTGCTCGTACTTTCCAATGTTTGCCAATCCTTCGTTTGCCCATACCACGAGATATTTATATTCTGCTACTCTGGGTACTTCATGGCCTTGTATTTTAAGAACCTGATCAGTTGACTCGTTGAAAAGCATCAGACCCGACTTAACTGCGCTAAAACGGAAGCCTAGAGCGTCCCCTTCGTCTCCGCAATACTTAACTAGAGTTTGAAATTCTTCCTGACTCTAAGCTAGCAGCACAATATCGTCTGCATACATCAAACCGGGGAGGTGCTGCTCTACCTTCTTTCCATCTACTATATGACAGGTTAAAATCTAGTTTACTTTCTTTTATCCTCCGTTCCAGGCTTATCATATAAAGCATGAACAGCACCGGTGGTAGAAGACCACCTTGTCTTAATCCTTTGCATACTTTGACATCTTCCGTACTTCTAATCCCTTCCCATGTAATTTCTACTTTGTTATGTCAGTATATTTCCTGTAGGAACTCTGTTATAATCTCATAACCGATACCTTCTTCTTTTAATATGTTCCACAGGAGTTCCCTGATTACGTTGTCGTTTAGGAAGGCCAAATACAAAAGTCTATTCTCCACTCTAGATATTTCGATGCATTGGGTAAGCACGAACAGGCTATCATGTAAGCGCCTACCATTTCTAAAGCCGTTCTGAAGCTCTCCGAGTATCTTGTTACCTTCTACCCATGCTTGCACCTTTAATTTCACCGCCTGCATGGCCAACCTGTACATAACAGATGTTATGGTAATCAGCCTGTAGGTTTTTATGTGCATCCTTTCTCCTTTCTCTTTATAAATCAAATTCATTTACTCTGCCGCCAGCTGTCCGAAATATGCTTATTCGTTATGACTGTTTCCAAAGATTTTAACAACGCTTCCTTACTTTTTGGACCAAGTTAATTTTACAGCTTGATCGGAAGGCCAGCTATTCCTGTACATGTGTTTTTAGGAATATTTTTTTCTGCGTTTTTACAGTTTAGATTGGTCAGTTCTAAGCTGCTTTGTATTCTGCTATCTTGTGGTGCTTCCTGATTTGTGGAGATTACCCTATCGTCGCTCTTAAATGACTCGGCAATAACTGATGTAATGTAGTTGACTGCGATGTTTCCCTATAAACAATTTCCCTCGTTATCTTGAATCCGATCCTGCTTTCTTTGATTCTTTTTCCCTAGCCAACTTATATTCTCACGGGTTCTATCGCTATCCGGATGGCAGTCCAGAAGGACAGGGTCAAAGGATGGGGTTGGGGCGCTGAGGCACAGGAGGCAGAGCAGCGGCGGCTCAGAACCATGCGCACTCCGCACGATCTTCGTCTTCTCCATCCAGAACTGACACGGTTAGCGCGGGTTACACTACTCCTCCCCCTGAAATGCACATCGTCCCGATGCGCGCTCCAGCGTAACTGAAACGTTAAATCGAGCAGAGCGCAGAGTCTGAATACGTGGTTGTAGCGTTCACAGCAAGTTTTGTGGCGAATCACATGCACCACTTCAGAATGAGGGGGCCGACGAGATGTGCTCGGAACAATCGGAATCGCCTCGTAATTCACGTCGCTTATACGGCGAACGACCTCGCATGGGCCAAAGTAACGTTTTAGGAGCTTCTCGCTGAGACCGCGACGGTAAACGGGAGTCCACACTCACACTTTATCACAAGTGCAAAATAAACTTCATGATGCCGAGGTTGTACCTGCGTGCATCGACGCGCTGGCGGTCTTGGATGCGTAGTCGTGCAACTGTCGGGCTTCTTCTGCGTGCTGGGTTACCAGTTGGACATAGTCGTAAGAGAAGGCCTCCGGCTCATGGGGAAGCATGGCGTCAAGCATGGTAATGACCTCTCGGCCATGCACCAGGCGGGACGGCGAAAACCCTGTTGTTTCCTGAGTTGCGGTGTTATAAGCGAAAGTTACGTAGGGAAGAATGTCGTCCCACGTACGGTGCTCGACGTCCACATATATAGATATCATGTCGGCCATAGTCTTATTTAGGCGCTCAGTTAGCCCATTCGTTTGGGGGTGGTATGCGATAGTTTTGTTGTGGTGGTTGTTGCTTAAACGCCAGATCTCTGCCATTAGGTAGGACACGAACGCGGCACCGCGATCTGTGATCACGACTTCGGGAGCACCGTGACGGAGGACGATGGACTCGACGAAAAACTTCGCTACATCAGCCGCTGTTGTAGAAGGTGAAGCTCGCGATTCAGCATGCCGCGTGAGGTAACCTGTAGCAACAGCAATCCAGCGGTGCCCCGCGTTGGGCGTAGGAAAAGGTCCGACATGCTGGAACGGAGTCATAGGCGGCGGAATGGGGTGAAGATGTCCTGCAGGTTGTACGGGCGAAGTCTTACGTCTTTGACATTCGCGGCAGGCCCTGGTATAGTGACGAACAGTCTTAGCAAATTGAGGCCAGTAATACTTAGAACGAATTCGTGCGGGTGTTCGGCTGTATCCCACATGTCCGGAAGTTGGGTGGTCATGACGGGAGTCCATAATTTCATTACGTAGGTCAGCCGCAACCACCGGTAGCCAAGACCTCGCACTCGCTGCGAAACTCTTTTTGTATAGTACATTGTTGCGAAGACGTAATGCGGGTAGAACGCGCAACAGGACGCGTGGAATGGTGCCTTTTTACCTTCCAGATAGGCGATTACTTCACGGATTTCAGTGTCGTGTCGCTGCCGCGCAGCCATATCGACCGTGCTTATGGTGCCTAAAAAAGCGTCTTCATACTCGTTGTCTTGACCGTCAGATGCTGATTCTATAGGGGGTCTCTCAGAGTGCTGAGGCTGAGCCAACATAGAGAGTGATGGTCGGTAACAACCTGAAATCGGCGTCCGTAGAAGTAGGATTTGAACTTATTAATCGCCCAAATAACCGCAAGGCATTCTTTTTCAGTGGTCGAGTAGTTAGTCTCCGCCATCGATAATGTTCGACTTGCGTAAACGATTACACGCTCGGTCCCGTTCTGTTTTTGAATGAGCACGGCTCCGAGACCCGTGTTGCTGGCGTCTGTATGAACTTCAGTCTCGGCGTCCTGGTCAAAGTGCCCGAGTACAGGGGAGGTCTGTAAGCTTTGTTTAAGGCGGTCGAATGCACGCTGCTCTTCATCCGACTACTGCTAGGCGACGTTCTTCTTCGTGAGATGAGTAAGTGGTGCAGCGACATGAGAAAAATTGGGAACAAAGCGCCTATAGTAAGCACAGAGGTCCAGAAACCTCCGTACGGCGTTCTTGTCCGATGGTGTAGGAAAGGAAGCGACGGCGGCTGTTTTATCGGGATCTGGACGAACACCCGCGCTACTGACGACATGGCCAAGAAATGTTAGGTCATCGTAAGCAAACTTGGACTTTGTTGGCTTCAGAGTGAGGCCTGCGCTTCTTATAGCTTGTAGTACTGCTTGCAGGCGAAGAAGATGATCGAAGAACGTGCTTGAGAAGATTGCAACATTGTCAAGGTAGACCAGACAAGTTTTCCACTTCAGTCCTGCGGAGACGGTGTCCATAACGCGTTGAAAGGTTGCTGGGGCGGTACAGAGGCCGAACGGGATCACTTTAAACTCATATAGACCATACGGGGTGATAAAAGCAGTCTTCTCTCGGTCGCGCTCATCAACTTCGATTTGCCAGTAACCACTTTTCAGATCTATCGATGAAAAGTAACGGGCATGTCGTAGATGATCAAGTGCGTCATTAATGCGAGGAAGAGGATAAACATCCTTCTCGGTGACGTCGCTGAGGCGGCGAGTCAACACAGAACCGAAGAGTGCCATCCTTTTAAGTTTACTAGTACCACTGGAGCTGCCCATGGGCTGTGCCAGGGTTGGATTATATCGTCAGCCAACATGTATTGCACTTGTTTCTGAATAACTTCACGTTCTTTGAAAGAAGCTCGGTAAGGCGACTGAAGAACAGGGTGAGCACCGTCATCGGTAATTATTCTGTATTTGTCAATGGTCGTCTGGCGAACTCCGGATGACGTAGAGAAGCAGTCTTGGAATTCTGCAAGCAGCGCTATCAATTTGGTTCTCTCACTCACAGAGAGATTATAGTGCAATGCTTACACCCAAAGGTGCATCGTTCTCCTGCGAAGAGGAAGAGAAAGAACCTTCGGACAGGGCAACAACTTGAATAGGGGCGGTAATGCTCTCGATGGTACCAAGAGCCGTGCCTTTCGTAAGGCGCTATGGAGTGCCACAAAAGTTGGTGACTAGGACGTGTACGCAGCCAGTATCCAGCTGCGCGAGACCTCGAGCAACGCCAAGACCCCGTTCAAGAAGCAGCTGAGCACTTCCTTCCAGCAGAACTTCGTCAGAAGCAACGTGATCGGACGTCACAGGGAGAAGTACGCTAGACTAGGGCGGTAAGGTCACGTGCTCCGCCAAGACGCGTGCCGTGCGAACTTGAGGCTTTGTTCGCGCCGAGGTATATTGAGGTTGACGAAGCATGAGGCGGCGGTCGGTAAAGTCGATTACAGCGCCGCAATCATTCAAAAATTCCATGCCGAGAATTATGTCTCTATAACATTTCGATAGTACAACAAAGGTAACCGGGCACCTGAGACCGTTAATCTCAATAAGAGCAGTGCATCTGCCGATTGGACTAACGAGGTGGACTCCAGCGGTTCTGATATAGGGGCCATCCCACTGCGTCGTTACCTTGCGAAGTCGGCGGCATAGCTCCCCACTCATAACAGAATAGTCTGCACCGGTGTCAACCAGTGCCGTCACGTCGTATCCGTGGATCACAACATCAAGGTTATTGTACACTGTTCCGCGACGGTCGTCGGAAGCTCCATCGGGGAGTTCGTCGTGAAGTTCGTCAGAAAGCTCGTCGGAAAGTTCGGCGAGAAGTTCGGTGCGAAGTTCGTCAGGGAGGTCGTCGGGTTTATCGTCGGTTCGCGTGGGGGAGCGGGGCGAAAAACGTGGGCTCTTTAAGAGGAACGGGTTCGGCAACGTCACCTCCAGACGTCGCCGGGCTTAGTTTTCCCGATGAGGGGACAGGCTTTCCCGTCGATTGCTGCGAAGGGGAGAATCGCACCGGCGGGACGGTGTCGAGCGAAGGTCGCGACGTGAAGACCGGTCGGGTGGTGGTGAACGGCGCAGATAATCTGCGATGTCGCGGGGTTGCTCGCCGAACTCCGGGCGGGGAGCATTCCGCTGGAAACCGCGAAGACCAAGCTCGCGGTAAGGGCAGCGACGGTAGACGTGGCCTGCTTCTCTGCAGTGGAAGCATAGCGGGCGTTGGTCGGTTGGCGTCCACGCGTCGGCCTTGCTCATCCATTGCAGCTGCGGGCGAAGGTCGTACGCAGGGATACGGGACTGTGTAGGTAAGTACTGACGGCGAACAGGTGGCGGTGGGGGCTGCTGCGGCAGCAAGCGACTAGCAACGGACGCGTACGTCTAAACGGGCTGAGTAGGTGAAGAAGCAACGGTGCACTGTGGATAAAGGGCATGTTGTACTTCTTCGCGAACAGCATCCATGAGGGCGCAGGATGCCGTACCATCAGCAGGTGGAAGTAGCTGCCATATCTCCTCTCGTACAACTTCGCGGATGATCTCGCGCAGGTTTGCGGTGTCGAGGGAACCAACCGGAAAGCGAGCAGCTGAAATGTTCGAAACGCTGGGACCTCCAGCAAGGCGACGATAATGGTCCGCTCGCGTAACCAAGGCTCGCTCAATGTTCGTCGCCTCATTTACAAATTGTGCCACTGTAGTCAGCGGATCCCGAATAAGCCTGCCGAAAATGTCACTCTTGACGCCCCGCATGAGTGCACGCACCTTTTCATCCTCGGTGGCACGGGGATAGGCCAGGAGCTAAGTCGTAAAACGTCTTGAACAAAACTTGTCACTGTGTCATCGGGTCGTTGCACTCTTGTTTGCAGAGATCGTCTGCTCGCTGTCGCCGATACTGATTGGCGTACGTCCTCGTGGTTTTCGAACCAGTGCCGAGCAGTAAAGGGGTCTTCTACGACAACAGAGAAACTACGGTACATTGGGAGAAACTTTGATGCATGCTTGTGTTTATGTATGCGTAATTACAAAGCACTCTGTTTCTCAAGAGCCAAGGATCTCGTGACTCTTTGGCTTCATGAGACAAGCAGGGTGATCCGTTCGTTAGAGTAGCGGTATCTCACAGTCTTTCAAAACCCCTGCAACAAAACTGCGGCAGCACTCTATGCGAACGGCCAGCGAGTGTCGACATCGAGCCATGACTTTGCCTTCACTATTTAATACGGATCAATATGGTGCCGGAGGAACCACGCACGTGTATACAAAAACACAGGAAGAGAACGCACGCACAACTACACTGGCTACCATTGTCTACGTACTGTGTGGCCGTGATTTTTACATAACTGACAGGAAGCGAGTGGCCAAGCAAAATATACCATCAGGGAGATACGATGATGTCTGCGCTGCGGAGGGAATGACCGATGAGTGGCGCTTGGAAGGTGATGTTGTTAGCAATAGGAACGTGATAGAACTTGTGAGCGTAGCTATTGTATGTCTTAGTTGAATATTAGGAAGGATCGCATTACATTTAAGGGCTGATACACTGATAGGAAGCATAATCATGAAAGATAAAGCAGGCTGCACGGTTTTGGATCGATTCAAGATGTTAGAAAGATTAGTCCGGCAAGGGTCCAAACCGAGCATGCACATTCCAGTTTGGACCTGATAAGAGATCTATAAGTGAAGGCCTTTACTTAAAGAGAAGCAAATTTCAAATTTCACCAAAGAAAGCCGAGGGTACGGTTGGCGCCGTTAGCGACTTGCGTTATGTGGGAGGAATATGAAAGATTATGTCTAAAGATAAATCTGAGATATCTATGACACAGAAGATATTGCATAGTTACCAAAAAACTACGTGAAGGATAAATAAGAATGGCGGCGATGGAGAAAAACGTAGCGAGGTTTTGTTAACATTTAAGGACATTACCACGTTTTACACCACTTTTCAACTGCTTGTAGGTCGCGTTGTAAAGTGAGGACGTCTGAATTATTGTTGACGGGGCAGAAAATAACACATTCATTTGCGGACAGACGTCCCTATGTCAGAAGATATATCATTAGAGAAGTCACTGATGTAAATTAGGAAGAGAAGGCGACCCAGAACGGACCGTTGCGGTACACCAGAGATCACAGGAGACAAATGGAAGAAGTAGTTATTTGCAAAAATCAACTGATGGCGACCAGACTATGTAACCAATTAAAGACTAAGGGGTTAAGGTTCAGCCGTGAAAGCTTCAAGGAAAGTCGGTTATGGGGAACTTTATCAAAGGCTTTCTTGAAGTGTAAACTTGTGAATGTACAGGTACGTTCAGGTCCATTTGAGAGCTGATGTCATTAGTGAAAAGTGAGAGCTGAGTATCACACGATAAGTTCTTAAGAAATCCATGCTGACTATGATGAAAGAATAAGAAATAAGAGACCGCATTATTTGTGACATTAGTTTAGAACATACGCTTGTATTAGAAATCGAGGCAAAATGTCAAAGCTCTTCCCTGAAGACGTTGTGCGCCACCCCAGTTCGCTCAGTTTCAAGACAGCTGTCAAAAACCTCCTTTTGGGAAGCCACTCATACCTCATGTAAAACCTCTACACAGGAGCATTTGAGGTATGAATAAATACATAAACATGGCAGCTGCAGAACACGCATAAGCCATCCGTGCTGCCAAATTTCAAAATGCCCATTTTGTGCCAGCGAAGAGCAAGCACCTGACAGAGACGTGCGTCCGAATTCATAGCAGCCTTGCTGTAGGGAAGAGAGAGAGCAGCGGTAGCCTGCCTAGATGCGGGCAACGATGGGGCGGCAGCCTTCTCTTGGCAGATAATATGTTAGCTCACGCTGCCTTATGTTCCGAGCCGCGAAACGTAACTCTACCTGTCTGTTTTTGTTGGCTCAAACACCGGTCAACATGACTATCTAAAATTGGCACAGAATGGTTATCCTGCTCGCTGGCTGCACTTCGGCTACCTGATATCGTATTACCTCCGATTTCCTGTCTGTAGGTCATCTTAATCGGTTAAATGACCAATCGTTGTGACAGTCAACTGAGCTATGAATTCCTTAATTTTATGTTAGCGTCAGTTCTCTCGGCCTCCTTCAAAAAGTGAGCTGAATCTGTGAACCTGCCTTTAAGGGCTTAAGTGGCACGAATATCCGCCTCGCATAATTGCTGGTTTAGAGCTTTAGTGAGTTCATGTCCTGCAAAGTAGAATAAATGAGGACAACTTTCGAGACAGCGAGAGCTCTAGGTGGCGACACGGGTTCAGACATTGCTCAAGCGAACTCTACCTTTTAAAAGCCAATGTGTCGCATGCATTTTAAGTCAGTATCTTGGTATAAATATATTTCCACTATCTTTTTATCAGTCGGTATGTGAACTGAATGAAAATTATTTCAACCTAGGTTCTTCATTCGAAACTTTGTTCAAACCACAGGCACAGCATTCAATTAATTTCTAATCTCCGCTAAAAGTAATTCCAGCCATTCCCTATGTATATCCTTTTATTTAAATTTGGTCATATCAAGCCGCCACCCTATGCGCCAATCTCTGCATAAAATCTTTAACCATGGTTTTCCAGATTTCCTAAAAAAATGTCTAGAAATGTATGCGCTTCACCGAAGAATACCTAAGGTTAAGATCTAAACAGTAAACATTACTAGAAAGAAAACTGTCACCTGGTAGCTGGTCAGCACACCATTGTGTCGACGAGGTGGTTTCCATTGTATTCTCAGGCTGTCTTCAGTCTCGTTCAGTGACTGGATGCTTTCGGGGGCGTCTGGAGCTGTGGAGTCAGAGAAGGTTTCATTGATTTAGGTTTTAAATAGAATCCTTGAAGGACACAGGCGCCAGACAGGTCACGGCCAACTGTGCTTAGTTTTTTCCTACCTCCTCGTCTTTTCCAGCGATCAAAAAGCAGCGACCAAGAAATCATTGCAAACCAAACGAAGTACTGGCTTTGCGCAAACCTTCGCTTGTGAACTCCAACCTGCGAATAACATCTGTTTTTGCGATCGCTATTAGCCGAATAGTTCCTTATCGAAACTCGGTAAGTCAATTTTTCTGTATAGAAAAGACCCCTTTCACCATGGCGACCAGTCCATCGCATACGGGCAGAAGCAGTATGCTGCGGCGAATACTTCAGTTTCAAGACATAAGTCGCGAAGGAATCTAACGAGCAGCATTCTTCAGCAGCTGCCACACGGGAAGCAGTGGCTTCTCGAAGGCTCTCCTAATATGCGTTAACTGCGACAAGGCAGACGCATGCAGCATTGTTACCGCAATCGAGGTCTGTAGCGTAATAGCCAAATTGTACTCTAAAACCGCTTTGGACGCCATGGTGATGAAATTTTCGCTTTGCGCGAAAGCTGACTGTTGGTTATTTCTACTCCCGAAAACGTTCTCATGAAAGCAAGAGAGGGCACTTCAACAAGATAGTTAAGCGGGCCAGTTGGTGATACATCATCCAAAAAACAGCGCCAACAAACGGGGACGAAAGGAAGAAAATACAGGAACAAGCGCTGACTCTCAACTAAAGTATAATCGCAGGAACCACGTTTATATGAAGTTGATGTTGTTTTTTCTGCCCCTAATAAGCTCAATAAAATTTGTTCAGTGGTAGAAAATAAGTCGCGCAATCCTCATAAATCTGCAGCGTCTTGTGCTGTTAAACACGATAAAAGATTTGGGCCGTGCTCCAAAGGGGCAGTTTGTAAAATCCCCCGCTCCTGTGGTCAGATATACATTGGGCAAACGGGACGATGTATTAACACACGACTCAGAGAACATCTCAACTCATTAGAATCTAATCGCTCCTCTAATCTAGTTGATCATTGCCTTGAGTGTCAATCCTGTTTTCCGTTCTTGCATTTTACTGACATTTTGTACAAACACGCCGACCAGTTGACCACGGAAATCATCGAGGAGTATAATATGGCTAAGAAAGAAAGATTGTGTGTCAGCAAACCTGCCCTGCTCCTGCGTGACTGTGAGGTTGCATATCTGGACATCACATAGTAACACGTGCATTCTGGTTTTGGTGTTTTATTGTTTCTGTTTCTTATATAAACGTGTTTCCAGCGATTAAACTTTAGTTGAGAGTCAGCGCTTGTTCCTGTGGTTTCTTCCTTTCGTCCCCATATGTTCGCGCTGTTTTTTGGAAGAGGGCACTTAAAACACTATAAGCGCATAATTTTGGTTGCATGTTTAATATTTGCAATTATGCACAAGGTGTTCCTATATACCCATTATTACGTGCTATTTGCCTACGATGATCGAACAATTCATAATTATATATATTTTCTCACCTGCTTCGCTCTCAACCTCATAGCGGTGGATATCACTTCACAGTCAGGTGTAGGTGACGTCAGGAATGAAAAACATATTGCGATATATTTGTTTCTTCGTCGTCTTAACTCATTGTAACCTAAGCCGACCTACCCGAAGGAGAGGAATCTAAACCAGTACAGTACCAGCGATTATAAAGGTGATTTTTCATTCAATCATGACACCTCGGATTTACTCTAACATCTTAACAATCGCACAGATCTTAGAACCAAGACATGTGCGAAGAAAACTATTTAAAAGTTATTTAGCGCTCGTAGCAACAACACTTGGTGATTCGTGTGCAGTGGTCATTAAGAAGGAGAATGCAACCAAAATTTTGTTTTATGGTGCTTTAAGACCGGTTATAGACACCAAAGGGCACAAAATAAAAGTATCAGTCAGATATTTGTTTTCTTCCTTTTATATTTTGTTACGACTGGGTATAACAAGCACATTAACTAAGTTTGCCTTTACTGCGAGCTTCAGTTATCAAACATTTGGAGCAGCGTACCGGAATAAAAATCCAAGGCACCTAGTTCAATTTCCACTCTGTCCAAATAACCGAATACCTCTTTAAGTACAATCGTTCCATCGACTTATAAATTTACAATTTATTTTGCTCTGCTCAGAGGAAGCTTCGCCGCAACTAAAATTCCGCTAATTTCGTGTTTAAAAACTGGATACATCAGGCACTCACTGATGACGTTACAAGGCTACCGGAGTTTTTGCACTAGAATCTGTGGACATCGATTAATGCCGGACTTGATTGTTAAGGAGCCGTGTAAAGCTTTAGCCTCAAAACCAGCAATGTCGGTAAAATGCTTTTAGCGTATTTTTTATTATTTCTGGTTATTTAAAAATTACTTCGATAAGTTGAGCCTGATATTTTGTGCCGGTCACTGGCGGAAAAACTACGGGACTCTTTCAACAACGAGCGGCTGCACTAAGCGAATAATATCGCCATAGCGGTTATTAGCAGCGCGATGCGGTAGCCGCCGTTTGGTAAAACCATCTTTTATCTTATTTGCGAAGTTTTTCGTACTGTACACGTGTCCTTTACTCTGAAACTGCCAGGAAACCGAAGGCCAATGCCAAGTGACAACCTACACGCGACTCTTACACATCCTCATCTGGACTATGCTCACTGAAGGGCTCTGCATAATTTATCCAATTAGCCCGGGGGTCAAGTGGATGCAGCTAGCATTCACTGGGATCTCCTAAAGTAGAGTTTGTAAGTAAAACATAATGATCCCTTTGAGCGTCCGGAAATAAGTAGGCGCTTTTCAGGGTCAGAGCGAGGAAAAGCAATCTTTATACTTTAGAACAGTTGCTTGGCGGGCTAGTTGGTTTATATCTAAATTGTATTGCAGCGCGAACCACAAGAAGGGACGACGACAGACAGAGTGAAAAGAGCGCTGACTTCCAACTATTTATTTCTCTGATATGCCACGCATTTATAAACATTTGAAGCTTCAGCAGGAAAGAGCGGGAAAAGCAATCAGCATGAAAGGCATAGGCGATAGGACAAGGCCCTAATCACCATCGATCCAGAAACTTCAGCTCTTTCTTGGTTAGTGCGACTGATGGCATGCTTACACACCTTTCCTCTGTACGAGCTATGTTTACCGCCTCAATTATCTCCCTGACACACTGATCATTGTGCCGAGCAACGATTGTGCTTTTTTGGAACGCAGGCACGAAGGTTTTCTGCGGCGACGTGTAGACTCATCGCCACAATTACGACAGTGCGTGCTAAGATGGCCCTGGTCACCATCATTTACACTCTTGTTGTGTTCTTTCAATCTGGTATTTATACACCTGCCGGTTTGTCCAATGTATTCGTGTCCGCAGGACAACGGAACGCGATATACAACACTTTCGTCGCAAGTGACCAACCGATTCTAGTGTCTAATCATGCACGATTTTTTCTTTTTGCTATAGCACGGGTTAGTTTTCTTGCATAGAACTGATAGTTTGAGTGGGCTCGAAAACACGTCAACGCCTGCGCGCTTTCCAATCTTCTTCAGGTTGTGGGATGTCTGGTGGATATACGGAATGACTGCTACCCTTTTGCGTGCATCTGGGCCTGTCACAGCATTCTTTTGAGATTGTCGGACTTGTTTCATTTTCTGGAGCAGGCCCTCGGCCACAGAAACTACAAGGGCCTCCGGCAACCCCGCGTCAGACAGGCGTCTATTTTGCAGAGCTAGACTTTCTTTAAGCATATGGTCACAGGATTTAGTCAGGGCATTTACAAAACAATATTTGACAACGCTGCGCTTTACAAGCTTGGAGTGGGCAGATTCAGTGGGTAATAAAAATTTTTCCCACGTGGTTCATACCCCCAACAAACATGGTTATTACAAAACTTTAGTCTTAGCTCCAAAAATCTAATGGAATGGTTGTTGGGCATTTCATGCGTAAAAATTAAAGGTGTTAAGTTTCGCTTGAATGTGTCAAGCACGTCTTCAGCTTTTACATGAAAATCCGCATTGGCATTGTCAATTATGATTAAAAAGTCATCTACAAATCTAAAAACTTGGACAACACTTGTACCTTCGAGATTACTTTCGATTATTCTGTCGTGTATGGCTAGAAACAAGTCGCTAATGACCAGGGCAATACATGATCCAATGCATACTCCGCGTTTTTGCAGGTAAAAACCTTTGTCCCAGGTGGCAAACGTAGATCGCAGGTACACATCAAGCAATTCTAGAAAGCCACTAACATGTAAACCACAACTGTTCTGGAACGAAACGCCACCCATCCTATCGATGGCCTGTTCAACACATGATAGCAGGGCATCATGCGGCAAAGAGTAAAGAAGGTCCTTTATGTCTATGGAAAAGGCCGATACATTTGCAGTCTCATGCTGCCGCAAGTATTCAACAACCTGTTCAGAGTTCTTAACAAGGAATGGGTCTTCAATTGTTAGCATGGCCAACTTATCCTGCAGAAAAAGAGCGAAACATTTCTGCCACGTTTCCTTTTCTGAAATAATCACACGAAGTGGACAGCCATCCTTATGAGTTTTTGCAGAAAAGAACATGTCTAAACAAGGTTTTTCCTTGTCCTGACTTTGCTTGACGAGTGTTTGTAATCCTAACCGCTTGCACAGTTTTTTTGCCAAGGCCTTAGCTTTCTTTAGTCCTAATTCGCTCATTCTGTTAAAATTGCTCTCGATAGCTTCGGAGGCTTTCTTCCGGAAGAGGTCATGCGGAAAAACGGCAAAACCACCCTCTTTATCAGCCGTGAGAACACAAAGTTAGTCCTTGCACAAAACACAATTTTCAACGGCACAGTGCGTCTTGACCTCACTGCGCTCTCGAGAACATCTACTCCCTGGGACATACAGTTGCTTTTCTGATCTTCCGGTGCGAATCTTGCAACTTGGCTATCCATAGCCAGCATTTCCGGCGCATTCTTCCTAGGTTCGACAGCACACTTTGGCCCGAGCTGTAGGGTCCGTAGAATATCCCCCGGAATATCCGCGTCCCCTTCGATGTGAAGAGGGTTGCAGGGCCTCACTTCTTTCTTGACGGACTGAAGAGCTCGAAGCCAACTCAGTAAGCCATGCTAGCGGACCTCCATTATCTGATCGATGTTCCTACGGCATTGCTGCCACATACGTGCAGCTACAGTGCCTAGAATATATTCTAGGCACTATAGTGCAGCCGTACAATACGTACAGCCGTATAATTGACAATGCCAATGCGGATTTTCATGTAGCAGCTGAAGACGTGCTTTACACATTCAAGCGAAACTTAACACCTTTAATTTTGACGCATGAAATGCCCAACAACCATTCCATTATATTTTTGGAGCTAAGGCTAAAGTTTTGTAATAACCATGTTTGTTAGGGGTATGAACCACGTGGGAAAAAATGTTTATTACCCGCTGTATCTGCCCACTCCAAGCTTATAAAGCGCAGCGTTGTCAAATATTGTTTTGTAAATGCCCTGACTAAATCCCGTGACCATATGCCTAAAGAAAGTCTAGCCCTGCAAAATAGACGCCTGTCTGACCCCTTACAAAAATGGATATTGAATTTCTGTTACCCACGTAATGTGTTTTTGATGAGTCATCAACCACTCAAAGGAGATTCAAGATTAGATGTGTTTTAACATCGTATCCGCAGCAGACTTTCCTTTGAGATCACACATGAAGTTTTGTGCTTGGAAAACGCAACAGTATTTTTGGGTAGGATCTAATGTGGAAATACATTGACTTTATCAAATGAGGAAATGTATACATCACTAAGTGAATATATATTATTTCTTTGTAAACTGCACACTTTCAGAGCCCTATGTTTTCATTTCTGATTAGCATATGTAGGATGTTGCCTAAGCAACAATTTTTATGTGTTTCAACATGAGATCCGCAACAGACTTTCATTTGAGATTACACAAGAAGTTTTGTACTTGGAAAACAAAACAGTATTTTTGTATAGGAGCTAATGTGGAAATACATTGACTTTCTCAAATGAGGGAAATTACACATCACTAAGCGAATGTATATTCTTTACTATGTTTTCATTTCTGTTTAGCATGCACTGTAAAAACAAAAACAACTTTTTGGACATTTGTTTCATTCAAAACACGCTTACACCCTGCGTCTTGGGCGTTTGTGCCATTGCAAATCACTTCTTGCCAAGCGAATGGGTGCTGTGGTTGGACAATATTGTCACCAACACACGTAGCAAGCAGCACAACAACCGAGCTGGCCCTTTTTAATCAAGCGAAAACTCGAGAGAGACGAGGATGACGCTTAGCCACGTGCCAAGCCATTCGGCCACTTGGTGGCGCCAGAAGATGGTCAGCAGTGTGGCATTGCCCCCCTTCCAAGGGGCATCGACCCGATGCCGCAAACGTAGGGGAATAGTCGAAAAGCGGGGCAAGTAATACGGGAAAGTCTCTGGCTCTGGTTTGGATCCTGAATTGGTTTACCGATTGTAATAGGGCTTCATTCTGGCAACGTGAACTATTTCAGATTTCGGCTGCCGAGAGGAGCGTACAGTGCCTTGTGGTAGCACCTCGTAGTTCACCGCGCTGAGGCGGCGGAGCACCTCGTAAGGTCCAAAGTATCGCCGCAGAAGCTTTTCAGAGCGCCCTCGCAACCGTATTGGGCTCCATACCCAGACTTGGTCGCCGGGCGTGTAAGTCACCTCTCGGTGTCGCAGGTTGTAGCGCTGGGCGTCGTGTACTTGTTGGTGCCGAATTCGCTGTCGGGCAAGCTGGCGTGCAGCTTCTGCGTCACGAATAAATTGGTCAGCCCCCACGACAGTGGAGGGAGCAGAATCTGGAAGAAGCATGGCATCCAGCATAGTCGAGGGTTCGCGTCCATGAACCAAATGAAATGGAGTGAAGCGTGTTGTTTCCTGGAGTGCAGTATTGTATGCGAACGTGATGTACGGCAGAATCCGGTCCCAGTTCCCATGATCATCGTCTACATACATAGAAATCATATCGGCAATTGTCTTGTTAAGCCGCTCAGTCAGTCCATTAGTTTGAGGATGATAGGCTGTTGTCTTGCGGTGGGTGGTGCCACTGAGTCGAAGTACCTCACTCGTGAGTGCCGACGTAAACGAGGTTCCTCTGTCAGTTAAGACGACTGTTGGCGCACCATGACGGAGTACAATGCTGTGAATGAAGAAATGCGCAACTTCATCTGCGGTACCACGTGGAATGGCCTTGGTCTCGCAGTAGCGGCTAAGGTAGTCAGTGGCAACCGCTATATACCTGTTACCCATGGAGGACTTCGGAAATGGGCCCAGTAAGTCCATGCCGACCTGTTGAAATGGGAATTTCGGGGGATCGATAGGCTGTAAGAGCCCAGCTGGTTTAATGGGTGGTGTTTTCCGCCGCTGGCACTCACGGCAGGTACGGACGTAGCGGTGCACAATGGCAGCTAGCCTGGGCCAGTAGTACTTTCGGCGTATCCGTGCCAATGTGCGAGAAAACCCGAGATGGCCGGAAGAAAGGTCATCGTGGCACGCACGAAGAACTTCGTCATGTAGCGTTGTGGGTACTACAAGCAGATAAGCAGTTTCTGTTGGACCGTAGTTCTTCTTGTAGAGCACACCATCACGCAGGCAAAATGACGACAGTCCGCGCCTGAAGAGCTGAGGAGGAGATGACACGGTTCCTTCGAGGTATTCAATGAGGGGTAAAAGTTCAGAGTCAGCCCGCTGCTTTCGGGATAAGGTGGACGTCGCGATAACACCAAGGAAAACGGAATCGTCGTCGGAGCCATCCGCGTGGCAGGGAGTAGGGGCGCGGGACAGACAGTCAGCATCACTGTGTTTCTTGCCGGACTTGTGCACGATTGTAACGTCAAATTCTTGCAACCGAAGGCTCCATCGAGCAAGCCGACCCGATGGATCTTTCAGGTTTGCCAGCCAACACAGAGAGTGATGGTCGCTCACGACACGAAACGGACGACCGTACAAATACGGACGAAATTTCATGACTGCCCACACAACAGCGAGGCACTCCTTTTCGGTAGTTGAATAATTAACTTCGGAACGGGACAAAGTGCGACTGGCGTAAGCAATGACACGTTCTGCACCGTCCTGCCACTGAACAAGGACCGCACCGAGGCCAACGTTACTGGCATCCGTGTGCAGTTCCGTGTCGGCCTCTTCGTCGAAGTGGCCAAGTATTGGCGTACATTGGAGACGGGACTTGAGTTCCGTGAAAGCGTTTTCCTGGTCGGGGCCCCAAAAGAACGGCTCGGCGTCTTTTGTCAGGCGGGTCAGAGGCTCAGCGATCTTGGAGAAATTGTTAACAAAGCGACGATAGTACGCGCAGAGGCCGAGAAATCGACGCAAGCTTCGTTTATCCGCTGGTTTGGGGAATGAAGAGACAGCGGCCGTCTTCTCTGGGTCTGGGCTAACACCTCGAGCGCTGACAATGTGGCCGAGAAATTTCAGCTCGTTAAAAGCAAAGTGGCATTTTTCGGGTTTTAGAGAGAGACCGGCAGATCGGATGGCCTCGAAGACAGCGCGCAAACGTTTCAGGTGCTCGTCGAACGTGTCCGAGAAAATCACAACGTCGTCGAGATATACGAGGCATGACTGCCACTTCAGACCAGAGAGTACAGTGTCCATCATTCGCTGAAATGTGGCAGGGGCCGAACACAGGCCAAACGGGAGCACTTTAAATTCATACAAACCGTCTGGCGTAATAAAAGCGGTCTTCTCACGGTCTCGCTCGTCAACCTCTATTTGCCAATATCCACTGCGGAGGTCAAGGGACGAAAAGTAAGTGGCATGGCGAAGGCGATCGAGGGAATCGTCTATGCGTGGCAGGGGGTACACATCCTTTTTCGTGACGTTGTTGAGGCGTCTGTAATCCACGCAAAACCTCAAGGTTCCACCCTTCTTTGCGACGAGGACAACAGGCGAAGACCAGGGGCTCGTCGACGGTTGGATAACGTCGTCCTGGAGCATTTCTGTTACTTGGCGGCGGATGGCATCACGTTCTTTTGAAGACACCCGGTAAGGACGCTGACATAGTGGACGTTGGTCATCGGCAACTATAATTCGGTGCTTCGTTAGTGGCGTCTGTCGGACCTTGGAGGTTGATGCAAAACAATCTCGGAACGAATTGACAAGATTCTCTATGCAGCGTTTCTCACTGGGCGAGAGGTGCGGGTTCACATCAGTCTGAATGGCTGTAGGCGTCGCATTGTCGGGGTCTGACGTGTCGGTTAAAGCGTACTGGCCTGTACATTCTCCAAGTTCTTCAAAATAAGCGACCGCCGTGTTCGCCGTCAAATGTTGGGGTTCACATGTGAAGTTTGTCACTAGCACGTTGGCTTGGCCACGGACAAGTTCGACAAGGCCCCGAGCTACACAAACTTCTCGAGTTAGAAGCAGTGACGTGTTAGCTTCAGCAATGCCACTCGTGCCGGTGCTATGATCACATTCGACTGTGACGAACTTGCTCGCACGCGGAGGGATCGTTATGTGGTCGTCACAGACACGCAACATCGTTTTCCGGAAGTCCGTGTTGCTATCAACGGCTCGCTTCGTTGAAAACGATACCATGAGCTGCTCCCGAAGGTCTATAACCGCACCATACTCTTGAAGAAAATCCATGCCGAGAATCAGACCTTTGCAGCACTCTTGTAATACGGCAAATGTGCCAGTGAAAGTAAAACCGCAGATCTCTATGCGGCAAGTGCACATGCCAATCGGCGTCATTACATGACCACCGGCGGTACGCATCATTGGCCCAGACCAAGGCGTCAGAACCTTACGGAGTGCCGTGGCTAGCTGGCTGCTCATGACGGAGAAATCGGCGCCGGTATCCACAAGTGCGGTCACATCGCAACTGTCGGCGGTTACAAAAATTTCCCCGGAAACAATGCGTTCGCAGCACGTCGGTAAGTTCATCGGATCGGGTCGTCGCCGCTCGGGCCGTCGCGTCAAATCGTCGGGTGGAGGCTGTTTAATCTGAAACGTAGCGGCGGCCCCACCCCCGGAGGTCGCCGTGTTTAGTTTTCCCGGTGAGGGGACGTGCCTCTGAATTGCCCAGAGGAAGAGTACCGAGTGGGCGAAGCAAAACGCTTCGGAGATGTCGATCGCGACCGCCGTTGTGGTGACATTGGCATTTTCTTTGCGTGCACTCGAGCTGAATGTTGTAAGTAACTCACGGCGAAAGGCTGCCCAGTTGACAAAGGATGCCTCGTGGTTCTCGAACCACGTCTTGGCCGAGTCTTGCAGCGCGAAGTACACATTCATTAGCTTCCGCTCGTCGTCCCATTGGTTAAATGCAGCCACACGGTCAAAACTGGCCAACCAGTCTTCCACATCCTCTAACCGGTCACCATGAAATGATGGCGGTGATCGCGGGGCGAGAAGGACGAACGGTGGGGCGTTGCTGGAAGGCTGGCTTGTCTGGCTGCTCGTCGTGGATGTCATGGTTCGTAGCGGGGTGGACAGCGGTTCAAACTCAGGTTGTAGGCCTCGCAGGCGACGGCTTGCTTTATGGACAGGAGTCGCGTCCACGCGTTGCTGAGCAGCGTCACTGACGTCTTCGGGGGCAACGTACATGGGATCTTACCCCGCACCTCCACCAAATGTCACCAACACACGTAGCAAGCAGCACAACAACCGAGCTGGCCCTTTTTAATCAAGCGAAAACTCGAGAGAGACGAGGATGACGCTTAGCCACGTGCCAAGCCATTCGGCCACTTGGTGGCGCCAGAAGATGGTCAGCAGTGTGGCAATATGCTTGAGGGTGTTACGGGCAAGGATATTGTTGTGTACGCGAACCGACGCACTGCCACACCGCCTCCAAGCTAACGGACGCAAGGCCGCTCCATTTCCAATGCCTCCTTGCACCTGCGAGCAGGCCGTTTTGGAGAGACTAGCAGGGGTACCCCGGGCTGCGCCGACGACGACGCGCGGACGTAACCCGAGCCGTGCGTTGGCTCGGAACTGGACCGTCCTGGGAGCATGTGCGCGACCAGGGCACGAGAAGCAATGCCTTCTTTATAATGCATGATATTTTGCGTGTTTCTTAAGCTTTCGAGCTCCTTCTTGCTCTGCGTATAGATCAGCCGAGCCCTCAGTCATCGCAACGCTTCCCGAAATGTTTAGATACAAATAAGATTTAGTTACCAGTAAAATAGTGTTGGCGCTACTGCGCTTGCCGGTATTGAAGCTTGCTCGCACTTTTTTTCCTTAAAGGTTCGTGCTACAGCTCCGTGTTCAGCGAAAATTACGCCCAGGGTAGCAACCACCGAAGAGCCAGCGCTGATAAATTTGCCAGCGATGCCAAACGCGACATGTTAAAATGACTGCAGTGGACAAAATAGTGCGCATAGGTATCTAGAACATTAGATGCAAGTTCTAATGGTCAAGAAGTTGTAATTGTTAGAGCAGCCGCAATGGCCTGTACACTTCGAAACATGCTTCGAAACATTATGTCCCAATCTTATGAATGCAGTCCAGACATAAGGAGCAAATACGTTACCGACATTACCAGTTCCCCGAATGGCCGAGTGGTTAGCGTAAAAAGCTACGGAGTAAGAGGTACCGAGTTCGAATCGCGCCAGGCTAGCAGTTTTTTTTTTCGCTTAGTTTTAATTTTTTTTTTATTTTTTAGCTTTTTTTAATGTAGTTGAGGTGCTTCGCTACGTTCTAGCTTTTACTTTTTATCCAAAAGTGCTCATTGGTCAACACTCATGAACAACACACAAGAAATGCACACATTAGGTACCAACCAGAAACACGGTGGCCAACTTTCTTGTGAAACTCATCAAAAATGCATCAAGAAAATGTATAGAAATGTTAATGTGCATGATGAGGAATGTAATTACCATTTAATCAGAAACTCATTAAGCTTTTTTGTAAGGGACGCGAGATTCCCGGAGGCCCTTGTAGTTTCTGTGGCCGAGGGCCTGCTCCAGAAAATGAAACAAGTCCGACAATCTCAAAAGAAGCCGTGACAGGCCCGGAAGCGCGCAAAAGAGTAGCAGTCATTCCGTATATCCACCAGACATCCCACAACCTGAAGAAGATTGGAAAGCGCGCAGGTGTTGACGTTGTGTTTTCGGCCCCACTCAAACTATCAGTTCTATGCAAGAAAACTAACCCGTGCTATAGCAAAAAGAAAAAGATCGTGCATGATTAGACACCAGAATCAGTTTGTCACTTGCGACGAATGTGTTGTATATCGCCCTCCGTTGTCCTGCGGACGCGAATACATTGGGCAAACCGGCAGGTGTATAAATACCAGATTGAAAGAACACAGCAAGAATGTAAATGATAGTGACCAGGGCCATCTTAGCACACACTTTCGTAACTGTGGCGATGAGTCTTCACGTCGCCGCAGATAACCTTGCGTGCCTGCGTTCCAAAAAAGCACAATCGTTGCTCGGCACAATGATCAGTGTGTCAGGGAGGTAATTGAGGCGGTAAACATAGCTCGTACAGAAGAAAGGTGTGTACGCATGCCATCAGTCGCACTAACCAAGAAAGAGCTGAAGTGTCTGAATTGATGGTGATTTGGGCCTTGTCCTATCGCCTATGCCTTTCATGCTGATTGCTTTTCCTGCTCTTTCCTGCTGAAGCTTCAAATATGTATAAATGCGTGGCATATCAGAAAAATAAATAGTTTGAAGTCAGCGCTTTTTTCACTCTGTCTGTTGTCGTCCCTTCTTGTGGTTCGCGCTGCAATACAAGTTACCTTTATACTTTACCTATTGTGTGCATGTTTAGGGAGCTTTAAAACGAATATTGGTCGTGTCGATTACATTAAAAAGAGCGCCTTAGGAAAACGCATTCCATTAATAACAAGGTCAGCACTTCCGGAGTAAAAATAAATAAAACTTCCCTAAAATATTTTTCTCCTGACTAATTCCATCTCGCGAGATCTTCGGTTGGTGAAAAATAGTTTAAATGGGAAGGCCTCGCTTCTTTGAGCCCAAATTTGCCACTAAAGAAGAATATGCGCTCCACGACTGCAGAAAAACGCACTTCACGTGTCCGAAAGGTCTTTGCCGTGCAGCCACCAGTGCTGGTGCTAACAAATAATAGAAACACTGTGCCACGAATGCGGTCCAGCATCAGCGTCGATCAGTGAGCTGAACCAGTGAAGGAACAAACGGTAGTAATGGCGTCGACTACTTCAGGACACTAGCCACGTCTGGTCTCAAGAGGAGCACGCTCTTCTTGTGCTTCAGCAGCCTTATGTCAATGCTTCCTGAAGGAAACTTTCCACTATTCCCTAGCAGCGTCATCTTACTTATAGGGCCAATGTATTCGCTTCCATGTCATTTATTCACATAAAGGTTGCTTTTCCAGAAACATTCAGCGACTGCGTATTCCTTGCAGTATGAGGTAGCCGCGTTTCGGAAGCGCCCTCATGCAACCCTTCAATTACCCCATCCAATGCACAAACAATGTGCAAAGCGACTCTTTCTTCGCCACTATTTCATTACCTTCCTGAAAAACATGCATGAATCACATGTCCAGAGCGATTGCCTTGATGTGGACGTCCGCGTCTTCTTATCAGGTGTTTTTTGTGTGTCTTTGGAGAAAAATTACAGTTTTGGTTATCACTGCCTACGATAACATTAGGTGAGGCCAATTTTTGACGCAACGCGGAAGCTTTAATCAAGACACGTTTAATTGATGCATATTGTAAAATGAAATGAAACAAACTTACGCATTTCCCTGGTCTCAACGTCGAGCACTGCGGAGAACGGCGAATATCCAGTGCCTTCATTCATAGCTTGTACCTACAACCACAGCCAGAAGTTTATAAACCTATAGCTTTTTGTGTGCGGCTGCAAATGAAACAGGTGAAACATCTCTAGAAAGTTATTCGCGTTAAAAAAGCCTGAATGCAAGTCTCAAGGTTTCTCTTAATGAGAGAGTTTTTAATTGAAATCATTTCAAACTTGGAGCTACGAATCCACGCATTGTTGATGATAAAGTCAATTTATTGCAGGATGACTGAAGGCGGCAAAATTTTGTTAGTTCTAAAGGAAAAAAAAATACCAAGGCATTCGTCGTGAATTCTCTCTCATACCCGTTCCCATAAAAAGCTCTATTATGTGGCATTGTAATTTTTTAACTTGTTCCAATAAAACGGCTCACTGCGAATCTTCAGTTATTATGAATTGCCGCACGACTATCGCGCAATGGGCGTTTCCACACTGACATTTTTACACAGACAATACTGATTCAGTTTTAACTTTAGTCTTTTCCTGCCACGATGCGAATCGCCAAAAAATGATTTTTGGCGATTCGCATCTTTTAAAAAATGCAAAAGTAATCCTCCATTTTTTTTCCCTAACAGAGAACTTAGAAGTGTCAAATTCGTAAAGTCCGAAAATCACAACAATATCTTTTTGCACAGACCCGAAAGCAGCGTAACACACACATCCTTCGTTGACAAAATAGTAATGTACAAGATGTGATTTTCAGGCATTCCCGGGTGGTTTATAGTTCACCTTTTACACTCACATAGCCTGTGATACGTTTATTTTAGGTTGGTGTACTGTTTGCTTGTGGACGACATATTTGTAAAGGCGTTTACTCTTACGCAAAATGTAACTCATCCCACCAATATTAAAGCACATTCTTCTCACGATTATGTTGGCCAGGTCGATTATGTTGGCGACGGTGCTTGCCCGACATTTCACGAGTAGAGCGTTCCAAAGAAGAGTCAAAGGAAATTCTCGAGTCCTGAAGCTGAAGTTGCCAGTCCTCGGCCTTCTCTCCCGACAAAAAACAAACAAAAAAACATGAGCGCCTAAAGCAAGCTCCATTACTTAGATAATACGGGCGCATTTGTCACGATTTTTAGCGCCTTTTGCGCGGCGGCCATATTTTGTGTAGTACTCCCACAGAGGGCATTTTAGAGAGCGCTTATTTACACTTGACAGCCGTGTGGTGCGGACGCGTGTTCCATCGCTCCTCCGATTGCACGTGGCTACCGGAAACGGACGGACTGGCGACAGCGGGAGCTTCCGAAGCGTCAAATAGATGAGTTCTTTCTTTTATTACCTTATTTCTTTTTCAGCTAGTTAGGTTAGGTGCAGCCTAAAGAATAGATTTTAGCTCTTGGTCCTAGCGGCCTGGTTTTTCGTGCCGGCAACTAGGTTTTCTTGGCGTTCATTGTTTAGCTATCTTGTTTAGATAAAAAAAAAATTTTCTAGGCTATTGGCATTCGCAGAATTGGTTTTTAAAGTGTGTTTGCTAGTCGTTTCTTGTGTCTTCTTTTGGCAATGTGTATATTCTGAGAATTCGTTATATATGTAGTTCAGTCGATGAGCGCTTAAGATGTGCAATCAAAAGAAGGTAAAGTGTGAGGCGCAGGTTAATCTCAAGGAAACGCGTTTTGACTCTGTAGGTGAAGCGGAAGGCAGCGACTTTTTGTGTCGGTGTTGCGTACTGAGTGCGCGTCTAGATAGATTTGATTAAGAAAGGGGCAGTTTAGTGTCTCGTGTGGATGATTTAGAAAATGAAGTACGTTTGTTAAGAGCGGAAAATCATAAACTGCTTGGACAGCTTACTCAATTTGAAAAAAAAAAAGGGCCGACTTTATCCTTGGAAACAACGAGGACGAACATTCCAATGCGGGCCACGTGGCTGGGGGCAGCACTGGCATGGAAGGCGTAAGCAAAGTAGGTCAGGCGGATCCGAACCGTCAGTTATTTAGAAGCAGCTAAGACGCCGGAAAATAAGGAAATAAGGAAGAATGAAAATCCCAGAGATAAGGACACAGATAACCGAAAGCAGGAGCCAACAGTTCGGAGAGGGAGAGAGAAGGCCCAGGAGCTTATCGCCGGAGATTCTAACATGAAAAGGTGCAAGCGAGATATCTTGGAACGTGTAAGGGGTGATAAGAGAGTGTTGGTTGGAGCCTTCCCAGGGAGAACAATGAGGGCAGTGCTAAAAGAGAGTAAAAATAGGCTGTTGAAGAATTCCGCAGAGCGCAGTATGGTAATAGTAGCCGCGGGGCTAAACGATGTCCTAAATGGTGACGCTGCAGGAGTGGTGGAAAGTTTAGCTACGGGAGTTGACGAGATCAGGGAGATAGCACAGCAGACGCAGATAGTTGTATGTACAGTACCAGAGGTGCTAGGATTGAACGGAAAGATGGAAAAGGACGTGGTGACAGTTAATCAGGACATAAGAAAGTTAAGCCTGGAGAAGCGTTTCGAAGTGGTTCAGGTAAACAGGGAGGTGCATAAAGCAGGTTTTGGTAGGGCTTTTCAGCGAGATGGCATTCATTTTAACAGAAGGTTGGGAGCAGAGATCGGCTGGCGCCTGGCAGGCAGGGCTGTAGTTTTTTTAGGTTGTCCGCGAGGACTCCGTGCACAGAGGTAGTTAGAAGCGAAGCAGAAGAAAGTGTAATAATGGAGGCTGAGCCCCCAAAAATGGCAAAGAGTAGGTCGAGAAAGAAAAGTACAAAAAAGAAATTTAACACTAGGATCAGCTACATAAACATGCAAGGAGGTAGAAAAAGAGTGAAATGGCTAGAGATAGAACAGCAGTTGAAGGATGACAAAATAGGTGTGTACGCTCTTTGCGAGACTCATCTCAGGGATCTAGAAGATCAGCCGTTTATAGAAGGCTACGTCTGGAAAGGGTGCCACAGAACGAGAACGGAAAAAAAGGGTGGAGGGGTAGGTATGTTGATACACCAGGGAACAAATTGGCAAAGAATTAAATCATCTTGTAAAGAACATATCTGGGTTGCAGGAACAATTGCTGGCATAAGGACATGGCTAGGGGTAGTTTATTTAGGAACAGGACATCAATGCAGACAAGAAACAGGGATCTTGTTGAATGTCTCAGTGACGATATAAGCCAGTTTGGAAACGGGGCCAATATTCTTCTACTGGGGGACATGAACGGCCACATCGACGATCTGGATGGATACACGGATTGTAACGGCAAGCTAATGCTAGATTTCTGTGAGCGACACGATCTAGTTATAGTAAATAGGGAAACAAAATGTGAAGGCCTAATCACGTGGGAATTCCGCAACAGGCAGACGACCATTGACTATTGTCTAATGTCACAGGAAATTTATAGAAAGGTCACAAAAATGGAAATAGACGAAGAAGGGGAGTGTAGTCTGGGAAGTGATCATAAACGTATTAGTCTGCAGATTGGGCCCTTGATGAAAAGAGAAATGGAACTTAGACAAAACGTAAACGCAAAATTAAACGACGATCAAATAGCGCAGATAGCAGCAGACATAGAGGAAGCAATAGAGAAAAGCCCCATGGAAGACTGGGATTATGAACAGGTAGAACTACTCATAAGGAGGAAAATTCAGGAGGTTAAAGTAGCAAACCGCTGGAATGGAAAGAGGATGCCACAGAGCTGGTGGAATAAGGAAATCAGGGAAGCTATTGAACAACGACGGGCTGCTTCAAGGGAACACCGAATGGCAAAGAAAGCACAGGTATCTAAGGAGGAAATCGACCAAAAATGGGAATCATATCGACAAAAGAAACTTCAAGTGCAGGCCCTCGTCCAAAGTAAAATAAGACAGTGCACCGATCGCTGGATGGCTGATATACACGGCGCCTCTAGAGGCGGAGCACGAAAATTCTGAAACCATATAAGCTGGCTAGGGAAGAAGAAACAAAGAAAGCAGGATCGGGTTCAAGATAACGAGGGAAATTGTTTAAAGGAAGATAACGCAGTGAACTACACTACATCAGTTATAGCCGAGTCATTTAAGAGCGACGATAGGGTAATCTCCGCAAATCAGGAAGCAACACAAGGTAGCAGAATACAAAGCAGCTTAGAACTGACCAAACTAAACTGGAAAAAGGTAGAAAAAAATATTCCTAAAAACACATATACAAGAATAGATGGAATTTCGATCAAGCTGATTAATGAACTCGGTCCAAAAAGTAAGGAAACGTTGTTAAAAGCTATGGAAACAGTCATAACGAATAAGCAAATTCCGGACAGCTGGCGGCAGAGTAAAATGAATTTGATTTATAAAGGGAAAAGAGACAGGATGCACATAAAATCCAACAGGCCGATTACCATAACATCTGTTATGTACAGGTTAGCAATGCGGGCGGTGAAATTAAAGGTGCAAGCATGAGTTGAAAGTAACAACATACTCGGAGAACTTCAGAACGGCTTTAGAAATGGTAGGCGCTTAGATGATAGCCTGTTCGTGCTTACCCAATTCATCAAAATATCTAGAGTGGAAAATAGACCTTTCTATTTGGCCTTCCTGGACATAAACGGGGCGTACGACAACGTAAGCAGGGAACTCCTGTGGAACATATTAAAAGAAGAAGGTAGCGGTTATGAGATAGTAGAGTTCCTACAGGAAATATAACGGGATAACAAAATAGAAATTACGTGGGAAGGGATAAGAAGTACGGAGGATGTCAAAGTATGCAAAGGATTAAGACAAGGCTGTCCTCTATCACCGGTGCTGTTCATGCTTTATATGATAAACCTGGAACGGAGGATACGAGACAGTAACCTAGGTTTTAACGTTTCATATAGATTAGGTGGAAAGGCGGTTGAGCAGCGCCTCCCCGGTTTGATGTATGCAGACGATATTGTGCTGCTAGCTGAGAGTCTGGAAGAATTGCAAACTCTAGTTAAGTATTGCGGAGACAGAGGGGACGCTCTAGGCTTCAGTTTCAGCGCAGTTAAGTCGGGTCTATCCATCCGGAAGTTGGTGCAGGCGCAATCACTCTTCCTGAAGCTGTGGGGTTGAGAGATAACAGTGGCCGGGTGAATAAACCGGCGGTGGAAACTAGCAAAAAACGACTGGAAGATTGGTGGCTTAAAAGCAGAGAAGTGGCATATTGTTAGTAATGTAGGAACAAAATTTAATAAATAGAATGATGGTTTAGTTAACCATTCTAAATCAATAATTAGGATATAGGGAGAAAAATGAGCATGATAGCTACTGCTACCACCCCGTTTCAAAGGGGACGCTCCTATATTCCATCCGTAAGATGTGTTGTCGGCCTAGGTGGTGCAGTACTTCAGACATCTTATAGTAGCGCGAACAAATAACACACACAAGACAGGGTACAGGATAGCGCTCATCCTGTACCCTGTCTTGTGTGTGTTTTTTGTTCGCGCTACTATAAGATGTCTGAAATATATTCCATCCATCCATCCATTTAAGATATATGTATTTCTGATTGTTTTCTACACTAACCCCTCAACACTGCTATATAGCCGATGTGAATGTGTAATTTTCATTTTATATCAATTAAATATTATGCCGTTGCAACGATATTCGGGCTTTTTTTTTTTTTTTTGCAGTGGGGATGTAGCCTTCAAGGCATTCTTCTAAATTTCGGACATCTTGAATTAAGATAAGAAAAAAGTTCTAAACCACAGTGAGCTATAAGCAATGATCCACTTTTCTGAAATATTACCAATCTTTCTGTTTGCTTCAGTCAAAAGTGAGACTTTAGGTAATTACGTTCGTTCTATCAAACCATTTTGAAAATCGGAAGTTCTAACACCTGCAATATGTGACCTAGAAATGATGCCGATATCATGTTGACATCCTTGGTGCACGTTAGCCTATCTGAATATTGCTCCATTACATCTCGTTATCATCAGCAGCAATATACCCACTGCAGGGCCTTTCCGTATTCCTCCAATTAACCCGGTCCTGTGTAGCTGCATCCACCTGATCCCTGCGGACGTATTCACCTCGTGCGCCCATCCAAATTTTTTTCGCCGCCTGCTACACTTCCTGTTCCGTACCACCCACGGGTTGTACTAATCCTGAAGACATAAAACTACGCAGGAGACAGGACACAGAAAAGATGCAGACAGGACGAATGTGATTAGATTGCACACCGTTAACGTGTGCTGGCCCTCGGTCTATAAAAGAGCACTGCTTTCTCGAAATAAAGGCTTTCTACGTTTCTTCCACTGGCTCGTCTGTCTGAGAATAAAAAACTTCCCTTGTCTTGGAATACAGTTGGTTACAGTAAGCGCCTATTGGTTGTCCTCTTTACGCACTACGTGCCCTGCCTATTCTGATTTCTTCTTGGGTTTCTACTGAATGTCATCCACTCGAGGTACTTCTCTGACCCTACATGCTTCCTATCTCTTAACCTTACACCTACCATTTTTCCTACCTTCCATAGCACTCTGCGTTGTCCTAAGCTGAAGTAGAACCCTATTCGCGTTAGTCCAAGTTTCAGCCACATAGGAGGTAAGATGCAACTGTTGAACATTTTCCTCTTGGGCAACACCGGTATTCTGCTAGTTACAACCTGCGAGTACTTGCAGTGCTAGAATAATGGCAAGCTGGTTGTGCATGTTCGTGAGGGCGCTAATACACACTCGCATTATCGCGCTTTGTTCATCCTGCCTGTCTTACGTTTGTTCAATTCTTAGAGCGTCGTAGTGCTTTGAGTACCGACTACGAGTATTTTCCAAATGCCCTACATCCCAATCTTAATGTCCAAGTTTTAATGAAAAAGCATTACTTCGCTATGTTAAGATTTCTGTCCGCAGACCGCGTCCGCAGACCACATCCGCAAGCCGCGTCAGCAAAATTGTGTCCGCAGCAGTTGTGAGTAATTGAGAAGTGGTAGAAGTTAATGAGGGTGTCAATTGATAAAGGGTGACGTAATGTTGTGTCCGAAAAAATAGGCAATAAGTTAATAGCGTAATTAATTAGAGGGAAAATGTGAGTAAAGGCGAAAATGGTGTCATTAGCCAATGGCTTGGCGCCACATTTGAATGTATGAAATACTAAATAGTTAATTAAATCAATCAATTAGGGTGACGTCCAGGATGTGACATCATGCAACCTAAAGTCGAGCCGAAAAGGGCATAGGAAGGGATTGGCGCGCAATATGAATGTACCAAAGACCAAAGGGTAAACAAGAAGTGAATTCAAAACTAGAAGCAACCAGAAGGAACCAACTGCAGCATCCGTGCTTTTGCATTACTCCAATGCAGATTCTGCACTGCTCTTTAATTTTTGCCCTCTAATGGTGCACATCTGCGGTTACTAGCTGTCCTAAGTAGATATATTAGCTTACACTTCCAATACTTCACTATCTACCCGCCGGGGTGGCGCAGTGGTTACGGCGCTCGACTACTGTTCCCAAGGACGCGGGATCGAATCCCGGCCTCGGCGGCAGCTTTTCGGCGGAGGCGAAAAGCAAGGCGCCCGTGTGCTGTGCGATGTCAGTGCACGTTAAAGAACCCCAGGTGGTCGAAATTTCCGGAGTCCTCCACTATGGCGTCTCTCATAGCCTGAGTTGCTTTGGGACGTTAAACCCCACAAACCAACCAACCAACTTCACTATCTATTGTAAACTGCTTTTCCTTCCTCAGGCTTTCAACATCACCTTAGTCTTCTGCATAGTAATTTTCAGGCCACCATTCTGCTTTTCCTGCCTAGGTCATCAATCATTCTTTGCAGTTCTTCTCCTGAGTTACTTAGCAAGCCAATATCAGCGAATCGCAGGTTACTGACGTTATTCTTCATCCACTTATTACTAACTTCTCCCATTCCAAGTCTCTGAATACTTCCTCTAACCAATCTAGGCATTGTGAGAGGATATATTGTCTCCTTGCCTAATACATTTTTTCATGGGAATTTTATTACTTTCTTAATGCAGAACTATGGGTGCTGTGCCGCCACTACATAGACATCTTTCAGTACTTTCGCGAACGGCTCGTCTACACCCTGATTTCGCAATTCCTGCATGACTGCGGAGGTTTCTACTGAGTGTAACGGTTTTTCGTAATCGATGAATGTAAGTATATAAGGACTGGTTATGTCCAGAGCGTTATTCTGCCACCTCATTGGTGGCATAGATATCATTGATAGTATAGGTACCCTTTCGAAAAATTAACCTAGAGTTTTATATGATTGAAGTTCTAGGTCGTCCTGATTCTCCGAGCGATTACCTCAATAATTACCTTGTACGTAAAGGATAGTGCGGTGACTGGCTTGAAATTTTTCAAGTTGTTAGCGTTCCCTTTCTTGTGAATTAAGATAATGATAGCTTTCTTTTATGATTCCGGTACCGTCAACGACAAAAAAAAAAAGGGCCAGTTTTCCTAGCATGATGTTCCTCCCGTCCTTCAACAATTCTAGTTACGTCGCTGACAAACGACAATGGAAGAGGCTAATAAAGCTTTGGATACTATCAAAATAGCGAAACCAGCTGGAAATGATCACGTAACTAGAATTGTTGAAGGACGGGAGGAACATCATGCTAGGAAAACTGGCCCTTTTTTTTTTTTGTCGTTGACGGTACCGGAATCATAAAAGAAAGCTATCATTATCTTAATTCACAAGAAAGGGAACGCTAACAACTTGAAAAATTTCAAACCAGTCGCCGCACTATCCTTTATGTACAAAATTGGCTATCTTGCCAATATTCATGATGACATTGCCCGCATTGTTTTTTAGCGATTACATCTGATTTTTGCCCATGTCTAATTTCTTTTTTCACCGATTTAAGGCTACGCCCGTCCTTTAAACACTGCTCGGTTTTCTTTCCTACACTTCTGTAAGGTCGTCAATAGTGCATGTTTACTCGGGTTTTCCTTTTGTGTGTGTTTGTGTGTTTTCTCCCGTTTCGGAGAGCCGGCCCGCGAGGTGGTGGTGGTGGTGAAAAACATTTACGTGCGTGTGGATGGAGGTTTACCAGAGAGGCGACAACTAGGAGTAGGTTTCCTTGTCAATAAGTATATAGCGGGTAATATAGATGAATTCTATAGTATTAATGAGAGGGTTGCAGGCATCGTAATTAGGCTTAATAAGCGGTATAAACTGAAGGTTGTACAGGCCTATGCACCTACATGTAGTTATGATGACCAGGCAGTTGAAAGCTTCTATGAAGATGTAGAATCGGCAATGCGAAAAGTAAAGACGCAGTATACGGTACTAATGGGCGACTTCAATGCCAAGGTAGGGAAAAAACAGGCAGGAGGCAAGGCAGTAGGTGACTATGGCATTGGTTCTAGGAATAGCAGGGGGGAGTTACTAGTTGAGTTTGCAGAGCGCAATAACTTACGAATCATGAATACCTTCTTCAGCAAACGGAAGAACCGAAAATGGACATGGAAAAGTCCTAACCGAGAGACTAAAAATGAAATCGACTTCATAATGTGTTCAACCCCCGCCATTGTGCAGGATGTAGAGGTAATCGGGAAAGTTCGATGTAGTGACCACAGGATGGTGAGGCCCCGAATTAGCCTTAATCTGAAGAAGGAACGCAATAGATTAATAAGAAAGAAACCCATCAACGAATTAGCGGTGAGGGGGAGGGCAGAAGAGTTCAGGATCTCGCTAAAGAATAGATATTCAGCTCTAACCGAGGATGGCGACATTACCCTAGAGGCAAGGAACAATAATTTCAGAGATATCATTACTGAGTGCGCGGTAGAAGTAGGCGGTAGGATAGTTAGAGAGGATACCGGTAAGCTGTCTAAGGAGACGAAAGATTTGATTAAGAAACGGCAGAGTATGAAAGCTTCAAATCCAAATGAATTGGCCGAGATATCAAAGCTAATCAATAAGCGCAAGGTGGCCGATATAACGAAGTATAACATGGAGAAAATTGAGCATGCTGTAAGGAACGGGGGAAGCCTTAAAGCGGTAAAGAAGAAATTGGGCATAGGCAAAAACCAGATGTATGCGATAAGGGACAAGGCGGGCAACGTCATCACTAATATGGACAAGATAGTCAAAGTAGCCGAGGAGTTCTATACAGATCTCTACAGTAGCCAAAGTAGTCAGGACCGTAATGAGATTGGCGGTAGGGAAAAACAGTCAGACGTTCCACCAGTGACGAAGGACGAGGTCAAGAAAGCACTAGAAACTATGAAAAGGGGGAAATCAGCTGGAGAGGATCAGATAACTACAGATTTGCTGAAGGACGGGGGGGATATCGTGCTAGAAAAACTGGCCACCCTGTATACGCAGTGCCTGGTGTCATCGACGGTACCGGAAGCATGGAAGAATGCAAACATTATCCTCATTCACAAGAAAGGGGACTCTAAGGACCTTAAAAATTACAGACCAATCAGCTTACTGTCTGTTACGTATAAGGTATTTACTAAGGTAATCACTAATAGAATCAGGACAACCTTAGACTGCAATCAAGCAAAGGATCAAGCAGGGTTTCGGAAACGGTACTCTACTATCGATCATATCCATACCATCAATCAGGTGATAGAAAAATGCGCGGAATATAACCAGCCCTTATACATAGCATTCATTGATTACGAAAAAGCATTTGACTCAATTGAAACCTCGGCGGTGATGCACGCATTGCGAAATCAGGGGGTAGACGAGCCGTACGTGAAAGTGCTGGAAGATATATATAGTGGCTGCACAGCAACCATAGTTCTGCATAAAGAAAGTAACAAAATTCCCATAAAGAAAGGTGTTAGGCAAGGAGACACAATCTCCCCAGTACTATTCACAGCTTGTTTAGAGGAAGTATTCAGAGACTTGGAATGGGAGCACTTAGGGATAAGGCTAGATGGAGAATACCTCAGTAATCTGCGATTTGCTGATGACATTGCCTTGCTAAGCAACTCGGGAGATGAACTGCAAATAATGATTCATGACCTAGACAGGAAAAGTAGAAAGGTAGGCTTGAAAATCAATATGCAGAAGACTAAGGTAATGTTCAACAGCCTCGGGAAGGAACAGGAGTTTACATTAGGTAGCGAAATACTGGAAGTAGTAGGCGAATATATCTACTTAGGACAGGTAGTAACCGCAGATCCGGACCATGAAAAGGAAATAACAAGAAGAATAAGATTGGGATGGAGTGCATTTGGCAAGCACTCGCAGATTATGACTAGCAGCTTACCGGTATCGCTCAAGAGGAAAGTATACAACAGTTGCATCTTGCCTGCACTCACCTATGGGGCTGAAACGTGGAGGCTAACCAAGAGAGTTCTACTTAAGTTGAGGACAACCCAGAGGGCTATGGAACGAAAAATGGTAGGGGTAACTTTAAGAGATAGAAAGCGTGCAGAGTGGGTCAGAGAAATAACTCAAGTTAACGACATTCTAGTGGAAATTAAGAAGAAGAAATGGACATGGGCAGGACATGTAGTGCGAAGAGAGGATAACCGATGGTCGCTGAGGGTAACAAACTGGATTCCAAGGGAAGGAAAGCGTAGCAGGGGGCGACAGAAAGTTAGGTGGGCGGATGAGATTAAGAAGTTCGCAGGGGTCAAGTGGATGCAGCTAGCACAGAACCGGGTTAAGTGGAGAGATATGGGAGAGGCCTTCGCCCTGCAGTGGGTATAATCAGGCTGATGATGATGATGATGATGATGATGGAGCGGCGCCCGTACCCAGGGAGAGGGAACCTTTTTCTTGTTTTTGTTTACAGTGGGAAGTGCCCCTGCGTGTGCGCGTTGTCTGTTTTATGTCTTTCTTGAGGGGCGGGGGGTCTCGCGCATTGAAAAGCGCTCGGCCATTTTGTGTTTGGCCTGGTGGTAAGCGCGCAAGGCTCTGAACGCCGTCGGCGGACCCCATCGAGCGCCCGTTGGGTGTTTCTTTTTTTTTCTTCGGTATGTGTAACAGGCAGCCGTAAATCTCGTGCGCGTCCTCGAGAGTGGAATGCCAGTGGTGGAAAGGCCGGGGTTTGGACGCTTCGGCGAACTGGACCTCGGCTGCGATTTTCCACGAATCTGTGTGAATAGGGGGACACCAACGACGTTTTCACGGAAACGTGGGACCGCGCGAAAATGACGAGGTGCGATAGGTAGCCCGGGAGTTGCGGCCCGAGCGTGGGAGAAGACGGACGTTCTCCTGTACGCTCGCTTGGGACGATCTGTCCTAAGCCGGAGGAACACCCAACTCAGTGTCTTATTTGTTTTTTCTTTCTACTGTGCTGTGTTCGTTTATCCATCCGACCTATTATTTTAATTAAATCAGTTTGTTAATTTAATTCCGCTCATTGCAATTATTTCGGAGAAGCAAGGAGACGGGACCATAACGAACAACAAGAAGAAAAAAAGGAACTTCAAGAAACAACAAAAAGAAGTTTACTCCTTCCTTTTGTCGAGCACTTTGCAAATATTAATTATCTTAGATATGTGTAGCAGTTCTATCCTTGCTTTTGGGTTGTTGGCTTTAGCGTGCTTTGGCGTTTCTTAATCAAATTTGTAGTATGCTTGGATAACTTACCGGCTAGCCTACCTACCATTTCGACCGCGCACTCTGTAATTTCTCTGAAGGTAACTTTCATCGCTTCTGTACTAAAGTCATCATGCTCGGTTAAAAGTGAATATTGTTACGGTGTAATAAAAAAGGGGTGTTCATTTACAGGGCTGAGGCAGCGGGACAAGATGAAGCCTACTAGCCCCCAGAAACCAACGCTTCTTCCTCCTATTCTGCCACACCATCATAATCCATCGTCGTCAGTAGCGTGACATTTCCCCCCTACTCAGCCTAAGCCCTCTGGGCGTTTTCGTGAGTAGTGCGAGGCTGACAATGCTTCAAGCGGGAAACATGACATAGTTCGGTTTTGGCAGACCGACGACCCGATGCTGTTCGCTGATGCGCTTGACAATCACATAGGGGCCGTCATAGTGGGCCAAGAGTTTTTGACGTAGGCTGCTGCGCCCTTATTGGACGCCACAGCCAAACTAAATCGCTTATGGAGGAGGTTACACGTCGATGACTGGCATCGTATTGTGCTTTGTAACGTTTTTGTGAAGCACCAGAGCGTAAGCGGGCGATTCTCCGAGCTTCTTCGGCGAGGGTCTCAGCCAGGCAGGGATCTTCGCGGCATGAGAAGGGCAGGATAGTATCCAGGGAGTAGCGTGGCTGTCTTACATACAGCAGGAAGAATGGACTGTACCCAGTCGTCTTATGCGTGGCGGTATTAAACGCACACGTGATGAAGGGAAGTGTAGTGCCTCAGTTCTTAGGCCCTGCATCCACATACAGGGCTAGCATGATTATAAGCGTTCTGTTTACGCGCTCAGTCAAGCCATTTGTCTGGGGATGGTGTGGCGTCGAGTGTCGGGAAGTTACGGCGCATAAACGCCTGAGCTCTTCAACAGTTCGTGGCGGCCCGCGTCAAAAGCGACACTTGATGCGCAGACGGAATAGCAGCGGTAACGTGTGAGGTAGTCCACTCAGATTACAATTCAGCGACTTCCATCCACGGACTTCGGAAACGGACCTACGAGGTCAATGCCTACTTCGGAGCTGTCGGGTTCTTCACAGGATGCTGCAAGTCAGACAGAGTTGCAGTGGGACGTTTGTGGCGTTGACATTGCTTAAAACTGGCAACGTATTCAATAGTCGAGCGCATCCTGGGCCAGTAAAAGCTTTCTTGAGCATGGTGGAGTATTCGAACTGATCCCAAATGCCCAGAAGTGGAATCGTCATGCATGACACGCAATACGTCCATGTAAAGCGCCTTGGGAACTACCAGTAAGGAGCGCTGGCCGACAGGCGAATAACACTTTTTCCATAGAAGTCCATCATGCACACAAAAACAGCTTGTAGCTGCGCTGGCTTCGGAGGCGACAAAGAGAGGCTGCAGACTGCTAACCCTTTGCTGTTCTATTTTGAAAACATTCGTGTCGCGGAACGCTGCCTCGAGGGTCGATGTGTAATTGTCGAATTCGTCGCTGTCAGATCCGGTAGTGGCCATTGGCATCCTAGAAAAACAATCTGCGTCTGCATGGCGCCTCCCGCGTTTGTACACCACGGCAAAGTCATATTCCTGTAACCGGATGGCCCAGCATGCGAGACGACCCCATAAGTCTCGAAGGTTCCGCAGCGAACAGAGTGAATGATGGTAAGTTACGATAATAAAGGACCATCCGCTGCACAGCGAAAACGACCGTCAGGCATTCCCGTTCGATGATTGTGTAGTTTAGCTCCGGCTTGCTCAGGGTACGACTTGCGTACGCGATAACATGCTCTAGTTCATCGTGCCGTTCGACAAGGACTGCACCGAGACCGATTCCGCTAGCGTCCGTGTGTACTTCTGTCATTGCAGCAGGATCGAAGTGATGTAGGATGGGTTTCGATATTTAAAAAAACTTCAGTTGGCGGAATGACGCGTCGCAGTCTGGTGTCCAGTCAAAAGTGGAGTTTTTGTGCAGAAGGCATGTTAATGGGTAAGCAACGTCAGCAAAGCGATTTATAAAGCATCTCACCTATGGGGCTGAAACGTGGAAGCTAACCAAGAGAGTTCTACTTAAGTTGAGGACAACGCAGAGGGCTTTGGATAGAAAGATGGTAGGGGTAACATTAGGAGATGGGAAGCGTGCAGAGTGGGTCAGAGAAATAACTCAAGTTACCGACATTCTAGTGGAAATTAAGGAGAAATGAGCATGAGCAGGACATGTAGTGCGAACAGAGGATAACCGATGGTCGCTTAGGGTAACAAAATGGATTCCAAGGGAAGGAAAGCGTAGCAGGGGGCGGCAGAAAGTTAGGTGAGCGGACGAGGTTAAGAAGTTCGCGGGGGTCAAGTGGATGCAGCTAGCACAGAACCGGGTTAAGTGGACAAATATGGGAGAGGCCTTCGCCCTACAGTGGGTATAGGCAGGCTGATGATGATGAGGAAACTACGAACACAACCCTAGAAAACTGCGCGACTCCTTCACTGTCTGCAGGAGTTTAACATACTCAACAGCGGCAGTTTTCTGGGGATCCGGCATTACACCATCACCATTGACAAAGTGTCCTAGCACCAGCGCTTGGCGTTCTCCAAAGCGGCACTTTTTCGAGTTTAGAATTAGGGCGCCGTTGTGTAGACAATTCATGACGTGTACTAGACGGTCATTGTGTTCTTGGAAGGACTTCCCAAATATGACAACATCGTCCAGATAGCAAAGATAAATGTCCCATTTTAAGCCGCGCGAAACTGCGTCCATAAATCTTTCAAATGTGGCAGGCGCATTGCAAAGGCCGAATGGCATAACATTAAACTCATAAAGGTGATTTGGCGTTACGAAGGGCGTTTTTTCTTATCCGCAGGGTCCATTGGAATTTTCCAATAGCCAGGTCTGAGATAGAGACAAGAAAAAGAAAATGCACCAGAGAGGCTGTCGAGGAATAAGAGGAATGCGAGCAAAAAAAATAGACGTCCTTTTTCGTAACAGAATTTAGACGCGGTAATCGACGCAGAATCGCCACGAACAGTCTTTCTTGCGTACGAGAATAACAGGGGCTGCCCAAGAGCTAGATGACTCCTGTATCACCTTCTTCCGTAGCATGTCCTCCACTTGCGCATGAACGACTTTGAGCCGAACGAGTGTCGATGGTATATGATGTATCCGAGGTGCAGGGCAAGACGTTGGTCCATCTGTTTGAGGAAAGTCAAACATAGGCGAAAAGAGTAGAAGAATATCTACAAGAGTACGGCGTTGAGGCGAGCTAAGATCGGCGCTGATTATGTGGCAGATCGAAGTTTCATCAGCAGCCGGAGATTCTGTGGCACTCGTAGCTTCTGTGACCAAAGCAACAACGCGGGACGCATCGGGTCCACAGGAGGCTAGCTTCAATCCTGTGGGTAAAACTGCGGGCTCGGACGATGGGTTGAATGTCCATAACGAGGCACTGCCGTGATGCACGGAGATATACGATGAGTAATATTAAAATTTTTCTTCAGGCATGCTGAGTGAACTGGGTGCACCACGGCCTGAAATGAAACCTGGTCAAGAAGTGGAACGGACACGAAAATAGCAGACAAGGGTGGAACTGTTGTGTCTTCGGTAATACTAAAAACTGTTTCTTCATTACGGCCGCTTTCAAAAAGAGTCGGCAGTTGCGAGTCGTCAAAATGACCCTCTTGATTTCGGCAGTCCAATGTAGCGCAACAAAACTTCAAAAAGTCCATTCCTAAAACGATATGTGTAGAGTGGGGTAAGACGACGAATTCGACTTGAAAAATTGCACCACCCACAGACACTTGCGCAGTACACACACCTAGAGGCCGCAACGCCTCTCCACTCACAACACAAAACGTGTCATATTCAAACATCACTTTGCGTCCCAACAAGGGCCTAAACTGATTACTCATCACGGACACTGTCGCACCCGTATCCACCAAAGCTAATGTACACAGTGCACACACCATCAACGAAGACACGAATTTTGTTTTTGAGCATTATACTTGGAGGGATGTTGGCACACAGCACATTTCCAGCGGCCTCACCCCCATAGGTCACGCTGGTTAGTTTTCTTGACGGGGCGACATGGAGCGCCGCTGCAGTGATGGAGACCGATGCGCACGGAAGGCGGGTGGAGGAGTAAAGGCACGCTCACACTAGCGGGAAAACGCGCAACGCTGGACGTTCTCCGCGCGCCGCTTCCCGCAGAAACCGGTTTTTTTCCCGCAGGCTGACTTGTTTGACGTTCCGCGGAGCGATGGGGTCGGGAGCTATTTTTCCCGTCCCGCAGAACGGAGTAGCCAATCGGAGCGGAGCGCAGACCGTGACGTCAGTCCAAGTTCAATGACTCCCGGCGGCGGCTGCGCGGGCGACGGGAGCATCGCTGGTGTCGCCTGAGTAGCCCGCTCACTTGTGCACGAGAAAAGCGCGTGCTTTCCCTTCGCTCTTGTCACGTGACTACTCTTTCTCGCTCCGCTCGCCTTCGCCTCCTCTACATTCCACGACAAACGCAGCGGGAAAACGGGCGTAGTGTGAGCGTCCTTCCGAGGAGCTGCGACGCTGCAGCGCCATGAACGTTGAGCCGCTGCGTGAAGTTTCCCGCTAGTGTGAGCCTGGCTTAACACTTCGATCAGATCCAGGGGAATGGTCGCGGAAATTCTCGTTCTGGATGTTGTGGTAATATCCACGCGGAGTATTTGACTGCTGAAACACGGGGCTGTATTGTCAATTGTTGGGTACTGTTGGAGAAATCGGGCGGTTATAGCGTAGCAGGAACCTATTGAGGCAGTACCTGGCGATGTGACCTTCGACGCCGAAGCGGTAGCATATCGGTCGGGAAGGCAGAAAATGCTGCTGTGGATAACAACCAGGAACAGCAGGGCACGGCGTAGATCTGGCTGAATTCTCATACAGCTCAGGAATCCTGGTAGGTCGAATTGAAGATAGAGGCGCACTTTACGTGACGTCATACCTTGGGGCAGCAGACATCGAGGCAGTCGGGTTGGCAAAATGCATTGGCGAGTTGTCAATAGAAGCTGCAATTTCAGGAGCTTGGGAGAAAGGCTGCACTGCAATCGCTTGTGGTGGTGAAGCCGGCCATCTAGAGATCCTCCGGACAGAGACCTCAGCAGGTTCATGCAGGGGAAGTAGGCTGAGCCGTAGAAGTTCTTCCCGCACGATTTGCCGGATAGTTGACGGAAGATCTAGTTGGGCTGCGGTAGGAACTTTGGCCAGGCGCCCACCTTTCGGCGCAATACGTGTTTTAAAAGCTTGAAACACGCGAATGTGTCTAATGACATCGGAGACAGTGTCAAGGTTGTCTTTGGCGATTAAGAAGTGGTACAAGTCCGCCTCGATACCCATCAAAATGTGTCCGACTCTGTCTTCTTTGAGGATGTTGTAATTGACACATTTTCATAATCTGAGGATCTCTTCTGTATAAGGTGCACATGTTTCATCGTGCAATTGACCTTTTTGAGCAAGGGTCTGCTCAGCCCGTTTTTTGTGTTCGGAACAGAGTCGCCAAAACGCTGTTTTAACTCGGTGGCGAACCGTTCCCAAGTCGTCAATTTGTCCTCGTTATTCTCAAACCAGGTCATCGCCGTTTGAGTGAGAAAGAAAACGGCGTTTGTTAACATAGTAACAGGATCCCACCGGTTGTACCGACTAACTCGTTGGTAATCAAGTAGCCACTTCTCCACGTCTTCACCTTCTCCTGCAAACGGTCGTGGTTCCCGGTAAGGCTTGGACGAAATATAACTGGAGGGGGCAGGCCTGTCACCAGCCTGGCTTGCACGGTTAGGGTCAGTGTGGTCCATGATGGTCGGGAGCGGTGGCAGCCCAGCGAGGCGGCGACTACGTCGAAACTCCAATTGGTCTTGCAGCGCTGTAGGTAGGGATCGAACGGAGCATCTCCCACCAAATTGTTACAGTGTAAGAAAAGGGGGTGTTTATTTACAGTGCTTAGAAAGTGGGACACGATGAAGCCTACTATCCCCCAGAAACTGAGGCTTCTTCCCCCTCTTCTGCCACACCATCACAATTCTTCGTCGCCGTCAGTAGCGTGACAATATGAATTCTGCAGTGAGATCCCGAATTCTTCTGCCTTCTTTCTCACCGCTAATTCGTTGATGGTGTTCTTCCTGACGAATCTGTTTCATCCCCTCTTCAAATCTAGACTAATTCAAGACCTTATCATCATGTGCTCACTGAATCGCACATTTGCGATTACGTCTACATCTTACATAATGCCAGGGTTAGAACTGAGTATCAAGTCAGTTTAATTTTTAGTCCCCTTTTCAGCGTTTTCCTAGTATACTTTTGCTTCTTCCGTTGGCGGAAGGAGGTATTCATGATTCTTAAGTTATTTGCGATCTGCATACTAAACTAGTAACTCCACCTTGCTAATCCAAAAACCAATGCCATAGTCACTCACTGTCTGGTCTCCAGTCAGGTTGTTCCCTACCTTGGTATTGAAGTTACCCATTAGTAAAGTATAGTGCGCCTTTATTTCCCTCACTGCCGAGTCTACATCTTCGTAGAAGCGTTCGACTGCCTAGTCGTTATGACTGATTGGGGTCACGTAGGCCTGTAGAACCTTCAGTTCATACCGCTTCATCATCATCATCATCAGCCTGACTATATCCACTGCAGGGCGAAGGCCTCTCCCATATTTCTCCAATTAACCCGGTTCTGTGCTGGCTGCATTTGACTCAGTTGAAACCTCGGCGGTGATGCAGGCATTGCGAAATCAGGGGGTAGACGAGCCGTACGTGAAAGTGCTGGAAGATATATATAGTGGCTGCACAGCAACCATAGTTCTGCATAAAGAAAGTAACAAAATTCCCATAAAGAAAGGTGTTAGGCAAGGAGACACAATCTCCCCAGTACTATTCACAGCTTGTTTAGAGGAAGTATTCAGAGACTTGGAATGGGAGCAGTTAGGGATAAGGGTAGATGGAGAATACCTCAGTAATCTGCGATTTGCTGATGACATTGCCTTGCTAAGCAACTCGGGAGATGAACTGCAAATAATGATTGATGACCTAGACAGGAAAAGTAGAAAGGTAGGCTTGAAAATCAATATGCAGAAGACTAAGGTAATGTTCAACAGCCTCGGGAAGGAACAGGAGTTTACATTAGGTAGCGAAATACTGGAAGTAGTAGGCGAATATAACTACTTAGGACAGGTAGTAACCGCAGATCCGGACCATGAAAAGGAAATAACAAGAAGAATAAGATTGGGATGGAGCGCATTTGGCAAGCACTCGCAGATTATGACTAGCAGCTTACCGGTATCGCTCAAGAGGAAAGTATACAACAGTTGCATCTTGCCTGTACTCACCTATGGGGCTGAAACGTGGAGGCTAACCAAGAGAGTTCTACTTAAGTTAAGGACAACCCAGAGGGCTATGGAACGAAAAATGGTAGGGGTAACATTAAGAGATAGAAAACGTGCAGAGTGGGTCAGAGAAATAACGCAAGTTAACGACATTCTAGTGGAAATTAAGAAGAAGAAATGGACATGGGCAGGACATGTAGTGCGAAGAGAGGATAACCGATGGTCGCTGAGGGTAACAAACTGGATTCCAAGGGAAGGAAAGCGTAGCAGGGGGCGGCAGAAAGTTAGGTGGGCGGATGAGATTAAGAAGTTCGCAGGGGTCAAGTGGATGCAGCTAGCACAGAACCGGGTTAAGTGGAGAGATATGGGAGAGGCCTTCGCCCTGCAGTGGGTATAATCAGGCTGATGATGATGATGATGATGATGATGATGTGCTGGCTGCATCCACTTGACCCCTGCAAACTTCTTAACCTCACCCACCCACCTAACGTTCTGCCGCCCCCTGCTACGCTTTCCTTCCCTTGGAATCCAGTTTGTTACCCTCAGCGACCATCGGTTATCCTCTCTTAGCACTACATGTCCTGCCCATGCCCATTTCTTCTTCTAAATTTCTACTCGAAGGTCGGTAACTTGAATTTTCTCTGACCCACTCTGCACGCTTCCTATCTCTTAATGATACCCCTACCATGTTTCGTTCCATAGCCCTCTGGGTTGTCCTCAACTTAAGTAGAACTCTCTTGGTTAGCCCCCACGTTTCAGCCCCATAGGTGAGTACAGGCAAGATGCAACAGTTGTATACGTTCCTCTTGAGCGATACCGGTAAGCTGCTAGTCATATTCTGCGAGTGCTTGCCAAATGCGCTCCATCGCAATTTTATTCTTCTTGTTATTTCCTTTTCATGGTCCGGATCTGCGGGTACTACCTGCCCTAAGTAGACATGTTCGCCTACTATTTCCAGTACTTCGCTACCTAATGTAAACTGCTGTTCTTACCCGAGGCTGTCGAACATTACCTTAGTCTTCTGCATATTGATTTTCTAGCCTACCTTTGTACTTTTTCTGTCTAGGTCATCAATCATTATTTGCAGTTCATCCCGCGAGTTGCTTAGCAAGGCAATGTCATCAGCAAATCGCAGGTTACTGAGGTATTCTCTCTCTACCCTTATCCCTAACTGCTCCCATTCTAAGTCTCTGAATACTTCCTCTAAGCAAGCTGTGAATAGTGCTGGGGAGATTGTGTCTCCTTGCCTAACACCTTTCTTTATGGGAATTTCGTTACTTTCTTTATACAGAACTATGGTTGCTGTGCAGCTACTATATATATATCTTCCAGCACTTTCACGTACGGCTCGTCTACCCCCTGATTTCGCAATGCCTGCATCACCGCCGAGCTTTCAACTGAGTCAAATGCTTTTTCGTAATCAATGAATGCTATGTATAAGGGCTGGTTATATTCCGAGCATTTTTCTATCACCTGATTGATGGTATGGATATGATCGATTGTAGAGTACCGTTTCCGAAACCCTGCTTGATCCTTTGCTTGATTGCAGTCTAAGGCTGGCCTGATTCTATTAGCGATTACCTTAGTAAATACCTTATACGTAACAGACAGTAATCTGATTGGTCTGTAATTTCTAAGGTCCCTAGAGTCCCCTTTCTTATGAATGAGGATACTGTTTGCATTCTTCCATGATGCCGGTACCATCGATGACACCAGGCACTAAGTATACAGGGTGGCCAGTTTTTCTAACACGATATCCCCACTGTCCTTCAACAAATCTGTAGTTATCTGATCCTCTCCTGCTGATTTCCGCCTTTTCATAGCTTCTAATGCTTTCTTGACCTCGACCTTCGTCACTGGTGGAATGTCTGACTGTTTTTTCCTACCGCCAATTTCATTACGGTCCTGACTACTTTGGCTACTGTAAAGATGTGTATAGACCTCCTCGGCTACTTTGACTATCTTGTCCATATTCGTGATGACGTTGCCCACCTTGTCCCTTATCGCATACATCCGGTTTTTGCCTATGTCCAATATCCTCTTTACCGCTTTAAGGCTTCCCCGGTTCTTTACAGCATGCTCAATTTTCTCCATGTTATACTTCCTTATATCAGCCAACTTGCGCTTATTTATTAGCTTTGATATCTCGGTCAATTCTATCTGGTCTGTTGGATTGGAAGCTTTCATACTCTGGCGTTTCTTAATCAAATCTTTCGTCACCTTAGGCAGCTTACCGGTATCCTCTCTAACTATCCTACTGCCTACTTCTACTGCGCACTCAGTAATATCTCTGAAATTATTGTTCATTGCTTCTAAGGTAATGTCGCCATCCTCAATATCTATTCTGTAGCGAGACCCTGAACTCTTCTGCCCTCCCCCTCACCGCTAATTCGTTGATGGTTTCTTTCTTACTAACCTGCTGCGTTCCTTCTTCAGATTTAGGCTAAATAGGGACCTCACCATCCTGTGGTCACTGCATCGCAATTTCCCGACTACCTCTACATCTTGCATAATGGCAGGGGTTGAACACAGTATGAAGTCAATTTCATTCTTAGTCTCCCCGTTGGGACTTTTCCATGTCCATTTTCGGTTCTTCCGTTTCCTGAAGAAGGTATTCATGATTCGTAAGTTATTGCGCTCTGCAAACTCAACTAGTAACCGCTTATTAAGCTTAATTGATATGCCCTCACCCTCTCAATAATGCTATACCAGCTATTTCCTTATTGACAAGGAAGCCTACTACTAGTTCTCCTTTCACTGGTGAATCTCTATAGCACAGTATATGCGCTTCTTTCACTACAGTGTATAACGTTTGGGCGCATAACCTCACTAAGACCTATGATACCCCATCATGCCCGCTATTCCTTGAAGAGCACTGCTAAACTAGCCTCAATAGCGGTAAAGTTTGCAAAAAACAGTTGGGCCCTCTCAGATAAAAAGGAAGAAGCAACGAGGAGCCAGTAAAGATAACATATATATCACTATAAAACGTGTGACTTCATCCTGCTTCCCAAGTATTCGTTTGCTTGTAAACGGGTCATATTTTTCTTCTTCCAAGCTTTCAGTGGCTCGGTGTGATGAGCCAGCTTCTTGAAAATCTCGAAACCCTGCGTGAAGTAAACAGGCTGCGAAATGACCCCACGTTGATACAGCACCTCCAAAGTCAGGATGGAAAAATTCCCAATTTAGGAAAGTAACCTTAGGTATTGCTGATGTGGAAGAGAAACGTTTCATTTTAAGATATCAATCAGTTTCAAAGGGACCTGTTTTATTCATTACCCCACTCAGCCCTTATGCATAGTGTGAAGGACTGTATTTGTGAATCTAATTATGAGTTAAGTTTCAGAAATAGTGCAGGAATCCCGGTGGAGTCTTTTCTCGAATTACTTTCGTTTTACCTCAAGTCCACCCATGCTGCTTGGGAAGGCAAAACATACATACAGAAGTCCGGTGTATGTATTGGCTCATGTGTGGCACCTGTTCTCGCAGACATCTTTCTCTGTAGCGTGGACAGATGTCTTGAAGAAAATCTAAATGGCATGTGTTCCCGTGTATTTAGATATGTGGATGATTACCTAGTGTTTGTGGAAGGTGCACGCTTCACAGACAGCGTTGTGAACATTTTAAAGGTCTTCCGAGAATTTGGGAAAGGTCTCGATTTTACTTTTGAGTTGCCAACCGGAGACAATTTGCAGTTTTTAGATTTGCTGATATCCTTCAACCACAGTCATGTTTGCTGGCGCTATCATCCGAGATCAATCAAACCCTTACTACATAACGCCTCAGGCCACTCGAAAGTTGTAAAAAACGGAATTGTTCTTTCTTGTCTGCGTTCAGTCCTTGTAAAATCTTGCATCCACGACATGGTGAAAAGCTTTCATGAACAGGTGAATAGAATAAAGACGTCAGGTTATCCGGACAGCGCAATCAGGTTCGCATGTGATAAACTTATCCGCTGGGTAAAAGGTAACGCACCAAAGAAGTCATCTCACGATATAGCAAAAAAGAAAAAGGTGCTGATACCATACAAGCATCGACTTTCACACAATCTCAGCAACGTGGCCAAGCGCTATGGTGTAAAGGTAATCTTTTCCGCTCCAAATAAGCTCAAGAAAGTGTGTGGCTTAGTAGGCAGAATGATGGCTAATCGGAACGGACAAAACAAAAATAAGAAAAGATCTTAAGTATGCCATGCTTCAGGGTTCATTCCTTGCACAACGGGGGTGGTATACGAGCTGCCAGTTTCCTGTGGAAAGACCTACATTGGTCAGACAGGACGTTGTGTAAATGTACGGCTAAAGGAACACGAAAAATCGCTATCAGGGTCAAAGTCCTCGCATTTGGTTGACCATTGCAAGGGATGTCAAGACTGTAAGCCGTACTGTAAGCCGGAGTGTAAGCCGTTGTGCAAGAAAAAATGTGAGCCCCTTTACGAGAAAGCAGAAATATTGTCAACGCATAAGGAACGACTTCAGCGTGAAATCACGGAGGCTTTTTACATATCAAGACAAGGGAGTACATGCATAAGCGCACCGTCGATTGCTCTAACACAAAAAGAACTTGCATATCTAGACCACACATGGAACTAATATCTCCCGTCGCTTCCTTCACCTTTTTAGGTAAGTCTTGTTTGCTTTCGTGACTATGAGGCTTTTGTGCTTTTGTTTTTACATCTTATGTTAGTCAGTAAGCACCCCCACCAGCTGTATCATGCCCTACACTTTTCCTGTACCTGATGCTATCACCTTTTTTGTGTTTTAGTTTCGCGAGATGGGTATTTATTCCGTGTTTTTCAATAAAAAGTTTAGTTGTGAAAAAGCACTCGTGTTGTGTCCTTCTACTCTTGGTCCTCGTTTTTCGCGCTACCTTGAAAATGAACCAGATTCAACTCGCCCAACTTTCAACCTTACTAACCAATGTTACCATCCGTGACCTCATCACCAAGCTTCTCAAACCTTCAGTGTACTGAGGAGAAGCTCAAGATTTCATTTTCGGTCACGTCATTAGTGTGCGCGCGTTACCTACAGCCTTTGAAAATTTAAATCCTTGAATATCGCGAAATTTTCTAAACATGATGCAGCTGCCCTTTAATGCTGCTAATGAAGAAATGATAATCCCGCGTATATGATCTACAAAAAAGTCATAGCTTACCGAGAAGTGGTACAACACCATTGGTTCCAAATCTTTCACCATGTAACAATGCCTTGGGGTAAAAGGGTGCCTTCGGGTGCAGTTCATGTGGGTGATTTCCGTCTCAACAGCAGCAGCCACGTCATTGCTTTTCCAATATTTCAGCCTGTATTGTCGAAGGACGCCCCTCGGAGGATGGGGTGCATCCCAGGAAAGGAACACGCTGTCTTGCGACAGTTGGTCAGACTCCAAATCTGACGGCGCAGGTGGGGCTGCGTGTGCCAGAAAAATGTTATATTGCAGCTACGAGCATCTGCATTACTTTAACGTCATTTTTATATCATTTCTGGAGTTTCACATAGTACTTTGGGCAACAAATGTGCACTTGCAAATGCATAATGGTCACTTGTAAAGCTCAGATTTCCAAGGAACATGTGTAAGGGGCAGTAACGTTTAGCGCAGATGCGGGTGGCGCTCGCCTATACATAAAAAAATCAAATAATGGGGCGATTTGTTTAACCCACACCAGCTACACCACTGCAGCAAAAATCCATTGTAAGTACAGGAGATTTCCCACAGGTGAAGCTGGTGTAGGTTAAACAAATGGCCCTAATGTAGAGGAAAGCTATAGTGGCGAACACATATCTGCATGCGCCTGGATCATAAAAAAAACAACTTCCATGTCTCAGTGCCCCGCACATATTCCGGAAGTTATAGTTCGCTATGCCGCGACCTCTAAATGTTTATCCCCAGCTTCTTTATATCGCAATAGAAAAGAGAAATGACCGAAGCTACAAATGAAGTGTGCTACTTTCCCAAGATTGATATGTCAGTAAATACTGCTTTCTTTTCTGTGGAGAGCCGTTTCGTTTTGCGTACGTATTGTCATTTTAGCTTGGGACTAGTGATATAATTTTGGCGGTCATCAAATGCACTGAATGTTTGCTTTTTGTTATTTTTGTATAAGAGAGCAGGTCTTAGTGAGGTATTCTTTGGTTACTTTGCCTGCTCACCCTTGGTTTGCATATGCTCTGTGAACCAAAACTCAAAACAAGATGAGACTGGTGCAGAAGCGCGCGCCAATAGTTTAAGTGGCGCCCAGGAAAACTCAATGCGGTCAACATAACATTTCCTACATTTACGTTGAACTCTGATTTAGAGCATGTGCACTGCACGCACTGTCATAAAAGGCTAGAAATGTAGCTTTTTCGCCCGTACTTGATGTTTTCTTAGCCCGGTAAAAGCTATATATCGAATAATGCTACCTCTTCTGAAAAAACGTGTAATTCGTAAATCTTGACATGGCTATGTCATGTTGGGACGGCAACCGCTATAGCGTTAAAAAAAATAAACTGATTACATATCCCTGCAAACCATGTAAATTAAGAACATATAGAACGTTGACTGAGTTTAGGCAGTAAGCGGTTATTTATACGATTTTCTACGGGTTGATTTGCACAGTGCAGACGTGAAGGAGACTTGTTGCGACGCCGTAGCTACCCGAGTCACAATACTGGCGAGGTGTAGCGTTTATATACGTGCAATTTACATAACCCATGTGTGTTGTTTTTTGTAGCATGAGCTACGCGGGTTGGACGGAGTTTCCCGTGTCCTCTGCGCCGACCAAGCTGCCACGCGCAGCTGTGCAGCCGCCGCCCCAGAGGAGAAAGGGTGTGTCGAGCGAGAGAGAGGGAGAGCAACACCACCTAGACGGACTTGCTCCTCAGTGACGTCACTGGGATAGGGCCTCACCAGTTTTTCCGAGGAGCATGAACGTTTCTTTTTTACTGCTCGAGAATAATAGGCGACAGCACAGTTGGCTGCAAACGATTGTTTTTACTCAACTTGAGACGTCAGTGGAGAGACAAGTACAAAACGTTTATTTACATTCCGATTATTGTAACGCTGTTCGTGTTGCGGAATGTTATATACATTTAAAAGTCACCAGCAACTAAGGAACACCTTTTCATTTCCTTGCAAGCGTTGCAGCTTTTCATTTCTTAGCCTTAGCATTTGCATCGGCTACATCATTGTTGAGCTTGCGGCAGATGTTCTTGAGCAGAATATTAGTAGTGCTCCATAACACATGCTTCAACACAAGCTCAACTGTGTCAAAATCTGTGTCAAAATCTAACGAATCTTGATTTGCAAGCAGCTGTAATGTGCGTTCGGTGACTAGACGGCTCCTCAAAAACTCCTTTGCTTGAATACTGGTTCAACGATAACATAGTTGTGGGTAACAGCATTTACAGCAATCAACGCTGGGAAAATGAGGCCACCTCGGTCTATATACTTCACCAAGTGATAATATTTGTGAGCTGGAGAGACTGTGATAGCCTTGTCCATAGTCAATGCTGCACGACATTTTAGTTTAATTTCTTGAGAGTCGCGTAGGCTGCATATCCTGCCACGTACACCAGGTCGGGGATAATGGCTTCTAGTTTTGACAAGGCATCTCTCTTAACTTCAACGTTGCAGTTAGGATGCGGTGTTTCCATCTGCTTTCGCAGATCTTCCCATTGCCCATCGCAGCAGCTATTCGTTCCGCAAGCACTAGCAATTGTGGCAAAGTATCTTGCAGCCGTAATTTAGTTTCGCTCTCGTAAACTTGCCTAATAGAAACATGATGTTGGGATCCAGCGAGTTGCCTGTATTTCCAAGAGCGGTCCTCTAAACTGTCCGTCGGAAACTTGCCGAGTTGGATGGATGAAAGCTGCAGTTCATCGAAATAATACCTGCTGATTTCAACCAGTGCATGGTTTGTTTGATGCAGAGAGACGCATCGGTTTCCTTTGTGAACAATCCTGTCTAGTTTCTTCGCTTTCCGATAATCAAGCCAGTCCAAAATTTTGTAGAGAAAGGCTACCTTCCTGTCATCCTCCCAAAGAAAAACTGGCTCTCTAAATCGGTCATTCGGTCGTTTTTGTTTCGATGGGGTTTTACCATTCACAACCTTTCACCACTTCGCTATAACCTCAATGAAACTCGCGGTATCTTCAGGGAAGAGAAATCTGTGTCTTTCTCCAAGAGCACGAAGCGCTTGTGGCAGGGAATCATTAAAAATATGCAAGGCAAACTTTACATTCTGCCGCTCAAGCCTAGACGGGTACAAGACGTTTCTAGAGAGCGAGTAACCGTACCTCAAAATCTGATCCCAATTCAGCTTGTCTCTCTGATTGTAGCAAACGATGCTGTGCGCAGACAAGGCCGGTTGGAATTTTCATTCAAGTTAGGAAAATCAAAGCATAGTAGGTCATTTTTGTTTTGGTTGAACCAGGTATTTTGGATGCATTTGAGTACATGTACTTAATCAATTACAAAAAAGACAGGTCTTGACGGGTCTGAGGGGTGCGGATATACAATTCCATTTGTTGGCGTCGTTGTAAAATGAGACATTGCCTTTCTGTTCACAGAATGATTGTCACTGACTACACATAAAATTCTGTAGCCAGCATTTCCCAGCCCACATATCACATCTTTCAGTAAGTTGCGCAGTAACACCACATCGGCTCTGTGCACTGGGACGATGTAGGCCATTTCCTCGAAAAAGCATGCGACGCTCTGTATCATGAAGACGAAAGGATTGGTAGCGACTTCCAATGAATTCAGTGCTGTATCTGTTATATCGCCCCGTTTGTAATCAAAATATAATTTAATATAGACTTCATCGACCATCAAGGTAACGAAGCGCTGTCGATCGTCGAGTTCCGAGATCCTCTTTGTAACATAATTCAGGAACGTAGGACCATGATGTTCCACTCTTGGGTTCATACCGAATGACGAACATATCAACCGAATAGTCATAGGGTGGGGCAGGGTGACAAATCTATAGCTGCGGACGTTCTTATATTCGTGTGGTGATACTGTAAAAATAATGCAGCAATAAACCATGAATTCAACGGAATATCGTCTCCGCTCCTTCTTCAAAAAAAGCAGGCTCCGTTGCTCGCTCAAGATTCATATTGCTTCGGCTTTGTCGTCGGCTGGTGTCGTGGAAAACTTGTTCAGCAGCAGATGAATAGTGTCAACGATGTCTTCGTTTCCATTGCCACAATTTGAATTTAAGCCCTTGTCCAAATTCTCAACGTTTTGGAGGAGTTCTATTATTTCTCGTCTTTTTCTGGCTGCACTTGGAGTAGGCAAGGTAGGGCTCAGTCTTGTGAGCGACTTCTTCAGAAAGAACAGTGTGATACTGAAGTCCAATGTTATTAAAATTGAATATTTAATCCACAGAGCTTCGTCCTCTACGATGTGCGCCAACATGAGACGCTCACTGGCCTCAATCGCATGCTAGAACTGAGACTTAAGGCTTCTGACTTCATTAACAAGGTCCCTTAAGGCGGTGATTATGTTCGCTTGCTCGGCACTGCGAAATGTCTGAATTGATTCAGAAATTGCTCTTTGCATTGAAGCAGCTTTCAGACGTATTCGCTTCGCCTCTGGCTCTTCTCTTGATGTCTTTGTGCTTCATAGGTAACTAGGCCAGCCTGGAAATATTGATGGAATTACACCTGGCTCAAGGTGCAGATGCGACAACTCTACACCTTCAGCCAGAGGTTGTTTGTGGGGTTTAACGTCCCAAAGCAACTAGGGCTATGAGAGGCGCTGCAGTGGAGGACTGCAGATATTCGACCACCTCATCATCATCATCATCATCATCATCAGCCTGATTATACCCACTGCAGGGCGAAGGCCTCTCCTATATTTCTCCACTTAACCCGGTTCTCTGCTAGCTGCATCCACTTGACCCCTGCGAACTTCTTAATCTCATCCGCCCACCTAACTTTCTGCCGCCCCCTGCTACGCTTTCCTTCCCTTGGAATCCAGTTTGTTACACCCTAAGCGACCATCTGTTATCCTCTCTTCGCACTACATGTCCTGCCCATGTTCATTTCTTCTTCTTAATTTCTACTAGAATGTCGGTAACTTGAGGTATTTCTCTGACCCACTCTGCACGCTTTCTATCTCTTAATGTTACCCCTACCATTTTTCGTTCCATAGCCCTCTGGGTTGTCCTCAACTTAAGTAGAACTCTCTTGGTTAGCCTCCACATTCCAGCCCCATAGGTGAGTACAGGCAAGATGCAACTGTTGTATACTTTCCTCTTGAGCGATACCGGTAAGCTGCTAGTCATAATCTGCGAGTGCTTGCCAAATGCACTCCATCCTAATCTTATTCTTCTTGTTATTTCCGTTTCATGGTCCGGATCTGCGGTTACTACCTCTCCTAGGTAGACATCTTCGCCTACTAATTCCAGTATTTCGCTACCTAATGTAAACTGCTGTTCCTTCCCGAGGCTGTTGAACATTACCTTAGTCTTCTGCATATTGATTTTCAAGCCTACGTTTCTACTTTTCCTGTCTAGGTCATCAATCATTATTTGCAGTTCATCCCCCGAGTTGCTTAGCAAGGCAATGTCATCAGCAAATCGCAGACTACTGAGGTATTCTCCCTCTACCCTTATCCCTAACTGCTCCCATTCCAAGTCTCTGAATACTTCCTCTAAGCAAGCTGTGAATAGTACTGGGGAGATTGTGTCTCCTTGCCTAACACCTTTCTTTATAGGAATTTTGTTACTTTCTTTATGCAGAACTATGGTTGCTGTGCAGCCACTATATACATCTTCCAGCATTTTCACGTACGGCTTCGACCACCTGGGGCTCTTTAATGTGCACTGACATCGCACAGCGCACGGGCGACTAGCTTTTCGCCTCCACCGAAAAGCGGCCGCCGCGGCCGGGATTCGATCCCGATTCGAACACGCAACCACTGCGCCACCCCTGCGGGGTGTCAACTCTGCTGTCGTCCCTCGACCAGTAGGATCGTCGACATATGACGTCTCTCGCACGTTATTCATCTGAGAGATGAATAACAAAAATGTTATTCATATCTCCCCCTGGAATGCTTAGAAGGGACAACGTTTTTCTGTGGAGTGGCACGTATCCATGATTGCTGCAGCACTTTACCTTGCGGGAACTTAAACATATGAACCTATGGTCCCGCTTTATAGTTACTTCGGCACTGAGGCACACAACATTCGTACGGTATTTTTGCGCTAATGTAGAAGCATCATCACAGAACTAGCGCAAAGAAAAAGAATTACGAGGGACTTTAGCGACGAAAGTAGTGAAAGGCGAACGCCTGGGAAATCCTATCTTGTCTAGTGTTCCTTGACCGCGCGCTTGAACGCGCGCTAGGGAACGCCCATCCAAACGCACAGTGTGTCAGAGTGTGTGTGACAGATACTGCGCCTTTCCTCCAGAAGCCTGATCTTGTCTAGCATACGTGACACATACTGCCCCTTTGCTCCAGAAGTCTCATCTTGTCTAGCATTCCTGCCATATGCAAGCCCACACTTGAACGCGCGCTAGGGAAAGCCCATCCAAACGCACACTGTGTCAGAGAGTGCGTGACAGATACCGCGCCTTTCCTCCAGAAGTCTGATCTTGTCTAGCATACCTAACACATACTGCCCCTTTGCTCCAGAAGTCTCATCTTGTCTAGCATTCCTGCCATATGCAATCCCACACTTGAACGCGCGCAAGGGAACGCCCATCCAAACGCACACTGTGTCAGAAAGTGTGTGACAGATACTGCGCCTTTCCTCCAGAAGTCTGATCTTGTCTAGCATACGTGACACACACTGCCCCTTTGCTCCAGAAGTCTCAACTTGTCTAGCATTCCTGCCATATGCAATCCCACACTTGAACGCGCGCTAGGGAACGCCCATCCAAACGCACTCTGTGTCAGAGAGTGTGTGACAGATACTGCGCCTTTCCTCCAGAAGTCTGATCTTGTCTAGCATACCTGACACATACTGCCCCTTTGCTCCAGAAGTCTCATCTTGTGTAGCATTCCTGCCATATGCAATCCCACACTTGAACGCGCGCTAGGGAACACCCATCCAAACGCACACTGTGTCAGAGAGTGTGTGACAGATACTGCGCCTTTCCTCCATTAGTCTGATCTCGTCTGGCATACGTGACACATACTGCCCCTTTGTTCCAGAAGTCTCATCTTGTGTAGCATTCCTGCCATATGCAATCCCACACTTGAACGCGCGCTAGGGAACGCCCATCCAAACGCACAGTGTGTCAGAGTGTGTGTGACAGATACTGCGCCTTTCCTCCAGAAGCCTGATCTTGTCTAGCATACGTGACACATACTGCCCCTTTGCTCCAGAAGTCTCATCTTGTCTAGCATTCCTGCCATATGCAAGCCCACACTTGAACGCGCGCTAGGGAAAGCCCATCCAAACGCACACTGTGTCAGAGAGTGTGTGACAGATACCGCGCCTTTCCTCCAGAAGTCTGATCTTGTCTAGCATACCTAACACATACTGCCCCTTTGCTCCAGAAGTCTCATCTTGTCTAGCATTCCTGCCATATGCAATCCCACACTTGAACGCGCGCAAGGGAACGCCCATCCAAACGCACACTGTGTCAGAAAGTGTGTGACAGATACTGCGCCTTTCCTCCAGAAGTCTGATCTTGTCTAGCATACGTGACACACACTGCCCCTTTGCTCCAGAAGTCTCAACTTGTCTAGCATTCCTGCCATATGCAATCCCACACTTGAACGCGCGCTAGGGAACGCCCATCCAAACGCACTCTGTGTCAGAGAGTGTGTGACAGATACTGCGCCTTTCCTCCAGAAGTCTGATCTTGTCTAGCATACCTGACACATACTGCCCCTTTGCTCCAGAAGTCTCATCTTGTGTAGCATTCCTGCCATATGCAATCCCACACTTGAACGCGCGCTAGGGAACACCCATCCAAACGCACACTGTGTCAGAGAGTGTGTGACAGATACTGCGCCTTTCCTCCATTAGTCTGATCTCGTCTGGCATACGTGACACATACTGCCCCTTTGTTCCAGAAGTCTCATCTTGTGTAGCATTCCTGCCATATGCAATCCCACACTTGAACGCGCGCTAGGGAACGCCCATCCAAACGCACACTGTGTCAGAGAGTGTGTGACAGATACTGCGCCTTTCCTCCAAAAGTCTGATCTTGTCTAGCATACGTGACACATACTGCCCTTTTGCTCCAGAAGTCTCATCTTGTGTAGCATTCCTGCCATATGCAATCCCACACTTGAACGCGCGCTAGGGAACGCCCATCCAAACGCACACTGTGTCAGAGAGTGTGTGACAGATACTGCGCCTTTCCTCCAGAAGTCTGACCTCGTCTAGCATACGTGACACATACTGCCTCTTTGCTCCAGAAGTCTCATCTTGTCTAGCATTCCTGCCATATGCAATCCCACACTCGAACGCGCACTAGGGAACGCCCATCCAAACGCACTCTGTGTCAGAGAATGTGTGACAGATACTGCGTCTTTCCTCCAGAAGTCTGATCTTGTCTAGCATACTTGACACATACTGCCCCTTTTCTCCAGAAGTCTCATCTTGTGTAGCATTCCTGCCATATGCAATCCCACACTTGAACGCGCGCTAGGGAACGCCCATCCAAACGCACAGTGTGTCAGAGAGTGTGTGACAGATACTGCGCCTTTCCTCCAGAAGTCTGATCTTGTCTAGCATACATTACACATACTGCCCCTTTGCTCCAGAAGTCTCATCTTGTGTAGCATTCCTGCCATATGCAATCCCACACTTGAACGCGCGCTAGGGAACACCCATCCAAACGCACACTGTGTCAGAGAGTGTGTGACAGATACTGCGCCTTTCCTCCAGAGCTGATCTTGTCTAGCATACGTGACACATACTGCCCCTTTGCTCCAGAAGTCTCATCTTGTCTAGCATTCCTGCCATATGCAATCCCACATTTGAACGCGCGCTAGGGAACGCCCATCCAAATGCACTGTGTCAGAGAGTGTGGGACAGATACTGCGCCTTTCCTCCAGAAGTCTGATCTTGTCTAGCATACGTGACACATACTGCCCCTTTGCTCCAGAAGTCTCATCTTGTCTAGCATTCCTGCCATATGCAATCCCACACTTGAACGCGCGCTAGGGAATGCCCATCCAAACGCACACTGTGTCACAGAAGGTGTGACAGATACTGAGCCTTTCTTCCAGGAGTCTCATCTTGTTTAGCGTTCCGGCCATCTGCAATCCCACACTCGAACGCGCGTGCCTGTCCGTGTTGTCTTCCTTCCGTCCTTGTCCAAGTCGCGCTGTTCTTCAGAAAATGGCCCACCAACTCGCCCAAGCATCAGTTATAACGCCAAGGAACGCCACGCCACCGGAGCGATGGCGTACCATCCAAACGCACAATGTCGGAAAAATTGACAGATACTGCTCCTTTCCTCGAGAAGTCTAATCTTGTTTAGCGTTCCGGCCATCGTCAATCCCACACTCGAACGCGCGTGCCTGTCCGTGTTGTCTTCCTTCCGTCCTTGTCCAAGTCGCGCTGTTCTTCAGAAAATGGCATACCAACTCGCCCAAGCATCAGTTATAACGCCAAGGAACGCCACGCCACCGGAGCGATGGCGTACCATCCAAACGCACAATGTCGGAAAAGTGTCACAGATACTGCTCCTTTCCTCGAGAAGTCTCATTTCGTTTAGCGTTCCGGCCATCGTCAATCCCACATTCGAACGCGCGTGCCTGTCCGTGTTGTCTTCCTTCCGTCCTTGTCCAAGTCGCGCTGTTCTTCTGAAAATGGCATACCAACTCGCCCAAGCATCAGTTATAACGCCAAGGAACGCCACGCCACCGGAGCGATGGCGTACCATCCAAACGCACAATGTCGGAAAAAGTGTGACAGATACTGCTCCTTTCCTCGAGAAGTCTCATCTTGTTTAGCGTTCCGGCCATCGTCAATCCCACACTCGAACGCGCGTGCCTGTCCGTGTTGTCTTCCTTCCGTCCTTGTCCAAGTCGCGCTGTTCTTCAGAAAATGGCACACCAACTCGCCCAAGCATCAGTTATAACGCCAAGGAACGCCACGCCACCGGAGCGATGGCGTACCATCCAAACACACAATGTCGGAAAAAGTGTGACAGATACTGCTCCTTTCCTCGAGAAGTCTAATCTTGTTTAGCGTTCCGGCCATCGTCAATCCCACACTCGAACGCGCGTGCCTGTCCGTGTTGTCTTCCTTCCGTCCTTGTCCAAGTCGCGCTGTTCTTCAGAAAATGGCATACCAACTCGCCCAAGCATCAGTTATAACGCCAAGGAACGCCACGCCACCGGAGCGATGGCGTACCATCCAAACGCACAATGTCGGAAAAAGTGTCACAGATACTGCTCCTTTCCTCGAGAAGTCTCATTTCGTTTAGCGTTCCGGCCATCGTCAATCCCACATTCGAACGCGCGTGCCTGTCCGTGTTGTCTTCCTTCCGTCCTTGTCCAAGTCGCGCTGTTCTTCAGAAAATGGCATACCAACTCGCCCAAGCATCAGTTATAACGCCAAGGAACGCCACGCCACCGGAGCGATGGCGTACCATCCAAACGCACAATGTCGGAAAAAGTGTCACAGATACTGCTCCTTTCCTCGAGAAGTCTCATTTCGTTTAGCGTTCCGGCCATCGTCAATCCCACATTCGAACGCGCGTGCCTGTCCGTGTTGTCTTCCTTCCGTCCTTGTCCAAGTCGCGCTGTTCTTCAGAAAATGGCATACCAACTCGCCCAAGCATCAGTTATAACGCCAAGGAACGCCACGCCACCGGAGCGATGGCGTACCATCCAAACGCACAATGTCGGAAAAAGTGTGACAGATACTGCTCCTTTCCTCGAGAAGTCTCATCTTGTTTAGCGTTCCGGCCATCGTCAATCCCACACTAGAATGCGCGTGCCTGTCCGTGTTGTCCTCCTTCCGTCCTTGTCCAAGTCGCGCTGTTCTTCAGAAAATGGCATACCAACTCGCCCAAGCATCAGTTATAACGCCAAGGAATGCCACGCCACCGGAGCGAGGGCGTACCATCCAAACACACGCTTATTGCAGAAAGTGTGACAGATACTGCGGCTTTCCTCCAGAAGTCTCAACTTGTCTAGCATTCCTGCCATCTGCACTCCCACACTTAAACGCGCGCCAAGGAACGCCACGCGACAGGAGCGATGGCGTCCCATCTAAACGCACACTTGTCGGAGAAAGTGTGACCAATACTGCGCCTTTACTCCAGAAGTCTCATCTTGTCAAGCGTTCCTCCCGTCTACAATCCCCCTCTTGAAGGCACGTTAAGTATAGTGCCTAGAATATACTGGCTAGTGTGCCGTGCGGAGGGCTCTCTCAATGGGAGGAGGTGTCCGCGCCGGCGATGCCTTCCAACTTTGGCCGCCAGGGGCGCTGCTCATCGTAAAGGTGCCGTCGACGCCGTCGGCCGCCGGCGCGCCCTTGATTTGCCGCAGCTGCGCTGGCCGAGCCATCAGTGGGTTCGAGCGCTTTGGACGCGTCTACGCTGTTCTTTTGTTTTAGTCGTTCTGTTTCTTGCATTCATATGAGATAATTAAATTTGCAACGACTAATGATGCTAAAAATAAAGCATCAGGGCAGGGAAAAGACATGTTTCGTGTCGCTTTGTCGGAGTGGCTACCGCTCGAATCAGGACTAGGTTTCTATGTTCGGTGTGCCATCGGACCCTGCGCAGCTTGCGTAGTGGAAGCGGCTGATTAAAAGACAGGACCGCAAGTTGACTTCAACGTGTGTTGTCTGCGAAAAATATTTTGAGGAGAGCTACATCAAGAGAACGTTCAAAGTGACAGTAAACGGCATCGTCAACGAGCTCGCTATAGAGATAGACCACGAATTAATCCTGAAACCGTGCCAATGCTATTCGACCATTATCCGAACTATCTTCTGCCTAAGAAGACATCTAAAAGAAAGTTGAGGAACCTCTGTGACCAACCGGCCGCTAAACGACAAAAAACGCAGTGCCGTAATGCCAGTGGTGCAGACGACAGCCATGCACGCACCGTCAAGGATGTTTGACAATGCTTCCAAGGAGCTGGCAGCAGCTAGAAGAGCCGAGCGAGAACTCATGCCCGCAGCAGCAGACGTGCAGCTTTGAGCATCGGGATCCGTTTGACTCAGTTTACATACCTGCAACTTGGACCAAATTAACCGAAGCACCTGCTGGATCTGTAGCCTACGCGCGTTATCGAGCCTTAAAAAAAAAAAAAAAAGAACTTTGTCACTTTGTACATAGAAAAAGTGATAACTTTTGGAGGCCTGAACGCAGTTCTGTGGACACTACAGTGTATACTCTCGGAAAAGAAAAAAACAAGCGCGTACAATACAACAATATCTAAAGCTGAAGATATATAGGCAGAGTGCACTGGAGGGTCTTTGTTCCGAATGTGGCCTGCGACCAGCTGATTCAGGAAGCACATATCATTCATGGGAATATATTTTGCAGAAAAAGTGTCGCTTGACCGTCAACTCTGAAGGGGTTAGCTGCGCTTAATGCAAATACCAGCGGAGGCTTACACAAGATGCGCAGAAAGAAGGAAAAAGCATGCAACTAGCCAAATAAATGCTGCAACATTTCTCGCGCTCTGAGAAGAGCTAAGAGAAAACTGGCATGGAGCGCAGAACAAGTGGCTGTATTGAAAGCGCAAAATGAGGAGCTAATAAGTGAGTCTGTGGTTAAAGCTTTTTTTTTTTTTTTTTTTTTTTAAATCCCGCGCGTGACCTAGACAATTGTGACCGTACAACAACCGCTCGGCTGCTGAAACCGCGAAGCCGAAACTGGTGAAGAAAGTAAAATTAATTATAAATTACTTAGCGGTGGTAAGCGAGAAACCACGTGGAGAATTACAGGAATATCTAGCGCATCATTAGCAAGTGAAAAAAAAAAAATACCACCAAAAATTGGTATCAGACTACTTTAAAATTATTGCGGTGTCATATGTGCGGCCTTTCTCCAAAACCTTTAGCGGTTCATTTCTATATTTTTACTTGTTTATTGTTGCTGCGACTTTTTGCTCAAATTTTACTATATTGTAGACTTTGTAAAAAAAAAAAGAATCAGTGATACAATCAGCACTTTTGTTTCTTGTCTTTCCTTTTGTTACAAAAAAAAGCGCACCGCATAATAATCATTTATGCATGAAGCAACAATTAAGTGACTTCCTAATAAAACAAATGAATAAAGAGTAAGAACAGATTCAGACTGCTTGTGTTTATTGTCGAATGCGATCTTTGAAAACATAAAAAGCGCCCTTCTTTTCTGTAGCATATATGTGACGCTATAAAACGTCACTAACCTATCACCTATATCACCTTAGCAATAAGCATGACTGAATTGCAGAAACGTCGACGTAAACTATCCGAAAGCATGAGGCCCGTATTGACGTTCGTAGCACTTGACTGCGGCATCGCGATATACCATGGACCATAAGAAAAGACCGAAGAGTAAATAAAATTCAAAGTTGGATTAATGAACAGTGTAAAATATTAAGGGCATTTTCTGATACCTGTGTCACACGGACAATAACAGTCGTCGTCGATCCGTTCCGGGTTAGATCGCGATTGAGAATATAGTTGCCATAATTCGGGACAACCACCTGGATATGAGCTGACTGAGCGCTCACTCAGAAGGAAGATAGATACGATACGCAACATCCGCGATCGCGATGCGTGGATCGCAATCGAGTGGCTCTAGATCAAATAAAATCGTCATCGGAATATTTCATAGCAATATATTGAATCCGGCCCGGACTCGATCGTTTAATCAAAGACTAACAAACTATTGCAACCAACGTGTCAACTTTAGGTGGTTTTCTCAAATTTCTTCTCTCGCTGGATATCAGGAAGTCAATATGTGTTCTGCTTAAGACCTTATCCGGTTCAGCTGAATAAATAAAACAGATATATAGCAGACATGGACCAGACAGTATTTGTTAAACGCTTCCTCGAGCGCTATTTGAGCGTATAATTTTCTCCGCACAGTACTAGGATGGTATGAATGTCTTCCACCAAGACTGTTTTTAGACACAAAGTGCGCTTAAACGGTCGAGAGACAGGTTTCATAGTGAAAAGCGCAGCGCGCTATCCGGACCTATATGCCGCCTATGATACCGAGGCCGCGAACGCGGAGCGATAGCACCTTAGCTATTGGTAGCGCCGCCCCGCGGTGGTAGCGGGAAGGCATCACCGCGGCGGACACGCCAGCGCGCGCCCTCGGCACACTAGCCAGTATATTCTAGGCACTATACGTTAAGGAACGCCACGCGACAGGAGCGATGGCGTCCCATCCATACATGGCAGTAATTTATTTAAAGTAATGAAATTACTGTCATTTAATTTCTTTTCTCGGTAATTTGTAATGTTGTGAATTCCTTTTTCGGGCTGGTAATTTAATAATGTAATGAATTACTTTTTGACAGTAATTTCGCAGCCAAATAATTCCTTTCGAAATTACTTGTACTAAAAAGCGCCACTACTCCTTCAATAGACGACGAAGTAGAGGGCCGCGAAAGTATGAACGGCGTGCGGCAAGCGAAGCCAGCGTAACGGTTTGGCAAAGGGGGACAGAGTTGAGCAGAACAGTGCGTTAAGACCTCAACCATTCTCCAAGCAGCAGGATACAAGGCGTCAAGGGAATGCTAGAGATGGTGCAAGGCTGCAGCTGAAAACTAGTTTGGAGCGCAGCGTACCGGCACTCGCGTCGGCTTGGGCACAGTGGTGCCTGGCTACACTCAACACCACGGGGCGAAGGAGGATTGTGATTGGGGGATATAGGCAGAAGGGTCCATGACGTGAGGCACCGTGGCTTGAGAATTACTGAGCAGTGAGCACAAATGCGCCGACATCGATTCTTGGGATTGCGAAGCAATAAATAACCTAGCTTCTTCAGGCCCGTCAAATGGCGGAGACAGCTCCGGGTCAGCAAGATGCTGGGTTCGCCTGTCATTTCTGGACCATTCGACCATGTTTTTTTTTTTGTTTTTTCTTTTGCGGTAGTCTTGTTTTTGTAATCGCACGTACTCTAGGAGCGAGAGAGAAGGAATAGCTCTCTGGTACGGAATTTGGCGGGAAGACGAAAATGTGGCTGCTTCGCGTCTGGAGAACAAATTGTTTTGCTTACTAGCTTTGCTTAGTTCTTGCATGGATGGAAACTAGAAAGTAATTTAAAAGTAATTTAATTACTCAGTAGAAGTAATTGTAATGTAATTTCATTAGTTTTTGGGAGCAGTAATGAGTAATGTAATTTAAATACTTTTCTGCGATTTTCAGCAAAGTAATTAATAATGTAATTTAATTCCCTTTCAAAAGTAACTTTGCCATGTATGGTCCCATCTAAACGCACACTTGTCGGAGAAAGTGTGACCGATACTGCGCCTTTACCCCAGAAGTCTCATCTTGTCAAGCCTTCCTCCCGTCTAAAATCCCACACTTAAAGGCGCGCCACGCGACCGGAGTAGTGGCGTACCATCCAAACGCACACTGGTCAGTAAATGTGACAGATACGGCGCCTTTCCTTCAGTAGTCTCATCTTGTCCAGCGTTCCTGCCATCTGTAATCCCACACATGAACGCGCGCCGAGAAACGCCGCGCGATAGCCGCCGCAAAAGCACGACACACTTTGTCCACGACAGGCTTTCGCCCTAATAGACGGCAGCCAAATAAGCTACGAGCACACCATCGGACTTTAAGGGATAGGAAGCGTGCAGAGTGGGTCAGAGAAATAACTCACGTTACGGACATTCTAGTGGAAATTAAGAAGAAGAAATGGACATGGGCAGGACATGTAGTGCGAAGAGAGGATAACCGATGGTCGCTGAGGGTAACAAACTGGATTCCAAGGGAAGGAAAGCGTCTCAGGGGGCGGCAGAAAGGTGGGCGGATGAGATTAAGAAGTTCGCAGGGATCAAGTGGATGCAGCTAGCGCAGAACCGGGTTATGTGGAGAAATATGGGAGAGGCCTTCACCCTGCAGTGGGTATAATCAGGCTGATGAGGATGATGACACCATCGGATACAAAAGGCGACTGCCAGCTCCTGCCGGACCCATGTGCAGTGGCTTCCCGGATTCCCGTCTAATTCAAGGAAGGCATGCTAGGGCAAGAGCAGTTTCTCGCGCCCCGTCCTAATTTCCACGGCGTAGGAGCAGAACCCCGTCGCGACACCGGCCTCATCCTTGTGACGTTGCTGTGACATCAGCTCTCGGCGCAGAGCAATTACGTTCTTCTAGGTGGTGTTGCCATGCCCATCAAAGTATAGTTAAGAAGGAGGAGGAGGAATAGGAGAAAGGGGGTGTGTCGACCGAGATAAAGGGAAAAGGAGAGCAGCTGTGCCCATGACAGTATAGTTCGGTGTTCGAAGCTCGGCATTTGTAAATCAGGGCCCGTATTCCAAGTGTGCGTCGTTATCGATAACTTCGATAACGACGCAAATTCGGAATACAGCCCAGCGTTCGTAAAGAACTGGTGTCCGCAGAACGGCGCTCGCATACGGACGTATGAAGCATTGATGAAAGAAGGGGAAGGACGCTGTCCTGTTCCACTCTTAAGAACGTAGCTGAAGCGTTCTTCCGGGTTGTGTCGAGCAAGAGAGAGAGATAAAGGAGAGCAACCGTGCCCATGGCAGAGTAGTTGGGCGTTCCTAGCTCGTAGTTCTTAGACCAGCGTTAAGCACCGGTCTTCACTCATCACCGCTCGCACATCGACGCTGGTAGCATGGATGAAAGAAAGCAAGAATGCTGGCCGCGTTCCACTCTTAAAGACGTAGCTTAAGCGTTCTACCGGGGTGTGTAGAGCAAGAGACAGAAACAAAGGGGCAACCGTGCCCATGACATAGTTCGACGTTCCTAGCTCGTATTTCGTAGAACGCCGTTCGTAAAGCTCCGGTGTTCGCTGACCGGCGCTCGCACACCGGCGTTTGTAGCATGGCTGAAAGAAGGGGAACGCTGCCGCATTCCACTCTTAAGACGTATGTTAACTGATTGATTTATAGGAAGGGAAAGGCGCGGTAACTCTCTCACTTGTCTTCTGTGGACACCTCAACCGCGCCGTAAATGGGAATGGGAATGAATGAAAGGTGGGAATGAAATTGGAAAGAGAGAAAGAGGAGCCGTAGTTGAGGGCTACGAAGTAATTTCGACCACCTGGGGGTCTTTAATTAATGTGCGCTGACATCGCACAGCACACGGACGCCTGTTTGTTTCGCCTCATCGAAACGCAGCCGCAGAGGTCGGGTTCTACCGGGATGTGTCGTGTGAGAGAGAGACAAAGGGAGAGCAACCATGCCCATGACAGAGTAGTTCGGCGTTCCAAGCTCGTTGTTCATAGACCGGCGTTCGTAGCCACCGGTGTTCGCTGACCGGCGCTCGCACACCAGCGTTTGTAGAATGGATGAAAGAAGGGGAAGAACGCTGTCAGGTTCCACTCTTAAAGACGTAGCTTAAGCGTTCTACCAAGGTGTGTCGAGCGTTGAGAGAGACAAACGGAGAGCAGCCGTGCCCATGACAGAGTAGTTCGGCGTTCCTAGCTCGTAGTTCTTAGACCGGCGTTCGTAAGCCACCGGTGCTCGCTGGCCGACGCTCGCCCTCCGGCGTTTGTAGCATTGATGAAAGAAGAGGAAGAACGCTGTCGCGCTCCTCTCTTAAAGACGTAGCTTAAGCGTTCTACCGGGGTGTTTCGATCGAGTTCTGCTGACGTTGCCATCGATGACGTACCAACCGGCTCAAGTTTCACCAGTTTCGTGAAAGCGTTTTTCTCATGTAAATTTGAATAACACTTCGTCGTCATTTACTTACGCTATATTGTTCTTTTTGTTTTTAAAATTATTTCGTCTACCCTTTGTATTATTTCTCTTGTTTCTGTTTTCTTTTCTTGTTGTTTTAATGTTTTCCTGTTCTTGTTCGCATTGTATATTGAGTTTGCTCCCCCCTTATGTAATGCCCTCGGGCCTTTAAGGGAAAAATAAATGAAATGAAATGAGAGAAGAGAGAAAGGGAGAGCAACCGTGCCCATGACAGAGTAGTTCGGTGTTCCTAGCATCGTATACAGTTGGAAGACCGGCGTTCGTAAACCACCAGTGTTCGCCGACCGGCGCTCACACCGGCGTTTGTAGCATGAATGAAAGGTGAAGAACGCTTACGTGTTTCACTCGTAAAGACGTAGCTTAAGCGTTCTACAGAGGTGTGTTGAGCGATAGAGACAAACAGAGAGCAACTTTGTCCATGAGAGAGTAGTTCGGCGCTCCTAGCTCGTAGTCCTTAGACCGGCGTTCGTAAACCACCGGTGCTCGCTAACCGGCGCTAGCACACCGGCGTTTGTAGCATGGATGAAAGAAGGGAAAGAACGCTGTCGCGTTCGACTCTTAAGACGTAGTTTAAGTGTTCTACCGTGGTGTGTCGTGCGAGATAGAGAGACAAAGGGGAGCAACCGTGCCCATGACAGAGTAGTTCGGCGTCCCTAGGTCGTAGTTCTTAGACCGGCGTTCGTAAGCCACCTGTGTTCGCTGCCCGGCGCTTCCACACCGGCGTTTGTAGCATTTATGAAAGAAGGGGAAGAACTCTGTCGCGCTCCACTCTTAAAGACGCAGCTAAAACGCTCTACCGGGGTGTGTCGAGTGATAGAGACAAAGCGAGAGCAACCTTGCCCATGGCAGAGTACTTCGGCGCTCCTAGCTCGTAGTTCTTTAACCGGCGTTCGTAAGCCACCAGTGTTCGCTCACTGGCTCTCGCACAAAGGCGTTTGTGGCAAGGATGAAAGAAGGGGAAGAGTGCTGCCGCATTCCACTCTTAAGACGTAGCTTATTGATTTAGAGGAAGGGAAATGCGCGGTAACTGTCTCACTTACTCTCAGTGGACACCTGAACCGCGCCGTAAGGGGAGGTAGGAAGGTGGGAGGGAAAGTGGAAAGAGAGAAAGAGTAGCCGTAGTGGAGGGCTGCGGAGTAATGAAGCGAAAGGCGCGGTAACTATGTCACTTGTTTTCTGCGGACACCGCAACCGCGCCGTAAGGGAAGGGAGGAAGGTTGGAGTGAAAAGAGAGAAAGAGGAGCCGTAGTGGAGGGGTACGCAGTAATTTCGACCACCTGGGTATCTTTAACGTGCGCTGACATCGCACAGCACACGGACGCCTCTTCGTTTCGCCTGGTTCGAACCCGAGTACTCCGGCCCAGTAGTCGGGCGTCTGCACCACACCGGCGGGGCCACCCGGGGATCTTTAACGTGCGCTGATTTCTCACAGCTCACGGATGCCTCTTTCTTTCGCCCCCATCGAAACGCAGCCGCCGTGGTCGGGTTCGAATCCGGGTACCCCGGCACAGTAGTCGGGCGTCTTGCAACTGCACTACCCCGGCGGAGCTAAGACGTAGCTTAAGCGTTCTACCGGGGTTTGTCATGCGAGAGAGAAAGACAAAGGGAGAGCAACCCTGCACATTACAGAGTAGCTCGCCGTTCCTAGCTCGCAGTTCTGAGACTGCACCACCGGGTTGGTGCAGTGGTAAGATGCCCGACTACTGTGCCGCAGTACCCGGGTTCGGCTGCGTTTCGATGGAGGCGAAACGAAGAGGCGTCCGTGTGCTGTGCGATGTCAGCTCACGTTAAAGATCCCCAGGTGGTCAAAATTACTACGCAGCGCTCCACTACGGCTCCTCTTTCTCTCAACTTTCACTCCCACCTTCCTCCCTTCCCTTACGCGCAGTTGAGGTGTCCACAGAAAGCAAGTGAGACAGTTACCGCGCCGTTCCCTTCCTATAAATCAATCAATGAGTTCTTAGACCGGCGTTCGTAAACCACCGGTGTTCGCCGACTGGCGCTCGCACACTGGCGTGTGTAGCATGGATGAAAGAAGGGGAAGAACGCTGTCGCGTTCTACTCTTAAAGACGTAGCTTAAGCTTTCTACCGGGGTGTATCGAGCGAGAGAGAGAGAGACAAAGCGAGAGAAACCATGCCCATGATAGTGTAGTTCGGCGTTCCTAGCTCGTAGTACGTAGCCCGACGCTCGCACGACGGCGTTTGTCGCACAACTGGCGCGCTGCGTTCTACTGCGCATGCACGAGGATATTGCGCCGTGCGTGTAAATGCATAGAAACCCACAGTCGATGTGCCGTGTTCTTAAAGTCGGGACAGGCCAAGCTAATCCAAGATCACGCTACGTATATACTTGCAGAGCGGAGCTAAGCCACTACCAATTTCGTTAACGGTTGCTTATATTTGCACTGGTTGATTCTCTTCCTCTAATACTGCTGGATTATATATGCTACAGTCAAAAAGAGAAATATGTACCATGCGTAAAAATGTTGTTTATAAGTACATTCCTCTAAAACAGTACCCATGCTGCATTCGTATATTTCCTTCTATACAAGTATGCGTGCAAAACTCCTGCATTAAAAACTTTCTGACGTACAATGCTGCCGACAGATGGGATTCAATAGGTTCATCGCACTTTTGTATGGTGTACATGTATGAAAGCGCTCGTAAATTCTGCGTATAGTGATAACTCATTGCTAGGCGTAAGGTGAGGTGCCTTTCCCCCCCCCCCTCTCCCTCTTGAGCATTGTTTTCCTTCTTTGCGAGGAAAAGTCTAAAAATTGATATTTTCTCCACCACCTTGTGCTGCACACCAGCACCCCCCTAGTTTCGCGTTCAGCTCGAACCCTGCCCACTCGCACACACAAGTAAACCTTCAGTTGAAACATCAGTCGAATAAGAAAAATGCAGCCTCTAATCTCTGGTTTGAGCATTTCATAGCATTCGTAACTTCGAAAAATTTATTCTGCGACTTTTATACGAAAATACCCCTAAGTTATGCAGGGACACCTTGTTGTCAAATTCCCTTCGCTTGCTTTGACAGAAACTCACTTGCTGTCATCATTGTACTCTGCACTGTCCAGTGCTGCTCTCCACAACTCTGACGATGTTATCGGCGGCTTGCTGCTCACAGTATTAGGGCCGAGCCTGTGTCAAATGGGGGGACTACTGCTTACCTTCAGACAAAGAGCTGCGGGCAGAGCTTTTTGACTACAAGCCTAGACCACAGATAACACAGGTAAAGAGTGTGGGACTGTGCCATCGCTGCTTAACGCTACCGCCAACCACCGCACATATCTATGCGTGCTCGCCCACAGCACGCATAGATTGTTTGCATAGGCACATTGCCCGTTGGTGTCCGAGTCAAGTGGTTCGACTCTGCACTGTGCTGGAAGTGCAGTTTGAGGCTAAAGTAGTGCGATATTAATTTCACTTTCGTTATAATGTGAATCCTTCCTTTCTTCTCACTGGTGATTGGCATTCTAAGCAAAAAACATTGTTTCTTTCGACTTGGTAAATATAGGTACTCCGAATGGTAATTTGTAATCTCTACATAATTTGGCTCGCTGTGGGAAGGACGCTGAAGTTCTTCCAGCTGTTCCAGTTCAGAGTATAATATTTGCGCATTTCCGTTGTTGGAGACTGGTGTACAAGAGGCGCTGTGTGGCATAAAAATGCAGCTGCTAGTAAAATATGGAAAATCAACTCGCCTAAGCATCCGCATTAGCAAATACTGGGAATCCGTATTAAGCGCTGGGCCTATTTTCTCATCAAGTAAACCTTCAGTTGAAACATCAGTCGAATAAAAGAACTGCAGCCTCTCGTTTGAAGCATTCGTAACCTCAAAAAATGTATTCTGCGACGTTTACAGAAAATACCGTTAAGTGATTCTGATGGTTACTTATAGCACGTTATGCATTGCAGTTAATAAGATCTAATTTTTCCCTTGTCTCTCTTTGGATATGGCTATATTCTCGCTACAAGTCAGACACGCCTTACCTGCCGGATCGGTGGTGAAGGTAAGGTTTGAAAACTTCAGGGAGCGTCCCGCGTCGTTCTCAGCGAACACCTTCGCATGGTACCTTGTGTAGGGCACAAGGTCAGTGTACGTCAGCGACATCTCTCTCACCGTCTTGTTTCGAAATTCTGTCTCCCAGGAGTCGTCGCTGTCCAGTTCCACGTAGTAGCCAAGGACTTTTCCGTTTATCACTTCGCAAGGCACCGCTGACCATGCCAGCATGTACGAGGCGTCACGTATGCGGATGAGAGTGAACTTCGTAGGTGCACCGTCAGGAACTGCAAGGCACGTGTAAATTCATTGTGTTAATTACCAGTTGCCTTTTGCAACCGCGTAATCCAAACAAGAAAAATAGCGAGCACGGAGAAGCGAACATTAATTACGTATGCGCCCTCTGCGAAAAATAATAACGCAAAGGAGCTACCTTCTCAGGCTTACAGTGGACATTTCATAACTGCTCTGATGTGCAAAATATCTTGAATGTGGAGGAGAATCGTTCTGTTATCTTACACAGGTTGAGAGCTCGAATCGCGTTTTATAGGCATTCTAATTGAGGCTGACCTAGGAGGACACTGCCTCAGTGTTTGACTTGAAAGCAGTAGTTACGGGTACTTCAAGCAGCGCCAGCTCATTCATGGATTTATCACTACTATTGCGGCTTACACACACCGTCACTATATCCGGTATATCTTTCCGTTATATTACTCATTATATTTCATAAAAGTGTTCCCCATAACTTCCAAGGACGTTAATGCAGGTCAGTTGGTATATTTCTTAAAGCATGTTTTAAGCGCGGAACAACGGGACACAAGGAACAGAGTGGACAGGAAGAGACACTAATAGTACAGGCTCTGGAATTCAGAGTGCAGAATTTCGCAAACCCTGCGCCCGTAAAACCACAGCTGTGGTCTTGTGGTAGACATCCGCCTTGCATTCGGGAGGTACAAGGTTCGATCCCTGGTGCCGCCGGCTATCCACCGGTTTTCAATGGCTACAAGCTTTCCCAAGGCCTGGTGCTCAATACTTTGGGGTGATGCCTATTGCAAAAAACAGTGCCACTGGGTCCCAGCGCCAAAGGGCCATACCTGATTATGGGCCCAGTATGACGTTGGAGACTGGGCGCACTAAGACGCGGCATACTGGTACGCTCCGCACAGGCGGTACTGATCGCCCGTAGAAAAAAAAAGGCCTAGGAGAAAAATCAAAAGCTAAAAATTAACAAAACGCCTCAAATATATTTTAAAAAGTAAACAAAGAGAAATCAAACCGCTTTACCTGGCGCGCTTCGAACTAGGTACCTCTTAATCTGTAGCCATCTACGGTAACCACTGGGCCACGCCTGGTTTTTTTTTTTTTTATTGCATGAATTGGTACAAATACATCAGTAAAAGATCGTGGTTGCTGAACCCCTTGGCTGACAACCATGTCTAATGGACTTTCATTACCACAAGTTCGCCCATCAGACTCAAGACCTCCTCCGCAGCGTCTTGCTGCTTCAAAATTTCTTTGTTCAACAAAATAATCACATACTGCATCGGCATCACAGTTTCTATAAGCCATCTTACTCCTCCAAATACTTTAAAGGCCCAATAGCATGATGAGGTCCTACTGAAAATCATCATCACCGAATTCCACGTGGCGTCAATGGTAGGTCTTTTTTAAGTGTCCTTTGTAACACATCCCAGTAAAACACCGCATCCCAACAATCCAGGAACATGTGCTCAACTGTTTCAGGTTTCCTACATAGTAGACAGTTTGAGCCCCAAGGTACAAAAAGGCCCTTTTCTTCCATTCATGTTTTGACTGGGAGGGTTCCTGTATGCAATTTAAAAAAGAATGTGTTTACGCCCGGTGCAATAGTCATGTTTTTAACTCGCCTGAGCACGTCTTTCCCTGGGCCTTCACAGTATAAGGTTCTGTACAATGGAGCTGGGAACAATTGTGAAATAAGATCCTTGTACAGCCGCTTAGGTGGTACCGTCGCTAAATATTCTACAGAGTACCGCACGCGCAAAAACCTGAACAACCGCACCACTTCTCGCAGGAATCGTGACACAGTGTATCCCCGAGCAGAGCATGAAGAGACTATAAACTCTGGAATTGCACTGGATAGCATGACTTGCATAAATGTTGTCAGGAATGCACCTTTTTGGTCACGAAGGAAACAAAACCTTAAAACCATCTGCCGCACATATAGATGCATTAGAGACAACCCTCCGTCTTTAACTCGCCGAAAGAGATTATCTCTGCTAATTCGTTCCTAGTTGGACGACCAAATAAAGACCGCAAATACACGATGGAACCTTTGTATATTGATTCGAGCACAATACAATACTTGAAGTAAATACATTATTGTTGCCACCAAAAAGGTATTGCATACAGTTGCATACGAGCCACGCCTAGAACTGGAAGCTTGTGAAGCATTTTTGCATTTTATGTCATGACCGCATAAGGTTCGGACCTTGTTTCGCAGTTTAGAGGCCCTTGCTGCCGCTCTAACAATTACAAATTCTTGATCATTGAAGCTTGCGGGCTGCTCTCACGACTTGCAACTTATGTACTGGACGCGTATGCTCACTATTTTGTGCACTGGAATCGTTTTAGCATGTTAAGTTTTACATCGGTGGCAAACTTACCAACTCCGGCTCTTCGGTGGTGCTCTGCTACCGTGGGCACAATTTTCGCTGAACACGGAGCTTTAGTAAGGAAAAAAGTGCGACCAAGCTTCAATACCGGCAAGTGGAGCAGCGACGACACTATTTTGCGTGTAACTAAATCTCATTTGTATGTAAACAATTCGGGAAGAATTGCGATGACCGAGGGCTCGACTGCTTTATACGCAGAGCAAGAAGGAGCACAAGAGCTTGAGAAACACGCAAAATATTGTTACCGACGAAGGAGGTAGAAGAGGGCAGTGGCGCGGGTAGAAGCGCGAGCGCTAGGCCTGCACACAGATTCAATAAACGTCATTTCACGATCATCGCGCATCTTCTCTTTGTCCTGTGTTCTCCTATTGTCATTGCTTGCCGCCACTTAACATTTTGTTGGAGGTGCGGCGTACGTCATCCCCAACCTCGCCTTGGAGACTGGACGCCATCTGTAAGCCGGGACCATCAACCGAGGGCTCACGAACGTCGCCGAGCAGCTTCGTCCCAGTCCTTCAAGCCCAGACATGACCAACTACAACCGCCCAGCCCCCAGCCCGGACCTGAAGACAAGGAGAACAGACAGACCAATGAGAACCGAGACGAAGGACCCGAAATACCAGAATGACCCGAAGGAACCGATGGACACAAACACGCAACCCCCGCCCAAGCCGCCCAACGTGACCTCGAGCCATCGGTCCCATGAACTCTGGTGACGTATTGTTGACAGCTCCAGGGAAAGCGTATCACCCACGCATCAGATATCGCGCCGGCAAGCCGTTCTATTCTTACTTCTTCCTCTTCTTCAAGCATCCAGACACGCCCATCATCATGCCATGGAAACATCGGTAAACTTCCTCGTCTACGATCGGGACGATCGCTCGGTGGCCCCCCGGGTCATGTTACGGACGAAGGAGGAAGAAGAGGGCAGGATCGCGTGCGCTAGGCCCGCACACAGGTTCATTAAACGTCATCTCACGACCATCGAGCATCTTCTCTCTGTCCTCTGTTCTCCTGTTGTCATTGCTTGCCGCCACTTAACAATATTATGCATTACAAGCGCTGTATGTTGTTTTTTCGTCTCTCATGGACCCATCGCTCGGTCCTTGTTTTATTTTTTCTTTCGGCTGTTTATACTGGGCCGCGGTGCAGGCTACGCTCGCTAATGCGAATGCCCTGTTTGGAGCCTGCGATTGAGCCCGCATAGAACATTTTGGAAGCCATTTTAGAGTGCCCTGAAGATCAGCTGTGAAGTTTGATATGCGTCGTTGCCCACATTATTCAATTCCAGTTTTAGTTGTACGAAATAGTCTGTCATGAGATATCAGAGGTGCGGCGATCGTGGCCTCTCTCGAAACGCTCGAAACGACCCATCGAAACATAGAAACTCTAGAAAAAAGATACTGCCTTTGTTTTCTTACAGGTACGCAACGCCTTCGCAGCAAAAAGCGCTTGCTTGCACCATATTTTTTATATGCGCCCCGATGGTTGATTACGAGTACGCTGTTGTCATGTTGGCCCCTGAGGGATGCTAACCGGTCGACGCTGCGAGCCGCACCTGCTTACTGGGACCAGTGCGGCCCCAGGGCACATACAGCGCTTCTCCCAGTATATCACGAATGTCAGCGACATACCCAGCGTCAAAAAGCTAGTCCGAGCATTTTTATCGCATCGTACCAGTGCAGCCAGAGTATTCCAATTACTGCTCCAGTGAATATCGCAGACCTCCAGCGTTCCCAGCCAATGCCCAGCAGACCCAGTGCAAAATCAGCACTAAAATCTTACAGTTTTCGCACTGGGAGACGCTGGGTTTTGCAATAGGGAATGCTTGGGAAAGGGGTCCTAAATAGTAGCGCCGATGGGACAGTGATTTGTTCCGCCATCGGACAACACGTACACCTCACGTGGCAAAAAGCCCATTATGTGTGGCCCCCTTTTTTTGGGGCTTCCTTTCTCTCTTGTCATAGCGACCTTTTCAGGTCGAAGTGTTCGAAATTTTTCATCTCCGATAGGGCGCAGCATGGGTAGCGGAGCCTCTTCCAACCGCACACCCTTGTGAAGGCAGAGCGCCGGGCCGGTCGACGCTTATACTCATTGTATACGCAAGAATGTCCTCCCTGCCGGGCACAGAGTGTACAAACGTCTGCGCTCTGAATTCCAAAGGCAGTAGAGGCAGCGTCTTGTCCTGTCCTCTCTGTTCCTTGTGTCCCGTTGTTCTGCGCTTAAAACATGCTTCAAGAAATGCACCAACTAGCCTTGCAAGTTATGCCTCTAGTTCCGCAGGTGTTCCTTTCTCTTTGAAACCATTTCAGCGTGTTCCCGTCATTGCACACAGAAATGTGGCGCAACAAACACAATTACAGAAGAAACACAACACAGGCGCACACAACCAACTGTAGTACGGATCTGAACACACACTTCCTATTTACCTCTCAGCTACAACATCCTCTTCTACACCCAAGTACATCTTGTGGGGCCCTGCACCACGTATTCGTAAGGCCCGTGCGCGCCGCGCATTCGAAGGCCGCGCTACTATCCCAATGCCCCCTGCGCGGTGCCTGTTTCCCTCTCCCCGCTCGTTCGGGGATGACCGGTCCCGCGCGAGGGGGCTATAAAGGAAGCCTCGCGCCGCCGTCGCTCTTCTTGGTCCCTGCCTCCTCGTTCCTGCTTCGCGCCTGGAGCTTCTGCACGGAAGACGACCCGCAGGCCGCAGCCCCCCGGACGACGACCTAGCACCGACTTCGACGATCCCTGTGAGATTAAAGATGTTTGTCATACGGCCCACTGTGTGTTTGTCGTGCGCATCCCTCGGGCGGAGGAATTGCCCACAATCTTCACACACAACTTCTTTGACAAGAAGATAGCACTTTCACCCCGTTGAACTCAAACATCGTCCAGTCATGACAGTCACAAATTCTACACACAAGTACATCTCCACGGCGCGGTACAGGTGTCCACAGAAACAAGTGTGACAGATATTGCGCCTTTCCCTTCCTGTGAACCAATTATTATTATTAGTACATCTCCACACACATCTTCTATGCCAAGCAGCTAGTAACACTATCGTCCCAGTACAACACAACCATCGTCCAAGCAGAACAAGCACAAAGGCCGCCACATAGAGAGAAACTAGCAAAACATCACCACACATGTGCGGTCAGACATGTCCATCCAAAGGACGTCACTTGTGCAGTAGGACAGATCCATCCAAAGCATCGATAATACCGGTATCGATGCGATGTGTAACGAGGGACGTTTGACCAAAATCAAAATTATCACTGTACGATGTCAGAAGGCGCAAGTCAGGAGCAACCATGCCGGATATGCGGACCTCCTGAGGTGGGAACGGTGCAGGTCGGGTCGGCACCCCAGAAATAGAGTGACGTAAAATAGCAGCCACGTTAGACTCTGACAATGGGGTCAGTTCGGCGAGAGAAGTGCCCTCAGGAATAACTTGATCAAAAGAACTGAAGTTCAGGACTGGAATACAAGTGCTGTTAATCGCTACATGCACTATATTGGGAGGGAGAGCGATGCTACGCTGAAGAATCACGTCGGTTATGGGGCAAACAATGTAGTCGCCATCCGAAACGGAGAGAAAAGGTGACATGAGCAAATACACTGCGGCTTCCGGTGTAGGCGACTAAAAGCGGAGCGGAGACGGAGCGTTGAAGTTTCAGGAGTTTTGTTGACTGCGCAGAGTGGCAAGTCTAGATGAATCAGTCCAGAAGAACAGTCGATGAGAGCGGAGTGTTGTGATAAAAAGTCTAGTTCTAATATAACGTCTTGAGGGCTCCTGGGGAGGCCTGTAAATAGCACAGGTATGTGGCGGTTGGCAATGGCAACTCTCACAGTACACATACCAATGACAGTAGCTGTATTGCCATCAGCAACACGAACTCTAGACGAAGAAGCGGGTGTGAGGACTTTCTTGAGGCGTTGACGGAGCGAGGAACTGAGAACAGAAATGTGGGCGCCAGTGTCAATAAGAGCAGAAACAGAGACTCCGTCCACAAGAATATCAATGAGGGTACGTTACGTGTGGGTGCGGGGGTCAGTTCCGAGTTGACAGTCCGGGTCGGTGATGCAGCGTCACTCCAGGGTGCTGCACCCGCTAAGACCAATAAAGAATGGCTAACACTCGCACTTCTGACAGTGCAGGGGTAAATTAGCCCCTTCCTATTTTCTATGGACTGTTCATGTTCCCTTATTCTATCATTAATACATCTTCCCGTCTGGCCTATATATACTTTTCCGCATCTCAGTGGAGTCTCGTAAATCACTTCCACCACACAGCCGATAAAACTCTTTACATGCCCCCTGAAGCCTTTGTATTTGGGGCACTGGCCTTGCTTTCCTTATGTGCCTACGAAACCCTTGCCACCACTTTACCAGGCTGTTCGATGATTCGTTGCCTTTCTTCCTCTTTCTTGCGCACTGCATAAGTGCTTGCGGCATTTCTCGACCTCGTTCTTTCGTTCGTGCAATAACATGAGCGACAAGAATTTCATTTACCACCTCGGCCCCTTTCGCAACTCTACAGAAGTCGGCGTGTCTGCTAGAATCATTGTCGAGCTGTCTTTCTTCCGCACATTATTTTCAGAAGTTCTACTTGTGAGGTCTTCAAGGTAGGCTTCTGTCGTTGGCTTTCTCTTGCACAGAGTCATTGAATGCAATTCCGTATTTCTCTATTGTTTGCTTCTGAATTCTCTTGGAATCTCGTTCCAAGGGTATGTCATCAGGCAAAGAATCAATCTCGTCTGTACACAGGACAGAAGCGTCTGCCCGCCGTTCAATGCGTGTAACTGGCTTTGCTGTCGGAGAGCTCCATCTTGGTAGGTTCGTGATTGCAATACGTGTGGCCATGGTAGTCGTTCCTCTGTGAATGCTGACATCACCCTGGAACCACTTAAAATCACTCTTATCAACGAATTTCTGCGATGCCTCGTTGTACTGTGCTTCATCCGTAGAAGCCTTTGAGGTTGACTCGAATAAATGGAAATCGGGCATCGGCGTGAGAATGGTGGCCGTTAAAATTTGCCAAGTGGAAAGGTGGTTCGGTGAAAATGTCCGGTAAAGCTGCGTGCGTAGCTGCTGCAGGGAGCTCATCTGCTGGCTTTGTGAAATGGCGGCTGTCGGCAACGGAAGTAGGCGCCTGAAATACTTCGATGTGCCGGCTGAGGAGCATCAGCTTTCGTCTGACAATCTCATCGTACTCCTGCGCATCTGTGACCTCTTCTGCACAAACACAATGTTGGGACATGTCATTGAATATAAATGAAACTGTTCACTTCACCTTTACAAGAAAGCGCGCTTACCATCCGTATAAGTATAGAATTTGGGATATTGCCTTAGGCACAAGCAAGGAATTTGAATATCTGGGAGTCTTTTTGACATCCGATTTACGGTGGAACAGGCGTGTTAACAGGGGCAAATAAGGCAGCGTCAGTTTTGGGTTTCTTGAGGAGGAATTTCAGTCATCTTCCAAGTAACTTAAAAACCCACCTCTACTTGAGTCATGTTAGAGCATTGCTTGAGTATGTGCGTGTTTGTTGCGACCCTCACACAGCTGACCTTATAGGCAAAATAGAAAAAATCTAGAAGAGGGCGGTTCGATTTGTTCTTGGAAATTACAGACGGAAACTTAGCATGACAGAAAGCAAACATGAACTTATATGGCAAGAGCTAAAGGACCGTAGAAGAAACGCTAGATTAAAAGTTTTTCATAAAATTTACTACCCTAAAACGGGCATCAACGGCGAAAAGTTTATCGAGGCACCAAATTATATACCGAAGCGACAGGACCACGATTTGAAAGTTAGAGAAGTTTTTTGTAGGGGTAACGTCTTGCGTTGCTTTTTTTTTTTTGTTAAAAATGTCCAAGAATGAAACAGTTTGCCATCAAGAATTGTGTATACGCCGATAAACGATGCTTTTTACCACGCACTAAATGATATTTAAAGTCATAGTTGTAGCCCCCCTGCTGTAATGCCCTATGGGTCATGCAGGTATCCAATGAATACAAAATAAAGAATGAAAATGTCAACGTTAAAAGCATACATTTTCTCACTCAGAAAGCGCAGACCATCCTGGCAGCTTTTTACTTTGGCGTGAATAAACTTTAGGTCAAGAATGGTCAATCCGGTAGATTTTAGTAGATGTTACTTGTCTCATGGCAGAGCCAGTACTAAAAATCTCGTTGAATCGCGCGCTTCCTCATGATGCGGTCCATGGCGTATCGTTGAAGTCCTCTTGTCTCTGTCCGGTGGGGTTTGATGGCGGAGCTCCTGGTATCTTCCTGAGGGTCGTTGTCGTTCCTCTTGCAAACACCAGGAAGGATCGTTGGAGGAGGTCACATTACTCTCCAGGGTTTCGGCACCAAAGGAGGGCAGGCACCAGGACGCCTCTAACCCTGCATTTAATCCCCGGCTGTCCTCTCGATTCTCAATCTGCCAACATGGCACCCAGTCTCTCGCTAGCGCCCCCGCTTAGTCACCAAACCTCGTCTTTCTTCTCTTAGTTCTTATTGCCGATTCCTATGTGAATCTGCAACAGATGGGTTGTTCGCGAAAGGCCCACCGCCGTAAGGTGCCGAATTCTCATCGAATTCATGCTGGGCTAAAACACAACAATTTGGTGAAGAAACAGCGCAAGGAATAGGAAGCACGAACACATCGTGTCACTGTGTCCGGTCTCTTGCGCTTTTCCTTCACTATGCAAAACCAACTTGCCCGCCAACTCGCTCTTATTCCACAAGTGGTGAATATCTGCCTCAATATTTTATGCGCTGCAGACAGGAACTCTTGAACGTTGCTATAAATATCCGTATTAAGGCCATGTTCGTGTTACAGCAGGTGTGAGGGCAACCCCGACCAGGATCCTCCGTACCGCAACCTCGTTAGCGCGGGTGAGGCCGCTGGGGAGGGCAACCGCATACGGCGAAAAAAGCCCACGTGTGCGGCGCCGGAGGTGCTCCTTTCTGGTAAGAAGCAGCGTGCCATAATCCATACTGAGGAAGCATGTCACTGACGAGGGTAAAGACGCCTGGTGGGTTGCATAATCTGCAGGGCTTTGCCAACTGAGCAGGTCACGTGGGACCCACTCAATTCGAACGGTTTGCGAGATGCGAGCCTCTAGACAATGTATATTCTGGCAGATGTCTGGGCTGCGACTGACGCGTCGGGGCAGGCGTGTTGCCTGAAGGGAGTCGGTGCGAAGGACAATTTTGGATGTAGGTAGGAAGGTTATGATGAATAGAGAGGGAAGCGCGTCTTGCACTACAATCAGCTCAGAACAGAAAGAAGGAGGTACCGCAAATTGACATCTGGATGCCCTATTAAGCGACGGCCTACAAGGAAAATGATTTGCAGTTGTCGTTTCACATCCGTCAACGCTGGTATCTGCATATATAATTATCGAGCCTTGGGGCAGCTTTGTATAGTTAGTTGAGGATTCGGCGGAAACCCGTCCGGCGAGGGAAATCCAGCATATTGAAGAAAACAGCACTCGTCCAAGTCACAGAGGAAAAAGAAAAAAAAAAAGAAAAAAACATAATGTTACGTTTTATTTTTATTTTATTTTTTCCTCTGTGACTTCGGCAAGTGCAGCTTTGTATAATGTTCTGCGATCCTTTCATGAAGGGATGATGCCGCTTAAGATGTGGTTGGTCGATGAAGTTCGGTAAAATTGTTCCACTCGCTGAACAAAAATCTATGGAGGAAGAACTGGCGATGGCGGCGATAATAAGATGCGCGATGTAGCATAGGCCCAGAGTGCTCTCGGTGAGTGCAAAAGGGTCGCCTTAAGACTACGAGCATCACGGCGTTGCTGTCCCAGTTCATCTAGTGTGTTGAGCTGAGCATTCCCGTGAAGTGCTACGACCGGTGTGATATGGGGAGACAAGTGGTCGTTTCATAGCCTCTCTGTTTACTGCTTCCAGACGATCCTATTGAGCTCTTGTCAAGTGCTGAAACTGCGCTGATAAATGATAAATGAGGCATGGCTGCTGAACCACTCTCACCAAATGTGCGACGTGGGAGCGAGCGCCACCGGATTTAGGAACAATGCGACTTATTATCCCAAGGTCTGTATTGCCTGCTTTTAACCTCAGAAAGCCAGGTGGTTCCCGCACACGACTGATGGATCGACAATCCCGGAATTTTCGATGTCGGACTTTCATGAAGAGGTAATTTAGATAGTTGGAGACGGAACGCCGTCGCAGGCAGTTTACGGTGACCCCAGCGGTTGGCGACTGACGTGACCATAGTTTTGCTCGTGGAAAGCTCTAGACCGACAAATTTTGTCTTACTCCCTAGGTACTTCACCACTGCGCGGTACTAACAGCTACAAATACTTGGGTGTTACCTTAACGTCTAGTCTGTCCTGGAAATTGCCTAATAATACAATCTGCTCCTCTGCCTTCCTCAAACTCTGTTTCCTGAGACACAAACTCAAAAACGTCTCTACTTCTGTAAAATTACTCTCTTACTTCTCATTTATTGGACCTAAGCTAGTGTATGCATGTATAGCATGGGAGCCTCACGCTAAGTCAAATATCAACCGCCTTGAAAAAATACAAAGAAATGCAGTTCACTTTATACCTAATACCTTCGTTAGGTTTGACTCACCCTCTCAAGCAATCATAGATAATTCTAAATCCACACTTGAATCCCGCAGAAAACAGCTGAGGCTTGAATTCCTTTCTCTTCTGATAAATAACGAACTTGCAATAAACCCTTATATACATCTCCTGCATTAACAAGACATCATCATCCTGACTCACTGACACCTCAATATGCCCGAACTTACACGTTTAAGTTTTCCTTTTTCCCTAGGACAATATGACACCGGAACAATATCTCACAGATGGCTATGCAGTGCGACTAATATAATGTAAATTTGTATCACTTTTTGTTGTTGTTGTTTGCTCTTGTTCATATACATCTATGCCCCCTGCTTGGACCCAAAGGTCTGCAGTATGTAATAAATAAAATAATTAAATAAATATATTTAAAATAATTGTCAGTAATATCCAAGGCTGACTGTAAGACCGCCGCTTGAGTCAATGGTGTGTACTCCACGCAGTAATATTGTTACGGGCGTGGAAGAAGAAGCGAGCACTGGCGCGGGCAGGCGCGCTCGTGCTAGGTCTACCATCATTCATTAAACGCCATCTATCATCGTCATCAGTCATGTCCTGTTTCCTTTCTTCATCGGCTTGCCGCCCCGTAACATTTTGGTGGAGATGCGGGGTTCGTCATCACCACTCATCATCCTGGCCCGGAGTATGGGCGTCCTGTGTCTTCTTGCGTCGTCGGCAGCGGATTCCTGGGACGACGCATCGCCTGGCGGTTTTCCAGCCAGCCAGACCCGACACGACATCGCCGTTCCCCCCTGCCCAGTCCCCCGCCCTGAGACAAATAGCTCGACGTTCCGACCCTCAGCGATCCGAGACGCCACGAACAAGCAAGGACGCATCACAAGACACAGCGCATGAAAGACTTGACCAAAGGATCCAAACTCCCCGATACTCCGGCCATACGAACCCACCGACCCGATACAACACTACACGAGAAAAGACATCTGTGTCGCTTGATGCGTGTCTGGGATCCAGCTGTCAAATCCTGGCGACCGCTGCAGCGAAAGCTTCCTGGGACAGGATTCATCTATCATGGCGGCAAGCTCTCACCTTCTTTCTCTTCTGTCTTCACTAGTCCACACAAAATCATCATCATGTCATATATCTGACCAACTCTGACTTCTTCTTCGTCCAACCGATCGGGACGATCGCTCGGTGGCCCCGAGTAGTGTTACCGGCGTGGAAGAAGAAGCGAGCACTGGCGCGGGCAGGCGCGCTCGCGCTAGGTCGGCCATCATTCCTTAAACGTCATCTACCATCGCCATCAGTCATGTCCTGTTTCCTTTCTTCATCAGCTTGCCGCCCAGTAACAATATCATCAGCATGGAGCAAAAAGTTGACTTCAGGGATTTTATGCAAGCGCCATGCAAGGGGAATTAAGGCAATTTTAAACAGTTGGCGACAGTACCAAGCCCTAGTGTACAGCGCGAACAGGGACAAATCCAATGGAATCGCCATTTAGCGGTATTGGAAATCTGTTTTCAAGGAAGGATTTTACGAAACTCTGTACCCTAAGAGAGAAATCCAGGGTGGGCCAATAGAATTCAATATGGCGACACGGCTAATGTTATCATACGCCTTTTCGACATGCATCGCGAGAATGGAGCGTACATTGCGGCAGCGGGTTGATGACAGAACATGCCAGGCTTAAACACCCAGCCCATATTCAGTGCCTATGGATGGACGGCAACCAAATTGTGCGGGGTGATAGAAACCGGTATGCTCCTGCCACTAGGACCATCGTGCGGTTAATATTTTTTCCGTCAGCTTGCACATTTTCGACGTTAGAGAAATATGCCGAAAGTTGCCGAGGCCAATCGGTCGCTTCTCCTTTTTTTGGAATTGGGATCATAATGGCTGATTTCCAGGTCTTGGGTACAGAGCCTTTAGCCATTCTTTGTTAATGGTGTTCAGAAGTTGGGGGAGTACGGCGTGGCTCAGGTTCCTGTACACTTCATATGGAATGGCATCCGAACCGGGTGCTGTTTTTAGTTTAACCTCATCTATTGCCGGAATTAACTGAGGAATGGAGAAACGACTGGCAATACCGTTGGTGTATTCTGCTGTTGGCAGTTTGTCTATGTGTGCTAGAATTTCTGCCACGTTAGAAATTGTAGTTGAGGGAGGCTACACATCATACATTGGAAAAGCTTCCATGCCGCTTCTTTTGGCAAAATTGTCCGGAGACAAGTCAGCTGCGAAACATGTGGTAATCGCAGTGCCGGAGCGACGGCGACCATGTTCTTTTGCCCGGAAAATTCGCCAGAGAGATGCATTTGATAAATTCGCATTAAACTGCTCGCACCAAGTATGTCACTGCCGTCGTACTAGATCCCGTTCATACATGCGAGCCTTAGATGTGATATGGTTCATTCTTGTACGTGCTTGAGCTGATGTAGAGTCTCGTGCAGCTGCCAGCTCGGCTTGTCAGCGAGTAGCCCACACACTAAGCGGAGCGATGTCAGGAACCAATAAATCGACATCTGTCCATGAGTTCTAACCCTGTCTAACGAGCATTGTATGCGATAAACAAGCAGTGGGGACGACTCTACAGGTAGATTATGTGGAATAGTGTGGATCCCACCGTGCATTTATGGCGTAACCGGCAAGCTCGTGCTGGATGAACACCGATGATGATTGGGTAATGGTCACTCACCATGCAATCAGATTTAGTACGCCACGAGAGAGTACCAGCGCCAGACCACCACCTCAGATCACCAGCATATGTGGCAGTCCGGCTTTGCAAACAGCCCGTGTTGCTGAGTCGGAAGTGTTCAGAAGTGTAAATAATGCTTCCGCGAAGGCGCACACCACAGAGTCTTGAAGTAGGATACCCCCGATCTTGGTGTGCAGCATTGAAATCGCCTTCGACTAGAATTGGGCAATCAGGGTATTTCCTACGCACAGTCAACACCTAGCCCAGATTAATACATGAGGGAGAGCCACCTGCTGGCCTAACGTAAAAAGGCACTATCCACAACAGTGGCCTTTGGAAATTTAACAGCAACTGCTACTACCTCCTGGTACGAGTTGTACAGTTTCCCAGAGCGAGGCACACGTGAGGGAAACGTACCACTGATAAACACGTCCACTATAAATTTCGTGAACAATGTTACTAACGGGCTCGTTGCGCCCGACAACTTACCTGCTTCAGCTGTGTTGAATGTCTTCTCCGAAGCATTCCCTGTCCGGATCGTCACAGCAGCGACAGAAACTCGGTACTGTATGTAGGGACGCAGCCCAGTTAGGTTTGCGCTTAGAAGTGTCGGTGGGACGATGACTTCGGTTTCTTTCGTTTCCAGGGGGCCGCATCCAGAAGCCAGGAACCTCAGAGGGGCGTACACAACAACATAGTGGCGGAGGACACCGTTTTCATGCTCTGGACGACCCCAGGCAAACACCACCGTGCGGGACTCAATCTTCTTGAGTTCGACGTACTGGACTTCACTTGGAGCTGAAAAAAGAGGCAAAATGCATAAACGATTGAAAAACAGTTTTTTACAATTCTCTCGAGTTCCGACTTCCCCATTATCTTTTAGGCGGTGTACATGTCTTCGCGCTGGTAATTAACATGAAATATTACAAAATCTGCAAAGAAAACAAAAGTGTATTCTGGCTACATGATGCAAAACGCGGGTAATTTGGCTTCATTGAGAATTGCACATGAGTCGTATTGTTGCCAAATGCCAGTTGTCCAAGTTTTCAGCGATCACTGATAAATTTGGTGTTTAATGACATCTTAAAACAGCCGCGTGTCTCAGAGTCTGCCGAAAATGGAAATATCAGGATCAGTGTAACCCCTAACCCCGAAGCGTTGATCATGCTGCAGTCTCCCGGTTACCTTCAAGCGTATAGGTGGCGTGTAAACAATTGGCAATTGACGCTTTTCAATCCGAAAATATGTACCCAACTTGGTTGTCGTTATGTAAGGTTGTTATTTTGGTTCAAAAGAATATCATCCAAAAGGCATCGGGAAAACGAGGGCTCCGCTATATTTCTGTACGCAATGTTTGTACCAGCTCCGCTAGGCGCATGGCGCATGTCCGCCAGATTCTGAGAGATGTGTCACAACAGGTTCTGGCGTCTACCACTCTATCTTGTCCCGTCTTCCCTCTTGTTCGTGCTGGTGCGTTAAGTTTTCCAGGAATGTCGTACCAAGTCGACCATCACTCCACGCTATCTACGCTATCCCGATAAGGACGCCGCCATATGTCGTTATGACGAAGCCAAAGAAAACAAAGTAATAAAATTTTAATGACTATGCAAATACGCAAGATATACGAAGACGAGAAGAACGGGGAAAGGTTTTCGCCATTAAGCTCTTAAGCGAAGCTCTGTGTAACACGGCGAGCGGCGAGGACGATCGATGATATCAAGCAGAGAAGGTGGCATTCACCAGCCTTCGTTTTGCCTAGTTCAGCGCCATTCCAGGCTTTTGATTCCTCCTATATCCTGCTCACGGAGAAAAAAAAATACATTCATAAAAAACTGCAGTTGGTGGCGAAACTTATTCTAGCAGGAATAATCAATTAAAGCACTCTAAAATACATAATGGAGCAAGGTAAATTTTTACTACCTTTTTACGCCTTGTAATTTTAGTGTCTTAGTGTAGTAGTTAATCTGTTACATAAATGAATTACGACCGCTCAATAAAGTATAATCGAATTTTTCATCGATTCGGATTCAGCAGCCACGAGACGGTTTTGAGGTTGCAGTGATGCTTAGGTCTCGAGAGATTTGCAAAAATGGCGATATTACCACTGCCTTAATTGACCACAACGTTAAATAAAGTCTGCGTCGAGGAAAAAAATTGCATCGGGTGAAGCGATTGCGTTGAAGGTTTTGCATCTATCACGTTACTTTGACTCCACGTTGATGTCACCGTTTAGCTGTGGAAACCGAAAATGATCCATAAAAAATGAATTAACAAATGCTTAGCTTTCTTAGACGGAAACCAACCACGAAAACACGGCGGCAGTCATCCATTGCTGCATACTTGATGAAACAATAGAACATTCTTGGCAGTGAGCCGCGGTTCCGTATATAATGAAATGTTTTCCTTCTTCACATGAGTTCGACTTCATTGGTTTGGAAGGCAAAGAAAGGCAGAATTTCGTTACGTGGCTGCTCATGAGAAGACAGCACTCAGGCCGAAAGGCTAAATACTTGAGGCTATTCAGATGTCCGACGTTTTATTGCGGATGTTAGTGAAGGGTTGGATTGTGGCATGCACATATTTCAGTTGCGTAATATTTGGGCAAATGGAAAGCTTACTGCCTCAGCATGATGTGTGCAAGCAGACTGCTATTTGTAAACAAATAATTCACTAAATACAATACGCTTCCATGCAGTAGTGTATTTATGCAGAGTGCTGCCATTAAATGTAGTGGAGACTACCGCACGTTCGTTTCCATGCGTGCTCTCCCACTTGAATGCCTTGAGTCTGTGGGCACATAGCTGTGCACAATTTATCTTGTCGATAACTATACACACGAAAAAAGATGTACACGCTGTGTACATCCGTGCAATCAGCTGTGTAAAACTACATGCATTTTCATGACTCTCATTGAAAGGCAGGCCAAGGACGACGGAGACTGAACAATGCTAGGAGAAGTCGGCCAAGTGTAGACCCTGTTCCACACCAAGAGTTGCCTTTAATTGACAATCAAAATTTCTGACAAACTAAATTTCCACAACAGTTACGGGGTCAGTTTTTTGCCGACTTAGCATTCAGTCTCCGTCGCCGTTGTCCTTGTCTCTCGTGTCGACGAGAAAAAAGATTCAAAATCCTTGCCAAGCATACGTCACTATGACGTCATGTTTTTTGCTTGTTTTTTATTAGCACTAGTACTTGGAACACTTGTCACGGTGACGTGGCGATGCAAAGAAACTCGTGCCTCACTCAGTCGCTCCCCACGGGCTGTATTCAAGTTTCGCTATCATGAGATCGGCCTTGATAGCACCTGCAGTCGTTTCTTCCATGGCTCTGGGAAACAGCGCCCATGCTTATTATAAAGCGAATAACAGCCAAGAGCCAGCGGTGATTCGCGTAGTTAGGCGCACCTGCCGAGCGAGCGCGTCACGCTGTCAGGGTCATTCTTGCAGTAGAATCGGCGCCGCTATGCAAGCAAGACTTTCGCTTTAAACAAGCACCCCAAAACCTTCATCTTGACAGCACCCTACTCTACCAGGTGCCAAACTTTTAAAACGTATTAACCTCTGTAATTTCAGCAATTATAAGCCTTACCGTTTGACATGATTATTTATCGAGCTTAATCCCGCCGTGGGGACGCTGTGGCTAGGGCGCTAGAGCGCTGTGCTCAAGAATGCAGGATCGAATCCCGGCTTCGGTGGCCGCTTTTCGATGCAGACGAAAAGCTAGACGCCCGAGTTCTACGTGATGTCAGCACACGTAAAAGACCCCAGGGGGTTTCCAGAGCCCTCCACTACGGCGTTGCACGTAGCCTGAGTCACTTTGGCACGTTAAACAAAAAATCACAAATCATTTATCCGATTTATTACAATATAGCGTTTTCTTCTCTCATTATCATCATCATCATCATCATCAGCAGCAGCAGCAGCAGCCTGACTATACCCACTGCAGGGCGAAGGCCTCTCCCATATTTCTCCACTTAACCCGCTTCTGTGCTAGCTGCATCCACTTGACCCCTGCGAACTTCTTAATCTCACCCGTCCACCTAACTTTCTGCCGCCCCTGCCACGCTTTCCTTCCCTTGGAATCCAGTTTGTTACCCTATGCGACCATCGGTTATCCTCTCTTCGCACTACATGTCCTGCCCATGTCCATTTCTTCTTCTTAATTTCCACTAGAATGTAGGTAACATGAGTTATTTCTCCGACCCACTCTGTACGCTTCCTATCTCTGAATGTTACCCCTACCATTTTTCGTTCCATACCCTCTGGGTTGTCCTCAACTTACGTAGAACTCTCTCGGTTAGCCTCCACGTTTCAGCGCCATAGGTGAGTACAGGTAAGATACAACTGTTATATACTTTCCTCTTTAGCGATACCGGTAAGCTGCTAGACATAATCTGCGAGTGCTTGCCAAATGCGCTCCATCCCAATCTTATTCTTGTTATTTCCTTTTCATGGTCCGGATCTGCGGTTACTACCTGTCCTAAGTAGACATATTCGCCTACTACTTCCAGTACTTCGCTACCTAATGTAAACTGCTGTTCCTTCCCGAGGCTGTTGAACATCACTTTAGTCTTCTGCATATTGATTTTCAAGCCTACCTTTCTACTTTTCCGGTCTAGGTCATCAATCATTATTTGCAGTTAATCTCCCGAGTTGCTTAGCAAGACAATGTCATCAGCAAATAGCGGCTTACTGAGGTATTCTCCATCTACCCTTATCCCTAACTGCTCCCATTCCAAGTCTGTGAATACTTCCTCTAAGCAAGCTGTGAAAAGTACTGGGGAGATTGTGTCTCCTTGCCTAACACCTTTGTTTATAGGAATTTTGTTACTTTCTTTATGCAGAACTATTGTTGCTGCGCAGCCACTATATATATCTTCCAGCACTTTTACGTACGGCTCGTCTACCCCTGATTTCTCAATGCCTGCATCACCGCCAAGGTTTCAAATGAGTCAAATGCATTTTCGTAATCAATGAATGCTATGCATCTCTCATGATAAGCTCCATAAAATCCCGGCCCTCTGTCACCAGGGGCTGCGGAACAACTCACCCCGGCGACGGTGAGACCTGTGACGCCGCAGGGAGTGCTAAGAATTCCTTACTCCACTGGACAGGTCGCCATTGGAAACTGACCCTGGCAACGTTTAACGTTAGAACCCTAGCTAGTGAAGCTAGTTTAGCAGTGCTGTTAGAGGAACTAGAGGGCATGAAATGGGATGTCATAGGGCTTAGTGATGTTTGGAGGCCGAATGAGGCATATACTGTACTGAAGGATGGGCACGTACTGTGTCATCGAGGCTTACCAGAAAGAAGTATATACAACGGGTAATATAAATGAATTCTATAGTATTAATGAGAGGGTGGCAGGCATTGTAATTAGGCTTAATAAGCGGTATATACTGAAGGTTGTACAGGCCTATGCACCTACATGTAGTTATGATGACCAGGCAGTTGAAAGCTTCTATGAAGATGTAGAATCGGCAATGCGAAAAGTAAAGACGCAGTATACTGTACTAATGGGCGACTTCAATGCCAAGGTAGGGAAAAAACAGGCAGGAGACCACGCAGTAGGTGACTATGGCTTAGGTTCTAAGGATACCAGGGGGGAGTTACTAGTTGAGTTTGCCGAGCGCAATACTTAAGAATCATGAATACCTTCTTCATCAAACGGAAGAACCGGAAATGGACATGGCGAAGTCCTAACGGAGAGACTAAAAATGAAATCGACTTCATAATGTGTTCAACCCCCGCCATTACGCAAGATGTAGAGGTAATCGGGAAAGTGCGATGCAGTGACCACAGGATGAGGAGGTCCCGAATTAGTCTAAATCGGAAGAAGGAACGCAACAGATTAGCAAGAAAGAAACCAATCAACGTATTAGCGGTGAGGGGGAGGGCAGAAGAGTTCAGGATCTCGCTACAGAATAGATATTCAGCTCTAACCGAGGATGGCGACATTACCCTAGAAGCAATGAACAATAATTTCAGAGATATCATTACTGAGTGCGCGGTAGAAGTAGGCGGCAGGATAGTTAGAGAGAATACCGGTAAGCTGTCTAAGGAGACGAAAGATTTGATTAAGAAAGGCCAGAGTATGAAAGCTTCAAATTCAACAGACCAGATCGAATTGCCCGAGATATCAAAGCTAATCAGTAAGCGCAAGGTGGCCGATATAAGGAAGTATAACAAAAAGAAAATTTAACATGCTGTAAAGAGCGGGGGAAGCCTTAAAGCGGAAAAGAAGAAATATGGCATAGGCAAAAACCAGATGTATGCGATAAGGGACAAGGCTGGCAACGTCATCATGAATATGGACAAGATAGTCTAAGTAACCGAGGAGTTCTCTACAGATACAGAGTTCTATATAGAGCAGCCAAAGTAGTCAGGACCGTAATGAGATTGGCGGTAGGGAAAAACAGTCAGACATTCAACCAGTGACGAAGGACAAGGTCAAGAAAGCGTCAGAAATTATGAAAAGGGGCAATAAGCTGGAGAGTATCAGATAACTACAGATTTGCTGAAGGACAGGGGGGGGGGGGGGGTATCGTGCTAGAATACTGGCCACCCTGTATACGCAGTGCCAGGCGTCATCGATGGTACCGGAACCATGGAAGAATGCAAACACTATCCTCATTCATAAGAAAGGGAACTCTAAGGACCTTAAAAATTACAGACCAATCAGCTTACTGTCTGTTACGTGTAATATATTTGATAAGGTAATCGCCAATAGAATCAGGACCACTTTAGACTGCAATCAAGCAAAGGATCAAGCTGGTTTTAAGAAACGGTACTCTACTATCGATCATATCCATACCATCAATCAGGTTTTAGAAAAATGCTCGGAATATAACCAGCCCTTATACATAGCATTCATTGATTACGAAAAAGCATTTGACTCAGTTGAAACCTCGGCGGTTATGCAGGCGTTGCGAAATCAGGGGGTAGACGAGCCGTACGTGAACGTGCTGGAAGATATATATAGTGGCTGCACAGCAACTATCGTTCTGCATAAAGAAAGTAACGAAATTCTCATAAAGAAAGCTGTTAGGCAAGTAGACACAATCTCCCCAGTACTATTCATAGTTTGCTTAGAGGAAGTATTCAGAGACTTGGAATGGGAGCAGTTAGAGATAAGGGTATACATGGAGAGTACCTCAGTAACCTGCGCTTTTCTGATGACATTGCCTTGCTAAGCAACTCGGGGGATGAATTGCAAATAATGATTGATGACCTAGACAGGAAAAGTAGAAAGGTAGGCTTGAAAATCAATATGCAGAAGACTAAGGTAATGTTCAACAGCCTCGGGAAGGAACAGGAGTTTACATTAGGTAGCGAAATACTGGAAGTAGTAGGCGAATATATCTACTTAGGACAGGTAGTAACCGCAGATCCGGACCATGAAAAGGAAATAACAAGAAGAATAAGATTGGGATGGAGCGCATTTGGCAAGCACTCGCAGATTATGACTAGCAGCTTACCGGTATCGCTCAAGAGGAAAGTATACAACAGTTGCACCTTGCCTGCACTCACCTATGGGGCTGAAACGTGGAGGCTAACCAAGAGAGTTCTACTTAAGTTGAGGACAACCCAGAGGGCTATGGAACGAAAAATGGTAGGGGTAAAATTAAGAGATAGGAAGCGTGCAGAGTGAGTCAGATAAGTAAGTCAAGTTACCGACATTCTAGCGGAAATAAAGAAGAAGAAATGGACATGGGCAGGACATGTAGTGCGAAGAGAGGATAACCGATGGTCGCTTGGGGTAACAAACTAGATTCCAAGGAAAGGAAAGCGTTGCAGGGGGCGGCAGAAAGTTAGGTGGGCGGATGAGGTTAAGAAGTTCGAAGGGGTCAAGTGGATGCAGCTAGCACAGAACCGGGTTAAGTGGAGAAATGTGGGAGAGGCCTTCGCCCTGCTGTGGAAACAGTCAGGCTGATGATGACGAGGCGCTTTCGTAAATATTTTAATTAGAAAATTTTGCTGCTTGACCCCAAATAAGAGCCTCTAATGATCCTGTGTGTAAAAAACACACTGAAACATAGTTGGATTCTTACCATCTTCTGCTGACACCACGGATTTGGTGTTTGTCCAAGTACTGTACTTGTTGTCCGGCGTCCTCAGTCGTAACCGAATTTTCGCTGATGTATACGGAGTCACTGGAATCGTGTAAATGTCATTTGATGTCGTTCCAGAAGCCGTCAAGTTGAATTCTGTGGTTTTTGCGTTTACTTCAAGTACAACGTTGACACTCCAGCAGTTCCAGAATCGCCGGGCTGGATTCTGAAGGCAGAAAATGAGGTTCTTGTCATGCTCAAACAATTATTGAATCGTAAAGTGTCTTAAACAAACTGCGACTTGCATCTTAACTGACGAATCGAGACTCCTTGGACACGAGATTTAGACACACACAATAGGTTCGCACGCTCTGCCATATGCTGTATAATGTTTGCATTTGTACGTGAGTTAGAAGTAAAAGCGAGTTCCTAGAAAAATTTGACCGTAATTATTTCTGCATTTAGTGTCTCCAAATTGTTGATAACGAGCGACTTGGCGTGCTTTGCTCACTTATGCTGTCTTACGCAAATTCCGATGAATGCCCTGCTCTTTGCGGCTTCAAGCGCATGAGCACTTAGAACGATATCCGAACATGGTGCAGCAGGCGCCGGGTTAATACGGCACGGTTAAAATAGCGACGTTGCCTCTTTACTGAAGATTTTTACATGAAGATGCTTGACTATTATTCCTTGCAACGATCCCTGATGGGGTGAAAAAAACTTACCGGCTGACATGAAAAGACTAGTGTTTGTTATTGTTTTTTTCTCTTCAGAATTATATTTCAAATATTACATATATACCACTTATTGGACTAGCTCAAGAAGTCAACATAAAGTGGAGGTTTCTTCAGTGTTTGGTTACATTTTGTATTTTTCCGGACGAACCATCGTTCGGCGACATATTTGATTTTCAGGGTTGCTGATTCTAGCTGTCTGTCGTAGAGATTCCTGCCTGAGAGTTTTCTATGAGCGAGCGTCACAAACGCAAGCAAGCTCACCCAACGCCTGAAAGAGAAACGCTGCAATATTGGAGCACAAAGAAATATGCCTGGTTTGATATATTTAAACGTTTCTGGGGAGAGATGACGCTATCTGGGGTGACTTTTCGGAATGCGCTTTCATAGGCAAGAGTTCAGCCACGGTTAAAAATAAACCAGACAGCTGGTGTTAGATCAGCACCAGATGGGCACTGAAAATTACAAATACCTCAGAACGAGGAAACATGAATTGGTAACTAATTTCACCAGTGGAGGCTCAGAGCAAAATATATTTTTTGAAGAACACCTGAAGAAAATGGGTGGTTACAGATGGACGACCAATGTATTCAAATACTTGATGAAATGACGTTCACTCACAGTGATATAAATGTACTACCAAGTTAACTAGGAAGTGTGCAGGCCACCGGAACGAAAAATGAAGCACTCTAAACTTCACGCCAAGTGCACAGAGAAGTAATCCAGCGGCTCGATAGCTGTATAGAAAATAGAATGTTTAAGCGGGAACCGATGGATCTTCGATAATACCGATAGATCAGGCTGCCTTAGAGCGCTAAGCTAAAGAAACAGATTTAGCCAGAAAGGTGACGAATGTGCGCTGTTGGGAAATTCGCACTAGGAACAACGAATAATGGTTCAATAGAATGAACAGTGTCTATCGAGATGTGGCTACCAACAGAGATGCATTGTCCAATGGGCTATTCTCTACATAAAGCAAGGAGCGGTAAAAACTAGCAGAAAGCAATAGGAATGTTGGCGGTTTAAATGCATGGAGATAACGTAAAGATACAGGTTCAGAGTTAAAATTTGGTTGAGCTTAAAATATAATTGAACATTTGTAAAATACCCAAATTATGGAAAGATATTGCCCTGATAATCAGAGATTAGCTAAAAGGAAAATAACTAAACATCTGTGCATGATAGAAGCTGGCTGGGTACCAAAATGTTTCTTAGTAATGACCTGCAAGCGCTTGAAGGATACTAAAACTTGTGTTTCTTTCAAAGGTAACGAAGCCATTTCGAATGGTGACTGTGATTTACTTGCCAAAGTCCAGTTCATTCTTTTGTTAACAGACGACGAGCAAACATTACATTTTATAGAAAGGCACGGAGCAAAACAATATATTCCCATGAATACAACGTAGTGTGGTTTTAGTGTGTGTCCTTTAAGGCGCCAGTGCATTCCGTTGCACGTTATAGATATTCAGTGCCAGAAATAACAATCTAGCGGGCCCTCGCTGGCCCAACTTAGGAAAGAGATCAGATGTTCCCATGACATTTCCTTGTGTAATTCAACAAGGAATTTCTTATTGGCACTGATATGACAAACCATTTCATCGGCATTCTGCTCAAAGAGAAATCTTCAAAACGTTGGATTGGCACTAGGCTTGTCCATTGCCAGTTAAAAAGAGATACACAAAACTCCCTACAGTGTTAGAAAGGCAACGTGGACGGGTTGTATGCAATGAAGTGCTGCGAGAAGAGATGGTCACATTTGCTTTCATTTTACTCTTGCTGGAAAGCTAAAAGCGCAGACAAAGGCGATCCCCGTGAGATGAGAAAACCTCAACTTTCTACATTGCTCTGCCGTATGGGCTGCTTACAATGCGAGCATGGGAGATCTCTTGCAGTTGCTAGTCATCTTTGATGGAATCCGCCTTCATTTGAAAGTGCGTACTGGCAAGTCTTTTTCCGCTAATATAATTACGAACCGTGTTTTAGTTTCCTCATTACCGACGCAGCCTGAAGAGAAATGCCTGTCTTCACTTTTCCAACGTAAAGAAACAGGTTGCGCAGGGTTTCACATAAACCGGCAAACGGTGCAGTGCAAGCTATGGAACGTATTCAAAAGACGTTTTGTCCTCGCGTAAGGCCAGGAGACACAAAGAGCCAGCAAAGCCTCTGCCATGCATGCGTGCGCGTCTGGATGGAGTCAGGGATTTTTAAGAATCGTCGCACAAAGTGAAAATTTCGAGATGCCCGATTATAAAACATCCGTCAGGTGTATTTAAGCAAACAAATGCAGTCTTCACAATTCATATGCGCGAAGAATACACTGCTCCTGCGTACTTTAAAAAAAGTAAACCAAGCTATATTAAGCTCATGATTACCTTCTCCACTCTCGTCCATCATTCAATAAACACTTCGTTTTTTCGCAAACGCTCACGGCTCACGTAGTGTGCGCGATGTGACAGAAATAAGCTTTCAATGTGTCCTTCGAATATAGGCTTCTATCGGGGTAAAAACGCAATAAATTACGTTGAGAAACTGATAGTCGGGCCATTTTAAAATTTCGCACTGACAATACCCTCTCAAATATTTTATGTGAGAAATATCCCCTTGAAAACGTTTTAGTTGGTATATTAAGGAAATGACGTAATTCACATTTCGCATTCACTCATTGCAGACGCTGTTTGTGTGCTGAAGGATAGAAGAAAACGTGATTTGCGCGACGTTACGAAGAGTTGCCTAGCCATGTTAATATATGTGCCATGTGCGCAAAACCATTGTTCCGGCCTTCAGACGGGCGTTTTGTGGCGCTTCGTATTTACAGCACAATTAGGTCAGTAGAACGGCAGTTTGGGCGACTTGTTATGCACCTTAATAATAAATAGCGCGCTCGAAGACACCAGAAGAGGGAAAAGGCAATCACGGCGCTAAACTTGCAACTGTCTTTATTGGAAAAAACGAAGTCTCATAAAGGCAGACGTCAAGCATGCGCGAATGCTCCCTATCAGAAATGCTCTTTTAATGTGATTAAAGCGAGTCATATCCGCACAGGCGATCAGCGTCATTCCCACCTGTTTACCAAATATCAATCTCCTCATGAGATATAAGGCTACTAATTCCAAGCTGACACAACGATTTCTCTTCCTAACGATATGATATGCCCTTCTCTTGTGACACCATCATTATGAACGAACAGGACTTCGGCATCGACGAGGAACGGAGTGCATTGACACTCTAGACAATGTTTAGTAAAATTTGCTAAACCTTTACCTAAAGAATTTGGTGCTCCGAAAGCCGTACGTCGAGACACCGGCCTGTCTGGCCAATACATGTGTGGCCACATGACATAGGATTCTGGTATGCCACAGCAACTTCAGACTTTAGAACTCGTGTTTATGATTATATTACAACCGCTTTTCTTGTCTATTCTATCTTTCTACCCTCCAACCTTATCGATCTGATTAGGACCCGACCACACAACCTAGTTACAAAACAGCGCGAACAACGGTGGACAAGATCAAGAAAGACACGGGACTAGCGCTGCCCGTGACTTTTATTTTATTTTATTTGTAAAAAAAAAGAACCACAGCGCTTGTCTCGTATCTTTCTTGTCCTTGTCCACCGTGGTTCTCGATGTTTTAAAATTAATAATGTTTACCAGCTAGCCGAAATGATCATTCTGCTTAGAGAACACACGTTGCAGCCATATTTGGCCCCCACTTTCTTAAATCTGTGTGAAAGGATATGAACGTATGGCATCATAACCATATTTTTTCTACAATTATCAGGACCGGTGCGCTGCTGCGAGTCACTAAGAGTTGTTAAGTTCTTTGAGGATCTTTCCTGTACAAGAAACAAGAACAAGGTCGGAGAAACCTGATGGCCTACAACGGTGTACCTGAGCTGTGAGGCTATCGCTCATTTTGTAAAAGCAAGACTTTTTTAACGCCATACTCATGCATCCAGTTACTATCCCGTTTTTTTTCACTAACTTCAAGTGACAAGATTCGTAGTCCAACAGGGGCTTCTCGCTCCGAGAGGAATATTGCCAGCACACGTGTGATGTTTCAAAAGGTCAGCCGTAGGTCCAAATACTGCAGTATGTTATTCTGAGGAATTTCGTGCGTAAATTTAAGTCCGGGTGCGTTTTTTATCAAACAATGGTCATCTTCTAAAGTATGTACAGCAATCCATTGAAGATCTAAATGATGAGGACGGGTTTCAAGAGAGATGCCGGATTTCTACCGCGTCCTTTCTGGAACTCCACAGTTTCTATTTCAAGAATACGTATGTCGCTTGGTAGAACCACGCACTCTTACAAACGTCCTCTGTTTCTATAGGGTCAACAGTAGCACCTGTGCTCAGCAGCATTTTCCTTAGCCAAGTCGATAAGACAGTGGGGAATGATTTGGCTGGTGACAATGTGGACATTTTTAGGTACGTTTATGATTATCTTGTGACCATAAAGTCCGTTCAGCCAGAAAGTGTGGCATATGTGTCGATTTCAGACGGCATTCTTAGCGCAAAAGAACACACACGCACACGAGAGTAAAGAAGGGACACGGGACAAGCGCTACTACATCTGGTTTATTGCAGTGAAAAGACCTGCAGTATACAGCAACGACCACACATGCATAGATCAACCAACACGCCCCCTTCACCGAAACCGCTCAAGAAATCGCATTTCTGCCCCCAACAGAGCGACAGACATGTCACTAACACACCCATCCCCCCTCTTTCTTATATGAAAAGCTTTAAGGAGTTCACGCGCCTTCTTATCTACGCTTCTGCCCAGAATCGGTATCTCGTTCAGCCGCGGCTCATACCTACTGCATCCAGCACAGGGCTCAGGGAGCCTAGCGCCCTTGTCGGAGCTCAAGGAGCGAAAATGTTGCGCCGCGTGGTCGTTAACACATTTGCCTGTCTGGCCTATGTAAACCTTCCCGCAAGTCAACGTGATCTCATACACGACCCCCTTGCGGCATTCCACAAATCGTTTCTCATGCCTAACACCGCAGGCGGGCCTTCTGTCTACACGCATGACACGTGAGCAGAGTTTTGAAAGTTTCTGGGGAGCGGAGAACACGAAAGGTACACCATGTCTATTCGCCACCTTTTTGATGTTGTGGGATAACTTGTGGACATACGGCACCACTTCAGGTTTAACCGTAGTCCTACTCCGCTCTTCCAGCTTTCCTGACACGGTTTTTTTTTGTCGTTTTGACCAGACCTTCTATGACCGACGTGACGACCGCGGAAGGGGAAGCTTGCTGTATGCACCCGCTCGACCTGTCTCCTTAAACTCGAAGCCATGGCATGCGGGCACGACTTCACGAGTGCGGACTCTAGGCAAAGGCTAGCAACGGCCCTCTTAGCTGTTTTAGAATGGGCCGACTCATACGGAAGCGGAGCCTATTGTGCCCGCGGTGCGTATTCCCAACATACATGATTACCGCCGAAGTTAACCTTAATGTCTAAAAACTGCAGCGAATCCTGTAAAGGGAGTTCGTGCGTATAAACCAACCCCTTACCATTATCACAAAAACAAGATAAAACACTGAGCACAGCACTTGTGTAGGCGATGCGAGCCTGTTTTCTTAAGACTGCTAAAAAATCATCAACATATCTGAAAGTTTTTAAAACCCCTGCCCATAAACATTCTGTTCCAGGTCGCGATCAATAAAAGCAAAAAATATATTACATAACACAAGGGCGAAGCAGGACCCTGTGCATATGCCTTGACGTTGACGATAAAATCGGTTGTCAAATGAAATGAAAGTGACCCCTAGATAAAACTCCAGCAGGCCTAAAAAACAATCCACAGATAAACCCGAAGAATTCTGAAAATGCGTAGCCCCGCTTTCCTCAATAGCATTTCTCACACAGCTGAACAGTTCTGCATGTGGCACCGAATACAACAAATCTTCCACATGTACTGAAAACAAGTAACCGACATCTGCCTTATTCTTAAGAAAACTTTGTACTGTGAAAAACTGCCCAGAAATAAATACACCACAAGAAAGAAGACGGGACAAACGCGCCTTTTCTTAGAAAGAAGACGGGACAAAGGCGCGGGACAAATACAAATACAAATATGAACCAACTAGCCCATGAAACGGTATTAATGCATTATAATTCTTAAGAAAACTAACAACATCGATCGAACTCTTTGTCAGGAAGGGGTCATAGACACTAAGGGTGTGTAGGTGTTTTTTAAGAAACAAACTCAGGACATGGTGCCAGGTACCATTCTCACTGACCACAGATCGAAAAAGGTACACCCGGTTTGTGTGTTTTGGCTGTGAGAAAAAAACGATAAGGAGTTACACCTGGTATCACCAATCGCGTTAGCCAACTTGCCGAGTTCCAAACTTTTGCACAACCCCACAGCCTTTCATTAACTCTGGTCTCACTGGACTTCACAGGCACAAAGTTCTTGGAAATAGCTTCATCCCCCCTTTTTCGGTATTTCTCCCCCGTGACAACCACAAATGCACCTTCTTTGTCGGACAGTCTCAGTCTATTCTGCTGAAAATCAGAAACCACGCTGGCTGTGTAATCCGTGCGCTTTCTAGCAGAGTTGGAGCTCGTAGACTTCATCAAGGCATCCACCCCATCGAGAAGGCACCCTCTTCACTAGTCTTCCCTGCAATACGCCGGTTCGGCGCAATCATCTCTTGTGCTACAACGCGCGGCTCAAAACTGAATTTAGGCCCTTTCTCCAGTACCTCGGTAACATCGTCAGGAACCTGCACGTCGCCTATCACCTTCAGCCCTTCTTTTTTCTGAGGCTCCTTGCCTTTCTTGGTCCTCCCAGACAGTAGCACGGAGTTAGGGTTTGGCGCCACCAAAGGTCTGTCAATCGGGCGGAAAGCTGATTGATCGAACGCAGCTTAATCTCAGCCAGCCAACCTGGCTCCAAGGCAAAACATAGGACTCGTAACATGTATTCGCAGCGTCGCACCTGCCGCCAAAGTTCAGATTTCAAGCACCTGCAAACACGCCTGAGCAGCCCTAGTGGCGGTCTCAAAAAACCAAACAAGGCACTCACGTCCGGTGGTACAAGACCCTTTCGTAGGCAGAATGCGATGTACCGTCTTTGCCGAAAGTAACCGAGCAGCCCAACCGGCCGGTGGAGCAGGCACGGGGCCGGGCTGCGGCGCTACCATCGCCGTCGCTGGCCGCTGCTCTCCGGTGACGAGTGTAAGCATGCTGCCTCACTCCCCTTCTTGGGATGATAAAAAGTAAGCGAGTATCATGTGCGGTGTCTGATTTGGCGCCTCCAGAACACTGCGCTACCGAGGAAGGGCGCTCCGCATAGCATCACTCGCTCAGTGCTCCTTTTCGTCTCACAGCCCCACTCGCTCAATGCTCCTTTTTGTCTCGTGCTGTGAATGCCTTCGCGTTTAATATCGGTACAGTGCTCCCGTAGCTGCAACGAATGGACAAATGCATACTGTTCGACTCGTTTGGATTATCCGGGAAGTATGGCGAGGAATTGATTTCGAATACTCGTTGCACTTTCCCTGCGGTTCCTAGTTATCTGTTGTGACCACTACCGGATTTGCTGTAACGCTAAGTCAACCTGAAGGAGAACAAAATAAGACTTCCAAATGTTTCAGGTGCCCCTCTTGCTGCACACCTTCTTCCCCGTTATTTGGTAACGTAAAAAAAAGCGCGTAGTGTTTCCCGCATTGGTGATTACGTTGTCGCCCATTTTCTCAATAAGTGTGGCCGTTTCGTTTTTTTTAATTTCACGAGAGAACATCATGCGACCAACCTAACAGCAATATGTCGTGGAAATGCAAAGAAATCCGCACAGTGGCATTTCATTTGGACTGCGAACTACTTTTGCGTTAGTATTTATTATCTAGCGACTTGATTGGTAGTTTATGCCCGCTGGCAGAGTGGTGCATCGGTGACTCGATAAATAAGTTACTGGAATAGAACCGTCAACTGCGACACAAAATCAAGCTGGTAAGCCTGAGACTCCTTACTGAACTCCCTGGCCGCAAAATGGTGAAGCTTAATTCGGGGGGCATTTCAATGCAAGTGGAAGAAAAACGTCTTCGTAGGCATCATTCGCAATAGGAAGGCTTTCTGGAGGATCATATGCTAGGAAACATTGCATCACTCATTCGGTATTGCCAAATATTTTTTGAAGCACTTGCAAATCCCTGTTCAGATTTTCGGTATTCAGTTTGGCGTTGCAACGGCGAAAACCATTACGCACATCTGTGCGTTAACAAGCGGCGGGAAATGCGACATTAATGGATTCGCCTCACTACATGGCCAAGAACAGAAACAGCGGAAAAGATTGCCTCGTTTTATTTCCTCTCTAGCTCAGCGAAGTGTCATCATCGCAGACTAGGAATCGCGGGAAAAACCAAACTCAGGTTTCTATCATACCCTTTCTGACTGGGCTAACTTTTCGAATCACTTCATCTACGGGAGCTGTGTACTGGGATTCCACATGTAAGGCGTTCTAACGAAGAGCGCAGCTTCACAATGCCAGCCCAAAATCAGCGTTGAGCGAATTTTGCTGTGCACAGCGCCCTCCATGACTAGCATAGCGTTATAAAGAACCAAATCGTGTGCCGCACATGCTACCCGCTTACATTTTATCATCCCAAGAAAGATAGCGAGGAAACAGCCTTACGTCAGCAAGCTTACACTCGCAGCCGGCGAGCAGCAGCCACTCAGGGCGACCGCCCCGCCGCGGCTCGGCCCTGAGCTTGTTCCGCCAGCCGGCTGGGCTGCTCGGTTACTTTTTTGGCAAAGACGGCACCTTGCGCGGCACGTTGATGCAACTAAGAGCGACACGAGCGTATTGATCGTAACAGACGACGAGGAGGAAACTTCACACAGAAAAGGGCCCGGAGATGCAGGCAAATGGTTCAAAAAGAACTTTTAGACGGGCTAGATGGTTTTCAGCTTCAGATGGCATTCTTAGCGCAGAAAAACACACACGCACACGAGAGAAAAGGGGGGCCATGGGACAAGCGCTACTACATCTGGTTTATTGCACTGAAAAGACCGGCAATATATAGGAAAGACCACACGTGCGTAGATCAGCCAACCGAAACCGCTCAAGAAATCGCATTTCTGCCCCCAACAGAGCGACAGACGTGTCACTAACACACCCCTCCCCCCTCTTTCTTATATGAAATGCTTCAAGCAGTTCACGCGCTTCCTTATCTACGCTTCTGCCCAGAATCCGTATCTCGTTCAGCCGCGGCTCACACCCACTTCATCGAGCACAGTGCTCAGGCAGCCGAGCGCCCTTGTCGGAGCTCAAGGAGCGAAAATGTTGCGCCGCGCAGTCGTTAACACATTTGCCTGTCTGCCCTATGTAAACCTGCCCGCAAGTCAACGTGATCTCATACACGACCCCCTTGCGGCATTCCACAAATCGTTTCTCATGCCTAACACCGCAGGGGGGACTTCTGTCCTCACGCATGACACGTGAGCAGAGCGTGAGCAGAGGCGTGTTTGCATGTGCTTGAAATCTGAACTTTGGCGGCCGGTGCGACGCTGCGAAAACATGTTACGAGTCCTATGTTTTGCCTTGGAGCCAGGTTGGCTGGCTGAGATTAAGCTGCGTTCGATCAATCAGCTTTCCGCCCGATTGACAGACCTTTGGTGGCGCCAAACCCTAACTCCGTGCTACTGTCTGGGAGGACCAAGAAAGGCAAGGAGCCTCAGAAAAAAGAAGGGCTGAAGGTGATAGGCGACGTGCAGGTTCCTGACGATGTTACCGAGGTACTGGAGAAAGGGCCTAAATTCAGTTTTGAGCCGCGCGTTGTAGCACATGAGATGATTGCGCCGAACCGGCGTATTGCAGGGAAGACTAGTGAAGAGGGTGCCTTCTCGATGGGGTGGATGCCTTGATGAAGTCTACGAGCTCCAACTCTGCTAGAAAGCGCACGGATTACACAGCCAGCGTGGTTTCTGATTTTCAGCAGAATAGACTGAGACTGTCCGACAAAGAAGGTGGATTTGTGGTTGTCACGGGGGAGAAATACCGAAAAAGGGGGGATGAAGCTATTTCCAAGAACTTTGTGCCTGTGAAGTCCAGTGAGACCAGAGTTAATGAAATGCTGTGGGAGTGTGCAAAAGCTTGGAACTCGGTAAGTTGGCTAACGCGATTGGTGATACCAGGTGTAACTCCTTATGGTTTTTTTTTTTGTTTTCACAGCCAAAACACAAGCCGAGTGTACCTTTTCGGTCTGTGGTCAGTTGGAATGGTACCTGGCAGCATGTCCTGAGTTTGTTTCTTAAAAAACACCTACACACCCTTAGTGTCTACGACCCTTTCTTGACAAAGAGTTCGATCGATGTTGTTAGTTTTCTTAACAATAAGGCAGATGTCGGTTACTTGTTTTCAGTACATGTGGAAGATTTGTTGTATTCGGTGCCACATGCAGAACTGTTCAGCTGTGTGAGAAATGCTATTGAGGAAAGCGGGGCTACGCGTTTTCAGAATTCTTCGGGTTTATCTGTGGATTGTTTTTTAGGCCTGCTGGAGTTTTATCTAGGGGTCACTTTCATTTCATTTGACAACCGATTTTATCGTCAACGTCAAGGCATATGCACAGGGTCCTGCTTCGCCCTTGTGTTATGTAATATATTTTTTGCTTTTATTGATCGCGACCTGGAACAGAATGTTTATGGGCAGGGGTTTTAAAAACTTTCAGATATGTTGATGATTTTTTAGCAGTCTTAAGAAAACAGGCTCGCATCGCCTACACAAGTGCTGTGCTCAGTGTTTTATCTTGTTTTTGTGATAATGGTAAGGGGTTGGTTTATACGCACGAACTCCCTTTACAGGATTCGTTGCAGTTTTTAGACATTAAGGTTAACTTCGGCGGTAATCATGTATGTTGGGAATACGCACCGCGGGCACAATAGGCTCCGCTTCCGTATGAGTCGGCCCATTCTAAAACAGCTAAGAGGGCCGTTGCTAGCCTTTGCCTAGAGTCCGCACTCGTGAAGTCGTGCCCGCATGCCATGGCTTCGAGTTTAAGGAGACAGGTCGAGCGGGTGCATACAGCAAGCTTCCCCTTCCGCGGTCGTCCCGTCGGTCATAGAAGGTCTGGTCAAAACGACAAAAAAGCCGTGTCAGGAAAGCTGGAAGAGCGGAGTAGGACTACGGTTAAACCTGAGGTGGTGCCGTATGTCCACAAGTTATCCCACAACATCAAAAAGGTGGCGAATAGACATGGTGTACCTTTCGTGTTCTCCGCTCCCCAGAAACTTTCAAAACTCTGCTCACGTGTCATGCGTGTAGACAGAAGGCCCGCCTGCGGTGTTAGGCATGAGAAACGATTTGTGGAATGCCGCAAGGGGGTCGTGTATGAGATCACGTTGACTTGCGGGAAGGTTTACATAGGCCAGACAGGCAAATGTGTTAACGACCACGTGGCGCAACATTTTCGCTCCTTGAGCTCTGACAAGGGCACTCGGCTGCCTGAGCACTGTGCTCGATGAAGTGGGTGTGAGCAGCAGCTGAACGAGATACGGATTCTGGGCTGAAGCGTAGATAAGAAGGCGCGTGAACTGCTTGAAGCATTTCATATAAGAAAGAGGGGGAAGGGGTGTGTTAGTGACACGCCTGTCGTTTTGTTGGGGGCAGAAATGAGATTACTTGAGCGGTTTCGGTTGGCTGATCTACGCATGTGTGGTCGTTGCTATATATTGCAAGGCGGATTGCAGGTCTTTTCAGTGCAATAAACCAGATGTAGTAGCGCTTGTCCCGTGTCCCTCCTTTTCTCTCATGTGCGTGTGTGTGTGTGTGTTTTTTTTTTTTTGCGCTAAGAATGCCGTCTGAAGCTGAAAACCATCTAGGCCGTCTAAAAGTTCTTTTAAACCATATGTTTCGATTGTTTTGTAAAAAACGTGTCCGAACCTAAATTTATGCACTGGTCCTCAGAATAGCACTAATAACATACTGCAGTATTTGGACGTACGGCTGACCTTTGAAACATCCCATGTGTGCTAGCACTATTCTCCTCGGAGCGAGAAAGCCCCGGCTGGACTACAAATATTGTCACTCGAAATTACTAAAAAACGGCATAGTAACTGGGTGCATGAGAATGGCGTTAAAAAAGTCTTGGTTTTACAAAACGAGCGATAGCCTCACAGCTCAGGTACTCCATTGCAGGTTGTGTAAACGTTGTGTTCTCGGCTCCGAATAAGGCCGGCAAAGTTGGAGCAGCGGCACAAAGGTAGAAAGATGGAATTGGCAAGAAAAGGGGTTGTAATATAATCATAAAAACGAGTTCTAAAGTCTGAAGTTCCTGTGGCATACCAGAATCCTATGTCATGTGGCCACACATGTATTGGCCAGATAGGCCGGTGCCTCAATGTACGGCTTTCGGAGCACCAAATTCTTTAGGTAAAGGTTTAGCAAATTTTACTAAACATTGTCTAGAGTGTCAATGCACTCCGTTCCTCGTCGATGCCGAAGTCCTGTTCGTTCATAATGATGGTGTCACCAGGAAAGGGCATACCATATCACGAGGAAGAGAAACCGTTGTGTCAGCCTGGAATTATTAGCCTTATATCTCATGAGGAAATTGATATTCGTTAAACAGGTGGGAATGACGATGATCGCACGTGCGGATATGACTCGCTTTAATCACATGAAAAGAGAATTTCTCATAGGGCGCATGCTTGACGTCTGCCTTTATGAGACAGACTGATTTTTTCCAATAAAGCGAGTTGCAAGTTCAGCGCCGTGTGTGTCTTTTCCTTCTTCTTAGTCCCGTCACTTCGCGCTGTTTTATAAGAAAAAAGCACATTTACACTTCGGCACATTTGAAAACTTAGCTCACGTTCGATGTCGCCGAGCTTCAATTTTACACTATAACCTTGGCTCTTGTTATAAAAAGGACTGTTAACACATTTTATTTATTGATTCGTCTGGACATTACTCAGCCTTGGTGGCAGCCGTAATGACAAGAACGTAATGTCAGCCTGTACTGACGCTACTAACGTGCAGATTGCAGGGTTTAAAATAAAAATTTATGAATGAGAAAAATGTCCATGATTGAATGTATGAGTGTACCGTGTATTGATGCCGAGAACCTGCTGCACGCACTTTATATAACTTACTCTTTCAGATTTCGAGCTCGGCGGTAACCATAAATCTACCATGCAGAAGAGATATTCACACGGGCTCTCATGTTGTCCGAAGCGTACAGTGTAAAATTGCTCAAGAAGGATTCTTAACAATATAACTTACCGTCCATTTCACCACAATTTTGTTTGTGCTGCTGTTGTCAATTTGAATATTTTCAGGTGGCCGTGCAGGCACTGAAAACAAAAGATAAATGAGTCAAACAACAGGTATCTCAAATCTATATTCAGCCTTACCACCGCAGGTCGTTTGAAATTCGGTAACGTTGGCTCCGTGTACCCTGAAATTTCCATCCTTCTCGATGACCAGCACACGGACCACGTATCTTGTTCCGCTTAGCAGCTGCTGGATTGGAATGCTGTATCTTCGGTTGTACCTGTCAGCACGAATGCTTTTGGTGATCCAAGTTTCGTTTCCGACCTACATCGTGATTAAGACCCAGCATTAGTCCGAAACAACCGTAGGTTTAAAGGCATAACATTAAGCTTCGCCAGCAAGTCGGCTCGTCATTACAGGCAATCGCAGATGAAAATATATTCTATGAAAGACCTTCAAAAACAATGCTTGCATTGAAGCGTTGAAGACATCGAGTAGCAATGGCGCTATCTAAAGGATCATGCCTCGCGCCTTTTTCTAGGGTAACTACCACATGATATACTTGAAGCTTATCAAGTATTCAAGTAACGATATCACACAATAATGCTGTCATGCTTTCCTCCTCAGCGCATAATTCAGTTAATGTGGGTGCAACCCTTATATCAGACATTAAAGTCGCACGCACATGAATTTCATGAGCCGCAAAAGACGTCAAATTTTTCAAGAAAAGAACTTGATATTTACCGAACTACGTGCGTCCTATAGCTCTATCATTGTTCCCGTGCTGAGCCGGCACATAACGCAAAACGCAAACAAAAAACAGTGATAGTGTTACTATAAATGTAGAAACTTCGCTTCGAAAGAAAATGAATTAGCGTATACTACCCTTCCCGCAAAGTTGTTGGAGCTAGACTGCTGCTGTGATATATGACGGAGCACTGACACAAATCTTTTTCATTATAAGCTCGGAAAAAACATACTTTTATTGATTTTCTTTCTGTCTCAGCAGATAACATATCTGCTGAGACAGAAAGAAAATCAATAAAAGTATGTTTTTATTAAATAACCTAATAAATAAATTATTAAATAACAGAAATAAATAACATATCTTTAATAAGGACAGATTGACTTCGTTGAAACACAGGGGCTCATCACGAGATAGCTACCCGGAGCAATCAACAGCGGGTCGAAAGAGACATCTGGTTGGGTTACTTTCCAAGACGGCATCTGGAGTTGTTCATATTTTAGCCCCTTGCCCTCTCCTGCAACAATGCCGGCGCTGCTTCCCCTACATCGCGACCGGGTCTTCCAGCGAGCCTGGCACCGGCCACAACTTCCGCCACTCCTCTGAGACATATGCGAGCCCACTTGTCACTTCATGAAAACATCTCTTTCAAAATACATATTTCTGAGTTCACAATCAGCTCTTTGAAATGAAAATGCCTCCAATCAACGGATTGCTAAGAAAACATAGAACCATTATATACATCTCGATATTAGGATTATGCATGCCAGTCGGTAGACTTGGCATAAACATATTGCGGTCCCAATGTGTTTAGGTGCATGGGAATATTTAGACGGCAATGAACGACATCTGAGCTGCAGCGGTGGCGTATAGGTAGAACATTCGCCTTGAATCCAACCAGACCGGGGTTCGATCCCCGTTCCATGCAATTCTCCCCCGGATAAAAAAAAAAAAAAATCTCGTGTTGATGGAACTGCATAAACCGGTTTGGAATGTGTCCTGATGCCGGAGAACACCTCCGGCAACGCACTCCCTCACAAGAACAAAAGTTGGCCACACTGGTGCTGCAATTGGCCACAACCTCCCATGATTAGTCCTGTAAAACCCCAGCCCTCTGTCGCCAGCGACTGCGGAGCAACTGACCACGGCGGCGATCAGACCTGTGACGCAGCGGGGGGTGCTAAAAATCTCTGGCTACGCTGGACAGGCCGCCATTGAAAACTGACCCTGGCAACGTTTAACGCTAGAAGCCTAGCTAGTGAAGCTAGTTTAGCAGTGCTGTTAGAGGAAGTATACTCTGTTTCATACATCAGGTGCAAGTCAGCGAAAGCTACGAAAGTAGTCCGCAAGAAAAAAAAAGGAGGCGTATCACTACGCGCTCGTTTTGTGGCCGAGTGGTTCCTGCAGAAACGGGCTCTATTCCGAGCATACACGTTTGCAATAACTTGCTTCGCATGCCTAGACATCTTCGCAATGCGGATCGTATAGCAAAAATGCGCACCGAAGAACCATTTTCTCAAAAAGAGATGCGCAGCGCGGAGGGCACAGCCAGCGCCATCTAGTGGCACAGCTGCAAGGTTGCGAGGCGGCGAAAACGCGACACGAACGAAAGCGACATAAAAAAAATAACACAAATTCACTGAATCCGATCCTTTCTCCCTAAAAAAAGGTGCTCTTGCCACCACGCTGTCGCTCAGTCGCGCGCGCGTATTTTGATCCTTGTGCATTCCTAATTCAGTCTCTTTGGCTCACACGTGCAAACACTTTAACCTTGCTGGCGTTCGTTATTGTGACAGCACTGCTTAGACGCTAAATTCGTGCTTCAGGGACCCGAAAATCGGCGACGATCAACGCATGCGGTACCGTCTGCTCCCTTCCAACGGCCTTTGTCGCACCACATTTGGAAGCCCTACCACCGTAATCAGCCCTGCCCTAATCTACCGCTACATCACCGGCGAATGTTGACGTAATCCAAAGTTTGACGGAACGCCGTCTGGTCAGGTAGTAGCATAGTTATTCTGTAGGGTCACTGACCACTTGTCAAAATAGATGGTTGACGTTTCGGAACCCCTATGGGTTCCTTGTTCACAATGGAGAACCGGGCGATAGAAGAGGCGCTTAAATAGCTTTAAAAAGGCGATGTAATGATTTTGCGTAAGCCGGGGGAAGGTTTCCCTTTGTTCTGTTGATAGTGTTTGCCGTTGACTGGATAATCAAAGATTCCAGGTGCAGTCGTGCTGACAGGTTTCTTTCGGTAGCGACGATTTCCACGTCATCCCAAGCAATTTCGTGACCTTCCTTTTGCGCATGCTCTGCCACAGCGTTTGACGCTGTCCGGCTCTTGGCGACATCATTGCGGTGCTCTTTTAGTCGCCTGGGCAGATTTCCAGTCTCGCCGATGTAGACAGAGCTACAATCGTCACACGGTATCTTATATATGATACCCGGGAACTTTGAACTTTGAACCAGCAAACTGCGCGGCGATCTCTTCAATGTAAAAGACGCTTTGCCCCGTTCAAACGGAAGTTTGTCTGGACAAGCGGGGGCAAAATCTTTGCGCGCAAGGATGAATCGTCCAATATCATTCATGTTGCTACGAAGAAGGACATTGCCCTTATTCACTGACTGTAACCGCAGTTCAATCAACTGCACTGGTTAATTCATGCTGCACGTGTCAATGGATGACTCTACAGAATGTGTTTCACTTGCTGAAAGGGTCAGCCTTTTTAAACCATGCTTCTCTCTGTTTTATTTGAATTTGAGAAGCATACGGAACAAACAGGATGACTTGATTACTTATCTGGATGAACTAGAGGGGAATTTTGACGCATTGTTGTTTTGTGAGACCTGGTTAGATAGAACCGATTCTTCCCCACAAATCTGTAATTACTCGTGCATAAGGTTGGATCGAAACGGAAAAGGTGGCGGTGTCGCCATTTACTTGCGGCACCAGTACGCAAGTGAGGTAATTGATGACATTACGGATTCAAATCCTGACGTTGAGTTCTTAGGGATTGATACAAATAAATTTATACTTGTTGTTTTGTACAGACCACCAACCGGTTATAAGCGACGTTTTTTGGAAAAGTTTGAGAAGGCGCTCGAATACTGTAAATCTTGTCAAAAGCCATTCTTTATCATGGGTGATATCAACATCAATACAATTTCTGGTGACACTCATTCACGTGATTTTAATAATCTTATTGCATCGTACGGTTGTGTAAATACTGTAACCGAACCAACTCGAATTACTCCCAGCTGCTCTACATCCATTGATGTTTGTGTAACGAACCATGTTGCCTCAGAGTTCATTTGTGGCACACTTTCGTCCGATATTAGTGATCATCTACCTCTCTTTTACGTCACGCATCCCCTGTCACAAAAGACAAATAATGGCAATTATTTCCAGCATAGAAATATCAATGAGCTGTCACTCAACACATTTAAAGCTCTAATTCAACAAGTGGATTGGTGTCCAGTATACTTAGAGATTGAAGCAGATAAAGCATACGAAGCGTTCTTAAATATATTCATGAATTGCTATGACTCTGCGTTTCCACTACAAAGATCAAAAAAAGCGCAAAAAGAAAATAAAGAAACCATGGATAGATAACGCATTATTTAAACGAATAACAGGTAAGAATAAAATGTTCCACAGATTTCTTGCTACTCAAGACGTAAACCTATTTGCGGAGTAAAAGAAATTTCGAAACAAATTAAACGCTGATATAAAGAAATCGAAGTTAAAATATTATGAAGGAATGTTTTCGAAAATAAAAAGTAATCCTGCAAAAATATGGAAACAGGTTAACTCCCTCGTCGGCAAAAACCTAAATTCCCCCCCATTGCAACAAATGTTTTTAAACAGGAATGTATACAGCGGCAAACAGTTAGCAGATGAAATGAATAAGTACTTTATCAATACAGCAATGCGCCCCCAACACCCAGCCGACAACAGAAGCAATGTATGTTCACAAATTAAGTCTATAGTACTAAGTGCTGTTACGCCAGCGGAAACTGAAAATCTAATACAGCAGTTAAAGCCAAAATGCGGCAAGTGGTTATGATGACATACAAGCCTCGACCGTGAAGTATGTTTCGTCTGAGATTAGCCCTGTATTGTCACATTTAATAAATGTATCTATTTCAACTGGCATATTTCCAGATCAGCTTAAAATAGCTAAAGTGGTACCTATACACAAAGGAGGAACGCGAAATGAGTTCACAAATTACAGACCAATTTCAGTCTTACCGGTATTTTCAAAGGTATACGAAAGGCTATAAATAATCGTTTGACTGGGTTCATCCAGAAACACAAGATAATCTCACCCTTTCAATTCGGGTTTCAAAAGAACAAGACGCCCGAAGAGGCCCTGCTTAAAGCGAAATCATTAATTATAAAAATATTGAAACAAGAATGTATACTCTGTGAATCTTTCTTGATTAAAGAAAGGCCTTCGATTCAGTTAACCATGAAACTTTGCTTTATAAGCTCCACAGGTATGGAATTCGAGGCGTTGCATCAGACCTCATTAAAAGCTATTTATCATACAGATACCAATTCGTAAATCTCAATGGAGAGCACTCGGAAAATCTAGAAATAAAACTTGGAGTGCCCCAAGGTTCCATACTAGGTCCCACACTATTTTTGTTGTATATAAATGATATAACTGAGGTTAAACACACACCTGAAATAACCATCTTTGCTGATGACACTAGTATATTTTTCACGGGCGAAAATGGGCAGGGGATCGAAAAGGAAGCCAATCTTTACCTATCCCAGCTGTCTATCTGGCTCGAGAACAATAGTTTGCAGCTGAACACACACAAAACAAAGTTTATACTATTCAAACCAGTTAACAAAGTTTCTAAAGAAAACATTACACTTAAATACAGAATGGAATATATTGATCAGGTGTCTACACAAAAATTTTTAGGTGTCTGGTTTAACGAAGATTTATCCTGGACTCCGCATAGTAATCACCTTCTAACCGATCTTTCCCGTGCCGCAGGTTGTATTAGCCGTATAGCTCCTCTTATCCCTCTCTGGCTTAAAAAAACTTTGTATTACACATTATTTTACTCGCGTCTACTTAATGCAATATTAGTCTGGGGTACCACGACGAAAGGAAATTACGATAGGCTGCATGTACTGCAGAAGAGCATTCTACGTCTATTTGAAAACTACAAATGTAAAATAAGTGACTTGCCAACCCAGCCACTCTTCCTAAAATATGATGTATTACCAGCTAACAAGGTATATTACTTTAAACTGATGCAAATCATTCATAAGAGAGAGCTGCACAAAAGGTACACAGATATATCTTCACATTATAGCTTTCGAACCCTTGCACATAAAACAAAAAAAGCCAGAACCAATTATGGCAAACAGGATCTTGAATATCAAGCAGTAAAATTACTAAACTTTCATGAACACAGGATTCATCTTACGTTACCTATTAATTCCTTCAAATCAGCATATAAAGCATTCCTAAAGACCACAGAATATAGTTATTGAATATAGGTGCACCTATCTGAATCCAAATGATCAGTTTTCGTTTTTCTTGATGATGTTTTTTCCCTTACAGTCTATGTCGTCATGTTATTTCCTGTCAAATACAGATCCATATTTTTATAGCATTTTTCTTTTCATCTTCGCGCTGTCACATATTCTCTATGTGTTTGCTTCGCTCCAAAGTGGCGTTATACTGTAAACTGCATTGTGTGTTGATATGTATCTTGTATATCTATTTTTTTTAATTTGCTGTATTGTTAGTCAGGACATTTCCCTTTGTATGCATCGTAACGTGTTGCCTGTTGCGAGCTGCACATGGGAGACGAGGCCTTGTCAGGTTACACGCCTTTTGCCTCGTCTTCCACTTTCACTTGAAAGGAAAAAATAAAGTGAACTGAACTGAACTAAACTGAAGTTGATGGCAAATGTAAGAGGTATTAGGCTTGCAGACAAAATAGCTATTATTTCCTCTCGTCAAAAGCATGGCACTATTTTTCATCGCGGATGCGGAGAGCGCAAACAAGAGCTGTAGCTTTGGCAGTGTTGCACTTGATGTATGAAACGGAGTATAGAGGGTACGAAATGGGATATCATAGTGCTTAGTGATGTTAGGTGGCATTTGGGGATTATGCTGTACTGAAGGACGGCATCAATTAATGAATGAGTTTATTTTCGCATACAATGTACAGCAAAAAATGGTGACAGGAGAAAAAGCTGCTTTTATTTCACCTTGACGGAGCTCCAGTCACCCATCAGCATTAACGAACAGTGCACTATTTACGTTTATACTTAATCTGACTACTTTAATTATGCATAATATATTTATACATAATACAGAAAAATGAGCATGCAAAATACATAAGTAAAAAGGTGTGCATGATCAGACTCCAATTACTAGGACACATATAGTATATTACACCACAATTATAAACAGTACAGCAGTACCCTTTTGCGACAGTTGTGAAATGTCAATCTGAAGCGCATCGTACTGATTTAGTAGTGTTGGTAACATACGTTGAGTCATCATTTTACCATAATTAGTTCGTGTTGACGGAACTAGCCAAGTTGATGGATTACGAAAAAAAAATAGTCACTGGAAGATTTTGTTAGTTGGGCTAAATCTAAAAATATGACTAAGGTACCTTTAATGGGCCATTTATAGGTGCAAAGTAATTTATGCGTATATATATCTTGCTCCCTAATGATCCTGTGTGTACCAAAGAGTGGTGCTGTGTGTTCCAAGGCTGGCACATTTCCAACTGCGCGGACAGCTCCTTTTTGGACGACGGAAATTCTATGTATATTTGTTGCAGTGGTGTTGCCCCAAACTAAAGCACAATAACACAGATGGGAATGAAAAAGAGCGTAGTAGATCATGTGGTTTACTATAGCTGGAAGAAAATAGCGACAACGGTTTATCAGTCCCGGTGCCCTTCTTAATTTTGATGAAAAGTATTTGACATGATCATTCCACGACAGGTGTTCTTGGAAGATCACTCCAAGTGATTTGGCGCATTTTTCTGTACAAATTACATACTGATTATATACTGGCCTAAAACGAGTGTTTTCGCTACATCAACTAATGAGCCGCGGGAACGAAATACCATGCATTCCGTTTTCGCTTCATTTAAAATAAGCGAATTGTTTTCCCATCAAGCTTTCAGTTTACAAAAAACGCACTTGCTTTTATTTCTATTTCCGTCATGTTCTTATATAATCTGCGTATATAACAAAACGGCAACTATCGTTTATTTTTACAATGTCATTAATGTAGTAAAGAAACAAAATAGGCCCAAGAATGCTACCTTGCGCAACTCCCGATTCTATACATCTCAAACGTGACCTGTTGTTATTTATTTCAGTGAATTGGAACCAACCTTCAAGATAAGGCTGCATCAGTTGTTGAGCCGTTCCTCCGAAGCCATATCTTTCAAGTTTATCTAGTGAAATTAAATGATTCACGCAATCAAAGGCTTTACTAAAGTCTAGATACAGTCCGAGAACCTGTAATTTATTCTCGAAATTCTGGTATTATTTCTTTTTGTACCAGCAAGGCTGTTTCTGTTGTACGGTTTTTCCTAAAGGCAAACTGATGCCTAGTGATGAGTTCATGTTTCTGGGAAAATTTGTCAATATTTTAACCCCCTTCTCAAGGCCCGTAGAAAAAATAGGCAGTAATAAAACTGGCCGATAATTGCCAAGAGCATTTTTGTCGCCGTGCTTATGGATAGCATTTAACCTTGCCGTTTTCATACTGTTTGGGAAAGCACCTGTGGAAAGTGAGCAGTTATAAATATGGTGTTAAAATAGGAGCTATTATGTCAAGTACGTATTTAACCGGCCTGACATCTATGTCATTTGCATCGCGGCTGTAGCTATTTTTAATTGCTTGTAAAAGTGAAGTAACTTCCGAGACACTCGTAGGGTGGAAAAAATTTGGAGGACGCTTAAGCTTCGCCTTCAAGAGTGGAACGCGATAACGTCAGAGGCGAGTGGCGCGCCACGTGTCGGGGCAGCGCCGCACATTTGCGAGGAGGGGTTCTTTTGTGTTTGCCGCAAGATGGCTCTGCATGTGCGCAGAGCGCAGAAGAAATGTAGCGGAAACGTACTTCGCTACTCGTGTAACTGCGACTTCTGTAAGTAACATGCTCATAATTACCGATATACACCGCAGTATAACACTTTACGGCAAGTTTCTAAGGCAACACCGCATTCACTCGAAGCGCTTTTGTACCGCTTTCAAGCACCGAACTCGTGGCTGAGTGGTTTTAGGTTTTTTGCATAAAAAACAATTGGTAGTCCAGGGTACGAAGATGCCTTTGCTATGAAGCCATTTCTTAACGGGTAGCGTGTTAGTGTGCAATTTAAAGAAAAAAGTTTTGACTGAGGATATTACCGGCATTCTTTTAACTCTTTTAAGGACGTCTTGTCCGGGCACTCCACGGTATGGCAAACGGTACAATGGCTGGGGAAGCATGATGTCAGTGAGGTCTCTATAGAGTTTCTTCTTGGTGACATTGCACAGATATTCATGAGAGAAACGCACATTTAACAACCTATAAGCAAGCATAACTTCACGCAGATATCCAGTCACGGCACCGCACATATTTTGACATGACGACACCACGAACCCTAGAAGGAGTCTGCTGAGCCTGACTTGAATCACTGTCCGGAGAAATGGATTGTTTTGGCCGCGTAGATAATTAAAGCGCGATACAACCTGGCGCATAAATAAATGTTTTTCTTGACTGCTGGGACCCAATATTTCACTGGGATGTTTTACAGCGCGCGCTTAAGAAACAGTTACCACTCCATCCATATGGAATAAGGTTCTTGCCGATAGAAACATCACAGGATATACCATATGATTTGATTATGCTTCTGGGCCTGCACTCAATATGGAAAACGAGGATGCAATTTGAACATGCTGATCTTGTCGTGCGTCCTGTTCGCGAGCATTTTGTTGAAAGTGTCGTTTCACTAAGAAAGTGTTACCGAGCACTCCCTGATCCACCAGAATGGATTACCTTGCTTGATGTTTTGGTGTCGCTGAGAGAATTTTAATCCTTGATTGCCGAAGCCTGGCTTACGCGTTTTGTGCACTGTATTTCTGATTTCACTTTCAAATGTCAAAGTCGGCAATAAAAAATAAAAAAAAACTTGTGGCTGAGTGGTAGCGTCTCCGTCTCACACTGGTTCGATTCCCACCCAGCCCATCTTGGAAGTTGCTTTTTATTTATGAAGTGCATGCCGGGATTTATCGCTCACGGCCAACGCCGCCGACGCCGACGACACCGGCTTTCCTGCGACACGAGCTCCTTAACGCTCTCGCGTTAAAAAATTGATTGTGGCAAAGGCAAGATGCACAGTGCTGCTTCTGGAGAAGGTTTAGAACTACCTATTTCGACAAAGAAATCGTTTTGTTTACAAGGCTCGTCCCTGCAACTTCAATGCCATTAATTACAACACAGGTATTGCTGCTAAGTGCCATTTGCCTATCGAGAGCCTTATTTAGGTTTTTCCACATTACGTTGCTTTTACAATGTCCACATGTCTGAAACATTTGTTTGTAATAATTTTCTCTAGACTTCTTTATGGAGCTATTTAATTTGTTCCTAAATGCTCTAAATTCATGCATCATCTTCTCGTCCAGACTGTGTATGAATGTTTGATACATTCTATTTTTTACCCGAATGAGTTTTAGGAGTTCCCCAGTAAGCCAAGGCTTACGTGACTTTTTATGTTCCCGTTGTGTTCTTATTGGGAAACATGGGTAGTAGTGCTTTCTGAAAATGTTTGAAAATACTTCGCATGATTTATCGGCATCTGTGAAGGAATAAACAGCACTCCAATCTTCAGATAAAATGTTTTGTGTAAATGTTTCTACCGTGCGATTAGAATTCTCACGGCGCGTCAGTTGCGGCATTGTGCATGTCTCATATGACGAATATTGACTCTAAAATAAAATGATAGGTAAATGGTCGCTGATATCGGAGCTGATTACGTTAGTTATGACGGTTTTGTCTGGCCCTTTGGTAGTGTGTTATCGAGGTTTACCGGAGAGGCGAGAGCTGCGAGCAGGTTTCCTTGCCAATAAGTATTGCCACAAATCATTCGAATCTTTGTTCTTTTTAAACTGGCACAAGACCTTGTCACTGTGAATCTAGCGCGCGTATCGATTATGTGTTTGTTATTAATACCTGTTTTCAGTCAACAGCACTGCCCACTGAAGATGCGGAAGAATGGATGGACTCCAAAGCTGGAACGACGCTGCGAAACTCAGGCAAGTCTACTTTGCTCCTCAATGCAGTGAAGAAATGTGCTGGAAACATTTTAGACCTAAATCTATCTAAGGTGCCTCTTTTTGGCGTGCAAGCGGTGCACGATCCTCTTGTTCTGGTAGACAAATATCATTGCCCGTTTACCTTGTCGTTCTTTGTCTTTTCGTCCAGTGCGTGAGATGGTGCCAGAAAAATTTAGATACGCGTATGGCAATTACCTTAGGCTGTACAATGATCTTCAGGCTTACGACTGGTCAGAATTGCTTGAGATTAAGGATTTAATCACAGGCGTTGAGCTACTTACATCAGTTGTACAGGGTATAATGACAAAAGGTATACCACAGTCTGCGTCTTACGTGTTCCTCCGTCTTCGTCCTTGTTCGGCTACGCGCTGCTATAACTATAGAAAACCAACTAGCCCGACAGCGTGTCCTCTTCAGGTATACGATGCCGTAAATTGAAGAAGTTTAGATTTCCTTGCTGGTTTTCGCGCGATTTGAAACATTACTTGAAGAAAAAAGAGAAGTATCATAAACTTTACGTGAAATCAGAAAGTGAATATTGGTACCAAAGGTATTCATTGTGCAGAAAAATTGTGAAAAAACTGATTGCACGTGATGAAGCCGAGTACCACAAATTTCTTGATCAGAACATTAAAAAGGAACCAACAGTTTTTGGAAATTTGTGCGCAAGCAACGAAATGATAAGGTTAGTGCTGCTGTGATAAAGACGCGCGATGGTATCTGTTTTAAACCTCAAGAAGTGTACCAAGCTTTTGCTGATCCCTTCAGCTGTTGTTTTGTGCGCCATCATAACACAACTGCTATTATCACTTTTGAACACAGCGCTGACTGTTTGGCTTATGATAATGTTACCGAGCATGAGGTTCTTTCGGCGATTCTGAAACTTACGCCGAAACTTTCAACAGTTGATGAAATTCCCAGCTTCGTAATCAAAAGGATGCGCTGACATTTTTGCCCCTGTTTAAGCGCATTTGTTCAACTTATCTTTGCAAACTTGTGTTTTTCCTTGTCCTTGGAAATTGTCAATAGTTCCTTTGTTCAAGTCTGGCAACGCTTGTGATGTCAACGACGTTCGACCTGTGTCACTGATTTGTTCTTTTGCGAAAGTTTTTGCAATGGTTATGTACGAACGCATGGGCTCAATTCTGCAGCACGGTTTTTTAAAAGGTCGATCTGTGGAAACGAAATTCTGCAGCTTTCTTGATTATACTGGCCCACATGAATTTAATCGCGGTCAGGTAGATGCAATCTACTTTGACATGACTAAAGCTTTCGATACGGTTTCCCATGAGGTGCTTCTGATGAAGATGGAAAAATACGGACTTTGCCCTATGTACTGTAGCTGGCTCGAAAACTACCTTGACAGCCATCGTAACATGGTCCGATTTTCCGGCTGTGTGTCCAACAAATTTCTATCATCTTCACGAGTGCCTCAAGGCTCCAGCTTAGGACCGCTGTTGTTTTTATTGTTTGCTAATGATTTGCCGTTACATGTCAAGAACTCGAGAATTTTGCTCTACGCAGATTATTTCAAATTATTGCTTTATATTGGAGATATTGAGGACTACCCCCAATTGCAAGCTGACAATAACAACGTCGAGAAATGGTGTTTGTTGAATCGCTTAAAGTTGAATATTAGGAAGACTTCCGTACTATCTCTAACTAGGAAACGCAACGCAGTTGTGTTTGGTTACACACTTTTGGCGGGTCAGATGTCTCGTGTGGCCCATGCATGTACGAGACCTCGGTGTAGTTGTTGATTCAAGGCTTGATTTTAGATTGCATGTAAATTCAATTGTGTTACGCGCATTGAGACCTATTGGTCTTATCTCTAGACTAACAAAAAATTTTCAACGGTACGAATGTCTACGCAATCTATACTGTGCCCTTGTGAGACCGCGTCTTGAGTTCGCGTCAGTAGCCTGGAATAACGTATCTGCCACCTATTGCACAAAAATTGAAAATGTCCAGCGTAAGTTAATATGCATATTTTACGATAGATATATTGAACGCGTCGTTTCTACGACTACGATTCTCTCTTGGCAGACCTCAATATGTGTACTCCTGGCGACAGGCGACTCATACGTGACATGCAGTTTCTGCAAAAAGTTGTGCGCTGTTTCATTAACTGGGGGACCTTACTGATGTCGCTGAATTTTCGTGTGCCGCACGCAAAGGCCGCAAAATGTTTTGACGCATTTTATCCAGATTTCTAGGCCAACTGTCCATGACTCGTTTACAAATCCTGTATAACAAAACGTTTATTGACACGGACATATTTGCTTAATTGTTGTTTTTATGCCTGGTTTTAAATGTTTTTAAGTGGTCTTTATGATGTATCTGACCTAGTGTGCGTTCCTTTAGGCCCCTTGGCTGTTGAAGCACACTCAAATAAACACATCTGTCCGTCCGTCCGTCCGTCCGTGCATACATGCATACATACAGAAAGTGAATTGTTTAATGCGAGGAGTAAAAGAAATCCTTTTCACATGCCTCGTGAGAGACCCACCTCAATATGTGGGTAAATTCTAAAAAGAAGCATTCCCAATATTACCGAACTCTAGATTACCGAACTCGACAGTAATACCGGCCTTTTCAAGCGTTCTCAGCAAACTGCGCGCGGCGGCGTCGCAGTTTGCTGAGAACGCTGCGCCGACTCCTCCCATCGCCAACGCGGCCGAAGGTTGCATCGCTCACAAACGTTATCCGTGAGAATGTCCAACAGGCACTGGGCGATCCTGAAGCAGGGGCTCCGATGGTTTCATTGCAAGAAGCAGCATCGTTGAACTATGCTGCCGCACTACGTCGTCCTGCACTCCGTCGGGAACTTCAAAGCTCTCGCCGCTACCATCCCGTTCTCGAAAGCCGCCCATTGGCCACCGCGCACCAAGCCTACGCACGATGTTTTTTTATTGGTCCTTTCAGAATATGACAAAAATTATAGAAGAACGAGAGAGGGACCACGGACCAGCAAAGCCTTGCCGGGCTTAATTCAATTTAAGATAAAAAAGGAGATAAACGCCCCAAAAAAAAAAAACTAATTTAGAGGAAGACATGGATTTAAAAAATATATACAATACCGTAAAGATATAAAAGTAAATAAAGAACACAACTACCTTTTTGCTACAAGCAGATCTATGAAATGCAAAAAGCACAAAAGAAACAAAACAAAACGAGAGAAGAATAGCACAAAAAGATGAAGAGGTCCAGGAAAGAAGGAGGCACAGAAGAAGACATCCGCGAGTAGCCAGAAATGACCTTCAAGCCCCAGGCATTGCGATGCCTGGAGGACGGCAAGCAATTGTCCACTGTGTTTCCACTGCGGTTAGGCCGGCCACATCCTACGCCACTGCCCATACAGACGCATTGGCCGGCGCGGCTTTGCCATCGACGCCCCTTGACCCCGTCCTGGTGAACGACAACAAGAAATCGAACACTACTTGTGCAGGGCAGACTCACCGAGCCGTCGGTACCACTCTCCATCGCCGCACGGCCGTTGATTTGCATCATCAGGTCGCAACTATGATAACAGTATGTGAGGAAGGTCCACTGGCGCCCGTAGGAAAACTAAAAGCAGCAACCTTTGGAAGTGAGGTTTCTCAACGGCGAAAATACGAAGATCCTCTGCCGCCGACGGCAACTGATGACGACACAGCCATTTCACCACCGCTCCAAACGACGACATCCACGACAATACCACCACAGTGCAAGCCGACACCGCTGCCCAGCGAAGTATAAAGGTTGCCGCTGCCGTGACCTGAATAAACGACGGAGCCGAGATCGGACACCAAAGCCCACGTGCAATGCGATAACGCGAACAAGCGACCTTGCAGTTGCTGTCGACGGTCGTACGCTAACCGCCTTGGTTGACACCGGAGCCGACTATTCTGTTATCAATGGAACATTCGCCGCCCAGCTCAAGAAAGCGACAACTTGGGATGGCCCGCTAATCCGCACCGCTGGTGATAACCTTATTACACCGTCCGGACGATACACCGCAAGAGTGAGAGTGAATGGACGCAATTAGCCTACGAACTTCGTGGTCTTGCAGGAGTGCTCCCGTAACGTAATTTTGGGTATGGACTTTCTGAATGAGCATCGGGCAATCATCGACCTCCACTAAAAGCTCACCAAGCTCTCCACGGCCAAAGCCATACCTTCCACGAAGACTTGGATGCAACGCATCGCTCTAAACGTCCTGAAGAAGTATTGAGTATACCGCCCCGATCAAGCGTCGTCATCTTCGCGCTTACCAGCGACATCGAAACTGCTGAAGGGTTCGTCGAAGGAAACACCTAATTGCTTTTGGAGCACGGACTAGGAATCGCAAGAGGCATCGCCCATTTCCGTCATAAACAAGCTCAAGTGCTCGTCACGAACTTCATCGAAGAATACCGGCACCTGAACAAGTGCTTGAGGATTTCCTTGACGAGCTAGCGGATACCAGATTAGTCGTCGCCCTCCCCAGCCAGACGATGCACCCATCCGAGCCAAGCAACTCATTTTCGAGTCGTGGCCGAGTGGTTTGGGCGCCCGTCTCGGCTGTGGGAAGTGGTCAGTTCGAAACACGCCGCCGGACACCCACCTGTAAAATTGGGTACAAGCGTCCCCCGGCCCGGCACCCAGCTCTTTCAGGGGTGTGCGTTTGGAAGAGGCTCTGCTAACCCTGCTGTGCTCCTTCGGGGGCTTAGTTTCGAACAACCATGGCCTGCAAAGGCCGTGCTGAAGAAAAAAAAAGGGCCACATCATGGGCTTCTGCCGTGCGAGGCGGACTTATTGTCCGATGGCGGAACGGATCACTGCCACATCGGCGCAACTATTTGGGCCGTGACCCCTTTTCGCAAGCATTTCACCCCAGAAGAGCCGAGCACCAGGCCGGGGGAAAGCTTGTACCCATTGAAAAACCGGTGGGTAACCGGTGGCACCAGGGATCGAACCCGGTACCTCCCGAATGCGAGGCGGATGCTCTACCACAAGGCCACCGCTTTTTTTTCTTTATTGCATGAATTGGTACAAATACATCAGTAAAAGATCGTGATTGCGATGCCCCTTGGTTGACAACCGTGTCTAATGGACCACCGCTTCGGTGGTACCATTGCTCCCCCGAGACAGACAAGAGCGGATTCGCAGTCTTCTTAAAAGCTAGAGCGAGCGCTTTCCTTCAGCGTCGAAGCTGTGATAAACTCAGTTGGCAAAGCATCGCATTATCACGGCCGAACACGCTTGACCGCTGCGTCAAAGCCACTGCCATGCATCGCCGTGAGAACGGCAGGCTATACGTGATCAAGTTGAGGAAATTCTGCATGATGACGTGATCCAGCCATCGAACAGCCCCTGGATGGCACTAGTGGTTTTGCTTGAACAGCATAACAAAGAAGGATGTCTACCCGCTTCCCCGCATCGAGGACACACTGGACCCGTCGGTGGACCTGAAGCTGGTACTGGCAAAATGAGGTCGACGAAAGAGACCACAAGAAGATCCCGTTTATCATGCCAGACGGCCTCTTCGAGTTCAAGGTAATGCCTTCGGCAGCGACGTTCAAGCGTTTAATGGACACCGTGGTGGCTGGCGGCAAGTGGCAAATTTGTCTAGTGTACATAGACGGCGTTGTCGTCTTCCCTTCGAACTTTGAGACCATCCTAGAATGCTTGGAACAGTGCTTGATGCAATCAAGTCCTCAGGTTTAAAGTTAAAAGCAGGGAAGTGTCACTCCGCCTACGAAGAGATGTTTCTGGGTCATATCGTCAGCAAGGAGGGAGTCCGCCCCAATCCACAGAAAACAGCTGCGATTGCACAGTTTCCACAGCCCAGTGGCAAGCTGTGCGCCGATTCCTCGGACTGTGCGCGTATTATTGACGATTTGTCAAGACCTTTTCGCGTCTCACGAAACCTTTGACACTACTTACAGAGGCAGACATGCCATTTCAATGGGAAGCACCGCAAGCGTTAGCCTACGAGGAAATTAATAGCCACCTGCAGTCCCCTCTTGTGCTAGGCCACTTCGATGAAAACGCCGAGACCGAGATACATACCGACGCGAGCAATTTGGGCCTTACTCGTTCAGAAGAACGATGGACAGGAGAATGTAATCGCCTACGCTAGCAGGTCCCTTTCGGAAGCCGAAGCCCATTACTCGACGACCGAGAAGGAGTGCCTCGCGATCATCTAGGCCACCTAAAAGTTCCGCCCGTACTTACATGCACGACCATTCAATGTTGTAAGCGATCACCACGCGCTCTGCTGGTTGGCAAGTTTGAAAGACCCCTCCGGCCGCCTTGCCCAATGGAGACTATGTCTTCAAGAATTCGACATCAGAGTCGTCTACAAGTCAGGCCGCAAGCACTTCGATGCAGACTGCTTGTCACGAGCCCCCGTTGATGGGTCGGCGAAAGAAGACGACGAAGACGCCTTTTTAGGACCGATAAGCGCCGGCAGTTTTGCAGAGCGACAGCGGTCAGACCCTGAGCTGAAAGCTCTAGCAGATTACTTGAAAGTAAAGAGCGCTTCCCCTCCTGCTGTGTTCCCGCGTCATTTATCATTGTTCACGTTAAGAAATGTCCTCCGCGTAAAGAACTTTGCACCGAACAAGACCATGCAGTTTCTTGTTGTGCCTAAAAGCCACAGGCAGGAAATTCTGCAGGCGTTGCTCGATGAGCCCCCAGCAGGCCATCTGGGATTTGCGCGCACGTTGGACGGAATCCAGAATTACTACTGGCCGCGACTGCCTGCCGAAGTTGCCCACTACCTAAAGACGTGTCGTGAGTGCCAACGACGCAGGACGTCGCCGATCAGACCAGCGGGACTACTGAACCCGATTCCGCCCCAACCCTGCCCTTTGAACAAAATGGAATGGATCTCCTCGACCCCTTTCCATCTTCATCTATGGGTAACACGTGGATAATCGTGGCCATCGACTACATTACCCGTTACGCCAAAGCAAAAGCACTACAAAATGTAACCGCGGCAGAAGTTTCCAAATATTTTTCGGATAAATTCTTTGGCTACACGGCGCCCCAGAAGTGCTCATCACGGACACCGGAACAGCGTTTACGGCAGTGTGCACACAAGCCGTCCTAGAATACAGCCATGTAAGCCATCGATGGACCGCTTCGTACAATACCCAGACCAATGGACGTATGGAGCGTCTGAACAAAACGATCGTGGACATGATCACTATTTACGTCGACGCTGAACACAAGCCCTGGGATGCCATCTTACCGTACGTGATTTCCGCATATAACACGGCCATCCAGGAGAGAACCAGAGCGACCCCGTTCGTGCTTGTGTACGGCATGGAGGCCACGACGACGCTCGACGCGATGGTGCTGCACGTGACAGAAGACAACCCCGGCGTCGCCGCCTACCTACAGCGTGCAGAGAAAGCCGACGACTAGCCTGGCTGCGCATCAAAGACCAGACGCCCGGCGGTACAACTTGCGACAACGCGACGCAGAGTGCAAGCAGGGAGACTAATTGCGGATTTGGACGCCGATACGTCGCCAATTTCTCCGAAAAGCGTCTGGCCCAGCTCACGCTCCTGCGGCTGCCACCTCCGCTCGTCGGCTGACGCCGCCTTCGAGCCAGAGGAGGCTTTCTTGGACGCCGGCATCATTTTCCTAAAGCTTCAAGGACCACGAAAATACCAAGTCCACTCAGGTGGGACCTTTTTGGGCATTTTATGCCCGATTTCTGATTCTGCCTGTTGGGAGCTCCGCTAAACCTTACGAGAGCTAGCGCCAACATCGCCCTGGACGGGGCCTCCCTGCGGCCGCCTGCCAACATGACGGCCGGCGTTCTTCGGGGCTACGATCCGTCTACCTTGTCGTGGACAGCTAACCTCCCCTGTTGTTGCTCAAGACGCTGCGGAATCGTCGGACGCTATCTCTGACGAGAGCCTTTTCACGTTGGTCGCGCAGCGCAAGCGTGGCCAACGCACGAAGACAGCTGCCGCCGCCGGCACAGACGCGACGTCTCGAAATTCTCCTGCTGCCGATGTCGGTGCACGGGTTCCGGTGGCCCAGAAGCCATCGTGGCGTCCAAGCAAGATGCCTCGCTTCGAGAAGGAAGACATCATTGTGGTGGTGAAGCCGCGCGCAACCATTGACTTCCGTCAAGTTTTCAAGCCCGGTGACCTAAGCCTAGCTCTTACCTCCTATGTTGGCGCCGAGGCGGTGAAGGCCCTCACCATCTGGCCCCTCTGAGACCAGAATATTTTTCTCTGCGCTAGCCAAGACGTCGCCACGGCCAACAAGCTGGCCCGGGAATTCATCCTGAACTCAAGTGAGGGACCAATTCCTCTCGTTGGCCACGCAAAACTCAATGGGGAGGTGTGTGGGGGGTGTCATCATCATCCACGAGCGGGAGAGCTCGGCTACTCTTCGCAACAAACTCACCTGGCGCGACGGAGAAATCGCTTTCGTCCGCAAGCTCGGAAACTCGTCTGTTGCGATGGCCACCTTCGTGGGCCAGAAGGTACCACGCTTTGTCCTCTACAACTCAACGGTCACGCCGGTGCGGGAGTACAAGCGCACAATCCCTGCTTGTTACCGTTGTGGAACCATCGGACACCGGGTGGCCATCTGCCCTAATCCAGTCGAAGAACGCTGCGGCAATTGCGGTCAAAACGTGGTGACGGTTGCCGATGGCATGGCGCCCCACCAGTGCAAGCCGGCCTGCATGGTCTGCGGGGAAGCCCATCTCATGGGCTCACAAGCCTGCAAAGGAAAATTTCGACGTCTTCAGCAAGCCCGGAGCCCCAAAGGGCCCCCAGCAACACGGCATCTCCAGTCGCAGAACAAGGTGTCTGGAGGTGATCCCGGCGGCAAGGCTGACGGCGCGCCGGCCAATGAGAAGCTATCTCCATCCTCCAAGAAGCCGTCATCGAGGACGTCCCCGAAAAAGATTTCACAGGGCCAGGGTGGTCCGGTTATCCAGGCTGAGGACTTTCCAGACTCGAAGGCAGTGGGTCATTACCGTCTGCAGCTTCAAAGAAGTCATCGAACAAGGTAGGCAGCTGGGCTGGGGTCGCCTCCTCTCCCGCCTCTCGCGCCCCTTCCTCTCTCCCCCGAAATCGTAGAGGTGCGCCGCGAAATGGCAGCGCTTTGTGCTCAGGTAGCTCAGCTAGCTGCAGAAAACAAAATTTTACGCTCTGCACACGCAGCCCCACCTTCCCCGCCGTCATCGCCGGCGGACCCAGTGGTGCGCCCTGCGGCACCCTAGCTTATATGCAAGGGCCCTCAGGATAAGGCAATGTACAGCCGCATAACGGCTGTAGAAAACACTCTAGCTGAGTTGGTAGGCCAGCTTTCCAACTTAGGTAAGGTCCTGGAAGACATCACTCATAAGGTGACAATTGTGGTCACCAGTAACATCGAAACATGGTGGAACGAGAATGGTTCGCGCCTCGGCCGCAGGCTTAAGTCACCGAAGGAAGTTAAGCGCCCGTCAAAATTTACGCGCAAAATTGACCTGGATGAAATCGTCGAAAATTCTGCGGAGCCCCTCCCAGCTTCTCAGGGACTGGGAGACGTAGCTGCGCAGTCTAACCCAGCTCAACTTCAAATTCAACATGGCGATGGGAACTAAGCCATCCCGCAGCCCCCAAAACATCAGGCTTTTTCCCTCATGCAATGAAACTCCCGTGGTTTTAAAAACCGTAAAAAGAGAGCTAACTTAAGATTATATCTCGAGACGTTTGAGCACCCATCAGCAGTAGTTGCTCTCCAAGAACCTGGGGCTGCGGCGAAGCTGTCTGGCTACAACACTTTTCAATGTGATCCGTCCATCTGTCTTCTTGTCCACAAAGGCTTTACCACGCAGGAGGTCGATCTCGAACTTAATCTTATTCGTATGTGATGGTGACAGTCCTCCCCGTGCGCCGTACTGATTCACCCGTACACATCCTAAATATATACTGCCCCCCTAAAATTGAGAACATTACGTTCTCGGACATCTTTAGCAAGGCGCTAAAGGTAGCAGGTCGCGATCCCCTTCTGATTGTGGGGGATTTCAACGCCCCCAGTCGGTTATGGGGCTATCCCAAGGAAGAGTCGCGTAGCCGAAAGCTTACGGAACTAATCTCCACGCTAGGCATTACTCTTCATACTTACCCCGTCTATCCAACACGTGTGGGTAACTCCGTAACTCCGTAACCAGGTGCACCTGTCCCGATCTTACCCTCACCCGCAACATAAGACATGCAGACTGGATCAACACCGAGGACACCCTTGGCAGTGACCATTGCATCATCGACATAATAATTTACACTCGTCCCCTACACCGCACCATAACACAGACCCTCTTGCCAGACTGGACGGCTTTCCCTAAATCATCGAAAAAAACAGCGCGAACAAACGGGGCGACAGGAAGAAACAACAGGAACAGGCGCTGGAGGGTTAGGGTACGTAACAGAGCCCGTAGTACTGCGCCTGTTCCTGTTTCTTCCTGTCGTCCCCGTTTGTTCGCGCTGTTTTTTTCGATGATGTATCACCAACTCGCCCGCTTAACTATCCTGTTGAATTTCCCTAAATACCTGACAGCCTCCAGTATGCCCGGAGATGACTATTCTGCCTGGGTCCAGAGCCTCATCCAAACACTACACAAACACGAGAAGCAAATACAACTCACAGATAAGGTAACGGATGTGGACAACCATTTCCTTCATCTTTAGGAAGCGCGGTGCAGCCTCACTAAGAGATGGCGCCGTCAGAAACAAGAAACTCCGCTTGAGGATTCGTGGTCTCCCCCAAAAGGCGGCTGAGTATGCTGCCCAGTTCACCGACTCTAACTGGGTGGATCGCTGTAACTCCGGTGCTAGACAAATGTCTAGTCGCAATACTTAGAAGCTATTCCGTAGCCTCATTGCCTCAGACGCGCATAGAAACACAAGAACATCTGCAACGAGAAATTCATAATTTCAAGGGCAATACGGACCAACTTGCACAGACTCTACGGGATCAGTATCTGTGTCAAATCCAAGACACCCGTGGACAGGAATATCTGTATGCAGGCAGAGAAATCCGGATATGCTTCGGCCGTTTCAGCTCCGTGATCTGGGGCAGCTCTTGCTAAAATGAAACGGGGTACCTCTCCCGGCAGGGACAAGGTTACGGTCAAACCTTTGGACAACCTTCCTGATCCGGCGTATGAGTCCCTGCTAAAATATATGATCGCAATCTGGAAAAAAGAAACAGCCCTCACCCTAGAATGGAAAGCAGCGCTTGTCACCTTCATCTCTAAGCCGATTAAGCCGATCAATGCCGATAACCTCCGACCTATCTCGCTAACGCCTTGCGCAGCCAAGCTCATGGAAGCCATGGTTCGAGATCGCCTCTCTGAATATCTAGAGGCCCGTAATACTTTCGCAGACACGAGTTTCGGATTCCGACCTCAGAAGTCAGCACAGCACATTCTGCTTCAACTCAGCCATGTGGTACTCCCGCCTGTCGAGCACCCTCACAATGACAAGGTGGTTCTCGCCTTGGATTTGAAGGGTGCTTTCGACAACGGGAAACACAGTGTCATCCTCGCTCACCTCAGCGAGGCACAATGCGTACAGAACACGTCTAATTACGTAAAACCGTTCTTAACGGACCGTGAAGCCTTTATCCGCATTCAGAACAAGGAGCACGGTCCTCATACTATGGGTATGCGGGGCACGCCATAAGGCGCAGTGCTGTCCCCACTACTCTTTAATTTGGCAATGCTTAATCTCCCTGCCCAACTAAGTGAGGTTCAAGGTATAGAGCATGCGCTATATGCCGACGACATCACCATTTGGGCTACAGAGGGCAACATTGGTCAACTGTAGGATTGCGTGCAAACAGCGGCGGGCATAGTGGATCGCTATGCTACGTACTGTGGTCTCTAGTGCTCTCCTCAAAAATCAGAATTTGTGCATCTACGCCCCTCGCCGAGATGCAAGACACCAATACTTCTCTCTCTGGCTAGTGGATCCATACGCGAAGCAACAGAGATTAGAGTCCTCGGACTCTTTATTCACCAAAATCATCGCGCTGACACAAAACTAGCCAAACTTCGCAAGGTTGGCGACCATGGTGGGCCGCATGGTCCGCCGCGTCTTCAGCAAGCGTGGGGGTCTCTGCGATGCTACTGACTCGCCCATTTTTTTGTGACGAGTCGAATTCTTTATTCAACTCCATACCTGCACTTGCGCAAGCATGATGAAGACATCCTAGAGGTCACTCTTCGCAAGATGATCAAGAGGGCGCTCGACCTCCCGATCTCTATCTCCAATGCGAAGCTCCTTGCATTGGGGGTGGTGAACACCTATCGGAAGCTACGCGAGGCGCACCTGACTAATCAATACACGCGTATTGCCCAGACCGTGTCCTGTCGTCGCCTTTTGGACTGGCTACATATACAACACAACCATCACATTGAGGAAAGGTACGAGTGCCAGAGCTATGGAAAGGCGCCCTGCGTGTTCGACCCCTTCCTACCAAAATGGACAGAGAAGACCCCAATGGACAGCGTCAGGCGCGGGCAAATGCCCTGCACCGCCATTATGGCTCTAAATACAATGTTTTATATGTGGATGTTGCGGGCCCGCACCATTCCGGGGAGGATGGTACACGGCTGCAGTCGTTCACTAGGAATGACAGGTGGATGACCTCACTTTTAATGCCCCTAGCGCAACCCACGCGCAGGAGGTAGCAATCGCCCTGGCTGCCTCCCACTCTCAATCTAAATTCATCCTATCCGACTCGCGTGGGGCCTGTCGGAATTATGAGCTGGACTGGATAACGCCTACAGCACAAAGAATACTTCGGAGAGCAGCTTGGGATTAAGATCCCCAGACCCGATTTCTCATTTGGACTCCAGGCCACCAGGGAATGAGGCCCCCAACTTGGCCGCCCGCGCACTCACTAACCGGGCCCCCGGCGTAGACCCTACCGATCTGGACCAGGGCACTTATCCTCGCTTAACTTTTCAAGAAATCTGTGCCTATTACCGGGACTCGCGCCGTTCGTACCCGGCTCTTCTCAAGGGGTTAGGGAAAGCGGGCGAAAGAATATTTCTTAGACTTTTTACTAACACTCTTCTGTGCCCGGCAGTACTCAAACATTTCGACCCTTCCTTTTCTGGCCTCTGCCCTTTCTGTGGAGATGTGGCTGACACTTTTCACATGGTCTGGGCATGCCAGCTAAATCCTTCTCTTTTACCCATAACCCCTTCCCTTACCCGAGAGGACTGGGAGGCAGCCCTGCTCGGCTGCGTGGATCTACCGGCACAACAAGCGCTGGTCCAGCGAGCTCTGTGGCTGCCCAGACCAATGGAGTCCCGGAATAAAGGACTCCACCTAGTATTGTAAGGGGAGCGGCCCACTAGGGGTGGCTCTCCAAGCAACCTCTCATTTTCTAATAAATGCTTTCTACCACCACCACCACGCACTGAGTAAAAAGCTCTTGCGGCGGTACTTTGGCCCCTACAAAGTCATTCGGCGCATCGGACCGATTAATTATGAAGTCATCCCCGACGGCACGGCCACGTCTCAGCAGCGCAGGAGGCGGCCAGAAATCGCCCGTGTTGTGGCCCTAGCTATTTTAACTACTCGTATTTTGTTTACTTGTTTTGTTTCTTTTGTAAGCATCGAGGCGAAGCCTTTTTGAGGGGGGAGAGATGCCACGAATTATTGGAATCTTTGTTTGTTCTTTTTAGAGAGCCGCTGGCAGGCGGCCTTATCCCTGTGAATCTAGCACGCGTATCAATTATGTGTTGTTTGTTTTTCATGCCTGTTGTCCCGGGCAGATGCTGTATTATTCTGTAGCGTAAGAAGCGCCGAGACTTTTCTCGAAGATTCCGATCACTCGCGTGTCTTCCTGCCATGTACCCGGCTGTACCAGACACTGTTTGCGGCTTTATCTCGACGTTTATTCGCACCCTTTAAATTAGGCATCGACGGATGCGACGGGCATTCTTTGTTCGACGACCGCCAAGCATGATTGTTGCTATCATCACCGCCGAACCGCTCAGTTCTTTTGCGGGCGCATGTCAGCACAACAAAGAGTTTTTTCAGTGCACTCAGACTCTTCATTTCTGCCATCGACCTCTTCACCACCACGTGACAGTATATAGCTGGTAATATCGATGAATTCTATGGCATTAATGAGAGGGTAGCAGGCCTCGTAATTAAGCCTAATAAGTGGTATAATTTGAAGGTTATACAGGCCTACACACCTACATGTAGTCATGACCAGGTAGTTGAAAGTTTCTACGAAGATGTAGAATTAGCAATGCGAAAAACACAAACGCAGTATACTGTACTAATGGGCGACTTCAATACCAAGGTAGCGAAAAACAGGCAGGAGACCAAACAGCGGGTGACTATGGCACTGGTTCTAGGAATAGCAATGGTGAGTTACTAGTTCAGATTGCAGGGCGTAATAACTTAAGAATCATGAACACACTTCAGCAAACAGAATAACCGGAAATGAACATGAAAAAGTCTTACGGGGAGACTAAAAATGAAATTAACTTCATAATGTGTTCTAATCCCCCCCCGTATGCAGGACGTAGAGTTAATCGGGAAAGTGCGATGCAGTGACCACAAGATGATAAGGTCTAAATCCCATTAGTCTTATAAGTAAATCTTAATAATAATAAAATTAGTTCAATTCTGAAGAGGGAACGAAACAGATTAGTAAGAAAGAAGTCTCGCAACGAAATTAGCGGTGAGGAGGAGGGCAGAAGAGTTCGGATCTCGCTACAGTATTCAGTTCTAACCGAGGATGACGACATTAGCCTAGAAGCAATGAACAATTTCAGATATCATTACTGAGTGCGCTGTAGAAGTAGGCGGTAGATTAGTTAGAGAGAATACGGGTAAGCTGTCTAAGGAAACGAAGAATTTGATTAAGAAACGCCAAAGTATTAAAGCTTCCAATCCAACAGACCAGATAGAATTGGCAGAGATATCAAAGCTAATCAATAAGCACAAAGTGGCGAATATAAAGAACTATAACATGGATAAAAATCAGCATGTTGTAAAGCACGGGGAAGCCTTAAAGAAATGAAGAAGAAATTGGGCATAGGCAAAAATCAGATGGATGCGCTAAAGGACAACGCGGGCAATGTCATCACGAATATCAACAAGATAGTCAAAGTAGCCGATGAGTTCTATATTGTTCTCTGCAGTAGCCAAAGATGTCAGGACAATATTGAGATTTCCGGTAGGGAAAAGCCGTCAGACGTTTCGCCAGTGACGAAAGACGAAGTTAAGAAAGTGTTAGAAATTATGAAAAAGGAGAAAGCAGCTGGGGAGGGATTTGTACTTTAACGCTCCTCGAATGATGTGGGTGAGCGTTCAAATGAGCCTCAAGGGAAGAAAGCTTGTATCATTCGCCACTGATCATGAATTTCAGTGTCTTAATGACGGTACGCCGACCTTTATTCGAGGGGTAACTTACAGTAGCTGTCTTTGATTTGGCTTTCTTGTCTAGATCATGGAAGACAGTTTGGCTAGTTGGTGTGTATTCATTAATGACTGCGACATTGCAACTAGCGTTAAAACACAAAGGACAGTGACAAAAGGTACCGACGGGACAGCACGCTAGACTTTAACTGACGATTAATGCACACGTAACAAAATTTATGCACTCGCATTAGGCACATGCTCAGGAGACTGTCCCCTCCCCCCGCCTTTCTTTTATCAAGAAGCATGTTGTCATAACAAAGAGTAAACATTTAATAATAATAATAATAATAATGTTTTATTTACACCCATTGTGTACATAGGATGAGGGAGCACAGCAGAAAAAGTTGTAATGACAACTTGACAAGGCCGCAGGCCCCCAAAACAATAACAATGACAGCTTCACATCGGCAGTGCAGAAAATATACAATCACAAAGTATACACACTAAAATTAACATAACGTTGCAACAGACAACATTCTTCACCACCAGGTAACAAAGTACCAGGCAAAAACATGCGCAACGAAACACGCCACGCGGTTTGCACCATTGGGGTGGTGTATTTAATCCCACCCAGGGGTTCGCAGGGGTCAAGTGGATGCAGCTAGCACAGAACCGGGTTAAGTGGAGAAATATGGGAGAGGCCTTCGCCCTGCAGTGGGTATAATCAGGCTGATGATGATGATGATGATGATGATGATGATGATGATGATGATGATGATGATGATGATGATGATGATTTAATCCCACTGACCTGTGGTAAGTGTTATATTGGGCAAACAGGCCAGTGTCTGAATGAAAGACTGCGAAAACACCGGACTACTGTCGCAGCTCTGATGGCCTGTGGCCATTTGGCCGCACATTGCCGCGGATGCAGAATAGAATTGCCGCGGATGCAGAATAGAAACCACAGGCAGTAAAGAAGAAAAAATTTGGAGGACGATTAAGCTTCGCCTTCAAGAGTGGAGCGCGATAGCGTTATTTCACCTCGTTCGCACCGCCCACTCATTCGCTCGGTATGCTCTTGAGTCACACAAAGACATAGTTTTCATACTCAACACTTCTAAGTGCACTCTGCAACTTTTTTCTAATTATTTGTTCAAACAAGTGCTTCTCACAATCTACATTATCGCACTGTGTTGTGCACACTGCAACGTTTCTTGCTCCCGTGTTCCTTTAGCGTTCACACGCACTGAGTATGTCGGTCAGTCACACATCACAGGGGACGCTTTCCCAGCAGAAGCGCTATGGCGCAGCGATCACGTCAGAGGCGTCCGGCATCAGACGCTGCACCTAGCAATCGCGCTGTGAGCGGAAAGAGGAGCCGCGTCGCCTAAACACCACTGTTCGAGTGACGCACGCTGGATGTTGGAAGGGGAGAGAGCGAGAAAACTTATTAAACGCAAGGGTATTGGGGCATCCTCGCACCGGTACCCGCGCGGCCCGAAGGGGAGAAGCGGGTGAGCGAAGATAGTGATCTAAAGAAAGGAAAGACGCTTGATTCTACAACCCGTGAGGGTGCACGGCGAAACGTCAGGGGCGAGTGGCGCGCCACGTGTCGGGGCAGCGCCGCACATTGCGAGGAGGGGGTCTTCTGTGTTTGCCGCAAGATGGCTCTGCATGTGCGCAGAGCGCAGAAGAAATGTAGCGGAAACGTACTTCGCTACTCGTGTAACTGCGACTTCTGTAAGTAACATGCTCATAATTACCGATATACACCGCAGTATAAAGTACTACGCCACGTTTCTAAGGCAACACCGCATTCACTAGAAGCGCTTTTGTACCGCTTTCAAGCATCGAACTCGTGGCTGAGTCAGGCTGGCTTCGTCTCAGTACATTAAAACTCCCGCAACGACAGCAAAGGCTCTACCCTTGAGAGCCATTCGGGAGGTTCAGCAGCCACTTTCTGTATGGCAATAAACCAATTCACACTTTCTCGAAAGTATATTCTAGCGGGTCGAGCATCCCTGTCGCAGTGATAGCCCGCCATTCTGGAGCGCCATATAGAGTGGAGGCCCATGAGCATGATTAAATCATACGGAACGCCATCTTCATTATCAATGCCTAAATACCGGATGCCGTGGGAGTCTAGTGGAAATTCTTTCTTTATCGTACGTTGCAAAACATCCCAGAAATAAACCCCTTCCCAACAATGCAAAAAAACATGGTCTATTGTTTCCGGCTGCTTGCAGATTAAACATTGGCTGATGATGACCTTCCAATATGTACTTTGTTTTGTGTTATTCGTGTTGTGTTCTTGTGAAATGGTATGAACCAAAGCCAGGAAATAAAAAAAAAAAAGAACTCGTGGCTGAGTGGTAGCGTCTCCGTCTCACACTCCGCAGACCCTGGCTCGATTCCCGCCCAGCCCATCTTGGAAGTTGCTTTTTATTTATGAAGTGCACGCCGGGATGTATCGCTCACGGCCAACGCCGTCGACGCCGACGACATCGGCTTTTCTGCGACACGAGCTCCTTAGCGCTACCGCGTTAAAATGTATTCCACTTTTTAGCCACACGATAGTGCTGAGGCGGCTTCATGGGCAGGGTGATATGGAGATATTTGAGGCATTTTGTAGTGATAAGGCAGGGGATAAGTGCGTGAGCACACCCTCAATAGCACTCACGAAAAAAGCGATAATCTATTCTTCAAAACACTTGCGCGTCAATTTGGTTTAAATGTTTACTCTTTGTTATGACAACATGCTTCTTGATAAAGGAAAGGGGGGGGGGTGCAGTCTCCTGAGCATGCGCCTAATGCGAGTGTATAAATTTTGTTACGTGTGCATTAAACGTCAGTTGAAGTCTAGCGTGCTGTCCCGTCGGTACCTTTTGTCGCTGTCCTTTGTGTTTTTCACGCTAGTTGCAATGTCGCAGTCATTAACGAATCTTGTCGCGATGTCTCACCGACAGCGAATATGGTTTGCGGATATAGAAACACACGAAAGCGACCACATCCCTATAGGTGTGCTCAATAATAGCCTTTCCACATAGACTTGTGGGACAAGTATGTACCATATCGATTGGTAGGCGTTTCAAGCACTTATAGAAGATGCTTGTAGAGTAGGCCTCTCCGCAGATTTTGAAGAGACATTTCGGGAGGTCATGATAACCGCTACGTTTTTCTTCACCCCAATGCCTGACTGCACAGAGTTTGACACGAAATTACAGATCCTGCGATCACTGCGATGTAGGGCAGAGCGTAGATACCGGCGCACAAAGTCGCGCCTCGAACTCAGAGATGCGAGGCGCATGCAAAAGAAAATTCAGCGCAGAATTCAAGCCTTCCAGCCAAAACGTTGGAGGGCATTATGTGAAACGCTTGATCAACGGAAGCCTTTATCACGATTCTGGAATGTAGTTCGTGCTCTTCGAACATGCCCTGAACCGCTCTAGCCATTCAAATATCTCGCACTCTATCAAATACATGGTGAGGTGGAGGTAGCTGAAAGTTCTTGCGCTAGGGTAGCAAGCAAATCGACCCCAACGGCAACGCTACTTTTCAACGATGTTTGCTTCTCAGGATTCACGAATAGGCTTCCCTTCTCCGTGGAGGAACTTGACGCTGCGCTGGCTGGCTGCGCTGATCTAGAACCTGAGGTCTCTGTGCAAGGGTCTGCTCGGCTTTCTTCTTGGCTGAGGTACCACCGAAGCACTTGGTAATTTCGTCTACAAACCGGGTGGAAGTAGGAAGCGTGTCCTCGTCATTTTTAAACCAGAGGAGGGCGGTCCCGGCGAGAAAGAAGGCATCATTATCGAGCTTGCAGTCGGAACTCAACGATTGTGCTTGCTGACTCGTTGGTAATGGGTCAGCCAGTCTTGAACATCGTTGCCCGATTCACCTGTAAACTTGCGGAGTTTCCAATGAGGCGACCAAGACTCGGATTGGTCGGAAGATAGTGTCTATTCCTCTTGAGTTGACATGACGATGACGTTTGTTTCCGACTGCTAAGCGGCGACTGCGACGAATAGCCAGCGGATCCAGGGCGACGTACCCTGCCGACTTCCCTCAAATATTGTTACCGAGTCAAGAAATGGGCGCACAATGCTGTTAAGCCAGTGCGGTGCGAAGGAAGCCCGCGCGGCGTGTGCGTCCAATGTTCCACCACATTCCAGAGACACACTTCCCCGCACGAGGAGAGCGCGTGGCCTTGTACGCATCGGGTTTTCCCTCCTCATCCCCCGGCAGCGACGGTGGCTGAACCATCCGGAAAATGCTGTTCTCCTGAAGGTTCGGCCGCGCCTAACCAATGACGACGCGCGGCTCGACGGGAGGAGATAGGACGCTTACATGAGCTAAGCTATGTGTATGTGCGCGCCGGCTTTGGATCCTTGTAACAGACAGACGCGGTGCCCCCTATTTATTGAGGTTGCGTGGCTTGTATAAGTCAGCCAGCCCTTGAGCTATTGCGGCGAGTTCGCAACTCTTACTGCTCGGCTCCCGGAGTTCACTCGCTGCTGGCAAGCCCACAGATCTGTGAGGGAGCGGCGCTCGTCTTACATGGCGGCCAGGCTTCAGTCTGCGACAGTGCCCGGCGAACAATTTGGTGTTCGTTTATGGCTCTCTCGTGTATTATTGAGTGTTTGATTTGCTGAAAAACTGCGCCGAACTGAACACACCACAAGAAAATAGACGAGACACAGGACCTATTCCCAACTAAATTTTACTGAAGACCATAGGGGAACTTATATAGGCGAAGTTTTAAGGAGAAAGAAGGGTGGGATGAGATAGGAGAAACAAGAAACGACCATAGAGTGTTGTAATTAAATAGTCTGTGCTTATTGAGATAAGCTCCCTCTCCTCTTCACTTGCAAGCTCATCATTCCGTTTCTGTGAACCTCTTGTCTTTGTATATTAAGTGTTAGTTTGTATCCCTCTAAATCATCTCTTACTGTGTATAAAGTTTGTTTTTGTTCGTTACTTAACTCCGGCCCTTTTTCTGGTTTAACCGGTGAAAGCTGGGCACCAAACGGCCACCCCTTCTGTCATTACAAGGTAGCTGACTTTCAGCTGAGCTTGCCACGCAAGTCAAGGGCATCTCCGGTATTTGTGTGCACACTGCCAAACTCCCTTTTTAGTGGCGCATCGTTAATAAGAATGTAATTATTAACGAGTGTCAATTACTCAGGCGTCCGCCACTGGACGCTTGGTGCAGTCAAGCTCAGAGAACGCGTCGGAATGGTTCACGAATATGTCGCAAACAGTGCAGCATCAGAGCGATGGCGAAAGGTTCCGCGCTGAAGTAGTTGTCCATTGAGTAGTGCTTTGTGTTAGCATTTAGGCAGTTCAGACTGATGATGAATCTCAAGGAAATTATTGCGTTGGGCCTAGAGAAGGGTCTAAAAGGTGCTGAACTACGAGAATGGGTTCCAAGTTGTTAAAGCGGAAAAAGAGAAAGAATCCGCCTTTTGCGCGAGGATGTGGCGCCATCATGCGGGAGCGGGCGGGAAACACATTGAGCGGCAGTGTAGCAGACGACGCGAGAGCACACCATACGAAATGGCCACGCCAACGCTGGTAGAAAGCGAAAGCTTCCCCCCTTTTTTGGTCTCGTAGCGGAAAGTAGTGACAGTGATTGCAGCATATCATGTTCACGCAGTATGGGGGAAGGTAGAGCGTTTTCACAATCCACTCATAACGCACGTACGCATATACTATCTTCGTATTGTAAGAGCGTGTAGCGCGGGCCGTGTTCGACGTGACAGAATGAGACGCTCTCAGCGTGCAGGTTTTCGGCAGGCAGGAGAGCGTGGGGGCAGAGAGAGAGAGAGGGATCTCAAAGGGCAAAGCAGCCAGGGGTTTGTTGATGCTGCATAGCTAGGTGGAATCGTCTCCTGTGACTTTGAGCGGCGCATATGCGCGGGGTGTCTTGAGTTACCGAGCACAATGCGGTCTCCGCGGCGCCGGCATGGTGCAATGGGCGTCGCTTCCTCCTCGCGTCATCTACAACCGTGCAGCTATAGGATTTCATCCACGAAGATCGGCAGAGAGTCACATATACACACCCCGTGAAAAGGGCATTGTCCCGGCCGGAATGCACACCTGCAGGAAACGCGCTGCATTTTTCTGGCAATGGATGATTCAGAGCTGTAGCCGGTTTCTGGCCTCAGGAGTCAGAACGGATGTGGTCGCAGTGGTGAAAAGGTTCTCGGTGCGCAGAGAATGGTCATTCTGTTGTGAAAGGATCTCCAACGTTCATTTCTGCCTCCGCCGCGATTTCTGCGGAATCAACAACTTGGTGACACATGTGAATCTCCTACATATCTGATGCGCATCTCGGTCAGGAACCAACCCTGTTCTACGTCCAGAGCGATCCACTGTGCAAGTGAACGAGCATGAACCCTCCAGGAGACTCATTTATTGTGCCGGGCGGTTTCCTTGACGTTGCAAACGGTTGGACGAAGACTACGATTATCAAGCTCCCTAACGAAGTGCATCTGATAATTCGTACACCAAAGGAACAAAATCCGGATGCTTTGGCGTGCACGAAGGCGAGCCTTTAATTAAAAAAAAAATACTGTGCGTCGTGCAAGTGTCAAGTGCGTCATATGCTCCGAGCGGCAAAAACACAGATACTACAGGTATGTATGCATCTAAGCGAAATAGGCATGATGAAAAGTACCTACTGGAGTTTTCACCCAGGCTGTAGCGCACCAGTGATAGCTGCAATGAGGATTTCTTCGGTGCGTGATTGCTTCAGTTGCACCGGGGCCTGAAGGTTATGTATTTTGTCCTTTCTTTTCTTTATGTGCGAAAGGGCTAGGTAGCTTAGATATCACAGGCGGCTCTGTGCGCTAGGCCGTAATATTTAGCATGTTTTATCGTGACTGCCTAACAAGAAAAAAAATACGGCGTTTTAATGCACTGCCGTTCGCGAGCCTCATGACCAGCTCAACCACTCGGCTCGCGAACGGCGGTGCATCACAACAAACGCCCAATTTTTCTTTTCTTTTTAGTCAGGCGGCAGTCGCGATAAAACATGCTAAATATTACGGTCAAGCGCACACAGCCACCTGTGATATCTGCGCTACCCGGCCCTTTCGCACATAAAGAAAACAAACGACAAAATACATCGCCTTCAGACGCGCCGAACAAGTGCTCATTGCGGCTGTCACTGGTGGGTTACAGGCTTGGTGCAAACTCCGGTAGATACTTTTCATCATGCACATTTCCTTTAGATGCATGCATACCTGTAACGAAGTGTTTTTCGCACAGTCGAGAGCACGCAGTCGGCTGCCAAGGTCGCCCATTCACGTCTTGACGCTTGGTTGCCCTAATCCAAGCTTCACGCCGTTGCAGGTCGCGGCTCGCCGAAGGAAACCTAACAAAACGCGTCTTGCATCCCGGCACGCCTCGAGAGTGGCAGCCGTAAGCGGCACAGGTGGTTGGCATCGTTTTCCCGAGGCTGTGAACGTACCGCGCCTCCAGCCCCCGTGCGTTGGCTATGAGTGCGGCGACCAGAAGCGCCGTCGACGCCTCTCAATGTGTTTTCATCAGTCGCCGCTGGGGCTTCGCGCATGCGCAGAAAACTCGCGCAAAAGGCGGATTGAGAGAAAAAAAGTAGAGGCAGAGATACAACGAGAAGAAAGAGAGAAAGAATGGCTCAGGAACCAAGCCGAGGCAGAAAGACAACGAGAGGAAATATAGAGGCAAAAAGAAGAACGAGAGAGAGAATGAAAGAATCGTAGGTTAGAGAACGAAAGAGAATTCTTAAAAGAGAGAAAGATTTTTCTGAAGAAGCGGGCTGAGGTTCAACCGTTGAAAGGTATCCACAAGCCTCTGTATGTTACTTTTCTGTATGTTGGGAGATACAGTGAAACGATTGATTCGTTGACAGCCACAGGTGCTATGGAAACTAGCTCCAGCACGCAGAATAAGGTTGTGAAACAGCCCATTCCTGCAACAGAAATTTCAGAAAGAGAGGACTCTTCTGGAGCTAAGGATCTCAGGAAATTGAGAATGTGCCCTCCGAGACGACAGGTGCCATAGACGCTGCAAAGGCAGTTGTCGAGTCAGCAAACTCATGCATGTGCTCTTCGCCTCAAGAGGAAAAACAGGATTCTAGCTTCACATTAAGTTGTCCCATGTCTGAGTGCATAAGTAACGTAGCTGAAGAGCTGTCAAGTGACAGAGAGCACGAAAGCTCGGATGGAGCTGAAGCTCAGGAGAGCACTCTTCCAGAAATTCAAGAACAGGTTCCGAGCTCAACTACCGAGGAGGGCCTTCACGTTGAGGAAACTGTAAAATCCTTTTTGTCAGATGAAGGTCATCAATTGAATGATTCAGAAATTGACGAGAATGAATCCCCAGTGCATCGTGAGCCCTACTCTATGAAGAAGCGACGAAAGGTCGTAAAAAGAGAGAATAAGATTGAAAGAAACGGAGAAAGAAGAGGTTTTCATCGAGAAGCTTCTTCAAAAGAGAAAAACAAGAATGAGGAAATTGAAATCGGTGCGGGCATGCCAGAAAAGATTCTAAGAAAGAAAGTAGGAAGGAAAATTAATTTTGACGCTACTGATATAGGCAAGGCCGAGCGGGAAGGGTCCCGATGAAAAACAAAGCAGAAGTGTTTCAAAGACTCGAAGTGCAATTGCAAACCCAGCAGTACAGGCCGAAAACAAATGACACGCCCTGCACAAAGCGATATTACGCCTGCTAGCGTTCTGAAGATGGCATCAGATACTAGGGACAAACTTCTGATCGGAGATCAGATAGTAAAAGATCAAAACGCGAATCAGGAAAAAGAGCGCGACACGCGTGAGAAAGAAAAAACAGTGTTTTGTGAGAACGAGAGGTAGCGTACTACAGTGAGAAAGTAACACAAATGTTCCAACGAATTGACTAAGGATAAAGCGCACAGGAAACACACATAAGAGAAGCAGACACAGGACACGCGCTATGTCGTGCGCGTAGCGCGTGTCCTGGGTCTGCTTCTCTTGTGTGTGTTTCCTGTGCGCTTTATCCTTAGTCAAGCAATCCACCATCTAGCCCAATTTCACGTTTTGTTAAACTCTGTTCCAAGGAGCACGCGCCACCCGAGTGTGGAAATATAGGGGAAAGGAGGCCTTTAGTTTGTAGGCTTCTCATTGAAAGGTTGTGTTTCTGTGTGGCTGTTTTTTACGTGTATTGTCGCAACAGTAAGTTGCTATGTCTGTGAACATCACTGTAGTGATGCGTGAATTTTAGGTTTGTCATTGGAGTTTCTGAAACAGGGATTATTGATGCGCGCATGTGTGCCGTTGCCCTGTGAAGTTTGTGATCGCATGCATGTGCGCGCGATATTCGAGTGTATTGAAAATATTGTAGGACAATATTACGCCGTGCGGGAACCCCACGCGGCGTATATGTCAAACGTTCCACCACATTCCAGAAACGCCCTTCCCAGCCTTGTACGCATCTGCATGGTTTACCCTTCTCATCACCCAGCAGCGGCGGTGACTCAACCGGCCGAAGGTTCCCGTCTTCTCACAAAGTTTCGGCCGCGTCTATCCAATGACAACGCGCGGCTCAGCGGGAGGAATAGAGGACGCTTAAATGAGCGAAGTTATGTGTATATGCACGCTGGCTTTGGAGCGTTGTAACAGACAGACGCGGCGGCGCGTCCTATTTATTGAAGTCGCGCCGCTTGTTCGAGTCAGCCAGTGTTTGAGCTAGTATCGTAGCGAGTTCGCAAGTGCTACTGCTCGTCTCCTGGGGTTCACCCGCTGCCGGCAAGTCCACATATCTGCCATGGCGGCCACATCGTGACTCTCCAGGCGTCGGTCTGCGACAGTGCCCAGTGAAAAATTTGGTGTTTGTTTATTTGGCTCTCTCGTATATTGTTCACTGTTTTAAAGCCTCTGTGTTTATTGAGATCCTCTTTGATTTCATGCTCATCATTGCTTTTCTGCGAACCTCTTCTCTTTGTATTTTAGGAGTCAGTTTGAATTCCTCTGTATCGTTTCCTGGTATGTGTAAAGTTAGTTTTTGTTTGTTACGTGACTCTGACCCTTACTCTGGCTTGAACAGGCGAAAGCTGGTCACCAAACAGCCACCCCCTTCTGTCACTAAAAGGTAGTTGACTTCCTGCTGAGCTTGCCACGCAAGTCGAGGGCACCTCCATTGAGACCGGGACACCTGCCCCCACGCTGTTCACGAATGTGGGCACTATTAGCGGCGCATTGTTAACAACGCTATAATTATTGACGGGTGACATACGGATGGGATGCGTGTAATCACAGATGAGCGCTGATGATGGGGGTTATACTCAAGGTAGAACAGGCATGTTCCCAGGTCAACGTCCCTCGGCTTAGCCCTCTTCTTACCCCCACCGTCACTCCCACTTCTTTCCCATGAGTGAAAACGTAGCGCGTGAATACTTATAGGGAAATAAGAGGCTCGGTATAAAGAATTTAAAGGAGTGAACAGCCTAAGAGTGCAAGGCAAACACACACATATATATATATATATATATATATATATATATATATATATATATATATATATATATATATATATATATATATATATATATATATATATAACTTTCCCGATTATCTATATTATTCCAACAGTTTCGGACGGTGGACCATCCTTCTTCAAGGTAGAATTGAGAATGGAGAATAAGTCTGCACATTACGCCACTGTTAGGAGAGGGAGAAGGAATTCTCGCTCTCCATCTTTGGAGAAGCAAACATTACTGAATAGATAGAAAGGGCGCAAAGCTCCAGTTGATTATTGGCTGGTAATGCAACAAAGACGGAGAGAGAAGAAAAAAAAAGAAAAAAAGGGGGGGGGGGGTTGAAGAGAGAGAAAAGGGCAAAAAGAGAAAGTGGAGAGCCGACGAATGTTACATACGCGCCGTGCTTCCACGAAGACGACACTAAAAGCACGACAAGTCTCCCTCGAAGGAAGCCAGAAATTGAGTAAAGGTTCAGAATAACATAATAATAATAATAATAATATAAAATAATAATAATAATAATAATAATAATAATAATAATAATAATAATAATAATAATAATAATAATAATAATAATAATAATAATAATAATAATAATAGTGAAAAACAGACAACGCGAGCATGCACACCAGGACGGCCCGCTCCCCAGCGGTGCAGGTGTTCAAGAAACCGTTGGGATAAGAGTTATGTGTTCTAGACGGAGTTGTTCCACCCCGCGACACGCCAGCGATCGGAGCCAGGGCTGCGCGCCGCCGCGGCGACGAAAGAGCCGTCGGCCAGACGCGCTCTCCCGAAACCCGAAACCCAATGCCGCAGCCGGGCATTCGGGTCAAGTGGTTACCGCGAGCGTGTCCTAAGTGAAGACGTTTGTTGCGGGATAGAAAACCGACCAGAGGGGGGAGGCCAAGGAGCTAAATAACGAACAGTATAGTTTGCGTGAGAAGGAGGAAATTCTTAGGAGCGGGCAAATGGGGGGAGATAAAGGCCTCGTCTATTAGTTATGTAGGCTTTTCAGAAAGGCAAAGTTGCCCAATGTTTCATTAATTCCATGGGTTAGAGTCTGAAATTTGTGTATGAAGTACGATTCTCTTTGTTCTCTTTGTCGATTTGTTTGGAAGTCTGATTGAAGGAGAATGACCCGAATGTTTTCGAAAGTGTGGTTTGGAAGGCGCCGGTGCTTAGAAAAAGGGAGATTTGGCAGTGTGTGGACGTGGGCCTTGTGGTTATTGAAACGAAACCTGAATGGTGTTTCGGTCTGGCCGACGTATTCCATGCCGCACACACAGCTTAGCATGTGTACCACATTGGCACTGTCGCAGTTCAAGGATTCTTTGATCTTAAAGGTGAAATCAGAGAAGTTGCCCTTTACAATATTTGTCGCCTGCACATGATTGCAAACTTTACAGCGTGGTTTTCCGCACGGTTTACATCCGGGGTTAGGGTTAGTATTGGCGGTCGTTTTAGATTTAACTAACATGTCCTTTAGGTTTCTAGAGCGCCGATACACACACACACACACACACACACACACACACACACACATATATATATATATATATATATATATATATATATATATATATATATATATATATATATATACATATATGAAGGGAAGAAGCCAACAGTCGGCGAGGCCAAGGAAAGCGTTGGGGATGGTACTTTATGTCTTTTTTTTTCTTGAAGCCATAGGTAGCGTAAGAGGGTTCTAGCACAGCTTTCGCCCTCGCTCTTGATCACGTTCTACGTGACGCTGGCGGTAACAAAGGACGTTCTACGTCCGCCGCTATGGTTGAGGGTGGCGCTGGTGAACACTCTCAAGGTTCGTATACAGACAACATAAATACCCAAGCAAGTAGCAGGGGGGACAGCGGCCGATGTAGCTCAGTTGGTAGAGCACCGGACGCGTTATTCGGAGGTCGTGGGTTCGGTTCCCACCATCGGCACGTTGTTTTTTCTTCTACTTTGTGTTTAATTATCTTTCCCCTAATAGATTACATTACTAATTTCTGTGGTTATCCAAGTAAACATTAAAAAAAAAAGACAAAGTACCATCCCCAACGCTTTCCTTGGCCTCGCCGACTGTTGGCTTCTTCCCTTCATGTATTATAACGAGCACCCTCATTTCCCCTTCTGCTTGTAGCTTACGGGGGTCTCGGTTCTGGCAGTCTTGAAGCCATAGGTAGCGTAAGAGGGTTCTAGCACAGCTTTCGCCCTCGCTCTTGATCACGTTCTACGTGACGCTGGCGGTAACAAAGGACGTTCTACGTCCGCCGCTATGTTTGAGGGTGGCGCTGGTGAACACTCTCAAGGTTCGTATACAGACAACATAAATACCCAAGCAAGTAGCAGGGGGGACAGCAGTCGATGTAGCTCAGTTGGTAGAGCACCGGACGCGTTATTCGGAGGTCGTGGGTTCGGTTCCCACCATTGGCACGTTGTTTTTTCTTCTACTTTGTGTTTAATTATCTTTCCCCTAATAGATTACATGACTAATTTCTGTGGTTATCCAAGTAAACATTAAAAAAAAAGACATAAAGTACCATCCCCAACGCTTTCCTTGGCCTCGCCGACTATTGGCTTCTTCCCTTCGTGTATTATAACGAGCACCCTCATTTCCCCTTAACTGATCTGTATATATATATATATATATATATATATATATATATATATTGTAAGGTAACGCGAAGGTCGGACTTGGGGAATCAGGCTTTATTGCAGACCTGAAGCCTTGGTCGCACACTGCAGCCAAACACACTCCGCGATGACGATGGGTATCTACAAGAGGGAGTAGGATGAAGATGAAGCAGCACTACGGTGGCTGCAGCACGTTCAGCCGTGTGGAAGAAGAAGCGCCACACAGTGCTCACACTATTTCGCCCGCGCAGTTGAAGCGGCCAGCCTGGCCGCAGTTAGTCCGCAGGATTGCGCCGAATAAAAGGTTTCATACGTGAAACGTGGACAACTTCAGTGCCACGGTAACGACTGTCCGGAGGAGGGTGAAGAGGAGAGACGCGATAGTTGACCGGGGAGGTTTTTGCAAGAACTGTGTAAGGACCAATGTAACGGTGCTGTAACTTGTCAGAAAGACCAGGAGTGCGTAATGGGGTCCAAAGTAACACCTCGTCGCCGGGACGGAACGAAACTTGGCGATGGGTTGCATCATAGCGGCATTTGCGGTCTTCCTGGCTGGCTTCCGTGTTGACGCGAGCAAGCCGGCGAGATTTGGCCACTCGGGAAAGGAACTGGTCAGGAAGAGAGGGCGAGGAACTGGCATGTGTAGAAAGGAAAGAGGCGTCAAGAAAGGTAGCAGGAGAACGGCCGTAAACGAGGAAAAACGGGGTGTAACCTGTGGTCCGCTGTACAGCCGTATTGTAGGCGAACGTAACAAAAGGAAGTATTGCGTCCCAGTTTCGGTGGTCCTGGTCGACGTACATAGACAACATGTCAGAAAGCGTGCGGTGGAACCGCTCAGTCAACCCATTGGTCTGCGGGTGATAGCTGGAGGTCAATTTGTGATGTGTGGTTGAGGCCTCAATAACTTCGGCTACAATCGTCGACAGAAATGTCCGACCACGATCGCTGAGAAGCACTCGAGGGGCCCCATGACGCAGTACGAGCGATTCCAAAAAGAAGGTCGCGACCTCATGTGCTGAGCCATTAGGCAGGGCAGCGGTCTCAGCGTAGCGTGTTAGGTGGTCGACGGCGGTGACGATCCAGCGATTACCTCGTGCGGACAATGGAAGTGGCCCGTATAAGTCTATGCCAACAACGGCAAAAGGAGTAGCTGGGCAAGGTAGCGGCTGTAGTAGGCCAGCAGGAGGAGAAGTTGGCCGTTTGTGGCTCTGACATGGCAGACAAGAGGCGACGTATTTTGCCACACTTGAGGCGAGGCCTGGCCAGAAGAAACGGGTTTTCACGCGGTGGTAAGTTTTATGAAAGCCTAAGTGACCGGCTGTAGCATCATCGTGGAAAGCCGCCAGGATACGGGTGCGAAGCGCTTTCGGAATAACGGGGACCCAACGGGTGCCTTCAGAGCAATAAATATAACGGGACAGCACGCCGTTGTCAAGTTTGAAATTTTGGAGTTGTCTGCGCATCCTAGCGGTAGGAGGGTGAGAAGCACCGGTGAGAAGGTTGATTAGGGAAAGACAGTAGGGATCGGCTTGCTGGTGTGAAATAATGGCGTACCGATCTGGAGCAGCGGCAGGAGTAGCACAGGGGATGTTTGGAGCTCTGGACGACATTGCGACGCCGAGGGTGCACGCAGGAAGGCGCGAAGAAGCACTAGGTGGTGATTCTGGGAGCGGGCAGCGGGAAAGAGCATCGGCATCTCGATGTTTGCGACCTGATTTGAATATGACATCGAAGTGGTATTCCTGCAAACGCAGAATCCAACGGCCAAGGCGTCCAGTCAAATTTTTGAGGGTTGATAACCAGCACAGAGCGTGGTGATCGGTAACGATCGTGAAATGGCGGCCGTAGAGGTAGGGGCGGAATTTCTGAACTGCCCAAACGACGGCGAGGCACTCTTGCTCTGTGATAGTGTAGTTGCGTTCCGCTGGTGTTAGAGTTCGACTGGCAAACGCAATTACTTTTTCCCGAGAAGCGGTGTCACGTTGCAGAAGTACGGCGCCGATACCGAGGCCGCTGGCATCGGTGTGGAGAATGGTAGCAGCAGTGTCGTCGAAGTGAGCGAGAACAGGGTCCGAAGTGAGGGCATTCTTTAGGGTTTGGAAAGCTTTTTCGCATTCTTCGGACCAATTGAAAGTAGTACTGTCGGTAAGGAGGCGGTGGAGCGGTGCAGCAATGGTAGCGAAATTGCGAATGAAACGGCGAAAGTACGAAGACAGGCCAAGGAAACTGCGTAGTTCCTTAGTCCGTTGAGGGCGTGCAAAGTTCAAAACTGCAGCAAGCTTGTCAGGGTCGGGTCGAATGCCATCGCGGCTGACGAGGTGGCCCAGGATCTTGATTTCTTTCTTGGCGAAATTACACTTTTTTGTGTTCAGCTGGAGACCGGCGGATGCTAGGCACGTTAATACTTGATCAAGGCGGCATAAATGATCAGAAAAAGTCGCAGAGAAGATAACTATGTCGTCCAGGTAGCACAAGCATGTTTTCCACTTAAGTCCTCTAAGAACAGTGTCAATCATGCGCTCAAACGTAGCGGGGGCATTACAAAGTCCAAAAGGCATGACATTGAATTCGTAAAGCCCATCGGGAGTAGCGAATGCGGTTTTTTTCTTTGTCGGCTTCGTGCATCGGTATCTGCCAGTAACCGGAACGCAAATCCAAAGTGGAGAAATATTCGGCGCCCTGAAGACAGTCGAGGGAGTCGTCAATTCGTGGCATAGGGTAAACGTCTTTGCGAGTGACTTTGTTAAGTGCGCGGTAATCAACGCAAAAACGCACGGAGCCATCCTTTTTTTTGACCAAGACGACCGGAGATGACCAGGGGCTAGCTGATGGCCGAATAATGTCTCGTCGGAGCATATCATTCACATTATCTTCTATGATTTTACGTTCTGATAAGGAAACACGATAAGGGCGGCGGCTAACAATAGAAGTACCTTCTGTAATAATGCGGTGCTGTGCAGAAGACGTTCGGCCCAAGGTCGGAGAAGTGACATCAAAGGAGGCTTGGTGTTTTCGAAGTAATTCCTGCAAAGCTTGGCGGTGAGTCGCAGGAAGGTCGGGATTGATGGTGCCAAAGAGAACACAGACAGAAGCATCAGAAGAAGCTGCTGGTGAGGAAGAGGGGGCGGTAAGGGTGGTGAGGGACACCGGGTGAATGTCCAGGGCACAAGGAAAACATGTCCCTTTAGTCAGCACAATGGGCTCTGGCGAAGTGTTCGAAGCAGCGACAAGCGCTGTGCCATGCTCAAACCGAACAAGACTTGGTGGTAGCGCGATTCCACGGGTCAGATGGCGATCAGAAGGCACGATTAGCACATCTCCGTTATCAATGTCAGTAGCAGTAAGCGCAACAAGTTGTTCGCATCCAGGGGGCAACACTGAGTCAGTAGCGGCAAGTAGGCGATAACGGGGCTCGGGAGGTTCAGAAGACGGATCGCTCTCGGTCATGTAAATGACCCTGTCGCGACACGAAATGCTGGCTGATGCGGCAGACAGAAAATCCCAGCCTAAAATAATTGGGTGAGCGCAGGGTGACATCACGGCAAATTGTACATGGTGGCGGACACCATCAACAAAAACTCGCACAGTACACTTAGCAGAAGGCCGAATTATTGCACCATTAGCTCCACGGAGTTCAGGTCCATCATAAGGCGTTTTAACTTTTCGCAAGCGGGAGCACAAGTCAGTGTGTATCACAGAAACAGCGGCGCCCGTGTCAACCAAAGCCTCAACAGACAAACCTTCAACCCGCACTAAAATAATATTCCAGGGACGTTCCGGAGGATTTTTGGGATGGTCGAAGAGTGCAGTTTTCCCTCCTAAAACTGCAGTGGTCAGTTTTCCGACAAGCGGGGGGTCGTCAGAGAAGCTTGACGGAGAGGCGAGGTTGAGCGGCGAAAAGGCGAAGTAGAACGGCGTCTTGAAGGCCTGTAACCAGCAGGCGGAGCGGGGCTTTCTGGCGGGGGTGATGAACGTCGGGGATAATCAGGGAATGAACGGTGGTTAGAGCCGGAAAAGCGAGGAGGGTAGTCTGCTTCAAATGATTCGTAGCCGCGGCGTTCATTCTGGAGCCTGCGACGACAGAAGCGGGAAATATGGCCTCGGTACCCGCAGTAATAACAAACAGGGCGGGCTGGGCGCCAGTTAGGGTAGTATGTCGGCGCCGCGGCAGGTGGTGCCAATGCAGCGACATGAGCAGTGGTAGGCGCCGGTGGCGTAGGCGCTCCAACTGCAGGCGGCAAGGATGTGACCTGGGCGTACGTTGGCGCCTGACAGATGGTAGGAGCGACCGATGTTGGCGGGCAATAGGTCATTGAGGCCAGCTCTTCTTTGACAATGCTACGCAGGCCGGCACTTGAAGGATGTGGCTCAGATGCAGGGCGGCACAAATTACCTTGAGCCGAGAGCTCTTCACGAATTAATCCGCGAATAAGAGCACGGAGGTCAGCTTCGGCAGTGAAACCAAATGAAGTGGGATCAGGCTGCAGGCGTATTGACTGTAGTTCGTCAAGGCGTTGACAGGTCGATATGATGGCGTCAATTGTGGTAGGGTTCTGCACGGCCAGGGCGTTATAGGCGAGTGGCCCAATACCTTTAAGGACGTGCCGAACCCGCTCGGCCTCTGGCATGGTGTCATTTATGCGCCGACAAAGTGCTAGAACATCTTCGATATAAGAGGTATAGGTCTCATTGGACCGCTGAAGTCGGGCTTCTAGCTTCTTCTTGGCGGACTCCGTGCGAACAGTAGGAGCGCAGAAAATCTGGCGTAACTTTTGTTTAAAGGTAGCCCAGTCAGGAATCGTCGATTCATGATTTAGGAACCACGTTTTGGCCACATCCGTCAAATAAAAGGACACATTAATTAGTTTAAGCGAATCGTCCCACCGGTTGAAAGCACTGACCCGGTCGTAGCTGTCGAGCCAGTCATCAGCGTCGTCGCCTCGGAGACCGGCGAACATTTGCGGGTCGCGCTGACGGCTGCTGACAGTCCAAGTGGCAAGGGGAGCTGGAGTCGAGTTGGTAGAAGCCGAAGTAGCGAAGTGGCCCTCTTGAGTCATGACGATGGTGGTCGGGGTCAAACGGCGGCCAGAACGAAGCTCCAGGTGGATGCAGGTGACGAAGCAGCGGGGAAATCAAGGCGCACCTCCACCACATGTAAGGTAACGCGAAGGTCGGACTTGGGGAATCAGGCTTTATTGCAGACCTGAAGCCTTGGTCGCACACTGCAGCCAAACACACTCCGCGATGACGATGGGTATCTACAAGAGGGAGTAGGATGAAGATGAAGCAGCACTACGGTGGCTGCAGCACGTTCAGCCGTGTGGAAGAAGAAGCGCCACACAGTGCTCACAATATATATATATATATTGTAGGGGTGTGCTTATTCGGTAAACCCAGATGGATCCAGCCGCTCAGGAGGGACTGGCAGCGGAGCGTCAGGCGTGGCGAAAGAGCAAGGCAGCGAACAACTTCTTCGTCCTTGAGAGCGGCAGCACGCGACGCATGTCAGTGGTTATATTGATGAAGATTACCACACTACAGTTTCCCCCCGGGCAGAGAAGGAGCCATCCTGGCGACTCATGGTGCCGAAAGGACAGACGGATCGTAGTAGGGCTTGATTCCGTCCACATGAACTATTTCGAGTCCACGGCGACGCAAGTCCGCAGATGGCGTAACGGGCTCAACTACGTAGTTCACAGGAGATGTTTTTTGAAGGACTCGGCATGGACCGTGATACCGAGCAAGAAGCTTCTTTGACAGGCCGGCGGTTGTGGCAGGAACCGAGAGCCACACCAGGGAGTTGGGCGCATATGAAGGCGCCTCACCAGTGTCACGATGGTGTTTTTGTTGCCACTGATTTTTCTTTGTAAGCGAACGAGCGAGCTGACGGCATTCTTCTGCGTACTGGCCGGCGTCCGAGAGTGGCGTCGATTCAGAAACATCAGGGCGGTAGGGAAAAAGCGCGTCCATTGTGCAGGTTGGCTCGCGCCCGTAAAGAAGAAAGAAGGGAGAGAATCCAGTGGTGGTCTGTATCGCAGTGTTGTACGCGTAGGTTACGAAGGGAAGAACGTGGTCCCAGTTGGAATGAGCGTCGTTGACGTACATGGCCAGCATGTCACTCACAGTACTGTTGCAGCGTTGCAGCATTCGTCTGAGGGTGGTAAGAAGTAGCGGTGCGATGAATGATGCGACATTCTTTCAGTAGGGCCTCGAGAGCGTCACACAAGAAAACGCGTCCGCGGTCACTGAGCAGTTCCTTCGCAGTCCCGTGGCGAAGAATCAAGTTGTTGAGAATGAACAAAGCAACGTCTCTTGCAGAGGCAGAGGGTAGCGGTGATGTTTCAGTGTAGCGAGTCAGATGGTCTACTGCCACAATAATCCACCGGTTTCCAGCAGGAGTAGTAGGAAGAGGGCCATAGAGATCTATGCCAACGCGGTCAAACGGACGAGCAGGGCAGGGCAACGGCTGCAACGAAACAGAGGACTTCTGAGGAGTTTTTCGGCGTTGACAAGATTCGCAAGCGCGCACGAAATGTCGTACGAAGCGTTACATTCCTTGCCAGTAAAATCGCAGACGCAGGCGCGTGTAGGTTTTCAATACGCCACCGTGAGCACATTGTGGGTCACCATGGTACGCAGCACAAATGTCGGCACGGAGATGACGCGGGATGACTAGAAGCCACTTCCGTCCATCAAGCAAATAATTGCGGCGATAGAGAAGACCGTCACGAATGGAGAAGTGGTGGGCTTGCCGGACGAGTGCTTTAGATGAATGACCGGGAGTAGGACTTGAGAGAAAATCCAAAAGTGCATTGATCCAGGGGTCATTCCGCTGCTCGGCAGCCATGTCGATAGTGGTAAGAGTCGACAAATCGTAGGCACAGACGTGGTCAGACGAAGTATCTCTAGGCAATGGCGAGCGGGAAAGAGCATCCGCGTCCGTATGCTTCAGGCCTGATCGATAAATGACATGAATGTCAAACTCCTGGAGACGAAGAGCCCAGCGAGCAAGGCGACCGGATGGGTCTTTCAGGGAGGCAAGCCAGCACAAAGCGTGGTGATCGGTGACAACGTAAAACGGTCGACCATACACATAAGGACGAAATTTTCCGATAGCCCAAATAATGGCCAAACATTCCCTTTCTGTGACTGAATAATTAGATTCTGCCTTTGTCAATGTTCGGCTGGCGTATGCCACAACATACTCGCTGTAACCAGGCTTACGTTGGGTAAGGACGGCACCAAGCCCAATACCGCTGGCATCAGTGTGGATCTCCGTAGGCGCAGCCGGATCAAAGTGGCGTAGATTGGGCGGCGAAACCAAAAGGCGGCGTAAAGTGTCGAAGGCTTTATCGCAGGCTGGAGTCCAGGCGGAAAGGTCGGAGCTGCCGGCAAGGAGCTGGGTCAGAGGAGCGATTATAGAAGCGAAGTTCAAGATGAAACGTCGAAAGTAGGAGCAGAGGCCGATAAAGCTCCGAAGCTGCTTCAGGGAGGTTGGCTTCGGGAACTCTGCAACTGCGCGAAGTTTGGTGGGGTCGGGAAGAATGCCTTCCTTAGAGACTACGTGGCCTAAAATTCTGAGTTTTCGAGCGGCAAAGTGGCACTTCTTCAAATTCAACTGAAGCCCAGCGTCGGCGAGACACGTGAGGAGATGCTTTAGGCGGAGAAGGTGAGAAGAAAAGTCGGTAGAAAAAACTACGATGTCATCCAGGTAACAAAGACAGGTCTGCCACTTCAGTCCACGAAGAATAGTGTCCATCAGGCGCTCGAAAGTAGCTGGGGCATTGCAGAGGCCAAAGGGCATAACGTTGAACTCGTATAATCCATCCGGTGTTATAAAGGCAGTTTTCGAGCGGTCATTATCAGCCATCGGTACCTGCCAGTAGCCGGAGCGCAAATCCAAAGAGGAGAAATACTCGGCTCCCTGTAAACAGTCCAAGGCGTCGTCGATTCGCGGTAAAGGATAGACATCTTTGCGCGTGATTTTGTTAAGCATACGGTAATCGACGCAAAACCGGATGGAACCATCTTTCTTGGTGACCAAAACAACCGGAGAAGCCCATGGACTGTTAGATGGCTGTATGACGCCCCGGCGAAGCATGTCGTCCACGTTGTCAGCAATGACTTGGTGCTCAGAGGCCGACACGCGATAAGGACGCTGTCGTAAAGGTGCGTTTGTACCAGTGTCGATTGCGTGCGCAACGACAGACGTGCGACCCAGAGCAGTGTGAGGAAGGTCGAAGGCAGAAGTGAAGTTCTGTAGAAGAGCAGCGAGTTGATCGCGTTGTGCGGGTGGAAGATCTGCGTCAATAGCTTGTTGAAGAACATCGGGTGGTGTCGAAGCGGTCGTTGTATCGCAAGAGCTGAGCACATTAACGTCTAATGAAGTAGGCGTTGCAGGAAGAATATTTACAAGCGCGGGATCAAGTTCTTCAATACGACCGAGACACTCGCCGCGTAGCAGGACGGACGGGCACGAAAATGGATTTGAGACGTACATTGCACTAAGGCCATCTTCGAACTTGAGAACAGCAAATGGAAGCAGGAGGCAGGGATGGCGTGAAGCGGCGTCGGAAGGTGTGAAGAAGACAGTCGAACTAATAACGCTTTCACAGGAGAGTGGAACGAGGGCAGCAGAAAATGGAGGAATGTCTGTGTCATTGGCGACGAGGAGTTTTGCAGGCCGGGTAGGGACGTCACACAAGACGGTATCACAAAGAGGTAAAAAGGAAAATTCCGCGCGGGCGCAGTCAATAACGGCATGATGAGTGGAAAGGAATTCGTAGCCCAGCATGATGTCGTGTGAGCAGCGAGACAGTACAATAAACTCAATGGTGTATAAGACGTCTTCGATGAGAACACGGGCCGTGCACGCCGCTGTGGGATGAATGCGCTGTGATGAGGCGGTGCGAAGCGAAAAGTCGGAAAGTGCGGTGGTCACCTTACGAAGACGACGGCAAAGAGCTTCACTGATGACGGATACGGCAGCGCCCGTGTCGACAAGAGCGAGTACTGCGACGCCGTCGACAAACACTTGAATTACGTTAGTGTGAGAACACTGATGACTTGAAGAGTTCGAACCAAACGCAGTTCTTGCCCCGGGAACTGCGACTGTTAGTTTCCCTCAACAGTGCCGGTAGAACGTCGGAGTGGGGACGGGGAACGGCGACGAGGGGAAGGTGATAGGCGAGTTGTGTACGTTTGATTGTCACGAGATACAAAGTCGGAACTGGGCGGATTTCTCGGCGAGGGATGGTCTGTATTGTAGGAGTAGTTCCATAGTTCAGGTCGAGAAGGTGGAAGGCGTTGGCGGCAAAGGCGTGCGACATGGCCCGGCAGCACGCAAGAGTAGCAGATTGGCCGGTTGTCCGCGGTACGCCAAGGGTTCGTAGGGCATTGGCGTACCCTTGGAATAGGGACATGGAATGCAGACCCAGGCAAAGGCGAAGGAAGGTTGGAAGGAGCGGCCTGGTAGGAAAGAGATGCTGATGGCATGAGCGGCCTGGCCGCAACTTGGGCGTAAGTCAGTGGTGTCGTTACTTGCGCCGGAACGGGGCTGGGCGGCAGCACAGGGCTGGGCGGGAGCATGGAGCTGGGCGGAAGGACATCAGCGATGTGATCTTGAACGGCACGCCGTATGGTAGGGGCCAAAGACGGAGCCATGTCAGGAGCAAGGCGGCCAGTATCCTGTAACTGAGGGACCAGCGATAGCTGGCGGGCGACCTCTTCTCGAACGAAGGCTTTGATTTGCTGAAGTAAAGGGCTGCCCTCTGATGGGGTAGAACCGCCCAGCGCAAGTGTAGAGATGGCGTCGTCTCTAACACCGGACCGCCGGGTAGAAACGCGCTTCTTACGAAGCACGTCGTAGCTCTGGCAAAGCTTGATCACGTCACTCACCGTGGCAGGATTTTTTGCCCAGAGCATTTGGCACGCGTCGTCAGAGATGCCTTTCATGATGTTTTCGATCTTATCCGCTTCGGTCATTAGCGGATCGACACGCTTGCATAGGTCCACGATGTCCTCTATATAACCAGTGAACGACTCTTCGACTTGCTAAGTGCGCTCACGCAAGCGTTGTTCTGCCCGGAGCTTACGAACTGCAGGGCGGCCGAACACTTCTGCAAAATTCTTTTTAAAATGGCAGGTCTGCCTCATGGTTGCGAAACCAGAGGTTCGCCACGTCAGTCAGATAAAAGATTACATTACTTAGCTTGATAGCGTCGTCCCATCTGTTGTAGCTACTGACGCGCTCATATGCCGACAACCAATCGTCGACGTCCTGGTCGGCTGTGCCACTGAAGAGGCACGGATCACGCTGCCGTAGAGCTCCAGAACACAGCACGGTGGTTGGGAGGGGCGACGATGTCGAGGCAGTATCGTCCGGCATGCTTGAAGCAGAGGGTAATGTGCGGCTTCTCAGTTCCAGGGTGGACGGGAACGTACCCAGCAGCACCTGCACCAATTGTAGGGGTGTGCTTATTCGGTAAACCCAGATGGATCCAGCCGCTCAGGAGGGACTCGCAGCGGAGCGTCAGGCGTGGCGAAAGAGCAAGGCAGCGAACAACTTCTTCGTCCTTGAGAGCGGCAGCACGCGACGCATGTCAGTGGTTATATCGATGAAGATTACCACACTACAATATATATATATATATATATATATATATATATATATATATATATATATATAATGTCAGGCATGCGAACAGAAGAGAACAAAGTGCAAAAAGAGGCTCTCCGGGATAGAAGTGGAAGAAGAGGAAGCTCACTATCTGTTGGTTAGCACATCAGGCTAAGGTGCAGAACCATTCTGTAAATAAACCTTAACAGTGTGGTGGAGGTGCGGAGTTGTGTCTTCGGGCGCGGTCCCCAATGCCTTCGACGCTCTGGTGGAACCCGCTTCCCTTTCCGGTGCTAAAAAGAGTGTGTTGGTGCCCCGCAGCGTTGTTCGAGTGAACGAGGGTCGTGCCACGCTTTGGACTGTCAACCATACCAATGAACCTGCCGTATTGCCGCGTGGCTTGAAACTCGCCGACTTTGAAGAACGCCTTTCTATGCATATCGCCGCGTTCAGTGACGGCGTTGCTCGTTCAACTAGACGTCCAGATCATGCTGATTCCCGGTTTCAGTCCGTGATAAATCAATCGCTACCCACCAACGATCGCCGAATATTGATGGAGGTTCTTATGAAACATGCGGACGTGTTCGACTTTGCTCGAGATCAGCCACCACCGATTCCGCCTTCCCGCACCCATCACATGATCGACACTGGATCTGCACACCCGATTAGACAAACACCATACCGTGTTTCACCTTCAGAACGTAAGATAATTGACGAACAGGTCCGTGATATGATGCAAAGAGGAATCATTCAGGAATCATCTAGCCCATGGGCCGCCCCTGTGATTCTCGTGAAAAAGAAAGATGGCACCTGGTGATTTTGTGTCGACTATCGCCGCCTCAATACTGTCGATCACCAAGAAGGATGTTTACCCGCTCCCGCGTGTTGATGATGCCATTGACTGCCTCCATTCAGCTTCCTACTTTTCATCTGTTGATTTACGGTCCGGATATTGGCAGATACCGACGCATCCGAAACACAAGGAGAAGACGGCATTCGTGACTCCCGATGGGTTGTATGAATTTAACGTGATGCCTTTCGGCCTATGCAACGCTCCGGCTACCTTCGAAAGATTTATGGACACTCTTTTGCGTGGTCTGAAGTGGCAAATTTGAATGTGTTACCTAGATGACGTAGTGATCTTCGGGAGGACCTTCGCCGAGCATAACAGCCGTTTAGCTGTGGTCCTTAACTGCATGGAGGAAGCGGGTCTTGTGCTGAACTCTAAGAAGTGCCGCTTCGGTGAACGACAGATCGTTGTGCTTGGGCATTTGGTTGACAAAGACGGTGTTAGGCCTGACCCACAGAAGATTGAAGGTGTCAGTTGCGTCAAAGAGCCCAAGTCTGTGAAAGAACTCAGGAGCTTCCTGGGACTTTGCTCTTACTTTCGATGCTTCATCCCTAAGTTTGCTGAAGTAGCCTACCCCCTCACACGCCTCTTGCAGAAGGATGTTCCTTTCAAATGGACTACTGAATGTGATTCTGCGTTTCGCCAGCTCAAGTTTCTTCTTACCTCACGGCCCATACTGCGTCATTTCAGCCCGACAGCTCCCACTGAACTCCACACTGACGCAAGTGGCATCGGCGTGGGTGCTGTGCTTATACAACGGCATGACGGAAACCAACACGTTGTCTCTTACGCAAGTCGCACCCTTAGCAAGTCTGAACGCAACTATACCGTGACGGAGCAAGAGTGCCTTGCCGTCGTTTTTGGCGTACAGCGGTTTCGCTCGTACCTTTATGGACGTTCCTTTACAGTCATCACCGATCACCATTCGCTTTGCTGGCTGGTGAATCTACGCGACCCCTGCGGTCGGCTGGCCCGCTGGGCATTACGCCTTCAGGAGTTCAACTTTACAGTGTCTTACAAAAGTGGCCGCCAACACGCTGACGCTGACTGCCTCTCGCGGCTGCCTCTAGCAACTACCCTCTGCGATGACAACTTTGACGACTATCTTGCCGCCGTTTCCGTACAATTTCCGGATCTTGCCACTTTCCAGCGAGAACAACGAAAAGATCAAGACTTGGTATCACTTTTTGAAAAAGCTCATGATCCGGCACCTGCGAACCCTTTCTGCATTCGCGATGGTTTGCTGTATCGAAAAAATTACTCGTCTGGAGGTGCACGCTTTCTGCTAGTCGTTCCGGCTAGCCTCTACTCCTCTGTTCTACACTCTATGCACGATGACGTTACAGCTGGGCACTTGCGGTTTGCCGGGACTCTTACGCGCATTAAGGAACGTTTCTACTGGCCAAATATGCGTCGAACGACTCAGCGTTACGTGAACTCCTGCGTGCAGTGCCAGCGGTTCAAGCTTCCCACCACTTCTCCGCCGGGCCACTTACATCCGGTGACACCACCGACCACACCATATGAGCAAGTGGGTGTTGACCTCATAGGCCCGTTTCCCCGCTAGTCCAAAGGCAATCGCTGGGTCATCGTGTGCGTTGATCATCTCACGCGTTACTGTGAAACTGCCGCCATCCCTTCCGCCACCGCCGCTGACGTCTCGTTCTTTCTTCTTCACGCTGTCGTCCTCCGTCATGGGCCTCCTCGTGTAATTATCAGTGACCGAGGCCGCCAGTTTACGGCAGATGTTGTGGAACAGCTTCTGCGCTATTGTACTTGCCAGTTGCGTCACTCTACGCCGTACCATCCTCAGACAAATGGCCTCGTCGAACGTACAAACCGGACACTGACGAACATGCTTGCGATGTATGTTGACTCGCGGCACAAGAACTGGGATGACGTGCTTCCTTTCATTACTTACGCCTATAACACCTCGAAGCATGAGACAACTTCCTATAGTCCATTTTTCCTCCTCTACGCCCGTCCGCCTCGACGTTCTCTTGACACCATTTTGCCGTTCTCGCTCGACACTGAGCCGTCTGTTTCGAGCACCCTCTGCCGCGCTGAAGAGGCTCGTCGGGTAGCCCGATTACGCACTCTGGCCTCACAGGACCGCTCTAAGCAGCTCTACGATCGTCGGCATCAGGATGTCTCTTATCTTCCCGGCGACTTAGTGTGGCTCTGGACACCTCTCCGCAAGCGTGGTTTGTCCCAGAAGCTGCTGTCGCACTACACAGGCCCATTTATTGTGCTCAAACGCATCAATGACTTGAACTACGTCGTGTCTCGCCAATGTTCCCAAGGTCGCCCCTCTCGGAAAACACAGGTAGTTCATGTCGCAAGAATGAAGCGCTGCCACTCTCGCTCGGGACTCTGACTGACAGCCCAGGGGCTTCGCCTGCGAAGGGGGAAATGTCAGGCATGCGAACAGAAGAGAACAAAGTGCAAAAAGAGGCTCTCCGGGATAGAAGTGGAAGAAGAGGAAGCTCACCATCTGTTGGTTAGCACATCAGGCTAAGGTGCAGAACCATTCTGTAAATAAACCTTAACAATATATATATATATATATATATATATATATATATATATATATATATATATATAAGATGATGTAGGGGCGCACAAACGAAAACAACGGTTTATTTCCGACGTTTCGGCCGGGGCCCGGCCTTCGTCAAAGAAGGCCGGGCCCCGGCCCCGGCAATAAAAATTTAAAAAAAAAGGACAAAGTACAATCCCCAATGCTTTCCTTTGCCTCGCCGACTGCTGGCTTCTTTCCTTCATGTATTATAACGAGCATCCTCATCTCCCCTTCATTTATCTGCTTATATATATATATATAGGCCCAGCCATCTAAATAACAGGTTTATATATAAACGTAAAGGAGATGAAACAAGGTCGAAAAACGGTAAAGGCTAATCCGACGTTTCGGCCGGGGTTCAGCCTTTTGCAAAGAATGCTGCATTCCTTGACAAAAGCCGGACGCTGGCCGAAACGTCGGAATAAAGCTTACTATTTTCCTACCGTGTGTCATCTTCGTTACGTCTATGACCTACCGGACCCCTTCAACCCCCTCCATATATATGTGAAGGGCGATGACTGAGCTTAAGGGATGCTCACAAGCGAATGCGGATGAAAACGAGTACATACAAAATTTGGGGACGGCTGTTCTGGGTGGTAAGCTGTATTCTAAGCTTTTAACCACTTTTCAATTCAAAAGTGATTTATGTATTCTGGTCCAAGCTTAATCATATGCACTGACTGGTATGCGAATGAATTTCGCACACCAAGGTCGTTTTCAAACGAGGCACTGCAGTAGTGATGAATTTCATGCGGGTTTAGATTACTCACATGTGTCCGGCAAGCTTAATCGTATTCCTCGTCGGCGCAGCAGACGTTATAAATCCCATTGTAAATAAATATTTTATTCAATCAAGCTTGCTCATGCTTTCCATAAAAATGTCATAACGAATATTGCAATTTTCGGCTTAACGCAATGTTAACGAAGATCCAAAGCAGCGGCACAACAGAGTATCTGCGAAAGACGCGACTAAGAGAAAATTTAAGGCCATTTTTATAGTAAAATGCGTTGCGGGGCTAGTTGGTTCATGCCCGTAAACTTATGTAAAGCGCTACAGAGACACCACAATCAGACAAGAGACACAGGACAGGGCGCTTAGCTGTGTCTCTTGTCTGATTGTGGTGTCTCTGTTAGGCTTTACATAAGTTTACGGGCATTTTTATATCCATCATTTATTATCCACCTTATTATCTGCCGAGCAGTAATAAATTCCCGCTGATTTCTGGCAATAAAAATTTTGGAACTCCGCGCAAGGATCATCTACAAACAATGAGCGCGAGCTCACCTTGTACTCCACACGGTATTCTGCCGGTGTCCCCTCACCAAGGTCAGTCGACCGGTCCCAGGATTTGAAGCCGATCGTAGCACCTTTGTCGCTAATTGCGCTCACTGAAGGTGCATAACGCAGCAAGGGATAACCTGAAACGGTTGAAGAATTTGAGGCCTTCAGTGTAAAAAAAAAAAAAAAAAAGCGCTAACAGACGAAGGACGAGAAGAAGGACTACACACAGCAGAAAATCTTTCTTCGCGTCCTTCGTCTGCCAGTGCTGCTTTTTTTTTTTTTGATAATCCACCTACTCCCCAGAAACAAATATTGCTTTTGTGTTTGATATCTTGGAATGCCACGTCAAGAACGCTCCAGTTTTTAGATGGATTTTATGCACTTTCGACGCCCCTTGCTGATATTAGTTTTGAAAGTATTCGCAAATTTTTGCCCCAACTTCCAAGATCGCACCTTCAAAAACACTGGACACTAGGAAGCAACCTGTGTCATTTTTGTGCTACCTAATTTAACTCAAAGCTGTATATAGCGAGACATGTTTTCTTCATGCACGGCATATTGAAGTTATTGCATATGGTCTCAGGTCATATGCCAGAAACCACCCGCTCCTATGTCACCGGTATTATCCACTGTTTCCAATCGTTCTGCTCTTGGAGACGCATAAAACGTGTGGTTATAAGTTGCTGTTGCCGAAGAAAATAATCGAACGGTACGAGAACTAGTAATTTAACCAAATAAGGTCTGTAATCACAAGCATATCATTTAGCGCAAAAGGTGGTTTTGCTCTAAGCAAAATATATTCTTGTGAACTCAAAACCCCAAATAGCCAAACATTAACTCTTTTAAGGTCTGCAAACTATTTTTAACGATACGATCACGATGTCACCGCCTCATTTCTCGAAGAAGCAATATCGTTTGCAAATACAGAATTAGGTATGAGTTTATATTTCTGAAACTTTAGTGTTTAGATACTGAGCTTTAAAAAAATGCCATACTTTGAAATTGAGAAGGCTCCAAGATATGATAATGCTTCAGCAAGTTTAATTATTTCTTGGCCTGTGCTGAGAACCTTTGCAATAATTTGCATATTCAAAACAAGGTGCAAAATAGTTGAGGCATTTATAAACAGTAATAAATTTTATTAAGTAAATATTTTGCGTTGGTGCGTAAGTAGAGGGCAAAATTGGAAGTGCGAATATTTTGTAATAAATATTTCTAATGAGTAATAAATATTTTCAATATATATATATATATATATATATATATATATATATATATATCCGCGACTGATAATTTGTAAATCGCTGTTCTGAATGTATGGCACAATGTGAATCGCCTGTTTCGTCTGACAACCGCGGACGCCAAGTCCTTTAAGACTTTCCTTGCAATGCTAAGCAGCACTCGCTCTAAAGTGTCTCAGCAACGTCTAGGCTGGAAGTTGCGAAATTCTCTTGGCAAGAATCATAAGAAAGTTGCTTTTAAGCGCGAAGCAAAGGGACAGAAGGGACAGAGTAGGCCCATTTCTCCACGCTTAAAACCAAATTTCAGAAATGTAAGCCTGCAATAACATACTTGAAGAATAAAATTCGTTCATTAACTTGAAGTTGCACAATGTATACATCACTCTCTTCCAATTCTCAATCCAGCAAAAATGCTTACATCAATGCACTAAAAGTGATGAATCAATTTCTATAATGTATAGCCGGTTTCGCTAAGTCTGCTGCTGTGTCTCTACAGTGTCATGCGTTTTATTGTCCTCCATTAGCCCGAGCTTAAGTGACCAATGCCTTGTCTCGTTCCGTTCAACCCATTGAAATGAGTGACGAAGACGGACTTTAAATGCTTCTTCCGGGAGCGGAATTTCCCAGGGCTAAGTCAGATTGTTTGCAAACACTTTGTCTATGTGTCCATCCTTACACCCGCGTTCGAAAGAAATTTCATCCACTGCGAGTACTTAATTATTAAGCTTCTGACCAGTCTACAGTTAGGCTTAAGGCACCCTTTTGCTATAACAAAGGAAACAAGAGCCTTCTCACGCTCCTGAGACTATGTAGTGTCTTTAAATTTCATGCCCCCCAGATCAAGCCATGGTAGTCAATCCTTACTTATGTCGCAGAACGGGGAGTTTCTCCAGCCTTGACGACACTTTCCTCCGTCCTGAGCACATGTCCCGGTGTGGATGTCACAGAACTCCTGCGTCTTGCAGAAGCACACACGGCTCTGTTTGCAGCTCGCTCCATAGTGATGTGGAGGACAGGCTGTTTTAGGATTGAATAAAGCAGAAATACATTTTCAGTGAAAAGATTGTAACCGAAGAATTATGCGTGATCTGAATCAAGAGATTTCAGTCATACATTATCGACAGAAGTAGCTTGTTGGCTGGATAAAAAAAAAAGTTAAAATAACAGCCGTGACTTCGTGTTTTATACGCAATACCATGCAGCCACCGCTAAACCAAAGAAAAGCGAACACTCGCAACATCTGAAGAAACGTCTATTCACCTGCGCTTTGCATTCTTGTATGTTTTAAGCAATGGTGGAGCGTGTGTTCCGCTTCGTATCCTACAATCATTCATGAAGTGTACATTTAAATTGATTTCTACTGAACTAGCGTAAAGAGGAATAATGACCGATTATAATAACGTGCATTTAGTATTTACACGCCTCTCGCCGAAAAATGCGACTACATACGTATGTAATACTTATGATAAAACGTTCAGAGATGGAAGCATTGCAAGTACACGCATCTCGTGTAACTTTCACACATGCAGCGTAAATAATTACTGACTCAATACGCTGCACTCCGCTGAAAACCACTCCTTCTTGTAGTGCTGATTCTGCATTGACAGTTCACACGACGGATCAGAGAACATTCAGGTTGTGGCTCTCACCAGATGGGATTTATGAGATCCACAAGCTGAAATTTGACGCCATCGTGCCCTTATAAATTACAGAGAAAATTTTATTAGAATGCCTTAGAATGAGTGTTTATTGCCTCTTGTCGCGTTTACACAATTTTCCTTTTTTCCGCTTTTCCTGTTTAATTGCAGCATTACACAGCCATCCCTATTCAAGGTATTCATGTACGGCTTTTTCGCAGCAGCCGCTCGAGAGCAGTTTTCGGGCTACTTTGACATTCTGCATAACCCGACGGCTGATCCACCAAGAAATTTCGGGTGTTGGAAATTTACGATGCTACCTATTTGCCCTGTATTTTCGGATTTGTGCCTTATCTTACAAAGGATAAGCACTGGTAATGAGCAGCTGTGAAGGCAACCTTTTCATTACATATTGATAAAATTAGTTGTACATATTTTATTTTAAGACAATTTATATGTACGATGCAATTTTTTTCTTTCATATTGTTATGTCTACAGAGAGCACCGTTAAACGGCAAGCAATTTTCGAAGCACACAATCAGTTTATTATAAAATGCTATAAATTTTAAAGCACGATAGATATTCAGATTTCCGTAACGTGCTCTACAACTTACTTGCGTTGCAGAATGGACCATGAAATCCGGTTCCGCAGGAGCATCCATAAGGGTCTGGTAAGCACATGAGTATGCCTCGACACGACTTCACGTTTTCGTCTGGATTCGTGTCCGAGCACTTTTTACCACAATCGCGACCAAAGGAGTCGTCTCCGCATGCTAAGGGATCCAAAAGAAAAAAGAAGGATAGAAAAAAAAGACCAGTGATGAGAAAATATATGTTTTGCGCGTGGAACTAAGAATATATAAACAATGCTTGTGCTCAACTTTCTTTTTGATTTCATTTTATCTAAGATGAGGGGGGGGGGGGGGAGGCTTCAAAGCAGCATTACGTCGCTACATCTCTGAATAAATACGCACTTGGATAACGATTCTCTCACATTAGATCCCCAGTTTCCATTCAATAACTGGAGAAAAACAATGTAAACATTTAAAGCTCAAGTGCCATAAAGGATACTGCTTTTGAAATCTTTTATTCACACAAGAGCTCATTAGCGCTGCTTCCGGAAAAGGACGTACCAGCTGCATCCTAAGGAATGGCGCAGAATATTGGTGAGTTTAGCAAGCACCTGCACGTTCCTGATATCTTTCTTTGGGCCGCACCCTTCCAATACCTCTGTTGATGTGCTAAGCTCTGTGTGCGGTACCTTGCAGGACCTTGCAGGAAAGAGTACCAATGCTTGCTCAATGAGCGAATAGAACTCAGAAAAGACAAAGCGAGAGTCCGAGGGTAGCTCGGGGTAGAGCAAGCCTCAAAAGAGCAGCGGCCACAGAAATATTTTTGGTGTCCTGGCCGCACCACGCCAGTCTGGCTACGCCGCCTAAATAAACGAAACTTCCTCATAGAGATGCCTGATTCTTAAGTGGCAGTCAAACGGCCACGCGGTGTGCCACATTATCTCGATTTCCAGCCAATGAATCTCTACAGGCACGGACAGAAATCCAGAAGGAAACTCGCTCTGTGTTAGCTCCTACGACTGTTAATGTGTGTTGAAAAGAGATTGGCGCAGGGACAATCGCCCTTTTCATATATGGGAGAGATAAGGACTCCTAAACACCTAATCTGCCATGGAGTCCAGGTGTCTCTGGCGGTCTAGAACCACGGAAACATTATGCTACACAGATCATTTGCGCGCATTTGCTTTCAAGTCGTGGGTGGGAATTCGTTCAGGAGGCTGCAAGAACCTCCGTACAAAGAATCCTGTATTGTGCGTTTTACGATACGGCCTTTTATTACAATGGCAACCACGTTTTTCACTTTCAACTGAATTTTAGGAGGTAAATTTTTCAAAAACCGCAGTGAACACCACATTTTGTCTTTAAAACCGCGGTGACGTACACACGAAAATATGGCAAAACACACAGCGCGTTGAAACGGCAAACAGATGTTCTTTAATGATTTTTTCTATATACAAGTAGTCAAGTAACATGTCGCCCTGTGGGAAATAGCCGGATGTGCTTTTGTTCAATTGTTCACCCTTCCCGTCGAGAAGCGCTATTGTCAAGTGAGGAATGCCTATTGTCCAAAGGAGACGACAGAGTGACACGTCCGCTGACGTACAGGACAAGAAAGGAGCATGACGAATACGGCCATTAGAGGAATTCCCGGGAATGCAGGAAAGATTTGCAATTGCCGGAAAGGGACAATGCTGGGAGCAGTATGTGGCGCGCACGTGCACTTGGGTTTCTGAGAAGGAAATCCACTTGCCGGAACCACCATATCGGATCTTTGCAGAAGAATGGAAATGTACCTCCTCGCCGTTCCCAAGCTCTACCCGCCAAAAAGTGACCCCGCCCAACGAAACAATACCGGACCAGTCAGTGCATCAGACCACCAGTGCAGTGATGTGTTCAATTGGATGCCGATATCTGAGGGACGTGCCCTGGAACTGGTTGGTCAGCATCTTCAGAGAGGACTGGACATAGGGGGTTTTAAGGACGTTGCAGAGCACGAAATGACGCTCTGAGCCCTGGGTAAACGGCTCATCCAGACGCTTCTCGCTATGAAGTCTTAACGCTTGCCATTTTGCTGATATACCCTTCTTTTTCATGTAAATAATCATGTAAATAAGTTTTCTCAGAGTGCCAACAAACCTGCTTGTATATATTTTGCCAACTTGGAGGATTCAATCCTTCATCAACCCGGAGGCTCTGCACGCTACCAAGTGAAGGCCGGGTCGACATAGTCCCAGCGTCACGACAACTGGTGACCAGCGTTGGGATCTGAATCTGCAAGCCACAACATCTGGTGATTGGAGGTGGATTAGAATCTACAAGCCACAACATCTGGTGATCGGAGGTGGCATCTGAAGCTACAAGCCACAACATCTGGTGATCGGAGGTGGCATCTCAAGCAACAAGCAGGAGCAACAATCGGCCAACAAGAAAGCAGCTCGGAACATCGATCGCAAGTGTGGGTGAGTGCTTGGCTTTTCTTCTGATGTGGACCAGGTTCTAGAACAGGGTTAGATTTTAGAACTGGTAAAGAGTGTTGAAACGCCTTTAGGTTTGGTAGTTTGCACAGTTGTTTTGGAAGTAGCCGACACTCGGAGCGATCATGGACTTACAAAAGCTGCAGGAACCGGAACTGTTGCTATTGTGTGAGGCATTGGGAATTGATACAAGTGGTTTGGCACGAAAACCCTTGATTATAAAGGCAATCATTGATTTGGGAACCGATGATGAGGAGCTCAGTGAAGCATGGAACCTCATCGGACAAAAAAGGAGGAGCAACTCAGACAGCAGAAAGAGCGGGAAAAAGAGGAAAAGAGGCGTGATATTTAGAGAGAAGCAAAAAAGCTGGAGCAAGAAATTGAGCTCCGGAAATTAGAACTAGAGGTAGGGCAGTTGTCCCCAGCTAGCGGTACCTCTTCTCAACAAGGAGGCAGATTTCAAGATATCAAAGTACATGCAGCCATATGTGATATCAGGGGATATCGGTCTGTATCTGACTAACTTTGAGCGAACCTGCGAAAAACTGTCCTTATAGCGAGACACTTGGCCTCAGAGATTATTGACGGTTCTGCCCTGCGAGGCAGCGGAGGTTGTCGCGCGGCTAAGTAAGGAGGACGCGGACAACTACGAGAAGGTCAAAGCTTGCCTTCTGAGAAAGTATAGGCTTAGCGCTGAGGCGTTCAGACAAAGTTTTCGGAACGCTACTAAGTCCAGGGACGAGAGTTACCCTGAATTCCTGTACAATTTAAGAGTCAATTTGGGCGAGTGGCTAAAGAGCACAGATTCCTACAGTAATAGGGACGCTGTAGTCGAGCGAATTCTTTTGGAGCAGTTTTTTAACTGCCTCCCAGAAAAAGAAAGAAATTGCTAACAGGACCGAGGCGACATTAAGTGGCAACTGAAGCTGCCGAACTCATTGAGGAGTATGCTTCGCGCCGACAATTCAGCAACCCAGCAGTGGATAGGCCCCGCAATCCCAAGTTGAGTGTGAATAACCGTCAGGAAAGGCACTTTGCTAGAGTTGGAAACGAAGAAAGGAAGGCTTCTTTAGGCAAACTCCCTAGAAAGGACGGCAGTGAGAAAAGTGGGGAAGTGAACAACGCGCAGAACACAAAGAATAAGCTTGAGGCTAGGAAGCCGCTCACATGCTTTAGGTGTAATGAGCAGGGTCACATTGCCGTTAACTGCCGGAAAGAAAAGATTGCTTTCTCGTATGTCAGTGACTGCGATGAAAATATGCAGCTTTTGGAACCCTACCTGCATAGCCTAGTAGTGAACGGGAAGCCTTGCAAGGTGCTGCGCGATTCGGCCGCAACGATGGATGTTGTCCATCCGGCGTATGTGTCGCCTTCCGACTATACAGGACAGTGTGCATGGATCCGCCAGGTAGTGGTGGAACAGAGTGTGTGCTTGCCAATCGCGAACGTGGTCATCGAGGGCCCATTCGGCGAGTTAACAACCGAGGCTGTCGTTTCAGGAAAGCTTCCTAAGTGCTATCCGTATTTGTTTTCCAACAAATGGGACATGCTACTGCGAAAGAGGGGCATCCTTTTCGGAGACAGAGTTGTGCAAGCCTTAACACGTTCAAAGGCGCGAGAACTAGCTACACTGCTCATTCCAGAAAAATCCACAGCGGAGGAAACGGCAGTTAAAACAGTGGTCGATGCGGAAGATAGCGGGTCAGAAAACTTTGAGAGCGAGGCATCTCAGATAAGTCAACTTGAAAGTGAACTTGATGAGACGCGGAATGAGGACGTTCTTGAGAGTAACCTCTTGCCGCCAGTGTCTAGTAATCTCACGAGACTTTTAAGTGGAACCCGAGAAGACTTAGCTATGGAGCAAGCCAATGATCCCAAGGTACAGGAGATAAGGTAGCGCCACCGCGCCACTAAGACAGCAAAGAATATTTCTTTCGATATGAGAAAGGGAGTGCTGTATCGCTTATTAAAGGATAAGCGTGGAGTAGAGCGGGACCAATTAGTCGTTCCCCAAAAGTACCGCGAAGAGTTACTGCGACTTTCCCATGGCAGCTCGTGGTCATGTCACCTTGGAATAAGGAAAACAAAGCAGAGGCTGTTGCAAGAATACTATTGGCCTGGATGTTTTAAGGACACGGAAAATTTTGTACGGTCATGCGACACGTGCCAGCGGGTTGGAAAGGCGCAAGATAAGTGGAAAGCCCCAATGGTGTTAGTACCAATCATTACCGAGCCGTTTCACCGGTTAGTAATAGATGTAGTTGGGCCACTTCCTGTGACAGAGTCAGGGTACCGTTATATCCCAACTATGTTATGCCCAGCCACAAAGTTTCCGGAAGCTGTTCCGCTGCGCGAGGTGACGTCCGAGAGTGTAGTGGATTCGCTGCTGTCAGTGTTTGCACGAGTTGGATTCCCTTCCGAGGTCCAAAGTGATCAGGGTAGCGTTTTCACAAGTGTCCTCACCACCTCATTTCTCGAGAGATGCGGCATTAAGGTAGTGCATAGCTCGATCCACCATCCGCAGAGAAACAGCGTAGAAAGATGGCATTCTGTTCTCAAACAAGTCCTGAGGGGACTGTGCTATGAAAACAAGCGCTAATGGGATACCTACCTGCCTGCAGCACTTCTCGCTTTGCGGTCAGTGCCGCACGAATCCACTGGATTTAGCCCAGCCGAGTTGGTGTACGGAAGGTCACTGCGCTCACCTTTGCGAATGGTGCGTGAAGCCTGGTTGGGGCGCGGAGAAGACCCAACAGTAGTAGAATTCATTCTGAACTTCTTTAATCGCTTACATAAAACTAAGGAACTCGTTGAGGCCAGCATGAAGTCCGCCCAGGCTCGTTCCAAGGTGTACTATGATAAGTCAGCCCGTCAAAGGACGTTTCGTATCGGGGACCAGATGATGTTGCTGAGAGGTTCAAGGCAGAATAAGCTCGAAGTACAGTGGGAAGGACCTGCTGAAGTCGTTGCAAAGCTTTCTAACACTAACTACGCAGTGAAAATCCCCGGTAGGCGTAAAGAAGTGCGCATTTATCATTGCAATCTTATGAAGCCTTATGTGCAGAGGGAAGCCGTGGCAAATCTAACGTTAAACCTTCCCGAGGAGATGGGGGACAACTTGATTTGCCTCAGCGGAAAAGAAAGCGACGCTCAGGAGCTTCTCAAAAAGACGGAGCAGAGAGGAGAACTAAAGAAATCCCAGCTGTCCGATCTGGGCGAGATAATAACAGAGTTTGAGGCCTGCTTCGTGGACAGGCCAGGCAGGACTGATTTGACTGAGCACGATATTGAGCTGACTTCAGACGTGCCAGTGCGATCAAGGTGCTACCGATTTTCTCCAAGGCAAAAAGAAATACTGGATAGGGAAGTAACTCGCATGCTGGAATTGGGAGTAATAAAACTCTCGGAAAGCGATTATGCTTCGCCTATGATCTTAGTAGAAGCTCCAGGTAAAGACCCTAGGCCTGTGGTAGACTACTGAAAGCTAAATTCTCTCACCAGGGATCAAGTGTATCCTATTCCGAATATCGAGGAGAGAGTAGAACAGGTCAGTAGAGCGGCATATGTGACTACGCTGGACCTTACTCGAGGATACTGGCAAGTACCGCTCACTGAACGCGCCAGCAGATACGCGGCTTTCGTCACTCCGACGGGCAGCTACCAGCCAACAATGATGAGTTTCGGGCTCAAAAATGCTCCATTTTGTTTTTCCCTACTCATGGATAAGGTTTTAAAGGGGTGTGAAACATTCGCGGTGCCTCATTTAGATGACATTGCGATTTTTTCCGACTCATGGGCGGACCATATGGTACATCTAAGAGCTGTACTGAGCCTTTTGCGTCAAGCTGGGCTAACCGTAAAGGCCGAGAAATGTTGCCTGGCAAGGGCGACCGTGGACTACTTGGGTCACAATGTAGGTCAAGCTTTCAAGAAACCCAGCGAGATTAAGATTTCTGCTGTAGCAGACTACCCGCGGCCGAGCACGAAGACGGAAATTCGGGCATTCCTGGGGCTGACTGGATACTACAATCACTACATCCGTTCATCGGATCGGATCGGATATCGGATCTTTGCAGAAGAATAGAAATGTACCTCCTCGCCGTTCCCAAGCTCTACCCGCCAACAAGTGACCCCGCCCAACGAAACAATACCGGACCAGTCAGTGCATCAGACCATCAGTGCAGTGATGTGTTCAATTGGATGCCGATATCTGAGGGGCGTGCCCTGGAACTGGTTGGTCAGCATCTTCAGAGAGGGGCTTTTAAGGGGTTTTAAGGAGGGGTTTTAAGGACGCTGCAGAGCACGAAATGACGCTCTGAGCCCTGGGTAAACGGCTCATCCAGACGCTTCTCGCTATAAACTCTTAACGCTTGCCATTTTGCTGATATACCCTTCTTTTTCATGTAAATAATCATGTAAATAAGTTTTGTCAAAGTGCCAATAAACCTGCTTGTATATATTTTGCCAACTTGGAAGATTCAATCCTTCATCAACCCGGAGTCTCTGCACGCTACCAAGTGAAGGCCGGGTCGGCTTAGTCCCAGCGTCACGACAGTCTGCAGATATCGACCGAAAAGTGTTCGCTAGTTGCCTTTACACTCCATAATATGTCACCTTACGCCATACGCATTGATGGTAAAGCAATACCCTACGAAAGCAGCCGTCGCTTTCTAGGAGTCATCATCGACCGAAATATTTCGTGGACTCCCCATATTTCATTCATGAAGAAGAGGCTGACAGTGATTGCTCACGTATTCGCCTTTATTGGAAAAAGCGGGAAAATACGAAGCTTTCTTGGGGTACTTCTCTGTATGCGAACAGGAGGAGAGCAAGGTAGCGATCCCAATCGGTCGGTCCCTCTTGACACATGCGGTTCAGGATTTGTTTAAGCGTGCCGTTAAACCTTTCGACTAGGCTGTTCAATGGAGAGTTATTCAGCTGTTTTACTGACAACAAACTGCTAACCTGTTTCAATAGTTAGGTAGTGCAATTAGTGCCCCTATAACCAAGGACCTCTCTGGGCCCTCCTACACTCGAAAACATTCCGACATGAGCTTTGGCTGCCCTTTCGGTCTTGATGCTAGGACGTGCGACTGCATCAAGGTACGGCGTGGCATCGTCCATCATGGTGATGATGTGCCGATTGCTATGAGCGGACATCAGGTTCAGTGAGCCAACAACGTCGATCGCCACACTCTGAAACGGGGTATCAATGACGGGCACTCGTACCAAAGGCGCTCGTATGATGTGACCCTTAGGAGTTTTGCGTTGGCATAGATTGCAAGAGACAATGAGCCGCTTAGCGTCACCCTGCATTGCGGGACAGAAGAATTCTGTCTGCAGATTAAGCAGGGTTTTCTTCGCGCCTTGGTGGCCTCCCATCAACCCATCAGCTTGGGCACAACAGCTTGATTCTACTCCTCACCGAACTCGGCGACGTATTTCATCGGAAGGACGCCGTTAGCAATGAAAACCTAGTGGCTGCTATTTCCCTTGTTCGCTTTCTGTACGCCCACGTGATCAAAGCACGAGCATAAGGTCGCGTCATTCTCTTGCTCTTGAACAAAATCTTCGCGGCATGCACTAGTGTTGCTTTGCAGTACTTTAAAAATTTTCAGCGTTTTATTCTTGCATTCCTGTGCTCTAGTCACTTCCGGGCAAGTTTCAGTGGCATCCGGAATGAGTGCAGTGCACTCGGGCTCGGGCGCTAACTACACAACTTTTACTTCAATGAACTCCGTAGTGTCGCTTTCTTTTCCCTTGTGCCAGTTTAGATCGGGGTCATCTGCTCGCCTAGCACCTCGCACATTTTCCAACATCGAATCATATGGAGCATTCTCTATGCACTTAGCGCGAAGACGTCACTTAAAAGTACGGTTGTCGACATCACCCAAGCATTACGACCGAGAAGTCAAATAAGTAAACTGGGGACATCGTAATGGCGATATCTTCCACCCGAACCAAGTCCTTCCTTACCGCCACCGTGTTGCACCCTGTGTCTCTTGACTCAAACTGTCCGGCCAGCAATCATGCCGGCCGCCATAGGTAAGCATTCCCTGGCAGCGCATTCCTTGCTGGTGAAACCAGCGTTGATGACGCGGATCTTCCCTCTGTCCTTAAGTTCTAGTATCCGGTATCGATGCACATTGCAGCAAATTTTCAGAAGTGAATAGTAATGGGCCTGTTGGTTAGACATTGTAAATCAAAGCGCATAGCGCAGGAACAAAAAACGGGGACGACGACAAAATAGCATAAGCGCTAACCTTCAAAATAGAGTTTATGGCAGGAAGGATCATATATATATACCTTTCGGGATCAACAACGAATGAGAAAAACGAACAAATTGCTATCAGACAGCTAAGTCCCATGCCAAGAATTCAAGCGTTTATTGCGAAAGCAATGATACGCCAGGTTTTGAGCCTTCAGCATAGCTTGGTCCGGTAATTACGCTTTACACCACTTGACTACTGACGTCATACCAGCGCGAAAGCTGGGCTACCAAGTCGGCTCTTCAGTGCAGCGTGGTTTGGTAGTTACGCTTTACATCATCACCATCAACATCAGCCTGATTATACCCACTGCAGAGCGAAGGCCTCTCCCATATTTCTCCAAATAACCCGGTTCTGTGTTAGCTGCATCCACTCGACCCCTGCAAATTTCTTAAACTCATCCGTCCACCTAACTTCCTGCCGCGCTTTCCTTCCCTTGGAATACAGTTTGCTACCCCAAGCGACCATCGGTTATCCTCTCTTCGCACATGTCGACGTGCCCATGCCAATTCTTTCTTCTTAATTTCCACTAGAATTTAAGTAACGTGGCTTATTTCTCTGACCCGCTTTGCACGCGTCCTATCTCTACCATTTTTCCTATCCTTCCTATCCTACCATTTTTCGTTCCATACCCCTCTGCATTGTCCTCAACTTAAGTAGAACCCTCTTGGTTAGCCTCTACGTTTCAGCCCCATAGGTGAGTACAGGTAAGATGCGACTGTTGTATACTTTCCTCTTGAGCGATACCGGTAAGCTGCTAGTTATAATCTGCGAGTGCTTGCCAAATGCGTTCCATTCCAATCTTATTTTTCTGGTGATTTCCTTTTCATGGTCCGTATCCGCCGTTACTATCTGTCCTAAGTAGACATAATCGCCTACTACTTCCAATACTTCGCTATCTAATGTTATCTGCTGTTCCTTCCGGAGGCTGTTGAACATTACCTTACTCTTCTGCATATTGATTTTCAAGCCTACCTTTCTACTTCTCCTGTCTAGGTCATCAATCATTATTTGCAGTTCATCCCCCGAGTTGCTTAGCAAGGCAATGTCATCAGCAAATCGCAGATTACTGAGGTATTCTCCATCTACCCTTATCCCTAACTACTCCCATTCAGTGTCTCTGAATACTTCCTCTAAGCAAGCTGTGAATAGTACTGGGGAGATTGTGTCTCCTTGTCTAACACCTTCCTGTATTGGAATTTTTTCACTTTCATCAGGCAGAACTATGGTTGCTGTACAGCCCCTATATATATCTTCCAGCACCTTTACGTACGGCTCGTCTACCCCCTTATTTCGCAATGGCTGCATCACCGCCGAGGTTTCTACTGAGTCAAATGCTTCTTCCAATTCAATGAATGCTTTGTATAAGGGCTGGTTATATTCCGAGCATATTTTCTATCACCTGTTTGATGGTATCGATATGATCGATAGTAGAGTACTGTTTCCAAAAACCTGCTTTATCCTTTGCTTGATTACAATCTAAGCTTGTCCTGATTCTATTAGCGATTACCTTAGTAATCGCTACTGGCCACAGGTGACAGCCTGCATGAAGGAACGAAGCCAACAGTCTACGAGGCCAAGGAAAGCATTGAGGATTGTACTTTTTATCTATTTTCTTTTAAATTTTTAGTTCATATATCAGCCTGCATGATAGTTATAAAAGCCGGACAACGATAGACAGCTGTGGAACTACGTGATACCGAGGATAACGCCTATAAAACCCGGACATTGAACGGCTCATTGGCAGCGGTGACAGCGCTGTACACAGATAATTAAATCTTCCTACATCTTCCAGGTTAGCGGCCTATTGTGACGCAAATACTTCTACTCACTCCTTTTTGCTGTTACTGCTGCCCAGTGCCTTTGAAGTGTTTTTACTAGACTGCAACAGTGGCATTGTTCCAGCAGCAACATGATTAAAGAAGTTGCTAAACTATTCCAAGATTTCAAAGACGAAATGAAGACTAAAATGAAAAAACTGAAAGATTCACTTGAGCGCAGCTTTCGATCTGAACTTAGAAGCGTAAAAATTGAGATAGACGAACTGAAAGAAAGCATGAATTTCTTGAGTAAGGCACTTGATGAGACTAACCAGTGGCTCGAAGTAAGCATGAGTGAGAACAAAGAGCTCAAAAGCCAAAATGAAAACCTTCAGCACAACTTTTTAAGCTTGAGAAAGATTTGACCGAAACCCAAGCAGCGCTTCTAAAATCCGAGCAGTATTCACGCAACAGAAATCTAGAAATAAAAGGAGTGGAGGAGCAGCCAAATGAAAATGTAGCACAGTTGCTCGAAAATATTGGTGAAGCAATTTGGGAAACCATAACACAAAATGATATCGATGTGTGCCACAGGGTGCCCATAAAAGACGAAAACAAGAAAAACATAATCACTCAGTTCCAGTGTCGCCAAAAACGTGACAAAGTCCTTGAACTTTCTCGGAACAAAAGGGCTGACAAACGCTACTCTAGAGATATCCACAGAAGCTCCAATCTTCATAAATGAGCACTTGTGCCCATCTCTGAAAAAGCTGTTAGGTACGACCATCGCTCGGAAACGCGATCATGGCTGGACAAGAAAAGGTTCTATTTTCGCGCGGTGAACTGAAACATTTCAAATTCTTCCGATCGTTCGAGAAAGCGACCTAGAGAAGATAAATGGCAGCGGTTCAATGTTGCAAGTTTTCATTAATGCTTACATCAACTATGCCTCGCAACTTTATCCCTAAGATATTATTAGTCTTGTTGGACGAAAAAACATAGACACGTGTTCGAAACTAGTGCATTTAAATGCCAGATCAGTCGAATCAAAAAGAGATTATATATCTCCATTACTGAAAAGTTGAAACTGACCGTTTGATGCCGTTTATCTTACTAGGACCTGGCATATTTAATACTTGCCTGACACCTTTCTTTATGAGAATTTCGTTACTTTCTTTATGCAGAACGATAGTTGCTGTGCAGCCACTATATATATCTTCCAGCACTTTCACGTACGGCTCGTCCACCCCCTGATTTCGCAATGCCTGCATCACCACCGAGGTTTCAACTGCGCCAAATACTTTTTCGTAATCAATGAATGCTATGTATAAGGGCTGGTTATATTCCGAGCATTTTTCTATCACCTGATTAATGGTATGGACTTGATCGATAGTAGAGTACCGTTTCCGAAAACCTGCTTGATTCTTTGCTTGATTGCAGTCTAAGGTTGTCCTGATTCTATTAGCGATTACCCTAGTAAATACCTTATACGTAAAAGACAGTGAGCTGATTGTTCTGTAATTTTTAAGGTCCTTAGAGTGCCCTTTCTTATGAATCAGGATAATGTTTATATTCTTTCATGCTTCCGGTACCGTCGACGACACCAGGCACTGCGTATACAGGGTTGCCAGTTTTTCTAGCACGATATCCTCCCCGTCCTTCAACAAATCCGTAGTTACCTGATCCTCTCCAGCTGATTTCCCCATTTTGCATAGTTTGTAATGCTTTCTTAACCTCGTCTTTCGTCACTGATGGAACGTCTGTTTTTCCCTACCGCCAATCTCATTACGATCCTGACTACTTTGGATACTGTAGATATCTGTACAGAACTCCTCGGCTACTTTGACTATCTTGTCCATATTCGTGATGACGTTTCCCGCCTTGTCCCTTATCGCATACATCTGGTTTTTGCCTATGCCCAATTTCTTCTTTACCGCTTTAAGGCTTCCCCCGTTCTTTACAGCATGCTCAATGTTCTCCATGTTATACTTCCTTATATCGGCCACCTTGCGCTTATTGATTAGCTTTGATATCTCGGCCGATTGTATCCAGTCTGTTGGATTGGAAGCTTTCATACTCTGCCGCTTTTTAATCAAATATTTCGTCTCCTTAGACAGCTTACCGTTATCCTCTCTAACTATTCTACCGCCTACTTCTATAGCGCACTCAGAAACGATATATCTGATATTATTATTTTATTGCTTCTAGAGTAATGTGGCTATTCTCTGCTCGAGCTGAATATTTATTCTGTAGCGAGATCTTGAACTCGTCTGCCCTACTCCTCACCGCTAATACGTTGATAGACTGCCTTCTTACTAATCTGTTGCGTTCATTCTTCAGACTAAGACTAATTCGGGACCTCGCCATCCTATGGTCACTGCATCGCACTTTCCCGATTACCTCTACACCTTGCCTATTGGCGGGGGTAGAACACAGTATGAAGTCAATTTCACTTTTAGTATCCCCATTAGGAATTTTCAATGTCCATTTCCGGTCTTCTGTTTGCTGACGTAGGTATTCATAATTCTTAAGTTATTGCGCTCTGCAAACTCAACTATAGTAACTCCCACTTGCTATTCCTAGAACCAATGCCATAGTCACCTACTGCCTGGTCTCCTGCCAGCTTTTTCCTACCTTGGCATTGAAGTCACCCATTAGTTCAGCATACTAGCTGCGTCTTTACTTTTCGCATTGCCGAGGCGCTTCTCGCTTCTTCCACTAGGTGCGCTGTGGTTTATAAAGTGGTATCTAAAACAATAATTAGGATATAGGGAGAAAAATGAGCATGGTAGCAAAATTTACCACCCCGTTTCAAAGGGGACGCTCCTAAATTTCATTCATCCATCCATGGTAGTGTATGTCGATGAGCGCTCCCCCGTCCGCCGCTCCGGAGGGTGGGGACATTCTTTGGAAGGGTCAGTGCCGCCTCTAAGCCTCCATATGGGCATGTCAAAACATAGATGTGGTCCCCAAAATTCGAAACCCGAATGCGGAGCAATGGGAGACTCTGCTGTCCAGCGACCGCTGCGAAGACCAGCAAGGTCTGGTACAGCGAGCCCAACGGGCGGCAGCAGCCAGCGGAGCCCTGGACTGAGGGCCACCGACCATTGTGAAAAAGTGGACGAAGTCGACGGAGAGGACTCTTGTGGATGCAACAAGCAGAAATCTCTGAAGACGTCCAAAAACCGCCAAATAATATAGGGCTAAATAAAGTTTTTCCTCCTCCTCCTCCTCCTCCTCCTCCTCCTTCATATTTGAGCCCACGCAAGTGAAACAAGTGAGACAGTTACTGTGCCTTTCCCTTCCTACAAATAAATCAGTTCAGTCCCGCTTTTGCGACGGCTGTCGAGTGGCGTTCCTTGGCGCGCGTTCAAGTTCGGGATTGCAGATGGCAGGAACGCTAGACAAGATGAGACTTCTGGAAGAAAGGCGCCGTATCTCAACCTTTCTCCGAGAAGTGTGCGTTTGGATGGTACGCCATCGCTCCTGTCGCGTGGCCTTCTTTGGCGCGCGTTCAAGCTTGGGATTGCAGACAACAGTAAGGCTCCTGAAGCGCTATGAGAAGGGTGGAACAAAATATGGCGGAGTTGTCTCCACCCTTCGAGGGCGCGCGCATCGAGGCACCCTAACAGGTGGTTTCGTCTTCCATTGCAGACACTTCGCCTCTTGCTTTCGCAATCTTCTAGACGTAACTACAGCTAAGCCACTGAATGTTTTATAGTGCACTCCATCGCAATGAGCGACATCGTTTACCCAGCGTGTGCCTGGAAAAAAAAAAGCCTCGCGGATCTGCCGCTTCGCAGTGCGCACATTGAAGCGTATACGTGTCGCGGTTGACGGTGATGACGAAATGCCAACGAAAGGCGTACAAGCTTGCCACCGAGAACGTTGCGTCATCTGTGTTGGCAAACTATTTGTGCGCAACTTAAGCAACTGTTTGCTTTTATTGCGAAAGCAATACTACGCCAGATTTCGAGCCTTCAGCGTAGCGTGGTCCTGCAGTTACGCTTTACACCGCGTGACTACTCACATCATACAAGCGCGAGAGCTGGGCTACCAAGTCGGCTCTTCAGCGTAGTGTGGCTCGTAGCCACGCCGGGCGTTTCGTTCTTCTCCCACTAGGTGCGCTGTGGTCTAACAGGTGGTTAGACCACATGCTAGACAATTGCTTGCTATAGTGGAAGCAAAGAGAAAAGCCCCATGGAAGACTGGGATTATGAACAGGTAGATATTGTAGCGCAAAACAGACAAGACACACGAGAAGACCGAACAACACGAGCGCTAACTTCCAACAAATTTTTTTCCCACACATGCAGCACATTTATACGCCAAAGACAAGATATCACATGTGCTAACAGTATCATCGCCGGAGAAAATACAGTTCCTTATCATATAAACAAATCGACGGAGTGGTAACACATGTCTCTTCGGAAGCATTTATCCCCTTCGCTTTAATTATTACACGTGCGGTCATATTAAAACTTCTTGCCAGCACAGCAGTTTCTTCTAAGTATGCTTGCAAGTTTTCGATTTACAGGAGAGAATGTGATCCACAAGTGAACTTTCCTTCCAGTTCTTGACGTTACGTGCGTGCTCCATTATTCGCTCATTTAGGCATCGTCCTGTTTGTCCGATGTAGTGGCCACCGCATGACAAAAGTATCTGATACACGAATCCGTCAATGCAACATACGAAAGGCTTCTGATCACGAGTCGTGCAAGCAAGTGCTCAGTTACTGTTTGTTTTGCAAATCTTGCACAAAGAAGCGAGTTTTTTCAGAGCCGAAAGTACGACGGTTGTGTTTGCCCTTCGTCCAATTCTCTTTAGATTATGGGAAATTCTGTGCATATACGACATTACAACAAAACGTTTTCTTGCAACAAGCAACGAAGGCTGGTGATCACCATTGAATTTTCTCAGAAGCTTCTCGGCAACAGATACCTGGACCTCGGCAGGGTAGCCAGCACTAGTCAGCCTTGTGGATTGTTGATTAAAACTTTCGTTCAGCTTATGCGTACACACTTTTTTGAGGGAGTTCTGAAAACACATGTTGACGATGGCTCTTTTTACAAGTTTTGAATGTGCGGAATGATAGGGTAATACAGGCTTGTTACTACGAGGATAGTAGGCCCAGCAAATGCAATTAGGATGGAAGGTCAAATAAGATCTAAAAACCTTATAGAGTCATTTACTGGCAATTCAGTGGTCAAAACTAGTGGGTTAAAACATTCCTTCATGATGGTTAAAATGTTTATGGCCTTTGACTCTAATGACCCAGAGTTACTGCGAACAAGGATTAAGAAATCGTCAACAAATTTAAAGATTTGCAACACGTCCATATCCTCGAAGCGACTTATAACAGTCTTGTCAAGTTTCGATAAAAACATGTTGCTTAAAACCAGGGCAAGGCATAAACCGATACATATCCCGTCCTTCGGAAGGTACCGTTTACCTTTCCAGTTAATGAACGTGGATTTTAAATACAGTGCTAAGAGTTCTAGGCAGCTACCCACTGATATACCCGCCGTGTTTTGGAAGGCAACACACACTCCTCAACACAGCAGAGCAACTTGTCATTTGGCAACGAGAAAAAGTATTAATGTTGCCACCAGGCACGTCTCGGACAAACTTTATGATTTCGTTAGAATTCTTAAAACCGAAAGGGTCGTCATTTGTAAAAGGTTTAGCTTTTCTTGCAAATACATGGAAACAGTTTTCTGCCATGTGCCAGTTTCAGACATGATAACCCTGAACGGGTTTTCTGGTTTATGGGTTTTAACGCTGAAAAAAAAAAAACTCTAAGAAATCGCTCTTTGACTCTCCTATTGCCTTGGCAAGCTTACAGAGGTTGAACTGGTTGCACATCTTCTTAGCTTTGGCTTTTACTTTTAATACAGCCACATCGTCATGCAAGTCCAAAACGGATGACACAGCCGCGTTGGCCTTAGAAGAGTATAGTTCAAAAGAGTAAACGGCAAAACCACCTTCTTTGCCCGATGGAAGCACGGAAGGTCCATGTTCACTTATGTAGTTCTCGACGCGCATGAGAGGCAGCTTAGAACAACCCGGCTTAGAGTGCAGCAACACGTCGACTCCTTCTGATATACATCGGCGTTGTTCTAGTTGCGTAGCATGTTGAGACACTTGACGAACCATGGAAAGCAGTTGCGGTGCTGATGGCTTCGGTTCCACCGCAAATTTAGGTCTCAATGAGAGAACTTTGGACACGTCATCTGGTAGATCCAAGACCTCCAACGTGTGCACAGCGCTTCCGGGTTGGTTTCGGTTGCTTGGAAAGTTCCGCCCGTAACTTTAACAGATGCTGAGCCCAGATGAATTCCGTTGCTAGGGCTGTCAGTCACTGGTAATCTCGAAGAGTTTGCCAGGCGGTGTGCCCTTCACCGTTGGAGAGAATCTGAGCCTCGAGGTATTGCCAGTAGATCCGAGCTTGCCTGTACCACTCATACTTTGCGAGCTTGCACACGCTAGTGCCATGGCCGGCTGAAGGAACAAAACCTCCAAACAACCGCCTCACATCCTCTGGTAGCAGTTTGTTGCGAATGCAAAATGACATCGAACGCTCACGACTACTGGCATGCGCTATGGCTGCAACTGTAGGACAAGGATTATGGCGTACACTCAGTAAATGGCCCGTTGTACTAGAAATATAGTTCAAAAGCGTAGCTTGTTGGTGCATGAACATAGCGATATTGTCGCGCAAAAGAGACAAGACACACGAGAAGACTGAACAACTCGAGCGCTTGTGTTGTACGAAAAGCTCAGAGTATATGAGGAACGCCTGAGCAAATTGGACAGTGACAGATGGGCAGCTAAAGTATTTAAATACCTATATCTAAAATGCGCTGACTCACAATGGAGGAAAAGAACTAGGAAACTAACTAGTAAGTATGCTAGTCACAAGGACGGAGAAATAAAGAGCATTAAGCAACAGGTGAAAAACACAGAAGGCAAAAATTGGATAAATTCGATGGAAACGAAACCGAGTCTGCAATTATACCGAAAGTGGAAAAGGCAGATCAGGAAGGAAGATTTCTTTGATAACTCAAGAGGCAGTGCCCTACTTTTTCAAGCTAGATCAAGGTGCCTTAGAAAACGCAGCTACAAAAAGAAATTTAACAATGAAGATGACGCATGTGCTGTATGTGGTAACTCCAGTGAAACAATTGACCATATTTTTACGGGGATGTACTTAATGTAACGGCACTGCGATGGGCAGAACTCGACGCTAGGACTTCAGTAGCCGTGCAGTATCCACTCTCTCAGCGTTCTCCTCTTTCTCAACGCTTCGGCATGCCCGCGTTCCTCGAATGTAATCGTATGTATACTCGTATACTCGAAATCGTATACTCGAATGTAATCGTATCCATCCGGAAGTCGATGCAGGCGCAGTCGCTGCTCCTGAAGCTCTGGGGTTTAGAGACACCAGTGGCCGGGTGAATAAACCGGAGATGGAAGCTAGCAAAAAGCGACTAAAAGATTGGTGGCTTGAAGGCAGAGCAGTGACATAATGTTAGTAATGAAGAAACAAAAATTTAATAAGATGGTTTTGTAATCAATATAAAACAATAACTAAGATATAAGGAGAAAAATTACTATGGTAGCTACTGCTTCCACCTCGTTTCAAAGGGGACGCTCCTATATTCCATCCATCCATCCATGGTAGGGTGCCTCGATGCGCGCGCCCCCCTCCGCCACTCCGGAGGATGGGAACATTCTTTGAAAGGGTCAGTGCACTACGACGGAGCTTTTTCGTCGTCTCCCGTCTCGGCGCATATCCGGGAGGCGGGTGCGAGGGGTGCGAGTGGTTAGTCTAGGTGGTGTTGTTCATGCTCCAACTGCAGTGCGAGATTTCGCCTTTGTTGCAACCTGTGTCGCAAAAGTTTTGCTGATATTTTTTAGAAATAAGCACTGGATGAGTGGCGGTGACAGGTCTGCGCTGCTGCTGTAGTGTTTTCATCAAGTGTGCACGTTTTGAGAATGCCTGGACATTGCTATGTACCGCGGTGCCGCGGAAAATATGATGGTGGGGATACAGTGAGAGTCTTCACGTTCCCATCGGACTCAGTGAGAAGGGCTCAGTGGATAAAGGCCATCCATCGTGCCGATTTCACACCAGGAAAGCGATCGGTGGTAACGCAAATGTTCCTCTTTACTATTTGTTATCTTTGTTATCGGCAACTTCTTTGCATCATTAACACTACATATATACTCATATACTCCGAGATTATGTGTACGTGATACATACCTTAAAAGTAACGAGGGACTTTAACAAGTAGTGGAAGGCGAAAGCCCGAGAAATCTCATCTTGTCTAGCGTTCCTGACATCTGCAATCCCACACATGAACGCGCGCCAAGGAACGCCACGCGACAGGATCGAGATGGCGTACCGTCCAAGCGCACACTTGTCGGAGAAAGTGCGACGGATACTGCGCCTTAGAAGTCTAATCTTGTCTAGCGTTCCTGCAATCGGAATTCCACACTTGAACGCACACCGAGGAACGCCAAGTGACAGCTGCCGTAAAAGCGGGACACACATTACAGGCTTCCGCCTTAAAAAAGAAAGTTTCCATAGCTATGGCGCGAACCTTATTCCATACTACGTGAATGTGACTTAGAGACACTGTATTACTGATATTTAGTGCGCGCGGACTTTAAACTAAATTGCGATCATTAGAACCTTAAAAGATAGGGCTGCTGGTTTTTTTTACGTTCAGGTATTGCATCCTTCTAACGTCTCATTTTACATCCTAGGCCTGCGAGCGTCCCTTTAAGCCTGCGGACATGGTCGACAAAACACGTTACGTGGATGCGAAGACAGGAAAAGTGATTGAATCTAAGCTGAAACTGGTACGACTTCGACCTGACGCAGTACCAAGCATACTCCCAAACTGCCCAGCGTATCTTTCTGGTCCAGCTACAAGTGCCTCTCGAGAGTATTTTTAATAAATACTTTCATACTCGATACATTTTACCTATTTATTGAGCTGAAATCAATTCTAGAGCGAAACATAAAGTCCACTGCTGATCGTAGAGCTACATGTTTTGAGTGCTGTGAAATCATTGCGTAACTTTCTTCCCATTTGTTTCCAAAACGAGTACAGAGACTACAGAATGTCCCAGCGTTTATAGAGCTGACTTTCTGAAGCTACGTTTATATCCGTAGCGTTATACTAACACTGGCACAATAAAAGCAGTGCTTCTGGCTTTTCATAAATCCATTTAGATTATGTGCTGTTTCCTGAAACTTTATTCTTCTTTAGAAAATCCGCTGCACGAATATACAGACGTTTACTTGCGATACTGGAGCCGACTGAAAAGTTATGTTACCTTCCTCCCTTCCCTAACGGCGCGGATCAGGTGTCCACAGAAACAATTAAGTGTGACAGATACTGCGCCTTTCCTTTCCTATGAAACAATTAATATTATTATTATTATTAAACAACGGGGCTTCAAACACCAAAGAATATTTTCGCATGCGGCAACAATCACAATTCTAGTGACACAAGAATAAGCCCGCAGCAACGCGCAGCAGCGCGCAGCTTCCGCGTTCGCCGTAGTGTGATGACGTCACGGAGGAGTGGACAGGCCTTGAGTAGTCTAGGTGGTGTTGGTTCGTCGTAGTGTGATGACCTCACGGAGGAGCGGAGAGGCCTTGAGTAGTCTAGGTGGTGTTGCTCAGTGTCGCCTCTACGCCTCCATATTGGAGCCCACGCAAGTGTGTCCCGCTTTTTCGGCGGCTGTCGCGTGGTGTTCCTTGTCGCGCGTTCAAGTTTGGGCGGGATAGTCACTCTGTTAGACGAATAAAAGTTATCTCTCTCTCTCTAGGGATTACAGATGGCAGGAACGCTAGACAAGATGATACTTCTGGAGGTAAGGCGCAGGAACTCACACTTTCACCGAGAAGTGTGCGTTTGGATGGTACGCCATCGCTCCTGTCGCATGGCGTTCCTTGGCGCGCGTTCAAGATTGAGATTGCAGATAACAGGAACGCTCCTGAAGCGTTATGAGAAGGGTGGGCCAAAATATGGCAGAGTTGTCTCCACCCTTCGATGGCGCGAGGGCGCGCGCGTCGAGGCACCCTAGCAGGTGGTGTCGTCTTCCGCTGGAGACTTCGCCTATCTCCTAGGCTTCACTACAGCTAAGCCACTGTGAATGTTTTTGCTTGACAGTGCAACTGACGCCTTACTTACGCCTTACAACAGACGCCCTGCCTGAGCTATCTCCAGTGCTTCCATTATCTCCCTTGTCAGCTCGTTGCGATGTCGATACACGATGATTGTCTTATCAAACGGAGGTATTTCCGCATCACATCTTCTGCAGTGTGCAGCCAGATGGCCGTCTGTGGCAATGCTGCCAACTTTCTTATTGTGCCCCAGAAGACGCCTGTTTAAAGATCTGCTTGTTTGGCCAACGTAGTGCTTTCCACATGAAAGGGGAATTTTATAAACAACCCCCTCCTGCAGGGCACTTAAGGGTCTCTGTCTTTAATCGGACACTCCGGTTTCCTCGTTCGCATAGGAAAGTTCGTGAGGCAGTGAAGAGGCAGGTTGCGGTCCCTGGAATTTTCCACGTCCTTTTTATGTTCTCTTAATCTTCATTGCCTCACATGCACTAAGGAACGTAAAACAGAATACAAACCCCTTTTCGATAAATGCAAATCTTACCAGAAAAATAAAGACCGCACCACAAGAAAAATTATTGAAGCCGAATGTCACCCGTTAATAATTAGGAGGTATTATTAACGATGCGCCCTTAACGGTGTGCACACTCCCAGACACCCTTAGAGTGAGTGGGGGCAGCTGTTCCGGTCGCAAAGGAGATGCCCTCGACCTGCGTGGCAAGCTCAGCCGGAATTCAACTACCTTGTAGTGACAGAAGGGTGTGGCCGTTTGGTGCCCAGCTGTCGCCGGTTCAAGCCAGAATAAGGGTCAGAGTAAGAAGTAACAAACAAAACAAACTTTATACACAGCAAGAGACGATACAGAGGAATACACAAGAACACTTGAAATGCACAGACAAAAGGTTCACAGAAAAATAAACGCTAGGCATGCAACTACAGAGGTATTCAATAACACAGAGGCTTTACAACACAGATCAAACACGAGAGTCACATAAACAAACACCAAATTGTTCACCGGGCACTGTCGCAGTCCGACGCCTCGAGAGTCACGATGTGGCCGCCATGCAAGACGAGCGCTGCTCCCTCGCAGGTCCGTGGGCTTGCCAGCAGCGGGTGATCCCCAGGAATCCAGTTGTAGCACTTGCGAGCACGCCGCAACCTTTGACTGACTTACTATACAAGCGGCGCGGCTTCAATACATAGGGCGCGCCGCGTCTGTCTGTTAAGGCGCGCTAAGGCTAGCGCGCACACACACTTAGCTTCGCTGATTAGAGCGCTCCCTTTCCCTCCCGTCGAGCTGCGCGTCGTCATTGGCTACGACCCGTAGAAAATTCTGGAGAGCTCTGGCATATTCCAGATGATGAACCACCGTCATCGCCGGGTAATGGGAAAGAGGGCGACGGCAACGCGTACAAAGTTACGCGCTCTCTCGCGCGGTGAAGGAGGCTTTTCTCGAACATTGTGTAAGCCTCCATGCGGCGCCGCACGGGCCTCGTGCTGCGCCGGCTTGATAAAAATTAGCACTCCTTCCCTAGCGTTATCGGACAAAGAGCTTGCGTTCTTGGCAACGCATATCGGCAATGCAATTCGGCATGCGCATTGCATATGTTTTATCTGTTTTTCTGTCACGCTTCAAGCCATGTATATATACTTGCCAACTTCTGGAAATAAAATCAGTTGTCAGTCAGCGCTGTGTTTTGTGTCCTACGGATCTTCGTCCTCGTCCTTCGCGCTGTTATTCCAAAAAAAATAAATGTATTTGTCTGCAGATGGAGCCCTTGATGAAAAGAGAGATGGAACTTCGACCAAAAGTAAACGTAAAATTAAACGACGACCCAATAGCGCAGATAGCAGCAGACATATAGGAAGCAATAGAGAAAAGCGCGCGGAAGACTGGGATTATGATCAGGTAGAGCTACTCATAAGGAGAAAAATTAGGGAGGTTAAAGTAGCACGCCACTGGTATGGAAAGAGGAAGCCACGCAGCTGGTGGAATAAGGAAATCAGGGAAGCCATTTAACAACGACGGGCTGCTTCAAGGGAACACCAAGAGGCAAAGAAAGCACAGATTTTCAGGAGGAAATAGACCGAAAATGGGAATCGTATCGGCAAAAGACACTTGATGTACAGGCCCTCGTCCAAAGTAAAATAAAGCAGTCCACTGATCACTGGATGGCTGAAATACACAATGCCATTTGAGACAGACCAAGAAAGTTCTGGAGTCATACAAGCTAGCTAGGTAAACAGAATCAAAGAAAGCAGGACCGGATTCAAGGTAACGAGGGAAATTGTTTGAAGAAAGACAACGTAGTGAACTACATTACATCTGTAATAACCGAGTCATTTATGAGTGACGATAGGTTAGTACCCGCTAATCAGGAAGCAACACAAAAAAGCCGAACGAAATGAGCTTAGATTTGACCAATTTAAACCTGAAAAATACCCCCCCCCCAAAAAAAAAAAACATTCCTTAACACACATCTACAAGAATAGATAAAATTCCGATGAAGCTAACAAATGAACTTCGTCCAAGAAGTAATGAAACATTTTCAAAAACTTTGGAAACAGTGATTACGAGTAAGCAAGTTCCGGACAGCTGGCGGAGGAGTAGACTGAATTTGATTTACAAAGGGAAAGGAGATAAGATGCACATAAAATCCTACAGGCTGATTACCATACCTTTTATATACAGGTTGGCCATGCAGGCGGTGAAATTAAAGATTCAAGCATGGGTTGAAACTAAGAAGATACTCGGAGATCTTCAGAGCGGCTTTAGAAATTGAAGGTGCTTAGATGATAGCCCGTTCGTGCTTACCCAGTGCATCGAAATATCTAGAGTGGGAAACAGACCTTTGTATTCGGCTTTCCTGGACATAACAGGGCGTACGACAACGTAAGTAGGGAACTCCTGTGGAACATATTAGAAGAAGAAAGTATCCGTCATGATATAACAAATTAATTACAGGAAATATATCGGGATAACAAAGAAGTAATTATATGGGAAGGGATAAGAAGTACGGAAGCTGTCAAAGTATGCAAAGGATTAAGACAAGGTTGTCCTCTATCATAGCTGATCTTCATGCTTGATATAATAAATATTGTCACGGGGTGGTGACAAGGTCGATGGTACAAATGTAGAGTCGGTGATTGCACTGAAGAAACTCTTTATTGGGCTGACATGCGCCCGCAAAAGAACTCAGCAACTCAGCGGCGGCGATAGCAGCAAACATGCTCGTCGATCGTCGAACAAAGAATGCCCGTCGCACTCGTCAACGCTCAATTCAAAAGATGCTCTGAACAATGTAGATAACGTCGCAACTGCTACAAGCACAACCTGGAACATTGTAGAAAGACAAACGAGTGGAAGGAATCTTAGAGACAGATCTCGGTGCATCTTGCGCTACAATGAAACTGATAAAGGTGCGTCTCGCGACATCTAGCATTAACAAAGAATACAGAACTGATACGCGATCCAGAATCAGAGTGATAAGGCCGCATGCCGGTGACTGTTACAAAACAAAAAATATAGTTTTGAAGGTTTCGCGGCATTACTCCCCCCTTTAAAAAAACATTGCCTCGATCTTTCAAAACAAAGCAACTTAAACATAAACACTACAAATTTAAACACCAGATTCCTTAACGTGCGTAATATGGCTTCAGTCGTACAACATATACAATTTCTGGGCGTGCGCGTCGCCGTTGTGATGCTGATGTTCCGTCGGGAATAACTTCATAGTCCAGTGGTCCGACGCGGCGAATGATTGTGTACGGCCCAAAGTATCGACGCACTGACAACGTTTTGCTTAGTCCGCGACGGCGAATTGGTGTCCTAACCCAAACTTGGTCTCCTGGATTGTACTCTGCTTGCATCGTCGTAAGTTGTATCGTCGGCAGTCGGTGCGCTGTTGGTGTTTAATACGCAGCCGTGCGAGTCGTCGGGCTTCCTCTGTACAGTCGAGCGCGATTTGAAGGTTATCGCGTGAGCGTCGACCAGCCTAGCATTCCAGGCACCTGGCGGCCAGGTTTGGAATAGAAAAAATCATGATTTCGTAATCTTGTCTCCCTCGTTCGCTGTTCCATAAAACAGCCATCACCCCCGCGACAAACTCACCACCCTTTCTCTCTGTTCTAAGCTTTCCATTTGTTGCGATAAATTGTCCGATTTCAGGTAATACCGAAAAATACGTCATGTGCACAACGATCACTGCCTGTTCGCAGAACCAAAAGAAAAAAAAAAAGGAAGTGATGTCCAAACAGGGAGTGACGGCTGCTGAAGGAACAGCAAAAAAAGAGTGAGGGAAGCTGGCTTTATACCTCCCTCGCCTCGGCAGAGAATTCTGGGCCATGGCGCTGTTCATGTTCCCGGTCGATGCTCGCGTGATAACCTTCAAATCGCGCTCGACTGTACGCTGCAGGTGGGCGGTGACGTCAAGGTTGTCCTCGTTGGTTACGTGCGGCAGCATTGCTTCGAGCGTCGTCGTGGGCTCCCTGCCGTACACAAGCTTGAACGGGGTCGCTCTGGTCGTCTCCTCGACTGCCGCGTTATACGCGAAGATCACGTACGGCAAGATGGCGTCCCAGGTCTTGTGTTCAGCGTAGACATACATGGCGATCATATCCGCGATCGTTTTGTTCAGGCGCTCCGCAAGGCCATTGGTCTGGAGATGGTACGCAGTTGCTCATCGATGGCTTGTATGACTGTATCCCAGGATGGCTTGCGTTCACTCTGCCGTAAACGCCGTTCCCCTGTCCGTGATGAGCACTTCTGGGGCGCCATGTCGCAAGAGAATTTGTTCGACAAAAAATTTGGCTACTTCTGCCGCGGTACCATTGGGTAGCGCTTTTGCTTCGGCGTAACGGGTAAGGTAGTGAGTGGCCACGATGATCATCTTGCTACCCATAGAGGAAGATGGAAATGGGCCGAGGAGATTCATCCCAATTTGTTTAAAGGGCAGGATTAGGGGCGGAATCGGGCTTAGTAGTCCTGCTGGTCTGATCTGCGGTGTCTTGCGCCGTTGGCACTCACGACACGTCTTCACGTACTGGGCAACTTCGGCGGGCAGTCGCGGCCAGGAGTACTTCTCCTGGATTCGACGCAACGTGCGCGCAAATCCCAGATGGGCTGCTTTGCGCTCATCGTGCAACGCCCTCAGAATTTCCTGCCGGAGGTTTTTAGGCACTACAACAAGCTGCACGGTCTTGTTGGGTGCGAAGTTCAACTTCACGAGGAGGCCATTGCTTAACGCGAATGACGATAAATTTCCCCTGAACACACTAGGAGGGGAAGCGGTCTTTCCTTCTAAGCAATCAGCTAGCGCTTTCAGCGCAGGGTCTGATCGCTGTCTTACCGGTCACAAAGAGGCGTCCTCGTCATTGTCCTTCTGGGGAGCGTCGAAGGGAGCGCGTGATAAGCAGTCTGCGTCGGAATGCTTCCGGCCAGACTTATAGACTACAGCCAAGTCTAATTCTTGAAGTAAGGTTGAAAGTTGGGCGAGTTGAATCTGGTTCATTTTGAAGGTAGCGCGAAAAACGAGGACCAAGAGTAGAAGGACGTGTTGTGTCCTTCTACTCTTGGTCCTCGTTTTTCGCGCTACCTTCAAAATGAATAATTCTTGAAGTCGTAGGCTCCATCTGGCAAGGCGGCCGGAGAGATCTTTCAAATTAGCCAGCCAGTAGAGCGCGTGATGGTCGCTTACCACCTTGAATGGTCGGCCGTGTAGGTATGCACGAAACTTAGAACAGGCCCAGATGATCGCGACGCACTCCTCATCGGTCGTCGAGCAATTGACTTCGGCTTTTGTGAGGGACCTGCTAGCGTAGGCGATTACTTTCTCTTGACCGGCACTCTTCTGGACGAGAACTCCCAAGAGATGGGAGTTCCAATTCACCTCATCTGTCTCCTCAGGACCCTCTATGAAGGACAAGAGGCCACAGTCAGAACTGGGCATGGTGTTACTGATTGGTTTCCGATTGAGAAAGGAGTGAGGCAAGGCTGCATACTGTCGCCCTGCCTATTTAACCTATATGCAGAGTGCATCATGAGGAAGGCCGATCTGGACGAGTCTTCAGCTGGAGTGAAGATTGCTGGAAAACGTATTGTAAGGCCGCAGTGAAAAGCGACTCGCTCATGGAGTCGAGCTGGCGGTCGAACCCCCCCACGCGCCGAGGCCGAGCAGCGAGCGCTGTTTTTTTTTTTTCTCCTTTTCGCCCCTTTTCTTGGGCGCGGGCGCGCGGGAGGCCTGGTTTGTTTCGTCCTTTCGCCCCGAGGCGTCGCCAAGAAGCGAACGGCGGACGCATCCAATTATCAGCCGAGAACAACAGTGGCACGCTTCTGCGTACCACTTTACGGCCAGCTCGTCCAGCGATGTCCCGCCGTGGCGCCAAGCATGGGTGCAGGGAGACGCCGTTAATGAAGCTTTTTCCACTGTCACAAGCGCTCACTAAATGGCCTGCAGAAGGCGACAATAGGCGCGACCCTCGGCCCTCCCAAGTAGGCAATCAGCCCAGCGATCTCCCGCTGTGTCGGGAAACATCGGGGCAGAGAGACCCCGATAATGAAGCCGTTTTGCTCTGCCCCAAGCGCTCACTAAACGCCCTGTAGAAGGCGACAATAGGCGCGGCACTTAGCCCCCACGCAGCGGCTCATCGGGTGCGAGCAACAGCGACGCTACACTGCTCTGGGACAGTGCCCCCCCCCCCCCCCCACCTTTTCCTCGAACGGGACGGCAGGGTGGCCTAGTCTCCAGAATCCCCGCGGCGTTTCTTTCACAAAGGCGCCAGCTGCGGGATCGCGTCGCAAACACGCTGAGGAGGGGAGGCAGAGACAGGCGCCGTGTGAGAGGGGTTGGGGACCGTCGAGTGGAAAGAGTGTGTGTTTTGAATGTTGTATTTTTATTTGACGTAATTAAGGACCTGGGTCCGAGATTATTCCCAACCCACTGGGGTTGTGGCATGTTTTTAAATAATTTGATTGGCTGCTTCATTTTCGGGGCGGATCACCTAAGGTGACCGCCCTTGGGTCTTTGTTGATGTCTGGTTCGACAGTCAAGATTGAGGCTCCGTGCTTAGCCTCAATCTTGACTGTTGAATTTACATCCCCTAGGCTTTAACCGAAACGCTCGGTAGGAAAGTAGGGGCTTGTAGAGTGACTTCTCTGTGTGAGAGTCTATTTTGTTTTAAGTTGCAGTGGTCTGTGTGACTCTTGTTACTGTAACTTACAGTTTGCCAATGTAAACTATTTTGCTTCTGTAAATATATATCTCCTCCTGACCATCATCAGATCATCGTCTTCTGCTTCTCTACCTGCCGAACACGAACTTAACATCACTCGTGTCAACAACCATATGCGGATGATACCACTTTAATGGCAGAAAGTGAAGTGGAACTCAAGAGACTTCTGATGCGCGTACAAGAAGAGAGTGAGAAATTTGGGCTTAAACTGAACATTAAAAAGACAAAGATCATGGAGTCTTGTCCTATCAAGTCCTGGAGCATCAATGGACAAGAAGTGGAAGCTGTGACAGATTTTCTGTTCTTGGGCTCCAAGATTACCTTGGAAGGAGACTGCAGCCATGAAATTAGGAGACGCCTGCTTCTGGGAAAGAGAGCGATGGTTAACCTTGACAGCCTAGTAAAGAGCAGAGACATTAGTCTGCCAACCAAGATCCGTATAAATCGTGCTATGGTCTTTCCAGTTGTGATGCATGAATGCGAGAGTTGGACTGTGAAAAAGGCTGATCGCCGAAGAATTGACGCGTTTGAATTGTGGTGTTTGCGAAGACTCTTGAGAGTTCCTTGGACTGCCAAAAAATCAAATCAGTCGATATTGTCGACCATAAACTCTGACTGCTCATTGGAGAGTCAAATTCTAAAGTTAAAGTTCAGCTACTTTGGTCATCTGATGAGAAGAGAGGAGTCGCTGGAGAATGATTTGATGTTGGGAAAGGTTGAGGATCGCCGGAGAAGGGGTAGGCAGCGAACGCGATGGTTAGATGGCATCCTCGAGGCGCTGCAGATGAAGTTACGTGATGTTAAGAAGATAGTGAGAGACCGGAAAGCGTGGCGTGACATGGTCCATAGGGTCACGAAGAGTCGGATACGACTGAACGACTGAACTGAACTGTGTCCACTAAGGCGGTAACCGCGAGACCGTCGACACCAACTTTGATGTCACTTGTTCGCGTCCTCGTATTGCATGTTGGCTTCGGTGTTCGATCTCTGCTTCATCTTGCGCTGAGGTCACAGCCGGGGCACACCGTCGGCACTTCGTTGGGCGATGGAGTCATTGTGGAGTCAAGTCGTGTTGTCGTTGATGTTGCCGTCCTAGGTAGTGGCGGTGTAACTTGAAGTCTGGGCGAGTTATGGTTAAGGGCGTCTTCATAAGGAGCATCGGCGTCGTTATTAGTGGTCATCGGCGGAGGATCTTCGTGTATTCGCCGTTCAGCAACCTCACCTCAAAAGGCTGGTGTCTTATTTCAGTTTCCCCTACGAGGCTGGGGTACCTTCCTTGCGCAATTTCATTGTAGTGGCGGCCCGGCGACTCAAATTGGGTGCTGAACGGCGATTGAGAGCAGTACCATCGGTTTGGTGACTGTCCACTGCGCAAGTAGTTGAGAATTTCCTGTGGTATTTTGCGAGGACGTGGTCCTGGAGCATCAATAGCAAAACTGCGCAGCCCAGTCCGTCTCTACAGGCAATGCCGAAGTATATGGTCAGCCTCACCGCAATGAAAGCATAATCGGCGGTTGTGGGAAGTCCTTCAAGCGTCGCATTCCATGGGGCTTTGGCGTTGGTTATAGGATTGGCGGGGGGGGGGGGGGGGGGGCCTTACGAGCACTTACGAGCACTTACGAGCGTATCGAGCACTTGCTACACTTCTTCTCGGACGATGTCCGTAAGATTCGCTACTTGGGGATGTTGCGGTGGTAGTAACAGACAGAGAAGCTCTTCACGGACGACTTCGCGTATGAGGTCCCGAAGGCTGTCGCCGCTCTCGCGGATTCGCTGCTGTATTGGCTTGCGCAGGCCGGTTTTAGTGGTCGATCACAGTGGCGCATGCCGGTGTCCATCCTTTTCACCATGGTGGACGCTTCGCTTTCAAATTCGGCCACGGTTTTTAGCAAATTTCTGACAAATCCTGCAAAAAACGCCTCTTTAACGCCTCGCATAAAAAGCTCACCTTCTCCCCTTGGTTATTTTAGGGCCGGCACGGCGAAAGAGGCGCTTCATCTCCACTATGCAAGTCAGGCCAGGCTAATTTGGGCGTTAAAGGCTTGAATGAAGTCGAGCCTGGGCCCGTTCCTTGCGGATGACACTTGCAAAGGCCGTCAACAACTCAGTCTTGAATGTCTCCCAGTCCTTGAAAGATTCTCGAACCAAACTCTGGCAGATCCTTCAAGAGCAAAGTAGACTCGCCTTAGTTTCGCAGCGTTGTTCCAGCAACTGAGCCCTGCTACGCAGTCGAAGAGGCCCATCCAGTTTTCCGCATCGAATATAGGGGCTCCCAGGCCTGCACGAAGACCAGGGGTGGTTTCTGTTCGTCCGGCATATTAGAGGGTATTCCACGTTGAAGGTATTCAGCACCTCCACCAGTTGTCACGTAGTGGAGACTATGCCGTTGGCGACAAATGAGGCTTAACTGGAATAAACTGTTTATTTGGACTGACTTGCGCACAGAAAATAACTGAGCAATCAGCAGCGGCAATAGCAGCAAGCTTGCTCGGCTTGTCTTTGATGCACGAGTGCCCGTTTCACCCGCCAACGTGGAATTTAAAGGCGGGGAGGAAACATTTTGATAAAGCCGGAAACGATGACTTGCACAACCTGGAACATTGCAGAAACACACGCGTGGGGTGCAATCTTCGAAACACACCTCGGTGAATCTTGCACGACAAGAAACTGATGAAGCGACGTCTCACGACAACAAGCGTGAACAAATAAAGATACAGAAAATATCCGCGCGCTGCAATCACAGTGATGCGGCCGCATGCTGTCGGCTGTCGAAAATAAACAAATCAGATTTGAACCGTTCGCGGGAATATATTTGCTGCTTTTTGTGAATAAACCCTTAGTTGCTAGTCGATTATTGTGGTGTTGTCTTTCCCGTCTCTGTCTTGTGTTCGCTGTTAATTTTGCAAGATTACAAATATACTGTTCCTTCGGGGCTCCTATAAATATTTTGCCAACACCATCCCAGCTTCAAGTTACTGATTATTTCGCTCTCTCCCTACCATTTTATCAGCAGAACTTCCTGGTTATCTCAGTCGGTAGAGTGACTGCTCTGGAAAGGCGGTGGTCCCGGGGTCGATCCTTGGACCTTAATGATTTTGTCTTTACCTACAAAGTTCTGAGATAGATTTCCTGTGTAGCCGTATGGCTGTAGTTGGGTGGATGTCAGTGAGTAATTACTCACTTATTTCCTGTTTTTGCATCCAGGTACGAGTCAAGAATGTTGTAAGGTTGAAAATGCGAGTTGAATGTGATTCACTTTGAAGGTAGCGCAAAAAACGAGGGCCAAGTGTAAAAGGACTCTTGGTCCTCATTTTTTGCGCTACCTTCAGAATGATCAACAATGTTACTTTAAGCCATGAAAATTCACAGTCTAATGGACGCGCTGAAAACGACGTCGACATTTTCAAACGAATACTAAAAAACGCACGAGATACAGCAGAACCTCTGGCTTTGACTACCCTTCCGTTCGACTGCATTGGAGGACGGCGTTTTAGCTGGTAACTACTGCAAGCGAGAAGACTGCGCACGCTACTTCCTGACTTCAGCCGACAGCCAGTCTCCTCAAGCGCATGTGGACTTTGGTGCTAAATCTCTGCCGTACCTCAAGAAAGATGAGTTGGCTCAGATTCGTGACAAGCTGCGGACTCGCTAAGTGCGAGTAGTGGGATCGGCTGCATCGTGGTAGTATCAGCTGCTTACCGAAGATACCCAGCTGCTCAGCCGCAACACAAGGGCCCCGGCTGCGCTATCATTCTCCTCCTCGTAGCTCAGCCGATGATTCATCTGCACGCGCTCGACCCACTTCATCCAATGCTGCTCCCGCTTGCGCGATTGGAGACACTTCGAGTTAAAGTCCCACGCGTCATGTTTCATAACAATTAGCCAGGGGTAGTGGTTATCGGCGCCCTATATCGGTCCTTTATACTAATATCCGGAGCATTTTAGGCAAAAGAGATGATATCAGCGCAGCTATCAATTCATGCGATGCCGACCTGGTGGCGCTCACTGAAACTTGGTTAAGTGTTCGTGTAAGCGACAGCGAAATTTTTACTCACACCAAGCCTTTCAATGTCTATCGTTGTGACAGAGATGGAAGACAAGGGGGTGGAACCCTGCTCGCAGTTTCTACTAGCGTTCAGAATTAATGTTTCATGCAACATAGAATCTGTCTGGTGCGGCGTCATTTTAAACAATAGAGTACACATCACTGGCGTCTGTTATCGTCCACCTAATGCAGACATCACATTCGTGAATGAATTGCATGACGCGGTTAACACCATCGTCCTTCGTTATCCAGCATCCCCGGTATTTCTTCTAGGCAATTTCAATTATCCGTCAATAAACTGGACACCGAGACCTGTACACCATATTATTCGAATTGTCAAGCATTTCTAGATATGGGCTCCCTTTTCAATTTTGATCAGGTTGTTGATGGACCAGCGCGTGTTATCGGCAGTTCTGCTAACATTCTTGATCTGATCCTCACCACTAACCTTGATATGATAGGCCCAATAATTTTCATGCCGGGACTCAGTGATCGTTCTTTACTTCATTTCGACCTAAACTTTACCGCGTCTTCAGCTACGAAAAAACAGAAGATTATATACGATTACAAAAAGGCAAACTTTGAAGAGATAAATAGAGAACTTTCGCTCTTCCTTAATAGCTATCTTAGTGGTTTTGAACATCGTTCTGTCCAAGAGAATTGGGACCTGTTCGTCAATCAAATTTTATGTCTAACTGAGGCTTACATTCCCAAGAAAATACTAACAGTACATAGACAATTGCCATGGTATAAATCCGTATTTAAATCGACTTTCAAGCAAAAAAAAAAAAACGCTTATTTCGGGCTGAAAAACTGCAGCAGACTGCGGCACGCTGGTAGGCATACACTATGCATCTCACACCTAATCTCAAGCTGTCGCTTCTGAAAAATCTACTTTTTTGAAATACACTCTACCATCCTTGCTCACAAATAACCCTAGCAAATTTTGGAACATCGTAACTAACTCCCAGAGCAACTCAGAGATTTCTCTACTTGACAAGAACGACTTACCTGTGCCTAGCAAAGAGTGCGCATCGATTTTAAACAATATGTTCACACTGAACTTCTCATCTGCAACTAATCTTCAATTGCCTACACATTCGTTTTCGGGCTATAGGATTATGCATCCGATACCAATAGATGCCGACGGGATTGCAAAGCTCATTGAAACACTAAAACGTTCATGTTACTCTGGTGTTGACAATATAAATGCAAGATTCCTTAAAGAAACAAACATGTAATCTTCTGTCCTCTTGGCAAAAATATTTCAACAATCTTTAGATACTGGTGCTCTTCCTGTACATTGGAAAGCAGGCGAAGGTGATTCCACTTCATAAATCCGGTAACAAACAATCTCCCCTTATTATCGCCCCATTTCTATTACGAGAGTACCATGTGAAATTCTTGAACATGTCATTTGCTCACACCTAGCTAGTTTTCTTGACTCGAACTTTTTTTTCAACTCCGAAGACCTCCGGTTCTTCGGAGCCAACTAGCCCGCTCGCAAGTACTACTGAGCTTTTTTTTTTTTCAATCCAGCGCAACATGGCTTCAGGAAATCATACTCATGCGAGACACAGCTACTTTGTTTTACAAACTCCATGTTAACCCTTATTGACAACCGTTCCTTGGTTGATTGTATCTTCTTGGATTTCTCTAAGACATTTGACAAAATAAACCATCGTCTTTTACTACTTAAACTCAAGTGCCTTAATACTGACGGACATCTTCTTACCTGGGTCGAATTTTTCCTTATCGGTCGATCACAGCATGTCTTTGCTAACAACAATAATTCACCGTCAACACCCGTTACGTCAGGTGGACTACAAGGGTCCGTTTTGGGCCCCGTTCTTTTTTTACTTTATATTAAGGACCTTCCTAACTGTGTGACGTCCCCTATCCACTTATTTGCCGATGACTTTGTTATTTATCGCAAGATACCTGAATCTGACCTCAATAATATATTTAAATGATGCAGCACATGGTGTATGGGCTTAAATGTTAAAAAAGTGTAAAGCTGTGCGAGTGTCGCGCACTAATCTCACCCCTGCTTGCTATGTATTGAATAGCACTCCTTTAAATACTGCTACTTCGTACAAATATTTGGGTGTGCATATCACTATTGACCTCAGCTGGAAGCAACATAGTGATTACATTATTAACAACAGTAACCGCATGCTTGGGTATCTGCGGCGTAATTTTTCGAAGGCACCTGTTTCGACTAAAATGACTATGTACAAAGCATTGGTACCTCCAAAGATTGGATATCCTTCTGCAATCTGGGATCCCGGTTTCACGAACTTAACATCCTCACTCGAGATGGTTCAAAATAATTCGGCGCGTTTCATTCTTTCCAATTACAGTCGCACTAGCAGCATAACTTCAGTGAAACTAAAGCTATCTTTGCCATCTCTGGAGCTCACAAGGAAAATTTCACGTCTTAGCCTTTTTCACAAAATTTATCATCATAACGAATTGAGGCATACTTGCATTTCGCAGCCATCGTATCGCTCCTCCCGCGTTGATCATGCTTACAAAGTAAATGTCATAACTTGTAATACTAATGCCCTTTTTCATTCCTTTCTACCTCGTACGTCAGTAGAGTGGGATCGCCTTCCGCGCGATATCGCATTAATCCAAGATCAAGATTCATTTCGCTCATCACTGATGCAATATCTTGAAGCTGATCCGTGACACTTTTTTTTTCTTGACTGTTATCTTACTTCAGTTTTGCGTTTTTCATGCTTGTTTGCTCCCAGTGCTGTTGTTCTTTTCGCTGTATAATGCTGTTTTCTCACCGCTTATGCTTATTTTCAATCTATTCCACTTTTATAACTTTGTTGTAAAATTGCCTTTCGTTGTTTTGTGTTCCCTTGTTCGTTTAGCCTTTTATGTTTTGTTCATTTAGTGTTCTATGCTTTCTATCATATATAATGTACCACTCCCCTCTGTAATGCGTATGCGCTTGAGGGTAATAAAATGAAATGAAACGGTGGCTCTGGAACCCTATGAGCGCTGCATTGGGAACCTGCACTTCCTAGGCGGCACTGCAATTGTTCCACAGTGCGCCTAAAAACTGCTGCTGTTAGCCGCTTGGTTCGCGATAAACGACCGACCATAATCTGCAGCATTATAGATGCGCGTGTGGCAGATAACGTCCTTACCGAGACGCTCTCGACATAGCCCAGTTAGCTGAGGTTCGGCAGTGGGTGCAATCTGTAAGCGCATGCAGGTGGCGTGAAAACGCCCTACGGGAGCGCCTATAAAGTATTTGCTCTTCTCGCTATGTCTTAAGGCGCGGCGATCGATACAGCAAATTTCATTGCAGGTTCCCTATAGCCGAAAGTGATGGGTCAGACAGCGAGTGCAAGCTCTTTGACGACCAGCTGCTCAGTCCAAGACTTGTAGGGACGAATGCGCCAACCACACGCGGGCACTCAACGCCAGACCAGTCCCCCAGAAGCCAGCCGAAATTGCTCCAGGACGATCACAATTTCATTTGGCGTTTCATAGAAGTCACTCACAAGGGAAAATGTATCGTACGAGATACGCATGCGCACTACCTATTAAAAGAGTCCCGCACCGACCCCTTCCGATGACGCCAGCAACGTCAGCGATTTATCATCATGGAGAGAACCGGATCTGCGACTCTTTCCTTTTACTCCCCATGGTCCAGCTTTCCTTTTATTGTTCCCTTCTTCCCACAGTATTTAATTTAAATAAGCATTTGACCCCCCCCCCCCCTCTCTCTAATTGGCGCGCGGAGGCTAGTTTGATCAATTATTTGCATAAGACTTGTACTCACGTGCCTCGCAAAGCTGTCCCCTAAATCCGGGTGGACATATGCATTGGCCGGTGATGTCATGACATATGCCGCCATTTTGGCAGAAAGGACACGTATAGTTGCAAGAAAAGCTGTATCTTCCGTCTGGACAGTCTGTAAAACAAAAAGAAGCGTTTGTTACAACCTCTTCTACTAGAGTTCGCTTCTGTTGCCCAAGACAGACGGAGATATAACAGCAGCGCTGAATTTGAGCGCGCTAAGCAAGAAAGCAAATTAGACTTACCAGGTTATATATTTATATCCTGCATTGCTTGCACATGTTAGCCGAATATTTTCCCGTCTAATAACAGAAATCAAATAAATTTGGGAGCAAACTAAAGGCTTTCAATAAAGCGTGGAGTCTCCTGCTTTGAAAAAAAAAAAAAAAGTAGGCTTGAAATGAGTGTTTAAAGGTCGCCTTATTTTGAGTTGTGGCGTGAAGCTTTCCAAGCTTTTTCTTTTAATCTTGCCTTTCAGAGGTGCACTAACTGTATACTGATTTTGTATCTAGAAAGCTAAAGATTATATAATGTGATCATACTTCGGCGACACACAATGGATCGTGAAGTAGGATAAACAGTTGGGCGAGTTGGTACAATTGCATGGTATCTCACAATTGTCAGATATTATTCCAGCGCACATAAGAAACACATCGACGAAGATAGAGAAGTCACCACGAACGGCGGACTTCCAACCAAGGTTTATTCCCCAAGAATTCTTTTTTACGTACATAGGGGATGCAACGGCATAAAAGTTAATTAAGACTGGGATTTGGGTGAGTTGGTATTGAATTCATGATAAAAACGGCGCGGGAAAACGAGACAAACGAAGAAAGACACAACAAAAGCGCCAATGTTAGCGCTTGTTTTGTGTCTTTCTTCGTCTGTGTCATTTTCCTGCGCTTTTTTCATCAAGCACCATAAAGCATAGAAGTATTCAAGGGCCAGATAACAATATGAAAAAACAAACACATTAAGCATGAATGAGTACAGTGCCACTTATTTTACTACATCGACGCACCTTCGCATCACCTACCTGGCTGACCCAACATGTTTTCCTTAAAAGAATCCATTTTAACGCAGCGCCACAAAATACAGTTTTCACTTTGGAATACCCAAGCTAATAATTTCGGTCTTAAAAATAAGCCATCGAACAAGACGACAAGCTGTCATATTTATTGGGGCCAAAGCGCGACCAGAAACTGCTAGAGGAAGAAACTTAAAGAAAGAAACACAAATTCCGCTGTACGTGCGGGAACTTGACGCGTCCGAGAACGAGAGTAAAAAGAAACTGCTATAGCTTTGTCCACCCTAAGCAACGTACGCACCTGCGTCTTGTATCATCCTCGCGCGAGAGAACACGAATGGCTATTCAGGAGAACAATAAACAGCTGACATTTATACCTCAAGGTGGAAAGGGGTTAGTGTTATAGGAGGCAAGGGCAAAGCACGTGGCGACGTATAACACACAGATGGCTGGCGTCCCGCGATCTGATATGATCCATCCTCCTCAATAGATGTTCACCACCAAGCTCAATAATGCTGGCTTGTCTGCTGGAAACGCTGATCGTAACTCAAACGTTGTGGTGGTCGCGTTGTTCTTTGTAGGGGCTGGACCGATGACTGAGCTGCCGTCGGTGGAACCTTAGTGGCGGTTGACTCCGCCTCTTGTGGCAAGGCATTGTGCCCGTCCGTATCTTCATCGTTTGATGAGTTTATATGATATTTTTCCTGCGTTGGCCAAAGATGCCGACGGTTGCGCTGAAGAATGGTATCGTTCTTTTTGTGCACGTGAAAGGCCCGCGGCCTAGCCGAAGCAACATTGGCTTTCGCGACCAAGTCTTTCCCTGTACACAAACCACGACGTTGTTTCTGAGGCGAGGTATAGCCTGGTCTTCTCTCGGTGCTTCTTGATCTCTATAGTAAGCAGGGGGTTGAAGTCCGACACTGGTGTGCGCAGCCGCTTTCCCTACAACAGTAAGTCTGAAGGCCGGCCATCTTCCCTGTAATTTAGCAAGCCCAACCAAAAGCACTCTCTTGCAACCTGCGTTTTCTTTAGGATACGCTTCACGGTTTCTACTCCGTTCTCCGCGAGCATGTTAGATTGGGGGTACTTGATGTCACTTGTTTGAAATCGCTGTGCAGAACGGGCGAAGTCGTGGCTGCAAAACTGAGGGCCGTTATCTGCTCAAACCTCGGCTGGGATACCGTACCTTGAAAATATCGCACCCAACCTATCGATGGCCGAAATGGCTGTTGTGTCGGGCAGTCGTTCTACCTCTGGGAAATTGGACAAGGAGTCGTACGAACAGACGTCTTCCAGAGTATTTTAAGGGATCGACGCCGACACGGTGTCGAGGTTGAGTAGGCGTTGGTCTAAGAATCAAAGGCTCTGATGGTTGCTTATATGCACATCTCGGCAATTGTCAATCAAAGACTGAATGTCCGAGTTTCGGCCAATAGACCCAGCTCTAGCTTCGCACTTCACATGACCGTGAGTGATGACCTGGGCGACTACGTTTCAATATGTCGCCGCGCATGCTTGTCGGTATCACTATTTCCGATCCCTTAAAACTTGAGCCGTTCACCACGGAAAGCTCATCCGCCACCAGTTTCAGCGGGCCTTTCACACTGTCACCCTGAGCGAGTTTACGTAGCACTATTTCAAGGTGACTACTTACGAGTTTACGTAGCACTATTTTTCACTTACAGATTGCTGATACGACCGTGAGCGCATGAAATTCGATGTTGCACGTTTCTGCAGTCTCCTTGTGTCCATGGGCAGGAGATCGTGACAGCTGATCAGTCGGAGCTATCGGTTAGCCTATGGACCAACATCAGCGTGCATCGTATCTGAGCAGTCGCAGGAAGAAACGGTGCACTCTATGTGACATTTCGGCTATTGACTGGGCAGCCGTACACAAAATGATTGAACTTTTCAAAAGCCACTTTTTCAATCTGCGAGTAGGTTTGTTCCAATTCTCTAAGCGCTCTTGCCGCGTACGCTACCGGTTTCCAGCAATCACCGTAACGCTTTAGCAGTGGCGAGCCAACGCCACTTGGAGAGGCGTCTGTAGTAACTTTTTCAGCAAGCATGGGACAAATATCGCAAGAACCGGTGCTTCTCTCAACTCCTGACATATGGCTTGCCAATATTTTTCGTTCTTCGGTCACCAGTTTAAAATTACATCTTGTTAGATGAGCGAACGTAAAGCCAGCGTACGCTTCGAAAGTGACATTAGATACTTTATGAGGGTGGCCGATTGGGCGAGTTGGTTTTCTTGATGAAGACTGTAGAACTCGACAACACGGAGAACACGAAGACAACACATGTGCTAACTTTCAACTGAGTGTTTATTACACGTACGCACATCTTTTTATACAAGGTGATTGCATCAGGAAGCAGCGGTAAGGGGACGAGTAAAAGAATTCAGGCTTTCACTGCAAAATAGATACTCAGTGCTAGAGCCAAGGAAGTCGACCTTAGCCTAGAAGAAATGAACAATAATTTCAGGGATATCATCACTCAATGGGCGGTAGAAGTAGGCGGTAGTATTATAAGAGAGGACACTGGTAAACTGTCTAAGGAGACAAAAGATTTGATTAAGAACGTCAAAGTTGAAAGCCTCCACCACAACAAACCGTGCAGACCTGGCAGAGATATCAAAGGATAGTTAAGCGGGCGAGTTGGTGATACATCATCCAAAAAAAAAAAAAAAAAAACAGCGCGAACAAACGGGGACGACAGGAAGAAAGATCAGGAACCAGCGCTGACTCTCAACTAAAGTTTAATCGCAGAAAACACATTTATATAATTTACAGAAACAATAAAACACCAAAACCAGACCGCACGTGTTACTATGTGATATCCAGATATGCAATACATTACAGATATACATTGGCCAAACGGGACGATGTATTAACACACGTCTCAGAGAACATCTCAACTCATTAGAATCTAATCGCTCCACTAATCTAGTTGATCATTGCCTTGAGTGTCAATCCTGTTTTCCGTCTTTGCATTTTACTGACATTTTGTATAAACACCTCGACCAGTTGACCAGGGAAATTATCGAGGCGTATAATATGGCCAAGAAAGAAAGATTGTGTATCAGCAAACCTTCCTTGCTCCTGCGTGACTGCGAAGTTGCATATCTGGACATCACATAGTAACACGTGCGGTCTGGTTTGGTGTTTTATTGTTTCTGTAAATTATATAAATGTGTTTTCTGCGATTAAACTTTAGTTGAGAGTCAGCGCTTGTTCCTGTGGTTTCTTCCTGTTGTCCCCGTTTGTTCGCGCTGTTTTTTGTTTTGGAAGAGATATCAAAGCCAATTAATAGACGCAGGGTGGCCGAAGTAAAGAAGTATAGCATGGGCAAAATAGAGCATGCTCTAAATAATGGTCGTAGCCTGAAAGCGCAAAAGAGAAAATTGGGCATAAGCAAAAATTATATGTATGCACTAAGAGACAAGGTGGGCGATGTCATTACTAACATTGAAAAGATAATCAACGTAGCCGAAACGTTCTGTACGGACCTCTACTGTAGCCATAGTAGTCAGGAAAATAATGAAATTCGCTCTAATGAAGAGCAATCAGATGTTCTACCAATAACGAAGGACGAGGTTAAAGCTTTCGAAGCTATGAAAAGGGGAAAGCAGCTGAGGAGTGATAAGGATAAATGGAGAACACCTCACTAATCGGTGATTCGCTGATGACATTGCCTTACTAAGTAAATGAGGGGATGAATTGCAGAAAACGTATTGGCGGTCAAGACAGGGAAAGCAGAAAGGTGGGCTTAAATATCGATATGCAGAAGACAAATAATGTTCAGCAGCCAAGGGAAGGAACAGCAGTTTAGGTTAGGTATTGAAGGACCGGAAAAAGAAGGCGAATATGTCTACTTAGGGCAGGTAGTAACCGCAGAAGCGGACCTCGAAAAAGAAATAACTAGGAGAATAGGATTTGGATGGAGGGAATTCGGAAGACACTCAAACATTATGCCTTGCAGCTTACCGGTATCACTTAAGAGGAAAGTGTATAACAGTTGCTAACGTGGAGGCTAACGAAGAAGGTTCTACTTATATGGAGTACAACGCAGAAGGCCATGCAACGGAAAATGGTAGCCGTAACTCTAATAGATAGGAAGCGTGCAAAGTGGGCCAGAGAAATAACTCAAGGTACCAACATTCTAGTCAAAATTAACAGGAAATGGTCATGGACAGTACATTTAGTTTGAAGAGAGGATAACCGGTGGTCTCTAATTGTGATCAACTGGATTCCAAAAGATAAGAAGGGTAGCAGGGGGCGGCAGAAAATTAGGTTGGTTGATGAGATAAAGAAACCCGCGGTGGTCAAGGGGACGAAGGTTAATTGCAGGAAATTAGGAGAGGCCTTCGCCCTGCGGTGGGTATAGTGCGGCTGATGATGAGTGCATCAGAAGGCATCTCTCAATCCTATCACATTGCAATCACCAGTGCCACGGATTCTAGTTTTTGTTCGCGCCATCAAGAAATGGCAATTGTTTCTTTGATAGTGATACAGATGGCATACTGACACATTTGCTTTATGAGCCTTTTAAGTGTCTTGCTTCCATGATATCTGTTGTTAGCTGTTTCCAGCTGTTTCTGTTAATGTCTTACCTTGGTCATTTTTTGCGATTTCCTTTGTGTGGTGATGAACCATAACACTCAAATATTTTTCCTTCTGAATGACTTGACATTCTATGATATCTGGAGTACATACTTCTGTTTTGCACCCTACACGGTGGTGAAATAGATTACCTTTACTATTTTCTGGGTTGCTGTTGGGTTCTTGTAGTCTGTCATTTAGACGCTTTCCTGTCTGCCTGTCACCCGTTATTAATTATAGGTTATTAACGATGCGCCACTAATGATGCGCACACTCCCAGACACCCTTGGAGTGAAGGGGGTAGCCGTCCCGGTCTCAAAGGAGATGCTCTCGACTTGCGTGGCAAGCTCAGCTGCAAGTCAGCTACTTTGTAGTGACAGAAGGGGGCGGCCGTTTGGTGCCCAGCTTTCGCCGGTTCAAGCTATATTAAGGATCAGAGTCAGAAGTAACAAACAAAAACCGACTTTTACACAGCAAGATGCGTAACTGAGAAATTCACACGGTCACTTAAAATACACCGACCAGAGGTTCACAGAAGGACCATGTTAAGCATGCAACTAAAGAGTTAATAACACAGAGGGGTTTCAACACTGAACAATACACGAGAGAGTCCGACAAACAAACACCAAATTTTTCACTGGGCACTGCCGCGGACCGACGCCTGGAGAGTCACGATGTGGCCGCCATGTAAGACAAACATCGCAGACCTGTGGACCTGCCAGCAGCGGGTGAACTCCGGGAGCCGAGCAGTAGCACTTGCGAACTCGCCGCAATACCAGCTCAAACACTGGCTGACTCGAAAACGCGACGCGACTTCAATAAATAGGGCGCGCCGCGTCTGTCAGTTACAAGGCGCCAAAGCCGGCCTGCACATACACATAGCTTTGCTCATGTGAGCGTCCTCTCTTCCTCCCGCGGAGCCGCTCGTCGTCATTAATTAGGCGCGGCCGAAACTTCGGAAGAAGACGGACACCTTTCGGCCGGCTGAGTCACCGTCGCTACCGGGGGATGAGGAGGGAGAACCCGATGCGTACAAGGCCACGCGCTGCGCTGTGCGCCGATGTCGTGACACTGGCCTACATAAACTTCACCACAAGACTGTGGCAGGGAGTAAACAACACCTTGTCTGCAATCAACAAATTTCCTCCTGTGCTGCTTTGTGCTTCCTTAAAGGGAAGGTATTTGTCATTCTACATAGTTTTGTCCCACAGTAGCCTTTGTACTGCCAGTTTATCTTTAGGCTTTGCTATTTTCAGAAGACCATCCACGACATTAGGGTTAGACCTGATGACATTGTGGCTTATGATGCCACCCCGGAACAGAACTTCTTGCACGCCGAACCGTGATTTGGGTGCATCAAACGTTAGGCTGGCTTTTTCTGTTGCTTTCAGTGCATCACGCAGCGTTGCGCGGTGTTCTGCCTTTGTGGCACCTGAAATTAGTACATCATCCCCGTACACCTGTACGCGTGGCAAATCATAAAAAACTTCGTTTAGGCCTTCTGAAACACCTCGCTAGCTGATGGCACGCCTCTCCTGCCACGCTGAGAGGTAGGGCCGTTTTTGCCGTCTCCAATCTTGGCTAGTCCGTGCGCGCCGGGGCTTGAAGAAAAAATTTGAACTTCTGCCAAAACAGCTTCCAGTTTCTTGCTCCATCAGCTGTCATACATAGTGGTAAAGGCGGCGGTCCTCAGTTCGGCTGGCCCTGGAACCTTTCCTTCACTCACTGCATTCGACTTCTGACACCATGTATCACCCCATGCGGGGCGAGAAGAATGGGTAGTCAGAAGTACGAGCATCTTGATTTATTCAGCGCTGATATTTATAGCTGAAGATGGAAAGGGGCTAGGACGTAAGGGCAAAGCACGTGACGATATCGAGCACGCATTGCCTTTGTCAATAAACACAAAGAAGCGACGGCAGAAACACAACAAAAGATGCGACATTAGGTAGCTTTGAAACGTTCTCCGTATCGCGCTAGAAATATGCGCGAAGTTTAACGCCACCCCAATTTAGAGCGCGCAATACACTGCCCGAGCGGGAGAATAAATAGAGGGTTTTAGCATTACGTGCACGCAGTATACGGCGTCTCACAAACTGTTGCCGCTCCGCGTGGGGCCTACATCAGGGCGGCATGAAAATAGAAAATATTCAAGGGCTACCTTTAAGTATTCGCTTTGTTCTGGCACCACAAGAACAAGGACTGAGACGAAGAAGCACTCAAGTTCTTGTGGCGGCACTACAAAATGAATTCGTACCAACTCGCTATAAATGCGTTTATACCGCCATTGTAGAGTTGGCGTAGAGGTACAGCACCTGCCTCGCCTGCAAGACGACCGTGATTCCAATGCCTAAGCCGCGGAATGCTCCACCGAATTTAAAATATATATAAAGAAAGAAATTCGCGTGTCGGTGGAATGCATAAAGTTCGGGGTGCGACCTAATGCTGGTGAACGCAGCAAAACGCACTCCCTTATCAGAACAGGATTTGGCCACACTGGTGTAGTAATTTCTCGCAATATCCTATGAATACTTCAACAAACAACTGGCCCTCAGTCCCAAGCGGCTGCGAAGCAACTGACCACGGCGGTGGACAGACTTTTAACGCAAAAAAAAAGGCGCTAAAAATCTGGCTCCGAAGAGGCATCAATTGGAAACTGACAGTTGCAACGTTAAACTCTAGAACCTTGGCTAGTGAAGCTAGATGGGAGTGCTTTTCGAAGAACTAGCGGCTATGAAATGAGACATCACATGGCTTAGTGAAGTTAGGAGGTGCAATGAAACATACCGCAAAAAAGCGCGAGCAGACGAAGGACAAGAAAAAGCAGAAAACACAACTGCGCTGACTAATAACTTTTATTTCGAAAACAGCGGACGCGCGCCTTATGTACAGCCAGAAGAACGAGGAATTGATCCGCATGCGCCCATCTCAAAAAACTAGTTACGGCATCCGCCAAACAAAAGCCATAACTAGCTTATCAACACCAACCAAGAAGAGACGCTGCCAGAAAGCAAACAGATGGATAACAGAAGATGAAAAAAAACACACCAAAAAGCAAAACAAAAGTAAAAACAGCTGATGGCGTATATAAAACGCGTGTAAAAGATGTAGATGAAAGGCCAACGACCAACTCAGCTAAATGAAGACAAAGAAAGAACAAAACGAGAAAACGTTAAAAACTGCAGCAACGCGGCTTAGCGCAAGAGCAGTCAAGAGGCACCGCGACTAAAATACTTAGTAAACTTAGAGGTAAAAAAATGAATGAATGAAAAGCCAAAAACCAACGCGGTTAAAAGAATGACAAAAACCTCGACAGAATGAAGGCACTAAAACAAACACCATAGCGACAGTTATGCGGCAAGTGAACAGAACACTGCAAATAAAACCGTGACTAGGAAAAAAGACGCTAGAAATATTTATGACAAAAGACACGTCAGAAACCATCGAGAACACACCGAGAACAGGAGCAAACCCTAAGGACAAAGGCAAATAAAGGCCTAAAAAATACGTTGGCAGAAGTTAAGACGTGCGAGAGGGGAGCGTACAAGGAGGCAGAAATTCATTACGGGCATACAAAAGAATCTGTAACTCGTTCTTCTGGCTGCGCATAAGCCGCGGTTCGGCTGTTTTCGGAATAAAAGTTGTTAGTCGGCGCAATTGTGTGTCTACCTTTTTCTTGTCCTCCGATGTTTTGCGTTATGCTCTACAAACTCGACCAGCAACCTACCTTGCCTAATGAGAGATATACTGTGCTGAAGGGCGGCAATCGAGGTTTACCGGAGAGACGAGAACTAGGAGTACGGTTCGGATAGAATAGTTCTGTTCCGCTGATGACAGGAGACGACTGGCGTATGCAATCACGCAGTGTTGGCCGCGTTGTCGCTGTGCAAGAATGGCACCAATCCCGTGGCCACTGGCGTCGGTGCGAAGTTCCGTCGGGGCAGACGGGTTGAAATGGGCCAACACAGGAGGATTGGTGAGAATAGCGATGAGGGTGGAGAATGCGTTAGCCTGCTCTGGTCCCCATGAGAAAGGAACGCCTTTCTTCAGCAGATTGGTGAGAGGACGAGCAACAGCGGCAAAGTTTGGGACGAACCGGGGAAAATAAGAGCAGAGTCCTATAAAGCTGCGGACATCACGGGGTGAACGGGGAGATGGAAAAGCACTGACAGCGCGAACTTTGTCGGGATCGGGTTGCACGCCGGTGGCATTCACCAAATGGTCAAGGACTTTAAGTTCGCGACGACCAAAACTGCACTTCTTTGAGTTCAGCTGAAGTCCGGCACGGCGGAAAAGTGCCAAGATGGAAGAAAGGCGACGAAGATGGCTTTCGAACGAGGACGAGAAGACAATCACGTCATCCAAGTAACATAGACAAGTCGTCCATTTGAAGCTGCGGAGTAAGGAGTCCATCATTCGTTCAAACGTAGGAGGGGCGTTGCAAAGTCCAAAAGGCATAACCTTAAATTGGTAAAGTCCGTCGGGTGTGACAAAAGCTGTCTTCTCGCGGTCTTGTTCGTCGACAGAGATCTGCCAGTAGCCACTACGAAGGTCGATGGAGGAAAAGTAGTCGGCTCCACGTAAGCAGTCCAAGGCATCGTCTATTCGCGGCAGCGGGTAAACATCTTTCCTTGTAATCTTGTTGAGATGTCGATAGTCGACGCAAAAGCGCCAACTGTTGTCTTTCTTTCTAACGAGCACGACAGGAGATGCCCAGGGGCTGTTCGAAGGTTCGATGATATCGTTGCCCAACATCTTGTCGACCCCCTGCTGGATGCCTTGGCGCTCAGAAAGGGACACACGATAAGGCCTCCGATGTACAGGTTTTGCATCGCCGGTGTCAATGCGGTGAGTCACAACTAATGTGTGGCCCAGAGAACCGGCAGCAAAGTCAAAAATGTCGGAGAAGGGTAACAAAAGGTTGTGCAGGTCCTGAGCGTGTTCGGGGCTGAGGTCAGAGGCAATCATTGCGGAAATAGGGTCGGTAATTGTGGTGGGGAGTACGGGTGTTGGAAGGACGCTTGAATGTGGGCCAGGAGTGAGTGAACAAATGGTGCAGTCTGTGAGAGGGGACAAGGTAGCAAGGGATATTCCCCGTAACAATATTTAGGTGTTTATGATTATAAAAACCTGTTACTCCTGTGATGCAGAAGTAATTAATATGACCGGGTACAACTCCTTCACCATGAAGAGATCCTTAAATCTAGGTAGCGTTGTTTGTGCTTTGGTAAAAAAAGTTCATAGATTATGACTGAGTACCGGTTTGTTATCGCCCTCCTGATGGCCATACTGCAGAAAGCTTTTCCTTCGTTGACATATATTTTAATTGTTTAGACACCAGTAATCTCAGTGTCGTTCTAGGAGGAGACTTCAATGTAAGCCTGTTTTCCTATAGCACCACAGAAAAATATTTATTTTGCTGCTCTCCGCAAATGGCACACACAATTGGAACACCTACAAAAGTTTCTATTCTTACATAATCCCTCATTGATCTTTTTCTTACAAATTTGATGAAAAGAGCATTGTGTACGCTGTCTTTCTTTACGACCTTAGTCACCATTTCCCTATTCTGCTAGGGGTGAAAGCACGTATTCAGGAAAAAGCAGCACGTGCTTGCTGTTATCACACGATAACTGAGAAAAGCCTTGCTTCTTTCAGACAGGCTGTTTCAGATATGAGCTGGTCTGACGTACTCTCTATGGCAGACGTGGACACCATTTATGACAGCGTTTTACACAGAACGTTTTCCGTACAGGACGTACGAAGCACCTCTGAAAAGGCGCAGAGTGGTTGACGTCACAATTTATCGAGTGGATAGAATGTAAAACAAAATGTACCAAGGCTTCATTATTACACGCTATCTCGAACTATTAGCAAGGTAAAAACCGTTCAGAGATATGAGGCTAAAAACGCTGACTAAAGCCATGCTTTATTGCACATTCGTATTTAACCGACGAACGTGCAATAAAGCATGGTTGTTAGTCAGCGTCGCGTCTCTTTTTTGGCTTCGTCTCTGTTAGCGCTGTTTTTAGCCTCAGATCATGCACCAACCAGCCGAAATTTCCACCCTTTTGTCGTTAAGTTAAGGTGTGCTAGGGATTCAAGTTGTTACGGAAAATCTGAATCATGCCACGGTCATTCCCCAAAGTTATGGAGTTTACGCACACTTCATGAAGTTCTTCATCAGGGACAGAGTGAAAAAGAGCAGGAACTAGTAGAGTCGCTTAATGAATGTTTCATCACCCAATACATGTGAAGTTCGTCAAACATATCAATCATATGACTCTGTTATCCACGATTCCATTTAGTTGTAAGTTGTAGCTCTGTCCTGTCCTCGTCTCTGTCTAGTTGTGTCTTAACGCTACGTTTTCCGCTGAACTAAGCTGCTACCAGGCAAAGTAGCGATTCCATGCATCTGAGTACAACAACTTGTTCTCAAGTATTCACTGCAGTTATGAACGTGAAGAACAGTAGATGCCACGATGCGGATGATTTACAGATACGACCTGTGAAGCATGTGTAAGTATTCTATCTCTAATTTTAGTTCATATGTTTGATTTATATTTTGAATGCGGAGTGTTCCCACGGCGCTTGCAAATTGCTAAAGTGACACATTTGTATAATAAGCACGAAAAGCTTTGTGTTTCAAATTACAGGCCACTTTTTGTGCTGCCACTCTTTTCTGAAGGACCGGAAAAAAATAATCCACACCCTAATATCTTGATTTTGTGACACACACCAAATAATAACAGATACGCAGTTTGGTTTCATCAAACAAAAATCTACCGAGACAGCATTACTAAGTCGAAGAGAGTACATCTTGCAATGTTTCCAGGAAAAGAAAATTGTCTTAGTGTTTCTGTTGATTTTTCGCAGGACTTCGACTGTATTAGTCATAACATACTCTTGGCAAAACTGTCCAACTACGGCATCAGGGGCAGTGTTCATATGTTTCTTGCGTCATATCACTGGCACAGCTTTGTTAGTATTAATAGCTGTCGATCCTCAGTAAAAAGTAACAACCGGCGTAAATCAGGGAAGCATTCTTGGACCCCTTCTTTTTAACTGATACTATATAAATGTCATCGTTAATAAATGCCTACATCCGAAGTGTGTTACGTATGCAGATGTCGTCTCATTGTTCTTCTCATGAAGCGCATGTAAATATGTGATAAACGAGGCAAATTAAGTGCAGTCCGTCCATGGTTCCATGATATTCAGTTAGAAAGTAATGTAACTAATACAAAGGCCATTATTGTCAAACAAACAAAATAAAAAAGTACCATACCATGCGATGTTAAGCTAGGTTTTACAACGATAGAGGTTGTATACAATATTAATATACTAGGCCTACATTTCAACAGCCAGCTAAGCTGGGACAATCATGATAACGCTGTCATTCGTAAGCTTTCTCGCATCACAGGTATCATTAACCGGCATCGTCACATACTTCGATGCAAAGTTAAACTTCTCCTGTATAGTACGGTAGAGTGGAGAGCTGGTACTTATTGATAAAGATTGAAACCAGCGGAAAAACGCAGACAGAAAGAAAGGCGCACAACATAACGCCGGTAAGAATTTGACATTCATATATACCCTTCATATATACGCATGCACATGTGGCAAGAGAAAATAAATAATAATATTCACGAGAAAAATTACCGTAACAGCACGCTATCTATGTGCGCTGTAAAGAGCTTAGGAACTTAAATGTTATATCACACCAGGTCACAGATGTTTCGCTGACACAATTCTCATCTTTATAATAATGTGAAATTCTTCCAGGAGTTCGCGTTGGCTCTTTGTTTTACCGTGCCCCAGAATGACGGTTTCCTTAAGCAACGGCCTGCATTTATGCTTCCGGCACTGTTCTGGCAAATTGGCCCCCTCATCGGCTCACGAAGTCGGGCATTTAAGCACCGACCTGCCTGTCCAAAGTACATAATCCCGCATGATAATTGAATGCAATACACAACTTGCATTGCAAAGGGTATACAAACTTCGTCTCGTGGTTCACTGTGCACGGTGCTTTTTCCTTATTACTAATTTTCCTGCACAAACTGGCAAATTTACGTGAAGCGGAAAAAACCCTTGAACACCTTAACGATTGGCGACCTTTTTTATGTTGTGTGAAAGCGTGTGCACGTAAGGCATGAATTTGATCTTTCTTTTTTTCCATTTTAACTATCAGCTTTGTTGGCTTCGTCTTTACTGCCTACAGCAGTTTTTCAGCTATCCCTTGAAATATGTGCATTGAAAATCTCCTCTGTAATTCAGTGTTAGTGTCCGAAGTAAACTATGCGCACTTAGTTTGGGGAACAACTATACAGTTACCAACAAAAATTAAGATTTATGTTTTACAGAAGAAGGCTCTGTCTGCAATACTAAACGTCGGTTCTGAAACGAACATATATCCAATTTATTCCGCCGATTGAATGCCGTAAAAGTATCGGAAATTTATAATTTTAGGCTGGCGGAAAGATATTAAGGAGGGCATAAAACAAAATGAGAATTACTTGCGTGACACGTCAACATGTTCGCTAAATGTACAATTTTACCCTAGCAGACACAGTCGCGCAATATATGGTACATGTAGCTTAGCAAACTCGTTGCCCAAGTTTTGAATAACTTCCATGCTGCAAACGTTGAATAACTTCATTGATTAACTTTTGAATAACTTCCATGCTGCATTATGCGCATGCTGCAAAGGTGCTACATTATAGATTTATCCATGCTTTCGTTGCTGCTTTATCTCGTTCGCTCCATGAAACGTTGACCTGTTTTGAGTGGTCAAAGACTGTGTTTTTCTATGAAATGTGTTTTGTGTTGCTTTTTGCTGATATTTTGTGCACGCTTAATTTCTTTGTCTTATTTTATGCTTTCTAATGATGCGCCAGGCGTTTTTGCATAAATCTAAAAACTGTAACCGATCGTCAAATGGTTCTTCAACAGTAAATTCTAGTTTTAGATTTATTGATCCATTCGTTGAGGATCATGTTTGTTGGAAATACAACCCGAGATCGGTAAAGCCCTTGCTAAGTTCCAATTCGGGGCATTCCAAATTAGTGAAGAATGGGATGATCAACACATGCTTGTTAAGCGCGTGGAAGAAATCTTGCTACCACGGCATGGGTAGCAAAATTGCAAAGGCCGGCTATCGGGAGTCGGTTATTAATGAGGCCAGTTGCCGGTTACTGAAGACCCTTAAAAGAACGCTCAGACAGAAATTCCTGCCCAGCATGGGTGAGAAGAAGAGGAAGGTTTCGGTGGTACCGCATGTGCACATAATTTCACATGGCCTCAAAAATGTAGCCAAGAGGCATAGTGTTGATGTCGCATTGAATGCCCCGCTCAACATGAAGAGGAGTTGCCCGGCTATTCAAAGGGAAAGAGAATCGAAGAAGCAAGAATGTGGGTTGAAACATAGAGACCCATTTGTTAGATGCAAGACTGGTGTTGTGTACAGGTTTCCACTCTCTTGTGGAGCCTGTTATATAGGACAAACAGGACGCTGTATAAACAAAAGACTACTGGAACACCGGAACAACTTGGAAAGTGGCAAGGACAAAACGTTTCTGGTCTCACATTGCCATTTCTGTGAAACTATGAAGAAGGAAAAGAAGTGTACTTCCATGTTTGGCCTGGTTAGGATTTTGTATCGCCACAAAGAAACGATGACGAGAGCGATAGTTGAAGCATACTTTATTTCCAGGAACAGTACGTGTGTCACCAAGACTTCTCTCGCTCTTTCAAGCAGAGATTTTTTTTTGAGCGACTTTTTGTGAAGCAGGAGTAGAATATATGTCGTTCGTTCCTGTTCGGAAGGTTCTTTAAACTCTTCCTGTTATGTAGTTCGGCGTAGGGAAGACCAGGAGGCGTACTTGAAGGTGATGATGGTAGAGTATATATTTACAGCATGACATATATATACAGAGAGTAAAACTGGAAGTTGAACTGAATTTACAAAAAGAACACTCTGCGCTACTTTACTCTTCGACCTAACTGGTTAGAGCCTGAGCAGAACAGCCGCGTTTCGTGCCTACGCATGGAGCTGAGACTGGACTGAACTCTCTTGGATCCCGTCTCATTTTACACCTTCACAAAACAAAGAAATGCGGGCGGTCATTTTCAGAGGCCAGCCCCACACATCAACTGTCCAATACGGAAATATGCTAGATGGACACATCCCCGTGGGTTGGCGTTAGCCTCTAACCCAGGGCCCCACTAGCAATACAAATTACAACAAACAAAGCACGGTGAAACTCTTTCCCCTGTGAGGGTGTCGAACCCTCTCCTCGCGGGAGACTTTCTTCCCACTTGTCTCCCGCACACCGCCGCCCCATCCACGCTGCCGCTGCTGGCTAAATCTTTTCCACAGTGCATTGCCCTGCGCCACCCGTGTTTACCACTACGAGCAACGACATGGAATAGGAAAGATCAACCAGCCGCCATACTGAAGGCCTGGCGCCGGATTAAAGGGGAGCTTCTGGCTTGCCCGCTCTGAGAACAATGCCCGAGTCGAATCCTGAGTGCTTCTTCGGGCGCTCTTTGTCGCATCTGCAGACAGGATAAACGAGACTGCCTTTCGCACTGCTCAGTCACAGTGTAAAAAAAAAGGCTTAAAAGTCATTTCGATGCTCGCTACTGGACAGTACGAAGGGTGCCATACATGCATCGCTGCTCCTGTTCCTATGAATGACCTTCGGGCTAAAACGGTCCCGCAAATCCGGCGCCGACGGTCCGGTCGGCTTTCCCCGCACGCGGCACGCTTGCAGAAGGGGGACCGCGTCCACAATACAAGAAGCAAACAGGCGGGTGGCGACGGCATGCAAAGACGCGCACCTGCAAGTGATTATCCTAGTGCACGGCCCCGCAGCAGGTGAAGCCTGGGGTTGTTTCATGTGACTGCTTTCTTTTCAACATATTTGTTTTTATCTGGGCCTTGTAGTAAACGCTTAGACTGAGTTGTGAGTCAGCGCTTGTACTGTGGCTTCCTTTTATCTTGTCCTGTTCCTTCCTGTTCGCGCTGTTTAAATTAGCAATGAAATCTAGATTAGCGTGTCGATAGGAAGGCTCGCGGCTTTCGCCTGGCGGGAAGCCAGCGAGGAGCGGCCAGCGAGCGTCATGGGCCAGCACAGTGTGCACGGATGACGGAACCTAGACCTGCGCGAGTAAGACGGAAGCAATGCCTGCGAGGATGGCTTAGGCGTATTTGCGTGAGTTTCTGCCACGCGAGGAGCAATCTTTCTTGTGCAGCCGTTAGTGCTTTGGCCCTATCACTCGCCCTATTGGCGCCGCATTGTGTTTTGTATTGCCGCGATAAAGCCCAGCCCTTGTTCTGTTTACCCGATGCTGTTTCTTTTTATTGAATGCTCTTTCGTTTATCCGGAATAAACCGCCATTTTTAAAAGAGGCTGGATTTGTCACTCATAGGGCGAGACCATGTCTCGCGAACCCGGTTTCTGAAGGCTTGATTCTTTAACTTGAAGGCCTCCTTCAAGTTAAGAAATCAAGCTGGCGGCCACTTCGGTTGTGGGCCCGGGATAGTTTCAAACCCCACACTTCACCAAACTGTTACCCCTGCACACAGGAGATTCGGCACCGTCGTTCTTCCACACAGCGTCTAAAAATCCTTGTCGTCTAGCTACATCTTCGGCTACACTCGTAACAATATGAGCCCTCTACATAACGAGAACGTATGTTGCTGCTTCTGTTGCTTGTTCAGAGCAATGTGTTGTGTCCCATAAGGCAGAGTTCATCTCCCTATTCTAGTTATATCTGTCTTATTGTCTGAATAAACAATATCATCTTGTAATATCAATGAAAACTCTAAACAAACTAGCCCGAATCTCTGCCCTTTAACAAGTCCTCTTATGGAAGTGTTTTCTTGCAAGCTGAGGCTCCCCTCGCAACTCTTGTTTGATTTTCTTTGGAATGCTCGTGACATATGTTTTACGTACCCAAGATATCTTGTTTTTTTTTCATGCTGTGCTTCTTTTTGTATCTTTTCTTCTTCCACCTAGCCCTAAAGCAACGCATACGGAGACTCTTATTTGAGTAAAATGACCGGCTAGTATTGACTTGTTGTGCTCTTTGTAACTCCACATGGACTTAGCAGAAATTATATTTGAAATGAATTGCCATCTGTCGTTGTCTTGCAGACGTATAAACACAATCCTGGTGCGCCGTCCCCACACAAGGGTCGCGCCACCTCCCAAGTGGGAAGCGCGGGAGCAGCATACACAACTCGATAAAAACGCGCAACACTACATGTCACTAACATAGTTTTAGGCGATATTTCACACTGAAACATGATCTTAGCTGTACTGGGATCAACGAAAATAAACATATATTTCAAGCTAAGAAATGCTTCACTAAAGCGTGCATGCGGTGAAGCACGGATATTTTGATAAACGCCAAAAAGTGAGCTAGGCGATCGAAGGCCCTAGGAGCAATAATTCTGAAGCTTTCTTTGAGGCTCCTTCCAGGTACATAGAATAGTAAACTATGCTCGCTAAAACAAGCGCTGGGAACGTCGTGGACGTCTCCTCTGATATCTTAGCAAAAAGTAAGAGGTTAGGGGAATAACGTCGCGAAGCTTCTTGCAAATGTTGAAAAAAAGCCCAATTTCACTGCCCTCTTACCACATTGTACATGAGATTCGTGAGCTATCATCATCATCATCATCCGGACTATACATACTGCAGGCCGAAGGCCTCTCTCATATTTCTTCAATTAGCCCGGTCCTGTGCTAGCTGCATCCACTTGACCTCTGCGAACTTCTTAACCACATCTGCCCACTTAGCTTACTGTCGCAGCTCGCCTGCTACGCTTTCCTTCCCTTGGAATCAAACATGTTACCTTAAGTGACCATCAGTCATCTTCTTTTCGCACTACATGCCCTGCCCATGTCCATTTCTTTTTCATGATTTCCACTGGAATGCATTTACTCGAGTTATTTCTCTTACCAACTATTTCCTATTACTTCCTATTTCTTAACTATAAACCTACCATTTTGCGCTCCATACTCCTCTGCGTTGCCCTCAACTTAGGCAGAGGCCTTTTCTTTAGCCTCCACGTTTCGGCCCCATAGGTGAGATGCCACTGTTATGTACGTTCCTCTTTTCCGACACCGGTAACCTGCTAGTCAAAATCTGCGAGTACTTGCCAAATGTCTCCATCCCAATCATATTCTCGTAGTTACTCCCCTTTCATGATCCGGATCACCGGTTACTACCAGTTCAAGGTAGACATATTCACCAACGACTTACCGTGCTTCTCTGCCTATTGCAAACTGCTGTTTATCCCTACGTTGCTGAACATTATCTTAGTCTTCTACATATTCATTCTGCATATTGAGCCATTGCGACGCGGTAAAATGCACGTTAATTTTACTTAAATAATTAAAGCTAACCAGGCTAGAATAGAAGAGAGAATAGCGTGAAAAAAACTGACTGTATAAGGTTACTATGCGTTCTATGAGGATATAATTTAACATCCACCTCTACATTTAATTCTTTCTCTCCGTCATCTGCAATTGAGCAACTGATTGTCTCTGGCACACCGCGTTACTAGTGTCACAGGAACGAGCAACTTACTGCGGACAATGAGTCTGATGATTGCTCTGTTCTTGCCTGGTGACCTGGTCGTTGGGCCATTAGCCACGTACACTCCACTGTGTTCGACTCCCACTCTGGTGGTGCTCCAGCTGCTGTCGGATCCCGTTCTTGAAATACTTTCAGCTGCACGTCCCGCTGCGTTCACTTTGACCCAGGACGACACTCGTGGCAGCCCGCGGAAACCCGGTCCAGCCTGTACTTGCAAGGTGACAGGCTCTGAAGTGCTGGCTGTGACCGTGTAATTCATTGGTAGGAATGTAGGCCCTTCTGCAGAGGAACGGGCAGCACTGTAAGAGCTCCACAGTGAGAAAATTCGCGTTTGATATCAGCGGCATTCACTTAAAGCAATAGAATATTCCGGTTTTATGAACTGTTCTTATCGGTACTTATTCTATCACCACAAACCGAGCCTCTATTGTTTTCAAGGAGAATGAGAATACTCATGGTCCCAGACATGAACAAGGGATATATGAGAAGCAAAGACTGTGCTGTATCCACGTGTCGCAAGCGGTAGACGATTACTTTAAGCGAACAAGAGATGCAGAAAATGATGGCAATCCTTTCACTTGTTTCAAATGTGAAATACTGATTAAACCCAGTGACCGCACTGGCAGCGGAAACATATTCGGAAGACTAATGCGGGCATCCTCTCCTCTGTTAGAATATTGTAGTTGGTTTATTAATGGAGGAAGCAGGGACTAAAGGCTCTGTGAAAGCCTGACAGGGGTCCCAGCCCCCAACACAGATTCTGACATCTAAATTTACAAACATGTATCGGAAAAGATTTGTCATTCCAAATACGGTTAGAACTAAAAATGCACATAATACAGGCAATGGAATAAGGTTACAATTACTTCCACCGTATACTAATAACAGAAGAAAATTTTCAACTCAAAATCCTATATTTCACACCAATTATTTCCATCTACTTGGAACAATTTGAGAAACTGATGGGAATTATCATAATTATCATCATCATCAGTAAGACAATACCTTCTCCAGGGTGAAGGCATTTCAAATATTCCTTCAATTCACTCGGTCCGGTGCTAGCTAAATCGATATTTTGATAAACGCCCGTTGTCTTGCCAACTTCTTAATCGCATCCGCCCACCTAACTTTTTGCCACCCGCTACTATGTTTTTATTTCCTTGGAATCCAATTTGTTACAGTAAGCGACCATCGGTTGTCTTCTCCACGCACTATATGTCCTGCCCATGCCCATTTCTTCTTCTGGATTTCCATTACAATGTCAGTAATTTGAGATATTCCTTTGACCCACTCTGCACGCTTCCTATCTCTTAACATTTCCCCAACCATTTTTCGATCTCAAGCCCGCTCCGTAGTCCTCAAATTAAGCAGAACCCTTTTCATTAGCCTCCAAGTTACAGCTCCACAGGTAAGACGCAACTATTGTTTACATTCCTCTTGAGCGATACCGGTAAGCTGCAAAAGGGTTTGTTGGGCTGCCGTCCCGTGGTTTCGCGCTGTTTTGTCCTAAGACCGCTAAGCTGCTAGTCGTACTCTGCGAGTAACTGCCAAACCCGCTCCATACCAATCTCATTACTCTTGTTATTTCCCTTTCATGGTGAGGATCTGCGGTTACTACCTGTCCTAAGTAGACATATTCGCCTACTACAAGTTTGGCGCGACCTAACGTAAACTGCTGTTACTTCCCGAGGCTGTTAAACATTACCGTATTCTGCACATTAATTTTCAAGCCTACTTTTCTGTTTTTCCTGTCAAAGTCATCAATAATTCTTTGCAGTTCATCCCCTGAGTTACGCAGCACGGCAATGTCATCAGCGAATCGCACATTATTGAGGTATTGCCTTTCTATACCTTATGCCTAACTCCTCCAATTCAAAATCTCTGAATACTTCCTCGAAGCAAGCTGTGAATAGTGCTGGGGAGATCGCGTTCCATGCCTAACACCTTTACTTAGAGGTATTTTGTTTGCTTATGCAGAACAATTGTTGCTGTGGAGCCCCTATATATGTATCCTAGTACTTTCACATACGGCTTCTCTACACTCTGATTTCGCAATGCCTGCATGACGTGCAAGCCCTCCGCGTATTGCGCGATGTCAGTACAGGTTAGAGAATCGAAAGTTTTAGAGTATTCTATTACGATGTCCAGTACAGCCTGAATTGCTTTGGAACGTTCAACCCAGAAACAGCTCAAGACCTAATATATTTTAAAAATTATTTCGGTTTTTACTCACAATAAATACAGGAATTGTGATAGACGCGTGGGCGAGTTCAAACAATATACCATCCTAGTATCTAAGCTTATTGCAAAATCCAGCGCCGCTGGGTCCCAGCGTCCCAGCGCCATGCCTCATTACGGGCTCAGTATGGCGCCGGAGACTACGCATCCTAGGATGCGGCATACGGGAAAGCTTCGCATAGGTTACACTGGTCTCCCGGAAAAAAATGACTCCGTTAAAAGAATAAAAACTAAGAAGCAATGAAGCACCTCATGTACATTAAGAGAGGTTAGCGCAGTGCACTCCCACACTGCCATATCCAGTCTTTCAACCGCCACAGCCTTCTGCTCCTCTGCTTCAGATCAGGGGTCTGCTTACTGATGTCATCATTATGATGCAGAGTAGAGAGTTTGAGAGAAGTTACTGGTTTGGAACACAGGCTTCGATTCAAAGCAATGTCAGCAAAACTTCGGTGTCTTCGTTTGGGGAGATGACGGACCATTTCTCAAGCAAATCTCTCCTTTGAGAAATTCCAAGCCCAGCGCTCCACTCGCATGGACGCACTAGATAAGCCTTAACATCTCCATTTGAAGCCAAGAAACTCTGGAACTTGTCAGCATGTCATCATGGGCGTGGAACCAAGAATATAGTCGGCGTACTTTGGCAGGCGCGATTACTCAGGATTTGTGCGCCAAATATTAGCTTTCATGCCTTTTTGGAAGAAAAACATATGAACCACTTCGATATCCGGTCACATATAAATTAATACGACTAGATCTCAAGGTGCACATAATTCCCTGGGATTCAATATATCGTACAGCGTGTGACATCCCTCCGGAGTCTTTCCTCGAGAAATTTGCACCTCTAGTCACCTTTTATCTGATTGAAGGTTCCCGTGAATATGATACCTTTACTTCTGTCACTCCGTTGTAGGCAACGAACTGCCAGCTCATCGCTCTGTAAATTTTTGAGCTTCTTTCATCCTGTTTTTTAAGGATAATATGACACGAACTCTTTTTCATAATCCTGTTACTCTAGAAGTCTGGTGGGTTCAGTGGTTAGGGTGCAAGAATGCTAACTAGGGTTCCATTCCGGCCACGTGGGAGGTGATGCAAGCCTACTAAGTTGTCAACTCAGAACACAAGACGTGTAATGCAAATTCAATGAACTGTACGGAATAGTCGATTATAGATTTATTTATTTATTTCCAAATACTACAGGCAGCAGCGCTGCCCAAGTAGGAAAGGGGTTACGTGTTCTGCCATAACAGTTCAGCAAACATATTTTCACTTGCGCATTCAACAATTAATTGAGGCAAACGGTTCCACTGATGTGTGTGAGAGGAAAGTATGAATTCTGGTAAAGTTTAGGCCTGGCCCAAATCTCCAAATGCCAAGAAAAAGCAGGCATTTGGGGATTCATGTAAGAGACTGTGCGCCGAATACTTGTTCCGTGCAATTCACACAATGTAAAGTGCTAGCAAAACATAATGAGCAGCTGGTTCGTGAGATAATTGAAGCCGCTGAAATAGCCAGACTGCGGGAAGGATGTGTAAGCAAACTGTCCCTACTGCTAACACAAAAAGAAAACGAGCTGCTAAATGTGCAATCTTTTCCATGAGTGTTCAGAAGCGAGTGTACCACGCTGTTTGCAAGAGAAGGTTATTCGGCACGTATATTTTATTTATTAGAACTATGATGAGATGTGCAAGTCACGTGTACGTGATGTGTGGCATAAGGGTATAAGAAGTTGTGGGTTTTCCAAAATAAACGTTGTTGAAAGACAGCGCTGGTTGAGTCGTCTTCTAATCTTGTGCTCCCGTCCACGTCCGCACTGTTACCTCAAGAAAAATATCCAGGCATACTCGTGAACTGTCTGACTAGAGAGTGGTATGCTTCACGTTTGAGGCCAGGAGTAGCGCCTTTTCATTTTCGGCGAAGAATACAAAATTTATTAAATGCCGTCGAGGTGATGTTGTCAATGTGGGTTTCCCATTTGAGGCTGTATGTAATCGTTAACGCTAGGCACTTAACAGCTAAAACAGAATTACTAAATCGGTCCTGTATGCGATAGTTGTAACCAAGGGGCTTATTCTTTCTTGTTATTGACATAGATACAGTTTTTGAAAAATTAATCTTCATATCGCTCCCCTCACACCAGTCCACAAGCTTATAAAGGCTTTCATTCAACACAGTTTGTTGTGAAGCACTGTCTATAATATTGTACAAGACACAATTGATTTTTCAAACCACTTCTCTATGGCGTCCATGATGACACATGTCCCTTAAAAATGGTAGACCTTGCATATAAGACCTCCTGTTGCCTGTCTCTCTGATCGCACATTTTGTGTTAGCCTCTGCCCAGTCTTTTTTTTTTTTTTTTGCCATTTTAAGGTTCAGTTCAGTTCAGTCTTTCAGTCGTGTCCGACGCTTCGTGACCCTATGAACCATATCACGCCACGCTTTCCGGTCTCTCACTATCTTCTTAACATAACTTCATCTGCAGCGCCTCTACGATGCCGTCTAACCATCGCGTTCGCTGCCTACCCCTTCTCCGGTGACCCTCAACCTTTCCCAACATCAAATCTTTCTCAAGCGACTCCTCCCTTCTCATTAGATGACCAAAGTAGCTAAGCCTTCAGTTTAGAATTTGACTCTCCAATGAGCAGTCAGGGTTTATGGTCGAATATCTACTGATTTGATCTTCTGGCCGTCCAAGGAATTCTCAAGAGTCTCCGCCAGCACCACAATTCAAACGCGTTAATTCTTCGGTGGTCAGCCTTCCTCACAGTCCAACTCTCGCATCCCTACATCACAACTGGAAATACCATAGCACGAGTTATACGGATCTTGGTTGGCAGTGTAATGTCTCTGCTCTTTACTAGGCGGTCAAGGCTAGCCATGGCTCTCTTTCCCAAAAGCAGGCGTCTCCTAATTTCATGGCTGCAGTCTCCTTCCGGGGTAATCTTGGAGCCCAAGAAGAGAAAATCTGTCACACTTCCACTTCTTGTCCCTTGATGCTCCAGGACTTGATAGGGCAAGACGCCATGACCTTTGTCTTTTTAACGTTCAGTTTAAGCCCAAACTTCTCACTGATTTCTTGTACGCTCATCACAAGTCTCTTGAGTTCCACTTCTCTTTCTGCCATTAAAGTGTTATCATCCGCATATCTAAGGTTGTTGATACGTTTCCAAGCAATCTTCACTCCAGCTGAAGACTCGTCCAGACCAGCCTTCCTCATGATGCGCTCAGCATATAGGTTAAATAGGCAGGGCGACAATATGCAGCCTTGTCTCACTCCTTTCTCAATCGGAAACCAATCAGTGAGACCATGCCCAGTTCTGACTGTGGCCTCTTGCTCTTTATACAGGTTACCTCTCTTTTTAAAGGCAGTTCGATTTTCTTCAAGACATAAATCGTTACATGAGTTAACTTACGTTGACTGACAACTTATCGCCGCTGTCACACTTCTATTGTCCCTGTTAGATTTGAAGCTTTTGTTATTCTTAATCAGATATTTCGTGTTTTGAGGAGGTGACTGCTACTCTCGACTACTCTCTTACTGCCTAGTTCTGTTGCTCATTCTGTAATGATATCTCTAAAATCGAATTTCTTTATTTGAACAATGAGATAGACGTCCTCCGTTACGTCGAATAAACGTTCTGCAGCAAGAAGTTGTCCCCAATAATCCGTTTTACAGCTAACTAGTTGATTGGATGGTTCCATGAATTTTCAGAAGGGTGGCGGATCGGGCTAGCAGGTTTGAGATTTTCCGAAAGCGCTAAAACAACCTAGATCACTAGGCCTAAGGTTTCTGATGAACGATCACAACCAAAGTGGCTCGCGGCATAAAAAAAAGGTATCATTCGTTATTCCCGCGCTTCGGAATTTTTATACTGTCACGTGGTGGTGACCAGGATCGATGACACAAATAAAGAGTCGGTGATTGCACTGAAGAAACTCTTTATTGGGCTGACTTGCGCCCGCAAAAGAACTAAGCAACTCGGCCACGGCGCTATCAGCAAACGTGCTTGTCGATCGTCGAACAAAGAATGCCCGTCGTACTCGACAAACCTCAATTTAAACGCTGCTCAGAACGTCGCAAACTGCTAGTAGCACAACCTGGAGCATTGTAGAAACATACGCGAGTGATCGGAATCTTCGAGACAGATCTCGGCGCATCGTTTGCGACAAAGAAAATGATAACGCGTCGTAACGCGACAACTAGCATGAACAAACACGGGATACAGAATTGATAAGCGCGCCAGATAAGAATGATAACGCCGCATGCAAGCGGCTGTTGAACAGGAACAAATAAAGATTTAAACAGTTCGCGGCATTACTCCCCCCTTAAAAAAACATCGCCTCGATGTTCTAAAATAAACAAACCAACTTAAATAGAAACATTACGAAGTTTAAACATAACGAATTCTTTAACGTGCATAATAAGGCTTTAGACTGTGGGGCCCCACAGCCCCTTTTAGCGTTTCGAACCGCGCGCGCTTTTTTCTGTTTGTGTTGGTGTCCGCCCGGGCAGCGCGAGTACGCATGAGCGAGCTGCCCGGAGCGGGGGCGGCATGTTATCGGTGCGAGACAGAGGGTAGATAAGCGCGTCGGAAGCAGGGCTCGAGGCTTTTTCGCCGGGAGGCCGGCCACAGAAGGGTGGCGTGGGAGCGTCCCAAGCCGGCGGGATGTACACGGACGACGGAGCGGAGTCCTGAGAGGTAAAGACGGAAGCGGCGCCTACAAGAAAGCCTTAGGAGTGTTAGCGTGAGTGTGTCCACAAGCGAGCGCTGCTGGATGGGGCCCTCGACGAAATGGTGGCTGCCGGTTGCGGTGAGACCATCAAAAAGCCCCTGGGCGTTTCCTGTTGTTCTCGCGCCTAAGAAGGATGGAACAGCACGGTTGTGTGTCGATTATCGACGCCTGAATGCTGTGACAGTGCGAGACTCTTACCCTTTCCCGTCTGTTGACTCTGTCATGTACTCACTTGGGTCAGCAAAATTTTTTACAACTCTTGACTGCAGTAGGGGATTTCTGCAAATCCCGATTGACCACTGCGACATTGAGAAAACGGCTTTCACTTGCCACCGGGGACTGTTCGAATTTGTGCGATTGCCTTTCGGGTTGTGCAATTCACCTGCTACTTTTCAACGGGTAATGGATATTGTGCTCGGAGACGCTAAATTTAACTACTCTATGGCCTACATGGATGACGTAGTAGTGTTCTCAGAAAGCTTAGAAGAGCACCTCCGTCATTTAACGAATGTCCTTCAACGAATGCAGAAGGCGGGCATCACCATTAACCCCGGCAAGGTTCAGTTGGTGACAAGCCCAATCAATCTTCTTGGGTACATTGTGGAACAGGGCACAGTTCGCCCGGATGAAGAGAAGCTTTAAGCCATTCTGTAGCTCCCCCCACCAACCAACATAAAGAGCCTCCAGCGTTTCTTGGGCATGGTGGGATTCTACCGCCACTTCATCCCGAACTGCGCTGACCTCGCGCGACTCCTCCATCACCTCCTCCGGAAGGGTGCCCGCTGGTCATGGACAGAAGCCGAGCAGGGATCATTCCGTTCACTGTCTGCAGCCATCGCGGATACTGCACGCCTGCGGCTTCCAGACCTTAACCGGCCATTCACGGTGCAAACGGATGCAAGTGAGTACGGAATTGGGGCGGTATTGCTTCAAGAACATCAAGGAAAGCTTTGCCTATTGGCGTTTGCTAGTCATACACTGACGGCACCGGAAAGGAACTATACTGTGACAGAGAAAGTGTGTCTCGCGATTGTGTTTGCCCTCAAGAAATTGGACATGTATTTGGATGGCGCAAATTCACTATTCAGACCGATCACCAGGCCCTATCGTGGCTTTCAAGGTTGCAAAATCCAGCTGGCCGTCTAGCCCGCTGGTCACTCGCTCTCCAAAAGTATAATTACAGGGTAGAGTACAGAAGAGGCACTTTCAACAAAGTGGCCGATGCCCTGTCACGAGCTCCACTTCCTGGTGAGGGAGAGCGAGCACCCGCGGTCCATGCTGTGACAGCTCCTGCCGACACCTGGGGCACACTGGTGTCCCGTCAACAGCTCCTTGACGCTCAGCTTTCAGACGACCAGTGCAACCAGATACGCCAAAGCCTGAACAGCGCCAACCCTGCAGGGAGCCGGGCGCTTAACGGAAGCTATGACAGCTACGTGGAAGCAGAAGATGGTTTGATCCTGCGGTATATACCTGCTGCGGACACCGATAGTGGTGAGTCCACATTTCTTGTGGTCGTTCCTAAGGGCCTACGTAAGCATTTTCAAGAGTACTTCCACGATACACGCCTCGCAGGTCACAGCGATGGCAAGAAAACATATGACAAATTGTGTCGCGTGGCAACATGGCCCCGCATGAGAAGGGATGTCCTGACATTATTCCGCACTTGTCATACCTGCCAGACCGCGAAGCCGAGGGGAGGAAAACCACCGGGCCTCATGCAACCTGTAGAGAGCCGATGCCCATGGGAAATTGTAGCTTGCGACATAATGGGTCCCTATCCCAGATCAGTGAAAGGGAATCGCTACTTGTTAGTAATTACTGATCATTTCTCGAAATGGGTAGAATTGTATCCCCTGAGTAGGCTAGACTCGAAAATAATTTGGGATAAGCTACTAGAAACATTCACTCGCTTTGGTTTCCCAGCTCAGCTTATCACTGATAAGGCCACGTATTTCACCGGTAGGATATTCACTGCCACTTGCAAAGTTCTTGGCGTGCAGCACAAAAAGACTACGCCCTACCATCCTCAAGCAAACATTACAGAGCGAGTGAATCGAAATCTCAAGACTATGATGGTGGCATTCACGGAGCGGCACAAGGACTGGGACGCTCGTATCCAGGAGATGGCCTTCGCCACAAGAACCACGGTAAACCGATCAACAGGTTTTACGCCAGCGGCCATTCTCCTTGGTCGTGAGCTCAGGTTCCCTATTGAGCATGCTCTGAATGGCTCTGATTTACCGGGCCTTAGCCATTCTAATTTTGCGCATGATCTTTCCAGCCGCTTGGCCGAGACTCTGAAGGAGGCAAGGAAAAACTTGGACCTTGCCCGCCTGGAACACTGTAACCAGTACAACAAGGGAAGGCGACCTTTGGAATTCACAGTCGGCGACAAAGTCCTTCGCCGCACGCACCCACTAAGTGATGCAGCAAAAGGGTTTGCTGCTTCTCTCGCTCCACGATAGACTGGCCCTTACACGATAACAAAGCGCGCGTCTCGGCTTTCTTACTTTGTTCGCCATGTGCAGCGTGGTCGAGAAACCGGACCAGTCAACGTGGCCGATCTCCGAGCTTACCACGGCCGTCCACTAGCCACATAGAACCACTTGACCTACCAGGCACTACGGGTACCCACGCTCGGCGGATACCTCCAAGCATGCGCCCCGCCAGCAGCAGTACCAGTTCCGTCCTTATCCCGCGTTATTTTTGTTTTACACGTCGGGAGGTGTCCCGTATTGAGAGGGGGGGAGTGTGGGGCCCCACAGCCCCTTTTAGCGTTTCGAACCGCGCGCGCTTTTTTCTGTTTGTGTTGGTGTCCGCCCGGGCAGCGCGAGTACGCATGAGCGAGCTGCCCGGAGCGGGGGCGGCATGTTATCGGCGCGAGACAGAGGGTAGATAAGCGCGTCGGAAGCAGGGCTCGAGGCTTTTTCGCCGGGAGGCCGGCCACAGAAGGGCGGCGTGGGAGCGTCCCAAGCCGGCGGGATGTACACGGACGACGGAGCGGAGTCCTGCGAGGCAAAGACGGAAGCGGCGCCTACAAGAAAGCCTTAGGAGTGTTAGCGTGAGTGCTGCAACGCGAGTAGCAATGCTTTTGTACCGTAATCAACGCTTTGTACTCGCCCTATCCGCGCCGCAGTGTGTTTTGTGTTGTCGCGGTGAAGCCCTGACCCATGTTCCGTTTTATTCTGCATAGTCCATTGTCGCGCACTTCGACGGCATGTTTCCAGCGCAGTTTTGACCAATGCTGTTTCTTTTCTATTTTATACTTTTCCGTTGATCCGGAATAAACCGGTGTTTTTAAGAAAGACTTGCTTTTCACTCGTCGGGCGAGACCATCGCTCGCGGACCCGTATTCTAGAAGGCGGAGCCTTCAAGACGAACAACATCTACAATTTCTGGGCGCGCGCATCGACGTTGTGATGCTGTCGTACCGTCGGGAATGACTTCATAGTCCAGTTTCCCGACGCGGCGAAGGACTTTGTATGGCCCAAAGTATCGACGTAGTAGCTTTTCACTTAGTCAACGGCGGCGAATTGGAGTCCAAACCCACACTTGGTCTCCTGGATTGTACTCTGCGTGGCGCCGTCGTAAGTTGTACCGTCGGCTGTCGGTGCGCTGTTGGTCTTTAATTCGCAGCCGTGCGAGTCGTCGGGCTTCCTCTGTACGCTGCAGGTAGGCGGCGACGTCAAGGTTGTCCTCGCTGGTTACGTGCGGCAGCATTGCGTCGAGCTTCGTCGTGGGCTCCCTGCCGTACACAGCTTGAACGGGGTCGCTCTGGTCGTCTCCTGGACTGCCGTGTCATATGCGAAGATCACGTACGGCACGATGGCGTCCCAGGTCTTGTGTTCAGCGTCGACGTACATGGCGATCATATCCGCGATCGTTTTGTTCAGGCGCTCCGTAAGGCCATTGGTGTGGGGATGGTACGCACTTCTTAGTCGATGGCGTGTATGACTGTATTCCAGGATGGATTGCGTCAACTCTGCCGTAAACGCCGTTCCCCTGTCCGTGATGAGCACTTCTGGGGCGCCGTCTCGCAAGAGAATTTCTTCGACAAGAACCTTGGCGACTTCTGCTGCGGTACCATTGGGTAGTACTTCTCCTTCGGCGTAACGGGTAAGGTAGTCAGCGGCCGCGATGATCCACTTGTTGCCCATAGACGAAAATGGAAAGGGGCCGAGGAGATCCATCCCACTTCGTTGAAAGGGCAGGGTTGGAGTGCAATCGGGTTCAGCAGTCCCGCTGGTTTGATCGGCGGAGTCTTGCGTTGTTGGCACTCAGGACATGTATTTACGTAGTGGGCACCTTCGGCAGGCGGTCGCGGCCAGTAGTAATTCTCCTGGATACGACGCAACGTGCGTGCAAACCCGAGATGGCCTGCTGTGGGCTCATCGTGCAACGCCTGCAGAATTTCCTGCCGGAGCTTTTTAGGCACTACAAGAAGTTGCGCGGTCTTGTTGGGTGCGAAGTTCTTCACGAGGAGGCCATTGCTTAACGCGATCATAAATGTCGCCTGAACACACTAGAAGGGGAAGCGGTCTTTCCTTCTAAAGCAATCAACTAGCGCTTTCAGCTCAGGGTCTGATCGCTGTCTTACCGGTCACAAAGAGGCGTCGTCGTCATTGTCCTTCGGTGGAGTGTCGACGGGAGCGCGTGATAAGCAGTCTACGTCGGAATACTTCCGGCCCGACTTATAGACTACAGTCAAGTCAAATTCTTGAAGCCGTAGGCTCCATCTGGCAAGGCGACCGGAGGGATCTTTCAAATTAGCCAGCCAGCAGAGCGCGTGATGGTCGCTTACCACCTTGAATGGTCGGCCGTATGGGTATTGACGAAGCTTAGATCGCGAGGCACTCCTTCTCGGTCATCGAGTAATTGACTTCGGCTTTTGTGAGGGACCTGATAGCGTAGGCGATTACTTTCTCCTGTCCGGCACGCTTCTGGACGAGAACGGCCCCTAGGCCCACACTGCTCACGTCGGTGTGAATTTCGGTCTGGGCGTTTTCATCAAAGTGGCCAAGGACAGGAGGGCGCTGCAGGCGGCGCTTGAGTTCGTCAAAGGCTTCTCCTTGCCGCGCTTCCCACTTTAAAGGTACGTCAGCCTTTGTAAGCTGCGTCAACGGTTCGGCGATGCGCGAAATGTTTCTGACAAATCGTCTATAATAAGCGCACAACCCAAGGAATCGGCACACAGCTTTCTTGTCGACAGACGTTGAGAATTGTGTAATTGCAGCTGTTTTCTCCTGGTCTGAGCGATCACCATTCTTACTAACAATGTGACCTAGGAACCGCAGTTCTTCGCAGGCGAAGTGGCACTTCTCTGCTTTTAGCGTTAGTCCAGATGACTTGATGGCTTCCAGCACTGTCTGCAGTCGTTTTAGGGCGTCTTCAAAGTTTGACGAGAAGACAACAACGTCGTCCAAATATACCAAACAAATTTGCCACTTCAAGCCTGCCAGGACTGTGTCCATTACTCGTTGAAACGTGGCTGGTGCGGAGCAGAGGTCAAATGGCATAACCTGTAACTAAAGGAAAATAAAGAAAAAGTGTTGTCTCTAGCCTCCGTCCTGTGTCTGCTGCGGTTTTATTTTCCTTATGTCTCACCAACTGGCCTACACTTCTACCCTGTAACTAAAAAATGCCGTCCGGTGTGATGAATGCGGTCTTCTCGCGATCTCTTTCGTCGACATCAATTTGCCAATATCCGCTCTTCAAGTCCATCGATGAGAAGTACCTTGCATTGCAAAGCCGTTCGTGAGTGTCGTCGATGCGGGAAAGCGGGTAGACATCCTTCTTAGTTATGCTATTCAAGCGGCGGTAATCAACGAAGAAGCGAAGTGTGTCGTCTTTCTTCACCAAAACGAATGGTGGCGCCCAGGGGCTGTTCGATGGCTGGATTACCTCATTACGCAGCATTTACTCAACTTGATCGCGTATGGCCTTCTGTGCTCGCTGCAGTACACGATAGGGGCTTTGGCGCAGAGGTCGGGCGTGTTCGTCCGTTATAATGCGGTGCTTGGCCATTGGTGTGTTGTCGTACCTTCGATGATGACGAGAACCACTCCCTGTAGCTTTGAAGAAGACTGCGAATCTGGTCTTTCCTGCTGTGGGACAATGCCGGGTTGATATCAAATGGGCGCTGACAGAATTGGTCCGGTGCGTCTTTCAGTGGTTGGTCGTGGAGGGCGAATACGTCTTTGAGGTCCGCTAATTCGTCGAGAAAAGCGATCGTCGTGCCTTTGTTGAGATGCCGGTATTCTTCGATGAAGTTTGTTACCAGCAGAATAACGGCCTGGGGGGCGAGTTGGTGCATGATGGAATTGAACGGCGGCGCAACACGGAAACGGACACAGACAAGAAGGGGACACCACATGCGCACACTACCAACTATTTATTAAACGGAAAGGTGGCATATTTATACGTCCATCTCAAGCATCACACTCATCACCACAGTCCGTTTTTTTTTCCCCGTTTTTGATAGTTTATCTACTGAGGTTAGAAATATCTTGTCTGATTTCCTGTTGGTGCTGCTCGGCGTTCACGTGTTGGGTTTGGAGCGGACTGTGGTGATGAGTGTGATGCTTGAGATGGACGTATAAATATGCCACCTTTCCGTTTAATAAATAGTTGGTAGTGTGCGCATGTGGTGTCCCCTTCTTGTCTGTGTCCGTTTCCGTGTTGCGCCGCCGTTCAATTCCTTTGTTACCAGCACCTGAGCTTGTCCTCTCCGGAATTTCGCGATGCCTCTTGTGATGCCGACACCTCGTTCCAAGAGCAATTTCATATTTCCTTTTCATATTTCATATTTCCGCTGAAGGTATATTTCATATGCCTTCAGCGGTTTTCATGTCTGCGCTACCTACGCTGACTGCGACGCTTGTTCGGGGCGGCACCATCAATTCTCCGTCGAGGGCCTTTAGGGCGACGTGTTGCATCAAAGTCGTAGTATCAGGTATGACTTTGTCTGCAGGTAGCTTGATGAGCTTGGATCGAAGGTCGATCATAGCCCTATGTTCATTGAGGAAGTCTATGCCTAAAATCACGTCTCGGGAGCGCTGCTGCAAGACCACAAAGCTGGTGGGGTAAGTACGCCAATTTACGGTTGTTCTTGCAGTGCATCGACCCCATGGAGCAATCATGTTGCCACCTGCGGTTCGAATCAGCGGGCCATCCCAAGCGGTGGTAACTTTCCTGAGCTATGAGGCTAACGGTCCACTGATGACTGAATAGTCAGCTACGGTGTCTATTAGGGCAGTGACTCTGCGACCGTCGACATCAACTTCAAAGTCGCTTATTCGTGTCCGCGCATTGCACGTGGGCCTTGGTGTCCGATCTCGGCTCCGTCGTTTCTTCAGGTCATGGCCGGGGCATACCGTTGTCACTTCGCTGGGCGGCGGTGTCGGCTTGCACTGTGGTCGTGTTGTCGTCGATGTCGTCATGTGGAGCGGCAATGAAATGGCTGCGTCGTCATTAGCGGTCGTCGGCGGCGGAGGATTTCCGTCTTTTCGCAGTTGAGCAATCTCACCTCCAAAGGTTGCTGCCTTTAGGTTCCCCTACGGGAGCTAGGAGACTGTCCTTGCTAGTAACCGCGGCCCGGCGACGCAAATCGGGCATTGTACGGCGATGGGGAGCGTGACAGTCACCTTGGCAACGAGTGCTCTCCACTGCGCAGGAAGTCGTTGATTTCCTGTGGTCGCTCACCAGGACGGGGTCGTGGGGCGTCGACAGCCACACGACGGAGGCCGGTCCGCCTGTACGGCTAGTGACGGAGGATGTGTCCTGCCTCACCACAATGGAAGCAGAGCGGTCGGCTGTTAGATGTCATCCAGAAGTCGCATTTCCTGGGGCTTAGAGATCGTTGATAGACTTGGCGGGCGGCTTTCGGGTGCAGAATGGTAGCGACGAGGGCTTGAGAGGTCGCGTCAGGGTGCAGGACGACATAATGCAGCAGCATAGTTCATCGCTGCTGATTAATGCACTGGAGCCGTCGGAGTCGTCGCTTGAGGAACGCCAAGTGCCTGCTGGACTTCTTGACGTAAGACGTCCACGAGCGTCGCCACCTGGGGTTGTTGTGATGATGGCAGCAATAGCGGAGCTCCTCTTGCACGATCTTCCGTATGAGGTCCCGAAAATTCTCTCCGCTTGCAGATGAACTGGGGTAATGGCTTGAGTAGTCCGGTTGAAGTGGTCGCTCGTAGTGGCGCATCCGGGTGTCCAACGTCTTCTCGATGGTAGAAGCTTCAGTTTCAAATACCGCCACGTTTTTTGGCGGATTTCGAACAAGACCTGCAAAAAGCGATTCTTTAACGCCTCGCATTATAAGTTTAACTCCCTCACCTTCGGTCATGTTAGGGTTGGCGCGGCGAAAGAGGCGCTTCATCTCAACGTAAGCCAGGACAGGCTCGTTAGGAAGTTGAAGTCTTGACTGAAGGAGGGCCTGGGCTCTTTCCTTTCGGACGGCGCTTGAAAAGGCAGTCAAAAACGCTTCCTTGAAAATCTCCCAATCCTTCATAGCTGGCTCATGATTTTCGAATCAAACTCGGGCATGTCCTCGAAGAACAAAGTAGACTTGCCTGAGTTTCGCGGCGTCGTTCCAGCCATTGAATTCTGCCACACGGTCGAAAAGGTCCATCCAGTCTTTCGCATCTTCACTGGGCAATCATTGAAAGATGGGGGGGCTCCCTGGGCTGCACGAAGACGACTGGTGCTGTTGACTAGGCCATTTCCAAAGTTGATGCCTTCCAGAGTCGAACAGGGTCAGGTAGCAGACCGTGTTCTGGTTGTAGGCCTTGGAGTCGGCGACTTGCTCGGTGACCTGTAGGCTGGTCTTCCAGGGCGACAGGAACAAGGCTGAGGTCTTCACTTGAAGGATCAAGGGGGATCAAGGGCAGTACCTCCACCAGATGTCACGTAGTGGTGACCAGGGTCGATGATACGAATGAAGAGTCGGTGATTGCACTGAAGAAACTTTATTGGGCTGACTTGCTCCCGGAAAAGAACTAAACTCGGCCCTATCGCCGCCGATAGCAACAAACGTGCTTGTCGATCGTCGAACAAAGAATGCCCGTCGCACTCGTCAACGCTCAATTTAAAGCCTGCTCAGAACAATCTAGATAACGTCGCAAACCGCTAGTAGCACAACCTGGAACTTTGTAGAAACATATGCGAGTGATCGGAATCTTCGAGACAGGTCTCGCATCGTTCGGGACAAAGAAAATAAAAACGCGTCGTAACGCGACAACGAGCATGAACAAACACGGGATACAGAATTGATAAGCGCGCCAGAATAACAATGATAAGGCCACATGCAAGCGGCTGTCGAACAGGAAAAAATAAAGATTTAAACAGTTAGCAGCAATATGTTCTTTTTTGCCGCTTCATAATCCCTAAAATATTTCGTTCAGCTTGCCATCATGATGACTCGACCCTGCAATTCCTAAATCTTATGTATTTACCACCCACGGAGTGGTCTTGACACTGATTCAATTATACCTTTGTACCAATTTCGTTCATTAATAAATAATGCTGTACTCTTCACTACTTGCAGATTTCACGTGTTCATAAAAGCGATAGGCTACATGAGAATGTTTACTGGATAGAGGTGGTTATTCTTGTACCAAACTTAACTTTTGTCTCTGATCATTTCTAATACAATGAGAGGATTTAGCCGGGCCACGATAGGTGGCAATCATCGATCCTGATACCGTTGATTGCCACCTCTCCTAATGCTCTAGTAATCGTCTATGTAGACAGCTTTGCGCTTATTAGCCAAGGGTTCCACATGTTTCAGCACCTCGCCCTTTGTCCCAACTTCATATATCTTATTTATCCCTTTCTAGTTCCTCCAACAGTGCTATAAGACCAGACTCAACGCATTTTCTGTTGCCAATAGCGCCCTGCCAGATATTGCTAGCACCCTCCACCTGGTCTGACCGGCGTCTCGCAGTGTAGGACTAAATACAACAAGGGTATAGAAAATCCTTTCTGGTTTTCAGTGGGCGGTTAAGGCTGCAACCCAAGCCTATAATATGCAGTTCGCTTGATATGTAATATTTCTTTTTTTTTTTGGAATTGCATCACATATTGATTCCAACCACGATATTATTGGAAGCAAGGTGGATGTTTTACCTTTTTCTTCGTAAAACATCGCAGGTGATCCAACATTGGATAAAGTGCTGCGATCCACTTGGCACCAAAACATATTGGTCCGTAAGTGAGGGTAGACTTTTTTCGGCCATTTCAATATATAAGCACCACCTGAAACAGTACAAGAAAACAAAAAGATTATCATCTTCATGATCGTGGGCATCACAGAAACGTGGTTTCACAATGGCATCCATGATTCCGAATTCACTCCCCCAGCCTAGGTGACGAACCTAGCGGATCGAGAGCACAGCAACGCGGAGGCGTCGCTCTTTCAATCTGACATAAAGTTCTTCGTCATGAAGGCCCCAACATAAGAATCTGTTTGGTGTAATATTTTTCGTAATAAACAGCCCATTCTTATCGGCATTCTTTATTGACCACCACGTTCATATGTCATCATCAGCATCATCAGCCTGACTATACCCACTGCAGGGCGAAGGCCTCTCCCATATTTCTCCAATTAACCCGGTTCTGTGCTAGCCGCATCCACTTGACCGCTGCAAACTTCTTAACCTCATCCGCTCACCCAACTTTCTGCCGCCCCCTGCTACGCTTTCTTTCCCTTGGAATCCAGCTTGTTACCCTAAGCGACCATCGGTTATCCTCTCTTCGCACTACATGTCCTGCCCATGTCCATTTCTTCTTCTTTATTTCCGCTAGAATATCGGTAACTTCAGTTATTTCTCTGACCCACTCTGCACGCTTCCGATCTCTCAATATTACCCCTACCATTTTTCTTTCATACGTCGATGTATTGCAAATTCTTAATGATTATTTGAAAACTCGTTCATTCATTCTTTTATTAATTCAATCATCATTAATCGGTCTATACCCACTGCAGGGCGAAGGCCTCTCCCATAGTCTTCCAATTAACCCGTTCCTGCGCTAGCTGCATCCACTTGACCCCCGCGAACTTCTTAACCTCATCTGCCCTCCTAACTTTCTACCTCTACCTTAGTCGTTGAATTAGTATGAACCAACTAGCCCTTCAGAGTGTATTTGTACCTCCACCTGCTGCAGTTTTTTCCGTGTGGAATCCAGTTTGTTACCTGGCCAGCATCGGTTGTCCTTCTGAACACAACAAATGCCCTGCCCATGCCTATTTCTTCCGAATTTCCACTCAAATATCAATAACTCGATTTATTTCGAATCGAGAGCTGATTTAGAAGAAAAGGTAATCCAGGAAATATCCCACGGAAAACTCGGCGTGTCAGTTAGCTCGGTGGAACGTATCGATCGAATTGGCAAGCCTCACAAGGATCGACCTCGGCCAGTCATTATTCACTTGTTTAATGACAAAGAAAAACTTGCAATTTTCCAAAACTGTTCCAAACTGAAAATTCTGGGGTGTCCGTGTCCCATGATTACTCATATGCCACACTGCAAAAAAGGAAAAAACTATGGCAATCCATTGAAGCCGATGGCCAACCTGGCGATAAAGGAAAGTTAATCTATGACACACTACTGATAATCTACGAACTGTATGCCTGGGACGATGCTAATAACTGCAGAGTGCTGTTGCGCCGAACGAAGCAGCAGAAGGAACCATGACGCCGTTACGCTCAAGGGGCCATCGGACAAAAAGATTTTCGATTTATTTGTCTAAATACGCGAAGCGTGTGCAATAAACGGGAACCGATTGAACACGTTTTACGTTCCTACGACTCTCACGTGGTGGTGCTCTCTGAAACATGGCTGCAGCCTGATATACCTGACTCTTGTATTTTCCCGCCTTCATACACTTGCTACCGCAAGGACCGCTTGTCGAAGGAAGGTGGTGTTGCGATTTCAGTTAAAAGCGGACTGTCATCTCAAGTACTCCCCTCAATCGACAGTGATCATGAAAGCGTGTTGGGCCGAATCGACGTTTATGGCAATACTATTGTTATAGCTAGCGGAATTGATGGTATTCCAGCTGAGTTGCTTCAAAACCTAAACCACGACGCTGTTAACACACTGCATACATTATGTCAAAAGATTTGGACAACCCTGCAGTGGCCACAAGATTGGAGGAGGTCAGTTTACATCCCCATTCCAAAGAAAGGCAGTGCCAAAGATTGTTCCAACTACCGCACGATCGCGCTTGTTTCGCATGCTAGCAAGGTGATGTTAAAAATCCTGCAAGGTAGGCTGCAGCAGTATGTGGATCGGGAGCTTCCGGACGTGCAAGCTGGGTTTCGCAAGGGCAGAGGAACTAGAGACCAAATTGCCAACCTTCGCTGGATCATGGAAAAAGCAAGAGAGTTCCAGAAACCCATTTACTTCTGCTTTATTGATTATGCGAAAGCGTTTGACTGCGTAGATCACAGCAGATTGTGGCAAGCTCTTCAAGAGATGGGAGTTCCAATTCACCTCATCTGTCTCCTCAGGAACCTTTATGAAGGGCAAGAGGCCACAGTCAGAACTGGGCATGGTCTTACTGATTGGTTTCCGATTGAGAAAGGGGTGAGACAAGGCTGCATACTGTCGCCCTGCCTATTTAACCTATATGCAGAGTGCATCATGAGAAAGGCCGGTCTGGACGAGTCTTCAGCTGGAGTGAAGATTGCTGGAAAACGTATCAACAACCTTAGATATGCGGATGATACCACTTTAATGGCAGAAAGTGAAGTGGAACTCAAGAGACTTCTGATGCGCGTACAAGAAGAGAGTGAGAAGTTTGGGCTTAAACTGAACATTAAAAAGACGAAGATCATGGCGTCTTGCCCTATCAAGTCCTGGAGCATCAATGGACAAGAAGTGGAAGCTGTGACAGATTTTCTGTTCTTGGGCGCCAAGATTACCTCGGAAGGAGACTGCAGCCATGAAATTAGGAGACGCCTGCTTCTGGGAAAGAGAGCAATGGTTAGCCTTGACCGCCTAGTAAAGAGCAGAGACATTAGTCTGCCAACTAAGATCCGTATAACCCGTGCTATGGTCTTTCCAGTTGTGATGTATGGATGCGAGAGTTGGACTGTGAAAAAGGCTGACCGCCGAAGAATTGACGCGTTTGAATTGTGGTGCTGGCGAAGACTCTTGAGAGTTCCTTGGACTGCCAGAAGATCAAATCAGTCGATATTGTCGACCATAAACCCTGACTGCTCATTGGAGGGTCAAATTGTAAAGTTAAAGCTCAGCTACTTTGGTCATCTGATGGGAAGAGAGGAGTCGCTGGAGAAAGATTTGATGTTGGGAAAGGTTAAGGGTCGCCGGAGAAGGGGTAGGCAGCGAACGCGATGGTTAGATGGCATTCTCGAGGCATTGCAGATGAAGCTATGTGATGTTAAGAAGATAGTGAGAGACCGGAAAGCGTGGCGTGACATGGTCCATAGGGTCACGAAGAGTCGGACACGACTGAACGCCTGAACTGAACTGAACTGAATTGTTATAGCTGGTGTCTACAGACCCCCTGGAGTTCCCCATGCCTTTATGTTAAAATTGTACGATGTGCTAGAAAAATACAGAAGGCATAAATTGATAATAGCTAGAGATTTTTATCTACCAGATGTCATTTGGAAATCGCTGACTCCAGACGGACGTGAAGTACAGAGGGCAGAAACCCTGCTGGACATCTTACTAGCGTATATTCTAAAACAGGTTGTTTTACTCCCCACTCATGTAATCGAATCAATGACGTCAGTGTTAGACGCCATTGATTCGTGCATCATGGAATATCTGACCATAAACTAGTAGTTTTCAGTTGTTCCCTCCCACAAAGCGCTGAGATTGTTTCCAAGTTTGTAACAGTAAAAACTTTTGCCTTAGCGGATCATCCAAGAATTGCTTCCTATTTAGAAGGCTCGCTACAGTCATTTGACAGCGGGGATATTAACACACTTTGGACAAAGTTTAAGTCTCTATGCCACTATTACCTTCACAACTTCGTTCCAGACAAGAAAAAGAGGGCAGACAGGATGAACCCGTGGATGACAAGAAAAATAATCCACATCAAACGCAAACTTTAACGTCGCAGAAACAAAAAGGATCATCATTAGTAGCCTAGAAGCTACACTTTCAACAAAATTACGGGCATCTAGAGAGCGCTACTTTAACCAGACACTTACCCGTTTAGTTACCGAAAATCTCAGTAAATTTTGGCACTTTCTCTCAAACAAAGCAGATCAAAAATTTGACAAAATAGTAGTAAATGACTCGCCTGTTACAGACAAAAAGCAGATCGCAGATTCTTTCAATACGTATTTACAAAGCGTATTTACTAAACCTAATGAGGCGTTCGGTAACCGATCCCCCACTGACTATCACACGACTATAACTATTAGCAGGGAAGGAATCCTAGAGCTGCTATTGCGCTTCAACCCGAAGAAATCAGCTGGTCCCGAGAACATTCCCGCTTCATTTCTCAAAACGCACGCTGAAATAATAGCGCAGTCCTTGGCAATAATAATTAACAAGTGTCTTGAATCTGGTATTGTGCCAGATGAATGGAAAATATCCCGCGTGGTTTCGATTTTTAAAAGTGGCAGCCGAATGGAAGTCAGTAATTACCGCCCAATTTCATTATTTTTCTTCTTGCTGCAAATTACTCGAGCACGTACTTACGACATACAAGAACAACGTCTTAGAGCAATCAGGGATTCTAACTAATGCTCACATGGCCTCCGACGAGGATTTTCAAATACAACCCAACAGGTGGTCACTGTAGATGAACTTGCTGAAGTACTTGATAGTGGTAGTCAAGTAGATATGATTTTTTTAGCCTACTCTAAGGCCTTCGATAGAGTTCCTCATAATAAGCTTATAACTAAAATGAAAATGATAGGTGTCCCACCACAAACAACTAACTGGATTACATCATACTTATCAAACCGGAAGCAATTTGTCAACATCGATGGAGCCAATTCTCGCTTCTTAGAGGTTTACTCAGATGTGTCTCAGGGATCAGTCTTGGGTCCAGTACTATTCAATATTTACATAAATGAGCTCTAGAACCGTCTGTATGCGTTAAGTTGTTTGCTGATGACTGTATTCTTTTCAAACCAATCAAAACAGTTGATGATCAGTTCATTTTGAATCCTAACCTACAGCTGCTAGCAAATTGGTGCGACAAATGGCAAATGGTTATCAACTTTGATAAAACTGTTGCTATCCATGTGAATAAAAAAACTAACTTATTAAAGTTTTAATACTATATCAATAATAAGGCAAATAAGGAGGTAAATGAGTATAAGTATCTAGGAGCCTTTAAACTGGCTTTTGACAAGCTTTACGTAGGCAATAAATGCTACATTTACGACCCGACAACTGAAAGCGTAATTGAAAACACCAACTCGGCAACCAGCACGCGAAAAAGCGCAGTACCTTCATCCGCAAGCATTTCTGAAAGCAAAACATGACGCTCCAAAAAGCAAGTACTATCTTCTGTCACCATCCGGCGCCTATTGCCATGCCTTGATCTAAATATCGCGTTCACGAACATCCGAAGCGTAATCCCAAACCGTGATCATCTTGAAAGTTTCATTACGGATGTTGATGCTGATGCTGTGCTATTAACAGAAACTTGGCTGAACGCAGATATCAGAAATTCCGAAATTTCTCCCCCTAATCTTAACTACACTATATACCGGCATGACAGGAAAAACAAAAAAGGTGGGGGCGTCTTCATAGCTATCAAGAACTCCCTATCATCTCACATTAATAGCGACGACACTCTTGAACTCAAGTGGGCATGCTTGAACGACAGGGCTAGAAACATTCTTCTTGGCATTTGCTACAGGCCCCCGGATAGCGATTCAACATTCTGTGATGCTCTGTATTGCTCGTTAACCAATGTCAGAAATAGCTTTTCAAACACCCCCATATATTTATTTGGCGATTTCAACTTCCCGAACATTAGCTGGCCCCTACTCTCAGTGCTTAATAGAACACTTTCCACCGACGCAAACCATTTCCTCCTCCTAACACTTGACTTTAACCTAAGACAAGTCATCACAAGCCCAACACGAGGAAACAACATTCTCGACCTACTCCTTACTACTTCCCCCGAAGACGTAAAAGGTATAACCACGTTACCAGGCATTAGCGACCATAACTTACTTCACATCCGCCTCTCATTACCCATTAAAAAACGATCCCCAACGCAAAAGGTAATAACCGACTACAAAAGGGCCAATTTTGACGCCATCAACCGTGCACTATTAGAATTCTACAGCTCTTTCCAGAATTTTTATCATTCTCACACGGTCAATGCCAACTGGGAATATTTTAAGACCACTATGCTAACCCTGAAAAACATGCACATTTCGTCCTTAATTGTAAAATCTGATTCTAACAACGAATGGTTCAATACAGAACTTAAAAGGCTTCTTAATAGGAAAAAACAACTGTATCGAACAGCTAACTTGCATAAGCATCCCGAAGCATGGGAACGGTACCATCAGTGCGCAAAAGTATTCAACGAAAAATTGACCTCCGCCAAGGAAACATTTTTTTCCTCCGATTTACATTCAATCCTCTTTAGAAACCCCAACAAATTCTGGTGCATTCTCTCCCCTAAGACACGATCCAATAGAATCGAGCTTCTAGACGTTAACCTTGAACCAATAGCGATAAGAGCGCGACAATCCTAAATGACTATTTCTGTTCAGTGTTCTCCCCAACAGCTGGCAGTCCAAATCCTTCTCCAGCCATCTTAACAGTAGCCATGCCCCAAATTCCAGTAACTCCGGCAGGCATAGCTAATGTGATCAGTTCACTCAAGACTTCTTCATCGGCTGGTTGCGACCATATCAACAGTGAACTACTAAAAAATACATGTGTAGTATCATGCCAGATACTGCATCTAATATTTGCCCAATCATCAGAATCCGGAGACGTCCCTGACGACTGGAAAGTAGCAGAAATTGTCCCGATCTTCAAAAAAGCTGACCGCTCAAATCCTTCCAACTACCGCCCTATTTCTTTAACCAGCATCCCTTCCAAATTACTCGAACATGTTATATCATCCAGCCTAATGAGCCACCTCGATTCCATAAACTTCTTTTATCCTCATCAACACGGTTTTCGAAAACACTACTGTATGTATATGAGAAAGAGTAGCGGGCCAAGCACAGACCGCTGGGGGACGCCTGACGTTACTAAGAGTGAGTTAACGGAGACAAACTGAGATCGATTAGTCAAGAACTCTTCAATTAACTTCAATATATATCGGAGTGTAAATTTAATCGAGGAAGATTTATCAGTAGGCGTTTATGAGGTACTTTATCAAAAGCTTTAGCGAAATCTAAAAATATGACATCAGTCTGTAGGCTAGAATCAAGGTTAGCGTGCAGGTCATAAACGAATGTAGAAAGTTGGGTCTCGCAGGAGTAACCTCGGCGAAACCCATGCTGAGCAGGATGGAAAAAATTGTTGGAATCAAGAAATGCCATGATGTGGGTATAGATGACATGTTCCATAATTTTGCAGGGGATACTAGTTAGCGAAATGGGACGGTAATGTAGTGGTGTGTTCTTGTTACCTGATTTGTAGACTGGAACAACCTTCCCATGTTTCCATTCTTTGGGCAGTTGTTCTGTGAGGAATGACTGAGTGAATAAGACGCACAGCAGGGATGAACATATATCTGGTGTTAATCAGTATTTTGGCACTAATATTGTCAATAGCAGCCGAGGATGAAAGTTTGATGTTTTCTATTAGGGACAAAATTCCTGTTGAAGAAAATGTAAGAGCAGGTATGGTATCCTGGATAATAGCCGGGCTTGGAGGAAATGTCGGATCTGTTTCATTGGTAAATACGGATGAAAAGGATGTGTTCAACTTGTTGGCGCATTCAGTTTCAGAGATGGTAGCACCCAATTCGTCGGTGAGAGAAATAGTGTTTGTGTGCTGGGGGTAATGACTTGCCAGAACCTGCGGGGGTTAGTAGTCAACATTTTAGGCAGATCGGTATGAAAAAAGGTGCGTTTGGCTTCTCGAATATTTATTAAATACGTTTTTTCAGCTGCGTAATATTTGTTCCAAGCGCTTTGACTAGGGCGCAACTTGGCCGAGCGGAAAAGACGCTTCTTTTTATTTTCAGGACGTTTGAGTGTCTTTGTGAACCAAGGGTTTCAGGGTTAGTTCGTATATTTATGTTGGGAATAAACCTGTCGACCAAATCTTCAATTTTCCTCTTAAACATGAACCAGTTTTCGTGGACGGATCTTTGATGAAAGTTAAATTGGAAATCTTGTAAAAATGCACGAAGTTCATTATTTCTAGCAATATAGTTCCCTTTACCGTAAAGTCGGATTGTTCGCTTGCATGTTGCGCGTGAAATGGTTTAATCGTGAACCCTGCATGCATGACTTGGTGATTGTTGATACCTGGTAGATAGGTGATAGAATAAACGTATTCAGGGCTATCCGTTAACATTAGGTCGAGAATGTTAGCGCAGTCATCCGTTACACGGGTTGCTTCGGATATTAGTTGAACGAGATTAAAATTAAGGCAAACGTCAAGAAAATTATTAGCATCTCTGTTACCTGTAGCGGTTAGATTATGTCGATACTGTGAAAATTAAAATCTCCGAATAGAATAGTGCACGTGTTAGGATGCTTGGTTTTAATTTCATTTAATGCATTATTACGTTTTTGAGGAAAATTTGGGCTGCTAGGAGGCCTGTAGCAAACGCCTATCACAACTGACTTTGGTGAGGCGTGACACAAGACCCAGAATATTTCAATATCCGATGAGAGGTGAATGGCCGTGCATGATAGTTCCTGTGCCGTTGCAATAAGTACCCCCCCCCCCCCTCCCCTCCTACCTGGACGATATTTACGGAAAACACGGAATTTAGGCAAGTCGGCAAGGTCTTCACTATCAGAAACGTCCCTACTTAGCCACCTTTCCGTCAAGATTAGTAGGTTGCTGGAGGATGATTTGACAATAATGGAAAGAATGTCGCGCTTTGAAATCAAACTGCGGAAGTTAGTAAAGATCGCTGACAATGAAAGTGCTTGTTGTGCATGTTTAGTACAGCCTGTCAACTTGTGATGAGGTGGTTGCTATTTCACCTCTTTTACGGTTTGTGAGGATTCATCGAATGTGTATCGTTGGGGACCAATGTGTAAAGTTTTGAAGCACAAGGAGAACTTATCGGTTACCGATCTGGCAAAGGCTACAAGATGTTCGCGAGCGTTACGTACAGGAAGGGAAAAAATCTTCGTCAATACTATAAGTGCCTTTTAGTTTGGTGCCTAAGGAAAGGATGCTTTCTTTGGTTTTGGATGAGGTGAATTTCACGATAATCGGCCTTTTACGATCAGTGGAGTGGCGTCCAAGGCGGTGAGCCCGCTTGATTAGATTAGGTTCGATGGCAAAATCTAGTTGGGTGGAGCAGTGGCGAACGACTGTTTCTTCTGAGTCTGCATACGTTTCAGTGGGGTTAGTGTCGGGAATATTGTTACCGGGAAACGCGGGACCAAAGTGATGTGCTCACTGACAAAGACGACGACCGAGGATCGCGGGCACGACGAAGCGTTGAGAAAGAAGACGACGCTGACAGAGCGAATACTGCACGGCTACTAAAGTCTTGGCGTCGAGTTCAGCCCATCGCAGTGCCGTTACATTAAGTACATCCCCGTAACAATATTGTAAAATATAAGGTTGTTGCGACGAGAGCGATTTTCAGCATCGTCCATACGTGCTTCCAGCTTGTCAACCTTGCAGGTAAGTTCAGAGTTCAGAGTTTTCAGGGCGTCTATTCCAAAATGCAGAGTGGAAAGTGAAGCGTAGTGTGATTCCAAAGCGTCCATGCGTTTGTTTAAGTCTGTTAAGGCTGCTTCAGTTGTCTTTAGTTGTATTTTAATGTCCTGTAGATCGGCGATTACTGTAGCTTGGCCGGTAGTTAGTTTCTGAAGCTCGGAAAGTACGCTGTTGGTATGGTCGGGGCCAGGGTTAGTTTCAACATCTCCTGAAGATAGCAAGAGAAGACGGATAGCACGCAAACATTTGGCAACGATACCACAGCAGCACTGAGGGCTCGGCAGCTGCATTAAGAAGTAGTTACTGTTTTTTTAGCAAATAGGGAAAACTTATTACTAACCTGCATTGTGAAAAGCAGAGGATTAGTAGACTGCGCTGTCGCACAGCTACCGAGCCCGCAGAGCGGCAGCGATGACAGCATGCTCTTTATAAAGATCTGATGTGTTGATGTTCCTGGTGATGAGATTGACCAATGAAGATCCTCGATGACGCACTCTGGCGTTGGTGAAGGCAGGTGCAACAATAGTTATCACGCAAGTTGACAACAAATTTCATCTTCATGGTACCGCAGGGTCACGGGAGGAACGGATGCGCAGGCGGCAGACTGCACATCGGCGAGAAGCAGGGGAAGTGCGAGTGTAAATACCTGCATTGTGAAAAGCACAGGATTAGTAGACTGCGCTGTCGCACAGCTACCGAGCCCACAGAGCGGCGGCGATGACAGCATGCTCTTTATAAAGATCTGATGTGTTGATGTTGCTGGTGATGAGATTGGCCAATGAAGATCCTCGATGACGCACTCTGGCGTTGGTGAAGGCAGGTGCAACAATGGGGATCGCGCAGGTTGACAACAAATTTCATCTTCATGGCGCTGCAGGGTCACGGGAGGAACAGATGCGCAGGCGGCAGACGGCACATCGGCGAGAAGCAGGTGAAGTGCGAGGGTAAATACCTGCATTGTGAAAAGCAGAGGATTAGTAGACTGTGCTGTCGCACAACTACCGAGCCCACCGTCACTACCCGTACAGGCGGATCTGCCTCCGTAGTTTAGCTGTCGACGCATGCGGCAACCTCGTCCTGGCGAACGACCACAGGAAATTAACGACTTCCTTCACAGCGGAGAGCACGCGTCGAAAAGGCTTCTGTCATGCTCTCTATCGCCGTACAATGTCCGATTTACGTGCAAGGACGGTCCCCTAGTCCCCGTAGGGGAAACTTAAGGCAGCACCCTTTGGAGGTGAGGTTGCTAAACGGCGAACTAATGAAGATCCTCCATCGCCGACAAGTGACGACGCATCAACCAATACCCCGCCCACCGCTACGCACGACGAAGACATCGACGACCTCGCGACCCCACGTTAAACTAACACCGACGCCCAGTAAAGTGATAACAGTGTGCCCTGGCCGCGACCTCAGCAAAAAACGGAGTAGGGAAAGAACATCAAAACGAACATCCAATACGAGGACACGAACAAGTAACCTCACCGTTGCTGTCGACGACGCAAGGTTACTATCCTAGTGGACACCGGAGCCGACTACTCTGTCATCAGGGAGCTTTTGCCGCCCAGCTCAAAAAATTGACGACTACTTGGGATCACCCGCTAATCCGCACCGCTAGTGGTAACCTTATTACACCATCGGAGCGATGCACAGCAAGGGGTACGGTTAATGGACGTACAGCCTTTGTCAAAAGTGTAGAGCCCGGAGAGTCTGTTTTTTAGTCGTGTAGCGGAGCTAACTTAGCGTTAGTGGAGGTCCTTCCCATTGGAGAGAGTAGGACAAAAAGCTTTCTTCCATCAAGAGATTCGGTACGCTGGAAAATCATTACATCCTCACGAAGTAGCTCGAAAGCAGACCCCCTAGGCTCTACACTATTGAAAAAGACAAGTACCTACACTGCCCGCTTCGTTGTCCTACAGCAGTGTTCCCGGAACATGATTCTGGGCATAGGTTCTCTGAACGAAAATCGGGCGATCATCGACCTCCGATCCAAGCTCATCAAGCTCTCGACGAGAAAACCATACCGACTACGAGAACTTAAACGCATCACGTCGCTCTCAACGTCTCAACGCACCGATCAAGCGTCATCATCCATGTGGGTACAAAAGAAGTCGAACTCGCTGAAGGGGGTGTCGAATGAAACACTCAGCTGTTGCTGAATAGAGGACTTGGAGTCGCAAGAGGCGTCACCCGTTTCCATAATGGGCAAGCTCAAGGGCTTGTCGCGAACTTCACCGAAGAATACCGGCACCCGAACAAGGGCATGACGATTGCTTTCCTTGACGAGCTAGCAGAAACCAGAGAAATCTTGTCTCTCCCCAGCTAACTTGAAGACGATGCACCCAACCGAGCCAAGCAGCCATATTTCGACATCAACCCAGCGCTCCTCCGAGACAGACAAGACCACATTCGTACTCTTCTAGAAAGCTACAACGAGCGTTTTTCTTCAACGTCGAAGGTGCGCCAAACTCCGTTGGCAAAGCATCGCATCATCACGGACGAACAAGCTTGACCGCAACGTCAGAGCCCCTACCGTGTATCGCCGCTAGAACACTAGACCATAGGCCATCAAGTTGAGGAAATGCTGCGTGATGACGTCATCCAGCCATCGAACTGCCCCTGGGCGGCCCCAGTCGTTTTGGTGAAGGAGAAAGACGGCACACTTAGCTTCTGCTTTGATTACCGCCGCTTGAATAGCATAACGAAGAAGGATGTCTACCCGCTTCCCCGCATTGACGACACACTGAACCGGCTCTGTAACGCTAAGTACTTCTCGTCGATGGACCTGAAAAGCGGGTACTGGCAAATTGAGGTCGACGAAAGAGACTGCGAGAAGCACGCGTTTATCACGCCAGACAGCCTGTTCGAGTTCAAGGTAATGTCATTCGGCCTCTTCTCTGCTCCAGCCATGTTCCAGCGTGTAATGGATGCCGTGTTGGCTGGCTTGAAGTGGCAAACTTGTGTAGATTACTTGGACGACGTTGTTGTCTTCTCTTCAAACTTTGAAGACCATCTGAGAAGGCTTCGAACAGTACTTGACGTAATCAAGCCCTCAGGTTAAACATTGAAAGCAGAGAAGTTTCACTTTGCCTGCGGAGAGATGTTTTTTTAGGATCATATAGTCCGCAAGGAGGGAGTCCGCCCCGAGCCATAGAAAACAGCTGCGATTGCACAGTTTCTACAGCCCGGTGACAAGAAACTGTGCGCCGATTCTTCGGACTGCGCGCGTATTACTGACGATTCATGAACGTCTCGCGCCTCGCCGAACCTTTGACGCAGCTTACAAAGGCAGATGTGCCATTTCAATAGGAAGCATCGCAAGCGGAAGCCTTCGAGGAACTTAAGCGCCGCCTACAGTCCCCTTCTGTGCTAGGCCACTTTGATGAGAACGCTGAGACCGAGATGCATACCGATGCGAGCAGTGTGGGGCAGGGCGCCGTTCTCATTCAGAAGAATTCCGGACAGGAGAAAGTAATCGCCTATGCTGGCAGGTCCGTCTCGAAAGCCGAGACCAATTACTCCGCGACAGAGGAGGAGTGCCTCGCGATTATCTGGGCCACTTCAAAGTTCCGTCCGTACTTACACGGCCGACCATTCAAGGTGGTGAGCGATCACCACGCGCTCTGCTGACGCTCTGCTGGACCCCTCCAGCCGCCTTGCCCGATAGAGCTTGCGTCTTCAGGAATTCGACATCACAATCGTCTACAAGTCAGGCCACAAGCACTCCGATGCAGACTGCTTGTCACGAGCCCCCGTTGATGCACCGGCGAAAGAAGACGACGAAGACGCCTTTTTGGGACCGGTAAACGTCAGCAGTTTCAAAGAACAAAAGCGATCAGACCCTGAGCTGAAAGCTCTAGTCGATTACTTAGAAGAAAAAACCGCGTGTCCCCCTGCTGCGTTCAGCCATCATTTATCATCGTTCGCGTTAAACAATGGCCTCCTTATGAATAAGAACTTCACACCCAACAGGACCGCGCAGCTTCTGCTTGTGCCTAAAAGCCTGCGGCAGGAAATTCTGAAGGCGTTGCACGATGGGGGGAGCCCAGAGCAGGCGATCTCGGGTTTGCGCGCACGTTGCGTCGAATCCAAATGTACTACTTGCCGCGATTTCCTGCTGAAGTTGTCCAATACGTGAAGACGTGTCGGGAGTGCAAATGACGGAAGACGCCGCCAATCGACCATCGGGACTACTGAACCCGATTCCGCCTCAAACCCTGCCTTTTCAATAAATTGGGATGGAGCTCCTTGGCCCCTTTACAACTTCATCTTTCGGTAACAAGTGGATCATCATGGCCACGGACTACCTTACCCAATCAATTCAGTTCAGTCGTTCAGTCGTGTCCGACTCTTCGTGACCCCATGGACCATGTCACGCCACGCCTTCCGGTCCCTCGTTATCTTCCTAATATCACATAACTTCATCTGCAGTGCCTCGAGGATGCCATCTAACCATTGCTTTCGCTTCCTACCCCTTCTCCGGCGACCCTCAAGCTTTCCCAACATCAAATCTTTCTCCGGCGACTCCTCTCTTCCCATCAGATGACCAAAGTAGCTGAGCTTTACGTTTACAATTTGACCCTCCAATGAGCAGTCAGAGTTTATGGTCGACAATATCGACTGATTTGATCTTCTGGCAGTCCAAGGAACTCTCAAGTGTCTTCGCCAGCACCACAATTCAAACGCGTCAATTCTTCGGCGGTCAGCCTTTTTCACAGTCCAACTCTCGCATCCATACATCACAACTGGAAAGACCATAGCACGAGTTATACGGATCTCTGTTGGCAGACTAATGTCTCTGCTCTTTACTAGACGGTCAAGGCTAACCATTGCTCTCTTTCCCAGAAGCAGGCGTCTCCTAATTTCATGGCTGCAGTCTCCTTCCGAGGTAATCTTGGAGCCCAAGAACAGAAAATCTGTCACAGCTTCCACTTCTTGTCCATCGATGCTCCAGGACTTGATAGGGCAAGACGCCATGATCTTTGTCTTTTTAATGCTCAGTTTAAGCCCAAACTTCTCACTCTCTTCTTGTACGCGCATCAGAAGTCTCTTGAGTTCCACTTCACTTTCTGCCATTAAAGTGGTATCATCCGCATATCTAAGGTTGTTGATACGTTTTCCAGCAATCTTCACTCCAGCTGAAGACTCGTCCAGACCGGCCTTTCTCATGATGCACTCAGCATATAGGTTAAATAGGCAGGGCGACAGTATGCAGCCTTGCCTCACTCCTTTCTCAATCGGAAACCAATCAGTAAGACCATGCCCAGTTCTGACTGTGGCCTCTTGCCCTTCATACAGGTTCCTGAGGAGACAGATGAGGTGAATTGAAACTCCCATCTCTTGGAGAACTTGCCACAATCTGCTGTGACCTACGCAGTCAAGTAGATGGGTTTCTGGAACTCTCTTGCTTTTTCCAGCGAAGGTTAGCAATTTGGTCTGTAGTTCCTCTGCCTTTGCGAAACCCAGCTTGCACGTCCGGAAGCTCCCGATCCATATACTGCTGCAGCCTACCTTGGAGGATTTTCAACATCACCTTGCTAGCATGCGAAATAAGCGCGATCGTGCGGTAGTTGGAACAATCTTTGGCACTGCCTTTCTTTGGAATGGGGATGTAAACTGACCTCCTCCAATCCTGTTGTCCAAATCTTCTGACATAATGTATGCAGAATGTTAACAGCATCATTGTTGAGGCTTTGAAGCAACTCAGCTGGAATGCCATCAATTCCGCTAGCTTTGTTCTTAGCAAGGCTGGCTAAGGCCCATTAAACTTCACTCTTCAGGATGCCCGGCTCGAGATCAGTAATCACAACCGTCTTATGTTGGGTTTGCACATTCGGGTCCTTCTTGTACAGTTCTTCTGTGTATTCCTGCCACCTCTTCTTTATCTCTGAGGCTTCAGTGAGGTCCTTGCCTCGTTTGTCCTTTATCACGCCCAGCTTAGCAGAGAAGCTTCCTTTGATATCTTTGATTGTCTTATACAGAGCTCTTGTGTTCCTTACTTGGCTGTTGTCCTCAACTGCTTGGCACTGTATGTTCAGGAAGGCATTCTCATCTCTCCTTGCTATTTTCTGAAAATCCGCATTGAGAACCTTGTATCTTTCTCTTTCCCCCATAACTTTTGCCATTCTCCTTTCCTCAGCTATTTGCAAAGCCTCTTGAGATACCCATTTGCTTTCTTGCATTTCTTTTGTTTTGAAACTACCTTAGTAGCAACTTCTTGTATTATATCACGAACATCAGTCCACATCTCTTCGGGCTCTCTGTCTTCTAGATCTAATTCTTGAAATCGGTTCCTCACTTCCACAGCATATTCTAATGGAATTTGATCCAGATCATACCTGAAAGGCCTTCTAGTTTTCTGCGTTTTCCTCAATCGAAGCTTAATTTTGGCAACAAGAAGCTGATGATCGGTGCCACAATCGGCCCCAGGCCTTGTTTTTACTGCTTGTATAGCGCTTCTCCATCTCTGCCGGCAAAGAATATAATCGATCTGATTCCTGTACAGACCGTCCGGTGAAGTCCATGTGTACAGGCGCCTCTTGTGCTGTTGAAAATGAGTATTCGCTATGGTCAGGTTGTTTTCTTGACAAAACTCTACTAGCCTCTGCCCAGCTTCATTTGGCTCGCCAAGACCGAACTTGCCTATAATTCCGGATATTTCTTCACTCCCGACCTTAGCATTCCAGTTTCCTATGAGAAAAACGACGTCTGATGATGGGGTGCGGTCTAAAAGGCATTGTAGGTCCGCATAAAATCTCTCAACGTCAGCTTCTTCAGCAGTAGTGGTCGGTGCATAGGCTTGAATAACTGTTATGGTGAAAGGGTGACCTTGGATCCGAAGTGAAATCATTCGGTCGTTTTTGGGGTTGTACCGTAGCACTGCTTTGCCCATTCTTCTGTTTACTATGAGAGCGACCCCATTCCTTCTCTTGGATTCGTACCCACAATAAAAGACATAATGGTCGCTGGAGTTAAAATTCTCCCATTCCGGTTCACTTGAGCTCGCTGAGCTCGCTATGTTCAATCTGTCCATTTCTCGCTTGACGACATCCAGTTTACCTTGCGTCATAGATCTTACATTCCATGTTGCTATGTGATATATCTCCTTGCAACATCGGACTTTCCGGTCGCTTCCCGACACATCCACAACTGAGCGTCCTTTTGGCTTTAGCCCAGCCGCTTCATTCGTCCTGGAGCTACTAGGAATCGCCCTTTGTTCATCCCCAGTAACATGTGGGACGCCTTCCAACCTGGGGGGCTCATCTTCCGGCGCCATATCATTAATGGTATTGTGACTGGCCATAGGGTTTTCTTGGCAGGAAATACTGGAGTGGGTTGCCATTACCTTCTCCAGTGAATCACATTTTGTCAGAACTCTCTGCCGTGACCTGTCTATCTTGGGTGGCCCTACACAGCCTTACCGAATACGCTGAAGCAAAAGCACTACCGAATAGTGCCGGGGCAGAAGTCACCAATTTTTTTGTCGAACAAACTCTATTGCGACATGGTGCCCCAGACGTGCTCACAGCGGACAGGGGAACAGCGTTTACGGCAGAGTTGACGCAAGCCATCTTGAAATACAGTCATACTAGCCATCGACGAACAACTGCGTACCATCCCCAAACAAATGGACTTACGGAGCGTCTGAACAAACGGATCGCGGACATGTATGCCATGTACGTCGAAGCTGAACACAAGATCTGGGACGCCATGTTGCCGTACGTGATCTTCGCGTATAACACGGCAGTCCAGGAGACGACCAGAGCGACCCCGTTCAAGCTTGTGTACGGCAAGGAGCCCTCGACGATGCTCGATGCAATGCTGCCGCACGTAACCAATGAGCACAACTTTGACGTTGCCGCCTACCTGCAGCGTGCACAAGAAGCCCGACGACTAGCACGGCTGCGTATTAGAGACCAACAGCGCATCGACATCCGAAAATACAACGTGCGATGACGCCACGCAGAGTACAATCCAGGAGACCAAGTGTGGGTTCGGACTCCAGTGAAAAGTTACTGCGTCGATACTTTTGGTTATACAAAAGACTTCAACACGTTGGACAACTCGACTATGAAGTCACTCCTGACATTACGACAGCATCCCAATGGCGACACACGCACACAGATATCGTTCTGTTGTTCGTCTGAAGCCTTATTACGCGTGGTGTTTAAATTTTGCAATGTCTATGTTTGAATTGCTTTGTTTATTTTGGAACATCGAGGCGATGTTTTTTTAAGGATGGAGTAGTGCCGCGAGACCTTCAAAATTGTTTTGTTGTTTTTAGCAGCCGCCAGAATGCAGTCTTATCAATCTGATTCTGGCACGCGTATCAATCTTGTATTCTTTGTTAATGCTCAATGTCGCGAGACGCACCTTTATCAGTTCCTTTGTCGCGCAAGATGCACCGAGATCTGTCAAGAAGATTCCGGCCACTCGTGCATTTTTCTACAATGTTCCAGCTTGTACTAGTGACTGTTTGCGACGTTATCAAGATGGTTCTGAGCCGCCTTTTAATTGAGCGTTGATGTGTGTGACAGGCATTCTTTGCTCGACGATCGACGAACACATTTGTTGCTATTGCCGCCGCTGAATTGCTTGGTCCTTTTGCGGGGCAAGTCCGCCTAATAAAGACTTAAGTTCAGTACCATCACGCCTGTACTTCTTTTGGTGCGTATGGCTTTGTCACCACTACGTGACAGTATGAAGGAGGCATGCAAAGAAGCCTTAACTGGCAGGTTAGAGGAAACCTTAGCAAATGCCATGACTGCTGCTATAGTAATCACATCTCGTCATCTTAAATACGCAATGAATTTGACATCGAATTAGAACGCTTACGTGCTCTTCGGCGGCGAGCAGAAAGACAATAGCACGAGACAGAACGAAGTGCTTAACTGATCTGAGAGCTGCCAGACGTGTGCAGAAAAAAAATAAAGCGTAGAATAGAGAGACATGCGTACCAGCGCTGGGAATCTTTCTGCCAACAGTTGGATCCCCGAAAGCCCATTTCCCTCATCTGATGGGCTGTGCGTGTCGCTCGTACGTCTCCACAGCAAAGACAGCCTTTCTGTCACTTTGAGTGTATATCAAGATCATAAACAGATTGAGGTAGAACGTGACTGCTGTAAGGAAATTGCGGGTGAAACAACTACCTTGGTTTCCCAGCGTGTCCTGCCTCGCGGAAATCAGCAATGGATGTCATTTTTTCTAGCGAGAAGCTCGACTGTGTTCTTGCAAGATGTAGGCGTTCGTTTTCACCAGGGCAAGATGGAATTACATACTCTGCGCTGTCCCATCTTGGGAACGACGCGCGAGAAGACCTCCTCAAACCACTCTTGGCTCTACGGTGTTGTTCCACAGGAATGGAAATCTAGTCGTCTGATACCTCTTCTAAAACCAGGGAAATCTCCGCTAGAGCTCATATCCTACATCCCAATAGCTTTGTCTAGTTGCGTGGGAAAGGTCATGGAAAGAATTATCTTGACGCGCCTTGAGTGGTACCTCGAGCACTATACCATGTGCACCAAAGCAATGGCTGGCTTTCGGCGGGGTCGCTTATCTATTGACAACGTCGTTTACCTTGATGTCAAAGGTGCCTATGACAACGTGGTCCATGAAGCCGTCTTTAATGCTCTAGAGACTGTGGGCATCGATAGTCGGATGTTTGCGTGCATATGATGTTATGTTTTATTCGGTGTGAAGGTGGCTCGACCCATCGTGGTATACCCCAGGATGCTGTGCTCAGCACCACTTTGTTTATTCTAACACGCCTCGGCCTCCCAGAGAACAGCCCTTCCACTGTCCAGCTATCAATGTATGCCGATGACATCTGCATTTGGGCCCCTTTTGATACGCGTTTCCCGATGCGTGCAAGATTTCAACGGGCAGCAACATTTCGTCTTATCTACAGGAGCAAGGTCTGAGCGTTTCACCGGAAAAGTGCGCGCTAGTGGCATTTACAAGGAGATCTATTAATAAGTATCCGGTATGCTTCGACGGTTATAACATTTCTTTCTACAAAACTAATCGTTTCTTAGGGATTCTGGTAGGCTGCAATCTATCATGGAGTTCGTATTGCAACCTATTGAAAAAAAATACACATCCATCGCTTACTCACACCACTTTCTTGGCGGAAAATTATAGGGCTTGTTGATACAGTTAATGCTGCAGTTGTAAAGAGCACTATTTTAAGGATTTCTGCGGTACAGTATGCACGTACTTCCAAACACATGCAAGACTGATTTGCGTGCCCTCCAGGCAGTCCAGGGTCAGGTCCCTCGCGCATGCCTGGGCCTCCCTGGGAGCGCATCAACACTGGGAATTATTGCAGTCGCCAAAGACCACCCGCTTTTAACGTATATTGCTCTAGACTCTTTGCGAATTCTCATACGACATATTTTAGTGGTTCCATAGCATCACCTCGCGCAGATGCCTCTGCAGAGACCACATCCTGCAATTTAAAAAATTGTAGCAACGCACCAGCCTTCCAATCGAAAACAGTTCACTCCAGCAGCACGATCTCCGTCGCCACTGGGGTGTCAGCAGCTCCCATGTGTGCACCTTTCAATTCCGGGGATATCGAAGAAATCAAACGTATCAACGCCAGCCCTTCAGAAACTGACACTGTTCATGCTACGCAGTGACTATTGAGACCGTGTTCATGTCTATTCAGATGGCTCGTGTAACCTCTGCTAGTCCTGCATGCACCGTTATCGTTCCTGCGAGACAAGTAAACATTTACCATCTAATTTCACATAACACTACCTCTGCTAGAGCAGACCTGGCCGCAATTTGTGTTGCTGTAAAGTATATCTGAAGAAGCTCCTCAAAAAAGGACCTGTGTTCTATGATTACAAACCTACCCTAAAATGTCTTCAATATATCTCGAGCCATGGCGACCATTAGCAACCTGCAGCAGATGTTCTACATCTGCACCACCAGGTATTACAAGAGGGTCACGAAATAATCTACCAATGGATACCAGGCCATAGTGAAATTGTTTGCAACAGCTGAGCTGACAATGCTGCTCGATTGGCTCACTATAGAACGAACATTGTCGAGATACCATTGACAACAGCCGACGCTGCAAGGCAACTTCGACTGATCGCCCGAAACGTGACTAGAAAATCATGGTTTACGCCTGAAGGCTGGACGTCCCACTCGCACCACTTTGACCAGTCAGTTAACTGCAGGTGCCCTTCGGCCTCCCTCGCTTTGATGCTACAATGTTGGTTGCCTGTGCCTAGGAGTGGCGTTTACAAACGCGTATTCCCATCTCATCGGAATGGTACTCTCCAACCTGTGAGCAGTGTGGGTGTGTTGAAACTATTGCGCACACACTTTGTGACTGCCCTCAGTTTGAGCATGAGCGTGCCTTCCCGGCTGCTACACTCCGCCGCTTGAACCATCGTGCTCTTACTGAACCTAAGATTCTTCAAGAATCTTTCTTCAAGAAAGAATATCATATTCACCAACTCCCAGCGGTTTCTCACCCGATTGTAGTGGTTGAGCCACTAATCCATGCCTTCCCCAGGCTTGCCATAAAAGTGCTGGGTCTACCGATAAGGCTGTGTGGGGGTCGGTTGAGGAATTGGCTGCATTGGAATATCTGCTTGCGCCATCACCAGCTATACTTCTGCTCCGGCGGTGTAGGAGAGGTTCCATGGTGATCGATGCCCGCAAGTTCCACCACAGTTATGTGGTTTATTTACACGGTGGGTGTTAGATGCGCTGGACGTTAGCACACCCAGAGCGGATCTTCCTCCAATACAAGACCGCGGGACGTGCGCCACAACATGTTTTCAACAGATATCGTTGGCCTCTTCTACTCCACTCGGCCGCAGTTGTTGGTAGCCGTCTTAAACTGTATTGAAATAACCGGCCCAGTTGCTTTCCAGAATGCCAGCGGGATTTTTGTAGACAACTTCATCGCTCTGTTTTCATGGCTCATGGCTCCACGACTGTCTTATTTGAGAATCAGATTTATGTTCAAATGTATGCGATTGGTTGGAATGGTAGTGGTTCGTTTGTGGTACCGGCGCTGTGCAACATGTTTCTTGCGGGCTCGCAAGGGAAACAGTTTGCCAATTTTAAATTTGACATTAGCATTACAGACGAAGGTGCATGCTGGATGTATTGCCCTTGTGTCCGTAAGAAATTGTAGGTTTTCGATTCTGCACTACCTAAAACGGTCCAGCACGCCATTGCCGTGATTTCCCTTGAATCTTCCCTCAAACCATCATGTTAGTCGCAATGCGCAACAAGGCCTCGACAGCCAGAATCGTAAGCTTGAACAGGCTGGCTTTCCTTGTTCCTTTTTAAGCTCCGTCACCGAGGCACTGCTTAAAAGGGGAATAAAGAACGAAAAAAGAAACAAGGACCAAGCAAAGCCACAGAAAAGAAAGTTAAGCTGGTGGTAATTTCTTATTCCCATACAGTTTTCCATAATTTGAAGCATGTGGCCGTCAAGTACTGTGTACCCATCTTCTTTTCTGCCCCAGGAAACTCTTATCAATATATAGAACGATCAATTCTAGAAGGAACACCAAGAAAGGATGTGATACTAACATACTAACCCTTTTGTGAAATGTGCTGTGGGGTTGGCTATAGCATCCCGCTGACTTGTGCAAAGATTTACATCGGACAAACGGGTCGGTGCAATAATGTACATTTAAGAGAGCACAGAGCATCGCTTAAGAACGGAACAGGCTCAAATCTGCCACTTCACTGCAAGGAATGTGGGAAAGAAGAAAAGAGGAGTTGCCAAGCCACACTTCAAGAAACAAGGATCGTCTGCAAAGACACGGTTGCACGCGAATTGACGAGGCGCCCTCAACCAATTATGTGTAAAAAAGGGTGCAAGTTTTTATATACGTTTTAGGTACCGTTGCATCACCGATGTCCCTTCTTTGTGATTGCACGCGAATCCTTCACCTTTTGTACCCTTTTTCTTTCTCTCTATTGGCTACATAAGCAGCTCTTTGCCAGCTTCAATACTGCTGCAAGTAGCGCATGTCCTGTCATCTCTATATCTGTGAGCCATCGTTGTTGCGTTTGAATTATTAGGAGCAAACCCACGCCTGAAGCTCTTTGCTTGGTTTGCCTAGCGTTTAGATTTGCGGGGTTTCGCCTTGAGGTTTACGTGTGAGGGTGTTTTATGGCCTTCACCAGCGCATCATCTCTTTGGGTGATATGTGTTGGCCGGATGAACTCTGAACATACATAGTAGGCTAATGTGTTCAAAACGAGCGTTCTTGGGTATTACGTGCTGGACCGTTATTGTTAAGATGGCCGGAAAAAAAAGTAACGTGAAAACAGCTAGAAAACCAGAAATTTGTGCGTCGAAGACTATCATCTGTGACGGAAAACCCGCATTTCATGCGCACAGCAAGGGAATGCGCTTTCAAAAATGGCCATACAAAGCGATATGCCTAGGTGTTTCTAAATACCTTGATATTAAAGAAGCGGCGCCCATAGTTCCGCCGTCTCCGTTTCTGAAAATATGCATTCAACTCACAGAATTTATTTTCAATGCTCCTAACATACTCTATGAAGGTCTGGCTGGTAGCTCCTGCGTTGTTGCCGCTCGTGTACCAAATATTTTTATCGAATGAAACGCGTAGTCGGTTGTCAATGCAGGTTTTAAAACCAAAGATTAAACTTGAGGAATGAAACACTTGGCAATTACTGGTACTCATCATCGCAGTCTAGCTTGGTATGTGTATTTTAGGTAGGGACGCACGCAAGGTTCGGCAAATCCTATTCACCATGTTCGTGATTTCATTTCTTTACAGCTTTCGCACATTTATTCTGTTCACACAGTTTCGGTAAAAGCTGTATCGCGATGACAAATACTTCTACTGTAAAGTTTCCAGCTGATGCCAGGATACGATAGTCTCTGCTGCGTGCCGTAGGGAAACAATTGCAGCATACGTGCAGGAGGTCCTGACCAATCTTCCGCACCACGAGTCAATAGGTTTCAGCTTTCAATTTAAGCTTGCCATTTCATGTGACCTAATGTGCACAACAGGTATTCCTGAAACCTAAAAATTTGAAAAATGTGTTAATAAGCATGAAATAAATGTCCCTAATGTTTCCTCAAATATTATATCAGTGCATATTTTCACCAAAATGCTCTGAAAGTTAGTTGAGGATGCCGTAAAATTTCACTTAATGTAAAACGTGACATTAGAAATTCATTTCAAATTAAGTTGACTGAACAGTTACGTTGACCATTTTTCCGCCTTATCCGAGCATCATTCTACCTCAGTCTTCGTTTGCCTTGTTATTCGTACAAAGTAAAAAATAAATCAAATTCTCCCCCAATAATACGTCACAGTGACGTAATGAGCTTTTGTGACGTCACAAAATCCTGTGTTTGCCTTGCATCACAGTTCCCAGGGGGTCATCATCATCATCAGCCTGATTATACCCACTGCAGGGCGAAGGTCTCTCCCATATTTCTCCACTTAACCCGGTTCTGTGCTAGCTGCATCCGCTTGACCCCTGCGAACTTCTTAATCTCATCCGCCCACCTAACTTTCTGCCGCCCCCTGCTACGCTTTCCTTCTCTTGGAATCACGTTTGTTACCCTCAGCGACCATCGGTTATCCTCTCTTCGCACTACATGTCCTGCCCATGTCCATTTCTTTTTCTTAATTTCCGCTAGAATGTCAGTAACTTGAGGTATTTCTGTGACCCACTGCGCACGCTTCCTATCTCTTAATGTTACCCCTACCATTTTTTGTTCCATAGCCCTCTGGGTTGTCCTCAACTTAAGTAGAACTCTCTTGGTTAGCCTCCACGTTTCAGCCCCATAGGTGAGTACAGGCAAGATGCAACTGTTGTATACGTTCCTCTTGAGCGATACCGGTAAGCTGCTAGTCATAATCTGCGAGTGCTTGCCAAATGCACACCATCCCAATCTTAATCTTCTTGTTATTTCCTTTTCATGGTCCGGATCTGCGGTTACTACCTGTGCTAAGTAGACATATTCGCCTATTACTTCCAGTGCTTCGCTACCTCACATAAACTGCTGTTCCTTCCCTAGGCAATTAAATATTATCTTAGTCTTCTGCATATTGATTTTCAAGCCTACTGTTTTACTTTTCCTGTCTAGGTCATCAATCCTTCTTTGCAGTTTATCTCCTGAGTTACTTAGCAACGCAATAGCATCAGCAAATCGCAGGTTACTGAGGTATTCTCCATCTACCCTTATCCCTAACTACTCCCATTCCAAGTCTCTGAATACTTCCTCTAAACATGCTGTGAATAGTACTGGGGAGATTGTGTATCCTTGCCTAACACCTTTCTTTATGGGAATTTTGTTACTTTCTTTATGCAGAACTATGGTTGCTGTGCAGCCACTATATATATCTTCCAGCACTTTCACGTATGGCTCGTCTACCCCCTGATTTCGCAATGCCTGCATCACCGCCGAGGTTTCAACTGAGTCAAATGCTTTTTCGTAATCATTGAATGCTATGTATAAGGGCTGGTTATATTCCGAGCATTTTTCTATCACCTGATTGATGCTATGGATATGATCGATAGTAGAGTACCGTTTCCGAAACCCTCCTTGATCCTTTGCTGGATTGCAGTCTAAGGTTGTCCTGATTATCTTAGCGATTACCTTAGTAAGTACCTTATACGTAACAGACAGTAAGCTGATTGGTCTGTAATTTTTAAGGTCCTTATCTTTTTTATAAATGAGGATAATGTTTGCATTCTTCCATGGTTCCGGTACCGTCGATGACACCAGGCACTGCTTATACAGGGTGGCCAGTTTTTCTAGCACGATATCCCTCCCGTCCTTCAGCAAATCTGTAGTTATCTGATCCTCTCCAGCTGATTTCCCCCTTTTTCATAGTTTCTAGTGCTTTCTTGACCTCGTCCTTCGTCACTGGGGGAACGTCTGACTGTTTATTCCCTTCCGCCAATCTCATTACAGGCCTGACTACTTTGGCTACTCTAGAGACCTGTATAGAACTCCTCGCATACTTTGACTATCTTGTCCATATTCGTGATGACGTTGCCCGCCTTGTCCCTTATCGCATACATCTGGTTTTTGCCTATGCCCAATTTCTTCTTTACCACTTTAAGGCTTCCCCCGTTCTTTACAGCATGCTCAATTTATTCCATGTTATACTTCCTTATATCGGCCACCTTGCGTTTATTGATTAGCTTTGATATCTCGGCCAATTCGATCCGATCTGTTGGATTGGAAGCTTTCATACTCTGGCGTTTCTTAATAAAATCTTTCGTCTCCTTAGACAGCTTACCGGTATCCTCCCTAACTATCCTACCGGCTACTTCTACCGCGCACTCAGTAATAATATCTCTGAAATTATTGTTCCTTGCTTCTAGGGTAATGTCGCCATCCTCGGTTAGAGCTGAATACCTATTCTGTAGCGAGATTCTGAATTCTTCTCCCCTCGCCATCACCGCTAATTCGTTGATCGGTTTCTTTCTTACTAGTCTGTTGCGTTCCTTCTTCATATTTAGGATAATTCGGGACCTCACCATCCTGTGGTCACTGCATCGCACTTTCCCGATTACCTCTACATCTTGCATAACGGCGGGGGTCTACACATTATGAAGTCAATTTCATTTTTAGTCTCCCCGTTAGGACTTTTCCATGTCCATTTCCGGTTCTTCCATTTGCTGAAGAAGGTATTCATGATTCGTAAGTTATTGCGCTCCGCCAACTCAACTAGTAACTCCCCGCTGCTATACCTAGAACCAATGCCATAGCCACCTACTGCCTTGTCTCCTGCCTGCTTTTTCACTACCTTTGCATTGAGGTCGCCCATTAGTACAGTATCATCATCATCATCATCATCATCATCATCATCATCATCATCATCATCATCATCATCATCATTATCATCATCAGCCTGATTATACCCACTGCAGGGCGAAGGTCTCTCCCATATTTCTCCACTTAACCCGGCTCTGTGCTAGCTGCATCCACTAGACGCCTGCGAACTTCTTAATCTCATCCGCCCACCTAACTTTCTGCCGCCCCCTGCTACGCTTTCCTTCCCTTGGAATCCAGTTTGTTACCCTCAGCGACCATCGGTTATCCTCTCTTCGCACCACATGTCCTGCCCATGTCCATTTCTTCTTCTTAATTTCTAATAGAATGTGGGTAATTTGAGTTATTTCTCTGACCCACTCTGCACGCTTTCTATCTCTTAATGTTACCCCTACCATTTTTCGTTCCATAGCCCTCTGGGTTGGCCTCAACTTAGGTAGAACTCTCTTGGTTAGCCTACACGTTTCAGCCTCTAGGTGAGTACAGGCAAGATGCAACTGTTGTATACTTTCCTCTTAAGCGATACCGGTAAGCTGCTAGTCATAATCTGCGAGTGATTGCCAAATGCGCTCCATCCCAATCGTATTCTTCTTGTTATTTCCTTTTCGTGGTCCGGATCTGCGGTTACTACCTGTCCTAAGTAGACATATTCGCCTACTACTTCCAGTATTTCGCTACCTAATGTAAACTGCTGTTCCTTTCCGAGGCTGTTTAACATTACCTTAGTCTTCTGCATATTGATTTTCAAGCCTACCTTTCTACTTTTCCTGTCTAGGTCATCAATCATTATTTGCAGTTCATCCCCCGAGATGCTTAGCAAGGCAATGTAATCAGCAAATCGCAGATTACTGAGGTATTCTCCATCTACCCTTATCCCTAACTACTCCCATTCCAAGTCTCTGAATACTTCCTCTAAACATGCTGTGAATAGTACTGGGGAGATTGTGTATCCTTGCCTAACACCTTTCTTTATGGGAATTTTGTTACTTTCTTTATGCAGAACTATGGTTGCTGTGCAGCCACTATATATATCTTCCAGCACTTTCACGTATGGCTCGTCTACCCCCTGATTTCGCAATGCCTGCATCACCGCCGAGGTTTCAACTGAGTCAAATGCTTTTTCGTAATCAATGAATGCTATGTATAAGGGCTGGTTATATTCCGAGCATTTTTCTATCACCTGATTGATGGTATGGATATGATCGATAGTAGAGTGCCGTTTCCGAAACCCTGCTTGATCCTTTGCTTGATTGCAGTCTAAGGTTGTCCTGATTCTATTTGCGATTACCTTAGTAAATACCTTATGCGTAACAGACAGTAAGCTGATTGGTCTGTAATTTTTAAGGTCCTTATCTTTTTTATAAATGAGGATAATGTTTGCATTCTTCCATGGTTCTGGTACCGTCGATGACACCAGGCACTGCGTATACAGGGTGGCCAGTTTTTCTAGCACTATATCCCCCCCCCCCCCCGTCCTTCAGCAAATCTGTAGTTATCTGATCCTCTCCAGCTGATTTGCCCCTTTTCATAGTTTCTAGTGCTTTCTTGACCTCGTCCTTCGTCACTGGTGGAACGTCTGACTGTTTTTCCCTACCGCCAATCTCATTACGGTCCTGACTACTTTGGCTACTGTAGAGATCTGTGTAGCACTCCTCGGCTACTTTGACTATCTTTTCCATATTGGTGATGACGTTGCCCGCCTTGTCCCTTATCGCATACATGTGGTTTTTGCCTATGCCCAATTTCTTCTTTAGCGCTTTAAGGCTTCCCCCGTTCTTTACAGCATGCTCAATTTTCTTCATACTGAGTCCTTACTTTTCGCATTGCCGATTCTACGTCTTCGTAGAAGCTTTCAACTGCCTGGTCATCATAACTACAGTTAGGTGCATAGGCCTGTACAACCTTCAGTTTATACCGCTTATGATACCTGCCACCCTCTCATTAATACTATAGAATCCATCTATATTACCCGCTATATACTAATCGACAAGAAAACCTCGTCCTATCTGTCGCCTCTCTGGTAAACCTCGACAACACAGTACATGCCCATCCTTCAGTACAGTATATACCTCATTTGGCCTCCTAACCTCACTAAGCCCTATGACATCCCATTTCATACCCTTCTGTTCCTCTAACAGCACTGCTAAACTATCCTCTCATAATAAGCTCCCAGGGGTGCCAAGAAACTAAAGCCTCGTTGAAAGTCGACACACAGGCTTCTATGGTGGCTTCGCTACAACTTGCGCTACCACGATGCTGCCGCTTCCTTACAACGCACACATTGTGGTTCTTGCAGAAACTTAGCTGCACGAAAAAATAATGATGAAATTGGTCCACCGGGCTACCAGCTATTTACAAGGGATAGAGATTCAAGGGACGGAGGTCTAGTACTTATCATCTTTCAGATTTCAGTTCTTGACTAAGTTGCTGACCATGAAAGCCTCTCTTTTAAAGTACCGCATGGCGGGCTAACCTTCTTGCTGTGTTCTGTTTATTGTGCTCCCGATTCTGGCGCCCCATTTCCTGAGTTCATATATGACTACTTGATAACCTGGCGTGAATACAGTGTGAATATGACGGGTGATTTCAATTTACCTAGGATTGAATAGAACAGTTTGCCGTAGGGAACTGAAATTTTGCTGATGTGCTAATCTACATTATGTTAACTTTAAGCTTGAAACAGATTATTCACGACAGTACGCCTAATGATGCTATTCTGGATTTGTTTTTTTTTGTTTTGTTTTGTGAGTGTATCATTTTCGCATGGCGATTTGGTAGTTGCGCCTGGTATTTCAGATCACCGGTCTTTGGTCTCTTCATGGTCGAGTGAACTTGTTCAAAAAACGTCGAATCTGTTAGCGGCACATGTTCATGATTTTCATAGGGCGGCCGACACTTTTGTTATCGATTACTTGGATATTGCGCTGGATCACGATTTCAAAGTTGATGTCCACAGTTTATGGAAGCTTCTCAAGGGAAGCATATTATTCTGTGTCGCAAATTTTGTACCTTAACGGAGAGTAAAAAAGAAGCGCAGAACCCTTGGGTCACTTGCCGCATTATTCATGTTAAACGAAAATTGAAATGACATATACGAGAGAGTCCTACGTCATCGGAGTACATATAGTAATTTAAATTAGAACTAGCACGGAGCCTATCTGCAGCGAGAAGCCATTACTTTAATATTATCCTACCTTGATCTTTATAATCAAAATCTAGCAAATTCTGGGGGTACTTCAGTCAGAAAAAGGAAACATTGGGATAAATAAAAGCTGGTCATGGGTTTGATGGGATATGCAGCGGTGGCGTAGCGGTAGAACATCCGCCTCGCATGCAAGAGGACCGGGGTTCGAATCACGGTGCCGCGCAATTCTCCACCGTATAAAAACAAAAGTCCGCGTGTCAATGAAATAAACAGGTTTAGGGTGCGACCTGATGCCGGTGAACACCTCCGGCAACGCACTCCCTCAACAGAACAGGAGTTGGCCACCCTGGTGCAGTAATTTGGCGCTCCCTCTCATGATTAGCTCCATAAAATCCCGGCCCTCAGTCACCAGCGGCTGCGGAACAACTGACCACGGCGGCGGTCAAACCTGTGACACAGCAGGGGTGCTAAGTGGGTGGAACAGCGCGAAAAGACGAAACACAAGAGACGCACAACAGACGAGCACTCGTCTGTTGTGCGTCTCTTCTTGTGTTTCGTCTTTTCGCGCTGTTCCACCAACTATGCAATTGTACCAACTCGCCCAACTGTCCATCCTACTTCAGGGGGTGCTAAGAATTTCTGGCTCCGCTGGACAGGCCGCCACTGGAAACTGACCCTGGCGACGTTTAACGTTAGAACCCTAGCTAGTGAAGCCAGCTTCGCAGTGCTGTTAGAGGAACTAGAGGGTATGAAATGGGATGTCATTAGATGGTATGAAATGGGAGGGCCTAGTGAGGTTAGGAGGCCGAATGAGGCATATACCGTTCTAAAGGATGGGCATGTACTGTGTTATCGAGGTTTACCGGAGAGGCGTGAACTAGGAGTAGGTTTTCTTGTCAATAAATACATAGCGGTAATATAGATGAATTCTATAGTATTAATGAGAGGGGCAGCCGCAGGCATCGTAATTACGCCTTATAAGCGGTATAAACTGCAGGTTGTACAGGCCTATGCACCCACATGTAGTTATGATGACCAGGCAGTTGAAAGCTTCTACGAAGATTTAGAATTGGCAATGCGAAAAGTAAAGACGCAGTATACTTTACTAATGGGCGACTTCAATACCAAGGTAGGGAAAAAGCAGGCAGGAGACCAGGCAGCAGGTGACTATGGCATTGGCTCTAGAAATAGCAGGGGGGAGTTACTAGTTGAGTTTGTAGAGAGCAATAACCCAAGAATCATGAATATCTTCTTCAGCAAACGGAGGAAGCGGAAATCGACATGGAAAAGTCCTAACGGGCAGGCGAAATATGAAATTGACTTCATACTGTGTCAACCCCCACCATTATGCAAGATGTAGAGGTAATCGGGAAAGTGCGGTGCAGTGACCACAGGATGGTGAAGTCCCGAATTAGCCTAAATCTGAAGAAGGAACGGAACATATTAGTAAGAAAGAAACCCATCAACGAATTAGCTGTGAGGGAGAGGGCAGGAGAGTTCAGGATCTCGCTACAGAATAGATATTCAGCTCTAAATAAGGATGGCGACATTACCCTAGAAGCAATGAACAATAATTTCAGAGATATTATTACTGAGTGCGCTATAAAAGTAGGCGGTAGGATAGTTATAGAGGATACTGGTAAGCTGTCTAAGGAGGCGAAAGGTTTCATTAAGAAACGCCAGAGTATGAAAGCTTCCAATCCAACAGACCAGATAGAATTGGCCGAGATATCAAAGCTAATCAACACGCGCAAGGTGGCCGATATAAAGAAGTATAACATGGAGAAAATTGAGCATGCTGTAAAGAACGGGGGAAGCCTTACAGCGGTAAAGAAGAAAATGGGCATAGGCAAAAACCAGATGTATGCGATAAGGGACAAAGCGGGCAACGTCATCAGTAATATGGACAAGATAGTCAAAGTAGCCGAGGAGTTCTATACAGATCTCTGCAGTAGCCAAAGTAGTCAGAACCGTAATGAGATTGGCGGTAGGGAAAAACAGTCAGACATTCCACCAGTGACAAAGGACGAGGTCAAGAAAGCATTAGGAACTATGAAAAGGGAGAAATCAGCTGGAGAGGATCAGGTAATTACAGATTTGTTAAAGGACGGGGGGGGGGGGGGGGGGGGGGGGGATATCGTGCTAGAAAAACTCGCCACCCTATACAGACAGTGCCTGGTTGTCATCGACGGTAACGGAACCATGGAAGAATGCAAACATTATCCTCATTCATAAGAAAGGGGACTCTAAGGACCTTAAAAATTACAGACCAATCAGCTTACTGTATGGGACGTATAAGGTATTTACTAAGGTAATTGCTAATAGAATCAGGACAACCTTAGACTTCAATCAAGCAAAGGATCAAGCAGGTATTCGGAAACGGTACTCTACTATCGATCATATCCATACCATCACCCAGGTAATAGAAAAATGCTCAGGCGAAGACAAGTCCACTTGTGGAAACTTTGGCTCATCTGCGACCTGAGGCGTACCCTATTTACCCTTGTTCGGTTCTTCTTTTTTATACAGCCCTTATACATAGCATTTATTGATTACGAAAAAGCATTTGACTCAGTAGAAACCTCATCAGTGATGCAAGCATTGCGAAATCAGGGGGTAGACGAGCCAGGCCACCGTCCCGTCTAATTCTCCCAAGCGGGGGCGAAAGGAGGAAAGAAAAAGCTGAGAGGAGGACTTCTCCCTCGCGCCTAAATTTTCCCCTCGCACTGACGGCGCCGCCGACTGCGCTGCGTGGCTTGCTTCGTCCTCGCGCGAACCGCTGCAACCGTTACGACTCCGCTCGTTTTGAATTAGAACCGTCGTCTGCGTCGGTCGTCTGCGTAGCCTAGCGCTGTGAATTCTCTGCGTGTTGGCTTATCGGCCAAAGTCGCGATTTTTCGTCGCGGTTCTTTTACTCTGTGCATCTCATTCCTGCTGGCTCTTCGCCCCTTCGTGAGACGAGAGACTTGTCTGCGTGCACCTCCAGTTCCGTGGACCCATCTCGTCTGCTGATTGTGCTGGCCATTACAGTCGGCGATATCCGCTGTGTTTCATGTTGTTGAACCTGTTACCTTCATGTACTGTGGAGAGACGTGCGTTTCGAAGAAGACGGTTCTTCCAGGAAGGGTAGTGTAAATTTTTAATCATGCATTTTGGTTATGTATAGCGCAGTGACATGTGATTACTTCCATCAAATACCAACCACTAGGTAACTAGAACGCAGGTATTTGCTCATGTTTCTACATTGCTTTGATGGTATGGAATGCGTAGAATGAATATGTGCATCATTTATTTAATTTCATATCAGCTGTACAGATGCTGACAGAAGCAGTGCCGGCAAACTGGGTTCTTTTGTAGTGATAAAGCAAGCATGCAATATTACAATGTTAGCGCAGAACACATAACACTACTGTAAACTGTTAGCTATGTAAAGTGCGTGTGTGTGAGGGATACCTTGTCGCATCTTTTCATTTTCTGTTTCACGTGCAGTTAATAAAAAAGAGAAACAATATCTGCTGTTCTCTGTGCAATTTCTTGCTGCGGTCGGGTACGCTTGCTCGCGAGCGCCTGCGCCCTCGAGAGCGTTATGCTTGTGGTTTTTCTTTCCATCACACTGTTCCTGCCGCGAGCCGGTCGCGCCGCGGCAGAACGATGATGCGGTAGAAAATCCACGGGCAGAGCTTTTTCCCGGGCGCGGGCGCACGCGAGCGCGCGACCCGCGCTGCCTGAAGCAACCTACCGACACCCCCTTCAGCGCACCGTTTTTTTTGGACCAGTCCGCTATACGGCCTCCCCCGTCAAGTCCATTTTTTACGCGCCCCCTCCCGCTATAATCCTATAATGGGGAGTTTGGCGCTAGCGTCTGTAATTCGTGGCCACTGGGAGGTATAGACCTCCTTCACTCCGGCTACGTCATGAAAATGCGGTGGCGCTGTCATCGTTAGTGACTTTCGCGTGGTAGGCAAAAACACGCTTCAGTCGCTTTGCCTACCGTGATTGTGCGATGGCTTGCTGCTGCCGGGGAATGCAGAGTACCATGCCGACTAATCGCGTCGCTATGACATGTGTTGAAAGACACACAATAGGAAGTTTAGTAAGCTTGCATAGGTTTCTTGCCGACAATGGTCGCCGTAAACAGTGGTGGGCCGCCGCGGTGCAGCGCCAAGGCTGGATACCGACGCCTGCTCATCGAATATGCGGCAAATACTTCGTCACGGCTAAGCTGAAACTTATTCACCTTTACGCCAGAGCGGTCTACCGAATCAATGGTCGCGAATATTTCGAGTTTGGCCTTTTTACGACGCGTGATGGGATCTTGGTACTGTTTTAGTGCTGGTGCGGTAACATATGTACAGGCGAGTTTCTTTGTTGGAGCATGCGTAGATGTTTTACCTTTGTAAACTGTTCCTCAAGCCCGTTTTTTTTCGCTGTGTATGTAAGCGCAGTGAGCTGCTACGCAAGTGATCTGTGTAGCACTCCTCGATCCGTGATGTACCATATTGCATGGCTAAACTTCGCCGCGTTCACGCCAAATTATTTTAATCTACTTCCTGATGAAGATTGCCACTTCACGTTGACAGCTACTGATTTGGATTGGAGCTGCATTTTGTATTTATGCCGAGCGCTTTTATTTGTATTCACAGGGGCTGATTGTGAATGCGAGTTGTGGGGTTTATCCTACATTGAAACGCGCTCACAGTGGCCGAGACCGAACTGGGCCGCCCTAACTACGGAATCACGGGTGAAGGTAAAAACGGCCCCAGAAAAGAGTTCCTCAGAAGATACAGTCCCGAAAAAAAGGTACCTGAAATATATAGCCCCGGAATAATCGTCCAGAAAGGTCCTATCAGGAAGCGGCCCCTAGGAAAAAATGTCACCGAAGAAATTGGCTGAAAATCTGCCCGGAACTCACTCCGCGAAAAATTGAACATCTTATTGGACGCCCTTTCTTTTTTTTTTTTAGAACAGATGTAACCACTGTTTGGGCAGTATGCCCTCTGGGTGTTTTACAGGTTTACAGGAACTGGAGAAGGCTTGGCGAGAAAGCATTGCAAAAAAAAAAAGAAAAAAAAAAGAGCCCCACCACTATAACATCCAGCGAGTATTATACAGTGCATAGTTCCCAGTTTCCAAACTGGGAAATATCGCTCTTTAATATAGGTCTAATCACCCGGCTAATATTACACATTCGAGAGACGTGTTTGCCCTCGACAGCACAAATTTCGGCGCCATAACGTTTTTTTTTTTTTTTTTTCATTGCGAACACACAGCATCAGTGCCATGTTTTGCAAATTTCAAGCGGACGGGTAGAAAGAAGCCCTGCAGCATACATTATGACGGCTAGACACAAGGAAACTCAGTCTACGTTTTTAGTAAACAGAACTACAGAACGTAAAAAAAAGAAAAATAAAACGGCGGGGTTCAAAATATACATAATGTTCGCTAAAACCATAAACACAATGTAAGATAAAAACAGTGAAAGTTGATTACAATGAGCGTAATTCATCGCTGATAAGCCAAGCACCAGGCAAGGGGAAAGCTCGACTTTGCAGTACGTTGTTCATTGCATCTGTTTGGAGAGGTTTTATCCGGGGCCATTTTTTCCTGGGACGTATTTACCGGAACCCACGGAACCACAGTGGCCGCTGCAGCTCGTAATTGTAATGCAAGCTAACAGCACGACTACCCGTAATAAAATTGCTACCTTTAACGACGACAGCCGCCCACGAACAAAGCAAATATAACAGATGCGCAGCGTTGTGATCTCAACCAATAACGCAATGATACGCAAACCGTGCTGTGTCAAGGCTACCGTTGCCACGCTGACCTAAATCATCTTAACCATACAGCCGCTCGACGCTAGCGAGGTGCTTCGTGCTTACCAAGAACGCTCATTTGCCGCTCGGTGTGAAGAATCATACGATTATGCTATGATGCTTCGAGCGGACTATTCGTACGCGGTTTGCGAGCGCTATTTATGAGCGAGAAAAATCGCCGTCAGCTTACTCGACTCAAAGTAGCTGTAAGCATCCGAAGCTTTGTAATTCTCGATGCGTTCCATGCATAATTTTCTGGGGGAAAACAGAAAATAGATGCAAACGTCGCTCATTTTCCTCGGCTGGCAGCAACGCTTCTCTTGTGCGCCTTGAACCCAATCCCCATCGGTACGGCGTGCGGGTCCGTACGCTGCACGCCGTGTACTTTTTCAGTGTATCGCTTCTGTTCTGACCGCTGAGGCTCACGAAACACTAGCTCATGGTCACTTCGTCTGCCTAGAAGGCGCCTGCAAATCACAATAACACGGCCTTGACAAGCTCGGCCACAGTGCCCTGGCTAGCCACTGTACACCGGCCGCGGTCGTGCTTTTTGCCTACCGTGGGGTCGCTAACGAGAGCAGCGCCACCTCGATCGTCTTGTTTGTTTGCAAACATGAAGGAGGTCTATAGGGAGTTTCACACCCCTGGACGAGCCATACGTGAAAGTGCTGGAAGATATATATAGTGGCTGCACAGCAACCATAGTTCTGTACAAAGAAAGGAACAAAATTCCCATAAAAACGGTGTTAGGCAAGGAGACACGATTTCCCCAGTACTATTCACAGCTTGCTTAGAAGAAGAATTCAGAGACTTGGAATGGGAGCAGTTAGGAGTAAGGGTAGATGGAGAATACCTCAGTTTTTTGCGATTTGCTGATGCCTATGCCTTGCTAAGTAACTCGGGGGATGAACTGCAAATAATGATTGATGACCTAGACAGGAAACGTAGGCTTAAAAATTAATATGCAGAAGACTAAGGTAATGTTCAACAGCCTCGGGAAGAAACAGCAGTTTAGGTTAGGTAGCGAAGCACTTGGAAGTAGTAGGCGAGTATGTCTACTTAGGACAGGTAGTAACCGCAGATCCGGACCATCAAAAGGAAATAACAAGAAGAATAAGATTTGGATGGAGCGCATTTGGTAAGCACTCGCAGATTATGACTAGCAGCTTACCGGTATCACTCAAGTGAAAGTATACAACAGTTGCATCTTACCTTTACTCACCTTTGGTGTTGAAACGTGGAGGCTAACCAAGAGGGTTCTACTTAAGTTGAGGACAACACAAAGGGCTATGGAACGAAAAACGGTATGGGTAACATTAAGAGATGGGAAGCGTGCAGAGTGGGTCCGAGAAATAACTCAAGTTACCGACATTCTAGTGGAAATTAAGAAGAAGAAATGGTCATGGGCAGGACATGTAGTGCGAAGAGAGGATAACCGATGGTCGCTGAGGGTAACAAACTGGATTCCAAGGGAAGGAAAGCGTAGCAGGGGGTGGCAGAAAGTTAGGTGGGCGGATGAGATTAAGAAGTTCGCAGGGGTCAAGTGGATGCAGCTAGCACAGAACCGGGCCAATTGGAGAAATATGGGAGAGGCCTTCACCCTGCAGTGGGTATAGTCAGGCTGATGATGATGATTGGTTTTATTGTTGCAGAATGTGACGATATAGCTGACCTATTTAATCAATATTTTTAAAGTGCCTTTGCATCTGATAATGAATTTGATGTTTCAGACCAGGCTTTCGCTCTTGTTTTCAGTCTTTTCCACTGATGGTGGTTAATCTTTATTGCTTGAAATAAACATTAGGAAAGCACGGGGTCCGGACTGTATTCCACATATCTCATTAGGGCGGTATGCCCCTTAAATTTCTCAGCATCTAGCTAAGTTTTTCTCTCTCTCTTTGTGCCCCAATATATGCTGACTTTAAAGGCAGCATACATGGCACGACACCCAGCACCTCCTCCAAATGTCACCATCAAACGGCCAGAGCAGCCAGCGTAGGTTAGAAGGTGGGTTATCTTGTGTTCCATCGATGGCTATTTTTCACCACAATTTCAACCATTAGCAAATATTTTAACTTAGCGACGTGCTATCTTCTGACGGCCGGTGACTGAGCACTATCTTTATCGATGTTCCACCCCCAGTTCTCTTCGCTACATAATCTCTGCGTTTTTGCAATAAACCTCAGTTGATAGTCAGCGCCTTGTGTTTGTACCTTGCGCTGTTCCTTCATCATGAAAAACCAACTAGCCCGCCAACTCGCTCTTATGGAATGCGACTCCTGATTTGGTTTCCATTCAACTAAGTTTGAAAAACTTGAAAATGTTTTCTACAATTACATACGCCTATAGTTTTGCATTCTTTTAATATTTCATGCTTTTTGTAATTTTGTTAGGTATTGCCGGGTTCGATCCCACCGCCATTAGCTGCGTTTCTATGGTGCTGTGCGATATTAGTGCACGTTAAAGACTCCCAGGTGGTCGAAATTACTCCGTAGCCCTGCACTACGTTTCCTCTCTCTCTCTCTCTATCCACTTTCATCTCCCCTTCCTCTCTTCCCTTCGTGGCTCAGGTGTCCACGGAACAAGTGTGACAGACACTGCGCCTTTCGTTTCCTGTGAGCCAATGTGAGCCAATGTGAACCAATTATTAATATTATTGTTATTATTATTATTATTATTATTATTATTATTATTATTATTATTATTATTATTATTATTATTATTATTATTATTATTATTATTATTATTATTATTATTATTATTATTATTATTATTATTATTATTATTATTATTATTATTATTATTATTATTATTATTATTATTATTATTATTATTATTATTATTATTATCTTCCTTGACATCTTCCAAAACTCGCTCTGTTCATTTACATTGGATGTTCGTAGCGTTGTATTCTAAATAGTACTTTATCACATATAACTCCCACTTTCTAGCCTTAAATTGTATTTACTTCACTTTTTGCTTTTTCTCCTGTTCAATGCTGTCTGTATCTTGAACTACTTTTTATCCGTTTCTTGCTTATATTTCAACTTTAAACTTTATATTCGAATCTTACTGTCCCTTGTTCAATTTTACTTCTTTATTGTATTATTTTGTATTTCTAGCCTGTGTTTTAAGTACCATGCACTTGTTGCGCCTGGAATGGTTGTTTATTTTATGTATATTTCTATATTACTATAATCAATGTCAGTCATCTGTTTTTTTTTTTTTCTCTCTTCTACCTTCCGTTCTTTTTTTTTTTCTTTATTTCCTGGTGTGCTAAAAAATTCTCTCACTGTGTATATAAGTGATGATACTCATTGTTTGCTTAATTTCCGTGATACTTTTCGTCTCAGTTTCATTTCATGTATTATTTATTTCTTTTTTTTTTGTGTTCCCTCTGTGTGTGTAAACATGTTTGTGCTTTTTCATTTTTTTTTTGTGCTGCAGCACAAAGACCACATGGTTGTTCCTGCGCACATTAAATAAAGATTGATTGATTGATTGATTGATTGATTATTATTATTATTATTATTATTATTATTCATTACCTACTGCTTTCTTTTAGTGTCATAGGTCTATTTGTCATAACTATTGCTGAATTCCTAATCACTCTTGTGACGCCGTTGTGCCGCCGGACTGGATTGCCGACGTTTTAACTGGCCGTAGCCACGCTATTGACCCCGGCGTTTTTCTTCTGTCAAGCTTCCGCTAGCCTTGCCGCGTCCCAGTGCCGCGTCACTGCGAATAAACCCATCTTCTAACCTAAGTTGGCTGCTCTGGCTGTTTGATGGTGACATTTGGTGGAGGTGCTGGGTGTCGTCCCATTTATGCTGACTTTGCAGGCACCTTTTAAGCCATTTCCGAGTGCGTGGATTCAACACCTATCCACAAGGAGAGCCGCCGTCTTCGAGGCTTACAGCTCGAGTTCAGCGGCGTGAGAACACCTCCAAGAGCTCTGACGTCTGCCTTGGGTAGTCATCTTCCTCAGCAGGCTGGAGCGGTTCCGCCGTTTGTCCTACACACACCTCGGTCACCACCTTCGTTCCATGGTGATAGGTTCGAGGATGATGAAGACTGGTTAGCTAGTTTCGACCTTGTGGCGGGCTTCAACCAGTAGGATGGTGACCGAAAGCTACAAACGTCTACTTCGCATTGCTGGATTCCGCCGAAGCTTGGTACGAGAATCACGAAGCTAATTTTACCACCTGGGAAGCTTTTCGCCGCGAGTTGTTGGTGACATTTCGTACAGACAAGAAGAAAGAGAGAACCGATCTCGCCCTACACTCAAGATCGCAGCAGCCAAATTGTTGCCATTTTTTTGAAGACATGACGCGACTCTTCAGTCAGGTTGATCCAGCTGTGCCCGCGGCCAAGAAGGTGTGCCACCTAATGTGGCGTGTAAAGGAGCAGTTGTTTGCCGGACTTGTCCGCAACCCTCCGAAAACTGTGGCGGAATTTATTAAAGAGACAACGCGTATGAAGCGCTCCTTGCAAGAGCGGAGCGCGCAGTACGGCCGACTTGCTTCTGTAGCAACCGCCCACCACTGCCAGCCTACGTCGCCGCCCGCTGAGGAACTTCGAGAATTCGTGCGGAACGTTAGCGTGAAGAGCTCCAGAAACTACGCTTAGAAGCTCCCCACGCAGGCGTCGTTGCAGTAGTGGACGTGGTCCGGGATTAAATCCGGCGAGTGGTGCAGTCACCTCTAGTAGTCCCCAACCGGAGCCCTACATAATGACTTACAGCGACGTACTACGAAATCCTGCACCTGCACCACAAGCCATTCCTCCTGCTGGTGCTTTACCTCCTGTGCAGTAGTAAGTCATAGCCGTGCCCGTCCAACAGCAGTAATTCAGGCCCGCCATCCGTAAGGCACACGTGTGGCGAACACGAAACAACTGGCCATTGTGCTACCTCTGCTGGGAGCCCGGCCAAGGTTCGGCGCGACTGCCCCTACCGCCAGATGGGTCTCAGGGGCTTTTCTCCCGACAGACCTCGACTGCGCTACGGTGAGCGACCGCAGGAGATCGAGCACTACTTGGCCACTAACGCGCAGTCCCCGACTGCACAACTACGCCAGTCCCGATTCCCGTCTCCAAGAAAGTTCCCTTCTCCCAACCACCCCTCACCCTCTGGCCCGTTCAGAGGCACGTCCGCACGGCGGGAAAAATAAAGACGGCGTCCTCCGGGGGTAGGACTACCGCAGCTGTACAGAGACAAGAGCCTACACCCGACGATATACCGCGACGTGCCGACTGACGGCGACTCGACCCGACGGGTCTACCGACGAGATGCGAAGAATTGCTTCCTGCCGAAATTACAGTAACCGCCGACACCCACAACGGGAATGCACTCGTGGACACTGGCGCTGATTTTTCCGTAATGAGGAGCCGGCTAGCCAAGACCTTCCGAAAAGTTTTGACGCCTTGGACTGGGCCGGAGATCCGGACAGCTGGCGGCCATGTGGTGACACCGAGTGGTGTCTGTACCTCACGAATACAAATCCGAGGCGTAACTTTCCCCGGCTGCTTCGCTATGCTCTCCGAGTGCTCCAAAGTCCTGATACTCAGTTTGGATTTCCTCCTGGGGTATGGCACTGTGATCGACTTTAAGGACCTAATCGTGTCGTTTGCCACCCACCGCACTCTTGACTCCGACCCCAGCAACACATAACAAAGCTGCAAGTCTCTGACGATCACGTCGTGACACCACCAAGATCCAGCATGTTTGTGACTATAGAGTGCGATAGCAGCCCCGGAACTCGTGGCATCGCCGAAGCCAACATGTCGCTGCTTCTGGGTCGACAAGCCTGAGTAGCTCGAGGACGTACTGAACTGAAGGACAGGCGAACCTAGCTTTGGTGACGAACTTCGGTTGCGAACCGCAGTGTTTGGCGAGCAAAACAACGATTGCGTATTTTGAAGAACTCCCGGAATGCGCAGGGAAGTACACGTTGTTCGAAATCACAAACTCATTAGAAACGTCGACTACTCAAGTTAAAACCGACATCAACCCGGAACTCCTGTCTGATCAAAAACGCTGCCTAGAGATCATTATCAACTCTTTCCGAGACTGTTTTGCAACGACCTCCAGGGTTAGACAGACACCGCTCGCAAAGCATCGAATTATAGTCGACGACAACCAGAGACCATTACGTCAGTCGCCTTATCGGGTCTCTCGAAAGGAGCGGGATGCAATTCGCCGGCAAGTTCAGGAAATGCTCCAGGACCACGTGATCCAGCAGTCGACGAGCCCATGGGCATCGCCTGTTGCCTTAGTGGCGAAGAAACGTGGAACCCTACGGTTCTGCGTTGATTACCGCCGTTTAAACAAGGATACCAAACCGTTTATTCTCTACCGCGCAGTGATTACTCCCTAGAGCATCTGCGCCACGTCGCTCGATTTACACAGTGGTAATTGGCAGATAGAGGTGGACAAATTCGACCAGGAGAAGACCGCCTTTATTGCCCTGGACAGTTTGTACAAATTCAGGGTGCTCCCTATGCTCCGCTCCTGCGACCTTCTAGCGGATGATGAACACTGTGCTTTCTGACCTGAAATGGCAGTCTTGCCTGGTGTACCTGGATAACGGTGTTTTTTCAGACACTTTCGAGGAATACCTGAGGCCCCCGCGCACCCTTTTCGAAGGCGTTCGTTCAGCCGGTCTGTCCCTTAAGGCAGAAAAGTACCATTTCGCTTTCCAAGAGCTGGAGTTTCTGGGCCACATTGTGAGTGCCAAGGGCGTTAGCCCAGACCCTGACAAGACAGCCGCCGTAGCTGCTTTCCCCATTCCAACCGACAAGCGAAGCGTGCGTCGTTTTCTGGGTCTTTGTTTCTACTATCGGCATTTTGTGAAGAACTCGCTGATAGCCGAGCTCCTAACTCGCCTTACAAAAGAGAACTAACCGTTCTGCTGGGGTCAAGAGCAATAACGGTCCTTTGAGAAACTACGAACTCGTCTACAAAGGGCGCCTATACTTGGTCACTTCGACGAGCAAGCTGACACAGAACAGAACACAGACGCAAGTAACGCCAGCCTTGGAGCGGTCCTTGTACAATGGCAGCATGGTGTGGAACGCGTAATCGCATACGCAAACCGCACCTTATCCCGGTGCGAGGTGAACTACTCCACTACCGAAAAGAAGTGTCTTGCTATTGTTTGGCCAGTGACAAAATTTCGCCCATCTTGCATGGCCGGCCTTTCTCAGTAGTGAGCGATCACCACTCACGCAGTTGGTTGGCGAGCCTCAAAGATCCTTCAGGACGGCTTGCACGCTGGAGCCTTCGACTTCAAGAATTTGATGTGACCATCGTCTATAAATCAGGCAAGAAGCACAGTGATGCAGACTGCCCCGCGCGCCTCTTAAGCATAACAGCACTGAGTTCGACGACGATTCTCTTTTTCTTGGTGCCATCTCTGCGGACACTTTGGTCCAACAACAACCTTGAACTACAGCATCTCATTGAGTATCTAGAAGGAAATAATTCGACTCCGCCGCGAATCTTTTCGCGCGGATTGTCATCGTTCTGTTTACGAGACGGGATCATGTACAAGAAGAACTATGGATCGACGGAGCTAATTAGCTTCTCGTCATACCTAAGGCTATTCGCGACGAAGTCCTGCAGGCGTCCCACGACGACCCTTCTTCTGGTCACCTGTGTTTTTTTTTTCCCGAACGTTGGCATGCATACGCCAGAAGTATTATTGGCCTAATGTCACTGAGGTGGTGAAGCGCTACATCAAAACTTGCCGGGAGTGCCAACATTGGAAGACGCCGCCGACTAAGCCGGCCGAACTGCTACAACCTGTTGATCCGCCACAAGTCCCGTTCCAACAAGTCGGCATGGATTTACTCGGCCCGTTTCCGGAGTCCTCGCTCGGTAATCGGTAGATTGTGGTCGTCACCGACTGTCTCAACCGATACTGTGAAACGAAAGCTCTTCCACGCGGAACCAATGCTGAAATTGCAACCTCTTTTTATGCAGAGCATTGTACTTCGTCACGGTGCACCCGCAGTCATTATAACTGGCAGGGAAATGGCTTTCCCCTCGGCGCTTACGCAGGAGGTTATGCGACTCAGTGGCAAAAGCTACCGAAGAACAACCGCTTATCACCCGCAAACAAATGGACTCACCGAACGACTTAGGAAGATAATCGCCGATATGATTTCAATGTATGTCGGCGAGGACCATCTAAGCTGGGACACAATACCTCCCTATGTCACCATCGCGTATCATACTGCGCCGCAAGAAACGACGCACTTCACTCCATTTTGTTTCGTCCACGGCCGCGAAGCTATGAATATGCTGGACGCAATGCTGCTTCCTGATAGTGTTAATCACGCATTCATGGGTGCTGATGAATTCGTGCTGCATGCCGAAGACGCCCGCCAACTTTCTCGACAGCGTATCCGGCACCAGCAAGAAAAAGACGCTCACCGATGTAACCTACGCCACAGAAATGCGAGTTGCGAGCCCGGATAACGTGTTTGGGTGTAAAGTCCAATCCGTGTAAGAGAGCGGTCTGAAAAGCTGCTTCGGCGGTACTTTCGCTCGTATGAGGTAGTCCGCCAAATCAGCGATGTGAACTATGAAGTTCGTCCCCAGGAAACTGTTCGTTCCTCTCGACGGCCAACATCCGAAGTGGTACCTGTTGCACGAATGAAGCCCTACCACTCCCTTTAGCCGCTCGTTCGCCCCAGCCACCGGGCACTACCAATGTTCCTTGTTGCTCGGATCGCCAACGGTTAGCGCCGAGGACGGCGCCTTTCAAAGAGAGGGAGTAATGCCGCATTCCCAATCACTCTTGTGGCGCCGTTACGCGGCCGGACTGGATTGCCGACGTTTTAGCTGGCGTTAGCCACGCTAGTGACCCCGGTGTTTTTCGTCTTCTCTCGAGCTCCCGCCAGCCTTGCCGCGTCCCAGTGCCGCGTCAATGTGAATAAATCCACCCTCTAACCTATGTTGCCTGCTCTGGCTGTTTGACGGTGACACTATTATGTGCTATGTTTACTTCCATGGCACTCTTGCCTGCGCCAATCTGGCCTTCAGTATTGTGACATAAAAATAAATAAATAAATACATGCCTTTTTTTTCTTTTACGAACTCACAGTGTTGGGGTGTGGCTGCGCTTTTTTTAACCCTGCATTCAGACCGAGTGCTCACAGCGCATTCCGTCTTGATGGTCGCTTGACTGCGGTTGACCTTGTTCTAGGCGGCCGGAGAACTCGCTTCGTCAGTGTACGCGCCTCTTACGCCTAGTTTTAGAAATGAGTTATTCAGGTCTATTTCACCGCATTTTCTCGATGATCCTGCTCTGGGACTGTGTGCTACACTCAAGGCGTGACAACAGCGGGCCTGGATAGGGCCGCATCTAATTTTCGTGACCTAATGAGTATTGCGTTGCTATATTTACGCGCTTCTCTGTAGATTTTTTCTTCTTCATATTGACCAGTGCTAGCATATTTGAGTTTCTGTTACGCTTGTGGATGTGTTTCCTTTTTTGTTACGTATATATGCTTTATAGGAAATGTACCTGTAATTTCTTGGGCTAAACTTTGTTATCCTTCTCCATGATGTTTTACAAAAGCTCTGTAATAAATATTGATACTGATGATAGTGATAGTTGCTGATGTCGATAGAAATTCTTAATTAACGAAAGGTATAGTTCGAGATAATAGCGGGTAATAACAGTCATGATGATGATGATATTGGTGATAATGGTGTGGTTAGTGGTAGTTGGGGAGGATTTCACCATTTCTGCTGTTAAGCGGACTTAAGCGCAGTCCTGCAAATTTTAGGTAAGCGAAAATTGGGGTAAAAGGAAATATAGCGTGGCTAGAGCCCTCAGCCCATGACTCCAGTGACCTTTGCCCTCATCTGCGCTCTGTGACCATATCATGTGCGCTTGAGCTGGTCATCAGGCATAGAGCAGGATAGCCTCCCGCATGTAATTTTTGAATGAACATACCTTTAGAGGGCTGTGGGTGAAGGTTGACAGTATTCGGCAAAGGAACTTCGTTGATGCTGTAGTCGAAGGTGATACCGTGACCTTTGGGACCATGGCATTCAAGCTGCGACATGATGTTGCTGTCGTAGATAAAATTCCTGTGCAGCGCTGTAACGTCCAAAATATCCTCTGGAAACAAGCCAGTTATAAAGGTTTGTAAGGCTTCGCACAGTCTGGCAGTCACTTAAAGTCGCTTATTTACACTTTTTTCCTTATAATTTCACGTGCCAAAACTGGACACAGTTAATCCAGTAATATACGCTTTCACTAAAACTCAAACATTAGGAAACGTCGTTCTTTATATTTTCTTCTTTCATATCGCTGGAATTTTAAGTATATATTTTGTCGCCATGCAAAACGATATGAAAAAGACGAAATGATATTGTGATCACCTGTGATCTGTATTTCATTACCAAACACTATCATGGTCGTGCCTCATTCAGCTGCTTTCCATGCTCAGGGTGCCAGAGATCTCCATCCCTTCTTGCGCCTACGTTAAGTCTTTCTGCTGTTTTTTGACAAGTTTGTTGTTTGGAGAACGCCTGTGTTGGTCTGCTATTATTACAAAGACGACGCCACAAGAAAGAAAAGGACACCATATGCGCATGTGATGTCCTTTTCATCCTTGTGTCGTCGTTTCTGCGCCCCAGTGGTTTTCACGTCATAAACCAACTCGCCCCACGGGCCGTCATTCTGCTGTAGTTGTCGCTTGGTCCAAATTTCTCTTTAAACAAGCACAGGAAGGTCATGCCGAGGTAGGCACAAGGCACAAGCTGAGCTCAAGTTAAAAGGTGATTGTAACATAAGGCCCAAAATAATTCACGAAAACCTTTCAGTTCAGATAACCAGATATATTCGATGATCGCATAAACAATTCTACTCGATCATGATAGAAGAAAGTGGCTCAGGATACGGGACACGGCAGTAAACAACACGAGCGCCGACTAACAACTCCTCAGGTCCTCGAATAGTTGCATGTGACAAGAGATATAATAAGCGTTTTGTTGCCTGCCGGACCCACGTTGTTTACGAGGTGCCTTTTTCTTGCAGGGCCTCGTATGTAGGTCAGACGGGACGATGTATTAAGATCGCCTCAGAGAACATGCATCGTCCGTCCCGTGCTGACATTGTGGCCATAAGCAAATTGGCGCTGCCTTTTAAATCTTGTCCGAATTGTGTTTCACTTTTCGAACAGTGCGTCATTCTAAAATGTTATTCGTTAATGACTGCGACATTGCAACTAGCTTGAAAAACACAAAGCACAGCAACAAAAGGTACCGAAGGGACAGCACGCTAGTTGTCCCGTCGCTGTCCTTTGTGTTTTTCACGCTAGTTGCAATGTCGCAGTCATTAACGAATACACACCAACTAGCCCAACTGTCTTCCATGATCTAAAATGTAATCCTGAAAAACATACCAGGGAAATCTTTGAAGCTCTTATCTTCCCGCAAAGGGGCTTTATGCGCGAACATACCTTCTGCTTCATTATCGCGCCACGAGCTTGCCTATGTTAACTCTTAATGATGAGCATGGCATATTTTCGTGTTGACGTTGTTGACGTTGTGGCCCTTCTTCTTTTTCCTTCCCGCGCATCTATCGCTGAGTGTATTCATACGCACACGCTTTGAATACATTCAGTTGTTAGTCGGAGCTCGTGTTGTCTACCGCCTTGTCCCGTCTCCTGCGCTATTTTCTTCTACCATGATCACTCACAAACTCGCGCAGCAACTCACTGATGCAATTCTACTTGAGGGATATTGGCCCCATTCTTTACAATTATCTTCTTAATCTAAAGCAATACTGAGCCCGTACTGATAGTTCTAAATACAGCGTTTACTCCCTGATAGCTAACATTGGAACTCAAATCTTCCAATAAAGCAGCCTCTTGATTTGTGCACATTTCAACAGCCATCGAAGCAAACACTGTTCAAATATATATATTGTAAGAGAAGGTTTAATTTATACGTCCAGGACGGCGTCGAGGTCGGCAAGGAAGCGCACGATGATCTGCGCGATCACAATTCCACAGACTGCTTCCTCTTCAGCGTCCAGCAAAAAGGGCTCATCTTCTTCACAATGCCCCCAGAGAAAAAGGAGCCATCCTGCGACTTAAGGGGACGAAGGTACAATTGGATAGTAGAACGGCTTAAGACGCTGCACATGTACAGTCTCGCGGCCACGGCGTCGCAAATCAGAAGATGGCGTAAGCGGCTCAACAATATAGTTCACTGGTGAAGTGCGCTAGACGACACGGTAGGGCCCGTGATACTTTGAGATCAGCTTTGCGGAGAGACCGGGGCTACCGGATGGAACGCATAGCCACACAAGTGAGCCGGGCTCAAAGTGTGCTGCATTCTCCAGATTGGTGTCATGGCGATATTTTTGGCACCACTGAGAGTCGGTCGTAAACGTGCGGGCAATCTGGTGGCATTCTTCGGCATACTTGGCAGCTTCTGTCACTGTAGTGCATTCTGATGGATCAGGGTTGTAGCGGAGGACAGTATCAAAGGGAGCAGATGGATGCTGACCGTAAAGCAAAAATAACGGAGAGAAACCCGTGCTAGATTGCGTAGCAGTATTGTACGCATAGGTGATATAAGGAAGGACAATGTCCCAGTTCGTGTGGTGTAATACGACGTACTTCACGAGCATGTCGCCGAGGGTGCGAATAAATCGTTCAACAAGGCCATTCGTTTGCGGGTGGTAAGCGGAGCAAGTCCGGTGAATGATTTTGCACTGATCGAGCAGGGCTTTAACGACTTCGGATAAGAAAGCACGGCCTCTGTCGCTGAGCAATTCACGAGGAGCACCGTGACGGAGAATAAAGTTCTTCAGTAAGAAACCGGCCACATCTCGGGCTGTTGCAGCTGGGAGCGCGGCGGTTTCGGCATATCGCGTCAGGTGGTCGACGGCGACAATGACCCAGCGATTGCCATCGGGTGGGTACGGAAGAGGGCCATATAGGTACATTCCAATGCGGTCGAAGGGTCTAAGCGGACATGTGAGAGGCTGTAACTCACCCGCCGAACGGGCAGAGGCAGGTTTGCGGCGTTGGCACGTCAGGCACGATCGAACGTACCCGAGAACCGAGTTGTACATACCGCGCCAATAGTAACGAAGACGGATTCGTGTGTACGTCTTGAAAACTCCGGCGTGTCCGCACTGTGGATTGGCACGAAAGGCTGTACATATTTGAGTCCGTAAATGGCGCGGAATCACGAGGAGCCATTTCCGTCCACTTGAGCTGTAGTTGCGCCGTTAAAGGAGGTTATCCCAAATCTCATAGTGAGAAGCTTGGCGGCAAAGGGCGCGTGAAGGAATTATCGCTGATTGGTTTGAAAGGTAGTCAGTAAGAGAGGCGATCCATGGATCCTTCCGTTGTTCGGCAGGCATGTCACTGACGTCGATCGAAGATGCTACGGAGTCTAAGACGGAGAGGCTGGCAAGGTCAGCTGGAAGCGGTGAGCGAGATAAAGCGTCGGCGACTTTATGTTTGCGAGCAGATCGGTAAATAACGCGGATATCGTATACTTGCAAACGCATAGCCCACCGTGCCAAGCGGCCTGATGGGTCCTTGAGCGATGTAAGCCAGCATAGTGCATGATGGTCCGTGACTACGTCAAAAGAACGGCCGTAAAGGTAAGGGCGAAACTTTGTGATTGCCCAGACAATGGCCAAGCACTGCTTTTCCGTTACAGAGTAGTTCGCTTTGGCTTTGGTGAGAGTACGGCTGGCGTAAGCGACTACATACTCACCGAAGCCAGAAGGGCGCTGAGCAAGCACAGCCCCGAGGCCGACACCACTCGCGTCTGCGTGCACTTCGGTTGGCGCCTGGGGGTCAAAATGGCACAGGATGGGCGGGGCTGTGAGGAGGCGGCGCAAGGCGTTGTAGGCGTCGTCGTATGCTGATGACCACAGCGAAATGTCTGAGTTATGGCCGAGGAGCTCAGTCAGCGGGGTGACAATGGAAGCAAAGTTCCGTATAAAACGCCGAAAGTATGAGCACGACCCAAAAAACTCAGTTGCTTGATGGTAGCAGGTTTCGGGAATGCAGTCACAGCTCGAAGTTAGGCGGGATCAGGACGGATACCATCTTTGGACACAACGTGGCCCAAAATGGTCAGCTCACGAGCAGCGAAACGACACTTCTTCAAGTTGAGCTGCAGACCGGCGTTCGCAAGACATGTCAAGACCTGCTTCAGTCGAGATAGGTGGGTCGCAAAGTCCGGCGAGAACACCACGATGTCGTCAATGTAACAGAGGCACGTCTTCCATTTTAGGCCACGCAGAATTGCATCAATCATACGTTCGAATGTAGCAGGAGCATTGCAGAGACCGAACGGCATGACAGTAAATTCAAAGAGGCCATCGGGGGTGACAAACGCGGTTTTAGGGCGATATTCCTCAGCCATGGGCACCTGCCAGTAACCGGATCGTAAATCAAGCGAAGAAAAAAGTTGAGCACCTTGTAAGCAGTCCAACGCATCATCTATACGCGGAAGAGGGTAGACGTCTTTCCTCGTGATTTTGTTTAGGCGACGGTAGTCAACGCAGAAGCGAATAGAACCGTCTTTCTTCCGCACTAGGACAACAGGGGAGGACCAGGGACTATTAGAAGGCTCAATCACTCCATTCTGTAACATTGTTTGAACTTGACCTTCAATAACTTGGCGTTCGGTGGCCGACACTCGATAGGGGCGCTGACGCAGAGGAGCATGGGAACCGGTGTCAATGTGGTGGGCAACAGGTGATGTGCCGCTCAAAGCAGGCTGGTGAGAGTCGAATGAAGAACGGAACTGATGAAGCAGCGCGAGAAGTTCAGAGCGTTGAGGTTCAGGTAGACTGGCATCGATGGAGCGGAGGAAAACGTCGGCAGAAGACTGGTCCAGCGCAAGAACAGGCGGCGTAAGTGCAACCAAGTCAGCGGGCTGTGAAGCGGGTGTTGCGTCACCAGGGAGAATAGAATCAGTGAGCTGGATGGTGCCGAGGCATTCACCGCGACGCAGGGATACGGGAAATGAAAACGGATTACAAATCCAGAGCACGGTGAGGCCAGCTGACACAGAAAGTACGGCGTACGGTAGGATAAGATTTTTGCGGCTTAGAAAGATAGACGATGGGATGAAAAGTACATCAGTACGGCGGGAAAAAGCACGAGCGGTGGGCACAAGAACGAAAGAGCACGCAGGGAGATCAGTATCTTCGGCAACGAGGACTTTGGGAAGAGGAACGTCCAGCGACGGTTCGTCTAGCGCAAAAAACTCCAGTTCGGCACGTGCACAGTTGATCACCGCATTATGACGGGACAGAAAATCCCAACCCAAGATAAGATCATGAGAGCCGGAAGGAAAAACTACGAACTCTATTGCGTACAAAACTTCTTGAATGATGACTCGAGTGGTGCACATTGCTATAGGCTCTACAGGCTGGGCACTTGCCGTGCATAGCGAGAATCCTGAAGTAGGTGTCGTCACTTTGCGCAAGGAACGGCAAAGCCTTGCAGCCATGGCAGAAACAGCAGCGCCGGTGTCGACCAGAGCCAGTACTAGAACCCCCTCAACAGGAACTTCAAGCAGATTTGCAGGAGATACGTGAGGCCGTTTACAGTTCGCTCGTTGCGCAGTTCTCACCGCAGGAACTGCGGCATTCAGTTTTCCTCTTGCGCAAGATTGGTACGCCGGCGCAGAGGAGATAGGGAGAGGCGACGCGGCGAGGTTGAGCGGCGAGTAGAAAAGGTAGTACGTTCATTCGCAACGGAATCTGCAGATGAATCGGCGGCTGCGTACTGATCCCGGGTTGGCTGCCAGGAAGGTGATTTGCGGCGCGATAGAAACTCATCGGGAGTGCAATTTCGGCAGTACCGGGCAATATGGCCAGCACATCCACAAGAATAACAAATGGGACGGTTATCACTTGTTCGCCATGGATTGCGGCGCTGAGGTCGATGCGGAACGAAAGGCTGTGACGCCTGAAGATATTCCTGCACAGGCGCGGGAGGCGTAGCGTACACCACAGGGTAGCTAGGTGGCCGTGGTCGGGCAGCGACTGCAGCGTACGTCAGCGGTGCGACAGGAGCGGGGGCGCATGTCATTGGTGGAGCGACAGGTGGAGCGAGGTCGTCGTATGCGAGGGTCTCAATGGCATTTGCGGGCTGAGGAATGGGCCCTAGGGGATGGACAGGGGGAAGGGCGTCCGCCACGCTGTCGGCGATGACCTGTCGAAGAGGCGCCAAATTGCGGAAAAGCTCGCAGTTTGTTGGCAATAGTGATATTTGGCGAGTAACTTCCTCTCGGATGAAATCTTTGAGCTGCTGCAGCAGCGATGAGGTCTCAGATGTAGCGGAGAGGCCAGAAAGTGATTCCACAGGCGCGGAAGGCTGTCGAGGGAGGAGTCGCTGCTTGTGCAACTCATCGTAGCTTTGACAAAGGTTGACAACTTGTGCAACAGTTCTCAAATCCCGAGATGTTAACATGAGGAAGGTGTCATATTCGATGTCCTTCAGGATTTGCTTGATCTTTTGCGCCTCGGGCATCTGGGCGTTTACGCGACTGCATAGGTGGAGCACATCTTCAATGTAGCTGCTAAACGTCTCGCCGAGCCGCTGCGTTCTATCGGTCAAGCGTTGCTCGGCGCGGAGCTTGCGTACAGTAGGACGACCAAACACGGTGGTAAGGTTCGCCTTAAATGAGTCCCAATTCGTGATTTCGGCTTCGTGCATGTTACGATACCACAGGTTGGCGACTCCGGTCAAATAAAAGATCACGTTTGTTAACTTTGCTGCATCGTCCCACTTATTGTACAAACTCACTCGCTCGTATGACGCAAGCCAGTCGTCACAGTCGGTGTCGTCTGTCCCACTGAAGAGCGCAGGGTCTCGCTGGCACAAGGAGCCAGAGCAGACGACCGGCGGAGTCATCGGGGCATTTGGTGGGTGTTCGTCCTCGGCCATATGAATTACCGGTAGCGTACGGGTGCGAAGCGCCAGCGTGAGGCAAGGGTATCAGGCCGCACCTCCAGCAAGTGTAAGAGAAGGTTTAATCTATACGTCGAGGACGGCGTCGAGGTCGGCAAGGAAGCGCACGATGATTAAACCAGCACGATGATCTGCGCGATCACAATTCCACAGACTGCTTCCTCTTCATCAGCATCCAGCAAAAAGGGCTCATCTTCTTCTTCACAATATATATATTTAGTAGGCGAACTTTTTCAACATCTTAGCAGGGTGAACATACAATATAAAATACAGCAATAGCTGGAAAAACAGTAAGCATAAATTCAAGCAGTTCAAAACATCTGTACATCCAGAACCAAATAAGACGTGAAAGGAAAATGCAAAAAGAAATACAAAGCACAAATGCAGCACAGTGATACAATACAGTGCCAAGCATCTAATGAAAATTGCAGGTGATTTAAACATGTCCAGTGAAGTTTGTGATACTGCAGCATTAGTTATTTATTCAAGTCTGAAATTGTTCTGGGGAAATAAGAGTATTTCTAGAATATTTTTATTTATATATTCATGTTCTTAAGCTGTTTTGTTTTTAATAAACCATTCAGTTGCGAATGAGCGCTAGTGCTTCTTCTCTTCCGTGCTTGTTATTTCGCTCTCATTTCTCATGAATATCTACGAACGCTTCCAACTTCTCACGTTAACGCCATTTATAAGAGTTCACTCCCGCGTTCAGAGGTGTCAGCAAAAAATCGTGTCGTGTTCTTGCGTTATATGCAGAAGAGCACGATAAAATGTTCGAGGTGTCAGTATTGTAGTGACATTTCAATATTTGAAAAAGAACTTTAAACAACGCAAGCGATTTCTTTGAGAGACTGGAAATACGTCGCTTTCGTTACGATGACTGATAGGTGTACGACCTAAGAGGTATAAATAAATCGGACAGCTTTCTTCTGGGCTCTAATTTGACAGTGTTAGATTCAGTGTAAGGGTCCCAGATGACGACAGCATATTCCAGCATGGGACGAACAACAGTATTATATTTGAGCATACGAACATGGGTAGGAATGAAATTCAAAGCCCGTCTAAGAAAAAATTGCTTGCGGAGGGTATTAGCAATAAAGCTATCGATGTGCTCTATTCAAAATAAGTTATTGCAGATTCGAAGCCCTAAATACTTGTGGCTCATCGTAAGCTCAAGGCGCGAAAACACACATGGACACAAGAAAGGTAACGGGGCGGAGCGCCACTCACAACTGCTTTATTGCAGGAAAAGCACGCAAATATATAGCCGCCGTACACACAAGGAATATTATTATGATTCAAGATTGATATGATGCCGCGTGGGTGAGGAAATTCTCTTCGGCCTTGTACAGTGATATCGACGTATCAGTGACACGCCTGCTTGATTTCTTATCGATAAAAAATGCCTCAGTTAACTCCCTAGCTTTTGTGTTCTTCGACTGCGGTCAGTTCATGCCTTATTTGATCTATTCGACTGATGCATGTTGCCGATTACGAGACGGACTTCAACGTCTCCTAGAATTCCCAGGACTGTGGGACCTATTGCGATTCTCCTGGGACTTTTTAGACCACGGCCGCACGGCATTTTCTTTCCTCAAGCGACATCCGCTGCTATCGTCACCAGTCTGCTATCACCGGAACGATTTGTGTCGCTCCTGTTACGTCCACTGCTCGTCACTTCGGCTGCGGTGGTGGCGGAGAGCAGTTCATGCCTTAATTGCTCCATTCAACTGGGACAGGTTGCAGATTGCGAGATGCGCTTTAACTTCTCCTGGAATTCCCAAAAGGACTGTGGGACCTGCTGCGATCCTCCTCGTACTTTTTCGACCACGGCCGCACGGCATTTATTTTCTCAAGCGACAGCCGCTGCTAGCGTCACCAGTCTGCTATCACCGGAACGATTTGTGCCGCTCCTGTTACGCCCACTGCTCGTCACTTCTGCTGCGGTGGTGGCGGAGAGCAGTTCATGCCTTAATTGCTCCATTCAACTGGGACAGGTTGCAGATTGCGAGATGCGCTTTAACTTCTCCTGGAATTCCCAAAAGGACTGTGGGACCTGCTGCGATCCTCCTCGTACTTTTTCGACCACGGCCGCACGGCATTTATTTTCTCAAGCGACAGCCGCTGCTAGCGTCACCAGTCTGCTATCACCGGAACGATTTGTGCCGCTCCTGTTACGCCCACTGCTCGTCACTTCTGCTGCGGTGGTGGCGGAGAGCAGTTCATGCCTTAATTGCTCCATTCAACTGGGACAGGTTGCAGATTGCGAGATGCGCTTTAACTTCTCCTGGAATTCCCAAAAGGACTGTGGGACCTGCTGCGATCCTCCTCGGACTTTTTCGACCACGGCCGCACGGCATTTATTTCCTCAAGCGACAGCCGCTGCTAGCGTCACCAGTCTGCTATCACCGGAACGATTTGTGCCGCTCCTGTTACGCCCACTGCTCGTCACTTCTGCTGCGGTGGTGGCGGAGAGCAGTTCATGCCTTAAGTGCTCCATTCAACTGGGACAGGTTGCAGATTGCGAGATGCGCTTTAACTTCTCCTGGAATTCCCAAAAGGACTGTGGGACCTGCTGCGATCCTCCTCGTACTTTTTCGACCACGGCCGCACGGCATTTATTTTCTCAAGCGACAGCCGCTGCTAGCGTCACCAGTCTGCTATCACCGGAACGATTTGTGCCGCTCCTGTTACGCCCACTGCTCGTCACTTCTGCTGCGGTGGTAGCGGAGAGCAGTTCATGCCTTAATTGCTCCATTCAACTGGGACAGGTTGCAGATTGCGAGATGCGCTTTAACTTCTCCTGGAATTCCCAAAAGGACTGTGGGACCTGCTGCGATCCTCCTCGTACTTTTTCGACCACGGCCGCACGGCATTTATTTTCTCTAGCGACAGCCGCTGCTAGCGTCACCAGTCTGCTATCACCGGAACGATTTGTGCCGCTCCTGTTACACCTACTGCTCGTCACTTCTGCTGCGGTGGTGGCGGAGAGCAGTTCATGCCTTAATTGCTCCATTCAACTGGGACAGGTTGCAGATTGCGAGATGCGCTTTAACTTCTCCTGGAATTCCCAAAAGGACTGTGGGACCTGCTGCGATCCTCCTCGTACTTTTTCGACCACGGCCGCACGGCATTTATTTTCTCAAGCGACAGCCGCTGCTAGCGTCACCAGTCTGCTATCACCGGAACGATTTGTGCCGCTCCTGTTACGCCCACTGCTCGTCACTTCTGCTGCGGTGGTGGCGGAGAGCAGTTCATGCCTTAATTGCTCCATTCAACTGGGACTGGTTGCAGATTGCGAGATGCGCTTTAACTTCTCCTGGAATTCCCAAAAGGACTGTGGGACCTGCTGCGATCCTCCTCGGACTTTTTCGACCACGGCCGCACGGCATTTATTTCCTCAAGCGACAGCCGCTGCTAGCGTCACCAGTCTGCTATCACCGGAACGATTTGTGCCGCTCCTGTTACGCCCACTGCTCGTCACTTCTGCTGCGGTGGTGGCGGAGAGCAGTTCATGCCTTAATTGCTCCATTCAACTGGGACAGGTTGCAGATTGCGAGATGCGCTTTAACTTCTCCTGGAATTCCCAAAAGGACTGTGGGACCTGCTGCGATCCTCCTCGGACTTTTTCGACCACGGCCGCACGGCATTTATTTCCTCAAGCGACAGCCGCTGCTAGCGTCACCAGTCTGCTATCACCGGAACGATTTGTGCCGCTCCTGTTACGCCCACTGCTCGTCACTTCTGCTGCGGTGGTGGCGGAGAGCAGTTCATGCCTTAATTGCTCCATTCAACTGGGACAGGTTGCAGATTGCGAGATGCGCTTTAACTTCTCCTGGAATTCCCAAAAGGACTGTGGGACCTGCTGCGATCCTCCTCGGACTTTTTCGACCACGGCCGCACGGCATTTATTTCCTCAAGCGACAGCCGCTGCTAGCGTCACCAGTCTGCTATCACCGGAACGATTTGTGCCGCTCCTGTTACACCCACTGGTCGTCACTTCTGCTGCGGTGGTGGCGGAGAGCAGTTCATGCCTTAATTGCTCCATTCAACTGGGACAGGTTGCAGATTGCGAGATGCGCTTTAACTTCTCCTGGAATTCCCAAAAGGACTGTGGGACCTGCTGCGATCCTCGTCGTACTTTTTCGACCACGGCCGCACGGCATTTATTTCCTCAAGCGACAGCCGCTGCTAGCGTCACCAGTCTGCTATCACCGGAACGATTTGTGCCGCTCCTGTTACGCCCACTGCTCGTCACTTCGGCTGCGGTGGTGGCGGAGAGCAGTTCATGCCTTAATTGCTCCATTCAACTGGGACAGGTTGCAGATTACGAGATGCGCTTTAACTTCTCCTGGAATTCCCAAAAGGACTGTGGGACCTGCTGCGATCCTCCTCGGACTTTTTCGACCACGGCCGCACGGCATTTATTTCCTCAAGCGACAGCCGCTGCTAGCGTCACCAGTCTGCTATCACCGGAACGATTTGTGCCGCTCCTGTTACGCCCACTGCTCGTCACTTCGGCTGCGGTGGTGGCGGAGAGCAGTTCATGCCTTAATTGCTCCATTCAATTGGGACAGGTTGCAGATTACGAGATGCGCTTTAACTTCTCCTGGAATTCCCAAAAGGACTGTGGGACCTGCTGCGATCCTCCTCGGACTTTTTCGACCACGGCCGCACGGCATTTATTTCCTCAAGCGACAGCCGCTGCTAGCGTCACCAGTCTGCTATCACCGGAACGATTTGTGCCGCTCCTGTTACGCCCACTGCTCGTCACTTCGGCTGCGGTGGTGGCGGAGAGCAGTTCATGCCTTAATGGCTTCATTGAACTGGGACAGGTTGCAGATTGCGAGATGCGCTTTAACTTCTCCTGGAATTCCCAAAAGGACTGTGGGACCTGCTGCGATCCTCCTCGGACTTTTTCGACCACGGCCGCACGGCATTTATTTCCTCAAGCGACAGCCACTGCTAGCGTCACCAGTCTGCTATCACCGGAACGATTTGTGCCGCTCCTGTTACGCCCACTGCTCGTCACTTCGGCTGCGGTGGTGGCGGAGAGCAGTTCATGCCTTAATTGCTCCATTCAACTGGGACAGGTTGCAGATTACGAGATGCGCTTTAATTTTTCCTGGAATTCCCAAAAGGACTGTGGGACCTGCTGCGATCCTCCTCGGACTTTTTCGACCACGGCCGCACAGCATTTATTTCCTCAAGCGACAGCCGCTGCTAGCGTCACCAGTCTGCTATCACCGGGACGATTTGTGCCGCTCCTGTTACGCCCACTGCTCGTCACTTCTGCTGCGGTGGTGGCGGAGAGCAGTTCTGGCTGCAAGTTGGTGCCTTTGCATTTGTCTTCTCGTATCTGAGTCTCACCCTGCGCCATCGTTGCCGAAAGTTCCTCGCATTGCGCTTTTCGTTTTTATTCTTTTGTCGGCCAGTGTTAGATCAGACATGGACGGCAAGTTTGAAAGCAATTCCATTCAAAGACCGCGTAATGAAATGTTCGGAATGTGACAATGTGTTCCACATTGGAAAATGCTCTGGGGTGTCACAGTCGACCGCTAAGGGGAAGGCTGAGGCTTTTTTTGAGGTTTGGAAATGTGGTACCTGCTATTCGTCACGCTTGAGAGGGGCGGGAGGTAGCAAGAAAGGTGAGGAGAGCAATACACATGTCATTCTTAGTGCTATTCTAGCAAGACTAGACAAACTTGAAAGTCTTCCAGAAAAAAAAAGTAGACCTTAGACAACTCAATCACCATGATGTCGGACAAGTACGATGAAGTATTAAAAACGATGGCCAGACAAGATGCAGAAATCAAATAACTTCGAAAGCGGGTTTTCGTCCTCGAGAGCTATAATACCAATGAGAAAATGAAACAACCTAAGGCCCCTGTGAACGATTTGGAGTGAAGGAGTAGGCGGCAGAATTTGGTATTGCGTGGCATCTCAGAGTCGGATGACGAGAATTTGCTTGAAAGAGTTAACGACGTAGCCCGATCTGCTGAACTTCCTGAGCAGTGAAAGTGATGCGGATGCCGTACACAGACTTCCCGAGAAAGCAGGCAAATTTACAGGTGTGCTAGTTCGATTCAGTTCCCAGAAAATCTGAGAACAATAGTTTTCCAAATGCAAATCACTCAGAATGTCTGACTCTGAGGTCTCAATCATTCAGAACCTGACTAAGTTCAACAGGACGCTCCTGTATATTGCAAGAAATGGGCTGATGCGAATGCCTGCGAGTACGTGTGGCACCCGAACAACAAAGTACTTGTACGAAAAGCGAGCCTCATCATCGCTCCCTTCTGGACTTCATAAAATCAGCCAACCTTTTTCCATTCATTTAATCATTTATTCATCCTTCATCTCATACCCTACTGATGCCCTGAGGCAATAAATATCGACAAAAAGAAAGCGAGCAGAGAACACGTGATTTGATGTGATGACGATTAGAGGAAGCTGTTGCAGTAAGCCACTGCTGTTCACTGAAACAATATGGGGGATACTTTCGTCCCTCCTAATGATGTGAATAATGATGCTCAAGGTCTGTCTGATCGTTTTTCAGTGTTAAATTTGAATATGCAGTCTGTTCGCGATAAACATGATATTTTACGCCTATTTCTTGAATGGTTCCAATTCTTGTTCACTGTGGTAAGGCACAGTGAGACATGGATAGAAATGAAGTTGACTGCTTTGACTTGATCAACTACCAGACATTTTTCCTAAATAGAGCTAGTAGAAGAGGTGGAGGCGTTTGTATGTTCGTGCTTGATAATGTGCAATGTAAAAGGGTCGATGAAGCTACTGTGAGGTGCTGTCTGCTTGTAGCTAAAATGTCATCATCAGTGTACTATATCGCCCCCACATGGTTGCATAGAGAACTTTTTGCTCTCTATGGAACATGTTTTTCAGTTTGTCTTTGAATATAATTGCACAATATATTTATACGCGGTGGTTTCAATAATAACATGCACGAAAATACACCCAGAAAGTCGCGACTCTTATTACTAATGGAATCATATTGTCTTGTAAACGTTGTGACATCCCCTACACGTATACCACAAAGACGGCAACACTTCTGGATATGCTTATCTCGAATAAAGGAACAAAAACGCTTTCAACCGGAGGTATTAATTACGTTATTTGTGATCACCTGCCTGTGAACATGGTTGTAATAGTTGCCCTAAATTCAAATCAAACTGTGAACCGAGGAATGTTAATATACAGCTGATCAACCTAACGAAGTTATATTCATTTTGACACAAAATAATGAATATCAACTGAGAACCAGTTTTTGCTTGTGTGACTGCTGGCAGGGCGTTTAGTTGTTTTCTGGAGATATTCGTGCCATAAATCGTGACACTTTTGCATACACAGACATAAAGAAACCAAAACGAGCTCGTAAGCCTTGGATTAGTTCGCATATTCTTCGAATGATTGCTAGAAAAATGTCCCTCTACCAAAAATGCTTACAAAGACGTAGTCCAGAATCGTAGGCAACATTTAGGACATACAGAAACAATCTTAATTCAACATTCACAAAAGCGAGGGAAGAATATCACCTCAATTTGTTCCATGATTTGACCGATCAAAAGAAAGTTTCGAATAGGTTTAACCGAGTGTTAAACCGTAACTTAGCCAATATATCTGTCAGTATAACAGTTGAGGGCATTAGATATACTGGACTCGCTCTCGAAAATGAGTTGAATAACTATTTCAGTACAATTGCTGATAGTGAGCACAATCATAGAGCATTAGATTACATTAAAAACCGCACAAGCAGCAGTATGTTTCTAACATGCTGTGATGAAAATGAGGTGCTTGAAATATTTAGAGATATGAATGGTTCGAACAGTGAAGGCGCTTTTGGACTGAAAATAAAACCTGTCATGCACGCCTTGGACATTATCTGCCCGATTTTAACTTCTACCTATAACTTGTCCCTAACTGCAGACATCTTCTTTTCAGAAATGAAAACTGCGAATGTAGTTGTGGTTTCAAAAAAAGGTGGTTTGAAAAGTGATCTGGGCCGTTATAGGCCAAATTCAATATTGCCTATTTTTTTCTAAGGGCTTGGAAAAAATATTGTATTTAAGACTTTCTAATTTTCTTGAGAAGTATATTGTGATAACAACTAAAAAGTTTGGATTTAGACCTAAGGCTTCTATTGTCATGGCTCTTCTGAAGCAAAATGAAATAATACTAAATAACATGCAATATAAACAATAACGTTGGGAATATACTTAGCTTTCTTCAAAGTCTTTGACAGGATTAATTATGAGACTCTTGTACTGAAACTTTCTGTTTACGATGTTTGGGAGAAGGCATTTTCTCTAATCACTAGCAATTTAACCAACCGATATCAGTATGTTTCCATAGTTAATCATTGCTCATGTTATAATGAAATGGAGCATAGTGTACCTCAAGTAAGTATTCTTGGCCCCTTATATTTCAATGTATATATTAATGATTCAGTGCAGATTGATTCCGAAACAGAATATATAATATATGCTGAAGATACAACTTTATTTCTATCAGGGACCACCGCGAATGAGATAGTCAAAAGGGCCAATAGCATGATGGGTAAATAAATTGTTTACTGATAAACTCGCGCAAAAAAAAAGGCGATATTTTTTAGTGCGAAAAATGTGAAATAGGTGGTAGACGTACATTTAGTCATGGGTGGTAATAGAATAGAAATTAGAAATGTTGTAAAAACACTTGGCGTTTACTTTAAAAATTCCATACTATGGGACGTCCCCATCGGGCACCTGGAGGTTAAACTGGCTAGGGTTGTCGGTGTACTTAGAAAGTTAAAGCGAATGTTGCCTACTAGGACAAAACCTGTAATCTGCCATTCTCTGTTTGAATCTCATGTTAAATACTGTCATCTGGTCTTGAGTACAAGGATGCAAACTGATATTCAGAAGGTTTCAATATTGCAAAAAAATGCAGTACGAGCAATAGAAGGTGCTTCATATTAAGCACATTCAAGTTCCTTATTTTCAAAATACCGCATTATGAATGTAAGGGTCATCCATAAGTATCGTGTGATTCAGCTATATAAATCCCATACACACAGTAATATTACATTTCTAGCTAACCTTGCTAATCTAAAGGAAAATACTGTTCTCCACAACGCAAGACACTACGAATACTGGTGTGTACCCTGTCCACGCACAAGTTACGGGCTCCAAATATTAACATATGTATTGCCGTCATTCCTAAAGCGATACACTTTCACAAATCAATCCATTCCCTCAGTTTCATATAACAGTATTAGAAATATGTTCCTACATAGCAATGAAGAGAATGTGACCGTAAGAAATACTAAGTAACTATGCGAGATGAAGCTGCTATTTCTGATTTTGTGTGTAACTGTGCAGGAACTATACTGTTCTCTATCGAAGTATACAATATTTTTCGATGGAACACAGTTTGTGTTTTTGCTGTTATCCGCCATCGCCGTGTCGAACCACTGCAGGAGATGAGAGCTTGGTCAAGCCGCGTGCGCGGCTTTTTTTCCTTTCTCCTCAGCCATTTTAAATGACTGAAATAAACTGAACTAAACCGAACATCTTGACTAAATCCGGGCACCAAAAAACCATGGCTTATAGAGCGTAATGGGCAAAACCTTATATGTTTGGGTAACTTTGGTCCTTTTTATTTTGTTCAACGTTTCTTGCGTGCTGCCTTATTTGCTCTTTAGCACAGCGTCTAGTTTGTCGAACATAAAAGCAGCCATACGAGAGGGGGATTTCATGCGCCAACCCTTCCGCACGCTTCATAAACTGTTGGCCGTGCTTAGTGCCGCAGTCTCCTTATTTCCTACCTTTTCCGATGCGTGAGAAAAGGTTTTCGAGATTACTAGACGGAAAAGACAAGCGGCATGCCATGGCTGCTCGCAAACTTCTTTAAATTGTGGGCTAACTTTTTTATGCAGGGCACTACCACAGATGTCTTTATCTCTTTCGAGGAACGTCCTCCCCCGCTCTTACTGCCTTTTCCTTGATTTTCTGCAGGAGGCATTAGGCGACCTACGTCACAAGCGAATAAGGAAACCCGGCTGAAAACAGCATCGCCAATTGGTTTTCGAACCTTGTACACATCTTGTGAGAGCATGCATTTCTAAAGGCGGATTTTAGGCAAAGTGTGGCTATCCTCCACTTTATTAGCTTCGAATGGGCAGATTCGTATGGCAGAAGCCCCTTTTTAGCACGCGGAGAATATTGGCAACAAACGTGATCCTTACAGAACTCAATACTAATATCTAAAAACTGCAACATATTACCCTCAGGTATTTCACGCACAAAATCTAAGCCGTTACCATGTTGTCGAAATGAGGATAAAACTTCACGCACACCTTCTTCGAAGCTCAGACGTACGTCCTTAGTAAAAATGATAAAACGTCATCAACGTACCTAAAAAATTTAAAAACATTTTTAGCTGGTAACACCTGATGCAGAACTTTATCCTTGGTAAAGCTAAAGCTAAAAAAGCTGCCATCTTCCAGATGGCTGTTATCGAAAGGTAGGTTTTAGGGTCTGTCCCTAGGTTACCGGTATAAATTAGCGTTACATTTGCCATTCTTTATTGAGACTGTCACTCTAAAAAACTAATTATTGTCGGCGATTAAGAATGAGCTAAAATAATGGCCTCATGCTCGTGAATAAAACTGGATATGAATGATAGAAGTCCTGTTTCACCATGTTTCAAAATGAGAAAAATGTCATGAATGAACCTTCTGTAATACAAGAGTTTTAATCGCTGGTTAGCAAAAAACTAGCCTTCTAATAAGTCCATAAATGCGTTAGCATAGTTAAAACCGAGCCGTATGCCCATCGATGTCCCATTTATCTGGACGTAGTGAGTTCGAGTATTAATTTCAACAGGATAGCTAGCATAGAACCGTCCACGTTAGAACATGGGTTTTGGAGCTCGAAAACCTGTAAAACTGACTGAATGCCAGCGCAGTGATGAATGTTATTATAAGGTGATGCAACATTTATGGTTACAAGCAACGCACCTTGAGGAATTTTGATATCAGCCATATCGGCTAGGAAGAGTGTTGTGTCATTTATGAAGGACTGAAATCTGACAGAAATTTTGTTTATGAGGTTGTCAACATAGCCTGATAGGATTTCGATTACTGTTCTTATTCCGGAATTCACGGGTCGCCCAGAGTTGTTTGGTTTGCAGATTTTCGGTAATATATAAATTCTGCCTGGTACATGGCTCAGTGGAAATATTGACTTGACTGCTGTTACAAACTTTCTTCCCCGATTTTAGACAGGTCAGGGTTTCTTCCAAAACGCTCTTAAACTTTCTACTTGGATCGTATTATAGAAGACGTAAAAAGAGAAATCGGCAAGCTGCCTTTCGGCTCCAGCGGTATAATCTGCTTTGTTCATGACCGCGATGGCACTACCCTTGTCAGCGGGCTTTATGACTATGTCACTTTGAGAAGCTAGTCTTTTTATTGCTGCCGTTTCTTTTCCGGAAAGGTTGCATCTAAAATTCCTCTGGGTATTATAAGCTTCCAGTACATCTTTCTGGACTGCTCTATTGTATATATCAATGCAGCTGTTTCTCTGAGTTGCAGGGGTCCAGTGATGTTGCGAAGGCAAATTGCTATTTGGGATCTTGCGGCCGGTCATGGAAATACTCCTTAAGTCTCACTGCGAGCAAAATTTTCAGTCTTTAAACAGCTTCAGCTCATTAAACCCGCTGGACGTAGGGCAGAAATTTAGACCACGATACAGGCCACTTTCATCGCCATGAGTCAAAGTGAAGTATGAAAGTTTCACGATTGGGGCTTGAAACTGGGATGGGTGTGGCAACGGAGGCTGACAATGGCGGACAGAGAAATATTGTCACACGAAAGCATTTTGGCCATGATGGACTATACCTCATTCTACGTTTTCTCTTAGTAATCATCAAGGGCGGCAAGCTGTTCGAAAGAGAGATTCGAGTCTTTGAGTAATGGTTCTTCCCTACTGATTAGGGACTTTAAGGCTGATTGGGGGTGATCCAAAACAACGCGGGTAAATTCCAAAGAAGCCTTTGGTGATATACTGTTCCACTCTGCAGTGTTGCTGCTAGAGAGTCTAGACATTCCTGGTTTTACATTAACGCAGAAACCCGGCCTGCGGAGTAGTCGAAGATCCTAGGCAGGTTTTTAATGAATTAACATGAAGTTCCGAATGAATGCGTTTTTCAACAGCTTTTCTGATGCGTAGAAATTTACCCGAGAATTTAGGACAAAAGCCGTTAACAGGAAGCGGCTTCTTTAGGCAATAAGGGTTTTTCTTATGGCGTTAGGGCGCTTCTTTCGGAGGTTGTAGCGACCATCGTCAGTTGAGGCACGGTGGACTGGATCCGGAGCAGACGTGCCAGACGTCTTGGAAGCTTCGGCTTTTGAAATGGAAGCTCCAGAGCCGCGGTTCAAACTGAGTATTTTATTCGCGAGAGCCAGGATACTGGGAGTGGGGAACACTAGTGTTGTACTCCTGAGAGCCGCAATCGAGCAGGGTGGAGTTCTGGGAATCGAAAACTAGAAGGTTTGAAGCTTCAGTGCTGCGAGGTGATACATTGGGGCCCCAAAAGATAGAAAAGGGAGGCAGCTGGGCCGAATCGGTGGGACCTGTACAACCAGCAGGATGGTAGTACTCAATAGGAACCCTGGAAGCGTAACCGTCGGGAGCAAGAGAGTCCAACACAAGGCCATCGGGCACTGGAGAGTCGGACAGGAATAGGAAACGCGGTGTTTGCTGGCAGCTTCGTTATTCCCCCTGACTGTTCCGAAGACCTCATCTTGGACATCGCCCGCCGGGGTGGCACAGTGGTTACGGCGCTCGACTACTGTTCCCAAGGACGCGGGATCGAATCCCGGCCTCGGCGGCAGCTTTTCGATGGAGGCGAAAAGCAAGGCGCCCGTGTGCTGTGCGATGTCAGTGCACGTTAAAGAACCCCAGGTGGTCGAAATTTCCGGAGTCCTCCACTACGGCGTCTCTCATAGCCTGAGTCGCTTTGGGACGTTAAACCCCACAAACCAACCAACCAACCAACCATCATCTTGGACATCGACTTTCTGCGCCTTCATGGGACTGCAATCAACATTCGCGACAGCGCCGCTGTCTTCACCAGAAATAATGAAGACCTTGGTTATGCAGAAGTACCACTGATGCCCTTATGCATCACCAATGAGACGGTGACATTACCTCCGTGATCATGCTCTCTTGTTTAAGTGAAGAGTGACGGCATTCATACCGGCGATGGCGTCGCCGAATGGGCACTATCCCAGGTACTCAGTCGAGGTGTTTCTATAGCTCGAGGGCTAGTCAATTTGACCAATGGGTACACCGAAGTGCTGGTGACAAAACTTCAACGACGAGCGTCAGCAAATTCCGAAAGGTACAACTGTGGACTTTTTCGTCTCAAATGCGCAGGACTGCTTATTACTGCAACAGGAAGGATCAGTATGCAAGACGCCAGCAACCACCATGTATGTGAGACCGAGTTTTTCGTCTTCAGAACGGGACCGCCTTTTTGATCTCAGATCGATTTCGAGACTGTTTTGCTTCACAATCGCGGATCGGCCAAACGCCTTTGACAAAACATCGAATTAACACGCATATCGATATTCGCCCGATTCGACAAAATCGTAGTGTGGCTCCGGAAGAACGTGAAGCCACTCAGCGCCAGGTGTCCGAAATGCTTAGAAACGACGTTATCCAGCCGTCGCAGAGTCCCTAGGCTTCCCCCGTGGTACTTGTTAAAAGAAAGGACGAAAGCTTGTGATTTTGCATAGATTACCTCAATCTCAACCAGGTGACCAAAAAAGACGTGTACCCTCTTCCTCGCATCGATGATTCCCTTCAGCGCCTACGAAATGCACGTTACTTCTCATCAGTGGACTTGAAAAGTGGATATAGGCAAATCGAAGTAGATCAGAAGGATTGAGAGAAGACAACATTCGTAACTTCCTACCGATTATATCAGATTAAGGTGCTTCCATTCGGTTTATGCTCGGCACAGCAACATTTCAGAGGCTGGTGGACACTGTGCTCTCCGGACGTAAGTGGCAAGCATGCTTGGTGTATCTTGACGATATGATAGTGTTTTCGGCCACATTCCAAGAGCATCTACGCCGTTTGCTAGCTGTGTTTCAGGCCATACAATCTGCGGGCCTCACACTATAACCCGAGAAATGCCACTTCGGTTACGAGGAGCTGCAGTTCTTAAGTCATGTCGTTAGCCTAGACGGTGTCCGGCCAGATCCTGAAAACCTCTCCATAGTCGCCAAGTTCCCAACACCTACCGACAAAAAGACTGCGACGTTTCCTAGGTCCTTACGCATATTACCGCCGATTTATTGCTGGTTCACGAATTACCTGGCCATTAACTTCACTGACACTCGACGACGCTGTCTTTCGCTGAAGTGGTCGAAGAACAGCACCAAGCTTTTATTGAGCTCCGGGGGCGTCTACAGACATCACCTGTCCTATATATTGCCGCAATATTATCTCACTGGCGCCGCCATGTGGCAAGCGCGGGAGACTGACACGCGCTCATCTTCTTCACTCTCGGTGCTCGCCCGCTAGTTGGTTCCGCGCCTTCTTTTGCCGGTGCCTTTGCGTAGGTGAAAGTAAATCAGCCTACTCAGTTTTACTGGCTTCTGTGGCATTTTTGGGGGAGGTTCCGGGTACTTCCCATGTACAAAGATCCGTTGGGTGCCCCCTACGCCCATCTGCACGCCGTGGACACGACACCTGTGCAGAAGGCGAGCCGCCACTTAAGAGGCTTAGCTCCCGAGTATGTCCCCTTGTTTCCCCAACGCGAACCATGTAGACTACAGCGGCAAGCCAGACCATTCATCTTCCCGTGAGTGCCTAGCCGCTGATCTGCAATACTCCGCGTACGCCCACGCCGTTCCATGGCGACAAGTTTGAAGACGTTGAGGACTGGTTGACCAGCTACGACCGGGTCGCCGTGTTTAATGCGTGGGACGAGGAGCGCCATGTTTAATTCGCACTAGAGGATGCCGCCAAGATGTGGTTCGAAAACCATGAGGCTACCATTACCACCTGGTAGGATTTCCGGCGGCAGCTGCTCGGAACATTTGGCAACGATGCAAGAAAAGAGATGGCTAAACTCGCTCTACAGTCCCGATCACAACGGCCTAATGAGAGCGTCGCCACTTTTGTCGAAGAAATGACTCGGCTTTCCAACCGGGCAGATCCGACTATGTCGGAGGCAAAGAAAGTGCGCCACCTTATGCGAGGTGTCAAGGAACAGCTGTTTGCTGCCCTCCATGTACTGTGGCTAATTTCACGAAGGAAGCGGCAAGCATCGAGCGTGCCCTGAATCAGCGATTTGTGCATACGTTTCGATCGCTCTGTGAACATCGCTGCTGTGGGCTTCCGCAGCCGATGGCCGGAAACGATAGTGAAGCCCTTTGTGAACTCATCCGAAGCATTGTACGTGAATAGCTGCAAAAGCTGCCCTCTCTCTCGAGCAACACCCGCGTGTTGGGGACATCTCGGATGTTGTGCGCGAAGAGCTCCGCCAAGCAGTGCCATCAGTACCATCACCCCAGCCGCCTGCGCCGTACATCATGACGTACAGTGACGTCTTGCGTACCCCTGCGCCAGAACAATCGGCACCCTGCAACCCTGCTCCTCCCGCTCGTCCTGCGCCCCGATATCCTGTTTCGACTGGTGTGCCTGACGCTCGACCACCCGATCGCGAAGCACACGCGTGGCGCACGCCAGGACAATCAACCTTTGTTCTTTCACTGCGGCGAAGCCGGTCACGTACTGCGTCACTGCCTGTACCGTCGGATGGGCTTGCGCGGATTTTCACCGGATGCTCCTCCGCTGCGCTATGGCGAACGACCTCGGGACATCGACCAATACCTCAGCCATAACGTCCCACCTGCGTCCCTCCAGCGATGCCAGTCTAGGTCACCATCGCCGCGACAGTTTTCCTCCAGCCGCCATTCTTCCTTCAGGCAGTCTGTAAGTCCGAGCCGGGAAAACTGAAGACGGCGCCCCTCGGGGGTAGGGCCACAGTCAATGAACACTACGACCAACATCCTCCGTTCACCGATTCGATCACACAGACCGACCTTCGACTATTCGCTCCGACCAACAGTCCGACCACTTTTCGATGATCGCCGAAGCTTTCTTCCGACGCCCCCAATCGACGCACCGCACGACCAACGAGTCCGACGACCTCCCGCTGATCACAAAAGCTTACCTTCGACCCCGCAATTCGACGCAACGAACGAGCCTTCGGCCCGACAATCCTTGACACGCCGCACATTGTCGACGTTGAGCTACCTTCCGCCGAGATACTGATCGTCGTTGATAACCACCACACGACTGCCCTTGTAGATACCGGGGCTGATTATTGCGTTATGAGCCATGGCCTTGCTACCATCCTGCGAAAAGTCCCGACTCCTTGGCACGGAGCCCCGATAAGGACAGCCGGAGGGCATGTGGTAACGCAGATTGGAGTGTGCACCACTCGCGTTGAGATTCGCCACGTAACTTTCTCGTGATGCTTCGTTGTGCTAGCAGAGTGCTCCAAGGACCTGATTCTAGGCCTTGATGTATTTAGAGAAAACGACGCAATCATCGACCTCCGTGACTTCACGGTGTCTTTTTCCACTCACCGCTCAATTTCCGACTAGTACGCACAGCAGAGCGACGACTATGCAGGGAGGCCAGTTTTTCGAATCTGCGATGACCATGTCACTCTACCTCCACGCACCAGCTTGTTTGTTACAGTGCAGTGCGACAACCCTCCCGCCCTTCAAGGCCTCGCGGAAGCGAACGTGAATTTATTGTGGAGCCTACAAGTCTGTGTCGCTCGGGGGGTCTTTGCCTTGAGTAATAAATGAACTGACCTGCTTTTAAGAAACTTTAATGCCGAATACCGCCATTTACCGCAAGGTACAGCTATCGCTTATTTTGACGAAGTCATTGCGCCCTCCGCCCACTGCGCCCTTTCACTGGCCAACGAGAACCCTCCCGAGAGCATTGCACATACTGCTAGAACAGACGTGAATCCTGCTTTGTCTTTTACCCAGAAACGCCGCCTTCAAGCAATTCTAGACGCTTACCGTGACTGCTTTGCTTTCACTTCCAAAGTGAAACAGACGTCAGTAGCCAAACATCGAATTATAGTTGATCCCACCGAGCGCCCTATACGCCAACACCCGTACCGAGTATCGGCGAAAGAGCGAGAGGCTATTCGGGCGCAGGTTGATGAAATTCTCCGCGATGATGTGATCCAGCCGTCCACAAGCCCATGGGCCCCACCAGTTGTGCTGGTCGCTAAAAAGGACGACTATAGGAGGCTATAGGAGGCTCAACAAAATTACGAAAAAGGACGTCTACCCATTGCCTCGAATCGACGACTCGTTCGACTGACGCCCGATACTTTTCATCGCTCGATCTACGCAGTGGGTACTGGCAGACTGAAGTCGATGAACGTGATTGAGAGAAGGCCACGTTCATTACTCCTGACGAACTGTACGAATTTAAGGTGCTTCCCTTCGGTTAGTGTTCCGCTCCAGCAACCTTCAAAGAATGATGGACACTGCCCTAGCCGGCCTGAAATGGCAGACGTGCCTCGTCTACCTTGACGACGTTGTCATTTTCTGTGCGACCTACGAGGAGCACCTCAAACGATTGTCGGCCGTGCTAAATGCCATCCGCGTGGCCGGGCTCTCACTAAAACCAGAAAAATGCCACTTTGCATTCCAACAGCTCAAGTTTCTGGGTCACGCCGTGAGCGCTGAGGGAATTAGCCCTGATCCATAGAAGACGAGTCGCCATTTTTTATTTTTTTTCTGTCCTTAGCGAGCCGGCTCCCGGTCTTAAGCCTCGCGGATTTTAGCGCTCGAGGCTGCCGTAGCTGCTTTCCCGACACCAACTTATAAATGTTCCGTGCGTCAGTTTTTGGGCCTGCGTGCATGTTACAGGAGATGTGTGTACGACTTCTCTCGGATAGCGGAACCATTGACTCGTCTAACAAAGGACGACCAGCTTTTCATCTGGGCCGACGAGCAGAAAAGGGCCTTCGAGGAGCTACGCAAGCGCCTCCAAACAACGCCCGTACTAGGCCACTTCGACGAGGAGGTCGACCCAGAATTACATACCGATGCCAGTAACGTTGGCCTCGGTGCAGGTCTCGTTCAGTGGCAAGATGGAGTTGAGCGGGTGATTGCTTACGCCAGCCGCACCCTGTCTCGATCCGAAGTGAATTATTCTAGTACCGAAAAGGTGTGCCTTGCAGTTGTGTGGGCGGTAACAAAATTTCGGCCGTATTTGTACGGTCGGCCGTTTAGAGTAGTCAGCGACCACAACTCACTCTGTTGGTTAGCGAACCTTAAAGATCCTTCAGATTGGTTAGCCCGCTGGAGCCTTCGCTTACAGGAGTTCGACGTCACTATTGTGTACACGTCCGGCAAGAAACACACTGACAATGACTATCTATCCCGAGACCCTATCCCATGTTCTTCAGTTGAAACAGATGACTACGTTTTTCTCGGCGCTCTCACGACGCCAGATCTCGCTCAACAACAGCGAGACGACACCGAACTCCCACCCCCTCATCGATTACCTCGAGGGAACCGCCTCATCACCGCCTGGCCTTTTCACGCGTGGCCTGTCGTCGTTCTGCTTGTGTGACGGCGTCCTCTACAAGAAAAACTACGCTTCCATAGACATTCAGTATCTGCTGGTGGTCCCAACGCCGCTCCGTACCGACGTTTTGCAGGCATGCCACGACGAGCTTTCTGCCGGACATCTCGGTTTTTCTCGCACCTTGGCACGAGTACGACAAACGTACTACTGGCCCAAGCTTGCCGCTATTGTTCAGCGCTATGTAAGGACGTGCCGTGATTGCCAACGTCGGAAGATACCACCTGTCAAGCCGGCCGGCCTGCTGCAGCCTATTGCTCCTCCGCGAGTACCTTTTCACCAAGTCGGTATGGACTTGCTCGGGCCAATTTCTACGTCATCATTGGGCAACAGGTACAATATAGTCGCCACAGATTATCTAACCTTTTTTTTATGAGACGAAAGCTCTTCCCAGCGGCACGTCTATTGATATTGCGACCTTTTTCATCTTTAATCTGGTCCTTTGTCACGGTGCCCCTGCGATCGTTTTAACTGACAGAGGCACGGCATTTACTTCAGCTCTAACCCAGGAAGTGATGCGGCTCAGTGGCACTTGTCATCGCAGAACAACAGCTTACCACCCTCAGACGAATGGACTTACTGAGCGACTCAATAAGACCATCGCCGATATGCTTTCTATGTACGTCGACGAAGACCATAAAAACTGGGACCAGTTACTATCTTATGCAACATTCGCGTATAACACCGCAGCCCAGGAAACGACCCGCTTTACACCGTTTCGTTTGGTGTACGTTTGCGCAGCTGTCACCATGCTGGATGCAATGCTACTGCCAAATGTTGCCCACCAATCGATTTCCGGTGCTGACCAATTCGTGCAGCATGCCGAGGCCGCTCGCCAGCTGGCTATATTGAGAGTCCGGACACAGCAAGTTAAAGATGCTCGACGTTATAACCTTCGTCACAAGCAGGTAATTTACAACCCTGGCAATCAGGTTTGGGTGTGGACACCTGTTCGCCAGCGGGGACACTCCGAGAAGCTTCTGCGCCGCCACTTCGGCCCGTACGAAGTACAACGCAAAGTTAGCGACGTCACCTACGAGGTGATCCCGCAAGGAACCGTTCGCTCATCCCGACGGTAAGCACAATCAGACGTCGTACATGTCAAAGGATGAAGCCCTTCTACTCCCGTTACGTCAAGCTACACGTGTCTTTTTTTTTTTCTTCCTTTAACTGCTTTATGTGAATGCGGCAACCTCGCTGACTACGGTTATCCTCGACCTCGCCACTCGGCATTGGGGCGATGCCTTTTCCACCGAGAGGGGCAATGCCGCCATGTGGCGAGCTCGGGAGACTGGCTCGTGCTCGTCTTGTTCGCTGTCGGTGCTCGCCCGCTTGTTGGTTTCGTGCCTTCTTTTGCCGCTGCCTTTGCGTAGGTGAGAGTAAATCAGCCTACTCAGTTTTACTGGCTTCTGTGACAATATATAGCGCACTTTGATGACGCCCCTACACTGCTTCATACGGATGCCAGCAACGTGGGTTTAGGTGCTGTATTGGTGCAGCGCCAGGACGGTGCGGAATAAGTAATTGCTTACGCCAGCAGGACCCTATCTAAAACAGAAGCGAGCTTCTCGACAACTGAAAAATAAAGGTTTTCCAGTGGTTTAAGAGGTTATTAAGTTCCGCCATTACTTGTACTCTCGCCCTTTTAAAGTACTTATCGACCATCAATCTCTCTGGTGGCTGACGAACTTCAACGACTCTTCAGGAACACTCGCGCGTTGGACCCTTCGATTACAAGAGTTCGACATGACAGTTATTTACAAATCTAGAATGAAACACGCGAATGCTGATTGCCTTTCGCGAGCACCGGTCGAATCGTCCACCGTGACCGATGAACACCTTGTGTTTTTAGGAGTCATAGATGAGGCAATACTTTCACGACAGCAGCGAGAGGACCAGGAATTGCTCCCTCTTATTTATTTCTCTAAGAAGCGAACTACAGTTACGCCTAAGATTTTCCCACGAGCACTCTCATCATTCTTTATTCGTAACGACGTACTTTACAAGAACAATTCCCATCCTGGGGGAACCAGTCATCCACTGGTCGTCCCATCGGCTCTCCGCAGTGAAGTTTTGCAAGCGTGCCACGACGAGCCGACAGCTGGTCACCGAGGCTGCACCCTCACATTGGCACAGCACGGATATTACTGTCCGAAACTGCCGGCAATAGTGAAGCACTATATACGTATGTACGTGCATAGACTGTCAGTATCGTAAATCACCCCCTGTAAAATAAGCCAGCCTACTCCACCATCTTCAAGTGCCAACTACACCTTTAAAGAAAATTGGCATGGACCTCCGGTGATCAATCATTTCCGACGTCTACAGCCGAGAATAAATGAATAATTGTCGTCACCGATTATCTAACCCGCTGCACGGAGACCAAGGCTCTGCCCAGGGTACCGTCGCTGAAGCAGCTCGGTTTTTCGTTGAGAACATTATCCTGGGGCATGGTGCTCCGGCACTCATTATAACTGACCGAGGAACTGCATTTACGGGCGAACTTTAGGAGACCGTTCTCCGCCTCAGTGGTTCCAGTCACTGTAAAACGACAGCCTATCATCCTCAAGCCAATAGATTGATATAACGCCCACAAGAATTGGGAATAAATTCTTCCCTACATCACGCTCGCCTACAATACGGCATGCCAAGGCACCAGTCGCATCACACCATTCAGCCTCCTTCATGGTCGACCAGTGACAACAACGCTGGATGCAATGTTGCTCTCGAATGCCGACGCCGATGACGTCGATCCGGACGCCAAGGAATTCACTCAGCGTGCAGAGGAAGCTCGACAAGTAGTGCGTGTGCGGATAAAAAATGAGCAGTAGAGTGATGCTACAAACATGCCACAAATTGTGGGTCTGGACGCCTATTCGCAGCCACGGACTCTCCTAAAAACTATTGCTTCGGGCCCTATGTCGCTCTGTGACGTTTAACCGACGACCCTTATGAGGCGGTGCCAGACATTAAAGCGATGCCAGCAACAAGCCAACGTCGTCCATGTTGTACGCATGAAGCCGTACCACTGGGACTGATCTTGATCTCCTACTTCTTTTGTTCTCATCGGTACAATGCTTCCTGAGGAGGGGGCAAATGCTGCATAGAAGACGACGCCAAAGATGACGACTGGGACCATGAGCGCGAGTCTGGAAGAGAGGAAACTTCAACGCAAGACTCGTTCCGGTCGACCATTCAAATAGTCTTATCTTTGGCCCTCTTTAGCGTTCTATCGAGACGTGATAATATTGTTACGTCAATTACGCTGCACCGCGCGGTGTTGCGCATGTCAAAGAGAAGGACGAAGTAGCTATCATGCGCGGCGCAGACTGCGGCGCCCTCTGGCGGAGCTCGGCTAAGCGGTTGCTAGGCGCGCGGCTGTTCAAGGTCATTCGTGACCGCGGGCATGGCATACGCGACGAGTTGAAACCTGGCATACCGTTGTTTTCGCAACAACACAGAGAGAAAGAGGTGCGGTAGTGGAGGGCTACGGACAACCACGCGACAGAGGTTTTCGCCTCATCGCAGTTTAGTGATATAAAGTGTCCCCTAGGTTTTTTCTGTCTTATGCTGCAGCACTTTTGCTACCGGCAGCCGTTGCCTGTGTACAGCGTCACTGCGACGGCTGCCCTATAAGATAGGCCTGATACCGGTGCGTCCTCTTCTTGCTCACTTTCTCGATTTCGATGCAGCCCACCGCGAGGATTTTGCAGTGAAAGTTCACTGCTTGGAGGAAGGCAAGCAGGCGCGTATTTCATGTCATTCACAGCTGCTCGGACCACGACCTCCATGCAGCGGTGAGGAAGCGAGGATGAGCTGGTCGTGGCAGGGAGCAGAAGCGGAAAGAAGGGAAGAGGTTAGGGGCTTCCGGCCAAATTCCCAAATTTCTAGGAAGCAAATATCGCCGCTAAAAGGAGCGATCTGGGATTCACAGCTGATAGTAATCTGCCATTGGAATACAGCTTCCCCAAACGGAGAAGGAAACTTTCATCCGGATCTGCCATTGGAATTCAACAGTAAAGGTTTAATGGCGCGGCGTTCGATGAAGTGCCAATCGAAAGGCGCAGCACGAATGCCTAGATCGGACACCCTGCGGGGTCATTGTGTAGTGCTAGGGACTGAAGATAAAACATGAATCCAAAAGGCGGCATCACTTAAAAAAAGCACTCTAATTTAACACTGAAAAACCAACAACGCGTGCAAGCTAGAAAAGGAAAACACGCGCAAAGGAAAGGAAGATAGTCTAGAATTAAAAAGGAAAGTTTCAGTCATGTTCGTGTCATTCGGGGTTTTCGTGCGGCCGGCGGAGTGGTGTGGCTGGGCGTCAGCGGAATCGGTGGTTCTGGATGTTTTAAATTTTGAGGCGGTTTTGGCGCCTCAAAATTTAAAATAATGAGCTGCCAACTAGCCCAACAAGAAGTTCTCGTAACTTATATAGGTGGTTCTGGGTGCGTCCTGAATCGAAGTGTCGGGTAAACGGTCGCGTACTTCAGATGGCCGAAGGAGCGTCTGGTGGAGACGCGGGCAGCTTGGGTTCGGTGACCCGGGTCACGTCATCACAGCTGCGATCCACCGAAGTTTAGAGAAATGCTGCGCCTGAGTCTGAGGCCGATGCGTCTGGAGACTTAGGATGTAGGTCGACCCGAGTCTGGAGGCCAAGACATCTGAGGCCCAAGCCTCGTCACACAACCGAATCTTCTGTCCCCGACTACTCCCTTCCGGTTCTCCTTCTACCACGCTCTGCATGTGCTCCCTTCTCCCTTCTCCATGTGGCGTGTTCTCCATATGCCACGCGTTCGTCTTTCCTCTTCGTCGTCTTGCAGCGTCCTTCCTGCGTGGCGCTGGCTTCTTACAGTCAGCTTCGTATATGTGCCAATCGCCTCGTGATGCCATCGGTCATGACCGGATGTGACGACACGATGGCACCAAATCATATCATGACGTCGCGCACGGTCAGGTCCCATGGTATCATCAAGTGATGACGTCACAAAATCGCTTTATCCCGCGGATACTTATGAGCAAACTGCGCTTGGTTGTGTTCCCCCAACCTAATAGGCAATAGGTTATGTGTGAATAGAACGGAACATTGTACAATAAATGTTTAAGCATTGGATGTATACTAATCTATTTGAGCGCGTTAATCCAATGGTCTGTTCATAATCACTCCGCAAAATGTATTTGTTCCGACCATATCGCACCAGCGCCTCCGCACTTAAATCTCAGCTCAATCATCGTACATCGGCCTGTCTCCTCAAGATCGCTAGTATTTATATCATAAATTTAATCATACCTTTTATCCGGAAGCTTCTTTTACCACACGCGCTCAGCATTTTTCGTAACTGTCACCCTAACGCCACCTTTCCAGTGAAATCCCGAAAACATATTATCTTTTTTTTTTCTTGAAAACAGCCCGAGACTGGAATGGCCTTCCATCGGAAGTGGGAACTATCATCAACTTTAACAACTACAAAACAGACTTCGAAGATCATCTGCATTACAGTTAATTGCATTTTGCTGCCCACACCTTCTTAATGTCCCCGGACATTTGAGGAATAAAGAAATATGCTGCCGCCGCGCAAAACTGCTTTAGAATTGTTACGCACTCAGCAACGTCTAAAATGACCGTCCTTAAAAAAGATAGATGGCAAATGTTTCTAAATTCGGCAGCACTTGACCTAGTGGGTATTTCTACATGTCGACAGCAAAATCCTAACGAAATAAAAAAAACCGCCTTGGTGCCTCTAGCATACATCAATATAGCAATATAGTGGGCCAGCAATATTGCACGAATACGATAAGAAAAACAGTGCAGAGATGAGAAATGTAAAATGTAAAAGAATACCATACCATAAATGAACCGCTACCGCCACCCTCCGCCAAAATTGTCCATCTATCAAGCGCTAGCCTCCCTAGCGCCGAAATGAATCTTTTGTCGCATGGGATTAACTTTTGCCTTCATGATAGATAAGAGGGCGCAGACGGAAAGAATAAAACAAGACAAGCGCCGTTTTCACAACTGGTTTATTGGGAAAAATTACGAATTCTAAAATATGAGCAAGATATAGTCAGTTAACAAATCCAAGAGAAGAAGAAAACAATTTCAAAATCTTCGCAGATATCCTATTTCTCTCTTAGATAGTGAAACCGAAGGCTTGCTTACGCAGTTACCATACGAAGTAATAACGCTTCCATCACCTCTGTGGTTCTTTGATAATGATGACAAAATATGACCTGTGTATCTTCACAGATAGGGCTGCAATTATTACAATCTCGCAGGTGTTCACTCACCCCAGAAGAGCTAACAATTTTGTGTTCACGAAGTCGAATATTTAAACATCGCCCGGTTCTTCCTATGTAAGCCAAGCCGCAGAGAAAAGGAATTTCGTACACCAGACCAGATTCACCACGCACAAACCTTGCTCTATGCTTTACTTTGAAAGTGCCGGAATCATTGGCTACATTTTCTGCCTTTCTTTGCACAAGATGACAGAATTTTCCTAATTTCAAAGGGGCGGATAGGGCTATTTTTACATCATATCTTTTTGCGGCGTGTTTTAACCCATGTGACAGGCGATCATGAGCAGCTTTCAACTAGCCCAACTTTCCATTCTCCTGAACTTTTGCCCTGCATCCGGTACATGGATATAACGAATTTACTCTTGTTATATACCTAGAAAAGTTTGCACTCAGCCTGAGACTTCGAGATATGCTTTAGTAAAATGAGCTTTTGGGCAAGTAAATTACTTTGCTTCCACGTAACTTCAGCGCGTAAAAAATAGCAGCACTTCGTCGAAGCACAGGACCTCTCCAGTGCAATGTGATAAATATCTTAGACATGTATATAAAGGCGAGGAGCAATATATAATAATAATAATCTCTTTATTTCTATCAATGATAGAGGGGACAGCGGGTAAACGTCGCTTTAGAAGCTAGCGACTTGACAGAGCCCGCAGCCTCCTTTACAAGGCAAGCAACGAAAGAAAAGAAAGCAGACATACATAGCACCTGACTTCATGCGAAAATATGTGGAAAAAAAAAATAAAATCATAAAGAGAGACAAATCATCTGAAAATTGCTGCTTAGCTATTTTAGAAAGCATAGTTAATAAAAAGTTCACATGACATGTATGAAAATCCAGACCAAATTTTTGAAAAGAATTTAGAAGTGTTGGCAAGAATAATCAGCTCGTGGAGTAACCACCTTCCACTGTTCTGTGCATCTTGTGACATAAGAATGTGTGTTCCTGGTAAGATTAGATAATTCATGAAGAAACTTTATATTTTCTTTTGCCTCCTGTTTAAACGATTGACTTAACTTGTAGTTATAAAGGTTAAACACGGGTATTATATGTGCTTTCGGAAATAAGTCTAATGTGTGGGCATTGTAAGGTGAGTTAAATAGGGCTCGGACAAATTTTGTCTGCTATACATGTATCTTCTCTAAATTCGTACGTAATGCGGAACCACGTACCAAAAAAGAGGGTTTTATAAACAAGAACTGTAGAGAATATATAAAGAAAAAGAACCGACCATCCCGTAGCTCGACTTCAGAAACGAAAATGGGCCATAAATCTGAGCACAAAGTAGAGAAGAAATGCCGAGCTCTTGCCCCCGAAAGAACAGCCAGCAAATGTCAGCGCGTTTCTAGGTCTCAAGTTACAAACCGAAGACGGCATGGTCCACTTTCCCGGAACGACCGGGGAACGCGCGATTGAAAACAAGGGTCGGCGTGGCACCCCGCTGAGGAGAAGGAGGAGCCTGGGCCGGCGACGAGGAGGCTGTGCGCACGTGCGGGGTGCGAGTCCTGCTCTGAACGACTGGCCGAGAGAGAGAGAGTGAGAGAAGAGCGGACGGGACAGTGCGGAACGCACCCTTCGTCGGAGAAAGACGCGTGTAAACTTTGCTGAATTTATCCAGTGTTTTTGTTACCGTTAAACCCTTTTTGTCCGCGTGTGATTTCTTCACTTTTATTCGAATCCCCTTAAGTTCAAAGTTGTAGCAACAAAGTTCAATATAATATCAAATCAACAACTACTACATGGTGCCGAAACCCGGGATGAGAAGATAGTGGCGAAATCCGAAAAGACCACGACGGACCCAAAATGGAAAAGCTCGAGGCGAAGTCGACGAGGGCAGAACACGATTATCATCAACGAGGCCACAACAGCACTGCCGTCAGCCAATGTCCAACAGTTGACAGCTCTGCTTCACAGACTGGAAGTCAGCAATGATGAGCTGCGGAAGATCAACGACGAGTTGGAGAACTATCTACCGGAGGAAGCGTTCGAGACCGAGTTTACAGAAAGCGTCGAATACGACGACCGGGCCATAAACCTCATCGGCCAACTGAGGGCTCGAATCGCAGCTTCACAACAGACTGCGTCTGAACACAACGCCGAATCGCCGCAAACGTCCGTGTCGACGCCCAGACTCACTGCAATTAGGCTTTCGAAGCTGCAGCTCCTGTCTTTCAATGGTGAGCTTGCCAACTGGCAATAGTTTTGGGAATGTTTCCGCGAAGCGCTGCATGATAATCAGGCCCAGCGGAGAAATTTCATTACTTAAAGAGCCTCCGCACCGCGCCTGCCGCATCGGCAGTAAAAGGATTGCAGGCAACTGAGGCCTGCTATGACGACGCGGTACAGATACTGCAGCGCCGTTTCGGCGACGATGGGCTAATCGAACAAGAACACCTGGCCAAATTAAGGACGCTACCGCCAGTGTCGTCATCAGGAGATGGACTTCACCGACTCTACGATCTTGTTCAAGCCCACATTTGCGGGTTAACGGCTCTTGGAGTGACCATAACACATGCGGAAGAAGTTGCCATCGCTTTAGCCGCCGCAGACAAGGACTCACGAGTCATCATCACCGACTCGAGAGGGCCCTGCAGAAATATTAAACATTCCCCTCTTTGCGCACCGCATCCTTCAAAACAGTGACTACCTCGCAGCCCCCGCGTCTCTAACGATTGTATGGGCTCCAGTTCACATGGGCCTCGAAGGCAATGAAACGGCCGACGCCGCCGCCCGCGCGCTCACTCTCCGGGCAACGCCTTCAGACCCTTATGATACGGATCTCGAACACAATCCGGCTCTCACTTTCAGAGAAATTACTGAATTATTTTAATTCGGCCATGCAATTTATCCTAAGCCTTGTAAGGGCCTTACAAAGGTGGAGGAACGCACACTCCTCTGCCTTTACACCAAAACGCTGCTGTGCCCGGCAGTTTTAAAACACTTTGATCCGGCCTCTACAGGAAAGTGCCTGCACTGTGCGGAGAAGTCTTCGGACATCTTCCACATGGTGTGGGCATGTCAGTCAACCCCGAACCTCACCCCCAAACCCAACCCCACCCGGGAGGACTTGGAGGCAGCCCTGCTCGGCTGCTCCGATCTGGCAAGCCAGAAGGCCCTGGTCCACCGAGCCCGAGCCGCAGCGGTCGCCAATGGGCTTCTGTAATGAGGAGCCCACCTAGTGTTTGCGTGAGGTTGCTCCGGCTACCTCAAGCTTCCTCCGAATAAAGTCCACACACACACACACACACACACACACACACACACACACACACACACACACACACACACACACACACACACACACACACACACACACACACACACACACACACACACACACACACACACACACACACACACACACACACACACACACACACACACACACACACACACACACACACACACACACACACACACACACACACACACACACACACACACACACACGCACACACGCACACACGCACGCACGCACGCACGCACGCACACACACACACACACACACACACACACACACACACACACACACACACACACACACACACACACACACACACACACACACACACACACACACACACCAAGCATGCTTACTGCGCAATGCTTTGCAATATTATCCAGACGGCGCTGCCGCGTGACATGGTGGTGGAGTTTCACCGCCTGGCCAGCCGAGCGACCAAGACAGATGTATTGTCGCCGCCCGATAGTAGTCCCGCGTCACCAGCGCAGCAGTCCTCCGCCTCGACGCAGGCAGCAGACAGATCAGAGAGAAGGCTAGAGGAGGTACTACATTTTCTGCTGGTAGAAACAGAGTGTCGAGAGCGATGTAGGCAAGGTCCCGCCTTTTGAGAAGCCGTCTTACAAGGAAAACCTCGGCAAACGCGCCAGGCAGCCGACTCCGAGTGCCGCTGTTCTTTATGCGCAAACAGGCAAAACAGAGAAATGCGCATTTTGCGATTCGAACAGGCACGATACAGAGATCTGCAAGGCTGCACTGACGAACGAAGAAAAAACAGAAAAAGTTGCAGGGCGAAAAGGTGCTTTCGATGCACAAGGTGGGGACACCGAGCAAAAGACTGCAGGCGAAAGATAAAATGCAGGAATTGCGAGAAAAGACTCGCTACCTCAATGTGCAACCCCAAGTGGGCAGTAAGCAAAACTGACGTACCAACAGAGATCACCGCCACTAATGTGCATGCAGAAGCCAAAACAGAAGAAACGCAAGAGACGGCACTGCAGACTTTCCGTGCCTTTGCTTTGGATAGCACCAAATACGGCTACATCCGGGGCGTATTGGACGGTGGAAGTCAAAAAACATTCATTCGAGCAGATGTATAAAAAACACTTGATTTGAAGGTTTTAGGAAAGGCCGACTTCCACCTAAACACCTTTGGTGCTGCGGCCGCGCAAGTCCAAAGCTGCCGGCTGGTAGAAGCTTGCCTTCGGAGCCAATACGGAGATCACGATATAGCAATAGAGGCTATTGAGGTGCCCTTCATAGGCAGGGACGTCAGGAAGGTACCCTCAGATCACAGTTTTGTGCAAAAGATGGAAGTTCGAGGAGCACTGCTCGCAGACAGACTGATCCATCCGGGCATGTCTTCAGTGCCAGGTATTGGATTACTAATTGGAGCCGACCACCTTTGGAAATTTCAAACGGGAGAGGTGCAAAGATGCAACGAAAATGAAGGATTAGCAGCGGGGAATACAAAGTTTGGTTGGACGATTCAGGGACCGTTCAGTGTGACTTCAAGCCTCGCAATCGCAAACAATGTTTCCACACTAAGACTAGGCTTGGAAACTGCAGACCAGGCCCACACTACGCTGCAGAATTTCTGGGAACTAGACGCCATCGGCATAAAAGATTCCCCAGAGACACACGACGAAAGAGCACTGAGCAAGGTAAAGTTGGAAAAGAAAAGTCAGCGCTATGAAGTTGCCTTGCCATGGAAAGACGCATCCAAAGAACTCAACGACAACAAAAATATGGCAATTCGGCGACTCGACAACCTGACAAAGCGACTATGCCGCAATCCAGAACTCGCTGAGCAATACGACGACGCCATCAGGAGTTATTTCGAGGCAGGGCATGCGGAGCGGGTGACTGGGAAAGTTTATTACATGCGACATCAGCCAGTCGTACGTAGTGAGGCAACTACGACGAAGCTAGCTGCGTGTCGTGTTCGACGCATCATCACACGCTCCGGGGAAACGGTCACTCAACGACCACTTGGAAAAAGGGCCTAACTTCGTCAGTGATTTGGTGCAGATTCTCTTGCGGTTCCGCCTACACAAGGTCGCTCTCGTAGCAGACATCGAGGAAGCATTTCTGCAGATAAGCGTGCGGCCTGAGGATAGAGATGCCCTGCCGTTCTTCTGGTTAGGCCCGCCGCTTGACCCGTCAGCATTGCCGGATATCGAAGAATGGAGAATGACTCGGGTACCGTTCGGTACGACAGCCAGCCCGTATTTGCTGACCGCTACCATCCTCCACCACCTTCAATGCACGACAAAGGAAGTTTCGAAAACGGCGAGCCTCATGAAGGACTCCTTTTACGTGGACGATCTGGTGACGGGGGCGGCTACAGTAAACGAGGCGTTGAGAATAGCCGCTGAAGCCACCGACATAATGAGCGACGCTGGCATGTGCTTAAGGAAATGGTCCTCGAATTCCGATGCAGTCCGCGCGGAGCTTGGAGACGACGAAACTACACCTTCGAACGGTGAACAGAAGATCCTGGGAATGAAATGGAACGCAGCTGACGACAAGATGGCAATATCCCTGGCCAGTGTGACCAGCTCATTAACTAGCGGAGCTGCGTCGAAGCGCGCGGTGCTGCAGGCGTCGGCAAGAATATTCGACCCCTTGGGCCTCGTCACACCGTTCGTCGTGCGGGCAAAGATACTTTTCCAAAGGCTACGGGAGAGAGGTATCGAATTACCGAGCGACTTGGAAGCGGAATGGAGAAGTTGGTGTTTAGACCTCGCCAACCTGAGACAAATTTCCTTCCCACGTTGCATCGTACAGGACGACCAAGTTTCCTGGCAGCTCCACATTTTTTGCGACGCAAGTCCGACGGCCTACGGGTGCTGTGCCTACCTCGGAGAAGACAACGAAACGGTGAGCGTCAACCTCATCCTTGCCAAGTCACGCGTGGCGCCTCTGAAGGCCTTGTCGCTGCCTCGGTTGGAGCTGATGGCGGCTGTAATTGGATCACGCATGGTCACCTACTTTCAAGGCGAAATTGATCCTCAAATGAATGTATTCTTTTGGACTGATTCGATGATTACGCTTCACTGGATTAGAAAGCGAAAAACTGGAAACCATTCGTGCAAAACAGAGTGACAGAGATACAAAGTGCCACCAACCCGGAGAGATGGCGGCATTGCGCGTGAAACAGTAATCCAGCGGACTGCCTCACGAGAGGCATGAAAGCAGAGAAAGATGCCACCCGGGGCCATCATAAGGCGACCGGTGCAGCTCCTCTATCCGTTGGAAACAGGCATAAAATGAGTTGCACTCATTTGGAGGGGGGGGGGGGAGTGTGCGGAGAATGTAGAGAACATATAAAGAAAAAGAACCGACAATCCCGTAGCTCCAGACGACATCCTTAGCGCAAAAAAACACACGCACACGAGAGAAAAGGCGGGACAAGGGACAAGCGCTTGTCCCTTGTCCCGCCTTTTCTCTCGTGTGCGTGTGTTTTTTTGCGCTAAGGATGTCGTCTGAAGCTGAAAACCATCTAGCCCGTCTAAAAGTTCTTTTATCCCGTAGCTCGACTTCAGAAATGAAAAAGGGCCGTAAATCTGAGCACAAAGCAGAGAAGAAATGCCGAGCTCTTGCTCCCGAAAGAACAGCCAGCAAATGTAAGCGCGTTCCTAGCTGAAGGCTGCAGGAGTCAGGTGATGAAAAAAATATACTGGCATCATCTGCCTACATTGCGTATTTCGCATCTCTATAGATATTTATTACATCATTTACATACACAATAAACAAGAACGGGCATAAAATACTGCCTTGAGGAATGCCTCTGGTGATATGTTTCAAATCTGAGCGGCTATTGTCTATTTCAACCTACTGATAGCGATTATCAAGGTAAGATTTTATAAGTTTTAAACAGTGCCCTCGAATTTCATGTTTCAAGCTTATCAAGTAGAACAGAATCTAGGATGCAATCAAATGCTTTAGTAAAATCAATATATATATCGAGAAGAATGATCCTAACCTCAAATTGCGATAAAGTAAATTCCTTTTATGGAGTAGAGCTAATTCCGTAGAACGTCGTTTCCTAAATACAAACTGGGCGGGAGAAATTAGGCTCCGCCTGTCAAAAAAACTTTGAAACCTGCATCAGTATTAGCTTTTCTAACCCTTTCTAAAAAATGCGTTCGAAAAATCTTAGAAGCCTAAACATTTAAAATACCTTTCAGGCCCAATTTATCATCTCATGAACAGGCAGCAGTGAACAAATTAGAGATATCTTCCGAAATTATTATAAAGCCGACAGTCAAAGGTGGTGGCACAGTTATTACGAATACGTCAGAATAGTTTGTGAGTAAAGTAGAGTTTTGTGTGAGTCGGTGCGACATGATTTACAGGTAGTCTTAGAGCGAGGCAGCCGAGGACAAGAAAGGCACTCAGGACGAGCGCTAACTTAAAACTGAAATTGGAAGCGAAAGAAAGCTCGACGAAGTACGCATGCTGAGCTATGCACTGAATTTGGATGAAAACCTCTAGGGATAAGTTGACTCCTTTATTAACAATGTTTCTACCAAGTTCCCATCTTTCAGCAAGATACATTATAGAGCGACTTAGTTCCTGACAACGGGAAGGTATGTGCCCAAAAAGGACTATCACGAGAACTATGTAACGTAAGACTAGGTAAGCCTGCCACCCTTTCGAATAAACAACAGCTGAAGTGTGCGGTCGTACCGTCCTGTCTACTCGTTTTCCGTGATCGTATTTTTGTGCATCATCATCATCATCACCATCAGCCTGATTATACCCACTGCAGGGCGAAGGCCTCTCCCATATTTCTCCACTTAACCCGGTTCTGTGCTAGCTGCATCCACTTGACCCCTGCGAACTTCTTAATCTCATCCGCCCACCTAACTTTCTGCCGCCCCCTGCTACGCTTTCCTTCCCTTGGAATCCAGTTTGTTACCCTCAGCGACCATCGGTTATCCCCTTTTCGCACTACATGTCCTGCCCATGTCCATTTCTTCTTCTTAATTTCCACTAGAATGTCGGTAACTTGAGTTATTTCTCTGACCCACTCTGCACGCTTTCTATCTCTTAATGTTACCCCTACCATTTTTCGTTCCATAGCCCTCTGGGTTGTCATCAACTTAAGTAGAACTCTCTTGGTTAGCCTCCACGTTTCAGCCCCATAGGTGAGTACTGGCAAGATGCAACTGTTGTATACTTTCCTCTTGAGCGATACCGGTAAGCTGCTAGTCATAATCTGCGAGTGCTTGCCAAATGCGCTCCATCCCAATCTTATTCTTCTTGTTATTTCCTTTTCACGGTCCGGATCTGCGGTCACTACCTGTCCTAAGTAGACATATTCGCCTAGCACTTCCAGTATTTCGCTACCCAATGTAAGCTGCTGTTCCTTCCCGAGGCTGTTGAACATTACCTTAGTCTTCTGCATATTGATTTTTAAGCCTACCTCATATACCTTTCCATCTCATCTCTCATACAGAATACCACTCATGTCTTAGCTGCTATCCATGAGCTTAACATCCCACCTGGCTGGCTTCAGGTTGCCCGTCGTATCACTTCACTGTATACAAATATAGCAATATGCTTATGTAGTTCAGTACAGTGCATGGTTGTCATAACTGACGCGAAAGCAATGGTGGTGTATTGGTACAAGGTATGTGAAAAAAAAGAGCGAAGCACAAGCTTTTTCACCAAGGAAAAAGAGACAGACCGATAGCTGTGATGATGACATTCTACGCTTACCATCTTTATCTCTAACGCCCTGCAATGATGATAAAATGGTTAAGGTGCGCATTTCTACTACAAATCAAACCGAACCTTCTCTCTAACAAGTGCAGGCGCCAAATTCTGCTGAGCTCCTAATCCGTGGTTTACAATTTAGTTCACTGAGCTTACAAACACAATAAGCTCCTGGAAAGAAATTAAGCGCGGGAAAGCAGCATTAATGCAGAAAAGGTACCTCATACGGTCATAACTACCATTAAACTGGATAACTTCTCATCTGCTCGACAGGGGACAGCGACACCCTTCTTGTGACGGTTTTGTGGGCGGATGCAGTATTCGTACTGTCAGCAGAACTTATAAATAACAAACTCTGGATATTACCTGCGCCCTATTGTAGCGTTTTTAATAACACTTTCGTAAGCAATAAGATGGCGGCTGATATTTGCACATATCGGAAACTGCAGCGTAAAAATATAGGAACCAGCAGAGCGCTACTTTATGAACAATATTTTTACATCGTCATCCACACGCTGCGCCGTTAATACGATTACTAACTATTCGCTCAGACATGCATGAATTAAAAATGAGAAAAATGAAATATAACAACGTACCTGTAATGTGCGCAGATTGAAACCGAAAATACCAGGAGGGGAAAAACCAACTGGAAAAGACGGAAACTACGTTATTGACACTGAACAAGTTCTGGATTAAGAGTTTTTAGCAAGTTTGTCATAACGTCATTATTCAGTGAGGCACAGAAAAAAACGTATAGGTTTATCTATATATGAACCATGTGAAGAGCGAAGCCATTGGTCTGCGCCGTAGCCGCTGCTGCAACTTGGATCTTGGCTGGTTTTCGCGCCTCGTAAGCTTCTCGGCAATTCAAGACAATAGAAAGAGTGCACAACAATGAATATCGTTAAGTTAACAATTAACATGACAACCAGGTTGATAAGACCAATATCCAACATAAGAGGGGACGAGTGGTAAAGGAGAAAAATTTGTGCCGAATTGTCCAGGCTATTGTGATAAGCCCAATAGTGTGTATCAGCCCCCCCCCCCCCCCCCCTCCCTCAAGCTAGAGCTGTCGAAAAAGAAAATAGCGGGGATCATAAGGCATGCATATAAAGCAGGACAGAGGCTATCCCACTGCACCCCTACGGAAATACTTCCTAAACTGAGGTGCCTACAAAAACACCACGGAACTGTGCGAGGCAGATATAATCATACAGTTAAGGACGCTTGCCACAACATCAATGGGAGGAAGGCTCCTGGGTAGCCTAGGACTACGGCATAGTTGCGGAAAGAAATGCACAACACTGCTGACCGAAGTGACGAACAAACTCACAAAAAAAAATTTCCGGTGATTACATTACTTCCTAAAATTTCAGCGCAGCTCATCAGCTGTTTCACCTTTTCGATAGATTGAAGCAAAGATTTCGAGCAAGACACGTATATACAATTACAGACAACTTTTCTAATTTCTCACACGTATTGCTTCAAGAAACACTCCACTGACCGTTCTTGGCAGTCATGAAAGAAGATCTGTGGCCGAAGAAATAAAGAGAGCAATTAAGTTATCGGGAGGCTGCCCATAGGAACGTTGCGCGAGGAACAGATAGCAGCGATTGACTGATGCCACTGACGCCGCTAGTGACTGAAGTGAACGTGACTCTGCGTTTCGGCTTGGGATGCATATGAACGTAAATCAATGGCTGCTTAACAAAGTATAGAAAGATCTTGCAAAGTTTTAAGGTATAATATTGTTTAAATGAGATGAAATTGATATTGATGTTGATATTGAGATGAAAGTAAATTTTGCCGGAAGTCATCTGTCATCGGGATTCACACTTTTCAGTACAGCAAAGCACATTGCATATTTTCCGTTAAGTAGAACAGCGCGTCTGCCCCGGCCGTGCAAGTGTATTTTCAGTTCATTAAACTTGATATGCACTCTTGTATTACTTCGCTTTAGAATAATAGTCCTTTTTCACGGAGGGTTTAGCCTACTCTTGCGATAAATAGTGCTTTACCGTATTTGTACAACACATTTGCAACTGCAGCAACCTTCCACAATTGTATATCCGCTTAGCTATTTCATTATGCATTTTTCTATATTACAAATAAAAAAATTAAAGCAGATTCTGTTTCAGCTAACTGAAATACCGTTAGCTGAAATAACGCAAGCTTATACCAACACGGTAAAAAATAAGGAAAGAGTCAAGGAGAGCCTAGTGTTGCCTTTGTAATGTATTTGTGTTGTTCCTTACAATGTCCCTCCTAAAACCACCATGTCTTGAATAATACACTGTCGTATGCCCCAGTTGCTCAATGGCGCAGGCTTTCAGGAGCTGCGCACACTATTTCAGGAGTGAACGTGGGCAGGCGCCTCCGCATTTCCCTATACTTCGTCTCACAATATATCTGCAGCACTGCGAAAGGCAGAGGCACCCCGGTCCAATCAGAATCACGCTCACTAGAATAGGCAATTGTGCTCCTACACGCCTCTCGCCTGGAGAGAATCGCAGTGTTCATCGAAACATTGCACATTTTGCATGGCTTGTTGTGCAGGTCAGTTTTCACAATACGTACCGTAGTTTTCGTACCAATTGCTATGCTCTTGTAATGTTGCCGTTCCCACAGTTGTGCACATTCATTCTTGATGATTGCTGGTTTATTTTATTACTTCTTATGTGGGGATGTTGAAACGAATCGTGGTGTTGCCAGTGAAGATGAGCCAACGCTGAGCACAATTTTGGCGGAATTAAAGAATCTTAAACTGGCTGACAAAAAGCGCGATGCTACCCATGCAGAAATTATAGCAAAGTTATCAAAGCTGGACGAAGTGCTCTCGGTATCTAAAGCGAATGAAGAAAGGATAATAAAGCTCGAAGAAATAGTACAGCACTTACAGAATGTCCTGGCTGCATAAGAAAAATAACTGATAGATTATGAGGACCGCAGTCGCAGGAACAACTTAGTAGTCTTCGGAATAAAGGAAGATGCTAGCAAAACGAAACAGATTTGAGGAAAAGATTCTTTAAAACGTTTGTAAGGACAAACTAGGAGTGAATGTTGATTCTCTTGAACGAATACACATAATGGCAAAAAACGTCATAATCAACCAAGGCCTGTAATTCTTCGGTTTTACAATCATAACGAAAAAAATAGCAGTTCTTGCGAATGGTCGCCAACTGAAAGATTTCGGAGTGTCACAATCGGAAGACATCTCGCTGGTAACCTTAAAAATAAGGAAACAGGTATGACAATCCTATAAGAATGAAAAACGCCCCGATGACAAAGTTAAGATCGTCCACAACAAACTGCATGTAAATGGCAACATTTATGAACGGGACGAACAAAACATCTGCTGGTTAATGCTGAGCAATGCAGACACCAGGTCCCAGGATTGACCGACAACTAACACCGCACGTGTTGCGGAAAAATCCCTACGGTTTATATGCTTGAACGCACAAAGTCTATGCAGCAAACAAGACAGACTGGAGCACTTATTTCTCTCCTATAATCCTCACGTGGCAATTATATCATAAACCTGACTTCATGCTAACATTCCTGACAGCTGTGTCGTTCCGCCTTTTTGTACATGCTACAGAAAGGGCCGTTGTATGAGGGGTAGTTGGTTAGTGGGGTTTGACGTCCTAAAGCATTGTATGAGGGGAGTTAAAGCTTAATCCTCTTCTATTTGATTGCCTGGTATTTCTACTTACCATGAAAATGTCTCGTGCAGGCTGATGTGCTTAGAAAACTCAATAATCATCTTTGGAATTTATAGGCCTCCTGGGGAGGGACCAGATTATCTACTGGAACTGTATGATTACCAGAAAAAAAATTATTAAAACCAGAATACCATAATTGCAGGCAACTTTAATCTTTCCGATATTGATTGGAACACCTCGGAGGTTGGTTCCCCCGATGCACGCAGCTCGAAGTTCTACTTGAAATATCGTTAATGTAATCCAGACCGCGCACTCCGCTACATGCCTACTAGTTGAACGTCTTCAATTATAGACCTCATTCTATGTTCTGCAGGTATCAAAAATTACATTCCTGAAGTTCACGAGGGCATTTCTGATCACAAACTGGTGTTTTTCACCTGCATGCTTTCACGCAAACTTGAAGGTGCACTCCTAAATCCAAAACTCTTAAGCACTTTGACGGGGCAGATAATACGTATTATGCATTACCTGGAAGATGCCCTCTAATCGTTCGACGATGATAAGGTAAATGCGTTGTGGGCGAAGTTTAAATCCGTTTGCGATTATTGCATACGCAACTTATTACCAGAAAAAAATAAAGAAAATAGGAAGAATAAATCCTTGAATAACTCGTGAATTGATTCATTTAAAGCCAAAAATCAAACGCTTACGGAAGAAAAAATACAAAGCATCTGTTCTGTCTCTCTCAGTATCTGTCCTCCTCCCTGTGTTGCCCCAACACAATGAATATAGATACCTAGGTGTGACCCTAAAACCGAATCTGAAATGGTCATCCCATATCTTCAACATTTGCTCCTCTGCAAGGAAAAAGCTAGGCTTCTTAAAACATAAATTACGGGATTCTTCATGTACACTCAGGATTCAAGCGTGCAATTAATTTGTTCGGCCTACTCTTGAATATGCAAGCATAGTAGGGGGGCCCTTCACTACTGTCAGCATTGAAAAAATAGAAACAAACATCCAAAGATTAGCAGTAAGATTTATATATGTCGGTAAACGCGAAGGGACTCCCCGACAGCCATGTAACAGCAAGCGGCACTCGAACCATTGGCAGAAAGAAGAAAGGCTGCCCGGCTTTGTTTTTTTTCGATCTCTGTATTTACAAAATCTAGGTATTCAGCCACATGACAATTTTGAAAGAGACACAGCCAGACCTTCCAGACATAAACATAGTCATTTTCGTTCTTCCCCAAAACAATATCTGATTGAAATTCCTTGCCTCAAGATTCACCTCTCATCAATTCACTGTGGTGACTTCGTGTGTCTTTACAGTTAAAACGATGATTATGATTAGAATTACCGAGTGCTTCGTCGTATTTGTTGCTGTGATCACGGGATGTTCTTCCTAATATTGTACTTTTTCTCTGACTGTCTACTTGTGTTATTGTTAACTATTTCTATTTTTGTTCTCAATGAATAATGTTTGTTAACCAATGTATGTACCCTCTCCTTTCAGTTCGCAGTGTTGCGTAAATGAATAAAATAAATAAATAAATTGGCGGGGGTTACAGCAGGAGCACAACTCTCTATTACAGCGTGCAGAGGCGAGAGGCGCTTAGGAGCACAATTGCAAGTGCTCCCCTGCCTTTCGTAGTGCTGCAGATATGTTGTGAGACGAAGTATAAGAAGTCGCGTGAGTGGAGGAAATGTTCTGGCTGATATGAATAACAAGTCCAAACTGACCCAAAACTAATCCTCACTCCTATATAGTCACGGTGTAACCTCCGAACTGATATTTAAGAACAAAAAAAAACACAGACGCAGGAATGGAACTACCATCCTTCTGTGTCCCCGCTAACCACTACTCTACGCCGACATCCTGCGAGCCCAATTATCCTCGTCTAGCACGCGGCAGGGTGTTTAGGCAAATAAACAATTCAAGACGGTAAGAATGAGAAAGGAATGAAATAAAATTTAAGCACGAACATACAAATATAAGACGAAAATTGAACTCGACGGCGCGTCTAGCGTTGTAAAAGTAACAGTAGCAAAGGCCACGCTTTCACATGTCTCCTGTCCAAGTTCTGCTGTGGTCCGTGGCTACATATTTTGAATACACTCATGTGGAAGCGCCGCAGGTACCTCATGCCTAATGTTCAAGTAGAGCAGAGAAAGAGTCTTCTTACCTTTCGGAAATGACCCCATATCGCAGGGATCCTGTAAAATCAACACGCTCTTCTTTGAAGGCGACGAAAGACACGGTCTGTGCTGTCGTGTCCCAAGCTGATACCCGCAAGTCGTGAAGAGCACTTCTGCAGATCGATGAATTCTTTAAATAAAAGATAAAGATGAATTGAATTACTCCAGTTAAGCTCAATATTGATCCCTGGCTCACAGCGCACAGTACCTGCCAAGCTTTCTTGGACATCTAGAACGAAGGGGCGCACTGTAATAATGAATCAGAACTTTTCGTCGATAAAAGAATAAACATGATGACGAGTTACGCTCGCTGTTAACATTAACGGCAAACTCCTACTGTGCGCTGCCCAATCAGATTTTCAAAATAATTAATGCGAAGCCACCCAAAAATATTTACAGCCTTCAGCAAACAGTGGGATGCACCAAAAATTAAGATTTCTCTCGTGAAATTTTAATGCTACGCGCTAAGTAGCACAAATACTAATCTCTATTAGGTGCCTGGATGCGGAGAAATTAGCCATGCCGTAAAGAAACGCGAGATGCCACGAACCATCGACGCGACGTATCAGCTGCCTGCGACTTGCACCGCTGGGACCATTCCAGGGATGGGTGTCCGAATTTCAGGCATCACTCGCCGTTGCATTGTTACGTTAGAATTCCGTTTTAAGGTAAACTTTTCGTCAGTGCTACTTAATTAGGGCTCTTTTATACAAGCTGGACTAGAAGTGCTGTATTCATCTGCCGTCGCTGAGTGAAACCTTCCTTGCTGCTGTCTTTCTGAAGCCAATTCTGTATGTACACGGTTCTCCAAACGACACTCAATTTTTTCGCATTCAGCTTGTTTAGTGTTTTGACAAAGAAGCAGAATCCCGGAATGATGATGATTAAAAATATTTTTTGTACAGGGAGGGTACGAGAGCGGTTCTTTAGCGGTTCTTACAACTAGTGGGCTGCTCGCCGACAAGCCGAGTTGGCAGCCTCACGAGACCCTACATCAGCTCAGGCACGTACAAGGGGGAACCATAGTACAGCTAAGGCTATCAAGTATGAACGGGATCTAGCACTACGGCAGTAGTATACTGGCTGGTAATCAATTTAATCAACAGGTAATACCAGTTGATCAAATGCATCTCTCCGCTGAACTTTCCGGGAAATGGAACAAGATCGCCGTCGTCCCGACGCAGCGACTGCCGCAGCTAACTTGCATCCGGACGATTTCGCCAGAGAAGCGGCACGGAAGTTTTTTCCACAGTATGATGTGTTCTCTCCTTCAACTACCATTTCTAGCTTTCTGGGATTCCAGCACACATAGACCTACTGCCAACAGCAGACGATACCGGTGGTATTGCCAGTCCGTTCTCCATACCTGAGTTGCTTGCGGCAATAGATGAGGCTAAACGGAAGACATCACTCGGTTCGTGTGCCATTCCATACGAAGTATACAAGAACCTGTGTAACGCTGTGCTCCCTCAACTTCTGGACACAATTAATTACCAAAACAAACCCGAGACATGGAAATCAGCCATTGGGATCCCAATTCCAAAACAAGGGAAGCCACCGACGGACCTCACCAACTTTCGGCTTATTTCTCTAACGTCAACACTGTGCAAGCTGACAGAAAAAAATTAGCTGGGGCTTAGCTTGGTTAAGCCTGGTAGTTACGAAAGCAATAGCCTGTGGCTGCCCCCTGGTTCAGCTGGTGGTGTGACGGGAGGTGGTGCTTGGTTACACTCGTTTTACAAACGAAAGGCACATTGTGTTACTTGGTTCCAACGTTCAGCACTAGACACAGATACACTACTCATTTCAGCATCACTATTCATAGCGCTAAGCATACTCATCAACACAGGGCGTACTTCTATAGTTTCTTCAGTAGCTTCGGCAGTAGAGGCTGCACGTTGTCGCCGAGCCGCATACTGAACACGCCGCTTAGCCAGTCTTTCTTCACACTCTTCATGGGTCTCCGCAGCTCGCCGTTGCTTCATCCGCTCATTTCGGCGAGCGGCCTTCGCGGTAGGCGGCATTGCAACGTGTAGCTGAAGGCGCCCGCTTTACGCAGATGGCATGACGGATGGATGGATGGATGGATGGAATATAGGAGCGTCCCCTTTGAAACGGGGTGCTGGCAGTAGCTATCATGCCCATTTTTCTCCCTATATCTTAATTATTGATTTAGAATGGTTAACTAAACCATCATTCTATTTATTAAATTTTGTTCCTACATTACTAACATTATGTCACTTCTCTGCTTTTAAGCCACCAACCTTCCAGTAGTCTTTTGCTAGTTTCCACCGCCGGTTTATTCACCCGGTCCCTGGTATCTCTAAACCCCAGAGCTTCAGGAACAGTGATTGCGCCTGCATCAACTTCCGGATAGATACCATTACATTGGAGTATAATATGGTCAATTGTTTCACTGGAATTTCCACATACAGCACATGCGTCATCTCCATTGTTAAATTTCTTTTTGCAGCTGCGTGTTCTATGGCACCCTGATCTAGCTTCAAAAAGTAGGGCACTGCCTCTTGAGTTATCAAAGAAATCTTCCTTCCTGATCTGCATTTTCCACTTTCGGTATAATTCCACACTCTGTTTCTTTTCCATCGAATTTATCCAATTTTTACCTTCTGTGTTTTTCACCTGTTGCTTAATGCTCTTTATTTCTCCGTCCTTCTTACTAGCATACTTACTAGTTAGTTTCCTAGTTCTTTTTCCTCCATTCTGAGTCAACGCTTTTTAGGTACAGGTATTTAAATACTTTAGCTGCCCATCTGTTACTGTCCAATTTCCTCAGGCGTTCCTCATATAATATTTCACTCTGAGCTTCCAGTACTTCGAAAGATGCCCAGCCCATATCTCCCTGTACCGCCTCATTTGTAGTTTTGCCGTGGGCACCAAGTGCTAATCGTCCAACGGATCTTTGGTTTGTTTCTAATGTCGACTGTACCTCTGATTTTAGGCACAAAACCGCATTTCCGAAAGTAAGTCCGGGCACCATATTCCTTTCCAAATACCCCTCAATACCTCATACCTATTGTATCCCCACAATGCCTTATGCTTCATTATACCGGCATTCCTCGCCCTTTGGCCTTAAGCGATTGCTCATGCTTTCCAATGTATGCCAATCCTTCGTTTACCCATACCCCCAGATATTTATATTATGCTACTCTAGGTATTTCAAGGCCTTGTATTTTAAGACCCTGATCAGTTGAGCCGTTGAAAATCATCAACCCCGACTTAACTGCGCTGAAACTGAAGCCTAGTGCGTCCCCTTCGTCTCCGCAATACTTAACTAGAGTTTGCGATTCTTCCAGACTCTCAGCTAGCAGCACAATATCGTCTGCATACATCAAACCGGGGAGGCGCTGCTCTACCGCCTTTCCACCTAATCTATATGATAGGTTAAAACCTAGGTTACTGTCTTGTATCCTCCGTTCCAGGTAATCATATAAAGCATGAACAGCACCGGTGATAGAGGACAGCCTTGTCTTAATCCTTTGCATAATTTGACATCCTCCGTACTTCTTATCCCTTCCCACGTAATTTCTACTTTGTTATCCCGGTATATTTCCTGTAGGAACTCTATTATCTCATAACCGATACCTTCTTCTTTTAATATGTTCCACAGGAGTTCCCTGCTAACGTTGTCGTACGCTCCGTTTATGTCCAGGAAGGCCAAATACAAAGGTCTATTTTCCACTCTAGATATTACGATACATTGGTTAAGCACGAACAGGCTATCATCTAAGCGCCTACCATTTCTAAAGCCGTACTGAAGTTCTCCGAGTATCTTGTTACTCTCTACCCATGCTTGCACCTTTAACTTCACCGCCTGCATGGCTAACCTGTACATAACAGATGTTATGGTAATCGGCCTGTAGGATTTTATGTGCATCCTGTCTCCTTTCCCTTTATAAATCAAATTCATTTTACTGTGCCGCCAGCTGTCCGGAATTTGCTTATTCGTTATGACTGTTTCCAGTGCTTTTAACAACGTTTCCTTACTTTTTGGACCGAGTTCATTAATCAGCTTGATCGGAATTCCATCTATTCCTGTAGATGTGTTTTTAGGAACATTTTTTTCTGCCTTTTTCCAGTTTAGATTGGTCAGTTCTAAGCTGCTTTGTATTCTGCTACCTTGTGTTGCTTCCTGATTTACGGAGATTGCCCTATCGTCGCTCCTAAATGACTCGGCTATAACTGATGTAATGTAGTTCACTGCGTTGTCTCCCTTTAAACGATTTCCCTCGTTATCTTGAATCCGATCCTGCTTTCTTTGATTCTTCTTCCCTAGCCAGCTTATATGGTTCCAGAATTTTCTTGCTCCGCCTCTAGAGGCATCGTGTATGTCAGCCATCCAGCGATCGGTGGACTGCTTTATTTTACTTAGGACGAGGGCCTGTACCTCAAGTTTCTTTTGTCGATATAACTCCATTTTTGGTCGATTTCCTCCTGAGATACCTGTGCTTTCTTTACCACTCGATGTTCCCTTGAAGCAGCCCGTAGTTGTTCAATAGCTTCCCTGATTTCCTTATTCCACCAGCTCCGTGGCTTCCTCTTTCCATTCCAGCGGTTTGCTACTTTAACCTCCTGAATTTTCCTCCTTATGAGTAGTTCTACCTGTTCATAATTCTAGTCTTCCATGGGGCTTTTCTCTATTGCTTCCTCTATGTCTGCTGCTATCTGCGCTATTTTATAGTCGTTTAATTTTGCGTTTACGTTTTGTCTAAGTTCCATTTCTCGTTTCATCAAGGGCCCCATCTGCAGACTAATACGTTTATGATCCCTTCCCAGACTACACTCCCCTTCTTCGTCTATTTTCATGTTTGTGACTGTGCTATAAATTTCCTGCGACATTAGACAATAGTCAATGGTCATCTGCCTGTTGCGGAATTCTCACGTGATTTGGCCTTCACATTTTATTTATCTATTTACTATAACCAGATCGTGTCGCTCACAGAAATCTAGCATTAGCTTCCCGTTACACTCCGTGTATCCATCCAAATCGTCGATGTGGCCGTTCATGTCCCCCAGTAGAATAATATTGGCCCCGTTTCCAAACTAGCTTATATTGTTACTGAGACATTCAACAAGATCCTTGTTTTCTTGCCTGCATTGATGTCCTGTTCCTAAATAAACTCCACCTAGCCATGTCCTTATGTCGGCAATTGTTCCTGAAACCCAGATGTGTTCTTTACAAGATGATTTAATTATTTGCCAATTTGTTCCCTGGTGTATCAACATACCTACCCCTCCACCCTTTTTTTCCGTTCTCGTTCTGTTGCACCCTTCCCAGACGTAGCCTTCTATAAAAGGCGGATTTTCTAGATCCCTGAGATGAGTCTCGCAAAGAGCGTACACACCTATTTTGTCATCCTTCAACTGCTATTCTATCTCTAGCCATTTCGGTCTTTTTCTACCTCCTTGCATGTTTATGTAGCTGATCCTAGTGTTAAATTTCTTTTTTGTACTTTTCTTTCTCGACCTACTCTTTGCCATTTTTGAGGGCCCAGCCTCCATTATTACACTTTCTTCTGCTTCACTTCTAACTACCTCTGTGCACGGAGTCCTCGCGGACCCCCTAAAAAAGCTACACCCCTGCCTGCCAGGCGCCAGCCGATCTCTGCTCCCACCCTTCTGTTGAAATGAATGCCATCTCGCTGAAAAGCCCTACTAAAACCTGCTTTATGTACCTCCCTGTTTACCTGAACCACTTCGAAACGCTTCTCCAGGCTTAACTTTCTTATGTCCTGATTAAGTCACCACGTCCTTTTCCAGCTTTCCGTTCAATCTTAGCACCTCTGGTACTGTGCATACAACTGCTGTGCTATCTCCCTGATCTCTTCAACTCCCTTAGCTAAACTTTCCACCACTCCTGCAGCGTCACCATTTAGGACACCGTTTAGCCCCGCGGGTACTATTACCATACTGCGCTCTGCAGAATTCTTCAACAGCCTATTTTCACTCTCTTTCAGCACTGCCCGCATTGTTCTCCCTGGGAATGCTTCAACCAACACTATCTTATCACCCTTTACATGTTCCAAGATATCTCCCTTGCACCTGTTCATGTTAGAATCTCCGGCGATAAGCACTTGGGCCTTCTCTCTCCCTCTCCCAACTGTTGGCTCCTGCTTTCGGTTATCTGTGTCCTTATCTCTGGGATTTTCATTCTTCCTTACTTCCTCCTTTTTTCCGGCTTCTTAGCTGCTTCTAAATAACTCTGACAGTTCGGATTGCTTATGCCTTCCATGCCAGTGCTGGCCCCAGCCACGTGGCCCGCATTGGAATGACATCATACCGCTAGGCGCGCCGCGCGCGGCAGGACCAGGAACTAGGCCCGGTTGGTGCGCACCGCCATGCAAGGCGACGGCAGGAGTTGTGCGCCTGGTTTTTGCGGCAGCTGGGATGACGTCACACCAAAGGTCAAGCTAAAGGTCAAATGGTCTGCACCGCCATGTCACGCGAGGAGCTGAAAGTGAAAGTAGTATGGCTTTCGCAATAAAAATGGTAGCCACACGATCGTCCTGGTGGCTGGAGCACAGCGGTTTCTGCCACCCCGCACAAATAATTTCCGTCCATCCATAGGCACTGAAGATGGGCTGGCTGTTTCGGCCTCGCAAGTCTGTCGTTAACAATCTCGCCACGTATGTTGATAAGGCGTATGATAACATTAGCCACACCGTAATTTTCAATTTAATTGACACGCTGCATTTCCCTCTTAGGATACGCATTTTCGTAACATCCTTCCTTGAAAACAAGGTTTATAATACGGCGTATTGGCGATTCCATCGGATCATTTGTCCCTGTTCGCGGTGTACTGCAGGGCTCGGTACTGTCGCCAACGCTGCTTAACATTGCCTTCATTCCTCTTGCATGGCACTTACATAATGTCCCTGAAGTCAAATTTTTGCTCTATGGTGATGATATTACGGTGTGGAGTTGTGGAGTACGCACCATGACCTGTTCACTCAAGCGAGGCAGCCTTGGATATTATCGCCAACTATGTTAAATCTGTCGGCGTAGTGCTTTCCGCGAGCAAAACTATGTTCACATCGGTCGCCAACAGCTGGAGTCGCCGTAAACTCGCGGCGACGCCGATCCTTCACGAAAGTGAGAAATCAAAAATGCTGGGATTGTCGATTCATCAGTCGGGAACTGGAACCGCCTGGCGTTCTCATTCTAAAAAGCAGGTGATGCAGAACTTGGGCCTAATAAGACGTATCGCTACTAAATCCGGTGGCGCTCGCTCCCACGTCACACAGCATTTGTTGACAGCGGTTGCAGCACTTGACAAGAGCTAATGGGATCGTCTAGAAGCAGTAAATAGAGAGGCTATGAGTACAATCACTTGTCTCCCCCTCATCACACCGGTCGTGGCTCTGCAAGAGAACGCTCAGCTCAACACACTAGATGAACTGGTACCGCGACGCCATGATGCTCGTAGTCTTAAGGCGACCCTTTTGCACTCACTGCGAGGACTCTGGGCCTGTGCTATATCGCACATCCTATTGCCGCCGCCATCGCCAGTTCTTCCTTCATGAAATTTTGTTCAGCTGAGCGATACCAAACCCACTGACCTTCATAGACCAACCACATCTTATGCGCATCATCACTTCGTTGAAGGGTCGTAGAGCAAGACACCAAGCTGCCCCAAGGCTCAATAATTGTATATGTGACGCGCTTCGCTCTCTATCCGTCACAACCTTACTACCTACAATCAAAATTGTAATCCGCACCGACGTTCTACAAGCAATACGTCTGCTCCGACGCGTCAGTCGCAGCCAAGAAATATGCTAGAATATACATCATCTGGCGGCTCGCATCTCGCAAACCATTCGAATTGAGAGGGTCCCATGTGACGTGTCCCATGACACGCTTCCTCACTATGGATGATGCCACTCTGCTTCTTACAAAAAAGGAGCACCTCCGGCGCCACACAAGTGCGCCTGTCCAAACGTGTGAGGTAAAACTCCCCAGCGTTCTTACCCGCACAGAAGAGGTTGCGCTACGGATGATCCGGGTGGGGGTGCCCTCACACTTGCTGTAACACGAACATGTCCTCAATATTGATATTTATATCAACGTCCAGGATGTCCTGTCTGCAAGCCACGAAATCAATAGGCAGATATTTACCACTTCTCGGTTTGCCCGGAACTCAAGCCGACGAAACTTCGGCACCTGACGGCAGTGGGCCTTTCGCCGAACAACTCATCTTCGTACATTGCTTGGACGCTAGGGCCTTACCACCACTCTCGAACTTTATCAGAACAGCCAACCTTTTTTCTTTCATTTATTACCCCTTTAAATTTTTACATATTCCATTATGTCCTGAGGAAATAAACAACGTTATTAAAAAAATGTACTACGTGGTCTTCCTTTTACGGGGGCCCATTGGCGTCGGCCGCGCCCCTAGCCCTCTCGACCAAGGCTCGTTGCGCCGTCAGGACAGAGCAGCCGAGCAGGGCCGCCTCCCAGTCCTTCCGGGAGTGTTGGTAGGGGGGGGGGGGGGTAGATTTGGTTTTTTTACATTCCTAAACCATGGGGAAAATTTCCGAGGAATTCTCACAGTGCGGGCATTTCCCCGTGCAAGCAGGGTCAAATATTTTATTACTGCAGGGCACAGTGAAGTTTTCGCCTAGAGGCGATGGAGAATGCGCGCCTCCGTCTTTGTGAGGCCCTTGCAGGGGTTAAAGATAGATTACATGGCGGGATTGATATAATTGACTTATTTCTTTGAAAGTGTTGGCGGGATTGGGTGACCCTCCTTCCTTGATGAGGAGACCTCATCCTCGGTCTCCACTTTTACGAACTAGTCGCTCTCGACACCTTCACCACTGCTGCCCTCTGCAGGATTGGTCTCGTCCTTGGTCTCTCCCTCAATTCCTTCAGTTTTCGTGGGCCCATGCAGCTAAGGCGTCAGCTTGGACTTGCCCACACCTGTAGTCGGTTCTTTCATCCCAGTGCATCCAACCAGCGCCAGGTCTATGACAGCGCATGAGACCCCTACAACCACTAGGACAAAAACTAAAACTGCTATCCAAGCCATCAGCTTGACCCCTTCGATTTTTTGGACGCTTCCTCCTCCAGGCATACATCTGTCAAGCCGAGTGTTGATCTCGGAGAGCTGCTGCAGGCACTCCACATCTGGAGTGGAGGAACCGTAGTCCTGTGCTAGGTGGCCTCCCATGCCCTGCTGTAGCTGTTGCTTCTTGACCCATTCCGGCAGCTCCCTCTCAAAGCACACCAGCCACTCAGAATGGACCAGACCACCATCTAATTTTACTGCAGGTGACAAATGCTTCAGCAGCTCTTGCTCCTTCCACTCACCTTCGGCCAACAATTTCTCTTGCAAGCTCTTGATTTCCTGCGCGTACCTGGTCTGCACCATCCCCAGTTTCATGCACAACGCCTTGCCTTGGACGTCAGTTTTTCGTGCGTATGCCCGCATAGACTCTTCCTTAGCCTTGATAAGTGGGATGCTTAGCGCGGAACATACAAGGACAAGAGAGGCACACAGGACGAGCGCTCGTCCTGTGTGCCTCTCTTGTCCTTGTATGTTCCGCGCTAAGCCTCCCACTTATCATGTATTACCGACTAGCCCAGAACTCTACTTTGCTCAAGTTCCTTAGCCTTCTCCGCTGACACCATCTGCCGGTCGGCCTCCTGGATATCTGCCTCGAACTTCTTGTGAAGCGTCAGGGCTGCCTGCCGCTGCTTCCGTTCCTCATCCAGCTTCGCCTGCAGGTCCCGCACCTGCTTGGCGAGGGCCCGCCGCTTCTCCTCGGCCTGCTCGTCGCCCGCCTGCAGCTCGCGCTCGTGCTGGGCTTTGAGTGCCTGCAGGGTGACTTCGAGCCGCAGCTTGATGTCGTCGGCTAGTTGCAGCTCCTCCTCCAGCTCCTCCAGACGAGTCTTCTGCGCAGCCAGCTGGCTTTCCAGGGAGAGCTTGGTCTTCTTCAACTCATGCGCATTTCGGTTTGCGGTGCCTTGCGAGTTGACCAAGTCTTCCAGCTCCAGCTGCAACTGCTTGCGGGACCGCGCAAGCTTCTCGAGGGCGTCATTGCGTTGGTCGAGCTCCCACACCAGACCCATGATGCGGGTATCCTTTTCGCGCCACTCCCACTCCGCCGTGTCCTTCTCGAAGACTAGCCCTCCCCCCCCCCCCTCGATACGGTCTCCTCTGCCAGCAGCTGGTCAAATTTGCGCTGCTTCTTCCTCAGCTCCAAAACCTTGGCCCTCTGCTTCTCAAGTTCGATGATGACTTCCTCGACCTCGGTCTGGAGCTTGCGCTTGGACTTGTCCAGCTTGTCGGTGAGGGCACGCAGTTTCCGGATCTGCCGTTTCTGAATCGCAGTTTCTGGATCTGCCATGTCTTTCTGCAGCACCTTGCGGGCATCTCCCGCTTGCGTGGCCAACTCGCCCTCCTCATCCGCCTTCTTCTTGAGCTCGGCCACCAGCTGCATAAGGGTGGCGACCTGCTTCTCCAGGTCGCACTTGGCCTCCCCCTCCTCCTCTACCTGCTCCTGTAAGGCCGTGCGCTCGCTGTCCAGCTGGCGAAGACGCGAGCTCAGTGCCAGTTTCTGCTTGGTCTCTTCGTGCAGAAGCTCCTGGGCCTCAGGGCTCCGTGCCTTAAAGGCCTGTGCACTCTTGAGAGCCAGAGAGGCACGCGGCACGAACTCTTCAAGCGCCTTGTTGGCCTGGTCGAGATCACTCTGCAGTTTCTGGCAGCGCATGGCAGCATCGCGGCGTGCCCGCTCCAGGTCGGCCAGCTTCCCCCGTAAGTGGGTGCCTTGATCGGAGCCCCGCTTTTGCCATTTGCCCTCGATGGCGAGACTCAAAGCAGCGGGGATCGAGTTAGGGTGCCCGAGATGTATCTGGCGCTAGACCTCGGGATTCCCGATGGCGTCAAGAAAGGCCTCGGTGCCAATAAAAAACACGGCATTCTGAGGCGCCCAAGCCAGGGATGCAACGCCAACAGCTCGATATCTGCGGCGAGATCCTGCAGGCTTTTCCCAAGACTCTGCCGGCGAGTACACAGGAGCTGGTATTGTTGCCTAGGTAGCGGAGATTACCGACCGTCTCTTATGGCGCTCGGCAGGGGGCGCGAGTAAGCGCCATCCCACCGCTGCTGCCAAAATGTTACGGGGTAGGGATGACACTCAGGAGACACGCATACGGGTAGGAGCGCACACAGTCCCAGAGACGGGCACAGACAATCGCCGAACACAGGCTCTATCGTTTTCTTCATCACGCTCTTCCTTCCATACGCTTGGCCCACGCTGGCGCCGCACTTGCTCCTCTTTCATGCTGTAGCAGTGTATACCTCTTTCTTTCACAAGGTTGGATGCAAATGAGCCGCTTTCTGTTCACTGACACACCTAGCAACTTTTTAGTGAAGATTTGTGAAAGTAAAATGGTATGTGTGTGTGTCCCGAAAGGGGCTTCTTGCAGGTGGCGTAAAATAATGCTAATATTAATATCCTGGTTATTTTCAGTACTTAATACAAGTGACCAAGAATAGGCCACGAAAGTAAACGCAGCTGTCTCTCTACCCTGACGACGCTCCAGCCTCGTTTACAACACCAGCAATGACATGAAGAAAAATAAATTTACTGAAACGTATTTTCTATTGAATGGGCCATATCTCAGCAAACGAAATGAAAATTTTCAATATGAGGCGAGCAAGGTTCCTTTGCAAAAACATACTGAGAGGAAATGAAAACAATCTGAAGAAAATGAGATTGCTACATGAAAGGATGTTTATCTGTCTATGCGGCACTGTACCAACGTTTGTTTATAGTTACCACAAACACCAGCAGCGTCCATCTGACATTATTGTAGGCGAATTAAAACCCACTAAATTACAAGCAGTTAAATTTTGGGCACGCATCCGTAAGGTAACACAGCATATAAATGAATAGCATAAGATAGCATAAGATAACATTGATAGCATGAGATATTAAGGTGCATCACTTAGAACAACACCAATAATAAGAAATGTAGATCTGATTGAAAAAAGTGCATCGCATTATCAATTATGTATGTATAACTTTATTGAGATGCCGGCAAACGACGGTTTAACAAATGTTCTTTTAATTTCCTGTGCCCAAACCACATCATTCGAACGACTGTTCCATTAAAAAAGTGTGTTAGAGAAAATGAATTCTTAATTAAATTAACGCGGCATTGATAGGATTGATACTTTGTTTTCGAGTTGTCTAGTGTCCCCGATATGTAGTGCGGTTGGTTTAAAAATGTGGCTTTATTAATACCGCTACAATCTTTATAAGAACTGTATAAGAAAACCAGCCTGCAGATCTTTCTCCCATGGGTAAGAGTATTTCACCCAAAACGTTCTCAAAGCTCTCTCCTCTTTATTGCATAATTTTAGTTTGGAGTAACAATTCTTGCAGCACGTTTCTGTGTTCTTTCCATCTTGTCTATGAGAACTTTCGTGAAAGGTCTCACGTAGCAAGATGACGCAGAAATTAAGGTCTCACGCAAGGTCTCTCACAGCGGGGCGTGAAAGCGGCCATATGGCTATTGCGTATACCCATGTTTTGATGCTGACGCAGGTTGTTCCGGTGACGTTCACTACGGAATCGCTTGCGGCATCAATCGTTCCTTCAAACGACGTGTGCTCGGCTGTTTTCCACACCGACGCACAGGCTTCGTCGACTTCACCGGAATTTATCAAGTACTCGACTGGCTGCTACGACAGCCTTTTCCACGATTGAAGTTGGAAACAATGTGCCCTCTACAGCGTACAAAGAGACAGCGGCAGCACGTGGACAGCGGGGCGTGGAACCGGCAACATTACTCTTGCCCTTAACCATGTTTTGATGCTGACGCAGGTTAGTGTCTTTTCCTATTCTTTCAAATTACAGCTAATTGCTCTGCTGGTTCTACCCCAGTCTCCTTCTGCTGTGGCGTCTAGGATGCAGGCAAAAGTCTGCATCCTAAACGTCATTTTTCTTTGCTACGAAGAGCTACGTTTACTTTGTGCTACGTGTATTGTGTGCTCGTGATATACAGGGTGTTTCATCTAAGATTTTACCTATTTTTTAAAAATAGGAAAAGTAAGTTTTATTGTCGATTCTTCTTTTAGCTGTTGTATTAAGAGTAGAGAAAAATCAGGAGCCTTAAAGGGTACTAATTAGCTTAATAATTAACTAAGATTAACTAATTAACGTTTTCTTTATCACAGCTAGAAGCTACTTTCAAACTGCAACAGGGAGCTACCGGTGTGAGAATGCCAAATGGTATTTTAAACGACAAGAAACGTGCATTTCTTAAGAGCTGCAGCACTGGCAATTCTGGTCACTTTCGACGCACGAAAACGAAACCTAGCAGAAGCGCGGAATTGTACGCGCCCACGAGTGACGCAGTCGTGACGTCGCCGGGCGGATCAAGCCGTCTGAAGGCGGCTGCGGCCGCTCGTGAAATACTCGTCTGGCGCTGCGTCATCACATCCAGTGGTGCGATATCTGTGCATGCACTGCTTTTCTTTTTATTTCACCCTCTGGGAGCCAAAGCTTGTAGTCAAGAGGGAGGGCTGATTTGCCCATACCATCAGCCTACGTCCGCACCATGACAAGCTTCGCCGGCAATGCGTTGGTGATATCTCAAGATCCTACCAGACCATGACGCCGCTCCAGGCGCGTATTTCGCGGGCGGCAGCGGCCGCCTCCAGACGGCTGGTTTCTCTCGGTGACGTCACGGCTGCGTCACTCATGGGCGTGCATAAGTGCGCGCCTCGACTGCTAGGTTTCGTTTTCGTGAGTCGAAAGCGGCCAGAATTGTGAGCGCTGCAGTCCTTAAGAAATGCGCGTTTCTTGTCGTTTAAAATACTATTTGGCACTCTCACACCGGTAGCTCACTGTTGCAATTTGGAAGCAGCTCCTAGCTGGTATAAATAAAAAGTTAATTAGGTAATTTTAGTTATATATTAAGCTAATCAGTACCCTTTAAGGCTCCTGATTTTTCTCCACTCTTAATACAACAGCTAAAAGAAGAATCGACAATAAAACTTAATTTTCCTATTTTTAAAAAATAGGTAAAATCTTAGATGAAACACCCTGTAGAATTGAACGTAGGCCCCACCAATACTGAGCAACTCAGAGTTCTGATAAGTGGGCAGCGTGATATATTCACAAAGCTTCCCTCAATTGAGGCAGCACCGAATAAACTGGCAGAAGATGTAGCACATTTAAATATGCGCGCTTTTTCTCTGCAGAATAAGTTTCAAAACGTAGCCGAATTATGTCAGACTTTAAATATTTTTAAAATAAAAATACGTCAGACTTTAAATTAAGGAACAGTATCAACACGATGACACTGATTTGGCTACCCGTGGCGATAAACATGCAGATCTTAAGAAAAATCAAAGAATTAATATTCTGGTAATTTTTGGTCTGCCTGACATTCACGCTACTGAGTGCTTCGAAGACAAAACAAGTAGTTGTCGACTTTCTCAGTACCAAACTTCATCTGACGTCCGTTAGCATACAATGCTTTATAGCATTGGAAAGTTTTTTTGGCGGTAAAATTCGCCCCTGTCTCAGTTACCTTTACCTCATAGCAAGAACGACACACCGTGCTTACTAGAGCACATAAAATAAACACAAGCAAGTTTATCATCTATAAGGACTTTTCACGTTCTGTTATAGAAAACAGACGGAAGGTATGAGACTACGCGAAAGCGAGTTCCGTAGAAGGAATAACACCGGTTTTGCACTTTGATACACTAAGCTAAGCTGATACAGCTAAGCTGGTTTTCTGTAAGTTGACACTCACAAATGGAAAAATTTTGTCTTTTGGGTCTTTTTACTGTCCTCCTGGTCCAGCGTCTCAGCCTCTTGAACGGTTGTCTGAATGTCTTGAACTGATCAGCGGAGACCATATTCTTTTGGAAGGGGACTTTAATTTCCCCTTTAAAGACTGGTCGGCTGATGAACCGATAAATACTGTTGGTGGTGCAATGTGCTCCTCTTTTTTTCATATAATGCATCAAGGTGCTTTGCATCAATACGTACGCGAAGCGACGTGTTAGAACGGCACAGGTTACGTCCTCAATTTGTTCCTTTGTAATATGCCTGACCATGTATCAAATTTCTCTGCAAAGCCGGAAATCTGCGATCACAATGCAGTAATAGCTGAAGTGTCAATTTAAAATTTGCATGTTTCAAAGAGCCAATTATAGTGCAATGAATTCAGCACCTGAATCATATTTCCCAACTTTCGACAGACTGCCTGAGTAATCATCTAGTGAAAAGGTTTGAAGCGTACTTAAAGAAAACTTTTCCAATTGCATGAAATATTTGTGCCATCTCACATACTAAGGTCACGAGGAACCCGTGATAAACCATGGTTTAATGCAGATCTCCATGCGGCATGCGTACCGATAGTTTAAATGTAGCAAATCACGTACTCATCGGGCTCAGCTGCTGGAATTAAGGTTTACTTTCAAATCCAAGGCTGCAGCTGCTCAGCAATCTTATTTTGGTCGCCTTTGCGAGAAGCTTGTTACAGATTCTAAAGAATTCTTGCAAAATGTGCGTCGTAATGGCAAAGATGACCTTTCTATCCCAGCGCTAAAAAATAAAGCTCTTATCCTACATGACGACAACAGCAAAGCGGAAGTTTTTAGTGTTTATTTTGCTTCCATATTTCTAAATTCATCCTCTTGAACTACAGATGTAATCTCACTTGATATCGACTGCATGCTTCCTGTTACGTTTAGCGTCCTTGGTATGCAGAAACTGCTGAATAGTCTAAAGAATCTAATGCTTGTGGCCCGGATAGCATTCCAGCAGCGGTGCTCAAGAACTGCTCACAGACACTGGCAGTATTCTTCGTACGTTTGGTTGAAAACTCCTTGAACGAGGGGAACTTTGCCCATTGACTGGAAGCTGACATGCGTTGTCCGGATACATAAAAATGGCCCACGAAATTCTGTTCAAAACTACAGGCTGGTTTCATTAGCTAGTAATCCCTGTAAAATGATTGAGCGCAAATGATTGAAACACCTAAAAAAACAAGATGTCTTATGCCCAAGCTAACATAGTTTTAAACGTGGCCGTTCCTGTGCTACACAGTTGGTACAATTTATTCATGATGTAGCCCTTGAAATAGACATGGTGTAAGAATATTTAGGTGGGGACACAGCACGGGCTAGGCACTGGACACACGTTTCCAGATCAAGTACCAGCCACGCTCCTCCGAACCGGGCCGCTGATCGCAGCGTCAGCGTCGATGTAGCGGTGAATCTTCGCTGGAAGGAAAAAAAAAACACATACATCGACGGTGCCGTTGCGATAGCAACCTGCTGATATCGTATGGCGTGCTTCTCCTGCGTGAGCCGTTTGCGTGGCCCGTACTCTTTCCCCGTCGTTGCCTGAAGCATCACCGTAGCACTTTATTCTTAAGCCGTGCCCATTGCATCACTGCAGAAGCCAAGTTCACAATAATTTATTGGCTTGTCAATACTATTGACGTAATTTAAATCCTAACAACGAAGCGAAGAAAAGGTTGAAGTTGCACTTTCTGTTGAAATATGGGGGAGTGTAGTATTACATTACTCAGCCATTGTCATGGTTATTTAATCGAAGGCACCGGGGTCCGGGGAGGCAGTTTTCTCACTTTGGATAGCGTAAATAGAGCAGGAAAAGCGAATCCTGCGTTCGATTGGGCGAATGGGAGAAAAATATAAAATTCATAGGGTATTCTTAACCACTGAAAGAAGGAAATGCAACAGCGCCCCGTACCGCTCATATATCACACAAATCACTAAAGTGCCAACGACTGAGTGGGAGAATGAAATAAGCAAGCGAACGAACGTACAGATGAGTTATGTGCACTAAAACCGGAACAAATGCTGCCGTGATTTAAGGCTTTTTTGCCTCAAGCAAGCCCACCTGCCATCAATATTTGCACGAATCCCGACTGCACGAATGGCTGCACGATCACTGGAACGCGTAACCAATTGAGCCCGCCATGCCCCCTGTACAAATTTTGGCCGGGTTGTAGACACGCAGGTAGTGACGAAGTGCGTTGGTATGCTGCCAAGTTCATCGGGCGGGCTGTAGCCGCCGGCGCCTCTGTTAATATAAGAAGTCATCAGCGCATAGAGTTTTGGCCTACGTCGACGGCGAGAAAGTAACCAACAAGTTAGGCAATAAAAAATTTACGCTCTAAAATAGTTTTGAATGATCTATGCCCTCTGCGTGGTCCGTATGCGCAGCAACCACCACACTTCATTTCTGATGGTCTTAACCATGAAAAGTCTCAGTGCGCCATCGCAATACGGTGACATGTGCACAATCATATTTTCTAAGTACATGTAATAATGAAATTTCTCACTCCCATTTTTAACTAGCATCATTCATCCCATCCGACTAAAAAAAGATCCATACAACACTGAGTAATCTATTTGTGTGCATCAATTGATTTATATGCTGCTTTGGCACACCACATCACATTACTGTTCGTCAATCTCTAATGTAGATTCAAGAACGCTGTCAACCATAATTTTACCTGTATCATTTTGTATTGAATAAATTATACTTGGTAATCTTTTTTCATTGTTGTCAAATTCTCTTCCCCTCTGTACTGTACCCTGTACCCTGAGGATAAAAGAAAGAAAGAAAGAAAGAAAGAAAGAAAGAAAGAAAGAAAGAAAGAAAGAAAGAAAGGAAGAAAGAAAGAAAGAAAGAAAAGAAGCTAAAAAAGTAATAGTATAGAGGAAGTGATAGGGCGGGGGGATTCAATGGGAGCTATAAAAACCCAGTTAGAGGACCTCTAATTTAAGGAAGGTGATAAAGTAAGGAGTAAACTAAGGATCAAACGAGTGCGTGTGGAGAGGGCGAAAAGATGAGCGGGCACACTGATGGGCGAACCAAAGATGCATAGTCAAAGAACATATGAAACGACCGATGGTTCACGCTTTGTTGTCAAAGTGCCACCGCTATTCGTGCAGCAGGTCCAAATTCCACGCTAAAATATTTTCACCTTCTGCGCTTTTATTTAGGCATTCATGAAGCCACAGATTCACAAAACTGTGCTTGATAATGAACTTAAACAAAAACAATGCAGCAAAAATATTTTTCTCTCATTATCGGCCACCGTTTACGTAAAAATGGCCAACAAAAAGCGTGTATTCACCATACAAAAGCATTGCCTCCGACTACGTCACAGGCCGATGAGCGAACCACCATCTCGTACGGCCTTAGACAAACTAGGAGACTTAAAGAACCGGCGCAGTCCGCTGTGTCCCCACCTACGTATCTTGCACCATGGTAATAGGCAAGCAATTGATGATATTGTATATTCCTAGACTTTTGCAAGGCATTCGATACTGTTCCACACAATCTTCTGCTGCTGAAACTTCGAATTTATATTTGGATGAGGATGTTGTTACCTGGATTTCCGATTACTTGTTAATAAGAAAGCAGTCTGTTAGTTTGAGTGGCGCATCACTCAGTTATGTCCAGGTTACATCAGGCGTACCACAAGGTTCCGTGTTGGAACCTCTCCTTTTTTTTTTTGCTTTATATCAATGACATCACATCTGGCATTTATTCGTCCTGTCGCATGTTCGCGGATGATTGCATCGTATACAGAATTATTAATGGCAATAACGATTTTTTATCATTGCAAACCATTTTAGGCGCCATAGCGGCTTGGTGTAAGCGTTGGGGAGTGGCTCTGAATGTTCAAAAATGTGAAGAGGCGCTTTTAATCCAAACCGCGATGCTCATCAATCTACTGAATACACTGTTAATAACGTTGTTCTAAATAGAGTGGCGGAGACTAAATATTTAGGGGTATAATTGACGGCACACCTATGGTGGAACAGACGCGTAAATCGCTAATAATCTATTTTTGGCTTTTTAGGGCGCAATTTTATCCCAAGTGATCAAAAAACGAGGTTATTCTTTATGTATGTGCGATCAGTGCTTGAACACACCTGCGTTTGCTAGGACGCATGTACAAACGAGCTCGGTTTGCAATTGGCAAATACGACAGGTGCCTAAGTATGACTAATGCTAAACGACCGCTCGGGTGGCCCGATTTAGCGGATCGCAGTACGCACTTTCGTCTCGTTTTTTCATAACATTTTCCATGGCCTATTGCTATAGAACGAAAGGAGTTCTTGAAACCGCCCACTTATATATCAAAGAGGACAGACCATGCGTTCCAGGTTAACGAGTATTCATTCAGGACTGATGCTTTTCGGCATTCATTTTATCTGCGAACAATTCGCCAGTGGAATGAGCTACCGCATGAAATCGTTTCATTCTTATCAAACGAACAATTTTATCGCGCTCTGATTTCCAGAGTTCGCCATGTCTGTATATATTGTCACGTAGTGGTGACAAGGCCGTTGACACCAAAAGAAGACACAGGCTTGATGGTACTGAAATTAACGCTTTATTGGGCTCACTTGCGCCCGCAAAAGAACTAAGCAACTCGGCGGCGGCGATAGCAACAAACGTGCTCGTCGATCGTCGAACAAAAGAATGCCCGTAGCACTCGTCAACGCTCAATTTAAAGGCTGTTAAGAACAGTCTAGATAACGTCGCAAACTGCTAGTAGCACAACCTGGCACATTGTAGAAACATACGCGAGTGACCGGAATCTTCGAGACAGATCTCGGCGCATCGTTCGCGGCAAAGAAAATGATAACGCGTCGTATCGCGACAACGAGCATGAACAAACACGGGATACAGAATTGATAAGTGCACCAGAATAATAATGATAAGGCCGCATGCCAGTGGCTGTCGAACAGGAACAAATAAAGATTTTAACAGTTCGCGGCATTACTTCCCCCCCCCCCCTTGAGAAACATCGCCTCGATGGTTCAAAATAAACATACATGAATTTACATAAATATTGCAAAGCAAACATGACTGGCCTTTAGCGCGCATAATATGGCTTAAGCCGTACAACATGCACAATTTCTGGATGCATTCGACTCCGCTGCGATGCTGCCGCGCCGTCGGGAACAACCTCGTAGTTCAATTCTCCTAATCGGCAAAGCACCTTGTAGGGGCCGAAGTATCGCCGTAAAAGCTTTTCGCTCAGTCCGCGGCGGAGAATCGGCGTCCAAACCCAGACATAATCTCCCGGCTTGTACTCAGCATCGCGTCGTCGTAAGTTGTAATGTCGGGCATCGGTTCGTTGCTGATCTTTAATCCGCATTTGGGCGAGTCTTCGGGCGGGCTTCCTCTGCACGTTGAATGTAGGTGGCGACGTCCAGGTTATCATCATCTGTTACGTGTGGCAGCACAGCGTCAAGCGTCGTCGTGGGCTCCCTGCCGTACACAAGGCTGAACGGGGTCGACCTGGTTGTCTCCTGGAAGGCGGTATTATGAGCGAAGATGAGGTAGGGTAGAATGGCGTCCCATGTCTTGTGCTCGGCGTCGACGTACATTGCAATCATATGCGCAATAGTTTTCTTGAGACCATTTGTCTGGGGATGGCTTTCGTTCATCGATGACTTGTATGACTGTATTCTAGGATGGCTTGCGTCAGCTCTGCAGTAAATGCCGTTCCCCTGTCCGTGATGAAGACTTTTGGGGCTCCGTGTCGCAAGACAATTTTTTCGACAAAAAACTTTGCGACTTCTGCCGCAGTACCATTTGGCAGTGATTTTGCTTCGGCGTAACGGGTAAGGTAGTCGGTGGCTACGATGATCCACTAGTTACCCGCAGATGAAGATGGAAAGGGGCCGAGAAGATCCATCCCAATTTGTTGAAAGGGCAGGGTTGGGGGCGGTATCGGGTTCAGTAGCCCAGCTGGCCTGATTGGCGGCGTCTTGCCTCGCTGGCACTCACGGCACGTTTTTACGTAATAGGCAACGTCGGCAGGCAGTTGCGGTCAGTGGTACTTCTCCTGGATTCAATGCAACGGGCGCGCAAGACCGAGGTGCCCTGCTGTTGGCTCGTCGTGCAACGCTTGAAGAATTTCCTGTCAGAGGTTTTTAGATAGGTACAAGAAGATGCGCTGTTTAGTTGGGAGCGAAGTTTTTCTTTACGATTACGTCATTGCTTAAGGCGAACGACGACAATTGACGCCTAAACACAACAGTAGGAGAAGCGGTCTTGCTTTCCAAGTAATCTGCTAGGTCTTTCAGCTGACGATCTGATCGCTGTTGTGCGGGCGCTTACTGGTCCCAGAAAGGCATCGTCGTCATCGTCCTTCGGATGAACGTCGACGGGAGCGCGGGATAAGCAGTCTGCGTCTAAATGCTTGCGGCCCGACTTATAGAATACTCTAACCTCAAATTCTTGAAGTCTTCGGCTCCATCGGGCAAGGCGGCCGGTGGGATCTCAAATTAGCCAGCCAGCAGAGCGCGTGGTGGTCGCTTACCATCTTTAATGGTCGGCCGTATAGGTATGGACGAAACTTAGATGTGGCCCAGATGATCGCAAGGCGCTCCTTCTCGGTCGTCGAGTAATTGGCTTCGGCTTTTGTGAGGGACCTGCTAGCGTACGCGATTACTTTCTCTTGTCCGGAGCTCTTCTGGACGAGAACGGCTCCTAGGCCCAAAGTGCTTGCGTCGGTGTTCGGTCTCGGCGTTTTCATTAAAGTGGCGAAGTACAGGAGGGGACTACAGGTGGCGCTTAAATTCGCCGAAGGCTGCTCCTTGCTACGCTTCCCATTTAAAAGGTACGTCATTCTTTGTAAGCTGTGTCAACGGTTCGGCGATGCGCGAAAAGTTTCTGACAACTTGTCGATAATAAGCGCACAACCCAAGGAATCGGCGCACAGCTTTCTTGTCGACAGGCGGTGGAAATTGTGCGCTTGCAGCTGTTTTCTCTGGGTTTGGCCGAACACCATCCTTGATAACAATGCGACCTAGGAACCGCAGTTCCTCGTAGGCGAAGAGGCACTTCTCTGGTTTTATTGTTAGTCCCGATGATTTGATGGCTTCCAGCACTGTCTGCAGCCGTTTCAGCTGGTTTTCAAACTTTGACGAGAAGACAACGACATCATCATCATCATCATCAGCCTGACTACACCCACTGCAGCGCGAAGGCCTCTCCCATATTTCTCCAATTAACCCGGTTCTGTGCTAGCTGCATCCACTTCAGCTCTGCGAACTTCTTAACCTCATCCGCCCGCCTACGTTTCTGCCGCCCCCTGCTACGCTTTGCTTCCCTTGGAATCCAGTTTGTTACCCTCAGCGACCATCGGTTATCCTCTCTTCGCACTACATGTCCTGCCCATGTCCATTTTTTCTTCTTAATTTCCGCTAGAATGTCGGTAATTTGAGTTATTTCTCTGACCCACTCTGCACGCTTCCTGTCTCTTAATGTTACCCCTACCATTTTTCGTTCCATAGCCCTCTGGGTTGTCCTCAACTTAAGTAGAACTCTCTTGGTTAGCCTCCACGTTTCAGCCCCATAGCTGAGTACAGGTAAGATACAACTGTTGTATACTCTCCTCTTGAGCGATATCGGTAAGCTGCTAGTCATAATCTGCGAGTGCTTGCCAAATGCGCTCCATCCCATTGAATGAGGATAATGTTTGCATTTTTCCATGATTCCGGTACCATCGATGACACCAGGCACTGCGTATACAGGGTGGCCAGTTCTTCTAGCATGATATCGCCCCCGTTCTTCAACAAATCTGTAGTTTTATGATCCTCTCCAGCAGATTTCCCCCTTTTCATAGTTTCTAATGCTTCTTTGACTTCGTCTTTCGTCACTGGTGGAACGTCTGACTGTTTTTCCCTACCGCCGATCTCATTACCATCCTGACTACATTGGCTACTGTAGAGATCTGTATAGAACTCCTCGGCTACTTTGACTATATACGTAGCACGATATCCCCCCCCGTCCTTCAACAAATCTGTAGTTATCTGATCCTCTCCATCTGATTTCCCCCTTTTCATACTTTCTAATGCCTTCTTGACTTCGTCTTTCGTCACTGATGGGACGTCTGACTCTTTTTCCCTACCGCCAATCTCATTACGATCCTGACTACTTTGGCTACTGTAGAGATCTCTATAGAGCTCCTCGGCTACTTTGACTACCTTGTCAATATTAGTGATGACGTTGCCCACCTTGTCTCTTATCGCATACATCTGGTTTTTGCCTATGCCCCATTTCTTCTTTACCGCTTTAAGGCTCCCCGCGTTCTTTACAGCATGCTCAATTTTCTCCATGTTATACTTTCTCATATCGGCCACCTTGCGCTTATTGATTAGCTTTGATATCTTGGCCAATCCTATCTGGTCTGTTGGATTGAATGCTTTCATACTCTGGATTTTCTTAATCAAATATTTCGCCTCCTTAGACAGCTTACCGATATCCTCTCTAACTATCCTAACGCCTACTTCTACCGCGCACTCAGTAATGATACCTCTGAAATTATCGTTCATTGCTTCTAAGGTAATGTCGCCATCCTCGGTTAGAGCTGAATATCTATTCTGTAGCGAGATCCAGAACTCTTTTGCCCTCCCCGTCACCGCTAGTTCGTTGATGGGTTTCTTTCTTTCTAACCTGTTGCGTTCCTTCTTCAGATTTAGGCTAATTCGGGACCTCACCATCCTGTGGTCACTGCATCGCACTTTCCCGATTACCTCTACATCTTGCATAATGTCAGAGGTTGAACACAGTATGAAGTCAATTTCATTTTTAGTAGCCCCGTTAGGACTTTTCCATGTCCATTTCCGGTTCTTCCGTTTGCTGAAGAAGGTATTCATGATTCGTAAGTTATTGCGCTCTGCAAACTAAAGTAGTAACTCCCCCCTGCTATTCCTAGAACCAATACCACAGTCACCTACTGCCCGGTCTCCTGCCTCCTTTTTTCCTAACTTGGTATTGAATTCGCCCATTAGTACAGTATACTGGGTCTTTACTTTTCGCATTGCCGATTTTACATCTTCGTAGAAGCTTTCAACTGCCTAGTCATCGTAACTACATGTAGGTGCATAAGCCTGTACAACCCTCAGTTTATACCTCTTATTAGGCCTAATTTCGATGCCTGCCACCCTGTCATTAATACTGTGGAGTTCATCTATATTACCCACTATATACTTATTGACATGGAAACCTACTCCTAGTTCTCACCTCTCCATTAAGCCTCGATAACACAGTACATGCCCATCGTTTAGTACAGTATATGCCTCATTCGGCCTCCTAGCCCCACTAAGCCCTATGACATCCCATTTCATACCATCTAGTTCCTCTAACAGCACTGCTAAACTAGCTTCACTACCTAGGGTTCTAGCGTTCAACGTTTCCAGGGTCAGTTTCCAATGGCGGCCTGTCCAGCGGAGCCAGGAATTCTTAGCACCCCCTGCTGCGTCACAGGTCTGACCGCCGCCGTGGTCAGTTGTTCCGCAGCCGCTGATGACTGAGGGCCGGGGTTTTATGGAACTTATCATGAGAGGTTGTGGCCAAATACTGCACCAGGATGGCCAACTCCTGTTCTGGTGAGGGAGTGCGTTGCCGGAGGTGTTCACCGGCATCAGGTCGCACCTCAAACCTGTTTATGCAATTTTGCGCGGCACCGGGATTTGAACCCCTATTGTCTTGTATGCGGGGCGGATGTTCTACCGCTACGCCACCGTTGCATCCAAGTATACCAGGCAAATCTGCCACTTCAAGCCCGCCAGCACACTGTCCATTACTCGTTGAAACGTCGCTAGTACGGAGCAGAGGCCAAATGACATCACCTTGAACTTGAAAAAGCCGTCCGGAGTGATGAATGCTAAACATTTCGACAGATTTGCCTGTCTGGTTGGGTTGATAACTAAATAAAACTTGAAATTTTTCCAACCAACACTTTTATTTTATAAAACCCGACGTTTCGGAGCCGGCTCGGCTCCTTCTTCAGGGGTGCATGACGCGGGGCTGCGTGCAGCTATAAGTAAAGGAATGGTCGGGGGGGGAGAAGAAGGTGGGGGGGGGGAGAATGGGGAGGGGGTGAGATGTGTGTGAAAGAAATGAGAAGGAAGGAGGGGGGTTTAGACGAGTGAGGGTGCCGCAGGTGCAGGTGTGCTCGCTGGCGACTTTTTTCTTTTCTTCTGTGAGGTGGCCAGGAGAGAGCGAAGACCTTGCAAGTATACAGCAGGGAGGTTGCCTATTGTCCGGTTGATGTTATTTGCGGTCGACTGTATGTGCCATGACTTGAGGAGGCGTCTTTTGCGGTAATTGGTCTCGGTCTCCAAGATGAATGTCTCTTCGAAATTTATTCTGTGGTCGGAATCTTCTGAATGTTCAGCTATGGGGTTGCGTTCTCTTGAAAAATTTCGTACATCGTTCTTGTGTTGCCGAATTCTTTCTTTTAGGTTTTTTGTTTCGCCAATGTAGCTAGCATCACAGTCGGCGCAGGGAATTTTGTAGACAATGCCTTGGGCTCTTTCTCTTGGGGGTCGATCTTTGGGGCAGGGTAGCAGTCTCCCCAAAGTGTTTGAAGGCTTCTGCGCCAGTCGAATTCCCTATTTTCTTAGAATACGGGCGATGGTTTCGCTGGTGCCTCGGACATAGGGGACAGTGACGTACTTTTGAGATGTAGTTGTTTGCTGCTGGTTATTTTCTTCCCGGGGCCTGTCGTTGCGTTTTTGGCGGCGAATGATTTTCCGGATAAATTTTTTGGGGTAGCCGTTCATGGTTAGTTCCTTGAATATTAAGCGTTTTTCGTTTGCTTTGTCAGGCTCTGTGGTGCAATGTGTTTCCACTCTTTGTAATAAGGTCTTCACAACTTACGCTTTATGGCTTGTCGGGTGGTAGGCCACGGGAAGAAAATAACTAGCAGCAAACAACTACATCTCAAAAGTACGTCACTGTCCCCTATGTCCGAGGCACCAGCGAAACCATCGCCCGTATTCTAAGAAAAGAGGGAATTCGACTGGCGCACAAGCCTTCAAACACTTTGGGGAGCCTGCTACCCATCCCCAAAGATCGACCCCCAAGAGAAAGAGCCCAAGGCATTGTCTACAAAATTCCCTGCGCCGACTGTGATGCTAGCTGCATTGGCGAAACAAAAAACCTAAAAGAAAGAATTTGGCAACACAAGAACGATGTACGAAATTTTTCAAGAGAACGCAACCCCGTAGCTGAACATTCAGAAGATTCCGACCCCAGAATAAATTTCGAAGAAACGTTCATCTTGGAGACCGAGACCAATTACCGCAAAAGACGCCTCCTCGAGTCATGGCACATACAGTCGACCGCAAATAACATCAACCGGACAATAGGCAACCTCCCTGCTGCATACTTGCAAGGTCTTCGCTCTCTCCTGGCCACTTCACAGAAGAAAAGAAAAATGTCGCCAGCGAGCACACCTGCACCTGCGGCACCCTCACTCGTCTAAACCCCCCCTCCTTCCTTCTCATTTCTTTCACACACATCTCAACCCCTCCCCATTCTCCCCCCCCCCTACCTTCTTCTCCCCCCCCGACCATTCCTTTACTTATAGCTGCACGCAGCCCCGCGTCATGCACCCCTGAAGAAGGAGCCGAGCCGGCTCCGAAACGTCGGGTTTTATAAAATAAAAGTGTTGGTTGGAGAAATTTCAAGTTTTATTTATATGGAGTGATGAATGCGGTCATCTTGCGATCTCTTTCGTCGACCTCAATTTGCAAATATCCGCTTTTCAGGTCCGTCGATGAGAAGTACCTTACATTGCAGAGCCGGTGCAGAGTGTCGTCGATGCGGAGAAGCGGGTAGACATCCTTCTTAGTCATGCCATTCAAGCGGCGGTAATCAACGCAGAAGCGAAATGTGCCACATTTCTTCTTCACCAAAACGACTGGTGCCACCCAGGGGCTGTTGGATGGCTGGATCACGTTATCACGCAGCATGTCCTCAACTTGGTCGTGTATGGCCTGGCGTTCTCGTGGAGATACACGGTAGGGGCTTTGACGTAGCGGTCGAGCGTTTTCATCTGTGATGATGCGATGCTTTGCCAACGGAATTTGCCGCACCTTCGACGCTGAAGAAAAGCACTCGCTGTAGTTTTCAAGATAGGTGCGAATCCAGTCTTGTCTGTCTCGGGGGAGCGCCGGGTTAATTTCGAAATTGGGCTGCTTAGCTCGGTTGGGTGCATCGTATTCAAGTTGGCTGGGGAGGGCCAAGACTTCCCGGGTGTCCGCTGGCTCCTCAAGGAAATGAATCGTCATGCCCTTGTTCAGGTATCGGTATTCGTCGGTGAAGTTCGTGACGAGCACATCAGCTTGTCCATGACGGAAACGGACGATGCCTCTTGCGATGCCAAGTCCTCTATTCATTAACAACTGAGTGTTTCTTTCGACAACCCCTTCCGTGATTTCGACTTCTGTTGTAACCACAGGGACGATGGCGCTTTATCGAGGAGGTACGGTCAATTCTCCGTCGAGGACGCCGAGAGTGACATGGCGCGTCGAAGTTCTCGGCAAGGTATGACTTTGTCGGTCGAGAGCTTGACGAGTTTGGATCGGAGGTCGATGATTGCTCAATGTTCGTGCAAAAATCCATGCCCAGAATCACATCGCGGGAACAGTGCTGTAGGACGACGAAGCTGGTAGGGTAGGTACGTTCATTTACTGTAACCATTGCGGTGTATCGCACCAACAGCGTAATAAGGTTACCACCAGGGGTGCGGATTAGCGCGCCGTTCCAAGTGGTCGTTACTTTCATGAGCTGGGCGGCGAAAGCTCCCCTAATGACAGGGTAGTCGGAGCCGAAGTTCACTAGGGCGGTAACCGTGCATCCGTCGACAGCAACCTCAAGGTCACTTGTTCGCGTCCCAGTATTGCACGTTGGCTTCGTATTGCTCTGCTTCGTCTTGTGCTGAGGTCGCGGCCGGAGCACACCGTCGTAACGTCGCTGGGCGGTGATGTCAACTTGAAGTCTCGTCGTGATCTCGTCGATGTTGTCGTCCTATGGATCGGCGATTTAATGGCTGCGTCGTCGTCACTCATCGTCGGCGATGGAGGATCTTCGTGTTTTCGCCGTGAAGAAACCTCACCTCCAAAGGTTGCTATGTTTAGTTTCCCCTGCGCGGGCTTGGGGACCTTCCACGCACACTCTCATCATAGTTACGGCCTGGTGACGCAAAGCGGGCCTTGTACGGCGATGAAGACCTGAACTGACGGCTTGGTGGCGCAATCTCACCGCTACGCAAATAGATGTCGATTTCTTGCGGTCGTTCATCTGGCGTGGTCGTGGAGCGTCGACTTTAAACATTGCGCTGCAATATGTTTTTTGGTGTATCATGTTCATTGTACTTTCTAGCGTTTTTGTGTTACACCCCCTGCTGTAACGCCACGAAGGCGATGCAGGTATTCAATAAATAAAATAAAAAATAAACTACGCAGGCTTACTTTAGTACTGGAATGATAGTGCTGTAAAGTACAGTGTTTTAATAAATGGGGAGCAATTTTCTGTATGTATATATATATATAAGCTGTTGGTCTTGGGATGCTTTAAGCATGACGACAATACATTTTACCTTAGGATACTTTTGGACAGTGCTGGGGATTAAGCCGGTATAACCCAATAAATTATTTCTTCTTGGTAGTAAATTCTATGTGGTAACACTTGGAATAATTCAATGTCACACGTCACCTCAAGCGCCTGTCGACAACTTTATCTACGTCAGTCTGCGATATATTGCAGTAATCAAGGCACGTGGCAAGGGCATATAAAACACAATTGTCAGCACAGTCTGACGGTGTATATGAAGCCAACAGGAGCACGGCCGCTCGTTGGAAGCGCACTGGGTGCGGCCTGCTGCGTAGCGCCGCCGTCAATGGGCTAGCGCGTCCTTGGGGATTTTACAGTTGCGCCCGCTATTTCTGCTGAGGGCGCCACTGTTCGGGGACACGTCGCCGCCGGGGTCGCCGGCTCTGAGCGCGCAGTTTCTTCCTTTCTGGACGCATTCGCCTCGCGTCTGCGTGGTAAACGCAAACGTTTTTGTGTGCACGTGTGCAAGCTCCTTAACGATGTGACGGGATGCATTTGTTTTTTAAGGCGAAAGCCGTTCTAGGCTCATGGAGCGAAAACCTGTGCGCAAAAACTGTGCCTGTAATCTGTGCGTTGCATCTGTGCACTGCTGTGTCAGACGCAAAAGCGGACGTACAAGGAGGGAGATTAAGAATAAAAATGATTGATGGTGGTAGGTAATCAATAAAAGTTTAAACAGACATTGATAGAGGTAATGACTAATGCTAATGTCTAATGATGGTTAATAATGACTAAAATGATTTATAATGACCAGTATATCAAAATACAACATGTAATTACCGCAATTGATTAGAAATTAGTAAAAGTGCTTAGCGATCTGTGGTAATGACTATAATTGCATGACTCATCATTACTGCTCATGACTACGAAATGACCAATATGTGAAACGACGACATGTAATGACCACTGCTGATTCTAAATGAGTAACCTTCTTAGTTATGAGTTGTAAGGGCTACAATGACTACGCAGATAGACTCATCATGACTGGGAAACGACCAATATATCAAACGACGACTTGAAATGACGAACTGTGGCAAACGATTACAGCCAAATGATAGGAGAAGGGTAGGCTTTCACCGTCCTCCGCTTAAGAGACATCTAAGAGACCCTCTAATTTCATCTGCTGAGCACGCTTCAGGCAAAGGCAGCAGCGAGGAGTGGAAATGCACTCGCTTTCTCTGAAACGAAAGCGGCGCTGAGGCCTTGCAAGCAAAGGAGCCTGTGCATACAACATTTGTTTATACTCTGAAGACTGTTTTAATAGATGCGATAAACTGAAAGGCCAAGTTCCACAGAAAATCTGGCGCACGCTCCAACGGCGGAAAGTCGGAAAAATACCTCCTTGGTAAGAGGCACTTTAGTTGATGATATGGCCAGACACCTTTGGCGCAATGAGAACACATGACATGTTTAATATGGCAGGAGCTGCCAAACCAGAGAGAGTCTATAAGATGTAAGGGTGAAATGGGAATTATAGAAAGTGGGACCCTTAGATCGTAAGTCAGGCACACTATAATCCTATAGGGCACGTTCGTACGGCTTCGGTAAAAAGGGGTTATATATAGCTATGTGTAGGGTGCTATTTCATATAATGCGGTGGATTAAGGCTGCGTTCTAATGACATGCGACAGAGGCAACAATTTCGGGCTACGGGGAATAAGCAGGTAGCAAAGTGCGGGTACTCTAACGAGGCTCTGCAAGGAGACTTAAGAACCCCAAGTTTTGTTTATCACTACCAGGCTGTTGCTTAATTTATGCGATATTTGGTAATGGTTTTGAGGCGATATGTTAGTCATGCAAGAGTCTGTTGCAGGAAATATGAGTCAACTGGACCAGGTACACGTTAATGAAAGCCAAGGACAATGGAGGCATGATTTACCCCGCAGAGGAAGTAATCAAGCTTTGTTAGCTTACGAGCACCTTCATTAACATGATGAAATCTGCAGAGTTCCGGCGAAGTAGCAAGCTATGCAAACTTTTGATTTCATCATTGTTTTCTCATTGTAGACAGTACCTGCCGCTAATCTATGAAAACAATGATCGGGCCCATGCTGAGGCGCTATGCAAGATATCGTTAAGTTGCTGCACCCACTGATAGCGAGCTGGGCTGGAAATGTGAACTCAACAATAGAGCGAAGTTTAAGGCTATGGCATAAACCTCTCTCAGGAAAGGTTTTCCGTCTGCGATTGGGGTTTTTCTTCCTTTTTTTTGTGTGGTCATTTAATTAGCGCACTCGCCTGCTCGCTGAACTCAACTGCAGTTGCTCTCTGAAGCGTGAACATTCTTGTGATCGCAGCTAAGAGTTTCACAGCAGAAACACTCGATGCGCGTTCTTCCATTGAAAATTTGCAAACCAGCGAAATTGTATTGGTTGGCGAGCAGCCAATAAAAATAGTAATAAAAACTTGCGGCGCATATACGTAACACCTTGAGGCAGACCGGCTCTTTGAAGCGCGCTTAGCTTGTCCGGTCATGCAAAATATGGGAAGCCATGACGGATAGCGTTCCGGTGTACAAAGTTTAAGATCTCCAACTGAGTCCAAGATGCCAGGTTATCATATAGATTTAACCTAATAAACATCTTTATATTTCCACCGTAACATTTGTCAGAATGAGATAGAAAGGTTGGTTACATGCCGCATTTTCACAGAGGTTGCTCATAGTAGGACATTTTTTTATTCGATAGCACTGGCAGCTTAGAACAGCTTGACATCAATTTGTGTATAAAAACTTTATGCAGGATTGAGTAAATGGTATGAAAATGACATACGGAATTAGCGACATAGGTAAGTGGTTATGCATTAGGCTACCATGGCAGCTGAGCAGCTTCGAATTGTTCATAGCCGGGTGTCATTTTCATGTGCCAAACAACTTGATCCGAATGCAACATCATGGTAATGCGAGCTCTCCAATCGAGTGGCCTTGAACCACCGTCACATTAGGTTTTTCGGGGTACACTCAGTATATATCCTTGCCGAGCAAGCGCTAACTGCTGACATGGTCACACTAGACTTGACAGCATATACTAATTCGTGTTGCCAAATCGTGTAAAGCGGAGCTGTTATATCCTTAAAATAAAAGGCTTCTACCACGCCGACGCCTCCCTCAAAGCTTAGCCAGGCGGCTGGCTGTTCCCGAAACGGTGGCGCCGCGGCGGTGGCGACGGGAAGTAGGCGCCTCCCGCCGGTGTCGGGCGACGTAGCAGGCCGCACCTAGTGCTCTTCCATCGAGCGGCCGTGACAAGAGAATCGTCAATGAGTATGAGGAAAAACAACGGTCCGATCGCGGAAACTCAAAGCTTGACCTCGTTCTTCCTGAGCACCCGCCTTCGTCTTTTTTCGCAAAGCACGTTTTCCCACTGTGTTCCCCGTTCTGGCTCTCCTTCGCCCTTTTATGCACAAGCAGCTAACTGCTTGGAGCGACTCAGAGGCCTCCAGGCCGACATAGATATTCTGGCAGTACCGTTAAAGGATCTAGCCAATCTTTTGACGCCGAAGCTCCCCCCTATGTATATTCAAACAGATCTGTCTAATATGCGTCCAAGCTGGAATCTGATACTGGCAAACTTTGTGGATGCAAGCAGAGCAACGTTCATGTATCGCTTTGCACACGGACGCAGCAAGGCATTCACACGAGCGAGCTTGCATCCAGTTTGCCCGTTCTGTGGGGGTCGTGAAGACATTGTGCACATCTTTACACAATGTCTTCTCCCAGCAGCCCTCCTTCGACGAGTGGCTACCTTATTTAGTGTTCCAGGAGTGCCGTATCAAACTGTCAGGTACCTCAACCCGTTACCCAGGCATGCTGTGAAACAGTTTGTGCTCTTGCTCGTTGAGTGCATGTACCAAGTCTGGTCTGCCAGGTGCGCCGCTGCGTTTGCGCGCAGCGTTCCGGGCCTTCATGAGGTGCTCGCACGAGTCCGTAGGGAGGTCTGGTTTCTCCTAAGCCGTGAGCAGCGTCACCTCAGCGAGCAAGAGTTCATAGACACGTGGAGCAGGCCACCGATTATTTGCGAGGTTTCTGGGCGTACCATAAAAGTGTCAATATTTGCAGCTGGCGGGTGCTTAAATAATCTTTTAACCAGCGGAATAAGTAGCCTGGAATATTAAGGCATAATAGATTTAGCATGAGGGGGTGCTGTGGGACAGTAGAAAAGGTTTTTCTTAAATCTAGAAGAATGGCGACATTATGAAAACAGCTAATATTGGATGCAATGTCAGGTACGGACGCCGGTTTGTGTCGTTGCACAAGACATCCCTGATTGAAAACCATGCGTCGTTGATGTGAAAGAAAAAGTTATCAACAGGTTGTCTCATATGTTAGGAATAGATTGTGGTGGACTGTTCTGCAGCATACATAATTCAGAGATATGGGTCGATAATGGCAGACCGGGCAGCGATCATCGTTTTTATGAACAGGTGCTATTTTTCTTTCTATAGGTAGATTCTCGTTCCGAAGTATTTTGTTAAGGAAAACAAACTAGAAAGGACTAATGTGTGCTCAGCGCTACAGATTATGTTAAGAAATGCAGTCGGGGCCTGGTGAGGACACCTACTGTGACACCTACAGTGACACCTTGTTCGGTTACAGCTATATCTAGTTGCTGCTTCTGCTGCTTTGCAGGGAAGATAGAATTAAACAAAAAACTACAGGACTGCGCTTAAGTTCGCAATTTTTGTAGGACTGTCCGTATTATTATCATCATCATCATCACAGATGCTACTGTCATCATTATAAACTAAGTGCACCGTAATTGTCATCACTGACCGGCCTGGCGTGGAGAAAGACGAAGACGCTTTTCAAGCGGTTGCGTTCCTCAATGCTATCCGCCCCAAGGCCTCAGTCAGTCTCTGACCGAGATACTGATTAGGAGACCACCAGCAGTAATGAGTACCGTGTTCTTTTGCCCCGCCCTACAACAGGTAAGCGGTCACTGACTCTGTTTTCCTGCATGCGGACTTTGCTGGACGTTAGTGCCGAACACAAGACTTCAGAGATTTCCTTCGGAATGTTGTAGACTTCAAGGAAATAAGTTCAGTTGGGCAATTTCAAATTGCCCATATATGGATGGTCACCTGCAAATTGGCGCAATTGAAAGAGAAGCTGATGGCATGCGGTGATCTTGTGGTTAAGGGAAGTCACTGTGTCATCCTGGACCCATAAAATGGGTGAAACTGAAGGCCCTTTGCCGGCTTCCCAGGCGCCTGGAAAGCGTCTTCATACGTTAGGCAATCCGAGCGCACGGGAAGGCGACTTCAATTTCAACGCAAAACTCTAAAAGTGGTGAAAATGGAAAAGTTGAGAACGCTGAATCGAGATTTGTCACTCGATTAAGGAGTTGGCGTCAGCGACGTCCCACATCTGCTTACTGTTTGTGGGATACAGAGCCTTGTGTAATACCGGGCAGACCCCCGGTGTGTCGCCGATGCAACCTTGTTGGCCACATCATAGGCACTCTCGCACGCCGCACTGTGAGGGCGACTGCCGACGCTTCGGTCGTACCGCAGAAGAGTGCGTATTGACTTATGCGGTTGAGTTGCATTATCATGCGCTTCCCGTCGACGACGGTCTACAAGAGCATATTGCCGCGAAAAAATTAAATCTTTCTTGTTTTTTTTTTCCGCAGCCGCCGGCACTTGGCTTTATCCTTATGATTGCAGCCTCATGGAACAGTTATGGTTTGTTCCTACTCGATGTCGCGGGACGCGGCTTTATCATTTTCTTTGTTGCCGACGATGCTTCGAGGTGTATCTCGAAGGCTTCCAGCCACGGACGTGTGTTTCTATAATGTTCTAGGCTAAGCTAGCCATCTGTTCGCAGTTTTATTATGATGTTTCTTTGCCGCCTTTACATTCCACGCTGATGAGTGAAAAGGTAATTCTATGTTCCACAACCAGCGAGGCCGTTTGCTGTTATCGCCGCCTTCGAACCGGTCAGTTCTTTGGCCGGTGCAAGTCAGCCCAATAATGAGTGTATTTAGTGCACTCCCAGACACTTCATTCATTGTCATCCACCTTGTCACGAACGCGTGACATCTGGCGGAAGTACTGCCCTTCGTGTTCCGGCCTACTCCTTCAAGCCAAGACCATATCCATGTTCCTGTCGACCTGGGGGACCATTCAACAGACCACCGAATCAGGCGCCGACTACAAGGGCTTCAACCGAAACAGGGTCTGCTGCCGGACCCTGTTTGACCCGGAAGAAGGCATCAACAATAAAAATGACCTAGCCTACAGTTACCGTTGTTATGCAGCAGCCCCGAACGCTGCCAGTTTTACATGGCATCGAGGAAGAAGATGCGCAGGAGTCGCTTTATCAATAACAGTGAGTGATAGCCTTCGACACCTAGGACGACGTTCTGAATCTTTGAAACATCTTCGCGCTGGATGGGGCCACCCGTACGTGGTCCGAGAACCACGAGTTTTCCCTAAAAGCATGGGAAGCAGTCAAGAAGGCGTTGTTGGATATATCCGCGAGCATGGTGAGGAAGGAAAGGGTTGAACTCCTCCTTCATTCCAAAGTGCAGCTTCCAAATTAATCCGTCCCCGCATACGTGAAAAAAATGAAGCGCATTTTTGGCTGGCTGGCTCCAAGATGAAAGAGGAAAAAAAGGGAAATTTTTGGTGTGAGGCGTAAAGCAGTCGCTTTTTGCCTGCCTCGTCAGGAACCTGCTGAAAACCGTTGAAGGAGGGCCCTTGACACCCGCGCTCGATAGTACAACCGTCTAGTTCAAAACTGCGCTGTTTGCCCGTGCAATATGCCCACTGCTAACAATGACTGCCGGGAACGTATGCGTGAAGTGGTCCGGGAAGATCATCGCAGACTCCTTCAATCGCCCATGCAACCTCAATTAGCATCGCTCACGCACGTCGTCCGTGAAGGAGTTCAGCAGGCATTGGGTGTTCCTCAAGCGATATTTCCGACGGTTTCAAAACAGGACGCCACTGCGTGGAACTATGCGGGCAAGTTAGGCCATCCTGCGTTCTGACGAGATCCGTCAAGCCCCCGTCGTCATGAACAAGCCGCTGCTGAAGGACGCCTATTGGCCCCCACCTGCCAAGCCTATGAGAGACCCCCAAGCCCCAGGAAATGTGACGCCTAGAGGACTGAGAAACACCGTCCAATATGCTTCCACTGCGGTGAGACCGGCCACATTCTATGACACTGCCCGTATGGGCGCATCCGCCTGCGCGACTTCGCCATCGACGCTCAACGACTTCGCCGTAGTGAACGACTTGAAGAAATCGATAACTACCTGCGCCGGGCAGAGTCTTTGGCCGGTACCGTTTCCATCGCCATACAACTCTCGATTTGTGTCACCGGACCACAGTTATGTACAAGGAAGGTCCCCCATCCCCACAAGGGGAAACTAAAGGCAGCAACCTTTGAAAGTGAGGTTGCTATAAATAATAAATAATAAAATTTATTATTTACTTTTTCCAATACAAATGCTGGCCTGCGAAAGCCTCCGGAGTCTTGAATGGCAGTGCCCGACAGTAGACAGCATATAAGCCATGCACCGAACATACGTGGAAAAACAAGAACAAAACAACGAAAAAAGCAACAAAAAACGAATGAGAGAAGAAAATGGATTCAAAAGAGCGAACGCAAAAATGTACACACGACAGGTGAGAAAACATGCAAAAAAATAAGTAACAAAGCTGTGTACTCGAACTAACATCTTAATTTCACAAGACAGTCCTTCCCTATCTTTTTGAAATTAGTAGAAAATATTTCGTTGGGTTAAGAACAGAGGGAACGTAATGTTTTCGAAGACGCTCGCCTTAGCGTGTACGAACTCTAGGAACAAGAAAACGATCGCGACTTCGCAGATCTTTCACAGAAATATAGGGTGTGCAAAAGCATTTGACAAGATGTGTTTAAAAACTATTGTTTAGAAAATAGATGAAAATGGTCAGGCATACGTAAAAGTTCAGAAACGTTACTGTGTTCAACACGTGACCTATCATGTAATACTGATTTAAGGGCGGATTTCAGTGAACTATTCAGGCGAAAAGCAAGGCGCCCGTGTGCTGTGCGATGTCAGTGCACGTTAAAGAACCCCAGGTGGTCGAAATTTCCGGAGACCTCCACTACGGCGTCTCTCATAGGCTGAGTCGTTTTGGGACATTAAACCCCACAAACCAAACCAAACTTTCTTTCGCCAAAAGACAGAGGAGAAATAAAAGCAGCAAATACCATAGCGTAATACACTGTAGGCTAAGGCGTATACTATTTGCTTGCGTAAAATCATAGGGCAAAGGGACTTGACAGAGTACTGAAAAAACACGCAACTTTCCGGTGCTGAGAACATACAAAAGACAAATGAGTATTCCAAAACATGTCGGAATCAAAGAATACTCCTAAGTATTAGACTGTTTACACAGGCATAATTGACGGACACTTGCAATGAACACAATTAGGTTTGAGCAAACGAATTTACACGTCATTAGGAATTCCCTTTTAAACATTGTGAAAAAATATTAATTGTTGTCTTTTTATTGTTACGACTTATTAAGTTATTGTTGAACCATTCCATAACTAACTCGCTGTCATGTTGAATAAAAGATAGTGCTATCTTATAGTCTTTGTGTCTAGAAACTAAGAGCGTATCATGACCACATTGAAAAACACGGCACAGTTTGCAAACAGAGCTCAAATCATTGACATATAAATTAAACAAAATAGGTGCAGGTATAGATCCCTGAGGAACTAACAAAGATCCCCCGCCACCCACGACGAGTTGACGTCGATGCACATTGAAGTGACGACGCTGCACATCGAAGTGAATAAGTGAAGACAGTTTAGTACTTCCTTATTGATAATAATTGTTCTTGAAGCCAATATTTTAAATGCTATTCATATACGTAATGATTATAAGGTTCAATAATTAAAACCAAACTAGGCCAGGCAACTCTCATCAGCCCGCAGCTGGATTAATTCACTAGGCTAGGGCACACCGACGTTTTGAAAGCTAGGACACCTGGTATACCGGATGTCCCAGCTAACTTGAACCAAAAAAGGTTACAAAATAATATATTTGAGGTAGGTCAGTGAAACAAGTAGCATACAACTGCCAGCCTCCTTACACACTACAGGCAATGTTTTGTTTTGCAATTACTTATATACCTAATTACGCTAATTTTTCTAATTTACTAAATATTCAGCTTAGATCAAAAATGTGAACTCGAAAGTTGTAGAGCTCCTTCAGAAACCCCCATTCCATTATTGCGATAAAGAAAGTCTTATGTGTATTTTTTTTTCAGGCTCAAAAGAAAGCCCGCGAAAAACAAATAATGCCACGTGACTAGCCCATTTGAGCGCCACGATTATGGTGCTCTCATTCATGGTTTGAGCGAACGAATCTGAAGGCGCTCACCAACTTTCCAATTCACATTTTTGGTCTAAAGTCGGATATAATTTATTGAATATAAATGGGAAAAATTAACGTAATTAGCCAATTAAGGAATTGCAAAACAAAAAGCTGCCTGTAGTGCGCAAGGAGGCTGGCAATTGTATGCAACTGGTTTCACTGACCGACCTCAAATATATTATTTTGTAACCCTTGGTTCATCTTAGCTGAGACACCCGCTATAACACGCTCCATGGTCTCTCATTTTGTTTAGTTGTTTTAATGTCACAGCCACCTTCAGTTTTAAGTACATCACACAATATGCTAGGATTTGATTTCGGGAACTCTAGGATTAAAAGAATGCCTTTTATTGCACGAGCATTTCTCAAATGCAAATAAATTGCATTCACCCGACATCAGTGCTTTCATAAAGCAGCAGCACAGAGAGAGCCCTGTGGAACAAACATGTAGTAACAACAGGGCAAATTGCAGCTAATGAAAATACCTTAATTGCCATCGTGAGCAATAATTGCCCTAGTTCTATTCTCACATAGCAATAGCCACACATGTTTCATGACGAAATGCTCATGCTTTAGCTTGCATGTTACAGCCCTGAACTGCATCTAAGAAATCAATCAGTTGTGAATGACCTGTTTTTTTCTTCAAGTAATGCCATTGAGTCTCCATTTCCTTTTAAGTCATCTGTCCCATATTTCATTTTAATTTTCCTTTAGTTGGATGTGGTGGAAGGCGAAAGAGAGCTTGCATTTGTTCACAGTTGAGGCTATTCATTATCAGATCTTTTTCTAAAATTGGTATCTTTCCCGGGTTGCGCTTCACTACATTTTTGTATCCCTTTTCTGTATACATGCCCGAACCGTGACATCATTCTTTATTGAAAGTTTCTTTCAGCATTCGTGATTTTAACGCCTGGTGAATGTCGCCATTGCAGATTCTCGTCTTTTATCCTCACTGCACACATATAGCCTGGCAGCGACGGGACCGGTGCGTGCTACTTTTGCAACTATAACTCTTTATTGGGCTGACTTGGGCCCACAAAACAATAAAGCAAAACGGCTTCGTCAATAGCAGCAATCATGCTCATTGGTCGTCGAACTATGAATGCGCGTTCATTCGATAGTGCTCAATTTAAATTTGGCGTTGAAATATCTAGATTAATCAGCGAAGGCATACTGGAAAATTCAGAAAACTGGACAAAATATTTCGACGGCAGCTACGAACCGTGCGAGCAAAGGCCAAATACAAATTTGTGGTGGTGGCCATGTAAGCACTCCAGAACTCTACTGAAGCGCTACTCATTTCGCAGCTGACGAGAGCCTGTGAGCACAGCAAAAACCACACCATGGTGATGCCGAAGCAAGCAAGCTGCGCCGAGGTGCCGAAATCGGTGGAATCCCGCAGCCCGCGTTGAGCGCCAGCTTTGAATGCCATTTGAGGGAGTATGCTACTGAACAGAAGGCTATGTCTGGGCGCGTGAATCAGGACGCTGGAACCATCCGGCTGACCAGCAGTCGGCAAAACGATCGTACAACACCCCTTCCGCACTACGTCCTCAGGCAGACAGAAAACGTGCGGACCGCAGGCTTGCGGAACCAGTCGAAAAGCGACCGTACAGTGCTCTTAACTTTGTTTTTGAACATTAAAACAGGCCGGGGTACGTTGATACTCAGCAGACTTTCAGGAATCTGACCTTCATTGGTCGCACTCACTAGTTTTCCGGATGCGGAGATGAGCACCGGCAGTGCGGAATGCAGGAGGAGGAGTCACGCTGCGATCCGATGCCGGACAAAGGGTCCTCATGTTGGCCTGGGAACGGATCGATGCAGAGGGTGGGTGGAAAGACGGATGGTAGGGAAAATACTGCTGCTGGCAGTCTGGCTCTGCAGTGTATGTGGTGGTACCGTAGCGAGATGAACGCTGGTATTGCTGCTGGTAGCCTGGTTCTGCAGCATAGGGGGTGGTACCGTAGCGAGGCGAGCGGCGACGATGGCAAAAACAGTGACACGTGAAACCAAGGACGGACGGACAGAAGTTCGCCTCGGGAATGCATCACTACTGTCACGACCCATATGGAAGGCCTTAGATTCTACGTCCTCTTCCAAATTAACTGGCAGCGGCTCAGAATGCGCAAACGTTCTTCGTGGTGCGATCGTGTAGTATGAGAATCTAGGTAATGTCGGGACTGCTGGCGCACCTGATACCCACATTGCTGCATTGACAGACAAGGGCTAAGACTGAGGCAATGAACACGTAGAGGACTGTTCAACGGGGCGCCCTGTTAGACCTTGCCAGCCAGCGTTTGAGCTCGTCACGCACAATCTGAAGAATAGTAACGGCAAGGTAACTGGCGGATGTGGAGTCAATGGCTGCCACCGTAGAAACAGTAGCCAAGCGACTAAAATTGGGAGTAATTCTTCGCATCTTCAGATTTTCAAACATGCGGCAATGCTTGATCACGTTCGATACCGATGCCAGGTTTTCTTTGCTTATCAGGTAGGTGTGGATAGGTAGTCGCAATGCATATTTAACCTATATGCTGAGTGCATCATGAGGAAGGCCGGTCTGGACGAGTCTTCAGCTAGAGTGAAGATTGCTCGGAAACGTATCAACAACCTTAGATATGCGGAAGATACCACTTTAATGGCAGAAAGTGAAGTGGAACTCAAGAGGCTTCTGATGCGCGTACAAGACGAGAGTGAGAAGTTTGGGCTTAACAGAGCATTAAGACGACAAAGATCATGGCGTCTTGCCCTATCAAGTCCTGGAGCATCAAGGGACAAGAAGTGGAAGCTGTGACAGATTTTCTCTTCTTGGGCTCCAAGGTTACCCCGGAAGGAGACTGCAGCCATGAAATTAGGAGACGCCTGCTTCTGGGAAAAAGAGCCATGGCTAGCCTTGACCGCCTAGTAAAGAGCAGAGACATTACACTGCCAACCAAGATCCGTATAACTCGTGCTATGGTCTTTCCAGTCGTGATGTATGGATGCGAGAGTTGGACTGTGAAGAGGGCTGACCGCCGAAGAATTGACGCGTTTGAATTGTGGTGCTGGCGGAGACTCTTGAGAGTTCCTTGGACGGCCAGAAGATCAAATCAGTCGATATTGTCGACCATAAACCCTGACTGCTCATCGGAGTATCAAATTCTAAAGTTAGAGCTCAGCTACTTTGGTCATCTGATGAGAAGAGAGGATTCGCTGGAGAAAGATTTGATGTTGGGAAAGGTTGAGGGTTACCGGAGAAGGGGTAGGCAAGGGGTAGGCGAGGATGCCATCTAACGCGATGGTTAGATGGCATCCTCGAGGCGCTGCAGATGAAGTTATGTGATGTTAGGAAGAGAGGGAGAGACCGGAAAGCGTGGCGTGATATGGTCCATAGGGTCACGAAGAGTCGCACACGACTGAACGACTGAACTGAACTGAGGTGTAGATATCTTCGGCGCAGCCTTTAAGCAAGTGGCCGACCTTGTCCTCGTCGGACATGCGAGGTAAAGAGACTTTGCAAAGCTTCAGGGCAGTCTCGATGTACTTGGTGCAGGTCTCTCCCGGAAGCTATGCTCGGTGAGCCAGTGTCTGTTCAGCACATTTCTTTGCAGCGGTATCACTGAAGCACTTGCTGAGCTCCTCTACAGAACGCGTCGAAGATGTGAACGAGTCTTTGTGGTTCTCGTACTACGTAAGAGCCGTGTCTGTGAGCGCGAACACCACGTTAGCAAGTTGGGCGGTCGCGTCCCACTTCTTATATCGGCTGAGGCGTTGGTAGAGCGTCAGCCATTCGTCCACATCTTCACCGGCAGCGCCCGCGAAAGATCGGGGCTCACGGTAATGCGGCCAGGATGTGCTCGACGGTGACCTGGGCGCGACGTTTCCGTCCAGGGACATCTCAGGAATAGAAGGATGCAAACCGGCAAGGCGTCGCCTGCGGCGAGGTCCGGGTGCTGGAGCCGTTGCTTCTGAGGTCGGTCGTACCCAGCAAGACTCCGCCAAGGGGTAACGCTGAAGGCCTTCAAGCAAAACTGCACGTCAGGGGCACCGTGTCAGCAGTCAGTCGTCTCTCGCTCAGCGCGCGCACCACGATAGTTTGTCTTCTTTCCTATCACATAGCTCCTCATCTTCTTTGCAGCCCGTTACAAAGTTGAAGCCCGTGTTCTTCAACTTTTTTAACATTTCATAATATTTGACATCGAACGGTCTTCCCGTCATTATTGTGGAGGACTTTATCATTAATGTACTGTGCAAAGACTAATCAGTTGCACTTCTTGAATCAGCGCATTCAGCTGGACTGGAAAATGGTATTGATGCACCCACTTGTGTGACCGCCAGAAGTGAAACGCTCTTTGATCTGTGTTTTACTAGCTGTTTAAAAGGTGTCTGTGCAGGTTTCCTAGCAACTGGTATTAGTGACCACATGCCTTTTTTTCTGTTTCCACCCTATTGTAAACCAGACTCCTCGAACTCTGCTTCATCGACGACGCATTAGCGAAGATGGAACGATTCTTTTCGGGAGCATGCTATCAAATACAGATTGGAGTGAAGCCTTAAGCATTCAAAATGCCAATGATGAGTACAATGCTTTTGTTGACAAAGTAATTAAATTCTATGAAGCAGCATTTCCTGTTAAGAAAGTTGTTAAATGTCGCAAAGCAAGAAAGCCATGGATTGCAAGGGAACTTTTGGAAAGAATAAATAATCGAGACAAGTTATTTCCGGAATTTATCAGGACTAAAGATGTAAGTAAACTTCTGCAATATAAGATGATTAGAAACAAGCTTAAAACTGACCTGAAGAAAGCCCGTACAGAATGTTATGTTAACAAGTTTACGGCGGTTTACGGCTGCCCCTAAAAAGCTTGGCCTCTAATGAAATCCCTTCTTTCGCAAAATGCGCATACTGCCCCACAAGAACTCATAATTGATGGCATTGCTTATTCAGGCTCCACATTGGCGAAAAAAAAATCAATACTCATTTTCTAGCGTGGGGCATTAGGCATATTTGCGATAGCGCTCACTCTGAATTGTATTTTGATGATCAGTTGGCAGATTCAATATCTTTATCCAACTATGCCTTATGAAGTTGAATCCGTGCTGAAAGGTCTCAAGGACAGCTGTGCTAGCGGGTACGATGAAATAGCAGTGCGTCCAGTGAAAGCGGTGGCTAGCCTGCTCAGCTTACCTCTTTCACACATCTGTAACTGTATCTTGCGTGACAGTTTGTTTCCTGAAAAAAATGAAAATTGCCCGCGCCTGCGCGGTACACAAGGGTGGCGACAAGAACGTTTTCGGGAACTACCATCCTATTTCCGTACTTCCGGTGTTTTCAAAGATAGCGGAGCACGTAATCAACAGTAAATTGGGAAGCTTCTTATACAGCAAGGGCGTCATCAAACCGCAGCAGTACGGGTTCCAGAAAAGTAAATCAGTAGAGTCTGCTTTGTTAAACATAAAAGAAAAAATCATTTCGAACATTGAAAATAAACTTTACGCAGTAGGTATATTTTTAGATTTCAAGAAGGCCTTCGACTCCATAAAGCATGACATTCTTTTCCATAAACTGGAAAAATACGGTGTTCGTGGAACTTCGCTTCGTTTAATCGAGAGTTATTTGCAGAACTGACTTCAGTACGTTGGGTTTGGTAACGTTAAATCAAGTTTTCAAGTTATAAATTATGGTGTGCCACAGGGTTCTATTTTTGGACTATTACTGTTCCTTCTCTATATAGACGATATTGTAATGATACCGCAGACACCTAACATTATCTTGTACGCTGATGACACAAATGTATTTTTCAGTGGTCCCGATCTTGTGGAAGTAATGGATACGGCAAATGAGTGGCTTTGTATTCTGTCAACATGGTTATCCTCAAACTAGCGCTTAATGTAGAAAAAAACCAATTATATAATATTCAGAGCAAGGAATAAGTTAATTCACAATAATATAAAGTTAACATTTCAGGCCCATGAAATTAATAGAGTGGATGTACATAAGTTCCTAGGCGTGTACTTCAATGAACACCTGAGCTGGACACATCACGTATCAAAACTACGGATAAATGTTTCAAAAACGCTTGGCCTCCTCAACAGGTTACGGTTTATTTTGCCAGCTTGGTTTAAACAGAAACTCGATTACGCAATGATTTTCTCCTGCCTATACTACTGCATACTAGTTTGGGGCAGCACTGGTAAGGGTAACTTAGAAAAACTGTATGGCCTGCAAAAGAAGTGTATTATATTTATAGCAAATAAATCGAGATATGAATATGCATTCCAAATGTTTTTAAAATATAAAGTATTACCCTTAATTATGTGTTCCAGCAGAGTCTGGCAAATTACCTGTATTTAAAAATAAAATCACACGGACGAAATTTCGTTTCGAGATACAGAGGACCAGACTGTGGTCATATGTTGAGATGAAAAATACGTGAAACAACGCGCTAGAACAACGTACGGTGAGGAGTCAATAGAATATCAGCTACCGTTATTAGTGAACACGTTTCCAGAACTGCATTCCATCGCAAACGATTCTAAAACACGCTATTCTTTTAGAAAACAAGTGAAAGAAGCCCTACTGCTGAGGGTTGCAGATTATTATCAAATGTCGGGATAATGTTTTCATTTTATCGAGACTTCAAAAGAAAAACCTGAAATAAGAAACAAAAAAGGCAACCAATACAAGCTGGCTCATACCGAATGTTAACTCAGAACCAGGACTGGCCTTCAAAGAGAAAATAGCCCGGCTTCTCAGGATGGGAAGGAAAAGGACAGGAAAGTTTGTCACTGGCTAAGAAACGAAGAAAGCAAAACAAGGAAGCAACAAGCACTTCATAAAACTATCTAGAAGCGAGGTGTACTCTTTAGTGCCTCCATGCGCTCAGGCAGTCACTGATAAAGCGCATCCACCAACTATATCCCCGCCTGCAGAAGCTGCAGCCACCCTTCTTGAATGCTAAACCAGAGCAGGACCGAAATGGTGGAACTGGAGCCTGGACATCTGGAGAGCCTTGCTTTCATCAGGTCCGAACATTTTTGATGGCTGTGGCTTGACCACTACACCTGCATTACGCAATTGTTATCCAGTAAGGCTTGCGCCCCTTGTGCCGTGTGTATTGGAGCGCGATCGTGTTTAAACCAGAAAAAGCCTTCCGGAAACGGCCAATATCGATCACATATGGCATCAAAACATTCTCCATAATCTCAATGTACGCCTCCCCTGTCATCCTGCCTTGAATCTTGTGGAGGGTACCAAAGCCTCGTTGCTCACGTCACCCGAGGTGTTCACTGCTGTGCGTCCGCTCGACCTCACGGCAAGGATATGCCGTTCCTCGTAACAGAAAAATGAAAGCGAGCATTGTTTTCCCACTCAACTCGCAGAAAAGGATGCATCAAAAGCCTACCGGTAGTTTTCAGGACGCCAAATACTCTAACGCTGGTCTCATCGTTTGCAGAATGCAGATCACCAGTCTTCTAGCGTAAATTCTACGCTGGCGGTGGTGCAGCGGTTGAAGTCGCGGCTCCATCAAGGCTGGCCGGCTTTGAATGCCAGCACCATGGCGCATTGTGAGTGTGGTATCCTCTCTGATGTGTAAGCCGAGCTCGTTGCGGATTTCTCGGGCAGTGAGGAATGAATCATTACCTGAAGCCGCGACAACCGGAAGAATATCGGGATATATATTTCATTCGACAGAATTTATTTCTTGTCAGACCTTACCGGCAGCGCTAGCTACTTTTTTTCCTCCTGCTTCTTTTTGACGTTCTTGGTATGACAGCATACCAGTGACCTTATGCAGAAGTAATTTGGAAGCGCATCGCCCTTATAAGAAACACGTTGCTACGTCGGCATAACTCGGACCCCACTCGCAAGGGGAGGAAAGAGGGGCCCTATTCTCGACAATTCGCCATTTTGTTTAAATTGTGACGTACGCGTGACGTGTGCATCAGGACGGTTCCAGGTTACGTAAGCACACAATCGGGTTACGCATTCTGAAGAAAAAGAGAAACAAAGTGACAAAAAAAAGCGCGCTGTCGTCTGCTACTATATATTGGCGCCAAGTATGAAAAATGACGGTTCTCCTCCAGGAACTGATACTCTGCGGTTCATTCAGTGATTCGGAAGCCTCGGGTTGCAGTGAGTCGAGTGAAGTATGTTGTAGCGTTGCGGTGTTAGTGTGTCGTGACATACTTGTGGTCGAACATTCGGCATCAGCGACGCACGGAAAGGCTGCGCGAGTTTCAGCTGAAGAGCACTTGTCTTGTCGTCTCTTCTTGTTCCTCCTCCCCTGTCGCAGCGCCGGTAAAATATCGAAGATGACCAACTAGCTCAAATTTCTGTGTTACTACAAGCTGAAGAGCACGAACGGCAATGGAATATTCGCAGTGGGTTGGTGCAAAATAGGAGTGGAAATAAGCATTTCTGTTCATAAGCACTGATGACTTCTCACATTTCCTTAGCGGCTTTCAAATGCAGGAACTAAAACGTTTAAGGACTTGATCGTAAACAGAAGAAATCGACCGATTTCCAAAGTAGCTCCAGCACTAATGAAGAGGCTCCGGCGCAGCTGGTAATGTCCATCTCTGAGGACAATGCTCGCAGTCTCACAGTATCAATTACTGTTCAGTTCAGTTCAGTCTTTCAGTCGTGTCCGACTCTCCGTGCCCCTTGCCACCTTTTTCGGAAAGCCGCGTTATGACCAGCTACCGTCAGGTCACCAAGTCTGCTTAAGTTTCTAACATCTTGTGCCGGCTTGAGTTGTGTAGACAGCGAAAAGCAGCGAAGAGAGAGAGAGTGTTCTACACACACACGAGATGGAAAGCATACGCTGGGCCTTACACTTAGTCGGTTAAATTTTCATGCGCTGGCGTGCGATAAGCTCTTGCGAAACGCAAAAGATGTCCCAGAAAGAGAACGAAACAGAAGAACAGAATAGTAGGAAAGAATATTAGGTGATTCTCAGCTTACCGTACAATGCAGAGGGGGATAAACGGAAAATAAGGAAAGAAAGCGAAAGATGACTGAGGAAATTATGGTATGAAGCTAGGGCGGCACCGCGCGCGCGTTATCCTTACCATATCCTTACTGTCGAAACGGTAAAATTCAATTAAATAAAGGGAGAATATTTTCAGGCTGTATTAAAAAAAGCAATCAACACAAAATGTCACTCAACTACATCATATGATTAGAGCGTACCGTCATAACGGGCTGCGAAGTACTTATTTTTTTCTAAACAATAAGCAAATGGTTAGCCCGCATGCTTATTAAAAGAAAACTTTATATATGAAACACATCACATGTGGCAAGCAAAAATATGTCATGTACATGAAACATACATTCCTTTATTCAAATAGAAGTTGTGAGTATTTTTCCTTGCTTTGCCCATCGTGAAAAGGCTGTTCAATTCATTAACATTGCAGTGAGTGCATAGCGCAAGGCAAAAAGGCAGTGTTTAGGGCCGATGTTTAAGAAAGTGAGGTGATCCCTCGCTGCCTGTCGTGCGAAGTTTCTGCACAGCCATCGAATCATATGACCCCTCAGGTTGTACTCAAGAACCGATAAAACAGATGATTGGAAAGCGGTGCTCTCCGAAATTATAAGGTTTTGGTGGGCGCTGTTTAACACAGAGACAAAGAGAAGAAAACACGGGACTGACGCCTTTATTTCTCCTCTTTGTCTATGTTTAAAGAGCGCCCACGAAACCATCATAAACAACCTACAACTTGCCCAACTTCCCTTTTTGTTGCTCTCTGAAATGCCTTGTCTCGCGCAGATCAACCGCTTGAGTTAGCGGGCCGCATTGCTGCGCTTGGCAACGACGGTGCGGATCGATGTTTTCTCTGTGAGAGCAAAACATTTGCAACGGGAGGGTAGCTACGACCCTCGTGCGGCTGTAAATCTGCGTCTTCATTATTAATCCTCTAAAAGATGGCGCAGCTGAAAATTTCCCTTATAACGTCGTTTCATGTGCTTTATGCAATTACAGCAAAATGTGTCAGCTTACTTCATCACCCACCAAACTGTCTACCAAACTGCGGTGAGCTAACAGCCGTCTGCACTGCATGTCGAATTCGTCATGTTTTTTTCACGGCCGCCTCAAGTGGTTCAAAATGCGGCGCCCAACTTTGGCCATTTACAGAAATGGCAGAACATCCTTTGTGTAACGAAACGTCATTTTGACGTCATCGGTAAATGTTTATGCATGACGTATTTCCCGTCACGCACCGTCAGCCAATCAGATTTCAGGAGTCGGCTCTTGACAGTGGGCGATTCATTTCAGCCCATTCGTAATACAAGCCTGAGTGCTTCCCTTTCTATCATATATGCCTCTGTTTTCCCTCCACAACTACTTATAAATACCATCCAGACATCATGAATACCGCTGCTAAAACTCCGTTTTCACGCTGACGTCATTTTTACGTGATAGCAAAAAGCCATTTCGACACACCGAAATTTCGCGCCCCAAAATTTGAAACATGTGACGGTTCTGAGAACCAATCAGAGAACAAATATGGCGCCGAACGGCGTCCATGTGTGTCGAGAATAGGGCCCCCGGAAGACCTTGCCGGTTTGGACTACGATACGCCGTCGTGGACTGGGTGAAAAGCTATTGCGACGGTACTTCAGACCATACAGAGTCCTTCGATGCACCAGACTTCTTGACTAAGATGTCATACCAGAACAAATCATGGTCGCCAAACGTTGTCCTTCCTGGTTAAAAAAATGCTCAATAGACGAGCTATCCCCATAATTTACTATCAACTCTTTTCTGCATTTAAGAAAGTTTGTAAGAGAGTTCTTTTATGTAGTGATATTTCATATCCTCAGTAATATTACTCCCCCTGCGCATGCTTTTGCTGATTTGTTGGTCAATGTTTGTTTTCTTACCCGCACATTATTTTGCTCAAATCGTGGCACATGCCGGTGGCGCCCATCGTAGCGGTCCTTGAAACGCTCTTGTGATGCAAACGCTCTTGTGATGCCAATCCGACGAGTTCTTCATCAAAGGACGGTATCTCGGCGACATCCAGATTTTCATTAGTTGAAAAAGGTAGGATGGTGTCAAGAGTATAGCGTGGCGGACGAGCATACCAGAGGTAGAATGGAATGTATCCTGTAGTTTCATGAGTTGCAGTATTAAAAGCGTATGGGATGTAGGGCAGTACGGTGTCCCAGTTCTTATGCTTCGAGTCCACATGTTGGTCAGTGTCCTCTTGATGCGGTCAGTCAAACTATTTGTCAGTGGTTGATTTGGTGTTGAATGCCTGTAGGTGACTGTGCATAGACGTAGCAGCTCCTCAACAATATCGGCAGTGAATTGGCGGCCTCGGTTACTGATTACTACTCGTGGAGGTCCATGCCGCGACGACCGCGTTCAAAACGGACAGTGACCTGATGAGCGGTAGCCGTTGGTAGAACAGCTGTTTCACAATAGCGAGTAAGGTAGTCGGCACATATTATGATCCACCGATTGCCGTTTGGAGATTTGGGGAAAGGTCCAGGAAGGTCAATCCTAACCTACTCAAACGGAGTCCTGTGAAGTAGGCCAGGTGGAGCGTGCGTAGGGCGTTCATGGCGCTGCACGCAGTGGCCATGTGGCCACTGCCATATGTGGCCACATATTGTTATGTCGCGGTACGCATTCTCGGCCAGTAAAACCGCTCTTGAACTAGACTCATCGTGCGGGCCGATCCCAGATGTCTGGAAGAACGCTGAGTGTCAACTGTAGCATACTGCGAGCGGTGGGAAAGATAAGAATGAATCCAGGCAATAATGAAGTCAGGAAGCTTAAGCGCTCGTATTTTTTTAATAAGTTTATCATGAAGCACACGGTCGAAGGCATTGCTAAATTATAAAAAAATTAAATCCACCTGGCCTGTTCTGTCTACTACGGATCTGAGATAATGAATAACAGTAGATAACAGAGTGACAGTGGAAAATCCTTTTCTAAACCCTTGCTGAAATGATGACAGTATGTTAGGGGCGTTTAAAACAACTGAGATGAAGTTATCCACTATACCTTCTAGCATTTTGCAAGTCGAGAATAAAACAACAATTTGTCGATAGTTTGACGTCGCCTTTCTTTAAAATGGGCAAAACTCGCATAGTCTTTCAATCGCCTGGCATTGTGGCTGAACGAAGTGATACCTGCAAGATAACTAAACTATACTGAGCCTCAGCATATCGTAGCAGGAAAGCATTGGTTATTCCGTCAGGGCCTGGGGAAGATTTAACTTTTAATCTGAGAAGTATATTAACAACTCCTTCATGTGAAATTACAAGCGCGTCTGAGGAGTTAGGGGGGCTTGCGTAAAAAGGGAGAGCAGAAGAAGAGAGAACGCTATGAAAATGAGAATTAAACTGGTCAGCAATCTGGGATGGATCATCTAAGAGCATGCCGCCGTGAACTATTTGGTTGACAGGTTTATTACGTCCTCTCAATAAGTTCCAAAACTTATCAGGATTGACTGTAATAAAATTATGTATAGTGGTGTTGAAATAAACGTTCTTGGCTCGAAGTATGGCTTGTGTAAGAGCAAGGTGAGCTGCTTTGAATTCATTGGTAGCAAACCCTTCTTCCTCAAACGTTTCGCTTTCCGCTTGAGATGTATAATATCTCTAGTCATCCATGGTGTGCATTTATCTGTTCTTCTAGTGCGATACCGCTTTCTTGTGTTGTTCTTTCATATAAGGAGAATACTCTATCGTCTGTCCTAAATGGCTCAGCTCACAGCGTCGTCTCCATCTAAACATTTTCCTTCGGCCTCTTGAGTCTTTTTCCTGTTGTGCAGCTTCATTTTTCCGAGTTCAAAAAAAAAAAAAAATAGGAGGCCGAAGAAGATCTGGTCGTACTTCCGGGCGGAGGCTTCATACCTGAATATGTTCTTACGCCGTGGTCTTAACCAATCATATTAGATGAGGGAAAATCACCTTAATCACCTTTCTGGTCATCAAGTGTTTCTCCGCAATAAAATTTGCACATATCATCACAGCATCATACCACCACAATTAATCACGATATACGTATTGCTAAACTAACGCCTTAAGGTATAAATGAGATTACCCCCTGTAGCTTACCTCGTAGCTTGCTATTTAACTGCGAACGAACAGTGTGTATATCAGGTTTCTTTTCTAGAAAAAATTGTATTAACATGGGTGTCCGGCAAGTTCTTGTTCCACTTTTATCCCTAATCTATATAAATAATCTTCCTGTCTCCTACACCCGATTGCATCATTTATCAAGATAATACTACCCTTATCTCTTTACATAAATCTCAGGATATCTTGACATCCAAGCTAAAATCAGATCTTAATATTATTATTGCTGCTTGGTGCGTCAAAAATGGTCTTCAGATTAAGCCTATACTTAATGTAAGTTCATGGTGTTCAGCTCGAAGCTTACTACTCTCCCATATTTTTTTCCAATCAATTCTTACCCTATATATCCTTCAGATAATTGTAAATTTCTTGATATAGAACTGCACCACCACTTGAAATTTACCATCCAAATTCAAAAACTTCGAAATAAAATATTATATCGGATCAGAATTCTTCAAAAGGTACGTCATTACTTTAGTTTACATACCTTGTTTAAACTTTACTACGCTTTCATTCATTGTCATCTTAACTATTACATCACCTCTTGGGGTCAGACATATTATTCCCATCTTTCCGCACTTCATATTATAAAAACCCAAGCAGTCTGTATAATCACTTGGTCAAATAGGGATTCCTTCATTTCTTCTTTATACTCTGACCTCAATATCCTCTGTATTTCAGAGCTGATAAAATTTAACCTTGGAGTATATTCTTATCGTGTGTTCAATAATCATAAAATTCTACAGTATATTCATATGCAAGAACTGATCAATCGTTATACTACTAGATATGCTTCCTACAATAAATTGCACTTCCAAAAGTTCTAACTATCACATCATAGGGTTTTCGTTAATAAAGCTAAGGAATTATTTCCCTCATGGTATGAAATCCGTCTCATGCGTATCTTCATTTAAAAGTGAGCTCCGCTTATTCACTGTATAATCTTAATGCCATTTTTTCCACCTTATATCAATCTGGCTTGCTCCGTTATCAAAACTTCGTGTTTTAGTGTATTTGTTGCATACTCTTAATCATGCTGCATTTTCAAATTTCGCAAGCAAGTTTTATTAAAGGCAATGCTGCTTCCCGTTGTTATTTGTTTTTGCTTTTTTTTTTTTCATTTGTACATAGAGGTCCCAGTATATTGTCAAACTTTGCGACCTCTGTCTGTAACGTTCTGTATAATCAAAAGGTTTGTATTTTTTCCGAATGAAGTTTGAACTTTGAAGCAGAGTTAGCACCTGCACCGTTACTCTAACATAACTTGAACTTGGGCGAGTTAGTGCATAAGGGGAACAAGAGCTCAAAAGACACACACGGAAGGAAGAAAAAGGCGCTAACTCTCATCTGTTTTGTTGACAGCCATGCCAGCAAATATATACGAAGGTGAAGACATGCGCAATAAAAGAAGCGACATCAAACCCACCGACGGTTCAAAAAACACGTTCTTGCTCTCAAAAGCTTTATCGATGTATTACTGACACATTCTCATTCTTATATGAAAGGCTTTTAACACTGATGTCCAGTATCTTGATCTCATTCAGCCGTGGCTCGCACCCACTGCAATTAACACAATGCTCAGCCAAATTTGTGCCCATTATCGCCCGCAAATGATACCCTGCGCGGTCATTCCCGCATGTCAAAGGAATCTCGTAGACGACTCCGGAACAGGAGTAAACAAGCTGCTTAGCGTGTCTCTTTTGGCAGCCGCTCTTTCTGCGCATAAAATGTGTGAGCAAAGCTGGGCGAGCTTCTTTGGGGCAGAAAACACAACTGGAATGCCGTGTCGGCTGACGAGCAATCTTGTGCACATGCGGAACAACTGGTTTGGCCGTATTCCCTTCCTGCGAGTTGTCTTTCCAACCATGACTTGCTTCGTTTTTCGAAGGGCCTCAGTGACGGATACAATGACTGAGCACCCTCTGCTAATTGCAGAGGGTGCGAGCCACGGCTGAATGAGATCAAGATACTGGGTAGGAGCCGTGGCAAGACGTCCCGTGAACATCTTCAATAGCACCTTCAGCGCCTTCTTCTATAGCATCCCTTACAACTCTCAGTAATTCACCGCCAGGAACAGAATAGAACAAATCTCCTGCATCAACTGAGAAGCCTTTCATTAATAAAGAGAGGGCGAGAGTGTGTCAGAAATACATCGGCAAAGCTTTTGAGGGCAGAGGTTAAGTACCTTGAACGTGTTTTGTGAACCGCCGGTGGGTATGATGTCGCTTCTGTTACTGTGCATGCTTTCACCTTGGTACATATTTGCTGGCGTGGCTGTAAATAAAACAGAGCAGAGTTAGCGCCTGTCCCGTCTTTTTCTTCCTTCCGTGTGTGTCTTTTGAGCGCTTGTTCCCCTTAATTAGCATCCATCGTTACTGTAGAGCTGAGATTATCATTATCGACCTTCATACATTTTCTTACCTCATCGTTCGCAAAAGAGCGTTAACTACGCTGGCAAATGGTGATTTCCATAATGACTGCTTTTTTTTAGCATTGGTATAATTTCCTTACGAAATTTCAGTATTATGTATATTGCTCGTTTTATATCTTCGTCTGCGCTGCTATAAAAATTGAGTTTGACAAAAATGAATTCATAATTAAAAATAGCTTATTCTCGCTTCTGCTGCTGAAGCGCAGAGCGATGAAATTGCATGCTCAGCATTTGGTCCCCCTAGCAAAACTCTCTGCAATTTCTTAGACATAATTGTTGATTTTTCTTTCCAAGTAAAAGCCCATCTTATTCGAAGAACAAGTTGAGGGGTTGTCGAAAATCACAACAAAAAAAAAAAGACTACTTTAATTTTTCGTCTCATTTTCTGCAGGCTTTTTGTTTTCATAAAAATGACATTATACACTTTCAAGACAAAAAAAGATCCTTGTTTTTTTCTTTTTTGTGCCTGTGGAAGCGACATTCTAGAAGTCCTAAATTTATTGTGGCCAGTTTTGCACAGGTCTGAGATGTATTCCTAAGTGTAGTGTCTGTGAGGAAAATTTTCTTGTGATTCGCTGAACTAACATTCAAGTAACCAACTGTAATGCTTTAGAGTCATCGTTCGCGATTTTAAAGTTTATAAACAGAGATCCATCTCCATCGCTGGAAATAGAATAAATTGTACTTCATAATCATCATCATCATCATCATCAACAGCCTGATTATACCCACTGCAGGGCGAAGGCCTCTCCCATATTTCTCCAATTAACCCGGTTCTGTGCTAGCTGCATCCGCTTGACCCCTGCGAACTTCTTAATCTCATCCACCCACCTAACTTTCTGCCGCCCCCTGCCACGTTTTCCTTCCCTTGGAATCCAGTCTGTTACCCTCAGCGACCATCGGTTATCCTCTCTTCGCACTACATGTCCTGCCCATGCCCATTTCTTCTTCTTCATTTCCACTAGAATGTCAGTAACTTGAGTTATTTCTCTGAGATTGTACTTACCAGTGAGTAAAAGCCTGTTCCGAAAATCCGGCTTCTGCTGTCAGATAAGCATGTTGTCTTGCAATGCACACTAAAAATGGAAAGAACAAACATGCATTAATGTTTGCAGAACACTTACGAAAAGGCAACCGCTAAGCAAATGGAAAGATATAATAAAGCAGAAACATTAAAGTAGCGAGGAATACCAAACAGACAATATAAGGAGAGCAGAAAGTTGGCCTGTGACACGCTTACTGAAAAGTTTACGCCTAGACACGAGTGCAAGTCGAGAAAAAAAAACGATGAGCGCGAAATCACACCTAAAGTTTTTGAAGACACATGTTTGAATAAATAGGAAAAAGCAGCGAACATAAAACGAGGCTGGCATGAACAACATCACGTGTTACCCGGACATCCCAGTGAGTTGGCCAAGAACCGCTATTCCCTATCAAAGAAACGGACGGAAGCGTGACTTACGCAATTAGCTCCACTGTTACGCATGTGAATGTCTTCCATATTCTCGCGCACAAGCTGATCCCTGTGCCTAAATGTAATTGTTGCTTTATCGAAGAGTGGTTTGCAATCGATTTTGTTTTTCTTATAATTCGTGTTACACGTGTGGCAATGCTTAGGGAGGCTGTCAAGGGAAGCTCTTTACGAGTAATCTCTTATGTTCACCGAGTCTTTCATTGGCGCATCATTCAGTTAGCCCGATGATGAACGCTCTACAAGATAACGGGAACTTGTGGGCAACCTCCCTAGCAGAACGAATGAACGGTGCTGTGCGCTTGAATCCACACTCATTTTTTCGTCCTACTCTTTTGCCGCAATCTTTCTCCCGACTCCGCACGTGCGAACAGATTGCTGCCAACTTTCGAGGAGCAAAATACACCATCAGAATGTTGTAACGCCCCATTATATTCTTTAGTACATGCGACAAAACTCTCGCACGTAAGGTACTAGGATCGATCCAGAAATAAGATCCCAAGGAGGTCAGCCAAACGGGAAGGTGCGAGGCGAAATCCAGCAACATGCTCCGAGCGGCTGTTCTGCCACTCTCGGTTCCCCCCAGCCACTCATGCTTAGCTCAGCAGCCGTGCGATATGGAGGCTCCCATTGTTGATCCCACCAAGGGCGAGATTCGTTCCGTAATTCGCGTCTTGCACGCCAAAGGGACTACGCCTGTCATGGTCAGTCGACAAAGATGTAAGGCGATAAGTGTATGTTCCTCCAACACGTTCTAAAGGGAGTTTAGTGCAGGTCAGAAGAAAGTCCACTATGAAGAAAGAACGGAGTGGAAGGCCGTTAGTTTCGGAGGCGGTTATCAAAATGGTCCGGCCCGAAGTTCTCCAAAACAAGAGAATCATCGTCCGTGAACTTATTGCTTCAGATTCCTGGGCGTTCTTAAATTGCAGTTTAAAGAGCTTCAACTGAAAAAGTGGGGTATCAGAAGTGTTGTGCTCGGTGGGTACCGCGCCTATTGCCATCAGACAAGCATAAGCGCCTTGACTGTGCTCACCAGTTCTTTCAAAAGTGTCAAGGAGGAGGCTTGTTACCGAATACGAAGCGTGGCTGTTTCAGTTCACTCGCTAAAGGAAACAAAAATCCAAACAGTGGCGCCGACCAGGGTCACCATTCGCAAAGACGTTCAAACTCCTGCTTGTAGAGTCATGGCCAGTGTTTTTTGGGATCGTAAGGGGATAGTGCTGATCAATTTCATTGAATGTGGGACAACAATCAACTCAGCCAGTTATTAGGAACAATAAGAAAACTTAGGCGAGCAATCCAGAACCGCCGGCGAGAACGGCTGACAGCCCGTGTAATGTTACTTCACGACAACGCCCGACCTCAGGTTTCCCGTCAAAACCGGGAACTTCGGCAAAGTTTGGCTGCACTCTCATGCCCCATCCAGCGTACAGTCCAGACCTCGCGTCTACTGATTATCACTTGTATCAAAGGAACATTGGAGTGGCCAACGCTTCCGGGGTGACGATGTGAGCTTAAGAAGAGGCGAAAAGCCTCCTAAACAGGTTGGCGGCGGAGTTCTAGGATATGATTATACAGAAATTGGAGCACCATATACAAAAATGCGCATTAAAAAATGGCGAATATTTAGAACGTTTTCATCTTTGCAATCATGTAAATTTGTATGAGATTAAACAATGTTGCGTTTTAAAAATAGTGCGAAATGATTTCATCCAGTTTGCTGGTGTCTGTAGCAAGCGGAATATTTATTACGCCACTGCAACCTATTTAGGCCTTTCACTTTATCCAAGCGCTGCCCACAGGAAATCAATGAAAGTGTTGTGTACCACTTGTAAAGACGTAAAGAGAGTGTGCAACCTCGGCATGTAATCTTAGAAGCTTTTGTGGGGCTCTCGAGACGAGTCAAGGCCGGACCGCGACCTAAGCCCCGAGAAACAGAACGCCGAAGTTTTGCCGTTATCCGTACGTTCATAGATTGGCACATGAACTAATCTAGCGGGGCGTTACAACATTCCGGTGGTGCTTTCCGCCCCTCGAAAGTTGGAAGCAATCTGTTCGCAGACGCAGAGCCGGAAGGAAGATGGCGGCAAAAAGAAAAGGGAGGAATTGAGTGTGGCCTCAAGAACACAGCTCCGTTTTTTTTTTTTTGTGCCATTGAAGTTGTCTACAAGTGTCTGTTGTCTTGTGGTGCATTGTACATCGGCTAAACCGGACGATGCGTCAATTAAAGACTGGGTGGACATCGGAAATTACTCGAGGGAGATTCCTTTGATAACCTCCCTATGCATGGCCGCACGTGTGGCATGAACGGTAAAAAACGATAATTATATTTAGGCATAGGGATGAGCTTGTGTGCGATATTATGGAAGCCTTTCATATCAAGACAGCAAAGTGCGTAAGTACGGACTTGGTTCGCTGACAGGCAATATCGGTTCTTGGCCACTTACTGGCACACCTGGGGTAAAAAATGATGTTCTTCATGTCACCCTTGTTTTGTTTGGTTAGGTTTTCCTATTTATTTAAGGATGTGTCTTGAGTAAACTTCAGTTGTTAGCTCTCGCCCTTATTTTTCTCCACTTGTCCTTTTATCTACGCGCAAACTTTTCAATATGCTGACAATATAAAAGCACTAAACAGCATTTCAACAAAAATAGACACTAATTGAAGATGCATTGTTGACTGAGGCCTAATTAGGTTTCAGTGGCATATTAGATATTCCGCAAGCTGGAGACACAGTTCACACCAACAAACGTGATATTGTGCAAGCAGTAGCTTCGACGCACTACTTCCAAGCATCCGACGGCAGCAATGAATTTTGACATCAGCTCTTAATCTTTATCGGAAGAGAGTGCTTAGGTTCCTCAGTTCGCGAAGCACCAAGTGCTAGTGCCGATTGGCTTAGCCATCTGGATGGCTATTTTTGCATTAGGCATAGACTGGAATTAATTAATTTTGGTCGACCAGCCTTTGTTAGCATTTACTGATTTTCAGCATAATTTAAGGCCATGTTTGTAAATCGCGTCTTTTTCTTGCTTCCCTAGCAAAGCAACAAAACGCAGCATGATAATTTCAAGTGTGTTTTTCTGTGCCTATAGCATGCTCCAATCACGTGTTACTTGCATGTCCTCACAACATTGTCCCTTACTAAACTAGGAGGTGTATGCTATTATTTACCATGTCGTGAAGTAATAGTAAGTAATGATTGCTGGTGGAATGTTCTCGTATTTATAAAAGGCACGAATTGAACAATGAATTGAATAAAATGGGTGTTATTCATTTTTGTCATTCTCTTTACAATATTTATGTCTCGGTATTTGTGGCCATACCCACTGAGTTTTAGCGCACTCGCCAGTATTACGTCATTATATACTAAGTAAATTAAAGCGTAATGGTTGCGAGAAACTACCTGGGACTGGTGGATAGTTTCACGATGATTTCTTACCATTCCTTATTCTTATTTACACCATATTCTTATCCTTTAATGATCGACCTCTAAAACTAGATAATTTTAAGCAAATCAGCATAGTCAACATGGGACAAGACTGTGAAGCCACCTTACTATGATGGTACCATCTCTCAGGACATATGAGGGTCACCACCATACATGTATAGCTTTGAACTGAGTTAAAAAACAAACAAACTGAACGTTGATTTCTGCTGCGCAAAACGTTTCAGCATAACTTGCTGAGTAAAATAGTTAGCTGAAAAATATCGTTGTTGCCTCAACCGTGCCGAAGATAAAATCCCAATAAGTGTTCGTTGCTTACACACTGAAGGATAGGTTTTATTTGCTTAACTTACGTGCATGTCTGCATGTAGTCACAGTTGTCCTTCAGGAATGAGTATGCAGTCTCTGAACAGCTGATGCTCTTGCAGCTTGCGCCTGTAAGAAAACACAAAGTTTGTGGCAAGCGATCAATTTGCCTTCACGCCACTCGCAAACATTTGCATGCACTAAAAGGCAATACGAAATTTAAATGAAAATGAACCAATCTTCCGGTTTCTTTTAGACCGTTGGCTATTTTGGGCTACGGCCGCGACCAGGTGAGGTATTGACTCGCAGAGAAAACAAGGACAGCAGAAAGACAAAGAGAGAGGTACCTCGGTCTGCGCCCTTCCGCTGGTTTCAATCTTTTCCACCAACTGCCCCACTCTACTGAAGAGGCAGACGGCTTCAATTATCGCGCTAACGAAATTAATACTATAAATGTTTTAGTTTTTCATTCTAGGGGGCTTGTTGTATTTGCAGAAAATAAGCTCGTCCTCCAAATAAAAAAAGAATTGTAAACGGCACTAATATAATAATAATTGGTTTACAGGAAGGGAAAGGCGCAGTATCTGTCACACTTGTAGATGTGGACACCTGAACCGCGCCGTAAGGGAAGGGAGGAAGGTGGGAATGAAAGTGGAAAGAGAGAAAGAGGAGCTGTAATGGAGGGCTACGGAGTAATTTGGACCACCTGGGGATCTTTAACATGCGCTCACATCGCACAGCACACGGACGCCTCTTCGTTTCGTCTCCATCGAAACGCAGCCGGCGAGGTCGGGTTCGAACCCGGGTACTCCGGCACAGTAGTCGGGCATCTTACCACTGCACCACACTACAGGACCCACAAATGCAACTCTGACACACAAAGAAAAAAAAATCTAGAAGGCACTTTGGACCACTAAAGTGCGATGAGGCGAAAACCATTATAGAGTGGTGGATCGTAGCCCTCGACTACGGCACCTCTATCCCCTCTCGTCTTTCACTCCTACCTTTCTCCCTCTCTTTACGTCGTGGTACATGTGTCCGCGGAGAATTGTGACAGATACTGCGCCTTTTCTATCCTGTAAATCTATTTGAAATGCCGCTAATGTCTGGTATACTAAAGCCTCCTAGACATCTGGGTCTGCTTCTGTCTGCTGTGCTGCAGAGCGGCGTTCGACGAAACGCGAAGTGAAAGGCGCCGGATGGACGCCTCGATCGAAGCTTTGTCTATGCATGAATCGCCTGATGTCGTCATGACCAGTCGTGACGGTAGATGGCGCGCCCATTATGAGGCGGTACAGGGAGATATGGGCTGGCCATCTTTCCAAGTACGGGAAGCTCAGAGTAAAATATTATAAGAGGAACGCCTGAGGACATTGGACGGTAACAGATGGGCAGCTAAAGTATTTAAATGCCTGTACCTAAAAAGCGTTGACTCACAATGGAGGAAAAGAACTAGGAAACTAACCAGTAAGTATGATAGTCACAAGGACGAAGAAATAAAGAGCATTAAGCAACAGGTGAAAAACACAGAAGGGAAAAATTGGATAAATTCGATGGAAAAGAAATAGAGTGTGGAATTATACCGAAAGTGAAAAAGGCAGATCTGGAAGGAAGCTTTCTTTGATAACTCGAGAGGCAGTGCCCTACTTTGTGAAGCTATATCAGGGTGCCTTAGGTCACGCAGCTACAAAAAGAAATATAACAATGAAGATGACGCATGTGCTGTATGCGGTAACTCCAGTGAAACAATTGACCATATTATACTCGAATGTAATGGTATCCATCCGGAAGTTGACGCAGGCGCAGTCACTGTTCCTAAAGCTCTGGTGTTTAGAGATGCCAGTGGCCGGATGAATAAACCGTCATTCATTGTTGCAGGGAGTGACTAAGTACGTTTATGAAACAGTTGAGATCTGTTCCTATACTAGAAGAAATGCTAGTTTTATGAGCACTCGAATGAAGCTCAAATATTTAAAAATTACCACTTGTAAGCTGGGCATGACGTTGTTATTTGTAACAGTCACGCCTGCCTGAGAAATAAGAACAGAGCTTGGTCGTACCGCTGGCTGTTTTCTTGTTCTTTCCTTGAGTGAAACTAGTCACGAGAAATGCTCCTGTCACACTAACGTTTTAAGCTTTGCACCAGTCAGTTTTCATTGAACCAGATGTTTTGTAGAAACCACCAACAAAATCTTTTTGGGCTTTTTTGCGACGTCTACTTTAGGGCCTTTTCACAGCGCCAAAAACGAAGCGCGGTGCTTCATAGAGGATCTTTGATCATGAAAAAAAAAATCAATAGTAAGAACGTTTGAAATTCCAAATAAAATCAGGCTATGGGAGCCGTGGTAGTGGAGGACTCCGGATATTTCGACCACCTGGGTTCTTCAAACATTATGGGGGACACTTAAGCTCCGCCTTTAAAGATATGACGCGCAGTCTAGCAGCCCACTTTAGCCAAGCCGTAGGAATGTCCAGCGTGGCCTAAGCGCAACAAGATGCAGGGGCAGGCCAACAGGCTTTCACCCTCTCATATGAAAAATCATCATCATCATCATCATCATCATCATCATCATCATCATCATCACCAGCCTGATTTACCCACTGCAGGGCGAAGGCCTCTCCCATATTTCTCCACTTAACCCGGTTCTGTGCTTGCTGCATCCACTTGACCCTTGCGAACTTAACCTCATCCGCCCACCTAACTTTCTGCTGCCCCATGCTACGCTTTCCTTCCCTTGGAATCCAGTTTGTTACCCTAAGCGACCATCGGTTGTCCTCTCTTCGCGCTACATGTCCTGCCCATGCCCATTTCTTCTTCTTAATTTCTACTAGAATGTCGGTAACTTGAGTTATTTCTCGGACCCACTCTGCACGCTTCCTATTCCTTAATGTTACCCCTACCATTTTTCGTTCCATAGCCCTCTGTGTTGTCCTCAACTTAAGTAGAACTCTCTTGGTTAGCCTCCACGTTTCAGCCCCATAGGTGAGTACAGGTAAGATGCAACTGTTATATACTTTCCTCTTGAGCGATACCGGTAAGCTGCTAGTCATAATCTGCGAGGGCTTGACAAATACGCTCCATCCTAATCTTATTCCTCTTGTTATTTCCATTTCGTGGTTCGCATCTGCGGTTACTACCTGTCCTAAGTAGACGTATTCGCCTACTACTTCCAGTACTTCGCTACCTAACTTAAACTGCCGTTCCTTCCCGAGGCTGTTGAACATTACCTTAGTCTTCTGCATATTGATTTTCAAGCCTACCTTTCTACTTTTCCTGTCATCAATCATTATCATATGAAAAATAGTTGACAGCAAAACGTGCGCAGCCTGCCAGCTCCTGAGTTGTCACTCACAACGCCATCGCGCCTTGCTTTTCGCCTTCAATAGAAATTGGCCGCCAAGATTCGGTCCCGCTTCCTTGGGTTCTGCAGCCACGAAGGGTCACAGAGGATGTAGAAACTGGCACCGCAACATAGCGGTCCTACGTGCGCAAGATCATCGTCATGGATTCTAGTGCTTACATATAGAGAGTGTCTAGTCTAGCTGGTAATGCTTTTCACGAGGGAACATTGCAAAACCAGTGACAACTCTGAAAAATCTTCTTGAAAATTAACGGCGCGAATGCAGTTATAGAAAGCCGCACTACATTATTCCTGTTTGAGCGAGTTTGTTTCAATGTAATAAAGTTTGAAGAAAAGATCAGCAATTGTAATAGATTACTATTCTTACTCTTCTGTAATTACAGTTGCTTTCCAGGAGCCGTCATTGGCCCAGCCAGGTATATCAGTGACAGGTTACATTTGAAGTGGTGCCTGGTGCCCATCGGGAGAAGGCAGCGTAAGCTGCACAAAATAATTCTGTCCGAATGTAGCTACACTCGCTTCAATGGATCCGGTAAACGACTAGCGCCAGAGACTCGCTCACTTCACGCAGGCCAGCAAAATGACCTAAATGCAACCATCCTCACCAGATTCTTCGTCATCATCATCAGCCGGACTATATTCCCTGCAGGGCGAAGCCCTCTAACCCGGTCCTAACCTGGTCCTCTACTAGCTGCGTCCCCTTGATCCCAGCGAATTACTTAATCTCATCCACCCAACAACTTTTCTGTCGCCCGCCGCTACGCTTACGTTCCTTTGCAATCCACTTGGTTACTATTGAAGACCATCGCTTATTCTATCTTTGAACTATATGTCCTGTCCATTCCCATGTATTTTCGTAATTTCGATTAGAATGCCAGTAACTTGAGTAATTTGTCTGACCTACTCTGCACGCTTCCTATCCCTTAATGCGTTGTCCTCAACTTAAGCAGAATACGTTCCGTTAACATCCATGTTTAAGCACCATAGGTCAGTACCGATAGGATGGAACTGTTATACACGTTCATTTTCAGGGATACCGGTAAGATGCTAGTCATAATGTTTGAATACCTTCCAAAAGCGCGCCATCCAAATCTTATTCTACATATATTCCCTTTATTTCCCTTTCATGGTCGGGATCTGCACCGTCAGTACCTGTCCTAAGTAGACATATTCGCCTACCACTTCAAGGGCTTCGCTACCTATTTTAAACTGCTGTTCCTTTCCCTAGGCTGTTTTGTATTACCTTAAACTTCTGCATAATAATCTTTAGGCCTACCTTTCTGCTTCTCCTGCCTAGATCACTTGGCATTAGTTGCAGTTGGTCCCCTGAGTTAATTAACAAGGCAATGTCATCAGCGAATCGCAAATTACTGACATTTCTCCATCGACCCTGACGCTTAACTGCTTCGATTTCGTGCCTTTGAATACACTCTGTACTTTGAATACACTCCAAGCAAGCTTTAGGGAAGAATCGGGATAAAATGGCGCGCGAAATTTCACGGGCGTACTGGATATAGAAGAAAGAAGACAGATGTATTAGTGAAGCTTCGTTGAGTTTACGTAGAAAAGAATTTACTTTTATTGAGCAATCTTCTTGAGTAATGAAAAGAACGAGTTTATTATCGGGCCTAAAGCTATTAATCTTGGGCCTAAAGCTGTTATTCTTGGACACCTCTCACGTATTGTGGCCATGGTAGTTTAAAGATTCTTTTTTCCTCAAGTACATGGACTTCGTTGCTTCGTAGACATGTTGGAAGGTTACAGTTTGTTCAATACATAGGGACTTCACAAGTGATGTATTTTGGATGGGCATGTTGGCAGGTTATAGTTTTTCAATACATACGGACTTCACAAGTTATGTGTTGTGGATGGACATGTCCTACTGCACATGTGTGGTGGTGGTTATTAGTGTGTGACTATGTTACTATGTGGTGGTCTTTGTGACTGTCCAGCGTGGTATTAGTTTCTGGGCAAAGCAGAGATGTGGAGAAGCAAGTGTGTGTAGAATGGGTGACTGCCATGCTTGGAAGATGTTTATGTTCTGCGGGGAGGAAAGTGCCAATATCCCCTTGGCAAAGAAGAGGGAGATGAGAAGATGTACTTGAGTGTAGAAGAAGAGGAGTGGTGAAGAGGAAGTGTTTTCAGATCCACAGTTGCTAGTGTGCGCGTGTGTTGTGTCTCTTCACTTGTGTTTGTCTTTGTTGCGCCACATTTCTGGATATTGTACACAGCACTCAGGAGATAATGTCTCGTTGCTTAACACCTTTCTTAATTGGATTTTTATCACTTTATGAAGAACTATGGTTGCTGTACAGCCGCTATAGATATCTTCTAGTACTTTCACATATGGCTCACCTACCTACACCCTGATCTCGCAATGTAAGCATGACCGAGGAGGTTTCGACCGAGTCAAATTATTTCTCGTAGTCATTGAATGCTGCGTATAGGGGTTGGTTATATTCCGAACAATTTTCTATCACCTGGTTTATAGTGTGCGTATGATCGATGGTAAAGTACTCTCTCCGAAATCCTGCTTGATCCTTTCGTGTATTAAAGTCTGCGGCTGTCCCGATCCTATTAGCGATTACCTTACTAAATACCTTCTATGTAACGGGCAGTAAGCTGATTGGTCTGTAATTCTTCAAGTCCTTAGCGTCCCATTTCTTATGAATTCAGATAATATTAGTGTTCTTCCATGATTTCGGTACTTTCGATGTCATCAGGTTTTGCGTATACAGGGTGGCCTGCTTTTCAGGCCCGATATACCCTCCGTCCTTCAACAAATCTGTAGTTATCTGACCCTCCCCAGCGGCTTTACCTTTTTTTCATAGCTTCTAAGAATTTCTTAAGCTCGTCCTTCATTACTGGCGAACGTCTGATTGCTCTTTATTACAGCAAATATCATTTTTGTCATGACTACCGTGGCTATTGTAGAGAGCTTCTCGGCTACCTTGATTATCTTGTCCATGCTAGTAATGACAATGCCCGCACTGACCTCCAGTGCATACATGTGACTTTTGCCTATGCCCAATTTCTTCTCTATCGCTTTCAGGTTACGACTGTTCTTCAGAGGATACGTGTTTAATATTCCTCATGTCATACTTTCTTATGTAGACAACCTTGTGCCTATCTCTGCCAGGTTTATCGGCTCTGTAGGGTTGGAGAATTCAAACTGGCGCTTATTAATCAAATCTTTCGTCTCCTTACGTAGTTTATCGGTATCCTCTCAAACAATTCTACTGCCTACTTCTACCCAGCACTCAGTAATGATATCTCTGAAATAGTTGTTCATTGCTTCTAGGGTAAGGTCGGCTTCCTCGATTAGCACTGAATATCTATTCTGCAGCAAGAGCCTGAAATTTAATGTTTTCCTGACCGCTAATCTTCGATGAACTTATTCCTAACTAATCAGTTCCGCTCCCTCTTTAAATGCCGATTAACTCCAGACCTTACCATTCTGTGGTCACTGCATCGCACCTTTCCGATTAACTTTCCGATCCAGCATAATTCCGGGGTTAGAACGCAGTATGAAATCAATTTCCTTTATTCTCTCCCCGTTAGGGCTTTTCATGTCCACTTCCGGTTTTTCCATTTGCTGAAGAAGGTGTTCATGAATCTTCAGTTATTCGTTCAGCAAACTCAACAAGTAATCCCTCAAGCGGAGTCATCCTCGTCGAGCACGCCAACGATCATCACAGCGTGAACTACTCCGGCACATACAGCTTTGCTGGTGCCACAGCAACGACGGAGAGTTTGACGGACGGTGGCGTAGCGGTAGAACATCGGCCTCGCATGCAAGAGGACCAGGGTTCAAATCCCGGTGCCGCGCAATTCCCCACCGGATTAAAAAAAAATAAAAAAATCCGCGTGTCGATGGAATAGTAGCATAAACAGGTTCGGGGTGCGACCTGATGCCGGTGAACACCTCCGGCAACGCACTCCCTCACCAGAACAGGAGTTGGCCACCCTGATGCAGTAATTGGCCATGACCTCTCATGATAAGCTCCATAAAATCCCGGCCCTCAGTCACCAGCGGCTGCGGAACAACTGACCACGGCGGCGGTCAGACCTGTGATGCAGCAGAGGGTGCTAAGAAAGCCTGCCTCCGCTGGACAGGCCGCCATTGGAAACTGACCCTGGCAACGTTTATTGCTAAAACACTAGCCAGTGAAGCTAGTTTAGCAGTGCTCTTACAGGAGCTAGAAGGTATGAAATGGGATGTCATAGGGCTTAGTGAGGTTAGGAGGCCGAATGAGACATATACTGTACTGAAGGATGGGCATGTACTGTGTTATCGAGGTTTACCGGAGAGGCGAGAACTAGGAGTAGGTTTCCTTGTCAATAAGTATAGAGCGGGTAATATCGATGAACTCTATGGTATTAATGAGAGGGTTGCAGGCATCGTAATTAGGCTTAATAAGCGGTATAAACTGAAGATTGTACAGGCCTATGCACCTACATGTAGTTATGATGACCAGGCAGTTGAAAGCTTCTACGAAGATGTAGAATCGGCAATGCGAAAAGTAAAGACGCAGTATACTGTACTAATAAGCGATTTCAATGCCAAGGTAGGAAAAAAGCAGGCAGGAGACAACGCAGTAGGTGACTATGGCATTGGTTCTAGGAATAGCAGAAGGGAGTTACTAGTTGAGTTTGCAGAGCGCAATAACTTACGAATCATGAATACCTTCTTCAGCAAACGGATGAACCGGAAATGGACATGGAAAAGTTCGAACTGGGAGACTAAAAATGAAATCGACTTCATAATGTGTTCAACCCCCGCCATTATGCAAGATGTAGAGGTAATCGGGAAAGTGCGATGCAGTGACCACAGGATGGTGAGGTCCCGAATTAGCCGAAATCTGAAGAAGGAACGCAACAGATTAGTAAGAAAGAAACCCATCAACGAATTAGCGGTGAAGGGGGAGGGCAGAAGAGTTCAGGATCTCGCTACAGAATAGGTATTCAGCTCTAACCGAGGATGGCGACATTACTATAGAAGCAAGGAACAATAATTTCAGAGATATCATAGATAACAGCAGTTTACATTAGGTAGCGAAGTACTGGAAGTAGTAGGCGAATATGTCTACTTAGGACAGGTAGTAACCGCAGATCCGGACCATGAAAAGGAAATAACAAGAATAAGATTAGGATGGAGCGCATTTTACAAGCACTCGCAGATTATGTCTAGCAGCTTACCGGTATCGCTAAAGAGGAAAGTATATAACAGTTGCATCTTACCTGCACTCACCTATGGCGCTGAAACGTGAAGGCTAACCAAGAGAGTTCTACCTAAGTTGAGGACAACCAAGAGGGCTATGGAACGAAAAATGGTAGGGGTAACATTAAGAAATAGGAAGCGTGCAGAGTGGGTCAGAGAAATAACTCAAGTTACCGACATTCTAGTAGAAATTAAGAAGAAGAAATGGGCATGGGCAGGACATGTAGCGCGAAGAGAGGACAGCCGATGGTCGCTTAGGGTAACAAACTGGATTCCAAGGGAAGGAAAGCGTAGCAGGGGGCGGCAGAACGTTAGGTGGGCGGATGAGATTAAGAAGTTCGCAGGGATCAAGTGGATGCAGCTAGCACAGAACCGGGTTAAGTGGAGAAATATGGGAGAGGCCTTCGCCCTGCAGTGGGTATAGTCAGGCTGGTGATGATGATGATGAGCAGGCAAGCCATCTCCGTATATTTGGAAAGCCTAGTACCAGAAGAGATCAAAGACGTGAGGATAAACCCCTGTGCGAACGCCATTGCCATTGATGTGAAGGAGCGAAATGCACTATACAGTTTGTCCGGCATCGTTAAAGTCGGCAATATTAACTTAAGCCCTCGTAAGCCCGAGAGCGGAACTACGGCTGGCGTAATTTACAATGTTGGCATCGTCATCTGTGACGCCGATTGGCCTATCTTAATCAAGCCGGTGACCAATGGCATCTCAATAACCCGAGTTCAGTGCCTAGGAAACTCTACATGCATCAAGCTGGCTTTTAAGGCTGACTGCACACCATCGAACGTGAAGGTTGGGCACCTTCGACACCCAGTTCTACCTTTCGTGCCTATGCCTTTACAGTGCAGAAAGTGTATGGGGATAGGCCATGTGAGTACTGTGTAAAAACGCCATCGTGTGTCTGAGATGCTTCGAGCCACACAGCGGTGACATCTGCCGCACCACTACCTTAATGTGCGCCAACTGCCGTGGCCCTCACGAGTCTTCATCTAGAGATGGTCACCATATGAAGACTGAGCGGGCGGTATTGAAGAAAATGGCGCGGTACCATTCTACGGACAAAGAAGCCGCTGCTAAGTTACGGCAACATCGTTCACGCCTCCGAAGGTCGTCGAAGAAACGCATAACCTTTCAAGCCAAACTCCCAACTGCCACTGCAACTGTTCCCACTTCGCCAATAGTCATACTAAACGAAGCGAACCCGATGTCTGATGACGGTGGACCTGCTGCACCAGAAAAAATGTGGCCACTACTATCAAAGTCTTTTACAACCACCGGGGATGGAACATTGCCGCACTCCAAGCGTCCAACGCCTAGGACTGATCGAGCCAAAACACATGCTCCGGACCATGACGAAGACCTGCAAGTGATCGAAATGCTCACGCTACTCGTGAATTTCATGCGTGCTCTTATTTCCGACCTGCGCACGCCAGCAGCACACAAGGCACTGCAAGTATTGGATGCGCTGCATACGATTCTTGTGCCTCTACAGTAGAAGGCATCATTTCTTCGCCGAATAAATATTTTCAAAAGAAAGGCAAGCAAACTTTTATTTTTCAGTGCAGTGACCGTGGGCTCCAGTCCAGAAGTTCAAATATTCGACAGTAGTTTACAGATATCACTTCCACATTTTGGTTACTTGTGACCCGAATGTAACAAAATTTTGCAATTATCCGGTTATGATGCATTTGCATCGCCAACACGCACCAGAACCAGCGAGGTCATCATTTACATTCGGCGTGAACTTATATATGTGCTTCATTCGGTTCCCCCAACAACGAGAATATGTTTGCTTGAATATGAAGAGCCGGGACTTCACGTTTACTCTTGTGGCTGTGTACTTGGCACACGCGAACCGCTTTGACGCTGAAAGTTGAGTTCTTTGACGGCAGTCACATCAGCAACGTGGATAATTATAGGTGGTTGCGATGCTCACCACACCAACATGGTGTAGTGTTCGAATGAATTTAAGGGGAAAAAGCTTGTGTAGGGCAGAGCGTAGATACAGACGCACAAAGTCGTACCTTGACCTCAGAGAAGCAAAGCACACGCACAAGAAGATTTAGCGCAGAAATCAAGGCCTGCAGACACGACGCTGGTGATCCTTTTGTGAAAAGCAAGATCCAGGCAAGCCTTTGTCACGCGTTTGGAGTGTCAAACGTGGCCTTCGCACGTCCCCTCTACAGTGTCTTTTGTTTTCGTCAGCCTCGTGCAAGGCGCAGAGCCATCCCGTAGCCATGTGCGGTCCTCAGCATGCGATCATACGTTCAGGAACTCTTGTCTTAGACGTCTTCACCTCGACTACTGCCACCGCCTGTACACTGAACGTCTGTACATCAAAGGAGTGCTGGGGTACTTTTTAATATGGTAACAGAGTACAGCTGCAAGAAGCTCTCAGGCAAGAAAATATTCGGATCGACCCTGGCTGCGCCGCTTATCACCTGAACCTTAAAGCATCAAGTTGCCTGCAGCATCATCAGCAACGCGCCTGCGCGTAATCGCAAGCCTCGCGGTTAAAAGCCCAGCAGGAAGCACCTTCGCATCAGTTGGCAGCAGCAACTACAGCCGCATGCACGCACATTGAGCCTTTCCTTTCCTCCTACGCAGGTAAGAAAGTACAGCTGCAGGAAGCTCTCCGGCAAGAAAATTCACGGATCGACCCTGGCTGCGCCGCTCATCACCTGAGCCTTAAAGCATCAAGTTGTCGGCAGCATCTTCAGCAACGCCCCTGCGAGTAATAGTAAGCCTCACGGTTAAAAGCCCAGCAGGAAGCACCTTCACATAAGTTGACAGCAGCAGTTCCGGCCGCATGCACGCACATTGAGCCTTCCCTTTCCGCCTACGCAGGTAAGAGTACAGCTGCAAGAAGCTCTCCGGCGAGAAAATTTTCGGATTGACCGTAGCTGCGCCGCTTACCACTTGAGCCTTAAAGCGTCAGGTTGTCTGCAGCATCTTCAGCAACGCCCCTGAGCGTAATACTAAGCCTCACGGTTAAAAGCCCAGCAGGAAGCACCTTCACATCAGTTGGCAGCAGCAGCTACGGCCGCATGTACGCACATTGAGCTTTTCCTTTCCGCCTACGCAGGTAAGAGTACAGCTGCAAGAAGCTCTCCGGCAAAAAAATTTTCGGATCGACCGTGGCTGCGCTGCTTATCATCTGAGCCTTAAAGCATCAGGTTGTCTGCAGCATCTTCAGCAACGCCCCTGAGCGTAATACTAAGCCTCACGGTTAAAAGCCCAGCAGGAAACACCTTCACATCAGTTGGCAGCAGCAGTTGCGCCGCATGCACGCACAATGAGCCTTTCCTTTCCGCCTACGCAGGTAAGAGAGTACAGCTGCAAGAAGCTCTCCGGCAAGAACATTTTCGGATCGACCCTGGCTGCGCCGCTTATCACATGAGCATTAAAGAATCCAGGTTGTCTGCAGCATCTTCATCAACGCCCCTGCGCGTAATAGTAAGCCTAACGGTTAGAAGCCCAGCAGGAAGCACCTTCACATCAGTTGGCAGCAGCAGTTGCGGCCGCATGCACGCACAACGACCCTTTCCTTTCCGCCTACGCAGGTAAGAGAGCACAGCTGCAAGAAGCTCTCCGGAAAGAAAATTTTCGGATCGACCCTGGCTGCGCCGCTTATCACCTGAGCCTTAAAGCATCAAGTTGTCGACAGCATCTTTAGCAACGCCCCTGCGCGTAATAGTAAGCCTCGCGGTTATAATCCCAGCAGGAAGCACCTTCACATCAGTTGACAGCAGCAGTTCCGGCCGCATGCACGCACATTGAGCCTTCGCTTTCCGCCTACGCAGGCAAGAAAGTACAGCTGCAGGAAGCTCTTCGGCAAGAAAATTCACGGATCGACCCTGGCTGCACCGCTCATCACCTGAGCCTTAAAGCATCAAGTTGTCGGCAGCATCTTCAGCAACGCCCCTGCGCGTAATAGTAAGCCTCACGGTTAAAAGCCCAGCAGGAAGCACCTTCACATCAGTTGACAGTAGCAGTTCCAGCCGCATGCACGCACATTGAGCCTTCCCTTTCCGCCTACGCAGGCAAGAAAGTACAGCTGCAGGAAGCTCTCCGGCAAAAAAATTCACGGATCGACCCTGGCTGCGCCGCTTATCACCTGAGCCTTAAAGCATCAAGTTGTCGGCAGCATCTTTAGCAACGCCTCTGCGCGTAATAGTAAGCCTCACGGTTAAAAGCCCAGCAGGAAGCACCTTCACATCAGTTGACAGTAGCAGTTCCGGCCGCATGCACGCACATTGAGCCTTCCCTTTCCGCCTACGCAGGCAAGAAAGTACAGCTGCAGGAAGCTCTCCGGAAAGAAAATTTTCGGATCGACCCTGGCTGCGCCGCTTATCACCTGAGCCTTAAAGCATCAAGTTGTCGACAGCATCTTTAGCAACGCCCCTGCGCGTAATAGTAAGCCTCGCGGTTATAATCCCAGCAGGAAGCACCTTCACATCAGTTGACAGTAGCAGTTCCGGCTGCATGCACGCACATTGAGCCTTCCCTTTCCGCCTACGCAGGCAAGAAAGTACAGCTGCAGGAAGCTCTCCGGCAAGAAAATTCACGGATCGACCCTGGCTGCGCCGCTCATCACCTGAGCCTTAAAGCATCAATTTGTCGGCAGCATCTTCAGCAACGCCCCTCCGCGTAATAGTAAGCCTTACGGTTAAAAGCCCAGCAGGAAGCACCTTCACATCAGTTGACAGTAGCAGTTCCGGCCGCATGCACGCACATTGAGCCTTCCCTTTCCGCCTACGCAGGCAAGAAAGTACAGCTGCAGGAAGCTCTCCGGCAAGAAAATTCACGGATCGACCCTGGCTGCGCCGCTTATCACCTGAGCCTTAAAGCATCAAGTTGTCGGCAGCATCTTCAGCAACGCCCCTGCGCGTAATAGTATGCCTCACGGTTAAAAGCCCAGCAGGAAGCACCTTCACATCAGTTGACAGTAGCAGTTCCGGCCGCATGCACGCACATTGAGCCTTCCCTTTCCGCCTACGCAGGCAAGAAAGTACAGCTGCAGGAAGCTCTCCGGCAAGAAAATTCACGGATCGACCCTGGCTGCGCCGCTCATCACCTGAGCCTTAAACATCAAGTTGTCGGCAGCATCTTCAGCAACGCCCCTGCGCGTAATAGTAAGCCTCACGGTTAAAAGCCCAGCAGGAAGCACCTTCACATCAGTTGACAGTAGCAGTTCCGGCCGCATGCACGCACATTGAGCCTTCCCTTTCCGCCTACGCAGGCAAGAAAGTACAGCTGCAGGAAGCTCTCCGGCAAGAAAATTCACTGATCGACCCTGGCTGCGCCGCTCATCACCTGAGCCTTAAAGCATCAAGTTGTCGGCAGCATCTTCAGCAGCGCCCCTGCGCGTAATAGTAAGCCTCACGGTTAAAAGCCCAGCAGGAAGCACCTTCACATCAGTTGACAGTAGCAGTTCCGGCCGCATGCACGCACATTGAGCCTTCCCTTTCCGCCTACGCAGGCAAGAAAGTACAGCTGCAGGAAGCTCTCCGGCAAGAAAATTCACGGATCGACCCTGGCTGCGCCGCTTATCACCTGAGCCTTAAAGCATCAAGTTGTCGGCAGCATCTTTAGCAACGCCTCTGCGCGTAATAGTAAGCCTCACGGTTAAAAGCCTAGCAGGAAGCACCTTCACACCAGCTGGCAGCAGCAACTACGGCCGCATGCACGCACATTGAGCCTTCCCTTTCCGCCTACGCAGGTAAGAGTACAGCTGCAAGAAGCTCTCCGGCAAAAAAATTTTCGGATCGACCCTGGCTGCGCCGCTTATCACCTGAGCCTTAAAGCGTCAAGTTGTCGGCAGCATCCTTAGCAACGCACCTGCGCGTAATAGTAAGCCTCACGGTTAAAAGCCTAGCAGGAAGCACCTTCACACCAGCTGGCAGCAGCAACTACGGCCGCATGCACGCACATTGAGCCTTCCCTTTCCGCCTACGCAGGTAAGAGTACAGCTGCAAGAAGCTCTCCGGCAAGAAAATTTTCGGATCGACCCTGGCTGCGCCGCTTATCACCTGAGCCTTAAAGCGTCAAGTTGTCGGCAGCATCCTTAGCAACGCACCTGCGCGTAATAGTAAGCCTCACGGTTAAAAGCCTAGCAGGAAGCACCTTCACACCAGTTGGCAGCAGCAACTACGGCCGCATGCACGCACATTGAGCCTTTCCTTTCCGCCTACGCAGGCAAGAAAGTACAGTTGCAGGAAGCTCTCTGGCAAGAAAATTCACGGATCGACCCTGGCTGCGCCGCTCATCACCTGAGCCTTAAAGCATCAAGTTGTCGGCAGCATCTTCAGCAACGCCCCTGCGCGTAATAGTAAGCTTCACGGTTAAAAGCCCAGCAGGCAGCACCTTCACATCAGTTGACAGTAGCAGTTCCGGCCGCATGTGCGCACATTGAGCCTTCCCTTTCCGCCTACGCAGGTAAGAGTACAGCTGCAAGAAGCTCTCCGGCAAGAAAATTCACGGATCGACCCTGGCTGCGCCGCTTATCACCTGAGCCTTAAAGCATCAAGTTGTCGGCAGCATCTTCAGCAACGCCCCTGCGCGTAATAGTAAGCCTCACGGTTAAAAGCCCAGCAGGAAGCACCTTCACATCAGTTGACAGTAGCAGTTCCGGCCGCATGCACGCACATTGAGCCTTCCCTTTCCGCCTACGCAGGCAAGAAAGTACAGCTGCAGGAAGCTCTCCGGCAAGAAAATTCACGGATCGACCCTGGCTGCGCCGCTCATCACCTGAGCCTTAAAGCATCAAGTTGTCGGCAGCATCTTCAGCAACGCCCCTGCGCGTAATAGTAAGCCTCACGGTTAAAAGCCCAGCAGGAAGCACCTTCACATCAGTTGACGGTAGCAGTTCCGGCCGCATGCACGCACATTGAGCCTTCCCTTTCCGCCTACGCAGTCAAGAAAGTACAGCTGCAGGAAGCTCTCCGGCAAGAAAATTCACGGATCGACCCTGGCTGCGCCGCTCATCACCTGAGCCTTAAAGCATCAAGTTTTCGGCAGCATCTTCAGCAGCGCCCCTGCGCGTAATAGTAAGCCTCACGGTTAAAAGCCCAGCAGGAAGCACCTTCACATCAGTTGACAGTAGCAGTTCCGGCCGCATGCACGCACATTGAGCCTTCCCTTTCCGCCTACGCAGGCAAGAAAGTACAGCTGCAGGAAGCTCTCCGGCAAGAAAATTCACGGATCGACCCTGGCTGCGCCGCTTATCACCTGAGCCTTAAAGCATCAAGTTGTCGGCAGCATCTTTAGCAACGCCTCTGCGGGTAATAGTAAGCCTCACGGTTAAATGCCTAGCAGGAAGCACCTTCACACCAGCTGGCAGCAGCAACTACGGCCGCATGCACGCACAGTGAGCCTTCCCTTTCCGCCTACGCAGGTAAGAGTACAGCTGCAAGAAGCTCTCCGGCAAGAAAATTTTCAGATCGACCCTGGCTGCGCCGCTTATCACCTGAGCCTTAAAGCGTCAAGTTGTCGGCAGCATCCTTAGCAACGCACTTGCGCGTAATAGTAAGCCTCACGGTTAAAAGCCTAGCAGGAAGCACCTTCACACCAGCTGGCAGCAGCAACTACGGCCGCATGCACGCACATTGAGCCTTCCCTTTCCGCCTACGCAGGTAAGAGTACAGCTGCAAGAAGCTCTCCGGCAAGAAAATTTTCGGATCGACCCTGGCTGCGCCGCTTATCACCTGAGCCTTAAAGCGTCAAGTTGTCGGCAGCATCCTTAGCAACGCACTTGCGCGTAATAGTAAGCCTCACGGTTAAAAGCCTAGCAGGAAGCACCTTCACACCAGTTGGCAGCAGCAACTACGGCCGCATGCACGCACCTTGAGCCTTCCCTTTCCGCCTACGCAGGCAAAAAAGTACAGCTGCAGGAAGCTCTCCGGCAAAAAAATTCACGGATCGACCCTGGCTGCGCCGCTCATCACCTGAGCCTTAAAGCATCAAGTTGTCGGCAGCATCTTCAGCAACGCCCTTGCGCGTAATAGTAAGCCTCACGGTTAAAAGCCCAGCAGGAAGCACCTTCACATCAGTTGACAGTAGCAGTTCCGGCCGCATGCACGCACATTGAGCCTTCCCTTTCCGCCTACGCAGGCAAGAAAGTACAGCTGCAGGAAGCTCTCCGGCAAGAAAATTCACGGATCGACCCTGGCTGCGCCGCTCATCACCTGAGCCTTAAAGCATCAAGTTGTCGGCAGCATCTTCAGCAGCGCCCCTGCGCGTAATAGTAAGCCTCACGGTTAAAAGCCTAGCAGGAAGCACCTTCACATCAGTTGACAGTAGCAGTTCCGGCCGCATGCACGCACATTGAGCCTTCCCTTTCCGCCTACGCAGGCAAAAAAGTACAGCTGCAGGAAGCTCTCCGGCAAGAAAATTCACGGATCGACCCTGGCTGCGCCGCTTATCACCTGAGCCTTAAAGCATCAAGTTGTCGGCAGCATCTTCAGCAGCGCCCCTGCGCGTAATAGTAAGCCTCACGGTTAAAAGCCTAGCAGGAAGCACCTTCACATCAGTTGACAGTAGCAGTTCCGGCCGCATGCACGCACATTGAGCCTTCCCTTTCCGCCTACGCAGGCAAGAAAGTACAGCTGCAGGAAGCTCTCCGGCAAGAAAATTCACGGATCGACCCTGGCTGCGCCGCTTATCACCTGAGCCTTAAAGCATCAAGTTGTCGGCAGCATCTTTAGCAACGCCTCTGCGCGTAATAGTAAGCCTCACGGTTAAAAGCCTAGCAGGAAGCACCTTCACACCAGCTGGCAGCAGCAACTACGGCCGCATGCACGCACATTGAGCCTTCCCTTTCCGCCTACGCAGGTAAGAGTACAGCTGCAAGAAGCTCTCCGGCAAGAAAATTTTCGGATCGACCCTGGCTGCGCCGCTTATCACCTGAGCCTTAAAGCGTCAAGTTGTCGGCAGCATCCTTAGCAACGCACCTGCTCGTAATAGTAAGCCTAACGGTTCAAAGCCTAGCAGGAAGCACCTTCACACCAGTTGGCAGCAGCAACTACGGCCGCATGCACGCACATTGAGCCTTTCCTTTCCGCCTACGCAGGCAAGAAAGTAAACTGCAGGAAGCTCTCCGGCAAGAAAATTCACGGATCGACCCTGGCTGCGCCGCTCATCACCTGAGCCTTAAAGCATCAAGTTGTCGGCAGCATCTTCAGCAACGCCCCTGCGCGTAATAGTAAGCTTCACGGTTAAATGCCCAGCAGGCAGCATCTTCACATCAGTTGACAGTAGCAGTTCCGGCCGCATGCACGCACATTGAGCCTTCCCTTTCCGCCTACGCAGGTAAGAGTACAGCTGCAAGAAGCTCTCCGGCAAGAAAATTTTCGGATCGACCCTGGCTGCGCCGCTTATCACCTGAGCCTTAAAGCGTCAAGTTGTCGGCGGCATCTTTAGCAACGCCTCTGCGCGTAATAGTAAGCCTCACGGTTAAAAGCCTAGCAGGAATCACCTTCACACCAGTTGGCAGCAGCAACTACGGCCGCATGCACGCACATTGAGCCTTCCCTTTCCGCCTACGCAGGTAAGAGTACAGCTGCAAGAAGCTCTCCGGCGAGAAAATTTTCGGATCGACCGTAGCTGCGCCGCTTATCACCTGAGCCTTAAAGCATCAAGTTGTCGGCAGCATCTTTAGCAACGCCTCTGCGCGTAATAGTAAGCCTCACGGTTAAATGCCTAGCAGGAAGCACCTTCACACCAGCTGGCAGCAGCAACTACGGCCGCATGCACGCACATTGAGCCTTCCCTTTCCGCCTACGCAGGTAAGAGTACAGCTGCAAGAAGCTCTCCGGCAAGAAAATTTTCGGATCGACCCTGGCTGCGCCGCTTATCACCTGAGCCTTAAAGCGTCAAGTTGTCGGCAGCATCCTTAGCAACGCACCTGCGCGTAATAGTAAGCCTCACGGTTAAAAGCCTAGCAGGAAGCACCTTCACACCAGCTGGCAGCAGCAACTACGGCCGCATGCACGCACATTGAGCCTTCCCTTTCCGCCTACGCAGGTAAGAGTACAGCTGCAAGAAGCTCTCCGGCAAGAAAATTTTCGGATCGACCCTGGCTGCGCCGCTTATCACCTGAGCCTTAAAGCGTCAAGTTGTCGGCAGCATCCTTAGCAACGCACCTGCGCGTAATAGTAAGCCTCACGGTTAAAAGCCTAGCAGGAAGCACCTTCACACCAGTTGGCAGCAGCAACTACGGCCGCATGCACGCACATTGAGCCTTTCCTTTCCGCCTACGCAGGCAAGAAAGTACAGCTGCAGGAAGCTCTCCGGCAAGAAAATTCACGGATCGACCCTGGCTGCGCCGCTTATCACCTGAGCCTTAAAGCATCAAGTTGTCGGCAGCATCTTCAGCAACGCCCCTGCGCGTAATAGTAAGCCTCACGGTTAAAAGCCCAGCAGGAAGCACCTTCACATCAGTTGACAGTAGCTGTTCCGGCCGCATGCACGCACATTGAGCCTTCCCTTTCCGCCTACGCAGGCAAGAAAGTACAGCTGCAGGAAGCTCTCCGGCAAGAAAATTCACGGATCGACCCTGGCTGCGCCGCTCATCACCTGAGCCTTAAAGCATCAAGTTGTCGGCAGCATCTTCAGCAACGCCCCTGCGCGTAATAGTAAGCCTCACGGTTAAAAGCCCAGCAGGAAGCACCTTCACATCAGTTGACAGTAGCAGTTCCGGCCGCATGCACGCACATTGAGCCTTCCCTTTCCGCCTACGCAGGCAAGAAAGTACAGCTGCAGGAAGCTCTCCGGCAAGAAAATTCACGGATCGACCCTGGCTGCGCCGCTCATCACCTGAGCCTTAAAGCATCAAGTTGTCGGCAGCATCTTCAGCAGCGCCCCTGCGCGTAATAGTAAGCCGCACGGTTAAAAGCCCAGCAGGAAGCACCTTCACATCATTTGACAGTAGCAGTTCCGGCCGCATGCACGCACTTTGAGCCTTCCCTTTCCGCCTACGCAGGCAAGAAAGTACAGCTGCAGGAAGCTCTCCGGCAAGAAAATTCACGGATCGACCCTGGCTGCGCCGCTTATCACCTGAGCCTTAAAGCATCAAGTTGTCGGCAGCATCTTTAGCAACGCCTCTGCGCGTAATAGTAAGCCTCACGGTTAAATGCCTAGCAGGAAGCACCTTCACACCAGCTGGCAGCAGCAACTACGGCCGCATGCACGCACATTGAGCCTTCCCTTTCCGCCTACGCAGGTAAGAGTACAGCTGCAAGAAGCTCTCCGGCAAGAAAATTTTCGGATCGACCCTGGCTGCGCCGCTTATCACCTGAGCCTTAAAGCGTCAAGTTGTCGGCAGCATCCTTAGCAACGCACCTGCGCGTAATAGTAAGCCTCACGTTTAAAAGCCTAGCAGGAAGCACCTTCACATCAGTTGACAGTAGCAGTTCCGGCCACATGCACGCACATTGAGCCTTCCCTTTCCGCCTACGCAGGCAAGAAAGTACAGCTGCAGGAAGCTCTCCGGCAAGAAAATTCACGGATCGACCCTGGCTGCGCCGCTTATCACCTGAGCCTTAAAGCATCAAGTTGTCGGCAGCATCTTCAGCAACGCCCCTGCGCGTAATAGTAAGCCTCACGGTTAAAAGCCCAGAAGGAAGCACCTTCACATCAGTTGACAGTAGCAGTTCCGGCCGCATGCACGCACATTGAGCCTTCCCTTTCCGCCTACGCAGGCAAGAAAGTACAGCTGCAGGAAGCTCTCCGGCAAGAAAATTCACGGATCGACCCTGGCTGCGCCGCTCATCACCTGAGCCTTAAAGCATCAAGTTGTCGGCAGCATCTTCAGCAGCGCCCATGCGCGTAATAGTAAGCCTCACGGTTAAAAGCCCAGCAGGAAGCACCTTCACATCAGTTGACAGTAGCAGTTCCGGCCGCATGCACGCACATTGAGCCTTCCCTTTCCGCCTACGCAGGTAAGAGTACAGCTGCAAGAAGCTCTCCGGCAAGAAAATTTTCGGATCGACCCTGGCTGCGCCGCTCATCACCTGAGCCTTAAAGCATCAAGTTGTCGGCAGCATCTTCAGCAGCGCCCCTGCGCGTAATAGTAAGCCTCACGGTTAAAAGCCCAGCAGGAAGCACCTTCACATCAGTTGACAGTAGCAGTTCCGGCCGCATGCACGCACATTGAGCCTTCCCTTTCCGCCTACGCAGGCAAGAAAGTACAGCTGCAGGAAGCTCTCCGGCAAGAAAATTCACGGATCGACCCTGGCTGCGCCGCTTATCACCTGAGCCTTAAAGCATCAAGTTGTCGGCAGCATCTTTAGCAACGCCTCTGCGCGTAATAGTAAGCCTCACGGTTAAATGCCTAGCAGGAAGCACCTTCACACCAGCTGGCAGCAGCAACTACGGCCGCATGCACGCACATTGAGCCTTCCCTTTCCGCCTACGCAGGTAAGAGTACAGCTGCAAGAAGCTCTCCGGCAAGAAAATTTTCGGATCGACCCTGGCTGCGCCGCTTATCACCTGAGCCTTAAAGCGTCAAGTTGTCGGCAGCATCCTTAGCAACGCACCTGCGCGTAATAGTAAGCCTCACGTTTAAAAGCCTAGCAGGAAGCACCTTCACATCAGTTGACAGTAGCAGTTCCGGCCGCATGCACGCACATTGAGCCTTCCCTTTCCGCCTACGCAGGCAAGAAAGTACAGCTGCAGGAAGCTCTCCGGCAAGAAAATTCACGGATCGACCCTGGCTGCGCCGCTTATCACCTGAGCCTTAAAGCATCAAGTTGTCGGCAGCATCTTTAGCAACGCCTCTGCGCGTAATAGTAAGCCTCACGGTTAAATGCCTAGCAGGAAGCACCTTCACACCAGCTGGCAGCAGCAACTACGGCCGCATGCACGCACATTGAGCCTTCCCTTTCCGCCTACGCAGGTAAGAGTACAGCTGCAAGAAGCTCTCCGGCAAGAAAATTTTCGGATCGACCCTGGCTGCGCCGCTTATCACCTGAGCCTTAAAGCGTCAAGTTGTCGGCAGCATCCTTAGCAACGCACCTGCGCGTAATAGTAAGCCTCACGTTTAAAAGCCTAGCAGGAAGCACCTTCACACCAGCTGGCAGCAGCAACTACGGCCGCATGCACGCACATTGAGCCTTCCCTTTCCGCCTACGCAGGTAAGAGTACAGCTGCAAGAAGCTCTCCGGCAAGAAAATTTTCGGATCGACCCTGGCTGCGCCGCTCATCACCTGAGCCTTAAAGCATCAAGTTGTCGGCAGCATCTTCAGCAGCGCCCCTGCGCGTAATAGTAAGCCTCACGGTTAAAAGCCCAGCAGGAAGCACCTTCACATCAGTTGACAGTAGCAGTTCCGGCCGCATGCACGCACATTGAGCCTTCCCTTTCCGCCTACGCAGGCAAGAAAGTACAGCTGCAGGAAGCTCTCCGGCAAGAAAATTCACGGATCGACCCTGGCTGCGCCGCTTATCACCTGAGCCTTAAAGCATCAAGTTGTCGGCAGCATCTTTAGCAACGCCTCTGCGCGTAATAGTAAGCCTCACGGTTAAATGCCTAGCAGGAAGCACCTTCACACCAGCTGGCAGCAGCAACTACGGCCGCATGCACGCACATTGAGCCTTCCCTTTCCGCCTACGCAGGTAAGAGTACAGCTGCAAGAAGCTCTCCGGCAAGAAAATTTTCGGATCGACCCTGGCTGCGCCGCTTATCACCTGAGCCTTAAAGCGTCAAGTTGTCGGCAGCATCCTTAGCAACGCACCTGCGCGTAATAGTAAGCCTCACGTTTAAAAGCCTAGCAGGAAGCACCTTCACACCAGCTGGCAGCAGCAACTACGGCCGCATGCACGCACATTGAGCCTTCCCTTTCCGCCTACGCAGGTAAGAGTACAGCTGCAAGAAGCTCTCCGGCAAGAAAATTTTCGGATCGACCCTTGCTGCGCCGCTTATCACCTGCGCCTTAAAGCGTCAAGTTGTCGGCAGCATCCTTAGCAACGCACCTGCGCGTAATAGTAAGCCTCACGGTTCAAAGCCTAGCAGGAAGCACCTTCACACCAGTTGGCAGCAGCAACTACGGCCGCATGCACGCACATTGAGCCTTTCCTTTCCGCCTACGCAGGCAAGAAAGTACAGCTGCAGGAAGCTCTCCGGCAAGAAAATTCACGGATCGACCCTGGCTGCGCCGCTCATCACCTGAGCCTTAAAGCATCAAGTTGTCGGCAGCATCTTCAGCAACGCCCCTGCGTGTAATAGTAAGCTTCACGGTTAAAAGCCCAGCAGGCAGCACCTTCACATCAGTTGACAGTAGCAGTTCCGGCCGCATGCACGCACATTGAGCCTTCCCTTTCCGCCTACGCAGGTAAGAGTACAGCTGCAAGAAGCTCTCCGGCAAGAAAATTTTCGGATCGACCCTGGCTGCGCCGCTTATCACCTGAGCCTTAAAGCGTCAAGTTGTCGGCAGCATCTTTAGCAACGCCTCTGCGCGTAATAGTAAGCCTCACGGTTAAAAGCCTAGCAGGAATCACCTTCACACCAGTTGGCAGCAGCAACTACGGCCGCATGCACGCACATTGAGCCTTCCCTTTCCGCCTACGCAGGTAAGAGTACAGCTGCAAGAAGCTCTCCGGCGAGAAAATTTTCGGATCGACCGTAGCTGCGCCGCTTATCACCTGAGCCTTAAAGCATCAAGTTGTCGGCAGCATCTTTAGCAACGCCTCTGCGCGTAATAGTAAGCCTCACGGTTAAATGCCTAGCAGGAAGCACCTTCACACCAGCTGGCAGCAGCAACTACGGCCGCATGCACGCACATTGAGCCTTCCCTTTCCGCCTACGCAGGTAAGAGTACAGCTGCAAGAAGCTCTCCGGCGAGAAAATTTTCGGATCGACCGTAGCTGCGCCGCTTATCACCTGAGCCTTAAAGCATCAAGTTGTCGGCAGCATCTTTAGCAACGCCTCTGCGCGTAATAGTAAGCCTCACGGTTAAATGCCTAGCAGGAAGCACCTTCACACCAGCTGGCAGCAGCAACTACGGCCGCATGCACGCACATTGAGCCTTCCCTTTCCGCCTACGCAGGTAAGAGTACAGCTGCAAGAAGCTCTCCGGCAAGAAAATTTTCGGATCGACCCTGGCTGCGCCGCTTATCACCTGAGCCTTAAAGCGTCAAGTTGTCGGCAGCATCCTTAGCAACGCACCTGCGCGTAATAGTAAGCCTCACGGTTAAAAGCCTAGCAGGAAGCACCTTCACACCAGTTGGCAGCAGCAACTACGGCCGCATGCACGCACATTGAGCCTTTCCTTTCCGCCTACGCAGGCAAGAAAGTACAGCTGCAGGAAGCTCTCCGGCAAGAAAATTCACGGATCGACCCTGGCTGCGCCGCTCATCACCTGAGCCTTAAAGCATCAAGTTGTCGGCAGCATCTTCAGCAACGCCCCTGCGCGTAATAGTAAGCTTCACGGTTAAAAGCCCAGCAGGAAGCAGCTTCACATCAGTTGACAGTAGCAGTTCCGGCCGCATGCACGCACATTGAGCCTTCCCTTTCCGCCTACGCAGGCAAGAAAGTACAGCTGCAGGAAGCTCTCCGGCAAGAAAATTCACGGATCGACCCTGGCTGCGCCGCTCATCACCTGAGCCTTAAAGCATCAAGTTGTCGGCAGCATCTTCAGCAACGCCCCTGCGCGTAATAGTAAGCCTCACGGTAAAAAGCCCAGCAGGAAGCACCTTCACATCAGTTGACAGTAGCAGTTCCGGCCGCATGCACGCACATTGAGCCTTCCCTTTCCGCCTACGCAGGCAAGAAAGTACAGCTGCAGGAAGCTCTCCGGCAAGAAAATTCACGGATCGACCCTGGCTGCGCCGCTCATCACCTGAGCCTTAAAGCATCAAGTTGTCGGCAGCATCTTCAGCAGCGCCCATGCGCGTAATAGTAAGCCTCACGGTTAAAAGCCCAGCAGGAAGCACCTTCACATCAGTTGACAGTAGCAGTTCCGGCCGCATGCACGCACATTGAGCCTTCCCTTTCCGCCTACGTAGGTAAGAGTACAGCTGTAAGAAGCTCTCCGGCAAGAAAATTTTCGGATCAACCCTGGCTGCGCCGCTTATCACCTGAGCCTTAAAGCGTCAAGTTGTCGGCAGCATCCTTAGCAACGCACCTGCGCGTAATAGTAAGCCTCACGGTTAAAAGCCTAGCAGGAAGCACCTTCACACCAGCTGGCAGCAGCAACTACGGCCGCATGCACGCACATTGAGCCTTCCCTTTCCGCCTACGCAGGTAAGAGTACAGCTGCAAGAAGCTCTCCGGCAAGAAAATTTTCGGATCGACCCTGGCTGCGCCGCTTATCACCTGAGCCTTAAAGCGTCAAGTTGTCGGCAGCATCCTTAGCAACGCACCTGCGCGTAATAGTAAGCCTCACGGTTAAAAGCCTAGCAGGAAGCACCTTCACACCAGTTGGCAGCAGCAACTACGGCCGCATGCACGCACATTGAGCCTTTCCTTTCCGCCTACGCAGGCAAGAAAGTACAGCTGCAGGAAGCTCTCCGGCAAGAAAATTCACGGATCGACCCTGGCTGCGCCGCTCATCACCTGAGCCTTAAAGCATCAAGTTGTCGGCAGCATCTTCAGCAACGCCCCTGCGCGTAATAGTAAGCTTCACGGTTAAAAGCCCAGCAGGCAGCACCTTCACATCAGTTGACAGTAGCAGTTCCGGCCGCATGCACGCACATTGAGCCTTCCCTTTCCGCCTACGCAGGCAAGAAAGTACAGCTGCAGGAAGCTCTCCGGCAAGAAAATTCACGGATCGACCCTGGCTGCGCCGCTCATCACCTGAGCCTTAAAGCATCAAGTTGTCGGCAGCATCTTCAGCAACGCCCCTGCGCGTAATAGTAAGCCTCACGGTTAAAAGCCCAGAAGGAAGCACCTTCACATCAGTTGACAGTAGCAGTTCCGGCCGCATGGACGCACATTGAGCCTTCCCTTTCCGCCTACGCAGGCAAGAAAGTACAGCTGCAGGAAGCTCTCCGGCAAGAAAATTCACGGATCTACCCTGGCTGCGCCGCTCATCACCTGAGCCTTAAAGCATCAAGTTGTCGGCAGCATCTTCAGCAGCGCCCATGCGCGTAATAGTAAGCCTCACGGTTAAAAGCCCAGCAGGAAGCACCTTCACATCAGTTGACAGTAGCAGTTCCGGCCGCATGCACGCACATTGAGCCTTCCCTTTCCGCCTACGCAGGTAAGAGTACAGCTGCAAGAAGCTCTCCGGCAAGAAAATTTTCGGATCGACCCTGGCTGCGCCGCTTATCACCTGAGCCTTAAAGCGTCAAGTTGTCGGCAGCATCCTTAGCAACGCACCTGCGCGTAATAGTAAGCCTCACGGTTAAAAGCCTAGCAGGAAGCACCTTCACACCAGCTGGCAGCAGCAACTACGGCCGCATGCACGCACATTGAGCCTTCCCTTTCCGCCTACGCAGGTAAGAGTACAGCTGCAAGAAGCTCTCCGGCAAGAAAATTTTCGGATCGACCCTGGCTGCGCCGCTTATCACCTGAGCCTTAAAGCGTCAAGTTGTCGGCAGCATCCTTAGCAACGCACCTGCGCGTAATAGTAAGCCTCACGGTTCAAAGCCTAGCAGGAAGCACCTTCACACCAGTTGGCAGCAGCAACTACGGCCGCATGCACGCACATTGAGCCTTTCCTTTCCGCCTACGCAGGCAAGAAAGTACAGCTGCAGGAAGCTCTCCGGCAAGAAAATTCACGGATCGACCCTGGCTGCGCCGCTCATCACCTGAGCCTTAAAGCATCAAGTTGTCGGCAGCATCTTCAGCAACGCCCCTGCGCGTAATAGTAAGCTTCACGGTTAAAAGCCCAGCAGGCAGCACCTTCACATCAGTTGACAGTAGCAGTTCCGGCCGCATGCACGCACATTAAGCTTTCCCTTTCCGCCTACGCAGGCAAGAGTACAGCTGCAAGAAGCTCTCCGGCAAGAAAATTTTCGGATCGACCCTGGCTGCGCCGCTTATCACCTGAGCCTTAAAGCGTCAAGTTGTCGGCAGCATCTTTAGCAACGCCTCTGCGGGTAATAGTAAGCCTCACGGTTAAAAGCCTAGCAGGAATCACCTTCACACCAGTTGGCAGCAGCAACTACGGCCGCATGCACGCACATTGCGCCTTCCCTTTCCGCCTACGCAGGTAAGAGTACGGCTGCAAGAAGCTCTCCGGCGAGAAAATTTTCGGATCGACCGTAGCTGCGCCGCTTATCACCTGAGCCTTAAAGCATCAAGTTGTCTGCAGCATCTTCAGCAACGCGCCTGCGCGTAACAGTAAGCCTCACGGTTAAAAGCCCAGCTGGAAGCACCTTCACATCAGTTGGCAGCAGCAGTTGCGGCTGCATGCACGCACATTGAGCCTTTCCTTTCCGCCTGCGCAAGTTTGTAATTTTTCAAATACTTATTTTGTGCAATACAAGAGCATTCTGCCGTAGCTGCTGCTGCCTCATTTGTCTTTCACAAACGTTCGTCCTATTGTATTTTCGTGGTTTCAAACTTCTTTTGTTTGCCATCAAGTTCACTTTTCTTTTTCTTTTTTTGTTGGAAAACACTCTCGGAATAACAAGAAAAATTGCAGTGGCACTTGATATTCCCTTTGAGGATGACGATGTTGAAGCTTGCCACCGGGTTAGGACTGCAGGTAATACCAAATCCCTAATATTGTGGTACAGTTCAAACACGGGGCAAAGCGTGACTCTTTTCTGGCCATCAAGCGTTTGTTTGGGGCTGTCAAAAGCAAAAGAAGACACTCGGCTGGAAATTTGCTTTTTATCGAAATGGCAAGATCTTCACCCGAAAATCTGGAGGCAGCCCAATTGTTTCTATTGCCCATCTTGGCCATGTGCAAGAGATGATATAGGAGTAACAGATGTGAACAGGTTTGTTTCAATTCCCTCCCTTAGAGCTCCCTTAGGCACTTCAGGTGATGCTCAAAGGAAGTACCTTTGCAAGACCAACAGAACCACCTTTGCAGGCTGCGAGGTTCGAAACTGGGTTTGGGCCCACTGCGGAGGAGGGACGCGCAGCGGGGTTTACGGAGCTTCTCCCAAACGCACACCTCTGGAAAAGCCGAGCGCCAGGCCGGGGGACGCTTGTACCCATTTTTACCGGTGGGTGTCCGGCGGTGGGCTTCGAACTAACCACCTCCCGCAGCCGAGACGGCCGCTGCGGGAGGTGGTATCATTCTGCTAGTTAGAAAAAACCCTCATGTAGTTCAGAAGTGAATAAGACTGGGCGTGTTGGTTAGACATTGTAAATAAAAGAGCAAAGCGCGGGAACAAAACCTGGGACAAGGACAAGACAGGACAAGCGCTAAATCAGAAAACTAAGAAGTCGGTTTATGTTCAGTCGATTACTTCATCACATCTTGAGGCTTTTCCCACGCAATACCCCAACAAACTTGGTGAAAGCGTTTATGTGACTCTGACAGTGACTCTGCCTATCCAGCTTTTATAAATATTTTTGAAAACTTTATATAATGCAAATTTCCCACTGAAGAAACTTGCAACGACATGTAAGGTGCGGAAACCTTGGCTAATTACCGAGCTTCTTGACATGATTAAACAAAAACATGCCTTGTAGCACGATTTCTTAAAACTCGAGATAGACCACTGCTTGAGGAGTTTTAAACATTTTGGAACAGTCTGACAAATAAGCTTAGGGCAGCAAAAGATTCCTATATTTTTGGTATAATTAGTGACCCTGACAGTCAAAGAAGTGGTATAATCTGGCGCAAATTGAATTCATGTTTGCATCCCCCCTCCAGTTCAGCTATTACAGATATTTTGTACCATGATGGAAAGCAAGTTTCCGGAAATGCAATTCCACAAGCGTATCATGAAGTTTTCACCATGAAACCTGACCAGTATGACAATCTCAGCCTGAACAAGTACTTGCCGTTTCTGCCAGTAAATAGGAATGCAGCATCGCTTTTCTTTCCTCCAACAAGTTGTGCAGAAAGTTTTCCTGTATCAGTACCACAAAAAATAGCAAGTCACTGGATGCCAACGGTATCCAAATTCGCCCTATAAAGTACGTGATCGATATTATCAGCCCTGTTCTTGCTCATATTTACAAAATAATATTGCCGCGAAACCTTCAAAAGTGTATTTGTTGCTTTTTAACTGCCTCCGGTATACGGCCTTAGCACTGTGATTCTGGCACGCGTATCAATTCTCTATCCCGTGTTTGTTCATGCTCGTTGTAACGATACGACGCGTTCTCATTTTCTTTGTCGCGAACAATGCATCGAGATCTGTCTCGAAGATTCCGATCACTTGCTTATGTTTCTACAATGTTCCAGGCTGTGCTAGTAGCAGTTTGCGATGTTATCTAGACTGTTTTGAGAAGCCTTCAAATTGATCGACGAGCACGAGTTGCCTAATTCTTTTGCCGACGCAAGTCAGCCCAATAAAGAGTTCATTTCAGTACCATCAAGCCTGTGTCTTCTTTTGGTGGCTACGGCCTTGTCACCACTACGTGACATCTGGTGGAGGTGCTGCCTTTGATCGTTCAAGCGAAGACCCCAGCCTTGTTCCTGTCGCTCTGGGGGACAAGCCTACAGGTCACCGAACCAGCCGCCGACTCCAATGTCTACAACCAGAATACGGTCTGCTGCCTGACCCCATTCGCCTCCGGTAGGCATCAACTTTGGAAATGACAAAGTCAGCAGCACCAGTCGTCTTCGCGCAGTCTTCCCCATCTTCCAAGCACTGCCCAGTGAAGATGCGGAAGACTGGATGAACGTTTTCGGCCGTGTGGCAGCATTCAACGGCTGGAACGACGCTGCGAAACTCAGGCAAGTCTACTTTGTTCTTTAAGGACATGCCCGAGTTTGGTTCGAAAATCACGAGTCTTCTTTAAAGGATTGGGATATATTCAAAGCAGAGTTTTCGATGGCGTTTACAAGTTCTGTCCGAAAAAAAAGAGCTCAGGCTAACCTCCAAATAAGACTCCAACTCCCAAACGAGCACATCCTGGTCTGCGTGGAGGAGATGAAGCACCTGCTTCCCCGCGCCGACCCTAACATGACCGAAGGTGACAGAGTGAAAGTTTTAATGCGAGGCGTTAAAGAGTCGCTTTTTGCAGGACTTGTCCGGCACCCGCCTAAAACTGTGGACAAATTTGAAAGTGAAGCATCGACCATCGAGAAGACTTTGAACTCTCGGATGCGCCTCTACGAGCGACCACTTCAACCGGACTACTCAAGCCACTACCCCAGCGCATCTACAAGCGGAGAGAGCCGTCGGGACCTCACCGGGAGATCGTGCAAGAAGCGCTCCGCCGATTGCTACCTTCATTGGAACAACCCCAGGTGGCGACGCTCGCGGACGTCGTCCGTCAAGAAGTCCAGCAGGCGCTGGGCATTCCTAAAGCGACGGACGGCTGCGACAGTTCCAGCACAAGAGGCAACAGCGATGAACCCTGCTGCTGCAATACGCCACCCTGCGCCTCGACGTGATGACTTTCCAAGCCCTCGCCGCTACCGTCCTATTCCTTAATGCCACCCCTTGGCCTCCACCTGCCGAGCCTGCCAACGAACCCCGAGCCCCAGGACGTGTGACGCCTGGAGGACAGCTACCAACCAGCCATTATGCTTCTCCTGTGGCGAGGCCCGCCACAATCTGCGCCACTGCCCGTACCGACGAATAAGCCTTCGCGGATTTGAAGTCGACGCTTGACGACCACGCCCAGGTGAACAACCGTAAGAAATCGACAACTATCTGGGTAGCTGTGAGATTGCGCCTTCAAGCCGTCGGTTCAGGTCCCCATCGCCGTACAGGGCCCGCTTTGCTTCGTCAGGCCGTAGCTACGATGAGATTGTGCGCGGAAGGTCCCCAAGCTCACGCAGGGGAAACTAAACGGAGCAACCTTTGGAGGTGAGGTTGCTTCACAGCGAAAACAAGAATATCCTCCATTGCCGACGATGAGTGAAGACGACGTAGCCATTAAATCGCCGATTCCAAAGACGACAACGTCGCCCAGATCACGACCAGACTTCAAGTTGACATCGCTGCCCAGCGACGTCAACAGCGCTGCCCAGCCGCGACCTCAGCACAAGACGAAGCAGAGCAATACGAAGCCAACGTGCAATACTGGGACGCGAACAAGTGACCTTGAGGTTGCTGTCGACGGATGCACGGTTACCGCCCTAGTGAACTTCGGCTCCGACTACCCTGTCATTAGGGGAACTTCCGCCGCCCAGCTCATGAAAGTAACGACCACTTGGGACGGCCCACTAATCCGCACCGCTGGTGGTAACCTTATTACACCGTCGGGGCGATGCACCGCAAGGATTACAGTAAATGGACGTACCTACCCTGCCAGCTTCGTCACCCTACAGCACTGTTCCGGCGATGTGATTCTGGGCATGGATTTTCTGAACGAACATCGAGCAATCATTGACCTCCGATCCAAACTCATCAAGTTCTCGAGTGACAAAGCCATACCTGCTACGAGAACTTCGACGCATCGCATCGCTCTCAGCGTCCTCGACGAAGAATTGACCGTACTGCCCCGATCAAGCGTCGTCGTCCCTGTGGTTACAACAGAAGTGTAAATCACGGAAGAGGTTGTCGAAGGAAACACTCAGTTGTGACTGGATAGAAGATTTGGAATGGCAAGAAACATCGTCCGTTTCCGTCATGGACAAGCGGATGTGCTCGTCATGAACTTCACCGACGTATACCGGCACCTTAACAAGGGCATGGCGATGGCTTTCCTTGACGAGCTAGCGGACATCCGAGAAGTCTTCGCCCTCCCCAGCTGCCTTGAAGACGATGCACCCAACCGAGCCAAGCAGCCCAACCTCGACATTAACCCAGAGCTCCTCGGAGACAGACAACACCGGACTCGCACTATTCTTGAAAACTGCAGTAAGTGCTTTTCTTGAGCATCGAAGGTGCGGCAAACTTCGTTGGCAAAGCATCGCATCATCATGAACGAAAATGCTCGACCGTTACGTCAAAGCCCCTACCGTGTATCGCCGCGAGAACGCCAGGCCATACGCGACCAAGTTGAGGACATGCTGCGTGATAACGTGATCCAGCCATCAAACAGCCCCTGGGTGGCACCAGTCGTTTTGGTGAAGAAGAAATGTGGCACACTTCGATTCTGCGTTGATTACCGCCGCTTGAATGGCATGACTAAGAAGGATGCCTACCCGCTTTTCCGCATCGACGACACTCTGCACCGGCTCTGTAACGCTAAGTACTTCTCGTCGATGGACCTGAAGAGCGGGTGCTGGCAAATTGAGGTCGACGAAAGAGACCGCCAGAAGACGGCGTTCATAACACCTTCGAACTCAAGGTAATGCCATTTGGCTTGTGCTCCGCACCAGCTACATCTCAACGGGTAATGGACACTGTCCTGGCGAGCTTAAAATGGCAGGTTTGTTTGATATACTGTACATCACGCAATCCTCAGGTTTAACGTTGAACGTTAATTGAAGAAATATGGGAGGGGCCTTCGCCCTGCAGTGGGTATAATCAGGCTGGTGATGATGATGATGATGATGCAGAGAAATATCACCTCTTCTACATCCAGATGTTTTTTGGTCATATTGTCAGCAAGGAAGCAGTTCGCCCCGACCAACAGAAAACAGCTGCTATCGCACAGTTTCCACAGCCAAGTGACAAGAAAGCTCTGCGCCGATTCCTCGGACCGTGCGCATATTACCGACGATTCGTCAAGAACCTTTCGCGCCTCGCCGAACCTTTGATGCAGCTTACAAAGCCAGACGTGCCATTTCAATGGGAAACACCGCAAGTGGATGCCTTCGAGGAACATAAGTGCCGCATATAGTCTCCAGTAATGCAACGGTGGCAAAGCGGAAGAACGTCCGCCTCGTATGCAAGAGGACCAGGGTTCAAAACCAGGAGCCGCACAATTCTCCGCCGGCAAAAAAAAAACTCCGTGTGTCGATGGAATTGCATAAACAGGTTTAGGGTGCGACCTGATGCCGGTGAACACCTCCGGCAACGCACTCCCTCAACAGAACAGGAGTTGGCCACCCTGGTGCAGTAATTGGCCGAAACCTCCCATGATTAGTCCAATAAAACCCTGGCCCTCAGTCACCAACGGCTGCGGAACAACTGACCACAGCGGCGGTCAGACCCATGACGCAGCAGGGGGTGCTAATTCCTGGCTCCGCTGTAAAGGCCGCTATTAGAAACTGACCCTGGAAATGTTCAACGCTAGAACCCGAGCTAGTGAAGCTAGTTTAGCAGTGCCGTTAGAGGAACTAGAAGGTATGAAATGGGATGTCATAGGGCTTAGTGAGATTAGGAGGCCGAATGAGGCGTATACTGTACTGAAGGAAGGGCGTGTACTGTGTTATCGAGGTCTACCGGAGAGGCGAGAACTAGCAGTACGTTTCCTTGTCAATAAGTATATAGAGCGTAATATAGATGAATTCTATAGCATAACTAAGAGGGTTGCAGGCATCGTAATTAGGCTTAATAAGTGCTATAAACTGAAGGTTGTACAGGCCTATGCACCCACATGTAGTTATGACGACCAGGCGGTTGAAAGCTTCTAGGAAAATGCGGAATCGGCAATGCGAAAAGTAAAGACGCAGTATACTGTACTAATGGGCGACTTCAATACCAAGGTAGGAAAAAAGCAGGCAGGAGACCAGGAGTAGACGACTATGGCATTGGTTCTAGGAATAGCAAAGGGGTGTTACTAGTTCAGTTTGCAGAGCGCAATAACTTCAGAATCATGAATACCTTCTTCAGCAAACGGAAGGACCGGAAATGGACATGGAAAAGTCCTAACTGCGAGACTAAAAATGAAATTGACTTCATACTGTGTTCAACCGCCGCCTTATGCAAGATGTAGAGGTAATCGGGAAAGTGCGATGCAGTGACCACAGAATGGTGAGATCCCGAATTAGCCTAAATCTGAAGAAGGAACGCAACAGACTAGTAAGAAAGATACCCATCAACGAATTAGCGGTGAGGGGGAGGGCAGAAGTGTTCAGGATCTCGCTACAGAATAGATATTCAGCTATGGTAATGTCGCCAACCGAGGATGGCGACATTACCCTAGAAGCAATTATGAACAATAATTTCAGACATATTACCGAGTGTGCTGTAGAAGTAGGCGGTAGGATATTTAGAGAGGATACCGATAAGCTGTCTAAGGAGACGAAAGATTATTAGGAAACGCCAGAATATGGAAGCTTCGAATCCAAGAGACCAGATAGAATTGGCTGAGATATCAAAGCTAATCAATAAGCGCAAGGTGGCCGATATACGGAAGTGTAATATCGAAAAATTGAGCACGCTGTAAAGAACGAGGGAAGCCTTAAAGCGGTAAAGAAATTGGACATAGGCAAAAACAATATATATGCGATAAGGGACAAGGGGGGCAACATCATCACGAATATGTACAAGATAATCAAAATAGCTGAGGAGTTATATACTGATCTCTACAGTAGCCAAAGTAGTCAGGACCGTAATGAGATTGGCGGTAGGAGAAAACAGTCAGACGTTCCGCCAGTGGCGAAGGACGAGTTCCAGAAAGCATTAGAAACTATGAAAAGAGGGAAATGAGCTGGAGAGGATCAGATAACTACAGATTTGTTGAAGGACGGGGGGGTATTGTGCTAGAAAACCTGGCCACCCTGTATACGCAGTGCCTGCTGTCATTAACGATACCGGAACCATAGCAAAATACAAACATTATCCTCAACATAAGAAAGGGGCCACTAAGGACCTTCAAATTTACAGGCCAGTCAGCTTACTGTCTGTTACGTATAAGGTATTTACTAAGGTAATCGCTAATAGAATCAGGACAACCTTAGACTGCAATCAAGCAAAGGATCAAGCAGGTTTTCGGAAACGGTACTCTACTATCTATTATATTCATACTATCAATCAGCTGAAAAAAAAATGCTCGGAATATAACCAGCCTTTATACATAGCATGCATTGATTACGAAAAAGCATTTGACTCAGTTGAAACCTCGGCGGTGACGCAGGCATTCCGAAATCAGGGGGTAGATACGGCGTACGTGAAAGTCCTGGATATATATATAGTGGATGCACAGCAACCATAGTCCTGCATAAAGAAATTAACAAAATTCCAATAAAGAAAGGTACGAGGCAAGGAGACACGATCTCCCCAGTACTATGCGTAGCTTGCTTAGAGGAAGTATTCAGTCTTAGAACGGGAGCAGTTAGGGATAAGGGTAGATGGAGAATACCTCAGTAATCCGTCATTTGCTGATGACATTGTCTTGCTAAATAACTCGGGGTATGAACTGCAAATAATGATTGATGACCTAGACAGGAAAAGTAGAAAGGTATAGGCTTTAAAATCAATATGCAGAAGACTAAGGTAATGTTCAACAGCCTCGGGAAGGAACAGCAGTTTACATTAGGTAGCGAAGTACTGAAGTAGTAGGCGATTATGTCTACTTAGGACAGGTAGTAACCGCAGATCCGGACCATGAGAAGGAAATAACAAGAAGAATAAGATCGGGATGGAGCGCATTTGGCAAGCACTCGCAGATTATGACGAGCAGCTTACATGTCTCGCTCAAGAGGACAGTATGCAACAGCTGCATCTTACCTGTACTCACCTATGGGGCTGAAACGTGGAGGCTAACCAGGAGGGTTCTACTTAAGTTGAGGACAACCCAGAGGGCTATGGAACGAAAATGGTAGGGGTAATATTAGGAGATAGAAAGCGTGCAGATTGGGATAGAGAAATAACTAAGGTTACTGACATTCTAGTAGAAATCAAGAAGAAGAGATGGACATGGGCAGGACATGTAGGGCGAAGAGAGGATAACAGATGGTCGCTTAGGGTAACAAACTGGATCCCAAGGGAGGGAAAGCGTAGCAGAGAGAGGCAGAAAGTTAGGTGGGCGGATGAGGTTAAGAAGTTTGCAGGGGTCAAGTGGATGCAGCTAGCACAGAACCGGGTTAAGTGGAGAAATATAAGAGAGGCCTTCGCCCTGCAGTGGGTATAGTCAGGCTGATGATGATGATGATTATGATGACCCTCTATGAACTATCGGATATAATCTTCCACCTTCCGCCTCATCTCCGTATCCTCTTTGATGGTGTCGCTTGAAATCCCAGAGGTTTCATTGTCAATCTCTGTTAAACGTGAACGTTCTAAAGGAGACATAAAGACCGGTACTCTAGTATTTAATGTAAGGAAACTTTCCGCAAACAAACATAACAATATACAAACTGTAGTGTCTCTAATGATTTTTTCAAAGTTATGTGACTTCAAATCCCAGACTTTGAGCTGCCAATTTCCATTAAATATTGTGGGTGTGATATATCTCTGTATTTTTATCTGGGGGTATCCAATAAACCGCCATTTCAAAGTTGGCTTTTTGGCTTTAGGGGTGGTGGTGAAAACGTTTAATAAAATATGGAGTTACATGAAGGTTGCTCTGGGGTCAGGCTTATAGCCCTTCCCCTCACAAACACTAGGTGGAGTCCCTAGTACGGGACCCCAGTGGCTTCCGCTGCCGCCATTGCTCTTTTGACCAAGGCCTTTTGGGCTTTCAGGTCGGAGCAGGCGAGTAGGGTCGCCTCCCAGTCCTCCCGGGTGGTGTTTTGGTTAGGTGCAAAGGCAGGGTTGGAGGGTCACGCCCACACCATGTGGAAAAGGTCCGAGGTCATTTCCCCACAGTGTAGGCACTCCCCGGAGAAGGCACTGTCAAAGTGTTTAATTGACGCCGGGCACATCATAGTATTCGTAAGGAGGCGAAGAAACACGCGTTCCTCCGCTCTTGTTAACCCTTTACACGGGTGGGGGTAAATATTGTGCCTGTTTTGGTACAGCTGCGTAATTTCTCTGAATGTGTAGGCTGGTGTAAATTCTTCTGAGGAGGAAGGAGACGAGGTTGCCCGGTTAGAAAGCGCGCGGGCAGCGGCATCTGCTGCCTCGTTTCCTTCTAGCCCAGAATGGGCCGGAGCCCAGGCTATGAAGCGGCGGGATGGACTTTCCACGTACAAGCTGGTTTGCAGTAGTCGGTAGGTCAGGTCCGAGCTGTTTTTTAGTAGCCGGTAGGCCAGGTACGGGACCCAGCCCTGGTGAAAGTTCCTACACGCCCCTCGCGAGTCCGTTATGATTGTTTTGGAATCAGAATGTGTTGCTGCTAACGCGGTGGCGACCTCCTCTGCCTGTGTTACGCTTCGGGCTTTAAATGTGAGCCCGTTAACCGTTTTGGACTCGTGGATCACTGCCGCCGTGTACCACCCGCCTTGGTGCGGGCCGGACGCGTCCACATAGTACACTCCGGGTTTCCCTTCGTAGTGATGAGCTAAGGCCTCTGCCCTGGCTATGCGCCTACCCTCGTGGTCGTCCTTGGACACATTAGTGGGGAGTGGTTTTACGTTCAGGGCGTATCGCCACTCCTGGGGAAGCCTTACTCTTTCCTCGGTTACAGTCGTGTGTTGTATGTGTAGACGGGTTAATAGGCGACGCCCCGACGGTGTCTGCGATAGTCGCGTGTATTGACTCGTGAGGTGGGCTTCTCTCAGCTCCTCGAACGAGTTCGTCATACCCAGACCTTGGAGTCTCAGGTTCGACGTGGTTATAGGGAGGTCGAGGGCCTTCTTCGCTATTTTGCGCGTGATCAGCTCGAGGATGTTCTCGTCGTGTTTCTTGGGGTGGAGATAGGGGGTCGAGTACAGGATTCTGCTTGTTACAAAGGCATTGGCCAGCCGTAGAGCATCTTTGCTTCTCAGTCCCCCTTTTTTGTTTGAGACTCTGCGGACCATTCGGCCCACCTGGTCTCCCACCTTTTTTAGCTTGTCGAGCGTGGTCGTCGCTAGCTTACGCTGGTGAATGAAAAGGCCCAGTACTCTAATTTCCTCTCTCTCGGGTATTGGTGCTGATCCAAGTCGCAATTCTATTTTGTCTGTGCATTTTTTGGAGGGACGAATATGGACGAATTCGGATTTTTTTGGTGAACACTGAAGGCCGCATTTTTTCGCGTACTCATTTACAGCGGTGGCTGCCTCCTGCAAGCTGGCCTCCATTTCTCCGAGAGAGCCCTGCGTGGCCCATATGGAGATGTCGTCCGCGTACAGCGCGTACTGCACACCAGAGACTTTCTCCAGGTGGACCGGGAGATTTTTCATTGCCATGTTGAAAAGAAGCGTGGATAGCACCGCTCCCTGTGGTGTACCTCTCGTGCCTAATAGAAAGGGACCGTGGTCTGCGTTCTGGATCCTCACGTAGGCCTGTCTGTCTGAGAGGAAGCGTTTTATATACTCGAACGCGTTCTTTCCACACCCCGTCTCCGAAAGGTGTGTCAGGATGGCCTCGTGTGTCACATTATCGAAGGCTCCCTTCAGATCTAGGGCCAGCACTATCTTATCCCCGTTCGGATGTTCTATTGGATTTAATATTTCTCTGCTAAGCTGTAGCAGGATGTCCTGAGCCGATTTATTTGGCCTGAAGCCATACATCGAGTCGGCGAAGACTCGCTTATTTTCAAGATACTCGGAAAGTCTGTCTCTGACCATTGTTTCCATCAATTTGCCTACGCACGACGTGAGAGAAATGGTCCTGAGGTTGTCCGTATCTATGGCTTTGCCTGCCTTTGGGATGATGTTATGAGTGCCGCCTTCCATTCGGTGGGAAGAGGAACTTCGCCCGTCCAGATCGAATTGAAGTGTTCTAGCAGGGATTGGTATGCGTGGTCTGGTAGGTTTGCTAGGAGTTTTAGCGTGATCCCATCCCTTCCTGGCGCGGTCCCGCGTTTCATTCTAGCTAGGGCTGCCTTGAGCTCGTATAGTTTGAAAGGTTCATCTAGCTCAACATTTTCGTCTCCACTGTACCTGTAAGCTTCTCCCCTTGGGTCTTGGGTCGTGCTCAAGTATTGGTCTCGGAGCTTCATCGCTAACTGGGCCGTATTTCCTTGAAACGCGTGTATTGCTCTCTGCAGGTGTTTCTGCGACTCGGTGCGCGTCTGGTTTGGATCTATGAGAGCTCGGAAGAGACGCCATGTGTTTTTGCCAGACATCTGCCTAGCTGCCGCGTTGCACTTCTCTACCCAGCTAGCGTCCGCGAGTTGCGCCGCGTATTCTGCCGCCTCTTTTGTTATCGCCGCGATCCGGGTTTTTAGCTTGCGGTTATGTTTCTGCCTGCGCCATCTTTTAACCATGCTGCGTCTGGCTTCCCAGAGGTAGAGGAGGTGGGTGTCCACATCCGTCACCGCCTCAGAGAGCTTTACCCGCGTTTCCGTCGAACGGAGACTGGTCAGCAGCTGTTGGGTCCAGGCTTGGTATCCCTGTTCCTGGATAGAACTAACATTTTATTATTTTCTAAATTTTGCCCAGTCCGGCATCCTAGTCTGCCCCGTCGGTCTGGTAAGTGGTATAGTGCGGATCGTTATGTTGATCAGACAGTGGTCACTACCGAATGTTTCCTCCGTATTCGTCCACTCCACTCGCCTCGCGTTTTTTGAAAAAGTTAAGTCCGGTCAAGTGTCCCTTTGCGCCGAGTTCCCAATTCGCGTGGGGTACGCCGGGTCGGTGTGTAGGGTTTGGCCTAATGTGGACGCTGCCTCCGCTAGCTTCCGTCCTCGTATGTCCTCTCGGTTGTAGCCCCATGAGAGGCTCTGCGCATTGAAATCTCCTAACACTAGTAACGGATCTCGTCCCGCTTCCCTGACAGCCCTACTCAGGAGTGTGGAGAAAGTTACATTTTTTGCTTTAGGTGGGCAGTACACGTTCAGGATGTGGAGCGGCGGATCATCCTTTTTTATGGGCAGGAGAGTAGCCACCGCGGATGAAAAGCTGGCTTGTAATTCCAGATCTATCAGATTTGCTGTGAAATTTTTGTGCACGAAGATGCATGTTAGGGGGTCGAGTTGGAACGTTTTGTAGTTTGTGAGGCTCGCGTTCCGGCCTGGCTCCTGTACGGCCACCACTGCCGGAGTATGCTCGTACGTGGAAAGGTGCATCCTAAGGTCCGCTCTCTTAGTCTTTGATTTAAAGCCTCGACTATTCCACTGTGTTAAAATTATAGGACTCTCCTTAGTTCGTCCAGCCATGTTGTGCCTGAAGATTGTTATTCTGGAGGGGGAGCTGCTGCAGCTTCTCACCCTCACTGATCACCCTACGCATCTTGTGAGTTACGGGATTCGTGGGTCTCCTTGTGTTAGCATATTTGTGAATCGTCATCGCTTTCGCTATCTGTCGGGATACTATGGAGAGAATGGATTCCTGTATCTTCCTCATCATAGCTTCTAGTTTGTTTTCCATGCTAGGCTCTGCGTCGCTTTCCATCGCCTCCTCTTGCTGAGGCGGCTGAGATTTAGCTAGTGCAGTTTCTAGTTTGCTGGTTAGTAGCTCTATTTGAGCTTTTAGGGCTGCTATTTGTTTTCTTAATTCAATTTCTACCAAATTTGGTGTAGGTGGAGAGGTAGTATTGGGAGGAGGAGGGGCGACCCCACTCACCGGCTGCTTCCCGTTCTTGACCATGCTGGCCCAGTTGCTCTCTTGATTGTTTTGTTTAGAATTTGGCTCCATGTTAATCGAAGGGGGCGGGAGATTCTCGCTCCTTCTTGTCTTTTTCTTGTTTTTCTTCTTTTTCTTGTTCTTGTTACTGGATTGTTGCTGCTCGTTCCTTCGAAATTTCGCAGTGCAGTCTTTAGAGTTCGTGGCGTGTTCGCCGCCACATACCGCACATTTTGGATTGCACTCGTGAGGGGCCCGCACCCCCTCCACAAACGGAGCTTGCGTTCCGCAGAGTCCGCAGTTTTCTTGCCTCGGTGTCGGGCAGGCGTCTGCCCTATGTCCCACCGTGCCACACAGGTTACACGCTGGTATGGTGCGACGGTAAGTGGCTACCGGTATACCTTCCGCGTTATACAGCACAGCTCTGGGCTTGTACTTCCCTTCGAAGGTGACCCTTGCTTTGTTCGAAGTGCCGAACTTTCGGATCTCCAGGATTTCGCTCTCTCCGCGAAAGCTTCTCACCTTACCTCGCAGGGATTCGGTGGTCTCCAGATTAGCCATAGTGATAACTCCGTGTACCACGTTGTCCTCACTTTGCTTTACGTGTCCACGCAGATAGAGGTCTTGCCCTTGCGTTCGGATTGCAAAGTCGCTGACCAGTCTGTCTGCCGCATGGATGCTTGACGTGCCCACAATGATCAGGTTTTGGTCCGGGGACACTGTGAAGAAAAAGTTGTCTGCTTCGGCCTCCCCGACTCGCTGTCGTAGAGCTAGGCCCAACTCGCTCTGTTGCAAGTTCTTCAAGTTTGTGGCCGTTAGTGGTTTGATGATTAGCACCACGTCGTCTGGTCTGAATCTGCACAGAAACTTGGGCTTCTATGCAGCTCTGACTTGCGTTGGGCCTCCGGTTGCGCGCTCACCGGGTTCTGAGTCGGGTTGCGCGTGGCGGCCTCCGTGTGCTGACGTGGCCTTCCTTTGCGCGCTGGCTTGGAGTTTCTGGGCTCGCTTTTCAAAAGCCCGGATCACATTTTCACTGCAGGCTTGCTCTCGGCTGGTCTGCGGCAAGGTTGTCCATGTCATCCCTTCCGGGTCGTAGCCGCGTTGCTGGTTGGCGTTTGCCATGTTCGCCAGGAGCGGCCTTCCCGCCGTGGGACGCCGGCTGAGCCCACAACGGATAGGAGCAAAAGTGCTCCAAAAAGTCGAAAACTCCGTCCACCGCGTTGAGAGTGGTCTCCCTGCGTTCCGGATGACTTGATAGCTCTTCAAGGTCCAATAGGATTCGACGCGATGTTCAACCGCTACGGTCGAAAATCGCCGGAGCCGATGTTCCATGCGTCCGCTCGCTACCCCGAAGACGGCTGTTCTGGCTTTAGAAGGAAAAGAAAATTTTCTTCTCGACCGAACCTCGAAAATTAATTTGAAACGGCCTTGCATAGCCAAAGCATAGAGGTAATTTCAGAGACTAGGTTGTTGAACACTTACGAAACACATTTCAAGCCCAGCTACTCTAAATGGTGCGTTCAAGCTGATTTCTAAATCCGCATCTTCATAGCTTATTCAAACGTGCGTAAATCCTACGGCAGTGTCCGTATCAGGGCGTTGCTTCAAAGGTTACAGATAAGTGCTGGTAGGATCTAGGAAGATGGTATCAAGCGTAGAGGAGTGAATACTATGCGAAAGCAGAATTGAGAAGCTTGCGCGCACGCTTAATAAAAACTCCGTGTGCCTACATTATGTCCACAGTCTCGCTCAACCTGAAAAAGGACTGTAAGAAACATCCCTTCAAGAGAAGCTGAAACGATCGTCAAATTGCATAAAATTCGGCGGTTGGAAAGAAAGGGCTTTATTAATCATGTGTGTCAATTTTTTTTAATTCTGTCGATAAGCAAATGCGAAATCGCTTGTTAAAACGCGTCACGGGCACGCCCTCTTCGCTGCCAGGAACGGCGGGGGTGAGGCGCTGAAACTGGAGAACAGGCGGATGTGGCGTCAATCGTGGAACGCAAGCCGTCCGGCTAGGCATGCCGTGCGTTTTGCACACTTGTTTCGCTCCGTCCCGCGCTTTAATGATCGACGGATCAGCGCAATCTGCCGCTGGTGCCGTTTGTTTTCCCCAGCTCGTCGTTCTGTACTGAAGGTCCCTCGTGTTAAAATAATACGCAGAAATGTGGCGCAACAAACACAAACGCATGCGAACACAACACACGCGCGTCTCTTCGCATGTGTTGTTGCGCCACATTTCTGGGTATTATGCAGCACCAACTAGCCCCTCAAGGTGTTATTTTGTGTTAAAATATTACACATCAACCAGCAGATACGCAGCTGTTGCGGAGTTGGGCGTCCCGCCCTTCGACGCCCTCCGACTGTGAACCTCTTTTGTACAGTTGTAAAATAAACGTCGTTCGAAGTTCGCAAATTAATTTCCTCGTGTCATTAAAAACATTCCTGTGAGTGCGTGAAGCGACCAGTGGCTATCCCTCTCCCACGGCTTTCTGCTGTGCGAACATTAGTGGTGCAGGCGACATGGTGCGTCGTAGTTTCCCACAGGATAATGATCTTTAAGCTTAGTAGGCATCTGTTATGAAAAAAAAAAATTCTAGCCTTTGTGTTTGCACTGACGGTTTTTATGCCGATGATGATCATCGAATCTTGGCAACGATTGCGGCCACTTGGGATCAGTTAAGTCAGCGCAACTTAAGCCCGGTACCATTCTCTTATTGTTGCCAAACCTGATTCGATCAATGCCGTTATTTCATGGCTTGGTTCACGGTCGTTACGTTTAGCCGAGGATACCGAACTTAAAACGCGATTCGCGGCTCATTTGTTACAGAGCTCGCCGCCATTCTGGAGGTATAGCAAACGAAATGCATGATCTGTAGAACGAAGCTGCATTTGCAATAGTCATTTATAACGCAGTGCTTGGAATGCTGTGCTGCTCGCGCGGCAACAGTACGCTCAGGCATCGTCCTAAGGCAGCCCTGCCTCTAGGCCGCGCCGGTCGCGCCTTCCGCTAGGTGTCTGTGGATACCTTGCGCTAGCGTCAAGATAGCGTGCTCAACTTTATTGTTATCGGAATGTCAAAACGGAATGTCAAAACTTGACCCCTATTAAGGATCGTCGGCTCGTACCGAGATGCTGGTGGGAGTGGTAACTACACTGTAAACCACTTTGCACCCTTAAGGGTATATTAGTCATTAACCACCCTTACAACACCCATGGTTTTTCGTGAAATGGGTGTTTTTAATTGTTCGCACCTTCTTTACCCCCACTCGGGATTTTTTGGAGTGTTGAAAAGGTTCATTTAGTAGAATGCACCTCGCCAATCTCCAAGGGTGTAAGGGTGTTTTGATTTTTTTTCATTTTTCATTAATTACGAAAACTTAAGGATAAAGGGAGGGATCACCGTAGATTTTGTTTGCAGAATGACGAAGTCTGTTCAAATAATTGTGAAAGCAGTACAAATACTGTCACGGTGCTGATATCATGTGCTCTTTACTACACGTTCAGGCGCTGATTTTCTTTTTGCAAACGATTGCAAGAATGAAAACAAAAAAAAATACAGTATGCGGGGTTCAGTGTCCATAATTAGGCTATATACAACAGTAACAACTAGGGAGCGTCGTGCGTAGTAGAGCAACCCGAGATTAACTTGTAATGCACTACACATTGGCATTGTAAACATTACATGTTTTTAGTATGCATTCCGGCAGCCTTACGAAATCTGAGAACTGCACTACGCCCACCAGAGTCCATGCATCGGATATAACCTCAAGCCAACATTTTCATCCACCCCGTTACCAGCGTACCGCGGGCTCAGAGTGACGGCGCCAAACGGAGCGTGCAATGCCGCTGCGGAATTAAAATTTGTCCAGTAGTTATTTTGCATCCTGACGATCTAGGAGAAAGTTGCACATTACTGCAGGCGTATTGTTAACTACATGCGCAGCTCGTAAACATTATTGCATGTTACTATTTTATTTGGCCACATAATTAACGCCTAGACCACCAACACTCTACCTCACCTTACGGCTTTCCTGCCTCGCATGACCCCACTACGAGTAGCCAGATGCGTACATCATTGCACCGGCACTTACACGTATTCAGCCACGACCTGCTGAAAAGACCTCGGACGAGAGCGTTACGAGGCTAGTGGCCGTCGGGAAATCGGTCTTCTTCCGCAACTTCGCAGGAAGCCCTGCTTGGATAGAAGGCAGCGTACAAAAAAGACTAGGGCATCGATCTTGGCTGATCAGGTCCAAAACCGGAATGGTTCGTCGGCACCTTGATCACAAAAAGCCAGGTGCTGAATCCTACCCGACGGAAGATCCGCCATTGAACGATCAGACCAGCGGGCTAGCAGCAAGCGAACAACAGTCCACACTGCCGGCTCCTTACATGATCGCCACACCACAAGCAGAAGCTTCGCCTGAGGACGATCTGCCTACAGCGCCCCACTCCGAACATGGAGAAGGTGAGGCCCGACAAAATGACTGCGCAACACAACCCTGCGACGACCAAGAAAACGAGTCCAGGCATGATCAAGCTCTGCCAAGGCCTCAACGTGAACGTCGTCCACCCAACCGATACGGTGACCCAGTCTAAGGAGGAAGGGGTGTTTTGTACGCGAACCGACGCACTGCCACACCGCCTTCTAGCAAACGGACGCACGGCCGCTCTAGTTGCAATGCCTCCTTGCAGCTGCGAGCCGACCTCTTCGGAGGGACCAGCGGGGGTCCCCCCTGCCTGCGCCGACGACGACGCGCGGACGTAATCGAGCCGTGCGTTGCCCCGGAACTGGGCCGTCCTGAGACCATGTGCGCGACCAGGGCACGAGAAGCAATGCCTTCTTTACAGGCGCTCGCGCTTCTCTCTCGCCTTCTGTTCCGCTCTCTCCTAGAGCACAATAAAGTAGTCTCTACCCAGCAACCGAATCGAGAGGGTCCTCGCTCACGGGGCTCCGACGCCCCAAACATAACATGGGGCATCACATATTCATTTTCAGATTGGAAAATGAACATTCAGTTAAGCTCAGTTTTCATCTATCAGTAGTTTTTGCGCTTCATGTACTTATAAAACTGGAAGCCGACAGTCTTTCTTTAAAGCTCCTTGTTACATCGTTATGGGCGCATATGAGAAATCGCTTTGCTTTGTAATTAACTATTCCATGTTTTAATGCGGGCATGCCTCTCATTCTAATGCTTGCCGTGAGACCGACCTTCGTGGCGACAAAGCAGATTATACATGCAATTGTAGCAATTATCAGTGCGGAAACAAGGGACTGCCTTCTCGAGAATCAACGAGAATAAACCGCCCGATATAACACTAGGCTACGGGCCACAGAATTTCATCCCGGAGATCTCGTCGCGCTCGAAGCCGGCGCACGGAACACACTTGACGCGCGCTACGTAGGACCCTTTGAAGTTAGAGAAGTGATCGAGCCAATTGTAGTAATAGAAAGACTACACCACGTACCTGGTAAAATCAACCGAAAAACAGTGAACGTTGAACAACTGCGGAGGTACAAGGAGCGCGATCTCGTCGCTAATGAGCTTATGCCATCTCCCCGGAATGCTTGCACCTGAGGACAGGCGCAAACTCGGGAGGGTCGTGTCAGCGCTACGCCGACTACGCCGACCAAAGTGCCCGTTTAGGCATTGTCTACTTTGATCATCGAACGCTGACGCCGCTATCCGACACCGCGCCCTGCCAAGGCTAAAACGAACTTTCTCACGGCCGTCGGCGCAGCACACGAAACCGCAGAGCAAGATCACATGAGGAGAGAGAGCGAGCCGTCTCTGACGTGTGTGTGACTGGTGTACGTGCCGGTACCAGAGATTCAACCGTGGGAAGAACGGATGTGAAGATGTGAAATGTTAATACCGAGAGTCAAAGTCAGTCGAAGCTGGGCCGAGCGATAGAACGGACACGCATCGCAACAGCGGAGTTCGCACAGGCGCGTTCTTCTTGTGGACTGACATCCACCTAATTTCCTAATGCGACCTCAATAAATTAGTTCCCTTAATTTCTTTCAGTATCTACTAACACAGTCGTTCTGGCTGATGCTGCTGCTGCACGAAAAATACACGTTTCGTCTCGCGATAAAACCGAAACCGAAAGCGAGGCTGCATCGCTGCATGTCTGCCACCAGGTGGCCATCGGTATCATCGTGGTGACGTTTTCCAACCGTTTTGTTTTTCAGCGTGCGGCATGGCGGCGGTGCATTGACCACGCCAACGGCATTTTCGGACATATTTGCGACGTATTGAAGTGAACCGTAGTGTTTTTGTGTGCATATTTGACTGCAAATGTGAGTAGTTTCGTTCACTGTTGTCAATGTGCCGCCTGACATACACTCGGAACAGAAGTGGCCCTCGAAGTTCCCTATGAAGCTTTGCGTTCTTTGTTGTTTTCACGACGATGCTCGACATCCCTCTAAAGGTAAGCGATCTTATGAATTAGCATATAGTGGGTGCGAATTTTAGAACGCATGTTTTACAGAAAGTATGCCTGTCATACTGCTGAGTTCGACGCTCAGGAAATTGCAAGCGTTACAGACTTGGGCTAGCCCAGACTTGTTCGGAGCTCTCCGCGAGAGCGGTTGCAACACTGACGGGGAGGGGGGAGGGAGCTGGGTGTGCTGAACAGTAAACATCGAGAAATCATTCGATTTATGCGATTATAACTGGAAGCCATGCATCCATGTTAGAGATTACTAGCGCATACTCTTTAGGACCCCTGCGTTCTGCCAGATTTAAAATTTGACAAGTTTGAAAGGCAAGGAGAATGCATTTGGTCGATTTCCATCTCGCCCAGAGGTTCCTTCGCGCTCATGGGCTGTATTTTAGCTCTATGTGATACGCTGCGTAAGCACAATATATCTTATGCACAGGCGTTGGACGCTGGTTTGTGCATATGACTGCTTTGCATTTATTTCATGCTGTCTTCAGCTTAAGTGACAGCTTATGCCGCACGTTCGGTCGAAAAGTCGTCGGCATAGTCATATTAGTAGTAGTAGTATTAGTAGTAGCAGCAGTAGTAGTAGTAATACTAGCAGTTGTAGTAGTAGTAGTTGGCATATCATGCCGAAAAGAGTACATAAAAATATTGATCATGGTAATTTGTGCTTCTAGTGATAGAGGATTGATTGGGGTGTGATAGTTGATGAAGAGTTGATGCAATCAATTTAATTCATCATTGATGTATTAAAAAAAAATTAAAAAGGAGGGTTTAAAGGCAAGAGAATGCTCACACAGAACGCTTGATGTTGATAATTAAGAAAATATAGTGTATAATTAACCAATTTGTTAATTGAAACAAAAAATGATAATGCATTCAAAGTTGTCAGACTGGTTAGGACGGAAAGCTAATGTTTTGTGGTGTTAAGTATCGGTGTATAAAATAAAAAATTGGAAGTGAAAAATATGGTCCGTGTGTGAAAAACTGCTGCGTGATGACCTCTACAGAGCTTCTTTTATTTATTCTCACTTCTGCCACATTTTTGTTCTGGCCACATTGCTCAGTTGCATTTATGACGGCATTGCATTATGTCTGCAGGACATACCACATGGGAGCTCGCAGCACTGAATTTGTGGCAACTGGAAAATATTCAGGAGTGACATGTGAACCAATGGTGCGTGTTCTGGCTGCGGTGCTTCTCTTTAAGTTGGATTATGTGTTCTCCATCCTACATAAATAATGCATTATGTATGTAAGCACTCCAGTATAACTTTTTGCTGGGTTAGTTGGTGCATGTTATGAAATAAAGAAGCGTCAACAATGAACAAATATAACTAAGTGACACGGACAACTTGTATGAAAGAGCACTGAACAAGGGTAAAGGGAGATGCCTAAGTTCGCAGGTCAACGTTTTGACCAGTTGGCTTGTCTTAATTGGGCGGAGAAATCATCACTGGCAGAGGTTTAAATACGCTGAAGAAAAGCTGAAGAGGAGGAGGGTGCTTGAGAAGAAAGTAGGCCAATAACTGAAAGAAAAATAAAAACATTTCTTCAGTATGGATTATTCAGCCTGGAATCTGTTCCTGTGGCCTGAAAAAGAAATAAAAGTGGCAGCAGCAGGAAAAACTACAATGCAGGGCAGATGATTAGTCAGCATAGTCCAGGGTTTCACAGACTACCATCTGGCGAAAGGCGAACATTGCAGAAACAAACATACACTTGCCAAAATGTTCTAAAAAAAAGGAAACGTGACATTTCGGGGCCCGTGCGGGTCCCTTATCACATGGAGCGCTGCATGGAACTAGGGCAGCTTAAATGCCATAAAACTGGGTAGTGTCCGATTGTAGATCTCTGGAAGATTTTCACGTGTCCTATTAAAAGCATAACACGAGGCATGCTCTTAGCAGGACACATGTAAATCTTCCAGAGATCTACAATCGGACACTATGCAATTTTAACCATATTTAAGCCGCGGTCGTTCCATGCAGCGCTTCATGTAACAAGGGACCCGTACCAGCCCCAAAACTTGGTTTTTCCTGTTTTGTTTTCTTCAGAAGATTGGAGCGAGTGTATGCTTGTTTATACAGTGATTAGTCGGCACCTAAAGCAGTTTTAGTGCAGACACACTTTTCTTGAAAAGCAGCATGCATTTCAAAAGGTCCTGATAACTGATATCTGCAGGGGAACAATTCTCAAAAGCTTTCCCCAAAGGGGGAGAAGGAAAAAGAAATAGAATATTAACAGGACAGCGAACCATACCTGCTACTGTGGTTCACTGTCCTGTTAATATTCTTTTTTTATGTCCTTCTCCCCCATCTGGAGAATGCTTTTGAGAATTTTTTTGTTTGTGTGTGTGCAGTCGTGGCCGAGCGGTTAAGGCGATGGACTAGATATCCATGCAGGGTGTTTTGCTGGGCTAGTTGGTAGTTGTCAACATTATGGTATCGCAGTGCTGGCTGGCAGATGAGAACAAAATCAAAAGCATATTTAAACCCTTGCCAGTGATGCCCGTTCTGCCCAGATGAAGGCAAGTCCACTTGTTGAAATGTTGGTTCAACCTGCAAACTGAGGCTTCACCCCTCTACTCTTTTCCAGTGCTCTTTCATACACGGTAGCAATCTTCTTCCTCTCAATCTACATGGACAACTTGTACTGGAACTTGTATTCGTTCGTCATTGGCGCTTCGTTATTTCATAGCAATATGTATAACTATGTACAAAATACCTTATTCATTCTTGGTAGTTGGATTTCAGCCGAGACTTGTTTCAGACCAGTTTGAATATTATGTTGAGCATCAGTGTTCCTTAAAACTCTGCATTAAGTGAATGAAAGGCAACATGTGTGGAGAGGTTATCATTGATGTAAATGTGAGCAGAGAGAAATGGAGCTTCTCATGGCTTCTTTATTCATGTGTCATTAAATTGGGAATTCTTTAGCACTCTCATAATAAACTTTTACTAATGGATTTCTGCGGCTGTTGCAAAAGCTGATTGGTATTGAAATCGTGCTAAAACAAAACGCTAATGCACTATATGCTTACTTTGAGGCCTGTATTTGAAACCAAATATATTGTGAGATATACAAGGGCCTCAATATGACCAAATTAATTCAGGTTCAATCGTTTACATGATTCAATCATAAAGGCCAAATGCTGAGGCAAATATAAAGTCCTAATTTATCAGAGGTGAGAGTTGGAAAAAAAAAGCAACGCTTACTGCAACTATAGATGAAGCCACAGCCAATTGCTGTATGAAGCTGCTATAACATTCCTAGCAAGCTAATTAGTGTGCACCAAGAGCCTGCCTATTAATATGGCCTGAATATTAGTATTCTATCATTACAATAGATCAGAACAAAATGAAGGCAATAAGCTACATAAAATCAAGGAGACTGAAGAAGGATTGAGGGGCAGCCGCAGTTTGCCAGTGGATGTTTTGACAAGTGAACTTGTCAATGTCTGGGCAGTGGTGTAGTTTTTGTTTTTGCTTCCCAAGGACTAAGGCGAGTAGGGAAGGAACAAAACGATGCTGCCTTGGAGATGGCCTTATATTAACTTGGAACTTGTGATCCCATAACCTGAAGAAAATAAAACCTTTGCAGCAGCAGTTAAAGAGCAATGCATTGTACAAGATGAATAGGTGATCCCTTAACCTGAAGAAAGTAAAAAATGTTGCTGCAGCACTTAAAGTGCAGTGCATTGTACACGATGAATAGGCACAACAAGCAGGTTGGATGTTAGCTTGTGTTTGTAGGAGAAAATTGATGATCTTGTAAGTGAATTGCCATGCCAACTTAGCCGCGAATAGCAGTAGGTACTGTGAGAAACAGATCGCACTGAAGGCAGGGAAGAAAAAGACGGAGTTTCTAGGAAGGCATTGCTGACGAGTCTGGAGGGTGATATTAAGGAAGGAATAAATAAGGTAGAAAGGAAATACTTGAACAGAGTGAATTATGTTACGCCGCACATGCAAAGGATGAAATGCCAAAAGAGACAAATGCAATACAGAGTGAGAAGCACAAACAAAAGTTTCAAAAAGCAATGCAGCTCATACTGTAGAGGGGGGAACAATTTTGAAAAAAACAGTTGATGAATAGAATAGATGAATAGAAGATCGTTTTGAGCGCAGGTCATCCTTTAACGCATAAAAATTACACATTGACATGTTAACATAGTTTACAGGGAAACTTGGTAGACTTAGTAGTTTCTGAACAATATTCCCCTCTGGATACCTTCACCACAACTGCAAGGTATGAAAGAACCAAAATATGCACCGTTACACCATTCCTCTCATGCACACACTTTCTGGGTTTCCTGAAGAATGTATTTCATTAACCTTAGTTGCCATTTTTCTTGTGATATTTGGCAATAGCAGCATCCACAGCAGTGTTAAGACTGCCATTCAGTGGAAAACATGAAGGCATGCTGAAAAAATTTGGTTTGCTTAAAATATGTGGCAGCCACTTAGCAGCGGATGCAAAAGAGCAAGGTGTCTATGTGTTTGCAATGTCAGTGCGTGTTAACTATAAGTGGTTAGAATTTCGAGAGCCCTCCACTATGGTGTGTCTCATAGCCTGAGTCGCTTTGGGGCATTAAATGCCCTAAACCATAAAGAAAAAATGTTTGACATAAGTGTGAAGTGGCTGAACTCAAAAATCATTATAGCATTCGTAAACTCTGAATGACTACAAGGCCACTTCTTGCCTGGAACATCCTTACGACTTGTAAGTGTATAAAATTAATGCAAAGCAATTCGGGAGAATTGGGAGTCTAGATCACGCCGTGCACTGATGCAGTGAGGTTTGATTGCCTCTGCACTATCATGCTTTACTTATGAAGTGCTCCCTTGGCAAGGGTTTACTTAACAATTTGATATTATTCAGAGAAATATAGGAGCAGATGCCTACTGCGGTCCTAGTTTCTAATATATAGCTGTGATTTGGAGCACTTCCTGAGTGGATATTGTAATCATGCAAGTGTGCTGCTGCATGCAGTAACTGTTGCAAGTTAACATCTCTCCTTTGTTCTGCCTTTTTTTTTTATACTGGTCTCTTTGCAGTTCCTGAATGACTCAACCTTATTAAGAACGATGGCCTTATGGCAGTGCAACAGGGACATGAAAGTAGTTCTCTAGGCTGATGCATGGGTATTGCCCCAAGACACAAGAAATGTGAGTAGTTGCAATATCGAATTAATTGCAAGATTGAGTCATGCACTTTACATTGTTCATAGAAGTAGCAATAGTGGACCGAGCAAGACTGGGCTCATGGGCAGCAAGTAGGAGTGACAGGTGCTTTATGAGAATGATGAGTGTGAATAGAAGCTTATATTGACCATAGTTGTTTTAGGCATTGGTTTTATGATAACTGAGCTGATATTGGATATGTCTAACCTATTCGAGCATGTCCGATTGGGGATGGGGAACATCCAGAATTTGGCCCGCTGGACCCACACATTTCAGTTCATCAGATACGACCAAAGTCAATTTTGATATTAGCTTTAACCGAAGATGACAACTTTTGTGTATAAATGATGAGTGATACCTTCAGTGATATCACTACTGGGTGCACGGTAGAAGTAGGTGGTAGGATAGAGAAGATACCGGTAAGCTGTGATGAGACTAAATATTTGACTAAGAAATGCCAAAGTATAAAAGCTTCCAAACCAATCGACAATAAAACTGGCAGAGCTATCAAAGGTAATCAACACGTACAAAGTGTCCGACGTAAAGAAGTATTACATGAAGAAAATTGAGTGTGTTCTAAAGAACGGGCAGCCTGAAAACGGTGAATCTATGTATCATCCGAAGTAGTCAGTACAGCAAGATTGGCTGTAGTAAAAATAAATCGGACATTCCACCAGTGACGAAGAATGAGATTGAGAAAGCTTTAGAAATTATGAAAAGAGGGAAAGGAGCTGGGAAGGATCAGGTAAACACAGATTTGTTGTAGACTGGAGGGATGCCATGCTAGGAAAGCTAGCCACCCTTTAAGTGTAAGGCCTGGAGTCATCAACTGAACTTAAATCATGGAAGATTGTTAACACTATCTTATTCATAAAAAGGGGAAGTCAAGGACTTGAAAATTATAGACCAATCAGCTTACTATCTGTTAAATATAAGGTTTTACTAAGGCAATTGCTAACAAAATTAGGTCAACCTTAGACATTTGTCAAGCAAAAGATCAAGCAGGTTTTCGGAAAGGGTACTACACTCTACTATCGATCATATCCATAGCATAGCAAAACATACATTTCAGTTAGTTGGTACATCTTCGAAAACTTTACCAGTGCTGCGATAGGGGACAGAGAGCAGGAACGACAAGCGCTACTAACTGAAGATTATTTGAAAAATACACAGCTATTATACTGAAAAAAGACAACCAGAAGTGCATGTGCTACTCCCCCCCCTCCCTCCTCCCCCCCAAAAAAATTACGAATCCAGGTAAGAACTTTTAGTCGTGTATATTTACTTAAGGGATGGTTATGTACGTGTTGCTGTTCTTTTACACCTAATAGGCATCATGCAATTCCCTTGTCAGTTGATCTTGACGTCTGAATAACTTTTGCTCTGTAAAAAAGAGGAGTGCCTGCTTTTTTATTTGACACATTAGGCACACTTGGTTTGTTCAGGTGAGTTCAGGATCACTATTCAAAGGCGTTTTGTGTTGGCGTAAGTGCGTGTTCATAAATTTCCCGGTTTGGCCTATATAGTTCTTGCCAAATTTAAAAGGTATGTCATTGACCACTCCCTCTTCCCTCTTCATAAAATGCAATTCATGTTCCACCTGGCAGGCATTTTTCCTTTTGCTTCATTTTTGTTTTCATTCTCTGGCTCTTCAGTCAGCAACAGCACAAATTCTTGCTAGCTTATTACTAGCTGGAAATAGCAATATAATGCCAACTTGTTTATGCCTATGGGAAAACTGATGGATGTATGATATCACAGCATACTTCTTTTTCTTTCTGCTGGAAGGCCCCTGTGGATCATGTTTATTAAAGGACTATCTTTTTCAGGATTTTATTGCAAGCATTTCAAGTGATTCGGAAAGCTGGCTAACCTGAGCCTCTGGACCTGCTGCTTGAAACTTCTGTCTAGCATGGACGCATGATTTATTAATCGCTGATCCTAAGCATGCCACTGCTATGCCAAACTTAACTATCTTCAAATGTCCTAAATAATAAATAAGTAAAGGCTTTTCTGACCACTGTAGAAAGGAACAACAAACATGATCTTCGTTCCCTTCCATTCAAACATTCAGGAATTGGGGCTAATTTCTTTCTGGTATTTTGACTTTTTTCCAAATTTTGATGTTTACTTTCGAAATACGAAATGAAATCAGCTCCAATCTTGGCTGTTGGAAAAGAAGGAAGATCAAATTTGTTAGTTCTTTCTACATATGTCGGAAAAGCCTTTACTTAGTTATAGTTCAGAGCATTCGAAGATAGTTAAGTGCGGCATAGCAGTGCCATGCTTATCAGCGATTACTAAATCATGCATCCACGATATAGACAGAAGTTTCAAGCAGCAGGTCCAGAGGCTAAAGTTAGCTGGCTTCCCAAATGACGTGATAACACTTGCTTGCAATGAAATCATGAAAAAGATTGTCGTTTGGTAAACATGATTCACAGGGGCCTTCCAGTAGAGATAAAAAGAGGTATGCAGTGATACCATACATCCATAATTTATCCCATAGGCTTAAACAAGTTGGCACTAGATAGGCGATTGAGGTATTATTTTCGGCTCCTAATAAGCTATGAAAATTTCGTGCTTTTTTGACAAAACAGCCAGAGAATGAAAACAACAAAAGAAGCAAAAAAAGCCGGCCAAGTGGAATGTGAGTTGCATTTTGTGCCATGTGAAGAGGGCGTGCTCTATGACATACCTTTTAAATGCGGCAAGAACTATAATATGGGCCAGACCGAGAAATTCATTAAAACGCAAAACGTCTTTGAATGGTGCTCCTTCACCAAATTTAGCCCTACATTACTGAGACTCACCTGAACAAGCCAAGTGTGTCTAATGTGTCAAAAAAGCATGTGCTCCTGTTTGTAACCAGGCAAAAGTTATCTTCAGACATCAAGATGAATTGACATTGTATGAAGCTTATTGACAAGAACAGCAACATGTGCATAAGCATCTGTTCAGTAAATACACATGAATGAAATTTCGTATTCGGATATCTAACTAATGTCTGTTCTTTTTTTTTCTTTCTTTTTTTTTACGGGGTAAGGAGCAAGCGCTTGCACTTTTGGTTGTCTGTCCTTCCTTCTCATCTTTGTCCCCTGACGCAGCACTGGTATTAGAATAGAATAGCTGATAGAAAAATGCTCGGTATACAACCAGACCTTACACATAGCATTCTTTGATAGAGAAAAAGCATTTGACCCAATAGAAACATCTGCAATCGTGCAGACATTGCTCACTGCAGAATCTGGATGTAGACAAACCGTATGTGAAAGTACTGAAATACATCTGTAGTGGCTGTATAGCAACCATTATTCTGCATGAAAGAGGTATCAAAATTGCAATACAAAAGAGGTGTTAGGAAGGAGACACGACTTCCTTAGTACTATTCACAGCTTGCTTCGAGGAAGTATTCAGACTTGTAATGGGAGAATTTAGGGATAACAGTCGATGGGAAATACCGAAGTGATCTACAATTCGCTGATGACGTTGTCTTGTTAGGTAATTCAAGAGATGAACTACAAAAGATGTTTGGTGACCTAGGCAGGGAAAGCAGAAAGAAAAGTAGGCCTGAAATTCAATATGCAGAAGACTAAAGTAATGTTTAGCAGCCTCGGGAAGGAACAGCAGTTTACAATGGGCAATGAAGCACTGGAAATGGTAGGCGATTATGTCTACTTAGGGCAGGTAATAACTGCAGATCCGGACCATGAAAGGGAATTAGCTAGGAGAATAAGATTATAATGGAGTGTATTTGGCAAGTACTAGCAGATTTGACTAGCAGCTGACCGCTTAGTCAGAAAAATAGCTAAAGTTAATGACATTCTAGTAGAAATCAAGAAGAAGAAATGCACATGTGCCGGGCATGTATTGTGCAAATAGGATAACTGATTGTTGCTTAGGGTAACAAACGATTTCAATGGCTGGAAAGCATGGCAAGAGATGGCAGAAAGTTAGGTGGGTGGATGAGGTGTACTTTGCGGGGGTCAAATGAATGCAGCTGTTACAGGAAAGGGCTAATTGGAAAAATATGGAGATATGCCTTTGCCCTTTAGTGTGTATAGGCTGCCTGATGGTGCTGTCTAATGTAATTTGAGTATGACCAATTTATATGACCACATGGCGATTGGGAACCTCCACAATTCGGCCCCCTGGACGTCCAAAATTTGATGAAAATCAATGTCTGACCTAATTTGAGTATGCCGAATTCAGTGCATACCTCCAAACAAATTCAGGTCCCATCTGAAATTTATATTCTTGCAATTTTGTCGAAAATTGGTGTCTAATCTTATTTGAGTGTGACCAATTCTGCGATGACTTTCAAATTTAGGTGGCCCATGTCGAAAACTTAGCCAACCTCAGGATTCCTGAAATTTGACCTCATCCAAATTTATCCAGATTTTGTCTAGCTTAATTTGAGTATAGCTGACTCAGTTGTGATCACCAGATTCAACGGGCCGCTCCCGGATTTTGGTTTCTTGATGGCATAATTTCAACGATAGAAAGGGTAACTAAGTAATGGTTCTAGGCAACAAAACACAGGACTCATAATGGAACGAGGCACGGAACTTGAATGCTTCTGAATTTCTGCACATGATCAGGCTTGAATGCATCACTGTTATCTTTTATTCTAGCGCTGCGGCTGAAGCACCATTAGAGGGAAACTCCCTAGTGGTGGAATGGCTCCTCTGATATCGTGACATGAATGTGTGGCCATCTACTAGGGCAGTGCATACATTTTAGTCATAGTTTGTAAGCTTCCAAATAATATCCCCTTCAGAAAATTTTATTCCTGCTCTCAGTATTTTCACTGATGCAGCTCTGGTTTTTGGTGGACAATGAGCAGTAGGATGCTCAGAAGATCTTATTGCCAGCTTTCATAGTGCCTTGTTCTTTCTAAACCAAGACTGGACCAAAACCTCAAATTTGGCATATTTTTGTGTCTTTATGTTACAGACATCCAAACTGCATGTATCTTTTGCTTGCTGTCCAAACATCTGGATCAACCGAGAGCAAAGGGAGCAACTTCTGTGCCTTTGGTGAGTTAAGCTAGCATTATGTTGTACACAGTGCGTGCTAACTGGAATATTGTTTTGGTATTTAGGCCCTCATATACTGTTGAAAGAAATCGTAGTCTCATTTAATTTGTGGAGCCTGTGGAGCCTGAAAGATGCATTTTAGATTTGAACTCATGTTATTTTGTATTTTTGCACGTATTATTCGAGCACAGCTATGCAAAAACATTTGAAAATAGTAATCACATTCCTCGGTGCATAAGGATGAAGCATCAGTTTTAATGGTACCGTCTTTGCCAAAAGTAACCGAGCAGCATGTTTTGCTTCTCACTTGTATTATAAAGCCAATAAATATTTCCAGATGATCACAACTCGTTAAAAAGTGAGGCCAGGCTCTGGTCTTCAGTTGTCACATATTTAAAGCTTCAGATGTGGAATGAATTTACTGCCACACGGCTGAGAAGCAGACTCTGCTGCCTGGTTACTTTTGGCAAAGACGGTTCCTCTCCAGGACTAAGTTCCAATGGTAATGTGCATAAGTAGAACTTTTTAATTATATATGTGACCAGAACCCATACTAGATCTGGCTATTGGTGCAACATATTTTATTCAGTAGGATTTTTGCACTCAATAAAAAATGCCTTCTACATATAGGTGCCTGAAGAGGGACAAAAACCAAGGTACTTGAATCAGTGCCACAATGTTCCACACATTTGTGTCTGATCTGGCTGTTCGAAACACTGCACTGGATATGATAGCTAGGAAAAATTGATTAAAAGGGCTTATAGACTGGTATTAAAAAAAAAGAAAAACCTGAGACTTAGACAGTTTTTTTATAGAAATTTTGAAGATGGGCTGCTTTGTTGTGCCTTGCAGGTTTTAAAGTGTGAAATATTTTATTAAACTGTAGTAACAAGTTTTGCTGATACAAATTTGTAAGCCAGTAGATGGTAACAATGCTGTCATTTGTAGAAATAGTGAACATTTTAACTTCTGTTCTTCCTTTTTGTTTCTTATTCAGGACAAAGAAACTATATACACCATGCATCAGATTCACCAGCATCATCCTCGCAGAGGCACAAGAAATTTTTTTTTAATTTTGTACTCAGAGTTCCAGACATCATAGAAGGCGCTATAGCATGAATGGAAGCACACTGGCTGTTTATACTTGATCAGGTATTTTTAGGTGTTTATGTAACAAAGGCTTGATGCACATCATTCAGCACTTCATAGCAGCACATCAAATTGCTTTTGCCTAAAGACCAGGCCGTGGTAAAGCGCATTGTTCTTGCCATTGAGAATCTGCTCTTTTAGCCTTGAAGCCAAAGTCATATTTTTAATAGCATGTATCTGTCTGTCATGTCCCCTGAATGGTTTCAATAAATGGTTTTCCAAAAGTACAGTTTCATGTGTGCTCATTCTCGTTGAATGTTTGTCATGTTTTAAACATTCTGAAACCAAGAGAAAGCAGCTGTGTTGTCTGCAGCACATACTGAATATTTTGGGAAGTGCAAGGCCTTGATCATTTCACTGAGCATTGCTTGGCCACGCAGTACGTAGTAAAGAAATTTCCAAAACGAAAAGGACGGTATAAAAGTGCAAAATTAAAAAAAGGGTGCGAAGGTAAAAAAGGTTTTTTACACCCATTGTGAAAGGGTGTAACTGGCATAAAACACCTTTCCCGGTTTCCGCTGAAAAAGGGAAAAGTTATGAAAAATTACCCTTTATAAGGGTACATTTCGACCTAAAATTACCCTTTCTGAAGGGTGTTAGTTATAGACACTGATATCCACCCTTAAGGGTGTATTTTGGTTTACAGTGTATGATACAAACAAGTTTCTCTTCACAGCTGTGTAGCGGCAGTCGCCGCGGTGCATCGCGGTATCCGATCTCCTTGTATGCATTAGCCCCTCTGCTTAGACGGCGGCGTAATTAATGATATCTTCATTTCATTGGCAAACAGTGATTTACAGTAGGCAGCTTTATGAGTAGCCCGTTTACTACAGCTCTGCTCAATCCCCAAGCGTCGTCCACTGTTGCGCCGATGCGAAATAATATAGGCCTAGCGACGACCAAGTGTGCTCGGCCAGAGCGCCCGCCCGCCCGCCGCGTTCGCTGCCGGCACTGTTCCGGTAAGCTCGCTTCGTCTGGTGCTGCAGATGCTGCGAACCTGTCTTACTTCATAATGCGGCTGCATCGGACCATTTTTGGCCCTGCGTTGAAGAGAGCACCACGCCAAAGACGGACTGGGCTACAGCTGCAGTAAGCGTGCGTTTGTCATTGCGCCGTTGGGCGATACTCGAACGCTGTATAAACACCCTGTGGACTAAGATTGCATTATATGCAATTCGTGCTCCTTTTGTTACTGAAACGACCTTTACTGTCTAAAGGGCAGTTGTTAAAGCCGGCCAGCTATTGCGCTTTTCGACTCGCGCAAATGCTTTCGCTGTCGTAGTTTATGTTTACAAAAGTGGGGATCACTGCAATAATCAAGTCATATTCGGTAAATATCTAGGTCTAACGGATACTGCCAATAACTATGTATGCACAAAATTGTCCAGGAACTAAAGCTTCTTGAGTGTAAAATTCGAAGGATCCCCGTCTAATATGAAGCTCAAAGCATATTTTACTACGGTTCGACTAGTCCTGTGGTGTGGGATCCATACCATGCCAAAAATTTTGAAAATACGAGTCTGGAGAGCATTAAACGCCATGCTATTAGTTTCATATCATCAGATCATCGCAAGCGTTCATCGGCAACCGGTGTGGTGATGCAGCACGAGTTGAAGACGCTCCAGGTGCGTGCATCGGTTGACAGGTTTAAATTTTTGCAATTGATATACATCAACACATAATAGGCTGATCTCGAGGAAATATACAGCGCGAACAGCGATGATAGACGAGGAAGTACCCAAGTGTAGAAAACTGGGCGAGTTGAATAGGATTCATCTTAAAGCAGCTCGAAAACACAGGACTAAAAGGAACAGGAGACGACACAAGCGCTTGTGTCGTCTCCTGTTCCTTTTAGTCCTGTGTTTTCGCGCTGCTTTAAGATGAAGTACCCAACACAAGCGCTGGTTCGCAACTAAAATTTATTCTGAAGGAAGACACTTATATAATGCCCATAAACGTAGCGTATGTCCAGTGAACATAACAGATAAACAACGCAGGATTACACTGTATAAGGGGTTATCTGCATGACATAAGGCACATCAAGTGTTGTCTAAGAACCAGATCTCAGAATCATACAATGCAATGGAGGACTGAGTGATGGACGTGCATATTGTTTTGTTGATGAAGAAAGCTTCCATAATATTCTTTGTGCGCTGATCACGATGCCGGTACAGTCCCTCGGGTTTCTCAACAATCGCTTTACATTCGCTTTTTTCTTTCTTCCCGCACTCAGAGATGTGTTTTGACACATCTGGCGACAGCTTCTGATGTTCTTTCAGGCGAATATTTAATTGTCACAATTGCACATTAAATACAACCTGCATCATGACGTACCCGACATAAACGCCTACATCACGTGGCACAAACAATTTTTAACTCCTTGGTCGTCAAAGAAACAGATGGTATGCTGACACAGGATGCTCCCGCTTTTTTAATCAGGTCAGCCTCAATTACTCTCTCTCGATTACATCTCTCTCGCCCTTGTTCATATGCGCTAGATGCACCAATGCAATGCAATGCACCAACTCGCCTAACAATCTGTGCTATTGAATATTTAAACACCTTCCGTTTTTTCCGATATACAAATTTTTTCACGTAAGAGGGATCTGATACACCACCAACCACACACAATCCACAAATCTTGATCTATGCCGCACTGAACACTTGAAGGGTTGCACTTTAATTCTTTTACTCCCCCTGTATTGACACGTTGAAGATTTAGGGTTGCTGAGCATACCATGTCAACATTGAAACGCTACATTTCTCAGATTATGAGCCATGCGATGCACACAAGGAACGGATATCCTATGCCCCGTTATTTCGCTTGCGTTGGCCGTTCGGAGTAGCTGGCGATTAGTCTCTCACATGCACGGTTTATAACAGAGAGCGGAAAACCTGCAGCTGTGAGCTGTTGCACCTGCAAGGAAACACCTTCTTCCATGGAGTGGGGACAAGACTTCCCTAGAGCAAACCACGGCAAGAGAGAGCTATGCCGTTTTATACCGGTTTCCATTGGGCGAACAGGAGCAAGAGCAACTAACAGCCAGAGCAGCGCACGAAAGCACTGGGGACGCGCGTTCTCGTCTCCCCAATGGAACGTTCACCCTGCTCGGAGAGCAGCGTACCGAGGCGGAGCGTGTGACGTAAGGCGTCATGTGATCAAACTTTTCCCGCGCTTGCGTTGCCCTATCTGCCGGCCGAATGTCACCGCTTCCGTGCTGTTGTCAGATGGGAGGAGGTTTGGCACCAGAAGGCGCCGCACCTCAAGGTCTCACATAACCTATCTGCCCGTCATCCTTCATACATCATCCCCTGCACTTCCCCCCCTCCCGGATGTTCGGGGGGCGGAGGTGTTTGTTTCGGGATGACGGCCGTACCCTGGCAAGGGGGCAGTCGTGTGGTGACACGCACACAACAGTCACCGAACACTATGCCAACTGTGTTTAAGGTCCCCGCTGTGATAGTAGGCCGAACACAGGGAGACCGGACCTTCTCTGGACCTCGGATGTCCTGAAGGACAGCTGTAACTTTAAAGGGCTTCATATTGGTAACCTCAGCGGTGATGCTGGCATTGCAAAATCAGGGGTTAGACGAGCTGTACGTGAAAGTGCTGGAAGATATATATAGTGGCTGCACAGCAACCATAATTCTGCATAAAGAAAGTAACAAAATCCCCATAAAGAGAGGTGTTAGGCAAGGAGACACAATCTCCCCAGTACTATTCACAGCTTGTTTAGAGGAAGTATTCAGAGACTTGGAATGGGAGCAGTTAGGGATAAGGGTAGATGGAGAATACCTCAGTAATCTGCGATTTGCTGATGACATTGCCTTGCTAAGCAACTCGGGGGATGAACTGCAAATAATGATTGATGACCTAGACAGGAAAAGTAGAAAGGTAGGCTTGAAAATCAATATGCAGAAGACTAAGGTGATGTTCAACAGTCTCGGGAAGGAACCGCAGTTTACATTAGGCAGCGAAATACTGGAAGTAGTAGGCGAATATGTCTACTTAGGACAGGTAGTAACCGCAGATCCGGACCACGAAAAGGAAATAACAAGAAGAATAAGATTGGGATGGAGCGCATTTGGCAAGCACTCGCAGATTATGACTAGCAGCTTACCGGCATTGCCCAAGGGAAAGTGTACAACAGTTGCATCTTGCCTGTACTCACCTATGGGGCTGAAACGTGGAGGCTAACCAAGAGAGTTCTACTTAAGTTGAGGACAACCCAGAGGGCTATGGAACGAAAAATGATAGGGATAACATTAAGAGATAGAAAGCGTGCAGAGTGGGTCAGAGAAATAACTCAAGTTACCGACATTCTAGTAGAAATTAAGAAGAAATGGACATGGGCAGGACATGTAGTGCGAAGAGAGGATAACCGATGGTCGCTGAGGGTAACAAACTGGATTCCAAGGGAAGGAAAGCGTAGCAGGGGGCGGCAGAAAGTTAGGTGGGTGGATGAGATTAAGAAGTTCGCAGGGGTCAAGTGGATGCAGCTAGCACAGAACCGGGTTAGGTGGAGAAATATGGGAGTGGCCTTCACCCTGCAGTGGGTATAATCAGGCTGATGATGATGATGATATTGGTTATGGTACGCCCAGAAACCTCGCAAATAATCGGTGGCCTGCTCCACGTGTCTATGAACTCTTGCTCGCTGAGGTGACGCTGCTCACGGCTTAGGTGAAACCAGACCTCCCTGCGGACTCGTGCGAGCACCTCATGAAGGCCGGGAACACTGCGCGAAAATGCAGCGGCGCACCTGGCAGACCAGACTTGGTACATGCACTCAACGAGCAAGAGCACGAACAGTTTCACACCATGCCTGGGTAACGGGTTGAGGTACCTGACAGTTTGATATGGCACTCCTGGAACGCTAAACAAGGTAGCCACTCGTCGAAGGAGGGCTGCTGGGAGAAGACATTGTGTAAAGATGTGCACAATGTCTTCACGACCACCACAGAACGGGTAAACTGGACGCAAGCTCGCTCGTGTGAATGCCTTGCTGCGGATGGGGAGCTGTCCGTGTGCAAAGCGATACATGAAAGTTGCTCTGCTTGCATCCAAAAAGTCTGCCAGTATCAGATTCCAGCTTGGACGCATATTGGACAGATCTGTTTGAATATACCTAGGGGGGAGCTTCGGCGTCAAAAGGTTGGCTAGATCTTTTAACGGTACTGCCAGAATATCTATGTCAGCCTGGAGGCCTCTGAGTCGCTCCAAGCAGTTAGCTGCTTGTGCATAAAAGGGCGAAGGAAAGCCAGAACGGGGAACACAGTAGGAAAACGTGCTTTGCGAAAAAAGACGAAGGCGGGAGCTCAGCAAGAACGAGGTCAAGCTTCGAGTCAGGGACAAGTCTAAATTCAGGGCTGTCTGAGTCCATCTGACGTGTAGCACTGCGGTTACTACGCCCTGGTCAGGGAGGCCAAGGTCTCCCTTGTCCCGAGGCTGTTTCACCACAGGCCTCCCGATTTAATCTAATCATTCCGTTCCACTGGAAACGGAAGAGGATTCTCTCAAGCTGCAACTTGGTGCGTGCTGGCAGAGGTGTTATGCAGGCAACATACGTCAGGAACGAGAACAGAATTGACCGAACGACAGTAGGCCGCGCCGTGAGTGGGCACTTCCGCCATTTTTCTCGATCGTCCTGCCCGGGCTCCGGGCGGCGAATAACCAGAAGCACGGCCGGTCTCGAGGGAGAGAGCGCGCGCGCTCTCCCTCGATATCGGCCGTGCCAGAAGTGACATCAAAAAGGTCACGTGACTTCCTCCGTTCTCCCTGTACTTAGTCTCTCGTCCGCCGGCTGCGACGGAGGCGGCCGCTGAATGATCGCTGCGTTGGCGCTGCGGTGAAGCGGAGTGCCACTGCTAGAACACTATACCACTGCCGACGGAGCAGACGACGCGCGCGCCCGTTCGCTTCGAAATGCATTCGCTGCATGCTCATTGTCAGGTGCCTTGTACATGCGATGCCGCTCTTAAGTCTTTGATTTCAGTTTAGTCGTAATATTGAATTCGCAGCCGAGTTGTTGGCATAACCACATATACGATTTTTTTTTTTTTCGTGAGCGCAGTTTTGGGCGCATGCCCCTGAGCCGATGTAGAAACGAAGCTGCTATTATCCTGCTGAAGCTACCGCCGTGCCGTATTGTAATGAAGACTTCTAAGGATTTTGTGCAAACAATTGCGCTTGTATGGAGGACTATACTAGACGCACATTCTAGGCTCCAAGGACCATGTGTGCGAGCAACAGAGCGCTGTCGCCGGCGTTTTCATTCGCGCTATAGTTTCATCGTAACTTCTTCGGACGTTTAGCTAAGTTATAAAACGTATGTAGAACTAGAAACTTTCTGATGCATGCACAATTAAAGCACAGTGGGTGGAACAGCGCGAAAAGACGAAACACAAGAAGAGACGCACAACAGATGAGCGCTGACTCGCCACTAATTTTTTATTAGGAAGAAAGCGGATTCTTATACAAAAAATATGTCACATGATGTTACAAAGAACGAAACCCTTGACCAGGCAAAAATGTGCCGATTGACATGCAATAAGGTATACATAGGTCAAACGAGTCGGTGCATAAATATTCGTCTGCGTGAGCACCTCAATTCGCTGTCGGGCACACGATATTCTCACTTGAAAGATCATTTTAGGGCTTGTGGGAAAGAAGGAAAGCAGAAAAGCAAAAGTTGTCGCCCCTTGGTTTCCAAAACAAAGATTTTGTTTCGCCATAGGGACAAAACTAGGAGAGAAATTACGAGGCATATTACATCAGCAAGAAGCAGTCGCAGTGTGTCAGCCAGCCTTCATTGGTGCTTATCAAAAAAGAGGTTTTTTTTCTGGATAATGTTTGGTGATAATTTATCATTTGTAAAACGGGCCGTTGGGGAGGAGAGGGCTTGTATGTTTGGTCTTGCTTGATAGGGTTTTCCCCGTGGCTGTTGAAGGAAGAAGGTATCTCTTGAATTTTGCCTGGTCAAGGGTTTCGTTCTTTGTTACATCATGTGACATATGTTTTTGTATAAGAATCCGCTTTCTTGCTAATAAAAAATTAGTTGCGAGTCAGCGCTCGTCAGTTGTGCGTCTCTTCTTGTGTTTCGTCTTTTCGCGCTGTTCCACCCACTATGCAATTGTACCAACTCGCCCAACTGTCCATCCTAATACAATTAAAGCACGCAAGATGGGAACCCGAGCCCTTCAAATCGCACCGTGCTTCAGGCAAACTGCTGATAGGCATTCTTTGGTGCTTAGGAAGCCTAGTAGCCACTCATCAGAGTATGCCATCACTTTTGTTGACTTGCGTTTTGCAAACTCTAAAACATATTTTAACAGCCAGCTGTTGAGAGGAAGGGCACTAACACTTCTTTCAAACTCGGTCCTTTTTCATTTTCATTTTTCATTTCACCTAGAGCTTTTACCAGCTTTGCCACCTTGTCCTTCGTACGACAAACTGCTCGAGACTTAAAAGTCTGTTTCTTAATTTTTTCTTCTTCTTGACAGGGTGTTCTGAGTTAACTTTCGCAAGTATTTGCAGGCTATATGCATGCCGCATCAGAAATAATGGTACAGTTCGTCGCAAATTAAGTAACGCGCCATTGTAGGAGGGAAAGGTCATGGTAATAGGCTTCAATCCGCTGCCAGGACACAAGCTAAGTTTCGCAATGTCCTTAAGAAGATTAATTACCTCTTCTGCCGACTTTACAGCTATCTCCTTGACTTTGTTTCCTCGAATGCACACAGCAGCATTCATGGCAGCTTCACCTGTATCACTGCGATGGAACAGAACTCGCGGATTTGCGTAGATTGCCTCCAGAGATTCGTCCTCGCTTGAGTGGCAGTATGCGATTGTTAATTGCTCAACATCGGAAAGATCGACATTTGTCCCCAGTGGCGGTGGCATGCAGCTTTCTGCATTCCTGGAGCAGGCTCGCGTCACACGATCCACCACCGCTGTATTCTTCAGCATGGCTCCGCTGATGCTTCAGGATCAGTGCGCTTTTTTTCTTTCTCTGCAGGTCTCCCTGCTGACTGTTTTTGCTCGTACAAGTTGCGCTCCTTTCTCTTGAGAGGCAGGGGTTTCAACAAGTATTTTGGAGTGTCAGGAAACAGCGTTGAGATGGTATCCATCGTGAGTTGCGTAACATCCCGGGGAACCTCAATTACCTTTACCTGTCTTAAAACAATAAAGCAGGGTTTGAAGTGTCGCTCACAAACGTCGACACTAGCTTATTCGTGTTACAGTAATGTGAGGGCAACCATGATCCGGATCCTCCGATATTTATACATAGCGATATTTATATCAACGTCCATTATTTCCTTTCTGCAACTAACAAAATAATGAGGAAGATATTCTCCACTTACGGTTTGCCCGCCACTGAAGCTGACAATATCGGCACCTGACGGCAGTGGGCCTTTCACCGAGCAACCCATCTTCGTACATTGCTTGCACGCAAGGGCCTTATCATCGTTCTCTCTTGAACTTTATGAGAGCACAGCCAACCTATTTTCTTTAATTTATTACGCCTTTTAATTTTCGTTTTACATATTCCTTTATGCCCTAGCCGAGGCAATAAAAAATGTTATTGCCTTTGCCGCCGCTCTTCATGTTGCGCTCCCACTCTTGCCTCTTCCTGCGTCTTTCGGTGTCCTGGAGAGAGAGCATTTCACCTTGCACGGGCGCAACCCGCTCTTGCACCCGGGCAAGGAACACGTGCTATCACGCTTACCCCGTTTTCTGGACATGACGCGATCACATATCCCAAAAAAAGGCACACTTGCACACATGCTAGCTAATTTGCGAGCATTCCGGCTCGCGAGCGAAAGGAAGTGCACGTGGTGCACGAGCCTTGCCACGGCACCAGCGGATCAACGCGGCGCAGACTCGCATTACGGCACAACCTGGGCACAACCGCCACAGCACCACGTACACAACGCGACCACGCTCCGAATGCGTGCAGCGCCCCCTGCGCTTTCATCCGGGAAGCGGCCAACCAGTTCCGTAGGGAACCCCGCTCGGACGGCAGACTAGCAAATACTTCTAGGGACTCTACCTGTACTCCGCCGCTGGCGACGGAGCACCGACGACTGGTGGTGGTGGTACAAACTTTATTTATGAGTCGACAAGGTGAAGCACTAGGTCTGGGCCGACTCTTGATCTCGGCAGGTGGCCGGCAGGTGGTGCCTGGCGGCGACCTTTCCCGCCCAGTCGACCAGCCTGGCTAGCCGGGTCCGAGCTGGAGACCGCGATCTCCCATCCCTCGTGGTCCGTTAGGCCCCATTGGGCCGGAGGTTGAGATTCTCTACAGATAAACTGCTCTCGGCTGCTCCCGGGACCCCAAAAGCGCGCCTCCTCTGCCAATAGAACACAACGCTACTGCTCCTGTTCGACCACTGGTAGGCGCTGAAACTCGCGAGAGCACTTTTAGTGCAGCTAAAAGTGCTCCTGTTCCCCTAATGGAAACCGGTATTAGAGCGCAGATCTGTGGCGTCCTGTTCCTGGGTTTTGCGGAGGCGTCGGCGTCGGCGTCGTCGCCCTGAACTGAGGGTGCTACTCCTCGTCCCTCAGTATGTAATCGCCATATCAGAAAATAAACGTTTTTCACTCACTCGGCCTCGCCCCTTTCAGCTCTCAGTTCGAGCCGGCGCTTCAGCTGTCGGACCCTCGCAGGAAGAGGGGAGGGGGGGGGGGGGCGGTACACTCAGCGGCGAACGAGGGGGGCAGGAGCGCGCGCAGCAATCGAAAAAAACGAGGAAAGGTAGGGGGGGGGGTCGCCGGAGGCAGCGCGAGCAACGACCTGACGCCGCTAGCGAGTCAAGGCGACGTGCTGCGTAGAACACCGTCGCCGTCAAGCAGAAAGAGGCATATTGACAGCTATTGCTACAATCCTGCGTTGTTTTATGTTCACTGGACATACGCTGTGTTTCTGGGCGTTTTATATAACTGTCTTCCTTCGGAATAAAATTTAGTTGCACAACAGTGCTTGTGTTCTGTACTTCTTCGTCCCTCGTCTCTCTTCGCGTTTTATATTTCCTCAAGATGAACATAATCCAACTAGCCCAACTTGAAATTCTACTGCAGCCTAATAGGCTGGCCAGGTGAACTATGTTTGCGCTCTGCACCACAATGGTCATCAAGATTGAGCAACCTGCCATATCATGCTAGGACGGAACAATTTCAACATTCTTTTATTCCTCGCAGAATTGAATAGTGGAAAAGCCTGCCTATTTTCATTACTGAATGTGCTCATTTTAACAGTTTTGAGCGCTCTTTGCGATCCTAATTTATGTAACCCCCTCCTGCTTGGGCAACATTGCTGCTTGCAGTATTTAGAAACAAATCATCATCGTCGTCGTCATCATCAGCCTGACTATACCCACTGCGCAACGAAGACTCCCACATTCCTCCACTTACCCGGTTCCGTTCTACCTGCATCCACTTGACCCCTGCAAACTTCTTAACCTCATACGCCTACCTAACTGTATGCCGCCCTCTATAAATAAATAAATAAAATACTTTGAGACCAGCCGCTGTGAAACTGCTTTGCGTACATAGGTAGGGATAGCTTTATTATTATGCTGGCACCCGACGGTTTTAGGCTCGAGTCGTTGGCTAAGCGCCGACCCGACGTTATGCGCTACTCTGCACTGCCCCCGTTCGGCCCGATTGTGGTGGGTCGTGAGGCTTTTCAAACTGCCTTTTCCGCCAGGAATAGGTTAGGAGTGCAGTGCAAAAGAATCAACCAATAGATTAGAAAGGGCTGACAAGCACCGAAAGAAATTTGTCAGTTGTTGCTGATGTTATCACTAAGATTCCTCTGTCATGCGGCCGATTCTGATTCTTCATCGGGGAGACCAGACGCTGCGTCAGGCCGAAAAATGATATTTACACATTCCTCCAATTGCGAAACCTGAGAGGCGTTTTTGGACGAGACCACATTTACTGCCACTTATAAGGATTAGAGCTCAGGCTTGATATCAGCGGATTTTCACATTCACGAATTTGATGGTACGTGTGTCAGCCAACCACCGGTGGCTCTATTCCCACAAGAACTGGCCCCTCTTTTTTTGTTAGCTCACATAAGTAGGCCTATCTATCATGGTTGCACCACAAATGATTTTCTGCGCTTTTTTTGGCCAGGCACTTTACATCGCCGGCTTTATTTTTGCAAAAGGTCGTTACCCAGTGCCATTCTTTAGCCGCTTTTAAATGAAGCAACCTGCAATGAAGTCTGCTGAGTCGATCGCCCCGCCGTAACACACAATCTAGTGAGAAGAGTAAATACTTCTGAGGCGGCTTTTTAGGGCGTTTTTACGCCACTTGGGGCCCCATTCGCCATTTTGTTCAAATTGTGACGTACGCGTGACGTGTGCAGTAGGATGGTGCCAGGTTAAGTAAGCACACAATCGGGTTACGCATTCTGAAGAAAACAAGAAATAAAGTGACAAAAAAGCGCGCTGTCGTCTGCTACTATATTTGGCGCCAGCTATGAAAAACGACGGTGCTCTTGCAGGAACCTATACTATGCAGTGCATTCCGTGATTCAGAAGCATCTGGTGTCAGTGAGGCGAGTGAAGTTGTTGTGGCGTTGCGGTATTACACAACATACTTGCGGTCGAACATTCGGCATCAGCTACGCACGGAAAGGCTGCGCAAGTTTCAGCTGGAGAGCAAGAGCGGCAATGGAATATTCGCAGTGGGTTGGTGCAAAATGGGAGCGGAAAGTAGCACTCTTGTACATAAGCGCCGATGAACTCTCACGTTCACTTATCAGCGGCTTTTAAATGCAGGAAATAAAACGTTTAAGGACTTGGTCGTAGACAGAAGGAATCGACTGATTTCCAAAGTAGCTCCAGCACTGACGAAAAGGAGCCGGCGGAGCCGGTAATTTCCATCTCTGATGACAACTCTCGCAGTCTGAAAGTATCGATTACTGTTAGGTACTGGCTGTGATGTAAAGGCCATTGCCAACATACTAGGTCATTTTGGACAGTGCTTCTCTATTGTGAATGCTGTAACGTAGCACTTCCTTGTTTTCAACCAAGACTCGTCCATTTCGCCACAACAGATAGCGATAGTTTCTTTTCCTTTGCTCATTTTTGGTCATCCAGGTTAACCTTTTCACACTTTGGGTAAAATTTTTTTTCATGTATATGTCATCTTCTTTCAACGGCATTTTGTATCATAAAAATTAATTATTTGGGTAGCCAGCTTATTGTGCTCCTGCGGACAACATTCTGCTGTAGACGGGCACCCGTCTCCAACAGAATCTCCGTCTGTACCTTAGCCAGTGGTTAAAACGGACTTTTCGTCAGAATTCTAGCTACCTTGAGGATATTCAAAGTCCTTCGGACGAGACCCTAAAATGGTTCAACAAGTCACAACGTGGCCTTGATTTCAGCTGGCACCAGCCTCCTACTGAGGTGGTATGACAGAACGCTTGATTTACCGGTCGCGATGGCGAAGTTTACACACAAAACGACTACATCTTATGTGGCTTGTTGCGATAGGAAGAACCTTTGTGTGGGCCAGTCGTTGCGTCATCCTGGAGAAGGGCATCGCAAACGAGCAAGGACGACAAGGCAAATAAAACTAGAGCAGACTGCCAACTCAATTCTTATTGAAAAACAGGCCACATTATATACTCTAAAATCACACGATACTAGTGATCGGGGAACACGAAGCACAATAATTGCCAACTCGACGATCATCTTATCAAACTAGGAAGTTCAGGGGCAATTTAGAGGATTAGGCATTTCCTCTAGCCATTCTTAGGCCACTCAGTCGTGCGGCTTCGGTACAAAGGTGGCTTTATCTGTTTCGTAATATTTCATATAATGCTTACAAGTACATTTTAGTGATGAAGCAATGCCGGCGAAAATTAAAAGGCAATAGTGACTAAGCATGTACGCGAACCAGGATCATCCATTGTGTGGCTGACATTAGCGTTGTCGCGCCATAGGCAACCTGCACTGCATAGGTAGCGCTGCAATTGTCCCGCAGCGTAACTCAGAAATGCTGCTGTTAGCCGCTTGGTTCGCGATAAACGACCGAGCATGTACAGGAGCATTATAGATACGCGTGTGACAGATAACATCATATACAGGCGCTCAGTTATCTCATGCTTATGCAGGGGCTTTATTCTCGACACACATAGCCGCCGTTCGGAGCCATTTTTTTTTCTCTGATTGGTTCACAGAATCATCACGTGTTTCAAATTTGTGGCGCGAAATTTCGGTGTGTCGGAACGGCTTTTTGCGTTGAGTTAACAATGACGTGCAGAAGACTATGCAGAAGACTAAGGTAATGTTCAACAGCCTCGGGAAGGAACAGCAGTTTACATTAGGTAGCGAAATACTGGAAATAGTAGGCGAATATGTCTACTTAGGACAGATAGTAACCGCAGATCCGGACCATGAAAAGGAAATAACAAGAAGAATAAGATTGTAATGGATCGCATTTGGCAAGCACTCGCAGCTTACCGGTATCGCTGAAGAGGAAAGTATACAACATTTTCTTCTTACCTGTACTCACCTATGGGGCTGAAACGTGGAGGCTAACCAAGAGAGTTCTTAAGTTGAGGACAACCCAGAGGGCTATGGAACGACAAAATGGCAGGGGTAACACTAAGAGATAGGAAGCGTGCAGAGTGGGTCAGAGAAATAACTCAAGTTGCCGACATTCTAGCGGAAATTAAGAAGAAGAAATGGACATGGGCAGGACATGTAGTGCGAAAAGAGGATAACCGATGGTCGCTGAGGGTAACAAACTGGATTCCAAGGGAAGGAAAGCGTAGCAGGGGGCGGCATATAGTTAGGTGGGCGGATGAGGTAAACAAGTTCGCAGGGGTGAAGTGGATGCAGCTAGCAAGGAACCGGGTTAATTGGAGAAATATGGGAGAGGCCTTCGCCCTGCAGTGGGTGTAGTCAGGCTGATGACGACGACGACGACGTAGTTAAAAACGAAAATTATATCCCACGACCATTCTTTTGTATATTCAATGAACGTTCTTATGTGGCAGGCAAATATTTGCCTGCCACATAAGAAAGCAAACAAGGGAGCACCATTACGAACATCGCAGAAGAAGAAAAGAAGTTAGACGATTGCATGAAAAATGTGTCGACTCAGAAAACAGAAGCCGTCGAAATAACCTAGTCTTTTATGGGCTCGACGATGACGAATCTGAGACGTAGGAACAGTCCGAAGATTTGCTCAAAAAATTTTGTACAGAAAATTTAGGTTTAGAAATGCAGTCAGTAGAAAGACCGCACCGTATATATCGCTATCACGAACACAAGAAAGGCAGAATATTGTCTATTTCGCCTCCCACAAAGAAACGGCGGTTCAGACGGCAGACCTGAAAATGAATACGTGGAGCTAGAATGGTGAGCACCTGCAGCAATTATTACGTCCAATGCAGAACATTCGATGTGAGCGCATAAAAACAAAGCAAACGCTTCCGACTCAAACCGGAAGATGCGCGGCTGCGAAACAGTCAAATTGACCAGTGCGAGATAATCGATAATCGTTTGCGTACCTGACACGAAATGAGGTGCACACACTTTGTCCGGACTGCTGTGAATGCCGCGTCTCTTAATGCGTGCAAGTCACTCTCGTGTGCGACGTTCCGATCGCACCTTGGCTTTGCCGCATTTTTGCAAGCGTACGTTTGGTATTTTGAAAAAACCCGTAGTCGTCTCGTCCGGACTTCACCTTTTTGCGCTTATTCTGCGTTCGGTTGTTACAGCCCGCACAGTAAACCGTCGCTTCGACATTATTTGCTCGGCCCACTCTACGGTAGACTGCTGCACTGTACGGGAAAATGGCGCTCTCAGCGTTTCGGGCAAGCTTTCTGTGTTCCAGATTTTTCTAGGTAATTATGTTCTTCCCAACAACAAAAGTCGAAGAGAGATATATAGATAATAGCTAACAAAACTAGAACCGAGTTTTGGCAGCACTGCCTTCCAAAACGCTTCTGGAATTTCGGTTCAATCTTTTTTTGAGCTATTATCTCTATATTTATCTCCGACGTTTCGCCCCTGGGTTGAACATAGTTATCTTCAAAAATCTTGAATACCTATAGGACCTGCATCGCACCTATTCTAAGGGATAATTTCCTCGATTGAGTAGACAAGGTGTTGGCTCTAGTTCTTGATGAGTTCCCCGCGGTGAAGACGGTTCGATACGTTGAGACTACCTGTTTTCAAAAGCAATCGCAGCAAATCATTTCACTCAACCGTCCAGGAAGTTCTGAAGTCAGCGCCGATGTGTATTTTGTTTGCGTCCCCCTTTCTTCGGCACCCATTGCGCAGTATCAAGAACTATAGAACTGTATGCCATAGGGATTGTTCCCTTGCCGCTGTTAAAATGAAACTCGGCATTGTTTAACAACGTAACTACCACTACACCTAACTACACCTACACTAAACTACACCTACACTGAGTGTCAAGAGGCAGTTGGCAGTATTAAATAAAATAAATAAATGCTAATATGTCTTATCACATGAGCGTTAAATTCGAACTCGGCATTGTTTAACAATGTAATTTCACCTGCTCTGATTGCCAAGACCCAGTTGGCAGTATTTAATAAAATAAATAACTCAGCATTATTTAACAATGTAATTACACCAACCCTGATTGCCAAGAGGCAGCTGGCAGTATTTATTAAAATAAATAAGTGATAATGTGTCACATCACACGAGTGTTAAACTGGAATTCGGCATTGTTTAACAATGTAACTACACCTGCCCCGATTGCCAAGAGGCATTATAAATAAAATAAATAGATGCTAATATGTCACATCACATCAGCACTAAAATGGAACTCGGCATTGTTTAACAATGTAGCTACACCTACCCTGATTGCCAAGAGGCAGTTCGCAGTATTAAGTAAAATAAATAAATGCTAATATGTCAAATCACATGAGCGGTAAAATGGAACTCGGCAATGCTTAACAATATAACTACATCTACCTTGATTGCAAAGAGGCAGTTGGTAGTAATAAATAAAATAAATAAATGCTAATATGACACATCCCATGAGCATTAAAATGGAACTCGCCATTGTTTAACAATGTATCTACACCTACCCTGAATGCCGAGGGGCAGTTGACAGTATAAAATAAAAGAAATAAATGCTAATATGGTGACATCGACCCAGGGTGGTGGTTTTTCCTTCGGCGGCAGCTGGCCTCGCGGTCGTGATGGGAACCAGGGCATGGAATTCAGCAGCCGAGCCGTAAGCACACAGCCAGCGCCGCAGGAGTGTACATATATAAGCAAACCGCTATAAGATTAAACATGGCTACATTTGTACCACAAACTTAAAAACGTCCCATTCACGATAGTTTCGGTGCGATTGCCTCCAAGAGGCGTAAGTGGCTGAACATTCAAGAATAGCGCGGGAAAGGTTATTTCTCTGAAGGCTGAAATTTTTCTATAACCACTACTACAATAAGTACGCGTATAAATTACTTTGAATATATATATATATATATATATATATATATATATATATATATATATATATATATATATATATATATATATATATATATATATACACACCAGATAAATGAAAGGGAATGAGGGTGCTCGTTATAATACATGAAGGAAAGAAGCCAGCGGTCGGTGAGGCCAAGGAAAGCATTGGGAATTGTACTTTTATGTCTTTTTTTATTAATACTTGGATAATCACAGAAATTAGTAATGTAATCTGTTTAGAGGAAAGAGAATTAAACGCAAAGTAGAAGAAAAAACAACGTGCCGGTGGTGGAAACCGCACCCACGACTTCCGAATATCGCGTTCGGTGCTCTTCCAACTGAGCTACATCGGCCGCTGTCCCCCCTGCTACTTTCTTGGGTATTAATGTTGTCTGTATACGAACCTTGAGAGTGTTCACCAGCGTCATCCTCAACCATAGCGGCGGACCATAGCGGCCCATGTCAGCAGCTCAACCGAGCACCACACAGCCTTATCGAGAACCCCAGCACTTCTATGGCAAGCCCGGGGAAGACGTGGATGACTGGCTCACCCACTACATCCGGTTGAGCAAATACAACCGCTGCGATGCGAATACCAATCTGGCGAATGCGGTATTCTTTCTTGAAGAAACTGCAGCATCCCTTACCACCTGGGATCGCTTCATGAAAGAAACGAGAGCGGGATTTGGCGATACCGATGCCCGAAAAAAAGCGCCGAACAGACTGGCTCAGCGGGCGCAAGTACCGGGGGAGACCTGCACTACTTACATAGAAGTCCTCAAGCTGTGCAGAATAGTTGTTGCTCGGATGACTGAGGAGGACAAATTGGGCCACCTCATGAAAGCAATAGCGCAAGACGCGTACAACGGTGTCATCTGCAAGGACAATTTGAATACAATCGCTGATGTAACATGACACTGCCGTACGCTTAAAGGTTTGAAGCGACGCCGTATCATCCCAAAGTTTGGTCGGTTGCCTAATGTCACAACTGTCGCCAGTGTGGATGTGTCTGAAACGACGAGCATGGCAGATACAATTCGACAGATCGTCCGCGAAGAGCTTCGGAGGCATCAAGATAATGGGGGCCACGTCAGACCCGTGTACAGTGCCACCTCTTCGGCAGACAACACTTCATCTTCTACCTATTATGCTCCCTCTGTTACATCTCCTTCGGACATCCGATGCTCTGCTGCTCATCGCCCGAACATCCAGCCTCTCACCATCAACACCTACAACAGCGAGCACTCTCGTCCTCCTCGTAGACTACATCCAAAACATGAAGCGTTTAATCCAAGCGACGATGAGTTTTATTCATCGAGTGAACGTGAGCCGCAAGTGTGTTATGCCTGTGGAATGATCGACCACATTTCGCGTTTTTGCCGCAATCGCCGTCCGTACCAGCAGTATCGCCGACAGTCGGTGAACTCTCGTACAAGGTTTCCTGCTGGCAATGATGATTTATATAGAAGAACACCTGGCCGGAATGAGTACAGAACAACAGCTAGACGACAAGAATGGAGAATGGCGCTAAACCGATGCGATCACCAGCCTCTGACCGTAGCCTGACACCACCATCTCGGCGCCTACGACGCTCCCCTTCTCCCCGACGACGGTCGCCACCTCCGGGAAACTAGTGAGTGCGGCCGATGGAGGTGAGGTCGCAAATAATTCTAGCTTACCTATGCCTCTGCCCGTTTAGATGTTAAAGAACCGAATTGAAGTGTTTGTGGACGATGTACGTACTATGGCATTGTTGGACACAGGTGCAACCATTTCTATTATAAGCCTTGCTTTTAAAAACTGCCTTGGTCGTAAATTATGTTTGGTTGGGATAGTGTGGCGACATTGTGTGGTGTTGGTGGCGAACCTCTTAACCGACTTGGCGTCTGTTCCGTGAATCTTGTTATCGCCGGCCACACATTCCGAACTGAATTCGCAGTACTTGCTCGATCAACGCTTGACGTAATTCTTGGACTAAATTTTCTGGAACAATGTGGGGCCAGTCTGGATTTTCGGAATGGAGATGTTTCTGTGAGCACTGGAATTGAATCTGCTTTGTGTGAAAATTCGCGGACCAATCGAAGCACGCTTCTATTTACGGACGACATGGTCATTCCTGCAGTGTCAGCAGGGGTTATACAAGTTGTTCAAGCTGTGCCAGTGATGCGTTCGACGCTGTGGTTGAACCACTCACCCTCAACTGCGCGAAGAAAAGTATTCTGATTCCCCGCTGCATCATCTCAGTCATGAATGGGCATGATTCTTTGTGGACGACTAATTGCTCTAACGAACCTGTTATATTAACACTTGGCCTAAAACTTGCCAACTTTGATGAAGACGCTTTTAAATCAGTGGCAGTGCTCAGCATAGACAATTCCAAGCCTACCGCATGCTCAGAAGTAGATAAGACAAAATTTCTTGCCATGATTAACAAATTCCGGCCAACAAGTGACCGTCACAGTTTAGCGGATGTTCTGTCGAAACATACTGCGGCTTTTGATTTCTCTCGGGACTCGCCACCACGGATTCCCATTTCCCGTACTTAGCACCCAACCAATAACAATATGTCAGAAGGCTTATCGTGTATCCCTATCAGAGCGCCAAACAATCAAAGAACAAGTTCGTGATATGCTGCATAGGGGCATCATTCAGGAATCGTCTAGTCCGTGGGCTTCCCCTCTCATGCTCGTCAACAAGAAAGATGGCACATGACGATTTTGTGTTGATTATTGACGGCTGAATGCAGTTACCAAGAAGGACGTGTATCCCCTGCCACATACTGATGACGCCATTGATTGTTTACATTCTGCCTCCTATTTTTCCTCAGTTGACCTACGATCAGGCTTTTGGCAGATCGCCATGCACTCGAAAGATAAAGAAAATACCGCATTTATCACCCCAGATGGGCTGTATGAATTTAATGTGATGCCGTTTGGATTATGTAACGCTCCAGCCACGTTCAAAAGATTCATGGATACAGTTTTGCGCAGACTGAAGTGGTACATTCGTATTTGTTATTTGGACGATGTAGTAATATTCTGGACTACTTTTGGGGTACACAACAGTCGACTGGAGATTGTTTTGGAGTATGTTGAGAAAGCTGGTCTGGTACTCATTTCCAAGAAATGTCGCTTTGGATATTTTACCGGCGCTGCGACAGGGGATGAGGAACAAGAAGAGACGACCAAGGCAAGCGCTCGGGCTAATAACTGGAGGTGTAATGAAACATACAAGGAAATATATTCTCACATGACAACCAGACGCGCATGCACTTTTCCTTCCCACCAAAAGCGACGGGGTCAGGCCTTATCGGAAAAAAATTGAAGCTTTCACTTGTTTTAAGCCCCCGAAATCGTTAAAACAGCTCAAGAGTTTTTTTGGGCTAATTGCTCCTATTTCCGGCGTTTTGTTCGGAAGTTTGCTGGCGTAGCATATTCCCTTGTCTTCTGCAAAAAGATGTGCCTTTCAAGTGGACTGCCGATTGTGACTCCGTCTTTCGTCAGGTAAAATTTATTCTGTCCATCAGCTCCAACAGAACTTCACACCGACGCCAGCGCAGTTGGAGTTAGGGCTGTGCTCATTCAGCGCCATAATGGCGATGAGCATGTCGTTGCATATGCAAGTCGTTCTTTGAGCAAGGCTGAGCGCAATTACACAGTAACTGAACAGGAATGCTTAGCTGTTGTTTTCCATGTGCAACGGTTTCGGTCATATCTTTATAGATGCGCATTTAAAATTGTGACGGACCATCATTCCTTATGTTCGTGAACTCTGTAGACGCCTTGCGCGGTGGGCTTTGCGCCTTCAAGAATTCAATTTTAATCTGTCGTTTAAGAGTGGTCGTAAGCACGGTGATGCTGATTGCCTGTCACGGTTGCCACTTGAAACTACTGATTGCGACAATGAGATCTTGGATGAATATATAGCTGCTATCTCTCCAAGCTTCCCCGATGTTAGTGAATGCATGATTGCGCAGCGGAACGACAAGGAGTTGCAACGCTTTTTGATGCCGCAAGTTCCCGGAACCTTACGACCTCATTCCGCATTCGTGACGGTCTACTATACAGAAATAGCTACTCGTGAGTAGGTGCGCGGTTTCTTCTGGTCTTAGGTATCTTAGGTGTCAAGTTCTGGGTAATGCACGACGATGCCAGAGCTGGACAGTTGGGTTTCGCCAGTACGTTGCACAGAACTAAGCAACGTTTTTATTGGCCGAAGATGGGTCCAACTTCTCAACGTTATGTGGCCAGCTGCCTCAGGTGCCAGCGTTTCAAGCACAACCTGCTCTCCGCCGGGTCATCATCAGCCTATAACGACACCATGAACCCCTGTTCCTCCAATGGAATCCGCAGGGTCATAGTTTGCGTAGACTACCTTACGCGGTACTGTGAAACTGCTGCCATACCGTCAGCCACTGCTTCTGATGTCTTTGCTTTCCTGCTACGGTTCATCATTCTTCGACATGGGCCTCCTCGTGTGTTAATAAGCGACCGTGGGCGACGGTTTACGGCAGCCGTTGTAAAAGAACTTCTTCGCCTCAGCTCATCCCTTTTTCGCCATTCAACTCTTTGCCACCCACAAACAAATGGTCTTGCCGAACGCACCAATCGTACGCTTAGCAATCTGCTCGCAATGTATGTCGAGTCCCGCCACAAAAACTGGGATGAAGTCCTTCCGCTTACAACATACTCATTTAACACTGCTAAGCAAGAAACGACAGGCTACAGTACGTTTTTTCTTCTTTACGCACGACCTCCACGAAGTACTCTGAACATGTTTTTGCATTTCTCACTCCCAGCTGAAACTACAGTTGCGCATACTCTCTCTTTGGCTGAAGAAGCTCGTCGACTCGCTAGACTTCGCACTCTAGCCTCCCAGGAACGATAGAAGCAACGCTACGACAAGCGTCATCAAGATGTCAATTACGCCCCTGGTGACTTGGTGTGGCTTTGAACGCCGTTGCGTAAGCGCGGCTTGTCCCAGAAACTTATGCACCATTACACTGGCTCTTTCGTTGTACTGCAACGCCTCAGCGCAGTAAATTTTGTAGTCTCTAGCCTGACCACCCAATGTCGTCGATCTCGGAAGACTCAAGTAGCCTACGTGGCCTACATGAAGCCCTTCTATCAACGTCACGAACCTTCACTCTGCCGGCGGGCATCGTCTGCGAAGGGGACAGTGTCACGCACTTCCCGCGGTCCAGTACTGGAGAAAGATGAGGTTTGGCGGGATAAGAAGAAGAGGACGAGGAAGCTGGGGCTGTCCACTCTGGTGTGCTAATCTCTAGCGCACCCTAACATTTGGATAAATAAACGTCGTAACAATATATATATATATATATATATATATATATATATATATATATATATATATATATATATTGTAGTGGTATAGAAGGGCAGTACTCAGCCACCCAATAAAAAAGCATATCACCCTGTTCGGGTATTTTATCGTTATCCTTAGATAAAACAGAAACTCAAAACCGTAAAAAGCTGCATAGTATTTCATCCGCAGTCATCCTCGAACTCATGAAGCACAGAAGGGTTGTCACAATGTCATGACTGCAAAGTGTCGGCATTTTTACTGATATACCATTTGCTTACTACTGGCAGAAGAGAAAGAACTACCCGGATCACGCAGAAGCTCTTAGCTGGGAAAATTAAAGTTTGAGCAGATGTTTTACATTAATATGTGCAGAACATCGAAGCCCTACGTGGTGCATGTCAAATCAAAAATGAAAATATATGTTTTATGTTGGTTAATGCGCTGGCTACCTAGTCGTAACAAAAAAAATTTCGCTGAAACTCACAGAAATTAATGCATAGCAAGCCGTGGTTTTTCTAGAATTTCCACATACTGACAGGATGAAGAATAAATGGCGCATAAAAACAAAGTATTACAGGGAACATCATTAAACGTGCCCACTGAAATTGAATTTAACGCCCGAGCTCAATAGTGTCTACTTTCATAGAAAATATGTGCGCACTCAGAGAGAGAGAGAGAGAGAGAGAGAGAGGTGTAGGGGTGTGAGAGAGAGATAATGTGTGAGAGATAGAGAGGGAGAGAGAGAGGACGACTGGGTAGTAATATTAGAGCTTTTTTACTTTGTACTTCTTAGGGATGCATTTATAGGAAGCAGTGTTTTATATTGCACCAGTAAATTAAATGAGGTAGTTAATGGAGGTAAAGCACCAAGTCAAAAGGGGCATCATTAAACAGTTCGAAAGAACATGATAAGCTCTACAGAAGCGTCTAATTTGCAATTGTATAATATGCATGAAGTTGGAACATTAAAAATAATTGACGCCACTCTATTGGACGGTCTTTGCTTTAACGGCTTTTACATGGCAAGTTAATCTCCAGTGTATAATTGGCAAGCTGCAAGTCACATGCACTTCAGTAAAGCACCTATAGTTCTCTCCACAAATCATAATCTTTGAAGGCAAAGCGCGGGTAGAAAACTCGCAATCGCTTTGATAATAAATATATGCCGAAAAAATTACATTTCGATCAAGAACTCACCAGCGAAGCAGGCGACAAGCGAAAGTAGGACCACACCCGGAGGAAGCATCACGCTTGAGACATGTGGCAAATCCTGGCCGGTCGGCGTAGAGAGTAAAAAGGAAGAACGATGTCGACCCACGAAAAGATCCACACAGCAAAGAGTCTGCTACTTTTTTGCCATTTGCCGAGCAACGAACGGGTGCCCTCGGGGTCCTTCCAGAAGAGGCGCGACACGATGAGACAATGCCCGCGTCCCAGAAGGTCTTCCAGTGCCCCCGTGAGCGTTTGGGCTGACGTCGTCGAGACAACAGAGACGAACGGACAACGCGTCTTCTCCCACTCGGGGTGTTGGACCCGGGGGCTCCGCAATGACCCTTAATTGTCCTAACTGCTTCGGGGGCGGAGCTCGTGAGGTCTTCCTCACCGCGGAGGCTGCTGCAAGTAACCTAAGAGAAGAAGGGTGGCACACCCGCGCGTCACAGCCCCTGCTGCTAGCGACAGAGCTGCAATGCTGCTGTAAGTCGGCATGCGGGCTCTGGGAGAGAGATAGCGCGCGGTGCCGGTACGCGGCGGAAATGACGTCACCTGCCGCCCGCACTTACGTCCTGTGGCAGACTGCGGAGGCTGCAGCCGTGGAGGAGAATGGAGAGACGTCCAACTTCCTGGATTTCTGTCTATCTGCGCGCGACGGAGTCCCGGTCACGCGTTATTTGCGCGCTGCAGTTTATGCTGTCCATAAGTACTTAAACCAGTTGTCCACAACGAACCGGAGCTCCACATCCGAGGCCCCAAATCAATTGTTTTGCTTAACGCCATTATAACCTCCGGTAGAAGCATCTGCCAAGCCTGCCTAAACGCGAGTCTGAAAGGCAGCGAGAAATCTTCGTTAAGGTCGAGATCACTTTTTTTTCTTTTGGCAGGCTGCCACTAACGCCGAGACGTGATGAAAAGCAGGTGCTCGTCAGGGCTAATAAGAGGCGGCAGTACCTGCAGTGAAGGAACCCTTCTTGCACTCGGATATATCAATAAAATATTTGTGAGCTGTGTTCTTTTTCTTTTGTTGACAGGCTTTGATCTTATGCGTTATTTATTTTTTTTTTGCCTTCACTTCGGCCTAGACTTCGGTGTCAAATTTTGTTTGTTTCCAAGGATCTGTGCTGCATCCTTGACTTTTCCTGATCTTAAGAAACTTCCTAAAGGAGGACCTAAAAAAGCAAATATTTGCCTATGACAGCGTTTTTCACTGAGCCCACACACCTTCAGGACTGTATAAAAATGTGCTGTCGGGAAATTCATTGTGCTCAACAGTGACAACACTAATTCTCACCGGTATAAATTGTGTAAAAAAATTTTTACGATGTGTCGAATTGCCAGTATTTGTGTTACAAGCGAAAATTACGTTTACAACATATATAATATATGAAGCGGAATGAACGCTCCGCCTTAGCGGCATTTTTTAATGCGTTCATGGTAGTAAAATAGGCTGTGCACTAGGCGAATGTGTGGCCAGAATTAGAATGCGCTCTGTGTGAGACCCGTTTCATCGTCTGCATGTTGACGCTCTTGCGCGCATATAATGTTCCTGGTAAATGCGCAATTTTTTAGAAAAACGCGAACGCATTTGTCAGCATTACCGATATAAAGAAAGGAACTTTGCTGACATACTTTACATGAATGCCGAAAGTACACAAAATTAAATTGTCACGTAATATATTCCCCTGATCACGCAGGAATTGGCGCCTAACAGATGTAAAAGAAATTGCAGTGGTTCTTTTTTCGATATTATATCGAGTTGGTAGTTCGTCGATGTTAAAGCCGCTCAAGTTTATTAAAACGTTTGATCTTGGCGCGTGTCATTAGCGACTGGAACGTGTTAGCAGAACATGTGGTTGACAAGAACACTGTGGATTTTTTTGTAATGTTTTGTGCCGAAATAGTTGGTAGTCTTGTGTTTGCGTGTTCCTTCGTTCTTTTCTTCCGCACAGTGTTTTCGTTACTTGGCCATGAACCAACTAGCCCAGGCAAGTCTTGATTCAAAGCAGTACTATACCTAACGGGTGCTGACAACACCATTTCCCTGTATCACCATTTTATTAGTATCGATTATTTTCCGAGCAATTTGTCCTGATTTTTAGTGATTACAAGTATTTCACGGTAAAGCGGCACGTACGCTTTTTATTCTTTGCTCGGTCATTCACAATCCGCAGGAGTGCAAACTGCTGGGCTAGTTGGATCATATTGCATAGAAATGGAACCAGCGTCTGTATTCGCTGGTTCCTTTTCTATACAATCCGCAGGGGCAGCGCTTCGTCTTTACTGAGTAAGGCGTTGCTTATAGGACATCTATGTCCTGTGGGGAACAGCACACAGGACAGACTGGACGCTGCATTAATGAAGGACTGAGAGCATATTTATACAGTGTCAAAAGTATTTCATTGAAACTTATTTCTGTGCGAGTTGGTGCATATTGTACGCCAAAAAGTTAAAGCGCCAGAAACGGCAATGCAGTGTCTCCCTGTCGTGTTTGGTTCCTTATTTTGCGCTATGACTTTTTAACAAAAGTATTTTCTGGACACGAAAGGATCACTGCAGGGAATGTGTGTGGGCGAAAAATGAAGAAAAACAATGCGTGCCGCTTGACCGTGAAGCAGTTGTTACCGCTAAAAACCAGGAAAAGAATACTGTTAGAGAGATAATCGAGGCGCAAAAATATTGAGAGAGGAAAACGCGCGTATGAGGACTCAGTGGTAGTACGACAACAAAAATAGCTGTCACTTTCGGGGAATTTTTAGCCAGCCCCTGGTTATCGCACCGAGTGTGATGTTGTTAGGATTTTCTTTCTTCGTTTTTTCATTTATTGCTTTTGATCAGATAATTTTCTTTCCCTTTGTGCGTTTGTTAATTATTTTCTGACTTGAGGAAACAGGAAACCGCCAGTTGCTAGTCAGCACTGTGTTTGCCGCTCTCCTCTCTAGTGTGCATTTGTTTGCGCTCTCCTTCCAGAAGACGTCTGTGATGCGTCACTGTTTGACCGTACGCAAGGTTCTAGGAAACGAAACAGCATTACTTGGCAGAATATAATTAGGCTATGCATTAATACAGAGCTGGAGATAAACGCTCTTATTCACATGGATGAGCGCAGAAGCCAGAAAAAAATGGGCAGAAATCAAACATCCGGGATGTACCACAAGTCAGTTCCTCGTGTCGCTGCCGACCGCCCCGGGCAGCGGAAGTCAAGGCTAGGACGCGATACGCACTTTGAGCGGAACTTGCCCGCCTTTTGCGCAAGCCTGGTTCGGTGATATGGATTGTATATTCCGCAGCACAAAACATTTCAGGCCTTACACGAGATGTCATTAGCTCAAATTTGCAGCTTGCTTCGAATGTAGCCATTCTCTCAGCAGTTTTGCTGGGTTGCAGAAAAGAGCTCAGGTATACCGCAAATATTATTTTTTTTTCGCTATTTTCTTCATTACGTTGTAGGTCCAACACTCTTAAGAAAAAAAAAAAAGACCGGTTGAGCGGAGAACGTGTACTTTGGCCCTCGAATCGTGCGGTTAATCCGCAAGAGGACCCACTGCTACTAGATGCGTGCCGTGTGCAAATTGTGAGTGCTAATGATTAGTCCTGGCTCCAAAAAGACTAAAGGAGTAGGAACGGGAGGAGGACGACTGACATCCTCGTCCGGTCGCTGCCTCGCGAGGCGCCTCTCGGGTTCCATTGTTTGGACACCGTTTGCCCACCTCGCAAGTTTGAGCCGCTTTGTGTGTGATGATTTTAGAGTCCGGTAGCGCGGCAACCGTGGCAAAAGCGGCACGCAGTTCATGCAGTTCGGAAACGTTACATGACCTTCCCATTACCCATCGCGATGAGACGAGAGGTTGGGTTGACGTTGTTGAGGACTACGGGTGGGATTAGCCTTGCGGCAATTACTCCACCGCATCGCAACTTAAATAATACGCAGTCACTAATTCTGTCTCTATCCGGATTCCAGATCCTGCAGGAAAGTTATTGGAAGGCACGAAACCTAAAAGACCGGTTTCCGCACTGGTAGAAAATGTCCTGAACTGTGCGGGACTCTCTTGAGAGAAGCGAACACCCTGCGAGAGCTTCCTTGCTTACGAATCCGTTAGCAGCCATCTTGACGCCTTACTTTGTTTGTTTGGTTCACCCCGCAATTTTGTTTTGCGCTTTGGAAAACGACAACCACGAGGCCCGGCAACTGTATTGACACTATTAAAGTTGACAGTATTAGTTTATACTGGACTCGCAAATGAGTTTTTTTACTATTTCAGTACACCTGTTGATAGTGAACCCAATATTAGGGCATTCGATTACATTACCACACAAGCTGCTTACCTGATTACATTGCCACAGAGTATTTTCGTAACATGCTTTGTGAAAATCGGGTGTTGAAATATTTAAAGGTATGAATATTTCAACATTGAAGACGCTTTTAAATTGAAAACTAAACTGGTTATGAACGTCTTGGACATTGTCGGCCCGATTTTAGTATCTATAACTTGTCTATAACTGTTCATTTTAAACTAGCCAAAAGACGAGACAAAAGAAATAAGAGAACAAGACAAGGCTGGACAAAAAACTGAATATTTATTGAAGGAAAGAAGACAACGAAGACTCGTTTTGAAATGAGCGCGCACAACTCAACCGGTGGAATGGCAGGAAAAGAAGAAGAATAAGAAGACGAAAATTCAGAATCATGGCCTAACTATTGATTTTTCTAACAGAGCGAACAAGACGGACAATCCTTTCAGGACAATTGTTTCGGAACGTCGAACCTGGCAGTACGAGATTTCGGGATTTTTGAAGAAGCAGCTAAAGATGTTGAAACTTCAGGACCCGTTTTTAATTCCGTGTTCTTCTAAGGCGCTAGAGTTTCTAATGGACAGGAGTACGGGTAGGTGCTCAGCAATGAGCATCGACGTGGTGGACTTTGCTGCAGGATGGACTTCTAAGGTGTGTGCAAGACTGCATTACTGTGGATAATGATGCACTGGCTTTTGATAATGGGTGCGGTATTTCGGCTGCTAGTTTCTTGGAGCTGTTTGTCCTTAGTTACACTTGCGTCAGTTGGCAAGGTAGCATGTACATCCAGAAGTCAGGGCTGTACTTAGGGTCGCAGGTCGCTCCTTTGCTCAGCGACATTTTTCTCTCTAAAGTTGACACCGCATTGAAGCCAGGTTTGGATGCCTTCGGCATAGTAGCGTTTCGCTACATTGATGCCTACCTAATGTTATTGGATAAGGATAGTTTTGATAGATCGGCGCAAGATGTGTTAGGAATGTTTAAAGAAAAGGGTCAAGGCCTGTCTTTTACGTATGAGTTTTCCAAAGATCAACATTTACAATTTCTTGATTTGGACCTGTGCTTTGGAGACGATCAAGTGTGTTGGGACTACAGCCCTACGTCAGAGAAGCCTCTGCTTAGCTTTGAATCGCACCACTCAAGGTTGGTAAAGGATGGTTTGGCAGTCGCGTGCACTAAGTCCGCATTACGTAAATCTTGCCATCACCGTATTGAGGATGCATTTCACAGCAGATTTTGAAGTTATTGGCGGCAGGCTTTCGAACTGTACATCTCGCTTGTCTTTCTGAACGTGTTTTAACCCGTTCGAGGAAGAGCAACACGAGGCTGGTTGGCGTGGCGGCGCGGCGAAAGAAGGTGGCTGCCATACCTTACCTCCATGGCGTTTCGCACCGACTCAAGAAACTTGCGGCAAGGTATGACGTTGACGTTGTATTTACAGCGAAAAACAAGGAGGTTTGTGCGCCAGAGTGAGAAGGGTGCTCTACAATATAGCTCGTGATAGTTTTCGTTGCACAGCGTCACATAAGAAAAGGTTCACCACCCGCAGAAAGAATGTGGTTTATCGCATTCCGCTCAATTGTGGCCGGTGCTACCACGGGCAGACAGTCAGATGTCTGAATGTGCGCCTGACAGAGACTCTAATTCCCTACGAGGGAAGGCATATTCTAATCTGGCGCTACTTGTGCAATCCCGGGAGTGTAAATGGGAGGATGACCCGTCTCTTTGCAAGCCTGATTTCAGTAACGTTGATATAGTTTACAGCAATGGTAAACAACTCTGTTGAGAGTTAGTTGAGGCTTTTTACATTGCTAAGGCTAAGGACAAGTGTGTGGCTAAGGCGGTTAGCCTTCATTATAAAGAATTCGCTCTCTTAGAAAAATCGATAGTTAGGCCATGACTCTGAATTTTCTTCGTCTTCTCCTTTTCCTGCCATTTCACCAGTTGGGTTGTGCGCGCGCATTTCAGAACGAGTCATCGTTGTCTTCTTTACTTCAAAAACTATTGAGCTGTGAGTACAGCCTTGTCTTGTTCTCTTCTTTCCTGTGTCTCGTCTTTTGGCCAGTTGCACAATTACCAACACGCCCAGTCGTCAACCTTGTTGTCTCTAACTACAGGCATCTTCCCTTCAGACATGAAGATAGCAATATTAGTTGTAATCTATAAAGGTGGTTCCAAAAACGATCTGGGCAGTTATAGGACAGCTTGAATATTGCCTACTTTTCTAAGGGCGTGGAAAAAATAATGCATGCACGACTTTAGAATACGCTTGACAAGTATAGTGTGATCACAACTAAACAGTTTAGATTTATATCTGTCTTCCAGTGAAATGGCTCTTCTGAAACAAAAACAAATAATCCTAAATGAAATAGAATGTAAACAATTAACGTTGAGAATATACATTATCATCATGATCATCATCCTCAGCCTGACTATATCCACTGCAAGCCGAAGGCCTCTCCCATATTTCTCCAATTAACCCGGTTCTGTGCCAGCTGCATTCACTTGGCACCTGTGAACTTCTTAGCCTCATCCGCCCACCTAACTTTCTGCCGCCCCCTGCTACGCTTTCCTTCCATTGAAATCCAGTTTGTTACCCTAAGAGACCATCGTTTATCCTCTCTTCGCACTATATGTCCTGCCCATGCCCGTTTCTTGTTCTTGATTTCCACTAGAATGTCAGTAACGAGTTATTTCTCTGACCCAATCTGCACGCTTCCTATCTCTAATGTTACCCCTACCATTTTTCGTTCCATAGACATCTGCGTTGTCCTCAACTTAAGTAGAACCTTCTTGGTTAGCCTCCACGTTTCAGCCCCATAGGTGAGTACAGGTCAGATGCAACTGTGGTATACTTTCCTCTTGAGCGATTCCGGTAAGCTGCTAGTCATAATCTGCGAGTGCTTGACAAATGCGCTCCATCCCAGTCTTATTCTTCTTGTTATTTCGTTTTCATTGTCCGGATCTGCGGTCACTACCTTACCTAAGCAGACATATTCGCCTACTATTTCCAGTGCTTCGCTACCTAACTTAAACAGCTGTTCCATCCCAAGGCTGTCGAACATTACCTTAGTCTTCTGCATATTAATTTTCAATAGGTCATCAATCATAATTTGCAGTTCATCCTCCGAGTTACTTAGCAAGGCAATGTCATCAGCAAATTGCAGATTACTGAGATATTCTCCATCTACCCTTATCCCTAACTGCTCCCATTCCAAGTCTCTGAATACTTCCTCTAACTAAGCTGTGAATTGTACTGGGGAGATCGTGTCTCCTTGCCTAACACCTTTCTTTATGGGAATTTTGTTACTCTCTTTGTGCATAACTGTGGTTGCTGTGCAGCCACTATATATATCTTCCAGCACTTTCACGTACGGCTCGTCTACCCCCTGATTTCGCAATGCCTGGATCACAGCCGAGGTTTCTACTGAGTCAAATGCTTTTTCGTAATCAGTGAATGCTATGCATAAGGGTTGGCTATATTCCGAGCATTTTTCTAACACCTGGTTGATGGTATGGATATGATCGAGAGTAGAGAACCGTTTCCGAAAACATGCTTGATCGTTTGCTTGATTGCAGTCTAAGGTTGTCCTGATTCTATTACCGATAACCTTAGTAAATACCTTATACGTAACAGACAGTAAGCTGATTGGTCTGTAATTTTTAAGGTCGTTAGCGTCCCCTTTCTTGTGAATGAGGATAATATTTGCATTCTTCCATGGTTCCGGTACCGTTGAAGACACCAGGCACTGCGTATACAGGGTGGCGAGTTTTTCTTGCATGATATCCCCCCGTCCTGTAAACAAGTCTGTAGTTATCTGATCCTTTCGAGCCGATTTCCTCCTTTTCATAGTTTCTAATGCTTTCTTGACCTCGTCCTTCGTCAGTGGTGGAACGTCTGACTGTTTTTCCCTACAGCCAATCTCATTACGGTCCGGTCTACTTTGGATACTGTAGACATCTGTATAGAACTCCTCGGCTACTTTGACTATCTCGTCCATATTCGTGATGACGTTGCCCGCCTTTGCCCTTAGCGCATACATCTGGTTTTTGCCTATACCCAATTCCTTCTTTACCACTTTAAAGCTACCACCGTTCTTTACAGCATGCTCAATTTTTTCCATGTTATACTTCCGTATATCGGCCACCTTGCGCTATTGATTAGCTTTGATATCTCGGCCAATTCTATCTGGTCTCTTGGATTGGAAGCTTTCGTACTCTGAGGTTTCTTAATCAAATCTTTCGTCTCCTTAAACAGCTTACCGGTATCCTCTCTAACTATACTACCGCCGACTTCTACAGCGCACTCAGTAATGATATCTCTGAAATTATTGTTCATTGCTTCTAGGGTAATGTCGCCATCCTCGGTTAGAGCTGAATATCTATTCTGTAGCGAGATCCGGAACTCTTCTGCCCTCCACCTCACCGCTAATTTGTTGATGGGTTTCTTTCTTACTAATCTGTTGCGTTCCTTCTTCATATTTAGGCTAATTCAGGACCTCGCCATCCTGTGGTCACTGCATCGCACTTTCCCAATTACCTCTACATCTTGCATAATGGCGGTGGTTGAACACTATATGAAGTCAATTTCATTTTTAATCTCCCCGTTAGGATTTTTCCATGTCCATTTCCTGTTCTTACGTTTGCTGAAGAAAGTATTCATGGTTCTTAAGTCATTGCGCTCTTAAAACTCAACTATTAACTCCCCCCTGCTATTGCTAGGACCAATGCCATAGTAACCTACTGCCTGGTCTCCTGCCTGCCTTTTTCCTACCTTGGCATTGAAGTCGCCCATTAGTACAGTATACTGCGTCTTTACTTTTCGCATTGCTGATTCTACATCTTCGTAGAAGCTTTCAACTGCCTGGTCATCATAACTACATGTAGGTGCATAGGCCTGTGCAACCTTCAGTTTATACCGCTTATTAAGCCGAATTACGATGCCTGCCGCCCTCTCATTAATACTATAGAATTCATCGATATTACCCGCTATATACTTATTGACAAGGAAACCTACTCCTAGTTTTCGCCTCTCCGGTAAACCTCGATAACACAGTACATGCCCATCCTTCAGTACAGTATATGCCTCATTCGGCCTCCTAGCCTCACTAAGTCCTATGACATCCCATTTCATACCCTCTAGTTCCTCTAACAGCACTGCTAAACTAGCTTCACTAGCTAGGGTTCTAGAGTTAAACGTTGCCAGGGTCAGTTTCCAATGGCGGCCTGTCCAGGGGAGACAGGAATTCTTAGCACCCTCTGCTGCGTCACGGGTCTGACCGCCGTCGTGGTCAGTTGTTCCGCAGCCGCTGGTGACTGAGGGCCGGGGTTTTATAAGCTGTACAAATCCTAGATTTTCGCAAAGCATTTGGCAGTATTAATCGCGAAAATACTCTTCTAAACGTTTCTGTTTACAGTGTTCGTGGTAAGGCACTATCTTTAATATCTAGCGATCTAACTGACTGATATCAGTACGTTTTCCTAGATAATCTTTGCTCAACTCTTAATAAAATAAAGCATGGTGTACCTAACGAAAGTTTTCTTGGTTTCTTATTATTCAGTGCATATAAATTAATAATGTGGTGCAGAGTGATTCGGAAGCAGAATATGTAATTTATGCTGACGACAGAACTTCAGGGAGCGACGCGAACGATATAGTCGAAAGGGCCAACAGCGTTGGGTAAACTTAATTCCTGGTTTGAAATATTTCCTTACTAACTCGCGTAAAAGAAAGGCGATTATGTTTAGATCGAAATACTTGAAATTAGTGGTAGATGTACATTTAGTCTTGGTTGGCAATACAATAGAAATAACTAATGTTGTAAAAACACTTGGCATTTACTTTATTGAATACATGTTGTGGGACGTCCACATCGAGCAGCTGGAGGTTAAACTGGCTAGGTTTGTCGGCGTACTTAGAAGGTGAAAGTGCATGTTGCCTACTAGGACGAAACCTGTTATCTGCCATGCTGTGTTTTAATCTCATGCTAAATATTGCCAGTAAAGAGCAGCGCAGTTTAAAGAGACACTCGAGGACGGAGGCACACACACGGGCGCTCACATCGCTCTTGTAAATATTGTTATTTGGTCTGGGGTACAACGACGCAAATTAATATTCAGAAGGTTTTATATTGCAAAAGAATGCAGTGACAGTAATAACAGGTGTTTCAATTAAGCACATACAAGTTAATTGTTTTCAAAATACCGCATTATGAATGTAAGGGTCATCCGTAAGCATCGTGTGATTTAGCTATATAAATCCTAGATACACAGTACATTACATTTCTAATTGACGTTGCTAATCTATGGAAAAATACCATACTCCACAATACAGGACACTATGAATACTGGTGTGTACCTTGCCCACGCGCAAATTACAGGCATCAAACATTAAGATATATCTTACCGTGATTCCTAAACCGACAAACTTTCACTAATTTATCTATTTTCTCAGTTTCATGTAACACTGTCAGAAATATGTTCCTACAAACAGCAAAACAGCGCAAACTTCACAATGGACAGAGAAGGGCAGACGAGACAAAGGCGCTGACTAACAACTGAAGGTTTATTGTTACGCAGGTTACGCAGGTTCTTTGATTGCAGCACTGTGAAGCAGATATTTCGATTTGTCGACAATTATCTCGTGTTCCTAGAGTGCGAACAAGACGCCCTCCCGTCCAAAGCTGCCAATGTTGTTCGTAGTTTTTCAAGCATTCTGAGCCCTTTAATTGTCACGCACGAACTGCCTACTAATGGATTCATACGGTTTTTAGAACTAGGACTATATTTCAACCCCAATCATGTGTGCTGGGCCTTTGAGCCTCGCGCCAACAAAGTCCTTCTGCCATTTACTTCAGCGCACTCGAAGTTGGTTAAGCGCAGCATCATCAATTCTTGCTTTTACAATTCAGTCGTGAAATCGTGCAACCACAAGCTGGAAGATAGCTTTTTAAACCAGACGCGCCGACTAGTTCAGGCTGGTTATCCACCGGCGCTATTATCCTCAGTAGCGGAGGCTATGTTAAAAACTAAAGAAACAGTCAGTAGAGACAGGGATAAGAAGATCGCTGTCATTCCCTACGCGCACGGGATCTCACACAACTTGAGAAAGATAGGAAGAAGGGTTGGAGTAGATGTTGTTTTTTCGGCTCCGGACCGCTTGTCAAGTCTTTGCAAGCGAGTGAATGGGATGGGTCGAAAACACATCGGCTGCATCACAAATCATCGCGACCGATTCGTCCCGTGTGCGGAAGGCGTCGTTTATTCGATCCCTTTGTCTTGTGGCCATGCGTACATAGGCCAAACCGGCAGATGTCTCAATAAAAGATTATTGGAGCACAACTACAATGTGACAGAGCAGATCTCGGGCCATCTGGGTGTGCACTGCCGAGATTGTAAATGCACACCTGATTTGCGTAACACGAGCGTGCTGCGCAGGTGCGGTAACAAGACCACGCGAGAAATAATCGAGGCCGAAAAATTTGCAATCCTAAAAGACAGCTGTGTAAGCATTCCCTCCATAGCCCTTCTAGATAAGGAGTTGCTTTTCCTATCGGGTGTTGGATGATCATGGTGCTCCTGCTTGATGTCTGGCTGAGATGAGTGTCTATCAGGCTTTGTTGTTGTTCTTGTTTTTGATGCTTGCTGTATATATACCGAGGTGTCAGAACAATAAACCTTCAGTTGTTAGTCAGCGCCTGTGTCTCGTCTGCCCTTCTCTGTCCATTGTGAAGTTTGCGCTGTTTTGCTCTGTGGTGAACCAACTAGCTCGAGATGTTTTCTTCATGTTCCTACAAAGCATTGTAGATAATGTGATCCTAAGAAATACAGAGTAACCATTCGATATGAAGCTGCTCTCTTTTTCACTTTGTGTCTAACTCTAAAGAGCCTATACGGCGTCATGTTGAAAATTATTGTGTAGATTCTTTATTTCCATGTCTTCTTTTTGGTTTTGCTGTTATCCGCCATCGTCCTGTCGAGCCCCTGCCGGAGTGTCACCCGCATGCGCGGCTTTTTTCGCACTCTCCTCAGCCATTGTAAATGACTGGAATAAACTAAACTGAACTAATAAGGCGGAAACGAGGAAAGGGTATTTTACTATTTTTTCTGAGAATCAGTTTCAAGAAAAAGCCGAGGCTGCTGTTGAGAAGAACTTCAAAAGGTTTCCTATGGAAGTGACCAAGATAAAAGAGAGGGCTATGGCTCTTCTAGATGATCTGGTGCTTGAACGGATACGTGAACAGGTGAAGAAATGCAAGCAACTACATTTGGAAGTATTCTTTTCGGCAAAACCCCATAAACCAGATGTTCCGTTCAGAGCCATCGTATCTGAGAAGAGCACGTGGCAGCACCTGGTCTCCAAATATTTGCAGAAACACCTTTCCTCGTGGACTTTATCAGTCCCCCTAAGGCTACCTAACTCTGAAGCCCTTGTTGAATTCCTCAAAGAACACAACCCAAGCAAATGTGTTGGCTTCGGCATGCTTGTCAAGGATTTATATTATAGCCTTCCCCATGACTGCCTCCTTAAGCGAGTACAAATGTGCATTACAGAAGACAATAATGAATGTGACTTCATTGACACCTCAGGTGTTAGTGTTGAAAGTTTCCTTGAACTTTTGAGGTTCTACCTGGAATCCACCTTCATAAGATGGAAGAACAAGCTATATACGCAGAAGGCTGGAGTATGCATTGGATCGAGTGTTGCACCGGTCTTGAGGGACATCTTCTTAATGTACGTGGACAGACACCTGAAGGATAACTTGGATGGCTTGCATTATTCCACCTTCAGGTATGTGGACGACTTTTTAGTATTAACAGACCGTGAGGGATTCAATCAAAGAATGAAGGACATTATGGATGTTTTTACTGAGTGTGGATCCGGCCTGGAATTTACTGTTGAGAAACCAGTGGACGATCAGTTACAGTATTTAGATATTTTGATTCAATTCGGTGATGATCATGTTTGTTGGAAATACAACCCGAGATCGATGAAGCGTTGCTAGGCTCCAATTCAGGACATTCCAAATTAGTCAAGAATGGGATGATAAACACTTGCTTATTAAGTGCGTTGACGAAATCTTGTTACCACGGCATGGGCAAGAGTTTTGAAAGACAAGTGAAGAGAATTGCAAAGGCCGGTTATCGCGAGTCAGTTATTATTGAGGCCAGTTGCCGGCTACTGAAGAACCTTAAAAGAACGCACAGTCTGAAATCCCTGCCCAGCATGAGTGAGAGGAAGATGAAGGTTGCCGTGGTACCGTATGTGCACAGGATTTCGCATGGCCTCAAAAATGTAGGCAAGAGGTATAATGTGGACGTCGCACTGACCGCCCCGCTCAAGATGAAGAGGATTTGCCCGGCTGTTCAAAGAACAACTTGGAAATTGGAAAGGACAAAACGCTTCTAGTATCTCATGTGAAATAATGAAGAAGGAGATGAAGAAGTGCACTCCTAAGTTTGACAGTGTTAAGATTTTATATCGCCACAAAGAGAAGATAACGAGTTAGATAGTGGAAGCATATTTTATTTCAACGGACAATAAGTGTGTCAGCAAGACGTCTCTTGCTCTTTCAAGCAAAGGGGTTTCTTTTTTAAGTGATTTTTTAAAGTAATTTTTATGCAGCAGGTGAACCCAGGGGTTTTTCACGTGACTGTTTCGTTTTCTTCATGTTTGTTTTTCTGGGCCTTGGAGTAAACGGCTTAGGCTTAGTTGTGAGTCAGCGCATGTACTGTGGCTTTCTTGTTTCTTGTCCCTTGTTTTCGTGTTCGCGCTGTTTATATCAATAAGGAAACGAGTGATTTGGAAAGCGTTTGGAAGCATATTTGCTAGAGCTTCGTTAACACACAAGGGACATTACAAAGAAGAAGGAACACATTAGAACAGGACTGACGCTAGTCTTCAACTGTAGTTTATTGAAGCAACCTAGAGAACGCTGGATTTCCTGAAGAAACCATTGCATACTAAAGTAAAACTTGTTACTGGGCTAGTTGGTTCATGATTGTACGGGAGAAAAGTAAGCGCAAAAAAAGGCAAACACAAGAGAGGAGACAGGACAACGCGCTACTGGCAACTGATTCTTTTATTGAAATCCACACACAATGGATTTCAATAAAAGAATCAGTTGCCAGTAGCGCGTTGTCCTGTCTCCTCTCTTGTGTTTGCCTTTTTTTTTTTGCGCTTACGTTTCTCCCGTAAAACCATTGCATATGTAGCTCAACGCTACTGAAAGAAGTCAGAACCGTGAAGATCACCATCGGCGAACTTGACTTGGGGCGCTATGTGCCCAACGTGTCGCACCGCTTAAAAAAGTTGGCAAAAAGGTGTGGCGTCGATCTTGTATTTACTGCCCCAAAGAAGCTTGTGTGGCTGTGCCTCTTGTGAGCGGCGCGCCAAGAGAGCTGATTTATGCTAAAAAGCACCAAAAACACAGTTCGTTCCGTGTAAAGTTGGTGTCGTGTATGAGTCCCGCTCACCGCCTACAGAGTGGGCTTAGTGTCTCGCGGCAACACCACAATGCTTAGCCGGTGCTTTTTTCTTGTGCAGTGCCTGGGATGCGTCACCGTAACGCCGTTCTTCGGCTCCCCTGCGCTGCCTGGCGGGTGCATCGCAGTGACTGCAGCTTCCCCTTCGACGAGCAAGGCGCAGGATCGTTTCTTCACTCGGACTATCCTATCGCTCCCATGTGCGATAGTGAAGATATGTCAGTCTGCGCGGCCACCGACACTCATGTTCCTTGCTGGTCTGTCGTCATCATCGAACAGCCGGCATCAGTCCAGTGACGTCACTTGCCAAGGGTATAAAAGCACTGAACTTGGACTGTATCTTCAGTGGGCTTGGTGACAGCGGCAACACCACAGTGTTTAGCCGATTCTTGATTCTTGTGCAGGTATGTTACCTTCCTCATGCGCATTGCGGCCGATATGACGATCGCTTCTTGCTCATGTTACCTTGCCCCAATAGTCTTGCCTCAGCTTCATATGCTTTGTTTTGTTTCAGTCGTCGTCTCTTGTTATGTGAGGGCATCGAGCTCAACTCTGGGCCCCCAGCGAAAAATAATTAGTTAGCCAGGTCAGGTGATAGGCCTGCAACACGCTCTAGAAATGGTTGTACTGGTTCTGCGCCTGCAGCAAATAATATTTCAAGCACAATTGGAACTGATACAGATTCAGATACCTTCGTTGTTTCCATGTTTTTTCAACTGCTTGAAAATCGGAAAACAATTGGTCGTGATATAGGTAAGGGTAGATAAGCGCGTTGGAAGCAAGGCTCGAGGCTTTTTGCCCGACGGGAGGCCAGCGAGCTTCACGGGCCAGCGGGATGCATGTACACGCACGACAGAATGAGGTCCTGCCAGAGAAAATGGGAAAAACATAAGCAGTGCCTGAAAGAATGGCTTAAGAGTTTGCGTGAATCGCTACCATGCGAGAAGCATGTTTTTTATACCGCATTTAACGCTTTGGCCCTATTACTCGGAGTATTGGTGACTCATTGGGTTTTGTGTTGTGGTAAAGCCCTGACCCTTGTTCTGTTTTATTCTTGGTAGTCCATTATCGTGCACCTCGTCAGCATGTTTTCAGCACAATTTCGTCTCATGTTGTTTCTTGTTATTGAATATTTTTCTGTTGATCCGGAATAAACCGGTGTTTTTAAGAAAGACGATTTTTCACTCGTCGGGCTCGCAGAACCGTATTCTAGAAGGCGGAGCCTTCACCTGGCGCCCAACAGGATTTCCGCTCCAGCTTTGGTTTAACCCGCGAGTGTCGCAATATATTTCATGCGGCTTCGTGTGAAGCCATGTCGATCTATTTCAACTTACCGGGTGCAAGCGCCCAGTTGACCGGGGCCGTTCGACTTCCCACACATGCGGGTTCTGTGCACGAGCAATCGCAAAACAGGAAAAGCGGACCGTCGAACTTGATAGTGGAATGCTTGGCTTACTGTCCCAGCTACTTGAATCAAAGGCACATTTCAGAGAAACGGTAGAAAGCGAGCTAATTTCATTAACACCACCCCCTCTTATCGCGATAATCAGCTGCAGCTGTATTTGCCTGTGCTGAGGTTTCACGGATACGTCGACAAAAACGGTAAGACATTTGGTGAATATAGGGCAGGGTTGCAGTTCTATTTTTCTGTTTTTCGGAATGCTGTAGTGACTCTATCTACCGCACGATTTTATCCTTTTGAGTATCTAGCTGCATTCAAGAACATGCTATCATCCGGAAACCCCGCTGTTCTTAGTCTCTGAGCCTGTTGTTTAAAACTGATAGCATGTGCACATGATTTATAAATGGCGGCACCTAAACAAGAAACTGTTATACCACTTGTTGGAATGCGCGGAATAGTAACTAAGTAAAGGCTTTTTAGATCTCTGCAGAAAAGACCAGCATACATGATCCGGCTTCATTTCCAGTCTAATATCTAAAAATTGCAGCTCATTCTTATTAGGCTTCTCAGAGGTGAATGTAAGGCCGTGTCTAATATCCTCAAAACCTTTTAACAAGTCAATGACCGACCCATCGAAGTCACCCGGATCCACAAGAACAAGGTAATCTCTCTTTGTGTGGAATAGAATAAAAAATATCTTTAACATCTACTTAGAAAAAAACTCCCAACAGTTCCACAGGACTGTAAGAGACCTATTACATCAGTGGAGCTTTTAGTAGCAAAAGGATCCTTTACTTCAAGCGAGTTCAGGTATTTTAAGACAAATTGGCTTACATGTCGTTGCCAAGACTCACGCTCACTAACAATGCAACAAAACGGAACTTCTTCCTTATCAGTCTTGGCCATGAAAAACATGCTTAGCGTATTTTCCTGGCACTTGCTTATAGCATTAGCAATCTTATCCAGTTCCAGGTTTTTACAGAAAGAGACTGCCCGAGAATACTTTTTCTAGCTTCAGACTTGTTGGAGCGAAATTTTATTCAACAGCACGGCAAGTCTTTTCTTTGTAGATTCCTGGCGGGACCCCCGCGAAGCCGCCTTCCTTATCGGCTTGCATTAGCCGCAGGCCGCTTTTCTTGAAAAAAAGTTACGAGGGTGTGTTGATCTTAGATCGGTTGCCTGAGGCTCTGTTCGGAACTGTTCTTGACAGAGCGTCTACTCCGTCCAGCAGGCATCTCTCACGGTCTTCAAGCGACGCCTTCCCCGCAACACTCCTATTCAATGATAGGAGCACATGGGCCACATTCGCTGGTTCGATGCTGAACTTCGGTCCCTTCGAAAGAACCCTGCTAACTTCCACAGGGACATTAACTTGCCCAACAACTTTCACTTCCCCGCTGCGTTCCTTCGTTTAGGGGGCCTTAGGTGTGTTTTTCAACATGTGACGCCACCAGAACTCCACAGCCTGAGCGGCAAGCTTTCTGTATGCTCGAAACTTCCTCTCGGTAATTCAATTCAGGGTATTGGTTGTGACATGCGACACGCAAACAGTCAAAGAAGAACCGCACTTGTCTCCACAGTTGTGACCGTAGAAGTCTACACACCCGCTTAACGTGGCCGTAGGAAGGCCGAACAGAGCGATGACCTCACCTGAGATCAATGCTTTCTTGAGGCTGAACGATATGTGTCTGGCTCGGCAGGCTGACCATGTGATATTGGTGACAAGTGCAGCCAGATGTGCCGTAGGAGATGAAACGCACAAAGAAGAGCCCACTCTATAAGAAAGGTATTTAAGAAGGACTTTTTGATGCGCCAGTTATCGAAGCATTTATTCAAAAATGAACGAAGCGCTAACGATACAATCACATGAATGAAGACACGGGCAACCGCTCACTGACAACAGATTTTTTATTGAAGGGAAGCACACATTATTTAGGCCCACCGTGGCGGCGCTAATCAGAGGCAGCAAACGTCAAAAGGTGAACGTACCATAAAACCGACAAAATACAATAGGCATAAACGTGACAAAAAACGGTTATGATCGGATGGATAGACTAAAAGCAACAAACTGATCTATGCCACGAGGGGTAGAGGGCCAGATGGAACATGAAGACAGGTGCAGCGGTGGCTTAGCGGTAAAACATCCGCCTCGCATGCAGGAGGACCGTGGTTCAAATCTCGGTGCCGCGCAATTCTCCACTAGATAAAAAAAATATAATCCGCGGGCCGATGGAATTGCATATAATAGGTTTGGGGTGCGACCTGATGCCGGTGAGCAACTCCGGCAAAGCACTCCCTCACCAGAACAGGAGTTGGCCACCCTGGTGCAGTAATTAGGCGCAACTTGTCATGATTAGTTTCATAAAACCCCGGCCCCCAATCACCAGCGGCTGCGGAACAACTGATAACGGCGGCGGTCAGACCTGGGACGCAGCAGGGGGTGCTAAGAATTCCTGGCTCCGCTGGACAAGCCGCCAGTGGAAACTGACCCTGGCAACGTTTAACGCTAAAACCCTAGCTAGTGAAGCTAGTTTAGCAGTACTTTTAGAGGAACTAGAAGGTATGAAATGGAATGTCATAGGTCTTAGTGAGGTTAGGAAGCCGAATGAGGCATATACTGTACTGAAGGATGGGCATGTACTGTGTTATCGATAATTATGGAAAAGTCCTAACGGGGAGACTAAAAATGAAATTGACCTTATACTGTGTTCTACCCCCGCCATTATGCAAGATATAGAGGTAATCGGGAAAGTGCGATGCAGTGATCACAGAATGGGGAGGTCCTGAATTAGCCTAAATCTGAAGAAGGAATGCAACAGATTAGTAAGAAAGAAACCCATCAACGAATTAGTGGCGAGGAGAGGGTAAAAGAGTTCAGGATCTCGCTAAAGAATAGATATCCAGCTCTAACCGAGGACGAGGACGTTAGCCTAGAAGCAATGAACAATAATTTCAGACATATGATTACTGACTGCGCTGTACAAGTAGGCAGTAGGAAAGTTAGAGAGGATACCGGTAAGCTGTCTAAGAAAACGAACTATTTGGTTAAGAAACACCAGAGTATGAAAGCTTCCAATTCAACAGACCAGATAGAATTGGCCGATATATCAAAGCTAATCAATAAGCGCAAGGTGGCCGATATAAGGAAGTATAACATGGAGAAAATTCAGTATGCTATACAGAGCGGGGGAAGCCTTAAAGCAGTAAAGAAGAAGTTGGGCATAGGCAAAAACCAGATATATGCGATAAGGGATAAGGCGGGAAACGTCATCACGAATATGGACAAGATAGTCTGTGAGGTTCTTTTCTGTAAGTCTTCTGGCCACCTTGCTCTGTGGCTTATTCAGAGACAGCAATCTAAATGGATGACCAGAACGACCAGTTTACCGACGAGTACTTTTATGTACAGACATGGACGGGACGAGAGTAGAACGAGCAAGTGGGACGATGATAAAACACAAATTGTCAAAAAGTCACCAAGTTGCTGGGTGGAGAAGCCGGAGCAGACGCTCCGGGTGGTCAGAGTTTTGCAGGGTCGGTGCAGTAAGGCCTCAGTAAGCCCAGCGGAAGGCTAGGCTACCGGACGGGGCCCAATAGAGGCAAGAGGCCTCGAGTTGCCTTTCCACGGCCGATGTGTCAGGCCTCCCCGACGTGCCTGGGCTCAGCACGGCGCCGAACGCTCGTGCCAGTGAAGAGCTGGCGCTGTGGCACTCCCGGGCCCGACCACCGTTCCGATTTTCGTGGACGACAGGAGAACAGGACAGGATACGGCCGGCAGGCCCCAGGTCTGGATCCCCGGGTCGCATATTAGCAAACCATATCCCGTAGGAGCACTCGAGCAGACGACGCTTTGGCGCGTGATTCCTCTGAGCAACGCCACCTGGCGACAATGAGCGTCATCATCATCATCATCAGCCTGATTATACCCACTGCAGGGCGAAGGCCTCTCCCATATTTCTCCACTTAACCCGGTTCTGTGCTAGCTGTATCCACTTGACCCCTGCGAACTTCTTAATCTCATCCGCCCACCTAACTTTCTGCCTCCCCCTGCTACGCTTTCCTTCCCTTGGAATCCAGTTTGTTACCCTCAGCGACCATCGGTTATCCTCTCTTCGCACTACATGTCCTGCCCATGTCCATTTCTTCTTCTTAATTTCCACCAGAATGTCGTTAACTTGAGTTATTTCTCTAACCCACTCTGCACGCTTTCTATCTCTTAATGTTACCCCTACCATTTTTCGTTCCATAGCCCTCTGGGTTGTCCTCAACTTAAGTAGAACTCTCTTGGTTAGCCTCCACGTTTCAGCCCCATAGGTGAGTACAGGCAAGATGCAACTGTTGTATACTTTCCTCTTGAGCGATACCGGTAAGCTGCTAGTCATAATCTGCGAGTACTTGCCAAATGCGCTCCATCCCAATCTTATTCTTCTTGTTATTTCCTTTTCAAGGTCCGGATCTGCGGTTACTACCTGTCCTAAGTAGACATATTCGCCTACTATTTCCAGTATTTCGCTACCTAATGTAAACTGCTGTTCCTTCCCGAGGCTGTTGAACATTACCTTAGTCTTCTGCATATTGATTTTCAAGCCTACCTTTCTACTTTTTCTGTCTAGGTCATCAATCATTATTTGCAGTTCATCCCCCGAGTTGCTTAGCAAGGCAATGTCATCAGCAAATCGCAGATTACTGAGGTATTCTCCTTCTACCCTTATCCCTAACTGCTCCCATTCCAAGTCTCTGAATACTTCCTCTAAACAAGCTGTGAATAGTACTGGGGAGATGGTGTCTCCTTGCCTAACACCTTTCTTTATGGGAATTTTGTTGCTTTCTTTATGTAGAACTATGGTTGCTGTGCAGCCACTATATATATCTTCCAGCACTTTCACGTACGGCTCGTCTACCCCCTGATTTCGCAATGCCTGCATCACCGCCGAGGTTTCAACTGAGTCAAATGCTTTTTCGTAATCAATGAATGCTATGTATAAGGGCTGGTTATATTCCGAGCATTTTTCTATCACCTGATTGATGGTATGGATATGATCGATAGTAGAGTACCGTTTCCGAAACCCTGCTTGATCCTTTGCTTGATTGCAGTCTAAGGTTGTCCTGATTCTATTAGCGATTACCTTAGTAAATACCTTATACGTAGCAGACAGTAAGCTGATTGGTCTGTAATTTTTAAGGTCCTTAGAGTCCCCTTTCTTGTGAATGAGGATAATGTTTGCATTCTTCCATGCTTCCGGTACCGTCGATGACACCAGGCACTGCGTATACAGGGTGGCCAGTTTTTCTAGCACGATATCCCCCCCGTCCTTCAGCAAATCGGTAGTTATCTGATCCTCTCCAGCTGATTTCCCCCTTTTCATAGTTTCTAGTGCTTTCTTGACCTCGTCCTTCGTCACTGGTGGAACGTCTGACTGTTTTTCCCTACCGCCAATCTCATTACGGTCCTGACTAGTTTGGCTACTGTAGAGATCTGTATAGAACTCCTCGGCTACTTTGACTATCTTGTCCATATTAGTGATGACGTTGCCCGCCTTGTCCCTTATCGCATACATCTGGTTTTTGCCTATGCCCAATTTCTTCTTTACCGCTTTAAGGCTTCCCCCGTTCTTTACAGCATGCTCAATTTTCTCCATGTTATACTTCCTTATATCGGCCACCTTGCGCGTATTGATTAGCTTCGATATCTCGGCCAATTCGATCTGGTCTGTTGGATCGGAAGCTTTCATACTCTGCCGTTTCTTAATCAAATCTTTCGTCTCCTTAGACAGCTTACCGGTATCCTCTCTAACTATCCTACCGCCTACTTCTACCGCGCACTCAGTAATGATATCTCTGAAATTATTGTTCATTGCCTCTAGAGTAATGTCGCCATCCTCAGTTAGAGCTGAATACCTATTCTTTAGCGAGATCCTGAACTCTTCTGCCCTCCCCCTCACCGCTATGAGCGTATATATTGTCTAAAACGAATAAGACCGCATTTAAAGGCTGCCGTTCCCGTCGCTTTTGGTGGCGCAATGGACCAACATCACCCATCTACGCACTGATGCCACTTAAGCATCTGTTCAACTCCTGTGTTGTAATGTTTTTCTGAATATTTTTTTGCAATTGCCTTCACCACAATTATATCCTGCCTTCAGTGAGTGTACGCTACCTTTAGGTTGCGTTCAGAGAGACTCAGCAACAATCAGCATGACAACAGTGACACTAAGCAATTACATTCCCCATTATCATTTCCTGCGTCAGTGAGTGTATGTTACCTTTAGGTTGCGTTCAGAGGCATCTTTGAGCAACAATCGCATTTTACAGTGAGTTATGTTACCTTTAGGTTGCGTTTCGAAAGACCTTTCAGCATCAATTGCCGTTTAACTCGCTGAGAGCGTCGTCTGCTCCAGTGCGCCTACGGGATATGGTTTGGCAATACGCCCCGGGGTCAGGCCTGGCAGAAGACGAACCGTTCCGAGCTCCTTGGGCAGCCGATCGGCTCCGCTGCTCGCCTAATCTCCCCTGCTCGTGCCTCCCGTTCCTCGAGCCAACCTTCCCGTTTTCCTCTTCTTCTTTCTCCAAACTTGTTTTCTTTCTTCGTCTTGTATCAAATTATCATATGTTCTTCACAAATATGCCCCCCCTTTGAGAAGTTTTTTTTTTCAGGATAAAAAAAAACTTGGGGCCATGACACTGATGCACTCTTTCGGAGGACGACCACACACCATAACACTGCTGCACCCATCACTGCACACCCCACAGAGAGGCCACACCGTTGCTATTGTCTGCTGAAAGTCTGAGTTACTGGCGCACACAAAATAAAAAAATAAAAAACATTAGTACTAATACAAGTAACATTAACACTCACTCAACACTTGTCAGAAGAAGTAACCTCTTAGAAACATACTATGAACATCACGACAACACCTCCAGAAGCTTTGTACGAAATGTGCTCTAAGGCGATATATCTCCAACGGCGTTGGAAGACAGCACAGAGATTAACATTGTCTGCCGTATCATTCTCGATTCAACAGTTCACTATTCTGTATCGAGTCTCAGTTCCCCAGTCCACTCTGGGACCAAGGTTCTTCACTGCACGTTGACAACGGAGTTTGACTCGACGTTATCAAGAACTACGAAGGATGAAGTTTGTAGGGCATTCACTGACTGGTGCTCTTCGTAGCTTTTTGTGTTAATGGACATGCGTCCTGATGAAGCGTTCCTCAGGTTTCCTTTCGGGACAGTCCTCTGACATGCATCACACCTCACAAACCGCTTAATGTCAGCTTGCACCCTTGGCCAGTAAAAGTCATCAAGCACTCTGGCGGTAGTTTTTCTGACAACCTGGTGGCCGACAAGTGCACTCCCATGCGCCTGCACGAGGACCTGACGGCGCAAAACCTTCGGAACGACCGTTTGTTCAATTGTTTTTCCTGGACAAAGTTGATAGGTCCGGTACAAAATGCCGTCACTTAGATGGAAGGTGTAGGTCGTCTGCCCTTTTCCGTGATAGGTTTTCTTAAGCTTGCGACGACACACGTCTAAGCTGGCGTCCTCTTCTTGTTTCTTGGAAAAACAGACCGAGATAAGTGGAGTATGGTTTGAGTGGCATCCAAACCAGTCCCTGAAACTTTTGCCGCCAGAACCTGGAAAGAGGCACTGTACTCATCATCGCTGGCAGGTATGCTTCTCTGGCCCGTCACGACTGTTGGAGCGTCGGCGAATGGGACGCTTGCACCCGGAACTTTGCCGATAATGACGTCATATGATGGCGTCGGCAGGCACCTAGCAATAGCTTTGCCTGTGAAGTATGGCGACGTGATAATAACCTCCGCTTCAGGCGCTTCGATGTCAGAACCATCCACTAAACGTAAAGATGCTCGCTCACCGGTATATGCAGCCTCGGGCACCAAAGCCTGACGCACCACGATGCCATTAGAACCAGTGTCGCGCCGCACCGACACTGCTTGTCCGAACACTTCTCCATGCTTCACTGGCATGTCGTTAATAATCTGAGATGGACTAAGAGCCGAATCGTCCCTTCAAACATCTAGGCATGTTCTTCCCAGCTGACGACCAGGGCGGGAATCTCGAGGGGACGTGCAGCAAGCAGACGTCTCCCGGTCATTTGAATTTCCGTATCGACACAACTGGGTTTCATGCCCAGATTTGCGACATAATGTGCAATATGGGGGCTTCGGTTTTGTACGGCAATCCGCCGACCTATGTCCGATCCCTTCACAGATGAAGCATCGAATTCTAGTCTTTGGGTTTGGGGCTGCGTCCTGCGGTTTCGTAGAATTCTACTCAGCTCTATCTTTAAAAATCGCGAGGTTATTTTGTCGCTGAGCCTCAAGAAAGTGATCGGCGGCCTCAGCAATCTCGTCCACCGTTTTACAATCACGTTCTCGCAAGAAGAGAACTAAACGATTGTGACAGCTGTTTAAAAACTGCTCAGCCACTATCATGTCCCGAACCACTTCAAACGTGCGACCTTGTCCTCGCATCTCAACCCAGCGGTCAAAAAAACTTAACAGCCTTGTGGTGTACTGGGAAGCTGTCTCACCATCTTGCGGCTTGCTTCCACGAAACTTCTCTCTGTAGCCCTCAGCCGTGAACCGAAACCTCCGAAGTAAGGCAAGTTTCGCTACATTGTAATTGACTGAGTCCTCAGGAGAGAGTCGCCCAAAGACTCTGAGAGCTTCTCCGCCGAGGCACAGACTCAAAGCCGTGGCCCACTTCTCTTTCGGCCAGCCCTGGCCAATGGCGACATGTTCAAAACGCTTCAAATACGCGTCCAAATCGTCAGTTTCCTCATTAAACATTGGAATCAATCCATGAGGACTAATGGGGAAAGGCGGAGCTGGTACGGTACTGTGCTCAGCGCTTCCAGCACTAGGGGCGCTTTCTCCCAATTCCGCAAGTCGTACTCGTAGCTGCAAATTCTGGTTTTCTTGCTCCAAGCTCTCTCTTCGCGTTCTGCAGCTTTGTCTTCCCTTGCCTTTTGCGATTCTTTCTCAACCCACTCGCGCAACTCGACTCCCTGCAAATCTATACGTTCCGCTACCGCGAGCAACTCTGGTGCACTCATTTTTCTCCAATCTTTAGACGCGGGAAAATGCTGCTTGGCCGGTCTGGTCCTGTCGCGGACGCCAAAATTGTGAGGTTCTTTTCTTTAAGTCTTCTGGCCACCTTCTTCTGTGGCTTATTCAGAGACAGCAATCTAAATGGATGACCAGACCGACCAGTTTACCGACGAATACTTTTATGTACAGACATGGACGGGACGAGAGTAGAACGAGCAAGTGGGACGATGATAAAACACAAATTGTCAAAAAGTCACCAAGTTGTTGGATGGAGAGGCCGGTGCAGACGCTCCGGGTAGTCAGAGCTCTGCAGGGTCGATGCAGTAGGGCCTCGGTAAGCCCAGCGCAAGGCTTGGCCACCGGACGGGGCCCAGTAGAGGCAAGAGGCCTCGAGTTGCCTTTCCACAGCCGATGCGTCAGGCCTCCCCGACGTGCCTGGGCTCAGCACGGCGCTGAACGCTCGTGCCAGTGAAGAGCTGGCGCTGTGGCACTCCCGGGCCCGACCACCGTTCCGCGTTTCGTGGACGACGGGAGAACAGGACAGGATACGGCCGGCAGGCCCCAGGTCTGGATCCCCGGGTCAGGCCTGGCAGAAGACGCACCGTTCCGAGCTCCTTGGGCAACCGATCGGCTCCGCTGCTCGCCTATTCTCCCCTGCTCGTGCCTGCCGTTCCTCGAGCCAACCTTCCCGTTTTCCTCTTCTTCTTTCTCCAAACCTCGTTTTCTTTCTTCGTCAAATTATTATATGTTCTTCACATTGTCAAAGTAGCCGAGGCGCTCTATAGAGATCTCTACAGTAGCCGAAGTAGTCAGGACCGTAATAAGATTGGCTGTAGGGAAAAACAGTTAGACGTTCCACCAGTGACGAAGGACGAGATCAAGAAACCATTAGAAGCTATGAACAGGGGAAAATCAGCTGGAGAAGATCAGACAACTACAGATTTGTTGAAGAACGGGGGGGATATCGCGCTAGAAAAACAGGCCACACTGTATACGCAGTGCCTGGTGTCATCGACGCTACCGGAACCACGGAAGAATGCAAACATTGTCCTCATTCATAAGAAAGGGGAATCTAAGGACCTTAAAAATTACAGACCAATCAGCTAACTGTCTGTTACGTACAATGTATTTACAAAGGTAATCGCTAGCAGAATCACGAAAACCTTAGACTGCAATCAAGCAAAGGATCAAGCAGGTTTTCGGAAACGGTACTCTACTAGCGATCATATCCATACCATCAACCAGGCGATGGAAAAATGCTCAGAATATAACCAGCCCTTATACATAGCATTTATTGATTACGAAAAAGCATTTGACTGAGTTGAAACCTCGGCGGTGATGCAGGCATTGCGAAATCAGGGAGTAGACGAGCCGTACGTAAAAGTGCTGGAAGATATATATTGTGGCTGCACAGCAACCATAGTTCTGCATAAAGAAAGTAACAAAATTCCCATAAAGAAAGGAGTTAGGCAAGGAGACACAATCTCTCCAGTACTATTCACAGCTTGATTAGAGGAAGCATTCCGAGACTTGGAATGGGAGCAATTAGGGATAAGGGTAGATGAAGAATACCTCAGTAATCTGAGATTTGCTGATGACATTGCCTTGCTAGGCAACTTGGGCGATGAACTGCAAATAATTATTGATGACCTAGACAGAAAAAAGTAGAAAGGTAGGCTTGAAAATCAATATGCAGAATACTAAGGTAATGTTCAACAGCCTCAGGAAGGAACAGCATTTTACATTAAGTAGCGAAGTACTGGAAGTAGTAGGCGAATATGTCTACTTAGGACATATCCCCCAGTCCTGCGGTTCTTCGTACATTGGCCAGACTGGCCGTTGTCTGAATGACAGACTCAGGGAACATCGCATTAGTGTTAATAATGCTGTTCGCCACATAGGAATTCACTGTCGTGACTGCTCATGTTATCCTTTATTGAACAAAAGCCAGATTGTCACCACCCACAAACACAAGTTAACAAGAGAGATTACTGAGGCATCGGAAACTAAGCAGCTTGGTGCGGACTGTGTCAGCACACCATCCGTTGCCATATCAGAGAGAGTTCAACTATCTGCTATCCTATAATTGCTGGACTTGAAAATAACTGCATGCCAGAGTGATACGGGTTGACTGTGCTATCCCATGTTTCCATTTCATGTTATTTCTGCTGCGCCAGGGTATATATAGCGTTGGCATACTGAGCAGCGGTGGCGTAGCGCAGCGGTGGCGTAGCGGTAGAACATCCGCCTCGCATGCAAGAGGACCGAGGTTCAAATCCCGGTGCCGCGCAATTCTCCACCGGATGGAAAAAAAAATCCGCGTGTCGATGGAATTGCATAAACAGGTTTGGGGTGCGACCTGATGCCGGTGAGCAGCTCCGGCAACGCAATCCCTCACCAGAACAGGAGTTGGCCACCCTGGTGCAGTAATTGGCCGCAACCTCCTATGATAAGCTCCATAAAACCCCGGCCCTCAGTCACCAGCGGCTGCGGAACAACTCACCACTGCGGCGGTCAGACCTGTGACGCAGCAGGCGGTGCTAAGAAAGCCTGGCTCCGCTGGACAGGCCGCCATTGGATACTGACCCTGGCAACGCTTAATGCTGGAACCCTAGCTAGTGAAGCTAGTTTAGCAGTGCTGTTAGAGGAACTAGAGGGCATGAGTTGGGATGTCATAGGGCTTAGTGAGGTTAGGAGGCCGAATGAGGCATATACTGAAGGATCGGCATGTGTTGTGTTATCGAGGTTTGCCAGAGAGGCGACAACTAGGAGTAGGTTTCCTTGTCAATAAGCATACAGCGGGTAATATAGATGAATTCTATAGTATTAATGAGAGGGTTGCAGGCATCGTAATTAGGCTTAATAAGCGGTATAAACTGAAGGCTGTACAGGCGTATGCACCTACATGTAGTTATGATGACCAGGCAGTTGAAAGCTTCTATGAAGATGTAGAATCGGCAATGCGAAAAGTAAAGACGCACTATACTGTACTAATGGGCGACTTCAATGCCAAGGTAGGGAAAAAACAGGCAGGAGACCAGGCAGTAGGTGACTGTGGCATTAATTCTAGGAATAGCAGGGGGGAGTTACTAGTTGAGTTTGCAGACCGCAGTAACTTAAGAATCATGAATACCTTCTTCAGCAAACGGGAGAACAGGAAATGGACATGGAAAAGTCCTAACGGGGAGACTAGAAACGAAATCGACTTCATAATGTGTTCAACCCCCACCATTATTCAAGATGTAGAGGTAATCGGAAAAGTGCGATGCAGGGACCACAGGATGGTGAGGTCCCGAATTAGCCTAAATCCGAAGAAGGAACGCAACAGGTTAGTAAGAAAGAAACCCATCAACGAATTAGCGGTGAGGGGGAGGGCAGAAGAGTTCAGGATCTCGCTACAGAATAGGTATTCAGCTCTAACTGAGGATGGCGACATTACCCTAGAGGCAAGGAACAATAATTTCAGAGATATCATTACTGAGTGCGCGGTAGAAGTAGGCTGTAGGACAGTTAGAGAGGATACCGGTAAGCTGTCTAAGGATACGAAAGATTTGATTAAGAAACGCCAGAGTATGAAAGCTTCTAATCCAACAGACCAGATCGAATTGGCCGAGATATCAAAGCTAATCAATAAGCGCAAGGTGGCCGATATAAGGAAGTATAACATGGAGAAAATTGAGCATGCTGTAAAGAACGGGGAAGCCTTAAAGCGGTAAAGAAGACATTGGGCATAGGCAAAAACCAGATGTATGTGATAAGGGACAAGGCGGGCAACGTCATCACTAATATGGAAAAGATAGTCAAAGTAGCTGAGGAGTTCTATACAGATCTCTACAGCAGCCAAAATAGTCAGGACCGTAATGAGATTGGCGGTAGGGAAAAACAGTCAGACGTTCCACCACTGACGAAGGACGAGGTCAAGAAAGCACTAGAAACTATTAAAAGGTGGAAATCAGCTGGAGAGGATCAGATAACTACAGATTTGCTGAAGAACGGGGGGGATATCGTGCTAGAAAAGCTGGCCACCCTGTATACGCAGTGAGCGGTGTCATCGACGGTACCAGAACCATGGAAGAATGCAAACATTATCCTCATTCACAAGAAAGGGGACTCTAAGGACCTTAAAAATTACAGACCAATCAGCTTACTGTCTGTTGCGTATAAGGTATTTACTAAGGTAATCGCTAATAGACTCAGGACAACCTTAGACTTCAATCAAGCAAAGGATCAAGCAGGGTTTCGGAAACGGTACTTATACTATTGATTATATCCATACCATCAATCAGGTGATAGCAAAATGCTCGGAATATAGCCAACCCTTATACATAGCATTCACTGATTACGAAAAAGCATTTGACTCAGTTGAAACCTCAGCGGTGATGCAGGCATTGCGAAATCAGGGGGTAGACGAGCCGTACGTGAAAGTGCTGGAAGATATATATAGTGGCTGCACAGCAACCATAGTTCTCCATAAAGAAAGTAACAAAATTCCCATAAAGAGAGGTGTTAGGCAAGGAGACACAATCTCCCCAGTACTATTCACAGCTTGTTTAGAGGAAGTATTCAGAGACTTGGAATGGGAGCAGTTAGGGATAAGGGTAGATAGAGAATACCTCAGTAATCTGCGATTTGCTGATGATATTGCCTTGCTAATCAACTCGGGCGATGAACTGCAAATAATTATTGATGACCTAGACAGAAAAAAGTAGAAAGGTAGGCTTGAAAATCAATATGCAGAATACTAAGGTAATGTTCAACAGCCTCGGGAAGGAACAGCAGTTTACATTAAGTAGCGAAGTACTGGAAGTAGTAGGCGAATATGTCTACTTAGGACATATCCCCCAGTCCTGCGGTTCTTCGTACATCGGCCAGACTGGCCGTTGTCTGAATGACAGACTCAGGGAACATCGCATTAGTGTTAATAATGCTGTTCGCCACATAGGAATTCACTGTCGTGACTGCTCGTGTTATCCTTTATTGAACAAAAGCCAGATTGTCACCACCCACAAACATAAGTTAACAAGGGAGATTACTGAGGCATCGGAAACTAAGCAGCTTGGTGCGAACTGTGTCAGCACACCATCCGTTGCCATATCAGAGAGAGTTCAACTATCTGCTATCCTATAATTGCTGGACTTGAAAATATCTGCATGCCAGAGTGATACGGGTTGACTGTGCTATCCCATGTTTCCATTTCATGTTATTTCTGCTGCGCCAGGGTATATATAGCGTTGGCATACTGAGCAGCGGTGGCGTAGCGCAGCGGTGGCGTAGCGGTAGAACATCCGCCTCGCATGCAAGAGGACCGAGGTTCAAATCCCGGTGCCGCGCAATTCTCCACCGGGTGGAAAAAAAAATCCGCGTGTCGATGGAATTGCATAAACAGGTTTGGGGTGCGACCTGATGCCGGTGAGCACCTCCGGCAACGCAATCCCTCACCAGAACAGGAGTTGGCCACCCTGGTGCAGTAATTGGCCGCAACCTCCTATGATAAGCTCCACAAAACCCCGGCCCTCAGTCACCAGCGGCTGCGGAACAACTCACCACTGCGGCGGTCAGACCTGTGACGCAGCAGGCGGTGCTAAGAAAGCCTGGCTCCGCTGGACAGGCCGCCATTGGATACTGACCCTGGCAACGCTTAATGCTGGAACCCTAGCTAGTGAAGCTAGTTTAGCAGTGCTGTTAGAGGAACTAGAGGGCATGAGTTGGGATGTCATAGGGCTTAGTGAGGTTAGGAGGCCGAATGAGGCATATACTGAAGGATCGGCATGTGTTGTGTTATCGAGGTTTGCCAGAGAGGCGACAACTAGGAGTAGGTTTCCTTGTCAATAAGCATACAGCGGGTAATATAGATGAATTCTATAGTATTAATGAGAGGGTTGCAGGCATCGTAATTAGGCTTAATAAGCGGTATAAACTGAAGGCTGTACAGGCCTATGCACCTACATGTAGTTATGATGATCAAGCAGTTGAAAGCTTCTATGAAGATGTAGAATCGGCAATGCGAAAAGTAAAGACGCACTATACTGTACTAATGGGCGACTTCAATGCCAAGGTAGGGAAAAAACAGGCAGGAGACCAGGCAGTAGGTGACTGTGGCATTAATTCTAGGAATAGCAGGGGGGAGTTACTAGTTGAGTTTGCAGACCGCAGTAACTTAAGAATCATGAATACCTTCTTCAGCAAACGGGAGAACAGGAAATGGACATGGAAAAGTCCTAACGGGGAGACTAGAAACGAAATCGACTTCATAATGTGTTCAACCCCCACCATTATTCAAGATGTAGAGGTAATCGGAAAAGTGCGATGCAGGGACCACAGGATGGTGAGGTCCCGAATTAGCCTAAATCCGAAGAAGGAACGCAACAGGTTAGTAAGAAAGAAACCCATCAACGAGTTAGGGGTGAGGGGGAGGGCAGAAGAGTTCAGGATCTCGCTACAGAATAGGTATTCAGCTCTAACTGAGGATGGCGACATTACCCTAGAGGCAAGGAACAATAATTTCAGAGATATCATTACTGAGTGCGCGGTAGAAGTAGGCTGTAGGACAGTTAGAGAGGATACCGGTAAGCTGTCTAAGGATACGAAAGATTTGATTAAGAAACGCCAGAGTATGAAAGCTTCTAATCCAACAGACCACATCGAATTGGCCGAGATATCAAAGCTAATCAATAAGCTCAAGGTGGCCGATATAAGGAAGTATAACATGGAGAAAATTGAGCATGCTGTAAAGAACGGGGAAGCCTTAAAGCGGTAAAGAAGACATTGGGCATAGGCAAAAACCAGATGTATGTGATAAGGGACAAGGCGGGCAACGTCATCACTAATATGGAAAAGATAGTCAAAGTAGCCGAGGAGTTATATACAGATCTCTACAGCAGCCAAAATAGTCAGGACCGTAATGAGATTGGCGGTAGGGAAAAACAGTCAGACGTTCCACCACTGACGAAGGACGAGGTCAAGAAAGCACTAGAAACTGTGAAAAGGTGGAAATCAGCTGGAGAGGATCAGATAACTACAGATTTGCTGAAGAGCGGGGGGGATATCGTGCTAGAAAAGCTGGCCACCCTGTATACGCAGTGAGCGGTGTCATCGACGGTACCAGAACCATGGAAGAATGCAAACATTATCCTCATTCACAAGAAAGGGGACTCTAAGGACCTTAAAAATTACAGACCAATCAGCTTACTGTCTGTTGCGTATAAGGTATTTACTAAGGTAATCGCTAATAGACTCAGGACAACCTTAGACTTCAATCAAGCAAAGGATCAAGCAGGGTTTCGGAAACGGTACTTATACTATTGATCATATCCATACCATCAATCAGGTGATAGCAAAATGCTCGGAATATAGCCAACCCTTATACATAGCATTCACTGATTACGAAAAAGCATTTGACTCAGTTGAAACCTCAGCGGTGATGCAGGCATTGCGAAATCAGGGGGTAGACGAGCCGTACGTGAAAGTGCTGGAAGATATATATAGTGGCTGCACAGCAACCATAGTTCTGCATAAAGAAAGTAACAAAATTCCCATAAAGAGAGGTGTTAGGCAAGGAGACACAATCTCCCCAGTACTATTCACAGCTTGTTTAGAGGAAGTATTCAGAGACTTGGAATGGGAGCAGTTAGGGATAAGGGTAGATAGAGAATACCTCAGTAATCTGCGATTTGCTGATGATATTGCCTTGCTAAGCAACTCGGGGGATGAACTGCAAAAAATGATTGATGACCTAGACAGGAAATATAGAAAGGTAGGCTTCAAAATCAATATGCAGAAGAATAAGGTAATGTTCAACAGCCTCGGGAAGAAACAGCAGTTTACATTAGGTAGCGAAATACTGGAAGTAGTAGGCGAATATCTCTACTTAGGACAGGTAGTAACCACAGATCCGGACCATGAAAAGGAAATAACAAGAAGAATAAGATTGAAATGGAGCGCATTTGGCAAGTACTCGCAGATTATGACTAGTAGCTTACCGGTGTCGCTCAAGAGGAAAGTGTACAACTGTTGCATCTTGCCTGTACTCACCTATGGGGCTGAAACGTGGAGGCTAACCAAGAGAGTTCTACTTAAGTTGAGGACAACCCTGAGGGCTATGGAACGAAAAATGGTAGAGGTAACATTAAGAGATAGAAAGCGTGCAGAGTGGGTCAGAGAAATAACTCAAGTTACCGACATTCTAGTAGAAATCAAGAAGAAGAGATGGACATGGGCAGGACATGTAGGGCGAAGAGAGGATAACCGATGGTCGCTGAGGGTAACAAACTGGATTCCAAGGGAAGGAAAGCGTAGCAGGGGGCGGCAGAAAGTTAGGTGGGCGGATGAGATTAAGAAGTTCGCAGGGGTCAAGTGGATGCAGCTAGCACAGAACCGGGTTAAGTGGAGAAATATGGGAGAGGCCTTCGCCCTGCAGTGGGTATAATCAGGCTGATGATGATGATGATGATGATGATGATGATACTGAATAATCTTATGTTGTCAGTTAAGCGCTGTCTGTCCCATTCTCTTGTCTAGGCTTCGTGCCGTTCCGCTGTACCACTTGAAGATGCAGAATTGTCCATGAAAGACGATTTGCCAGTTGTGATGAGGGCGTTGTTTACCGCATAACGTTTTGTGGCGAAGAGTATATTGGGCATACAGGCAGATATGTGAACACTATATCAAAAGAACACAACTACAATGTTAATGAGAGCAAGCAGGGACACCTAAGCCTGCAGTGTCGCCAGCCTGGTCATCAGGGCCGTCCAAAGCCATGCGTGCCATTGCTTCAACAGAGTCGGGTTATCAGCCGCCACAAGTAAAACAGGTTAGAGAGATAATCGAGTCTATGAATATTACGCGTGTAGGTAACAGGTGTGTGAGCGTGGCATCACTGGCTCTATTAGAAAAAGAGCTCTCCTATCATTATCGATGGCAACCAGCGACGAGCTGAGTTGTATAAGTGTGTTTGCTTGTCTTCTGTCCTTGTTAGCTGTCCCTCTGTCCATTTATACGTGGTAATGGCAAACAATAAACAGTTGATAGCGCTTGTCTCGTCTGTGTTCCTTCTTTGTCCTTCGTATTACGCGCTGTTTTACCATCTGATACAGCACTTTGGACGGTTCGCTAACGCAATGTAGCTCCTGAGCTAAAAGAAGCTTTCTTCATAAAAAGGAAAGCTCTAGATTGCGTTAGCGAACCGTCCAAAGTGCTGTATCAGAGTGAGTTATATTTTTTTAGAAAGGCGCAGTTGAATTTTCGCGCATGAATTTAGAATCGCAATAAGGTGCGCATGCCTGATGAGTTTAATAACTAATATCTTTATTACTAGGGCGCTTGAAGTATTTTCCTTGTAGTCGTTTGTCTAAAAAGGTTTTTTGTGATTGTCAGTTTTTTTATCACTTTTGTGATCGCCTTCATGTTTCATCATGTTTCATCCGGCCCTATACACTACGTGTCATAGATCTGTTTGTTGTTTCCGAACCATCGTTTTTTAGCTTATCCATCCGATCATAACTGTTTTTTATCACTTTTATGGCTGTTGCCTTTTATCGGTTTTATGGTCATTTCACCTTTTGACGTTTGCTGCCCCTGATTAGCGCCCCCACGGTGTGCCTGATTGGTTTGTGGGGTTTAACATCCCAAAGCGACTCAGGCTATGAGAGACGCTGTAATGGAGGACTCCGGAAATCCGACCACTTGGGGTTCTTTAACGTGCACTGACATCGCACAGCACACGGGCGCCTAGCTTTGTGCCGCGTACACAAAAGCGGCCGCCGAGGCCGGTTCTATACCGCGTCCTTGGAACAGTAGTCGAGCGCCGTAACCACTGCGCCACCCTGGCGGGTTACGGCATACCTATATAATGTATGTTTCCCTTCAATAAAAGATCAGTTGTCAGTGAGCGCTTTTCCATGTCTTCTTTCAGTGAATGTGTTGTTAGCGCTTCGTCCAATTTTTGAAAAAATGCTGCACCAACTGGCCCAACAAAAAGTCCTTGATTAGATGATTAGCCTCTGAGATCAGAAAAGTAACGACCGCTTCGGATGGCCTGCTAATTCCACCGCTGGTGGTAACCTCAGTACTCCGTCGGGGCGATGCACTGCGACAGTAACCGTAAACAGGCGTACTTACCCCACAAGCTCCGTGGGAGTACAGCAGTGTTTGTGTCCCGTGAATTTGTACACGGACTTCCTAGATAAACACAGGGCGATCATCGACCTCCGATCCAAGCTCATCAAGCTGTCGGCGGATAAAGCCATACCTACTCCGACGACTTCGATGCAACACGTCGCTCTAAACGTCCTCGATGGCAGAGGTGGGCAACCTCATGAGGTTTCGACCTCATGAGGTCGACCTCAACCTCAAAATGACCTCGACCTCACGGAGTGAGGTGAGGTTGAGGTGAGGTCGGTGACAGCTCAAAATGTTTTGAGTGAGGTCACGAAATTGGACCTCTACCTCACGCGTGAGTTTGAGGTTGAGTGAGGTCGTCATTGTGTGAGGTCGAAATTGTGAGGTCCAGGCTTCTTGCTGTTGCCGCGGCTTTCTTCGAAGAGCGCCCTTTTTGACGCGGAGCTCGAGCGCACTGCCGTGGTATGCCCGCCGACTCTCGGTGTTTGGTTACCCCCCGTTCGGACGACCGGGTGCCGCAGCCCCTGCCCATCTTTCGACATTCCATCGTAATGTCCGCAGCCCGAGGACACTTCCCACTGGTCTTCTTGGAAGGAGATAATTTTTTTTACTTCACGAACTCCTCATGCCCCCCGCCCACCACCCCAGTTTCCTCTGACTTGTTTGTGCCGATGCTTGCCGCAGGCTCGAACACCCTGGAGCGCGCAAAGCACATAACTCACGTTGACCTGCGGTGCTTTTGTCGGATGCCGCAACGAAACAAGCAAACTAAAAAGCGAAGCAAATTGTCTTTGCGCAGACGGCGCGGAGCAGAAGTGTTTGTCGTGTGCATGCCCGTTTCCAGGCGCTAACGTCACGGCTGTTGCCTTACATTCGATAAAGGCCCCCCTGTACATTACACGGAAACTTAACAGAAAATGTTGCAGCGGTATTGTTAGAGGACGTGATACTGACACTGACAGATAAAAAAAAAGGAAAACATGAACAAACCAGGAAAACCGGAGCAATATCATCTGAGTATTTTATCGAAGTCCTCCCTTTCGAATTGTACGTCATCGTTTTATATTCCGGTCCTGTAAATTTATATACTTGTATTCTCCAGAACAACCTCTCTTTGGCCTTGTGCTGCTTGTTTCTTCTAACAGATTCGCAAGTGGCCCCGAACAACTGCAATGGGATGAAGGTGCTAGTGTAGCGGTAAAACATGCAACAGGATGAAACGGACGGCATAGCTTATAAGACGCAGCTGGTATACAGGAAAGAAGCCTGCGCATGTTAACTATTTGCCGAGATAGAAGCGACAAAAAAAATATATGGGGCTTGCATACAGTAAAGCCCAATAAAAAAAAATGATTTCGCTCCGCTAAGGTCCTGTTTCTCTCTCAAATTCTAGTGAAATCAAGCAATGCAGGAGGAACGAGGAGAGTAAGGGACTCTTAACTTCATATTATCAGGTTTCTCTTGAAGTCTCTTATTCAGGTGCAGAAAAAAAAAAGAGAAAAGCGTTCTCCTACATGTGTTTATGAGCTAGAAAGTATTGACATGGTTTCCGGCTCGACATTTTGGTGTCTAGACGGACGAATTGGTGTGGCGAACTGAGCGTGTCACTTTTGTTCTCCCGTCTGCTCGAGACGGACAAATCAATCGGATGAAATTTTTGTGGCCAGATGTCGGAATAATTTTTTCAGAAATTTGTTTTTTTTTTTTTTTTTTAAATCAATTTAGATATTACAATTACATGCTAGCACTGAGGAATGCAGTACTAAGTCGATATCTCAAACCTTCTATACGCTCTGGGAAGCGCAGTTCTCTACTGTTTTAGTGTGCGACATTTGTTATTACTTTCGCCTACATAGTATTTCTTTATATATATTTTCTTGTATGTCAATTAAGTTCGTACACTGCCGAAAAGAGAACAGGCTTCTTCCCTCACATTTGGCTCTTTCTTTGGCATCTTTTCAGAGGTCCATAGCACAACCCTCCTTTCCACTTACCGGCGTGGTCATTTAGTTTTTTTTTTCTTTTTCTTTTGCAAGTATTGAAAAGCACGATCTAATCTCTGAAAGCGGAGCTGGCACACATACGCCACTGCCTTTTGGTGTGTATTGATGACAGTTCGGCATTCACTGCATGAGCAAAACCAGATGCCATGGAGACGGACGGCGAAGGGAGGAGCGCGTGCACAGCAGGGAGCGCGGTCCCTCCGGGCTGCTTGCTCGCCTCCTTTCTGGTGTTTTTGTCTTTATTTTACGTTTATGTGCTGTAACTATACGACACTAACGGGAAAACGATTTCTCTAGATTCACATACGGTGTATGCGGTGAAGCAGCTTCGGAGACACCACCGTGCAATTTATTAGTTCAGTCTGAATACCACAAAGTGAATACCACAAAGAAGCTCGTCTCAGAATTGTTGGCGAAATTGCATCCAGTATTCAGTTCGGACGTACAAATATTTATATCGTTTTTTTTTTTTTTTTTTTTTTTTTTTTTTTAAGGCGGGTGGAAGTTGGACATTTTGCTCCGGCGAAATTTGACGGGCGAGCCGATGTTAGCGACAGCGAAGTGGTTTTCGTTTAACCCTCTTTCCTAGCAGTTCCGACCCTTGTAATTTTTTAATGTAAGCGTGGTGTTCGAAGAAGCAATTCCGCCATTTCTTGCAATACGCCACGGGATCACAGAATATAAACAAACGCCCAGGAGTGGCCGGTTGGGACCTCATAAGATAAACAGCATTCCTCTTCGAAATTTTCTGAAGGTTTATTCGGGGTTGGCCGAGTTTTATGATTAATTGGTGTTTTGCGGTCTTTTTTTCTTTTGTTTGTTTGGTTGGGGATTTGGTCTTCACAAGTCGTTTCATGGGTGGCTATTATGGAAAACTTGTGCCCCGTTAATATGACATCCGTTAATATGGAGTACTCGAATTATGGACAGTTTTCTGGGGCGAAGATTTTTCAATTTAATATGCCTCGTTAATATAGAAACTCACTCTCTGAACAATGGACAGGGGATGAACGCACACAGCCTATTCGGCCCATGTATTTTTGTCTCGTTAATATGGACATCGTTTGAAGAAAGCAGGGGAGTCCGAACGCAAGTTAAAGAAGGGTGCGCAGGCCGGGAACCTATGCGACAGCCGATACGGTCGGATGCCTGAACGAGTCCTGTGGAGTTGGAAAGAACCAAAGCGGGCGTGTCGTCGTTTTAGGAGGGGAGGGGGGGGGGGGGGGGGGGGGGCGCAAGAGCGGAAAGGAAGGGAGGAGGAGGAGAAAAGGAGGGTGGATGGCAGGAATCGTACACAGCAAACCGAGGGTCAGCTAACTAAGAAAGACCCAGAAAGGAGGGAAGGAGGGAACCGGGAGATTTCTGGGTGCAGCGGCAGCGCCGCAACTAGAGGCCGCAGTCGGGAAAATAGCAACATGTGGTCGCAATAAATTCTGCTGAACGTGAACAGAAGAGAGGCTGGTAAAAGCGTAAGAAAGAAATAATAAGAAGAAAGACAAGCGCCAAAATTGGGGGTGGGAACTGAAGTTTTTCTATTCCAGAACACAAAGTGTGTTCCATGAAGCCGTTAACGCTTTTCGGTCAGGGTTAAGACACACTCACGAAGTAGAGCGACAAAAGAAAGGCGACGAGCACGCAACCTGAACCGGGCGTGCCGTCCTGGACGCCCTTCCTTCTCATGCTCCTGGTTTTCGTCACTGTTGCGCTGCCAAACTACCACATTTTGCACCACAGCGATCCGCATGTCGGCTTCGCCTTGAGTCAACGATGCGGCCTTGACAAGGTCTGAGCTCTTCGTAGTCGGCTAGCCGTCGTTCTAAACTGTACTTCAGCTTGCAGTGTTTGTTTCATAGGAACACATACAAACGGCACAGGAGAGGGCTGTTTGATAGCCCTCTGTATAGTAGCCTGCGAACTTGACTCCCTCGCTTCCTTACAAAAACAGTACAAGGCAAGAAAGAGAATCAGAAGAACGGAAAGTCAGGGAGGTTAACTAGGGAAAAAGAGTGCAAAGAAGCAGGAGCCTGTAACCCTCAACTTTAGTCTGACTTTTGGCATGGCGGGAGTTAAACGCAAAAGAATGGAGCTGAACTTAGGTGCGAAGCGGGAAATCTGTGAATACAAGCGGCAAAAGCCATCTCAGTCAATCCAAGCTGCGAAAGACTGGACCCAAGTTCAACTAGGCCTCAGCCTCGCCAGGTCGACGGTATACCATCTATATATACTACAGGACTCCGATAAATGGCTCAACGTCGGCATCGCAGCGAAAGCCACAGTCCGACAGCGCCCAGCACAGTTAGAAGAAATGGAGTCAGCCTTGTTAATGTGGTTCGGGAATGTGTACGCGAATGGTGAAGTCGTGAGCGATGAAATGCTTCAAGAGAAGGCTCGCTGCCTCGGCAACATTATGGGTGCTTGTTCTCCTCCGTCTTGATAGGTTTTACCTGTGATGACTTACGGAATTTTTGTTCAGTAAAACAGGGGGATATTTACTGAGAAATATTATTCTACGCTCTGTCTAGGCGTTACTGACTTCAGCTACTCAAGAGGATGGCTGACAAGGTTTAAGAACAGACATGACGTTTCGGGTCGACGGATTTATGGAGAAGAGGGTAGCATCGACATCTCGGCTGTGTTTATATACCCAAATTAATTAAAACAGCAGCCATTAATTATAGTTTTTTTCTCAATTATATACTTTTCGTTATTATTCATGACTAGTTATTATGGATGACTCGCTTTATGGACAGTTTTGGTCGGAAACCAAAGCGTCCATACTAACGAGACACGACTGTATTCCTATTTTTTGTTAATTTAATGTATTCTGTCACAAAACAATGTACAATTAAAAAAAAAGCTCGGCAATCATCCATTTTTTTTTTTCGAATTAAGAAAAAGAGCAAGGATGGAAGCTTGGGCGAGTTGGTGTCGGTTTTCTTGCCTTATAGCGCTAAACAGACAAGGACACAGCCAGACATACGGGACGGGCGATAAAAAAAAAAGCGCCCGTCCCGTGTGTCTCGCTGTGTCCCGGTCTGTTTAGCGCTATGTGGCAAGAAATGAAAAAGTGCATATCGTCATTGTTGCCGTCGTCACTAGGATCAACAGCATTTGTCTTTTCAGTTTATAGTAAGAACTGGCTTGTTTTATTGCTGATACGAATCTTATTCACGTGGGTCATATGGGATAAACTCTTTGTATTCCATCATGGGCCTGCGTAGTAACGTGGTACCCATGTAGGCCTTAGATTGAAACCGACCACAAAAGGGTAGGCGAGGAGGGGGAGAGGATTGCTACTTTAGTGCAGAGTTGGACATGTAGTGTCAGGACTTTTTCTGCTTTTATCCGGGATATTAATTGTTGTATAAAATTAGGAGCAAAATACAGCCTTCATACGACAAAATTCTGGCTAGCCTATATACCCTAGGATTACAGAGAAATGTATATTTGCTTTAAGTTACGGTTTAATTTAATGATTCTTTTTATTTATTTTTTCTTGAGGTCGAGCGCCTGACCTCAACCTCACATTTTGAGTTTGAGGTGAGGTTGAGTGAGGTCACCGATGGTCACCTGTAAAGTGAGGTGAGGTCGCCTGGGGGACCTCAACCTCAATTGATGAGGTTGAGGTTGAGTGAGGTCGCCAAATATTTTTTGAGTTTGAGGTGAGGTCGAGGTTTTTGAGGTCAAATGCCCACCTCTGCTCGACGGAGAATTCACCGTGCCGCCCCGATCAAGCGTCGCCTGCGTGCGTAGCGCAGACATCGAAACCACTGAAGGCATGTCACAAACCCCCGCCCTTAAGGTCAACACAGGCACGGGATCCCCATTATGGTTAGCCGTCGTCCCTCTATAAGATTTGAGAACACAGGTTAAAGTTAGGCCATTAAGCCCGTGATTTCGGCAGCAATGAAAGCGGTGCACGTAGCAGCAAGATTAAAATCTACACGTTCTAGGAATGACGTGACAGTTCTTCACTGTCACCAAAGCATTGCTATCAAGCACGGGAATCATCATCGTGTCATCAGCTAACCATCCCTGCATACTTTCTCTGATCGTCGTATCAAGCGCCCTTAGCAGGACCACATGACAAGCTGGTTCCCGTGACACGGTCGAGAGCTATAAAGCTGGACATTGACAGCGATCTGCTCATTGGCAGCAGTGACAGCGGTGCAAGCAGAAGCAAAATTCAAATCTATAGACAGTTTGCAGGTTAGTGCACAGGTCTGTTTCGTGAATGTGATCTTATTTCTCTCACTGTCACTGCTGCGTTGAGTGTATTAGAAGAACGTCAATTTGGGCTAGATGGTGCATACTGTTCAAGACTGAAAATGATAGCGCTAAGAGGTAACAAACGCAAAAGAGAACAACGCAGGACGAGCGCTAACTTCATCTGACCTTCCTAGGTAGCACAAAGTGGGCTATGAAGGTGGGTCCGATGTAGGCAATGCAGGACAGCCCCGGTGGGCTCATTGTGGGTGCTGCAAGAGGAGCCGACGTAGGCCTGAAGGGGGCTGTCGACAAAGCCTCCACTAGGGACCGATACAGGCAGCCCTTGAGGGGCTGCCCACATTTTGCCCGCAGTGCCAAAAGGGCACATACGGCCAACTCCCCCCGATGGTCCAACAGTTGGACAGATTCGGGCAGCCGCTCTGGATGAACATTTGTTTTTTATTTTGGTTAGCCCCTGAGATAATGACATAGGACCGACGCGGGTTCTGTAACGCAAGCCGCACTTGGGCTTGCCAACATTATTCTCAAAGGGGTCCGACGCAGGTAATTGATGGGAAGCGCTAGTCCAAGTTCTCCCAATCAATATCTATGCACATAATTATGTAATTATTTCTAAACAGCCACAATATTAAATTTTACAATAATTCATAACAATAATCTAGGCTAAATGATGTCATGTACATCTTGTTCAGGCTATGGAGATGTGTGTTCCGAACAGCAATATTGTGCTGAGAGTTGCAGGCTGTCCACAGCAACCCCATAAGGAGCAACAGTTAGCAATCAGCACGTTTTAGTATTTTAAGCGCAATTTGCATGAGCGCGAGAACTAAAGCCATGTATTATTTTTAACAACTAAAAATTGCAACAACTGCTATACAAATCATCTATAATAGTTATTCAGGGCAATATCTAATACAAATAAAGGTTGGAAAGAATGATTGCACAATTGCACGCAGGCCTTCTAGCCCCCTTACGGCCGATGTGGGACCTACAGCGGTTTTATGTGGGCAGCCCTAATTGGGCTGGGTGTTGATTTTACACCTGAAGCCCTCTCACGTGCCTTCAAATGCCCCACAAGGGACCGATTTTGGTATCATGTGGGCCCACCCGCCTTCCAACCTCATTACGACCCATGTGGAATATAAAGCAGTTTTGTGTGGGCAGCCCCAATTGGGCTGGGTGTTGTTTTTGAACCTGAGAGCCCACGTACTGTTGCACGTGCCTTCGAATTCTCCACAAGGGACCGAGTTTGTTACCATACGGGCACGCCCGCCTTCCAGCCCCATTCAGCCGATGTGGGACCTAAAGCGGTTAAAGGTGGTTTTTCAATCATTTTCTGTTTTTCATTGAATTACATTCTTCGGCACGTCCTGACTCCAACACAAAAAAACGTTTTTCGAAATTCCAATTAAAAGTATTTTTATAAAAGAAAAACCGCAAATCGAAACCGAAACTGCTTTCACGCACAGAAACGACGTCCCAGGTGACGAAATGGTGACGTGCATTGGATGGCGAAAATAACTTATGGAAATCATGAAGCATTGCATAAAATGTCTGAGGTAGTTCAATATAAGCCCCACAATTTCATAATCATGCGGGAAGTGGACAATAACGCCGGTATACAGTTTGTGACGCCAGAAACTCAGTTCGACAAGGTCAGTTGTTGGGCGAGTTGGTGACGATGTTCCATATCTACAGCGCGATAAACGGGACAGCGGGACAATAATGGGTTTGTCGTTATTGTGTTCTCTTGTCCCGTTTATCGCGCTGTAGATATGGAAGAAACTCAGTGTTGCCGGCAGAAATAGTCTCAACTTAAGCCATGAAAACAGCATATTTTAAAGTCGTGTTGCGCGCGAACGGATTATCGTACGGCGCCCAAATTTTGTGGAATGCGTCAGGACGGAGAGGAGAATATACAGTAAAATTTTTATTAGGATATTCGAATGTCAAAAAATCTCCGGAGTTGCCTTTTAAGCTAAGGCTGCCTCATTTGGGCTTCACGAGGGCTTGCCATAATTGAGCTCTTATTCATATTTCCCCTGCCCTCAAGTAACCTACAAGAGGCCGATTGGGGAAGCATGTGGGCACGTCCGATTTTTTTTTCCCACTAAGGCCGATCTAGGTCCCTGAAAGATTTAATGGGGGTGGCCTCATTTCGAATCTATGAGGGCTTTCCCATAAGAGCCCACATTTAGGTTGGATTGCCCTCAAATATCCGACAAGGGACCCTTGTGGTCTGGATGCAGGAATGTGCTCTGCATTAGTCAGAGCAACGCCGCTATGGAACCCATGTAGCAGGAACAGGGGCAAGCCCAAATGGGGCTTTGCCCACTTTTGCCCCATCGGTTACTGATGCAGGTTTTATGATGGTTGCCCCAGGCCCACTTGCTTATATCGGACCAACTTGGACACCGCATTCTGTGCTACCTAGGTTTATTCACTGCCAAGGCATTAAATATAAAAAACATGCCAAGGCATGCGCATGGCCTTGTGTGTTTTCTAGCCTGCTGTTATTGCATTTTTTTACATGGGTAAAGAAGTTGAGAAGTTATTACAGGATTTTTAGAGGTAGTGAAGGCAGAACTGAAAAGCTGGAAGGGTGAACTTGAACACAGTTTTAGATCCGAACTGAGGAATGTGAAAGCTTCTGTTGACGATGTTGACGAAGTGAAAGAAAGCGTGGACTTGATGAGCAAGTCGCTTGATCAAAAACAAACCAGCGGCTTGAAGTAAGCTTGAACGAAGATAAAGAACAGAAAAAATAGACCCAATTACTTCAGCAGAAGCTTTTGCAGCCCTAGAAGGACGTAGCGGAAACTCAAGCAGCGCTCATTAAGTCCTAAAAGTATTCGAATAACAGAAACCTAGAAATAAAATTAGTTGCTGGGGACCCAAATAAAAATATTGAACAGGTGCTTGAGGAAATTTGTGAAGCAATTGGCGAACGTATTATGCGGAATGATATTGATGTGTGTCCCCGGATGCCGACCAAAGATGCAGACAAGAAAAATATTATCATTCAGTTTCAACGCTGTGAAAAACGTGACAATGTTCTGCAACTAGCTAAAAGAGAACGGCAAACAAACACTACCCTAGGCCTGATTTCAGATCAGCCCATTTTCATAAACGAACCCCTATGAAAAAACTGTTAGGCATGGCTTCTACCCGTAAGCACGAGCGCGGCAGGAAGTTCGTATGGACACGAAGCGGTTCCATCTTAGCGTGGCGCACTACGTCATCAACAATCATTCCGATCCCTCGAGAAGCTCATCTAGACAAAATCAGCAGTGACGTGCAGGATACTGTGCTACCGGCAGTCGTCCCGAACAGCGATCTTTCTCCATATACGAAGGTTCTCTGATGCTTATCGATGTTCATATCAGAAATGGCCAGTACTTTCACTTCTCCCTAAGACGTCGCTAAACTTCTCAGACAACGCAGCATAGCCAATTGTGTCTTAACTGCTGCATTTATGTGCAAGATCAATGAAGTCAAAAATCAAGACATATCTGCATTACTTAAATCTTGCCATTGCAAATTTGATGCTCTTTTTTTTACGGAGACGTGGTACAACCAAAACTATTTTGTACTGCCTGAATATCACGATTTCTGTTTAAATAGCTTAGACAGGAGAGAAGACGGCGTTGTTATCGCATTGTGAAATTCTTAATGACTATTGTCTGGTCACAAAAGACTCAAATACTAGCGTGAAAAAGGAAAAAAAAATGTTTGCAGTGGTTTACCGCCCTTCTGCCTGTAATATTCGCTCGTTCTTCGAGTTCATGGACCGTTTCCTTTGTTAGACAAATGATTCAGCGTATACATTAAAAATTGAACGGAATTTTAACATAAATCTATTGAAAACGTCTCCACAGGGCAAAGAATTTCAGTCACTTTTGGAGTGCAATGGTTTTTATAATAATGTCATTTCTGTACCAACAGGAGCCACTTTATTATCGTCATCGTTGCTAAACTTGTTCATTACAAACTTATCTGATAAGACTGTGAAGTGAGGAGCTTTCACCTGCGACATTAGCAGCCACCTCCCCATATTTTTGTTCTTACAGCGCAAATAGCCCACGTGTAAACAGACACAACTGAGCATGTATCGTTCCATATAACCTCAAGGTTTAGCATATTTCAAGGAAATGATTAGACAGACAGACTGGAAATTTCAGATACGAACACAGCCTATGAAATATTTTTAGCCAGATTCCAAGCAATATATGCTGGCTGTTTGCCACTCAAAGCTTATTGTCAGCCTAAAAAGGCTAGAGTAAATTTCCGCAGCTGGTTCTTTTTACCTTGCGCAGGGTGCGCCGTCAGCGACGGTATACGTGTTGCAGCGGAAGTTCTGTGCACCAGAGGCGCCCCGTTAAAGACGGTATGTAGCGAAGAGTTGAAGACAGGAGGTTGCGAGAAGAATAACAGAACATTTATACACACAAAATATTTACAACATTTACAAGAGCGTTTCATGGTGAAACTGGGCAAAACTGAAATATTTCCACCTCGGCATAGCCGAAGATGCAGAACATCTAAACCTAGCCCAGAACCCCGCACTGGGTCCTCGGGCTTAGTTTTACACCCCTTGAGGTCCAGCCCTAATTGCCATAACGTCCAATCAGCACAGAGGTCAACATGATTGTTTCGTTGCGACGTAGAACTCTCACTTCAACTTTAACAGGACTGAAATCCTCTGTCCATGGATTAAAAAAAAAGAAAAGCAAAACTACTAGGGTCACGTCCTTCTTAAATTTCACTGTACGCCTGGCCGTTGCAACGTTATGTCAATGAGTACCGCTGCTACCCCCGACCGACAGCCCTTCTCACAAATGCTGTGCTGATTAGGTTTACACGAACAAAGGAACTGGACAAACGCTGAGGTTAAGCGCAAACTTTTTTATTTTTTTAATAAAAAAAGCAGAAACCTAGAAATAACCAGTTAGCTTAACCTCAGTGTTTGTCCAGTTCCTTTGTTCGTGTAAAACTAATCAGCGCAGCATTTGTGAGATGTTCCAACTAGCGCAATCTCAAGCTCTTCGACAGCCGTTGCCTTCCGTGACTTGCCAGATTCGCGATCTCGACTTAGCGACGCAAAAAAAGGAAAAAGAAAAGAGCGATCAGTGGTCCTGCCATCGCTCGTCTGTCGTCACGGGTGCATCGCTTTTGTAAGGCGCTCGCCACCGCATTCCATCGGGTTCTTGCGTGAATGGGCGTCTCAAGTGCGACTGCGGAGTCGAGGCGGCACGTGCAAGCTGGTCTGTATCTTCCAAGTTGGTCTGTATCTCCCACTTCGAGGAATCACTGACTGTCATTCGACTAGTAACAAATAGCTTTGCGTGCTTCGCCAGGTGCCTCAAGGCGCCCTCCTGTCGGCTCGCGGCCAGCGTCCATTCATGCTACAAGACTCCAAAGAGGCGCTGGGCTTATAGCCACATATCTTCCCCGACTCCCGCTCTAATTTTTTGGGGTCGTCAGTCTCTTACACGCCCCTCCTAATATTCTACATGGAGCCCAATGGCACCTTTAAAATTAATTCATCCAAGAGACCGATGAAGCCTAGCACCCCTTCAGAGGCATGTACTACTGTCCGAATGCGACCACAACATACATCCGGACAAACAATAACCGGATATCACGGGAACATAACAGGAACAACAACAACAAAAAAGACAACAACCATGCGCACAGGCATGAAAAAGCAAACAGATTGCATACACTGAAATCCACTAATGTTGCATGCTTGGTCCGCTTCTTGTTCGAAGTCCGGATTCACGCACCGTGTTCATTTCGCGCTTCCGCAGACATGCACGTCCAACTTGTGAACACATCACACACCTACATGACTGGAGTGTTCATTTGCACTCATCTGAGAGCGACAACGTGACACAGCGATCTGTTCATTGGCAGCAGTGACAGCGGTGCACGCAGAAGCGAAATTCAAATCCATGGACAGTTTGCAGGTTAGTGCACAGATCTGTTTCGTGAATCTGATCTTATTTGTCTCGCTGTCACTGCTGCCTTGAGTGTATTGGAAGAAATCAGTCGTTGAGTGTATTATTAGAAATCAGGCGCACCAACAGCCCCTGTAGCCCTGTATACATGGACTCGACAGAGGCGGGTCGAGTAAGCCTGCCGAGTAAAAAACACCAGTTATCGGGTTTATGTATACACAGTCGGGTCGAGTAAAATAGGCAGCGGAGCGGGTCGCGTTAACTCGCTTGCAGGGGGTAGGTTAACTCGCGTTACTCTCTGGTCTAAAACCATGTAGTCAGGGAGTCGAGCTATGGCGAACTCTGGAATCAAAAAGCCTCCGGAGCGGGAGGAGTGTCAGCGAAGTTGAATGCTTTTTAGCCCTCATCAACGATAAAAATAATAATTGAACTCTCAATAGTAAAAGGCAACGAAATCAAATACGAGTAAGAAACTTGCACAATAACTGCGACTCTCGACGCTACGCGGGTTGAGTAATGGTAATCTCGCTTACTCGACGCTAACTCGAGCCGGTGCTATCGTGTTCATGTATACAGGGCTTGTGTACGCTTGAGCCGCCGTGCCACTCTGAACAGACAGACCTAATGCCTTACGATTACTCGCTAGACCGCCGCCACAACGGGGAGAACACTCGTTGGCTTGTGCCCCCCTGGACCGAAAATATCAGGAAAATCCGTAGGATCTAACACCGAATCATGCAGGGTACATGAGAACGAGTCCAACCTGCTCCGCGATGTGTACGGAACCCAGTCAGGTTCAAGCTTGTCTGGTGCCGCTACCCTACCTTCGATCGGGGCGTTGACTCCCGCATGCGCATTCGACAACTGTGCGGCACTTTCAGAGTTCGTCGCGACTCGTCCGTCGCCCTTCCTTGCCTCGAATGAAGAGTTCTTGCCGTCAGGAATACTGCCTACTCTTTCAGGAAGTTCGCTGATGTGCGAGCCATCGTCCTCGTCGGTTTCACGCGCGCTGAAACACGCGTGTTCGCGCCCTGTCCGAGATAACGTTCGCGGTACCGCGCCGTTCACATCCGAAAACACCGGACTAGCGCCCTCGATATAGCTAACTGGACAGTAGTTTCATCGAAATGGGCAATCACTGGCCCAGATGGAGTGACATCGGTACAGCAAACCCGAACAGCTGCTTGATCTAGTCTAAGATAGCTTGCTGTTGGGCTACTTGGTTTTGGTTCATAATTCAATACTTTTAAGACGCAAAAAAAAAACCTACACACATAGGAAGGTGACAGAACGAAGCGCCAACTTACAACTGGTTTTTTGCATGGATAAGACGTACTTATACAGCTTGTCGTCACATGCGCAGGTAGGTCACCTAAAGCTCAGGAACGACATGATAAGGCGCACTCCAGGAATTTCTTTTCACTGTTATACAAAACAATAGATTTGTTGATCGATTCACTGGTCACTGACCATGGTCAACTTTAAAACAAAGAACGTATGAGCCCGCCGAAATCTCGAGTCACTAATCATCCAGACAACATCTAACACAATAAACAAGAATGATGGCACACTGCATCCTATCTACGCGAAATCTCTAAGAACACTACTAACTGCTACAAAAAGCCCGGGACGTCCGGCCGGTTGTTCATTGTGAACAAGGGAGCCGTAGCACTCCCGAAACGTCATTTGTTTTTGACCTTGGTCAGTGACCAGTGAATCGATCAACAAACCATGATTCCTGACCAGACGGTATGCCGTCGAACCCTCGACTACAAAACAATAGATGTGTCGCTTATGCACAATTTGCCTTTCGTTTTAATAAAAAACGCTTCTATCAACTCCCTAGCATTAGTATCTTTGCTTTTACCCAGAATGCTCACATCAGTGAAGCATGGCTCCTTATTTAAATGCGTGCCTTCCTTGTTCTGCTCTACGTTTCTCTCATGTTCCATCGTTCACTCATTCAGGCACCTGCCTGTCTGACCTATGTAGGAGTGCCCGGTAGACAGGGAGATTTCATAAGAATTTCTTGCTTGGCTTAAAAAAAATAGCACATTTCACGAACGGTGTCCTGTGCTTTGTTCTGCTGCAGCCTCGTTCCTTGGTGTTTTCTTTATCGGTACGGGAGCAATGGCCACCTAGCTTTCTCGGTGCAGAAAAGGCGAGCCGTAAACCATGGCGGCTGGAAACCTTTTACAAATGATGGGCCGCACAATACACATATGGCACCAACACTTGTCTTACCTTTTCTCGAGGGACCTCTGCCCTAGCTCTACCAGTACCATTATTTCTCTTGTTTAGTAGACATTCAACCACCGCATTCACGAGCGAACGGGGGAACCCGGCTGCAAAAGCCCTAGCCAATTGATGATTAAAGCGGTCCAGCATTTTGTGAGGGCATGACTTTTTGAGTGCCGATTTGAGGCAAAGCGAAGCAATCCCGCTTTTCACAACTTTTCACTGGCAGGAGTAAAAAGGTAGCAGCTGCTTCTTCGCACCCGGATAATAAGACCAACAGACCCGATCACCACAGAATTCAAGGTTCAAATCTAGAAACTAATAAAACATGGACAGGTAGTTCGTGTGTGAACTCCAGACCTTTTCCATGCTCTCTAAAGGCAGATATAACACTGTCCATTGTTTCCTCTAGGCTCTAAAGTTAAAAGAATAAAAAAATCGACACACCTAAAAACTTTAAAAACCTTGTCAATGGGTAAACCTTGCGGCAGAGCTTGGCCAATACGAGATAAAAAGATAACATAGCACCGGTGCCACACAGGACCCAATGCATATGCCTGACTTCTGCAGAAAAAAACTACTGGTCAAAAGTGATAAAAGTAGATTGGAGGAGAAAACGGCTGTGATCGCACAGTTTCCACCGTCTGCCGACAAGAAAGCTGTGCGCATTTCTTGGGCTGTGCGCTTACTGCCGCCGATTCGTCAGGAATATTTCGCGCATCGCCGAACTGCTGACGCAAATTACAAAGGTTGATGTCACTTTTAAATGGGAAATACCGCAAGCGGAAGCTTTCAAGGAACTTAAGCGCCCCTTATATTGCCCTTTTGTCCTTGGACACTTGGACGAAGACGCTGAGACAAATACATACCGACGCAAGCAGCGTTGGCATAGGCGCAGTGCTCGCTCAGAAAATTGACAGACAGGAAAACATTATCTAGTACGCTTGTCGGTCCCTGTCGACAACGGAGAAAGAAAATCTTGCCATTATTTGGGTCACATCAAAAATTCGAACCTATTTGTATGGATGACCATTCAGAGTTGTGTGGCAAAGAGTGGCAAACCTTCTCGCCTTTCCGTTCTTCTGGTTCTGTTTTCTTTGTGTCTATTTTCTTATCGAGAGTACGTAAAATTCGTAAATGCCGTATTCAATATTTTTATCGGATAGTTAAAGCAAGCATATTTATATCACATTTCCAGACAGTGGGATGAGATCACCAGTATCGAAGTTAACTCATTCATGTTTTATTGCAAAACGATTCGTTTAACTTCAAATTTTTGTCTACTCCAAAGTGCTCATTGGAGGAGCACGCATTGTGAACACTCCACACTTCGTTGGTTATCTTCATGCATCATTGGCATCTTGAATTTCGCGTGCTTTCTTGAAAACGATGCAAAGGCCTTGAAGGGAGAGCGGCATTAAAGAGCCTTTATTGACGACTAAGCAGCTCCAGGAGGCTATTGCATACGCATCTGTGCCGCATACAAAGTTAACAATGCCTGAGGTCGCATAGCCGGATAGTCGCTGGCACTCATGCAGATTCCAGTCGCCCCGTCCCACGGGCTCAGATCACAGTAGCAACCAGGGGCACACTCTCCTCCGGTTCCAGATAAATCACACAACTTGAAAGAGAAAAACAAAACAGCGTCAAACCAAACAATAAAGAGGACTAATGGAAATTATTTAATTTTGTTCTTCGCAAAAACATATTTAAGGAGCATTTAGCATCTGTAGTCTCTGAGCATATTATTCAAGATGTTTTGAGAAAGGAAACATAGTCCATCGGTAGTTTGAAAATTTTTTTGTCAATGAATCTACTCGGTTAACACGCTGGCATTGGTAAAATTGTGTGAAAGCTCAGACTAGCATCTGCCCCACATTTTTTTCTCCGTTCGCCTTACGATAAAAAGGAACAAAATCTGTCGATCAGATAAAATAAAGAACACTACGACTCAAGCAATGCCACTTCTGCTGTATTGCCTAGGCTTAAAGCTACATTTAGAGGCAAAATTTACTTCATCATCGCAATAATATGCTATGTGAGGAAGGAAAAATGATGCCGGTGGCGTAATTGTTCATATTTTATTTGAATTTATTCACCGCGCTCTGTGCAAATGTCCTACGGAGAAAAACTGTTCTGTCCGCATTTCTAAAGTACACACAATTCCCTTAAATTATTTTTTTTTCAGAGATGGTGACTGGACTGAAGGCGCGAGAACGACTTAACATGGGTGCAGTTGATATTCTAACAGCTATGGCTGTAAGCGTTCCACAGATTAGAAAATGACTGTATTGTCAACATACGTGAAATTAACGAGTTTATGGCAGTCATAAAATTACCTAAAGTAAAATACAGGAAACAAGAACACTGAAATGAAAATTCACTTCGCATGGACATTAAAGCATATTGTCGCGTAGCGGTGACAATGCCATTGGCGACAACTGAGGAGGCTTGAGATTCACTGCAGCAAATTCTTTATTTGGGTTGAGTTGCGCCCGCAAAAGAGCAATCGGCGGTGGCGATAGCAACAAACCTGCTCGGCGGTCGTCGATCTACGAATGCCCGTTTCGCGCGTTAGCGCTCATCCTAAAGGCTATGAAGAAAGATGGAGATAAAACTGCAACGGAGGAAAAGCATACCCTGGAACATTGTAGAAACACTCGAGAATGGCTGGAATCTGAAATATATCTCGGCGCATCTTTCGTGACAAATAGAATGATAAGGGTACTTCTGGAGACAAAATAAATGCACAAAACAAAGAATACATAATCGGTGCGTGCGCTCGCCACATGCCGGAGGCTGTAGGGCAAAGAAGAAATAAAATTTTTAATGGTTCGCCGCAATATTACGCAGATCGCGTGTTCATTTGCAGTGTCGCCAATTTAGCGGTTTTCTGGTTTTATTTTAGTAGGTTTTTACACTATTTTGTGGGCGAAAATGTTGTATTGCGGGAGGGGGAATTTTTAGCGATTTTCAAGCATTGTTGGCTGCTTTTTGTGGTTTTTGGTAATTCTATATCTTTTATTCCTGAACAGTTAACGTGTCTTAAATTGTCGTCTCTTTTGCGAGAAAACGTCAACAGGTCGCTGTGAGCGCATCACTTCGCTGTGATGCTGCTATGCTGGAGTGGGGAACATCGGAACACGCTTTGAATGAACTTATACGACATTTTTGAACGCAATCCTATAATCCACCGGGCGAAAGGGGGCCTGTGAAGGATGTACAGAGGTTAAGGAAAGAGTGGCTGCGGGATCATAACCTTAAAGACTGGTTACTGGGACTTCCAAATGCTGCAAGATGAGACCGATGCCGTCACTGTAGGACGCAACTTTCTGCCAAGCACGTGGATTTGAACCAAAACGCCAACACGAAGAAGAACCTCTTGGCTACAGCGTAATTTTTTTTTTATTTGCAACAAGAACTGCGCGCAGCAAAGGGACAAGGTACAAGCGCTGACTTACAACTGTATTTCGAGAAAACATGGCTTCATATACAATCGCACAACACATGCAATCACATGCGTCAAAGCCATATTACAGAGGCGATCTCAAATGACAAACATAGTTCTGTAATCAAAGAAGCAAATCATATTCTTAACACGTTCAATTATTTTTCGGTTATTGCAACAAACAATAATCACTCGTCCTCGCTTTCGAAGCTGCCTCGATAGTCTCTCGGACGAGCTGTTCTTTGTCTCACAAATGCTCTGCTGCTTAGTTTTACACGGACAAAGGAACTGGACAAACACTGAGGTTAAGCGCAATCTACCAACTGAACTTTTATTTCTTAGAAAAGGAAAAAGGAAACACAAGCACGCGACGTAATCTGAGGATCGTGAATACTCATAAATCATAACAGTGCACTGTAACAGCAAGAACAACTAAGGAATGAAACCATGAAAATGTGAAAAATAACTAAGCCCGGGATGAAATCGCACTCCCCCCCCGCGCATCTAACAGACACGCGCGGGTGCCCTCATGCAAGTCTTTTGTCTCTTCTCAAAATATCTATTTCCCGGCGGGAAAGAGCTGCGGAAGGAGCGCTAACGTAATCGCCTTCTTTGCCAGAAACCATCCGAAAGGCCTCAATTACCTCATGCTCTTTCTTTTCTGTTGCCCGCGCCAAAATAACCGTGTTTTGGAAATATCGGTTGCACTCGTTTTTCAGGCAATGGTTCGTCAAGTTTTCTGCACCCTGCAGGGAACGACATTTCCTGCTGTGCTCCACAAGCCTTTCATTAAGGCATCGCCCAGTTTGCCCCACGTAGCACTTGCCGCAAGAGAGGGGAATTTTGTAAACCACCCCCTTAGAGCATGGAAACAAAGGCGAAACATGCTTGACGCCGCACGCACTTATCTCATCTGCAGTGTTTTGTCTCATGTATGTATTTTGTCGATAAAAATAAATAGTTGTAAGTTTGCGCTTCATTCGTGTGTCGTCTTCCATTTGTCTCTGTATATCAAGTAGCGTAGTATTCCACAGACTCATCTGCAGATTCTTCCTGGTTAACTTTTTTGCAGATCCCTTTAAACTTTAAAGGAGCTGAAAAAACAACCTTCACATCAAACCTCCGCCCAATCTTCTTCAGCCGGTGCGAAATGCCATGCAAATAAGGAAGGACCGCGAAAGGCTTGTTTCCATCACTTTGCTTCGGAGGCGAAAGATCTTGGTGTAATCTTAAGTTTCTTAGGCAAGTTTCAGCAACACCAATCAGAAGCCTTAAAGGGCATCCAGAAGATCCAAGCCGGTCCATTTGGATAAGCAAGCTATCTTCCATTTTATGGTCACATGACTTAGTGAGGGCCTGCTTCACGCAGGACAGCGCGATTCCTCTTTTTACAAGCTTGATGTGCCCGGATGCAAAAGGAAGTATGCCCTTATCGCCTCTCGTTTTATAAAACTAACACGTGTGGTCGCTTGCGAACACCAGACTGATATCCAGAAATTGAGCTGGGAATCTGAGGGGCATTCTGACGTGAATTGGAGCCCATCATGTGCACGTGGGAATAGTGATAAGATATCATCAGTTCTGGTCTCCGAGTACAATTCATATGGCAGGCAAATGAGGAAATCGTCAACATACCTAAATGACCCTGTAACACCCAACTAAGTTAGCTTCGGATGCAGCTTGTGGTTGCCTCTGGCCAAGTACAAATCACTCAATATGGGCGCAATGCATGAGTCTATGCAAATTCCATCCTTTTGGGGGAGACCCACACCCTCAAACTATACAAAAAGTGACTGAAGGTAGGCTTTCAGTATGTTCAGAAACCTATACTGCAACACCACACTTGTTCTGAAAGCCAACTACCCCGTAGGCATCAATACATTCTTCAACAGCAATAAGCACCTTCCTCTGCGGAATATTCCAAATTTACTGAACAATTTTACTGAACATTCCCTCTGCGGAATGTTCAGTAGAATTAATCAAAATCAGGTATGTGGTCACTTAGACTCTAGTAATGGTTCTTGTAGTGGATACGTTGGTAACGCACAACGTATCCTCTACAAGAACCATTCAGTTCAGTTCAGTCATTCAGTCATGTCCGACTCTTCGTGACCCTATGGACCATATCACGCCACGCTTTCCGGTCTCTTACTATCTTCCTAACATCACATACCTTAATCTGCAGCGCCTCGAGGAGGCCATCTAACCATCGCGTTCGCTGCCTACCCTTTATCCGGTGACCCTCAACCCTTCCCAACATCAAATCTTTCTCCAGCGACTCCTCCCTTCTCATCAGATGACCAAAGTATCTCAGCTTGGACCCTCCAATGAACAGTCAGGGTTTATGGCCGACAATATCGACTGATTTGATCTTCTGGCAGTCCAAGGAACTCTCAAGAGTCTCTGCCAGCACCACAATTCAAACGCGTCAATTCTTCTGTGGTCAGCCTTCTTCACAGTCCAACTCTCGCATCCATACATCACAACTGGAAAGACCATAGCACGAGTTATACGGATCTTGGTTGGCAGTGTAATGTCTCTGCTCTTTACTAGGCGGTCAAGGCTAGCCATGGCTCTCTTTCCCAGAAGCAGGCGTCTTCTAATTTCATGGCTGCATTCTCCTTCCGGGGTAATCTTGGAGCCCAAGAAGAGAAAATCTGTTACAGCTTCCATTTCTTGTCCCTTGATGCTCCAGGACTTGATAGGGCAAGACGCCATGATCTTTGTCTTTTTAATGTTCAGTTTAAGCCCAAACGCTCCGCCATTAAAGTGGTATCATAGCATATAAGAGAAATGCGTAACCACTTAAACAGGACACAGGAAGAAGCACATACAACAGTTCACGAGCGCAACTACCAACTGTTTAATGGGGAGAAGCAACAACAGCATATATACAGAAAAGCAGAGCATGCGTAAAGGTAGAGCAGGCACACACATCCCAAACACCGCAATTTTACACAAACGAATCAAGATATGAAACTTCAGCATCATAGATCTGCAACGAAGCCTCACTTACGAAGCGATCACATAGTTTTTTGGCATGGAAGGCCTCTAAGACAAGCCGGGGTTTCACATTGGCACTCCTGCCTAGAATCTTTGTCATCTCAAATCTTGCCCTACACGTGCTAAACCAGGAAGAAATGTGCCTTACGAGGTTTGAATTTTTGTGATTATTGTGTACATTTTTTGCATGCTCCTGTAGCCGGTCATTAACGCAACGGCCAGTTTGGCCTACATAGGAAGAGCCACAAGAAAGGGGCAAGCTGTATACCACTCCTGTGGCGCACTTAACATAGGAGGTGCCATGCCTTTTTTTGCAACCCCTTTCACAAACGCCGGAAATGCGGCAGCAAAGCTTTGATAGATTGTTGGGGGCTGAGAACACCAAAGGCACATGTTGTCTACCGGCCACTTTCGTCAGGTTATGAGACACCTGGTGCACATAGAGGACCACAACCGGCTTTGAAGCCGAGTATTCAGGTCTTTTTTGCGCGCCTTTTTGTTTCTGCAGGAGGGTTTCAGCGACGGCAGATATGACCGGACCAGGGGAGCCTACCGCCAAGAGGCGGGAAACCTGATAGTCGAGAGTTTCCTGCATGCTATGAGGGCAAGACTTGTGAAGCGCCGACTCTAAACAGAGAGACGCAATGGCTCTTTTTACAACCTTGGAGTGTGAGGAGTCGTATCTCAGTAGCTCCTTGTTAGCACGGGGGGAATACATATGGCAAACGTGGTTGCCACAGAACGTAAGTTTGAGGTCCAAAAAACGTAACTCATGATAATCTGGGAGTTCATGTGTAAAAACCAACGCTCGTCCCAATTGATTAAAAGTAGTTAAAATCTGTGAAACAACCTGGTCAAGGGATGTAAAGGTCCCAGACTCTAAAACGATTACAAAATCGTCAATATATCTAAAAACTTTTAAAACCGGGCCGTCACTTAGGGTTACTTGCAATGCGTGGTCAATATAAGATAAAAAGATGTCGCATAAAATGGGTGCAACACATGAACCTATGAAAGTGTCTTTGCGCTGTAGGTAAAACTGGTTGTCATGTCACCACTTTTGCCATATGTATTCCCCCCATGCTAACAAGGAGCTACTGAGATGCGACTCCTCACACTCCAAGGTTGCAAAAAGAGCCATTGCGTCTCTCTGTTTGGAGTCGGCGCTTCACAAGTCGTGCCCTCATAGCATGCAGGAAAGTCTCGACTATCAGGCTTCCCGCCTCTTGGCGGTAGGCTTCCCTTGTCCGGTCATATCTGCCGTCGCAGAAGCCCTCCCGCAAAAGCAAAAAGGCACCCAAAAAACATCTGACTACCCGGCTTCAAAGCCGGTTGTGGTCCTCTATGTGCACCAGGTGTCTCATAACCTGAACAAAGTGAAAGGGGTTGCAAAAAAAGTTTGTGAAAGGGGTTGCAAAAAAAGGCATGGCACCTCCTATGTTAAGTGCGCCACAGGAGTGCCATACAGCTTGCCCCTTTCTTGTGGCTCTTCCTATGTAGGCCAAACTGGCCGTTGCGCTAATGACCGGCTACGGGAGCATGCAAAAAATGTAGACAATAATGATAAAAATTCAAACCATGTAAGGCACATTTCTTCCTGCATTAGCACGTGTAGGGCAAGATTTGAGATGACAAAGATTCTAAGCAGGAGTGCCAATGTGAAAGCCCAATTTCTCTTACAGGCCTTCCATGTCAAAAAACTACCTGATCGCTGCGTAAGTGATGCTTCGTTGCAGAATTATGATGCTGAAGTTTCATATCTTGATTCGTTTGTGTAAAATTGCTGTATTTATGATGTGTGTGCCTGCTCTACCTTTACGCATGCTCTGCTTTTCTGTATATATGCTGTAGTTGCTTCTCCCCATTAAACAGTTGGCAGTAGTGCTCGTGAACTCTTGTATGTGTTTCTTCCTGTGTCCTGTCTAAGTTGTTGCGCATTTCTCTTATATACTATGCAGAACCAACTAGCCCGACAACACGCTCTTCTGAAAGTGGTATCATCGGCATATCTAAGGTTGTTGATACGTTTCCCAGCAATCTTCACTCCAGCTGAAGACTCGCCCAGACCGGCCTTCTTCATGATGCACTCAGCATATAGGTTAAATAGGCAGGGCGACACATTGCAGCATTGTCTCACTCCTTTCTCAATCGGAAACCAATCAGAAAGACCATGCCGAGTTCTGACTGTGGCCTCTTGCCCTTCATACAGGTTCCTGAGGAGACAGATGATGTGAATTGGAACTGCCATCTCTAGAAGAGCTCGCCACAATCTGCTGTGATCTACGCAGTCAAATGCTTTCGCATAATCAATAAAGCAGAAGTAGATGGGTTTCTGGAACTTTATTGCTTTTTCCATGATCCAGCGAAGGTTGACAATCTGGTCTTTAGTTCCTCTGCCCTTGCGGACCCCAGCTTGCACGTCCGGAAGCTCCCGATTCACATACTGCTGCAGCCTACCTTGGAGTATTTTCAACATCACCTTGCTAGCATGCGAAATAAGCGGGATCGTGCGGTAGTTGGAACAATCTTTGGGACTGCCTTTCTTTGGAATTCGGATGTAAACTGACCTCCTCCAATCCTGTGGCCACAGCAGGGTTGTCGAAATTTGCTGACATAATGTATACAGGATGTTAACAGAGTCGTCATGATTGAGGTGTTGAATCAACTCATCGCCATAAATTCCGCTAGCTTTGTTCTTAGCACGGCTGGCTAAGGCCCATTCAACTTCACTCTTCAGGATGCCCGTTAACAGAGTCGTCATGATTGAGGTGTTGAATCAACTCATCGCCATAAATTCCGCTAGCTTTGTTCTTAGCACGGCTGGCTAAGGCCCATTCAACTTCACTCTTCAGGATGCCCGGCTCTAGATCAGTAATCACAACCGCCTTATGTTGGGTTTGCACATCCGGGTCCTTCTTGTACGCTTCTTCTGTGTATTCCTGCCACCTCTTCTTTATCTCTGAGGCTTCAGTAAGGTCCCTGCCTCATTTCTCCTTTATCACACCCATCTTAGCACAGAAGCTTTCTTTGCTATCTTTGATTGTCTTATGCAGAGCTCTTGTGCTCCTCAATTGGCTGTTGTCCTCAACTGCTTGGAACTGTATGTTCAGGAAGGCATTCTTCTCTTCTTGCTATTTTCTGAAAATCTGCATTGAGAACCTTGTATCTTTCTCTTTGCCCCATAACTTCGGTGTGTTTTCCAAGTGTTACATCGCGCATTGGGAGCGTAGAGGAGCAAAGCCCGGGCGCAGGAATGGCAGACGACGCGGTGGTCGGGGAAGGCAGGGTGGCTACGCCAGCGGCAAGGTGAGTGGCCCTTATGCTGGTCCTCGGAACCCACTGGTACCCTGCGTTTTGTGGCGAGTAAAAGGAATTGTGCAGTGCAAGGCTCACGAAAACGAGTGCGGAGGAGAGCGGGAGCGATAGCGATAGCGGAGGTTCGAGGGCAGAGGAGGCGATGGTGGCAGGCGAAATGATGGGAACAAAAGGATCAGCAAGAGCAGATAAAGGTGATGGCGAAACCCCCGATTCAGCTATGCGACGGCTGGAATTGGAGCTGGAGCTTAGGGAAACCACGGTGCTCATTGAGCGGGAAAAGACACGTCCGTTAGAGCTGCCAAGTGGTAGACCACCGGGCTCGCTAACAGATGGTAAGCTGACGCGCGAGGGCTCGCTAGCGCATTTCGCAAAACGGCTGACACCAATCCCAACAGATCCAGAGGTTCCAGTGTGGCTCGAGGGAATCGAGGGCATTTTTCGTTCTTGTAAGGTGCCTGAAGAGGTTAGAAGCCACTTAGTTTTGCCTCTGGTGACCGGAAGAATCCCAAAACTCTTTTCTAAACTTTCAACTGAGGAGCTCGACAGTTACGATCTGGTAAAAAAGACGATTCTGTCCGAGTTGCGTCTGTCGCCAGATGACTACCTCAGGCAGTTCCGCAATGCGCTTCCGGCTCGTGACGAGACCTGGCAGCACTTCGCGTCGCGAATTGAGAGCTACTATGCTTTTTACATGGCGGCGTGGGGGATCAAAACGCTAGAGGACCTCATTGCTCTGCACGTGGCTGACCAGATGAAGCAGGCACTGAGCACTGAGACGTATAAGTACGTGAAACGAGAGGAGGGGGACGGTTTGGTCAGGCCACATCAGATAGCGAGGTTGGTGGAGGCTTTCGAGGTTTGCGAAGGTAAGGGGTCAGGAAGGAAGCAAACAGTTGCAGGCAGAATCCCCTCTGGCAAACAACAAGCAACTTTGCAACCGGCCTAGCTGCGCAGGAAAGGTCAGGCTCCTCGAGATCATCAGCATGCTTCATTTGCGACGGACCACAATTCGCTCGCTCTTGCCCTAAAAAACCAGCAACTGCTGACGAACATAAGAAAAGCGGGAACAGAGTAGTTCAAGAAAGACAACGCTGTCGACAACTATGACAGCGGAGCAGCCGGACGCGGAACGACCCGCCACTTTCCGCCTTGCGGGGAGCCATCAACGAAGGACGGCCTCGTGTCACTAGAATACGTCTACCTGAGATGCGGCGAGACGGTTCTGAGGGCTCTGATCGACACGGGTGCAGAGATACCGGTGATTAAAGAAGGCGCCATACCGAGCAACCAGGTAGAGGTGGTGGGCAACATACCATTAGTGGGAGCTTTTGGTGCTAAAGTGGTAGCCAAGCTCGCTATAGAGTGCCACTAAGCTTAGCAGTAGATCGGTGTCGGCAGATCAGAGAGAGTGCGTCGCTGTTGTGCGCCGTAACGAGTGAGCGGGCTGCCAAGGAAGCAGACTGCCTGCTTTCTGCAGACGCTTGGCACACGCTTGAACAACAGGCACGCAGCAGCGGTTGCGAGGTGCCCGATATGAGAAGACCGGCGGACGTCACCTTGGAGGCAGGCAGCGGCGAGGTAGGGAGAACCTCACTCGTTGTTAAGCACCGAGAGGGACCGGAGACCAGAGGAGGTTATTGGAATCGCCGAAGAAAGATGTGGCGAAAACCTGAGAGCGCCATAGGAAGTAGGGGTAGGCTGCGGCAAAATGAGGCATGCGCATGCCAATCATCGGCACCTCTAACATGGTGCAGCAGGCCACCAGAGCTGTCGCCACCCAATGTGGTTTCCGAGGCCAGGCATAGGGACCACTCTGAAAAATGTTTTCGTGTCGGGTGCGTTCGCATGGTGCCATGCTAGATGCCTCGCATGCGGCGGTTGCCTTGTGTCTCAGTACCTAATTGCTGAAGGTGGCGTAAGGTTTTGTTGTTTTGCTTAGTGCGTTGTAAGGAAGTTGTGATGATCTTTGTGTTATTTGTCGCGTGCACAACCAGTGAGGTTGTTGCAACGATCTTAGGAGGGGCGTGTAAGGTCGTCAGTAGTGCATATTTACTCGAGGTTTCTTTTTGTGTGTGTTTGTGTGTTTCCTCCCGTTTCGGAAAGCCGGCCCGCGAGACGCGCGGGTGGAGTGGCGCCCGTACCCAGGGAGGGGGGACCTTTTTCTTGTTTTTGCTTAAAGTGGGAAGTGTCCCTGCGTGTGCGCGTTGTCTGTTTTATGTCTTTCTTGTGGGGCGGGGGCCTGGTGGTTAGCGCGCGAGGCTCCGAACTCCGTCGGCGGACCCCGTCGAGTGCCCGTAGGGTTTCTTTTTTTCTTTGGTATGTGTAACAGGCAGCCGTAAATCTCGTGCGCACCCTGGAGAGTGGAATGCCAGTGGTGGAAAGGCCGGGGTTTGGCCGCTTCGGCAAACTGGACCTCGGCTGCGATTTTCCACGAATCTGTGTGAATGGGGGGGGGGGGGGGGGACCAAGGACGTTTTCACGGAAATGTGGGACCGCGCGAAAACAACGAGGCGCGATGGGTAGCCCGGAGAGTTGCGGCCCGAGCGAAGGAGAAGACAAACGTTCTCCCGTACGCTCGCTTGGGACGACGGACTGTCCTAAGCCGGAGGGCGCCCCAACTCGGTGTCTTATTTGTTCTTTATTTCCACTGTGCTGTGCTTGTTTATCTAACCAACCCATTATCTTAATTAAATCAGTTTGTTAATTTAATTCGGCCATTGCAATTTCTTCGGCGAAGCAAGAAGACGGGACCGTCAACAAGAAGAAGAAGAAGAAAAGGAACTTCAAGAAACCATCAAAAAGAAGTTTACTATGCGGTTTCGTGCGAAGCCCTGTCGGACTATTTCACCTTACCTGGTGCAAGCACCCAGTTGACAGAAACAGTTCGACCTCCCACACATCCGCACTCCGTGAATGAGCAATCAGGAGACAAAAAAGCGGACCATCGAACTTCGCTATCGGAATGCTTGGCGTACTGTCCGAGCTACTTGAATCAAAGCACATTTCAGGTAAATGGTAGAAAGCGAACAAATGTTATTAGCACCCACTCCATTTTATCGCGATAATCAGCTGCAGCTGAATTTGCCCATGCACTTACACGGACATACTCCAGCCCTACCGACTCCAAAGGTGCACATATCCTCCCGCACACCGCGATCTAACAAGACGCGAGGCCGTCCAATGGCGCAAACTACAAACTGGCAGCTTCCCATACCCCCTCTTATACAGCAGGATCTTTCCGGATCAGATAGCTCCCATGTGTAAACACTGCTCAACTCCGGCCACACTCATAGACATGGTGTGGACTTGTGCACATTACAACACAGACAACACAAACACCCCAGAGACGTGGGAGTCTCTCCTGTGTACTTCCGAGCCAGCAGACCAACGCTGGCTTATCCAGCGCGCGGTGGAGGCCGCGGCATCCCAAAGGATCCCCGCCGACCTCGTCTAAGTCAGCGCAACCGGTCCTTTGACTGGTCCCCTGTTTTTGGGCGCAATAAAAGAGTTCACCACCACCACCCATGTTGAGGTTTGAAGAATACTCCGACAATAAATCTGTTTCTGATTTTCTTCGTAAAATCGATGATTATCGGATGGCAATGGCGATTTCGGATAGCGCTCTGGTCACGCGCTTGCTTCCTGTATCTTTGGTAGGTTCCGCTGCAACCTGAAGGTGTAGAAAGGCCATTCACAACAAAGCAGGACTTTATAGAGCGTTTTTGAGAAGAGATTTCGCCGCCTGACTACGTCATCCGTATGAGAGACGAGCTTTGAACCTGAACGCAAGGCGAAAACGAGGGTTTCTTCGAGGTTTTGCGCACTTTTAAAGAGCTGCATGAGCGGGTAGATCCTGCAGTTCCGGAGCCAGAGAAGGTGGCTCATGCCATACATCGGTGCCATCCAAGGTACCAGACATATCTCCGGCGCCGCCAGTTCACGGACTTCGATGACATGGCTAGAGAAGCATTCCTCATCGAGGTGTCTTTCCTGGCGGAGCTCCCGTACAAGCCGCCTCACCTGACGGAGACGTACCTCGAACCGTCCTGTGCGTGGCCCGGATCATCGGCAGCAGCACACCGCCTGGTGACCCCCGGCTTCCGAAATGGGGCTGGCGACTTGCACGAGGTCACAGGGCCTCTTGTGCCTCCTCCTGTTACGAGTTGACTGCACATGCTGTCAGGTCAGACAGGGCCCCGTGTCTTCTTGCCATACGCAGGTGCTGGGACCCTATGCGTGGCAGCAGTTGGGCCATCGAACATCGGAGCGCGCAAATCACGGACACCACCTGCAGCAGCTACCGGCTACCATGCACCTTCGGGTGCTGCGTCTAGGCCATCATATGCAGTGAATGATCAATAGCATGATTACATCAAATGGTACCCTATCCTCATTATCTGTTATGAGGGTTATTCTCATAGGAAGTCGCTATGGGGGGAGGGGGCTAGACGCTACAGTCACCTTCTAGCCACGGCGTGACAGCCCTAACAAACAGAGCTGTTACCCCACCCGCAGTGCGAGAAGTCGCGACTGCGGCGGAATCGGGCCAGAAGGAGCAACCGAGTTGCGTACTCGAACAGGATTTAGTGTGCTCGAGTACAAGGCAAGAGGACGCTCAAATACAACCACCGTAGCGAGCGAACGTTCTGCTCACGTACGGGGGTGAAATAAAAACCACCTATAAGGGAAGCACACACAAGAAGCTTAGAGGAGTCTTCTGCTCACCAGACGTGGCTTCGCGCTCACGACCAGCGGCGGTAAGTGCGTACGAAACCGGACGACTCGTTGACAGTGACGGTCTCCTCGGCGGAGAACACAACCGCGCGCGCGCGTGCTTAACCGCCGAACAGCCCCGAAAGAGTTGCGACAGACTCAATTCTCTGCTCGGTCCGGAGAGAGGAGGTCTCCGGTTTACGCCGGGAGGGATGTGAGAAACCCGCGGCAGCGTCGCTGAGGGAGACAAGGAGGCAGTGAGGGTAGCTTTAGTGTAGCCAGTGTGCCCTCTGCTCCACCAACCTCCCTATCAGTGCGTGTAATCTCGTATGTTAATTACGCGCGCGCGTGTTACGATGGGGGCAGAGGTTTCGTGAGCATACCCGCCTCCCCTCGCTTTAAAACCGCCGTACGGCTAAAAAGTAGCCACGTTCACAAAGGGATACACCGGCGGGAGCTGGGTAGATGCCATTTAACTTTTAAACCCATTTAAAGAAAAGCGCCAATAAATAAAAGTTGCAGGTAGCTCACAGCCACGGGAGCCGGACGAGGAGGCAGGGCCGACGACCACCGGAGACGACCATGGAGCCAGGGGTGGAAATGTCGATGATCGCAGGTCCCGCTTCTTCACCGTCAGTCGGCCAGGGGCGGAAGTGTCTATGGCCGCTGGCACGCCACCGCATTCATCGTCGGTCGGCGTCTTCGAGTTGTGTAGCGTGTTGCAGGCCCATTGTCAGTGGTTTGACTGCTCGCTCTTGGCCTGCCTGCTTTACCATCGTCGTCGACGCAGCCGAGGATGTGCGCAGCGGAGTGCCAAGCTGGTCCCGCTGGTGAAGCCGCAGCCGCGAGCATCGAACGGCGCCAAGGTGGCCTCTGCTGCAGCTTTCGCTATGGTATACGCAGGGGCCCGTTCCACGAACTCGCTCTCGCTTACTCCGTGGCCGGCGGATACCTTTTTTCTTGGTGGCCTGGTTGACGGTGACAGCAGGCTCTTGATCCTGGATGTGGCCACTCTCCCAACCGCCTGGCTCTCGATGCTGCAACGGCCATCACGGCATCCGCCGGCTCCGCTCTCGGCCGGCTGCAAGGCTGGCTTCTCCCTAGTTACGTTTTTGTCCTTCACATTATTATTTTTTCAAATATACCCCGACTCGGTCTTTTCCGAAGAGAAAGCGCGTGCTTGCTCTGGAAGCAAAATGCCCTGAATATCTACAGGACATGCGATCCGTATTCAGCGAGAGAAATTACTCCCTGAGCCTTGGTCACAGTTACGCCTGCTCTGAGCGCAAGTTGTAACGAGGCGCGATACTCGGAATGCCGAGCCCGGCCTCTCGCTGCAGCTGCTTCCTGGTGCGGGAGTGCGTCCTCCTTGGGCTACGTAGCGGGGCTCGAATTGCGGTGCGCTTTGTGTAAAGCCTAGCTCGCTTGCAGCACTGTCGTGCAGTCGGCGTTTGCCCTACGCTTTAACCATGGCATAATTGCGAACTTATGGATTAATGCACATCACCAAGCAGCGAAATCACACTACTTGAAGCAAGTCTTAGGGCCGCTCGCGTACTCAGCAATGTACAAGAAGTGCGATATAGATCATCTCAGCATGGCGTGAACAACCTCGGAGGACTCATGTGCATCCTTCGCGTGGGGAAAAAAGATGTGAAGGGTTCAACGCTGCTGAACCGAATATAGACCGAAAGCATTATAGCTGTAGGTGATCGAGCGTTTTCCTTCGTCTTCTTCGCGGCTGCTCAAGGTCATTCGTGACTGCGACCACGGACTACGCGACGGGCTAAAACCTGGCGTAGCATTGCTTTCGCAATAAAGGGGTTCCACAAGGAGCTATCGGAGTATAGCAGGCAGAAATCCAACGCGCTCACAGCAATGCAAGCCGTGTTCTAGTGCTCCCACAGGCAGCAATATTAGCGTGCCCTTATTTGCGCCGAGGCCGCACTACTTGGCTCCCAGAGCCCGTCGAACACGTGTCGACAAGTAACAAGAAAAAGGATCCTCCCGCTTTCTTCCTAAAGCTATCTTAAGGTAGACTACACTACCAAGTGCCCTAATGCAATTAAATTAAATTGTCATAATGTGCACCCAGAGAAGCCGGGTAGTCCGCCTCTTCTCTGAGGCTGCCTACTGCGAGCTATGGTGAAGAATTGGCTAATGGGCGTGGCAAAAAGCATAACTGTTACTTCTCATGCCATCAACGTTCGCGCGCTAAAGTGCATACACTAAACGTTTTCTGTTCTTCTCGTAGAGAATGGTAAGTCCAAACAGTATGAGAGAACGGCCACCATACCAGTGCCCGCGCGTCACCGTGCTGTAAGCGATGGAGTCGCGTAACCTGCTCTCACAGAAAATTACAAGATCACAGATGCTAGCGTCAGCTCCTGAGCTCTAACCGTAATAAAAATTATGGTGGTTTTGCTCTGTTTCTCTGTGTAATCACCACTGCAGCATTAGAAGAGACAGAAACTCAGTCCTGCTTACTACCATGGCTAGCCTATGTGTTAGTTGTCGGATACACACAGATGCTCTATTTCTCACACCTCTGGCCCCGCGTTGGGCGCCAAGAATATGGAGTTCTTAATGCGCCGCGAGGGGGGAGGGGTAGGATGGAGGCTAGACGCTACAGTCGCCTTCTATCCACGGCGTGCTAGCCCTAAGAGACAGTGCTTTCACCCCCTACCTGCGGTGCAAGAAATCGCCACTGCGGCGGATTCGGGCCAGAAGGAACAAAGTTGAGCACTCGAAAATGCTTTAATCTGCCCGAGTAAGTATACACGGCAAACTCAAATACAGCCGCCGTAGGGAGCGAACGTCCCGCTCGCATACGGGGGTGACCGTGTCCAACTAAGCAGCGCAGCCTTTATTAGAGATGTTCCAGCTAGCCCAGCCCCAAGCACTTCTGAAATAAAACCATCTGGTGGGGTAGCACACGCAAGGGCATGAGAGGAGGGTTTTGCTTACTTGGCGTGACTTCTCGTTCACGGCTCACAGCGGTAAGTGCGTAAGACACCGAGCGACTCGTTGACAGCGGCGTTCTCCACGGCGGAAAACAGAACCGCGCGTGTGCGCAATTAACTATCGAAAAGCCCTAGAGATTTGCGACAGACGCGGTCCTCGACTCGGACTGGGGCGAGGAGGTATCCGGGTTACGCCGGGAGGAAAAAGGAAAAGCCGCGGCAGCATCGCTGCGGGAGACAAGCCCGTCTCGGCTGCGGGAGGTCGTTAGTTCGAAACCCACCGCCGGACACCCACCGGTAAAAATTGGTACAAGCGTTCGAAACTAAGCCCCCGAAGGAGCACAGCAGGGTTATCAGAGCCTCTTCCAAACGCACACCAATGAAAGAGCCGGGCGCCGGGCCGGGGGACGCTTGTACCCAATTTTACCGGTGGGTGTCCGGCGGCGGGTTTCGAACTGACCACCTCTCCTCCACCAAGCTCCCTATCAGCGTGTGTAATCTCGCTTCTTAAGTAAGTGGGGCCGTTATAATGGGAGCAGGGGATTCGTACGTGTCCCCACACCGTGCTTAAGTGTTTAATGCCTTCCAAATGTAGTAGAAAATCCGTCTTTATTGTCCGTTGCAATACATCCTAAAAATAAATTCCTTCCCAACAATGTAAAAAGCATGGCCTATTCTGGTTTCTTGAAGATTAGACAACGCCTCCCTAGGTTAAAAAATATATTTGCCCCCTAAAAAAAAAAGTTGTAACATTCCGGAATGTAATTTGAAGAAAACATCCGTAGTCTTGAAAGCCAAGAAAATGGCGTCTTAAAGAGTGTTTAGAAAATGCAGATATAGCCATCGCCAATGCCGATCAACAGCTCTCGAGAGTGCATTTCATGTCGCCGTTTTGATATCAACTTTCAGCTGTGTACAAAGGTTATCCCATGATCTACTTGATTTAACGATGTTAAAACCATAGCATTTATCAATTTTCTCCCTAAAATAAAATGCGTATTGTTTGCACGCTTGCCTGACCACAAGACAGTGAAATTATGTATAAGGTATTTACCGTTGGTCGGCATATTGGGCCATTTTCCAACTCTTGTCCACAAGATAGTGGTCTGTAAGCAGAACGCCGGGAAACAAGATTAGTGTAAACAGCAGATACCGTGCATGAGTTGTGTTTAAAAATAAAGTATGCAATATTTCGTGATTGAACCGCTAAACCTGTCGTCTGAAAAAGCTTATTGTGGACCTTGCTGTGCTCAATAGCTGTTAGAATACAAAGCTCATTGCAGGAGTAGTAACATAGGAACGCTGCGCTGAGCTAAGTGCCAACGACAACGGCCCGCTATATTTTGTCAGTTATACCTTTGTCGCACTTACGGACGGGAGGTGCTTTTTTTCTAGCACGATGATTTTTATGTGAATGCTTTCTGTCACCATACCACTATTTGTGGAGAGCTTTGTTACCACTAGAAGCTCTTTCAGGAGGCTTTCAGAACCCGTTTTGTTTACTTTTGATAGACTAGCGCTAAATCTCTTCGCAAAAGGTTGGGAGAGCCACTGATTGGTAGTGATACAAAAGTGAGGTGAGCGAGGACTCTGTCTGAAGACGCTTGATTGCTCACTTTGGTGACCGGTACAAACTCTGCCTAATAGATCCGTGCAACTCCATATTTTAATGCGAAAGCATTACCGGACAACGTTGGCACAGTTGCATGCACAGAACGTCTGCACAGAAGGTGTGTACAAAATGCGTCCGCAAGCCTTGTGTCATTCTTACAAGAGTTTGGATCAAACGCAGGCTTGCGATCCATAGAGGCTGATGTGACCATGCAACAGGAAAAAAAGTTGCCAAAAGAATGATTAGTTATGTCATCATCATCAGCAGCAGCATGACTATACCCACTGCAGGGCACAGGCCTCTCCCATATTCTTCCAATTACCCCGGTCCTGTGATAGCTGCATCAACCTGACCACTGCGAACGTCTTAACCTCATCTGCCCATCTAACTTTCGGCCGCCCCCTGCTGCGCTTACCTTCCGTTGGTATCTAATTTGTTACCCTAAGCGACCATCGGTTATCCTCTCTTCGTGTTATATGTCCTACCCATGCCCATTTCTTCTTGATTTCCACTAGACACGATCTCCCCAGTACTATTGACAGCTTGCCTGGGGAAGTATTCAGGCACTTGGAATCACCTCAGTTAGGGTTAAGGGTAGAAGGAGAGTACCTCAGTAATCTGCGACTTGCTGATGACATTGCCTTGCTAAGTAACTCGGGGTATGAACTGCAAAGAATGATTGAGGACCTAGACGGGAAGGGTAGAAAGGTAGGCTCGAAGATCAATATGCAGAATACTAAGGTAATAACTGATGGTCGCTTTGGGTAACAAACAGGATTCCAACTGAAAAAAATCGTAGCAGGGGACGACAGAAGTTTAAGTGGGCGGATGAGATTAAGAAGTTCGCAGGGGTCAAGTGGATGCAGCTAGCACAGAGCCGGGGTAATTGGAAGAATGTGGAAGAGGGCTTCGCTCTGCAGTGGGTATAGTCAGGGTGATTATTATGATGATAGTGTCTCCTTGCCTAAAACCTTTCTTTGTTGGAGATTTGTTATTTTCTTTATGCAGGACTATAGTCGCTGAGCAGCCACTATATATATCTCCAGTACTTTCATGTACGGCTCGTCTACCCCCTGATTTCGTAGTGCCTGCATGACCGCCGAGGTTTCTACTAGTCAAATGTTTTTTCCTAACCAATTAATGCTATGTATAAGGGCTGGTTATTTTCCGATCATTTTTCTATCACCTCGTTGATGCTATGGATATGATCGATAGTAGAGTACCCTTTCCAAAAACCTGCTTGATCTTTAGCTTGATTGTAGTCTGACGTCCCGATTCTATCAGTGATTATCTTAGTAAATACCTCATACGTAGGATTGTTCGTTTTAGGATAAAACCCGATCTTACTCGGTTTTTGCACCCCGAACATGTTCCTAAAAATCAGGTAACACGAGATTTTTCCTGATTTCTGGAACAGATGGGGCCACGGAACTGCTGTGCTTCCATTTACCACTCAGCCGAGAAGCGGCCTAGGTGGCCGAGAGACGGACAATCGTTGACCGCAGGACAGTGCCGCCATCTAAAATCGAAGTCCCGAACAATGCTGCGAGCAACTCGCGCACACGCAGAAGCGACACGTTTTGCATTCGCAGCACTGCTAACAAGATGGGATCAAAACGAAAGATAACTGGTGCAAAGAACACAAGCATTTAGAGACTGCAAGTACTGCAACAACGAGATGGTCACCGATCCAGCGAAGAAGACCTACGACCGAATTCGCAAGCATCTCCCGCGATTCTGTCATAACAAGTTCAATATAGTGTTCCAGGAATCTAAAAAGGAGGGAACATCTTAGCCGGCGCTCTTCAATGTCACCTGTAGGCAGCGTGCGAACAAAAATGAAGGGGATGGCGTGATTCATTTGTTCATTCCTTTCCTGGCGTACAGTGGAATCAGCATGCACCAAGCGGACGGGCCTCTGTGGATTTCGTACGCAAATACTGCAAGGCCGCTAAAACTATCCGGACAGGACAACAACTTCGGATTAAATACCTGAAAGAAATATTTGGCAAAGAAATGGCCAAAATCTGTCCACATATGCAAACCATTAAATTTACTGTTATCGCCAACGAATCCACTGGCATCGCCGGAATGACTACCATTAACACTATCTTGTGCTACTGTAGCCGAAAATTTGTTTGGCTAACTTTGAAAAAGTTAAGCTTCGAACAGCTACGCAATAGCCAGGGTAATCGGGAAGACTCTCCTGACTGTGGGAAAGAGGTGGAATTATGTTTTAGGTTTAACCACAGGCTCAACGCAGTACATGCGAAAAACATAAACGGTGAATAATGAAACGCTTTCTTGAAAGCAGCTGAAATCATAACCCGATAAAATCCAAATAAAACCGGATAAAAAAGTCATTACCAGATAAAACCCAAATTTAGGAGTACTTCCACGATAAACCGGATTGCTTCCCTATATTCAAGTCGAAAAATAACGCCTTATTTTTACCCCCCCCCCCCCCCCCCCCATTTGAAAAAATATAAAACGCTAGAACAAATAGCCCTACTTATACGCAACAGAGAGTAAGCTTATTGGTCTGCAATTTTTGAGGTCCTTAGCGTCCCCTTTCTTATGAATTAGGATGATGTTTCCGTTCATCCATGGTTCCAGTGATGTCGACGACACCCACCACTGCGTATACAGGGTGGCCAGTCATCGTAGCGTGATATCCGCTTCAACAAATCTACTTGATCCTCTCCAGCTGCTTTCCTGCTATTCATATTTTCTAACGCTTTCTTATTCTCGTCCTGCGTCACTGGCGGAATGTTTGACTGATTTTCCCTACTGCCAATCTTATTATTCTCTTGACTACTTTGGATACAGTAAAGATCTGTATAGAACACTCGGTTACTTTGCGTATCTTGTCCATATTCCAGATGACGTTGCCAGCCTTGTCCCGTAGCGCATGCATCTGATTTTTTGCTTATGCCAAATTTCTTCTTCACTCCTTTAAGGCTTCCGCCATTCATTACAGCATGCTCAATTTTCTCCATCGTATTCTTCCTTACTTCAGCCACTTTGCGCTTATTAATTAGCTTTGATATCTCTCCCAATCCTGTCAGGTCTGTTGAAATGGAAGCTTTCATACTGTGGCGTTTCTTAATAAAATCTTTTGTCTCCTTATGCAACTTACCGGTATCCTCTCTAACTATCCTACCGTCCACTTCTACAGCGCACTCAGTTATATATCTGAAATTATTGCTCATTGCTTCTAGGCTAAGAATTTCATCCTCGGTTAGAGCTGAATATCTATTCTGTAGCGAGATCCTGAACTCCGCTAATTTGTTGATAGACTTCTTTCTTACTAATCTGTTTTGTTCCCCCTCCAGATGTAGACTAATTCGAGACTAACCATCCTGTGGTCACTCCACTGCACTTTCCCGATTACCTTAACATCCTGCATATTGGCGGGTAAAACCCCGTATCAAGTCAATTTCATTTTTAGTCTCACCCTTAGGACTTTTCCATGTCCATTTCCGGTTCTTCCGTTTGCTGAAGATGGTATTCATGATTCTTAAGTTATTGCGCTCTGCAAACGCAACTAGGAACTACCCCCTGCTATTCCTAGAACCAATGCCATAGTCAGCTACTGCCTGGTCTCCTGCCTGCTTTTTTCCTGCCTTGGCATTGAAGTCGCCCGTTAGTACAGTACACTGCGTCTTTCCTTCCTGCATTACCGATTCTACGTCTTCGTGGAAGCTTTGAACTGCCTGATCATCATGACTACATATTCATAGGCCTGTACAACCTTCCGTTTATACCGCTTACTAACCTTAATTACGAGGCCTGCCACCCTCTCATTATTGCAACAGATTTCATCTATATTACCAGCTATATATTAATGACAAAAACTTCCTACTCCTAGAACTGAAACCACGAAAAGGACGATACACAGGGAAGAGTAGACAGGACGAGCGCTGACTTGCAATTGTTTATTGAAACACATCCTCCTCCCGTCAACGACATTGCGCATGGGCGACTAGCATACGCTATCTAATCGAGTTCAGGAACTTCAGTTCTTTCTTATACAAGAATGCTCATTTAGGCGAGTTAGTGCGTTTGCATTATAGGAAACGTAGCGCGAAGAAGCCAAGGACAAAAATAATGGATACACACACCGGCGCTTACTCACAATTGATTTTTTATTGGAAACGCTAACAGATTATTTAGTGTGCAAAACAAGAAAACATTTATCAGACAAGAAATAAAGGAGGTGAATTGACAAAAAATGTGCAAAAAGCAAGTCTGGAAAGATACACAAAATACGAGAAAAACTAATACGACGGAGAGATGACAAAGATGTGCAGAGACAGCGCTTGTCTGTGTCCATCTTTACCAACAGTCCATCGTCCTTTCAATGAATCACTAACAACTAGCCCAACTGGCTATCCTACTTCGGTATCATTTCTTTTGTCATCATATCAGCCTGATTATACCCACTGCAGTACGTGGACATCTCCCATATATCTCCAATTAAACCGGTTCTGTGCTAGCTGCATCCACTTCTTAACCTCATCCGCCCAACTAACGTTCTGTCGCCCCCTGCTACACTTTCCTTTCCTTGGAATTCAGTTTGTTACCGTAAGGGACCATCGGTTATCCTCTCTTCGCGCTATATGTCCTGCTCATGCAAATTTTTTCTTTTTGATTTCCACTAGAATGTCAGTAACTTGAGTTATATCTCTGACTCACTCTGCACGCTTCCATTCTCTTAATGTTACCCCTACCATTTTTCAGTCCATAGCCTTCTGAGTTGTCCTCAAAATAAGTAGAACTCTCTTGGTTAGCCTCCATGTTTCAGCCCCATAGGTCACTACCGCTAAGATGCAACTGTTGTATACTTTCCTCTTCAGGGATACCGGTAAGTTGCTAGTCATAATCTGCGAGTGCTTGCCAAATGCGCCACATCCTAATCTTATTCTTTTTTTTATTTCCTTGTCATGGTCCGGATCTGCGGTTACTACCTGTCCTAAGTAGACATACTCGCCTACTACTTCCAGTGCTTCGCTACCTAATGTAAACTGCTCTTCCGAGGCTGTTCAGCATTACCTTAGTCTTCTGCATATTGATTTTCAAGCCTATCTTTCTACTTTTCCTGTCTAGGTCATCAATCATTATTTGCAGTTCATCCCCCGTGTTACTTAGCAAGGCAATGTCATCAGCAAACCGCAGATTACTGAGGTATTCTCCATCTACCTTTATCCCCAACTGCTCCCATTCTAAGTCTCTGAATACTTCCTCTAAGCAAGTTGTGAATAGTACTGGGGAGATTGTGTCTCCTTGCCTAACACCTTTCTTCATTGGAATTTTCTTACTTTCTTTATGCAGAACTATGGTTGCTGTGCAGCCACTATATATATCTTCCAGCGCTTTAACGTATGGCTCGTCTACCCCCTGATTTCGTAGTGCCTGCATGACCGCCGAGACTTCAATTGAGTCAAATGCTTTTTCGTAATCAATGAATGATATATGTATAAGGGCTGATTATATTCCGAGCATTTTTCTAACACCTGGTTGATGGTATGGATATGATCGACTGTAGAGTACCGTTTCCGAAAACCTGCTTGATCGTTCGCTTAATTGCAGTCTAAAGTTGTCCTGATTCTATTACCAATTACCTAAGTAAATACCTTATACGTAACAGACAATAAGCTGATTGGTCTGAAATTTTTAAGGTCATTAGCGTCCCCTTTCTTGTGAATGAGGATACTGTTTGCATTATTCGATGGTTCCGGTACCGTTGATGACCCCAGGCACTACGTATACAGGGTGGCCAGATTTTCTTGCACGATATCCATCCCCCCCGTCCTTTAACGAATCTGTAGTTATCTAATCCTTTCGAGCTGATTTCCCCCTTTTCATAGTTTTTAATGATATCTTGACCTCGTCCTTCGTCACTGGTGGAACGTCTGACTGTTTTTCCCTACAGCCAATCTTATTATGGTCCTTACTACTTTGGATACTGTAGAGATCTGTATAGAACTCCTCGGCTACTTTGACTATCTGGTCCATATTCGTGATGACGTCGCCCGCCTTATCCCTTATCGCATACATCTGGGTTTTGCCTATGCCCAGTTTCTTCTTTACCGCTTTAAGACTTCCCCCGCTCTTTATAGTATGCTCACTTTTCTCCGTGTTATACTTCCTTATATCGGCCACCTCGCGCTTATTGATTAGCTTTGATATCTCGGTCAATTCTATGTGGTCTGTTGGATTGGAAGGTTTCATACTCTAGCGTTTCTTAATCAAATCTTTCGTCTCTTTAGACAGCTTACCGGTATCCTCTCTAACTATCCAACCGCCTACTTCTACCGCACATTAAGTAATAATATCTCTGAAATTATTGTTCATTGCTTCTAGGGTAATGTCGCCATCCTCGGTTAGAGCTGAATATCTATTCTTTAGCGAGATCCTGAAATCTTCTGCCCTCCCACTCACCGCTAATTCGTTGATGGGTTTCTTTGTTACTAATTTGTTGCGTTCCTTCTTCAGACTTAGGCTAATTCTGGACCTCACCATCCTTGATTCTTGATGGAACAGCGCAAAACATCGGGACAAGAGACAAGCGCTGACTTACAACTGGTTTTTATTTCGAAGAAACATTGCTTCTTATACCTTCATCACCCTCTCAACAAAACACATGCGTCGCAACCATATCGCTCAACTAGTTGTGCACCGGTTTTCCAAAAATGCAAAGCTTTGGCTAATCACAAAGACCAGCTAGTCCGGGAAATAATCGAGGCAGCTTCGATAGCGAGTCTGCGCGACGATTGTGTCAGCACACCGTCCGTTGCTTTGACTAAGAAAGAATTTGACATGTTAAAAATGTGATTATAAATATCTGCGATTATGTGTCTTATGCTTTTTTGTGGACGCTTGAGCGATATGGTTGCGACGCATGTGTTTTGTTGAGAGGGTGATGAAGGTATAAGAAGCAATGTTTCTTCGAAATAAAAACCAGTTGTAAGTCAGCGCTTGTCTCTTGTCCCGATGTTTTGCGCTGTTCCATCAAGAATGAATAACCAACATGCTCAAGCTGCTGTCCTGGCTCACCATCCTGTGGTCACTGCATCGCACTTTCCGATTACATCTACATCTCGCATAATGACAGGGGTTAAACACAGTATGAAGTCAATTTCATTTTTAGTCTCCCCGTTAGGACTTTTCCATGTCCATTTCCGGTTCTTCTGTTTGCTGAAGAAGGTATTCATGAATAAGTTATTGCACTCTGCAAACTCAACTAGAAACGGGGGAGTTACTATTCCTAGAACCAATGCCATATTCACCAACAGCCTGGTCTCCTGCCTGCTTTTTCCCTGCCTTTGGGTTGAAGTCGTCCATTAGTACAGCATACTGCGCCTTTACTTTTCGCATTCGTTGTAGAAGCTTTCAACTGCTTGGCCATCATAATTACATATGGGTGCATAGGCCTGTACAACCTGTAGTTTATACCGCTTATTAAGTCTAATTAAGATGCCTGCCACCCTCTCATTTATACTATATAATTCATCTATATTACTCGCTATATACGTATTGACAAGAAAACCTACTCCTAGTTCTCGCCTCTCTGGTAAACCTCGATAATACAGTACATGCCCATCCTTCAGTTCAGTATATGCCTCATTCGGCCTTCTAACCTTACTATTCCCTATGACATCCCATTTCATACCCTCTAGTTCCTCTAACAGCACTGCTAAACTAGCTTCACTAGCTAGGGTTCTAGCGTTAAACGTTGCCAGGGTCAGTTTCCTGGCAACAGGCTCTATCAGCGACCGACGAATATTGTGAGAGACATGATCAAACCCTTTTTCCAAGTGCACTTGCTTGCCTAGCATCACACATTTCTAGAACACTGCGTGCTTTCTGTCGGTTTATAACTATGCAGCGTCCTTCTGACTCCTTCAATACCACAGGTCTAATGACTGCCACCCTATCTCTCACTACAGTTTGAAGCCCTCTTCTAGAGACTTTCATGAACCTTTTATGGCCTGTAAACAGACGCTCTGTCCTGTAGACGCATGCTCGCGATCGTATCAGCCTTTATTAAAGCAGCCCCAATAATAATAAACACACTTTGTTCATTGCATCTCGGCTGTTCACATGATGTCAGAAGTGGAGAGCTGAAGTGGCTCCCCAGCCACATTCGCCACTTTTCGCACCCGCCCCCTCGTCTAGCAAAATCTGACAGGATTCATAGAACACAGCAGAACAAGAAGTATAGCATCGGCGCGTCTTCCACCGTCAAAGCCACTGAAACGTACTGGCGGTTTTTACCAGAAATATATTATCTGGAAATATGTGTTTACTCTGTTCTCTACGGCGACTGGAAATAAAAACATTTGCCGACGATTGAGCGCAGCTCATCAGCTGTATCGCCTTTTCAATAGATTGAGGCAAAGGTTTCGAGCAAGGCATTTGTGCATCATTACAGACAATTTTTTTTTCACACATTTTCAAGAAACACTCCACTAATAGTTCTTGACTGTCATGAAGGGAGCTTTGTGGTCGTAGAGGTGACGAGAGGAATTAAGATATCGGGAGGTTGCGGGAGGGAGCGCGTGAGCCAATAGGCACGTTGCTTGGCGAAGAGATAGCAGCGACTGGCTGATGCCGCTGACGCCGCTAGCGAGCGAAAAAGACATGGTTCTGCGTTTCGGCTTGGAATGCACATACCGTGATCCGCTGATAGCGAGCCGGCGCTTCGGCAACCGGAGATCACCCTCGCCGCCGCGCAGGAAGAGGGGGGGGGGGAAGGTATAGGTAGTATACACAGCGGCGAGCAGAGGTGGCAGGAGCGCGTAAACCAGTCAGATAACACGCGCGGTCGCAACCACGGAGGAAGAGGGGACTGTCGTGATCCAGGTTGCGTGTTGTACGCCCGGTTGGTTGTCGCAGCAGGAACAATAACGAGGCGGTTGGAAACGGGCTTTGAAGTGAAATGGGAAACTTTTATGTGCAGTATTTGCACGGTGGCGTTGGTTAGTGGAAGACTGACTAGAGGAACAGTCTCCGTTTTACGACCTCTGACACACACTTGTCGCCAGTTTTTATAAGGGCTGTTTCCCTCTTTCCCAGATGAGAGCAGGCCAGATTTTGAGGGAGTGTCTTTGGCACCTCACTCTCCCGCACTCTCACACATACGCACTAACACTGCTCGCACTCGTTGACATGCCTATTTGACTGGTCCTGGCTAGAGGGTGAGGAGATGGTCGTCTAGACGGCGTAGATGTCGTCAGCAGGATGTCTCCGCGCGTATATGCACCTTGGCTGGCTCATCTGTGCCAACTCCACCGGACCGCATTCAACGAGGCAACTTAGCCGGAAGCTGTCCCCGTGGCCCACCACGGAAAGAAATGGAAGAATGCACGCCCGCTCTCAGCAGCGGGGCTGGACACTTGATGGGACCGGAAATTAGTCGCTTCCTCTCCTTTGTCCGGTCGTCGACAGGTGCAAGGGTGACTCACCGTCGCCGATTTTGGGTGCTCATAGCCGGACAATCTCCCCTGCTCTGGCTAGTGGGAGTCCGTGGCACCTGCTTCCAGTCTCGATCATGGTCGCCCTTTCGCGGCGGTATCCGTAGCTCGTCTGATCACAATAGTCTCGATCGTGGTCGCCCTTCCGCGGCGGTCTCCGCAGCTCGTCCGGTTACAACAGGACTGATCTGGGGGGGTTGAAAGGAGGGCGCAGCTGGTTACGAGGCCAACGCCGACGGCGACGCGAAACGCAGGAACGGGCTCCAAAGAGCTGTGCTCTAAAAACAGCCAGAAGAGGTACAGGTAGCACCGTTTCTTGTGATAATTGATGAAGGCGGGTATTTTACACCTTTAGTTTGTAAGGCCCCACAGTCCGTTTTAGTGTTTCAAACCGCGCGCGCTTTTCCTGTTTGTGTTGCTGTTTGCCCGGGCAGCGCGAGTACGCATGAGCGAGCTGCCTGGAGCGGGCGCGGCATGTTATCGGTGTGAAACTGAGGGTAGATAAGCGCGTCGGAAGCAAGGCTCGGGGCTTTTTCGCCGCGCTGCCGGCCAGCGAAGGGCGGCCAGTGAGCGTCAAAGGCCGGTGGGATGTACACGGACGACGGATCGAGGTCCTGCCAGACGAAGACGGAAGCAGGGCCTAGAAGAATGGCTTAGGAGTATTAGCGTGGGTTGCTGTCACGCGAGAAGCAATGTTTTTATACTGGACGCTTTGGCCCTATTACTCGCCCTATTCGCCCCGCAGTGTTTTGTGTTGCCGCGGTAAAGCCCTGATCCTTGTTCCGTTTCATTGTTGATATTCAATCGTCGCGCATTTCGACGGCATGTTTTCAGCGCAGTTTTGTATGCTGTTTTTTTTATTAAATATTTTTCCGTTGATCCGGAATAAACCAGTGTTTTTAAGAAATACTTGGTTTTTCACTCATCGGGCGAGACTATGGCTCGCGGACCCGTATTCTAGAAGGCGGAGCCTTCATCTGGCACCTAATGTGGGGCCCAAACCCACGACCCTGAGATTAAGAGTTTCATGCTCTACCGACTGAGCTAGCCGGGCGTGCAATGATGCCGCCTTCGGGTGCAATAATGTCGCTTTCGAGTGCAACGTGGGTGTTGCCACCGGGTGCAACTTGGGATTCACCTTCGTGTGCAATAATGTCACCACCGGGCGCCTATGGGTGTCACCTTCGGGTGCAATGGTGTCGCTCCCGGTCGCAACTTCTCCGATTCGCAAATTCAGGACAGCGCAGGGCAAGGTGTTTTGGTCATCGCACCATCCAGCTGTCAGGCCGCACAGATGCGTCCAACCGCCGAGAGAGCTGACCCAGTCGCTACCCCTCCTGCCCAAATCGACACAGGTGCTATCGTCACAGGTGTCATTGTCACCAACTGCTGTGACGATTCAGACCCCGGGAAACCCTACGATCGCACGGTAAATGCAGTGCCATCAACATCTTCTTTGATCAAAACCAACTAGACAAGACCCTGCTAGTCGCGATCAAAATGGCCTGACTTCCAGCCTTTTTAGACATGGGTCTACGATATCAGTCTTTAGCTATCACGTAAAGAATTCCTGTGAGACAAGCATGCACAGTTGCGGAGTGTAAACACTAGCCTCCGTATGGCGTCGACGCATGTAGTACCCGCAGCCTCAGCAGCCCGCCTAACAGTTTCTATAAATGGTCGAATGATTAGACAGCACTTCCTACAGCTCCGCGGTCTATCCTGGCCAGTCATACTCGGCCAAGTTCATAGTCAAGGCAGGAATAGTGATGGATCTCAGTAAGGGTACCTACCGGTACGGCACCGGAACAGAAGCATTTGCGTTCACGACCAAGGCCGCTGAGCCACAGTCGCAGCTGCTTGCCACAAACGGCCATTCGGCCGTTTGTTGGGTGCATGCCACCACTCAGCGAACCATGTTGACCGCTCTTATGACGTTTCAGGCACTGTCATGCTGGCTGTCACGACATGCCCTTCCTGGAACCTAACTGCACTTGCCTGCTTCGTTCCTGCTCCCGAACTTTTACACTGGATTCATTGGAGAGAACCCGATCATGTGGCCCGGCACCGCATCCCAAAGTTGGCGTGCGGATCCTATCTCACCTGGCAACGTTCATCAATCACGTTACCAATCACGGGACCCGACGAGTGCTATCTAGTTAAGCCGACCACCGATGCAAGCCAGACGGGGCACGACACCGCTCAGCAAACCATGTTGAATGCTCTTCTGACGTTTCAGGCACTGTCATGCTGGCTGCCGTCACCACATGCTCTTCCTGGAACCTAACTGCGCCTGCCTGCTTCATTACTGCTCCCGAACTTTTACACTGGATTCATTGGAGAGCACCGGTTCGTGTGGCCCGGCACCGCATCCCAAACTTGGCGCGTGGATTCTATCTCACCTGGCAACGTTCATCAATCACGTTACCAATCACGGGTCCTGACGAGTGGTATCTACTAAAGCCAGCCACCGATGCAAGCCAGACGGGGCAGGACACCGCTCAGCGAACCATGTTGAATGCTCTTCTGATATTTCAGTTTAGATATTTGAGTCCTTGTAAAGAATATCGTAGTAGTAATCGTTGCTTGATAACGGTGTCGTGCTCCGACAGCCTAAAATGGCGAGGAATGTTTCGTGTACGTTGCGGCGCTCAAATGCTCGCAGCACTGTGTGATCTTGTGCTGTTGATTTTTGGTGATGTCGAACTTAACTCGGGCTCTCTCGTACCACCCAAATTCGAGGCCTTGATGGAAACAATAAAACAATTACAGGAAAATCAGGTGACCATCATGTACGAATTTGAACAGGTTAAAACTGCACAGTCCTCTCACGATGAAATGCTAAAGTCTATTCCCATCCGTGTTATAACATTGGAATCGACCCAGCCGTCCTCATAGCTGCAAGCACTGATACAAACAACAAGGTACGTAGGAATAACCTTATTTTTCATGGTATAAACGACACGAAAGACGAGTCATGCAAAGACTCCGAGCAAGAAGTAGTGACCCTGTGTGCTGACAAGCTGGAGCTACATCTTGATCCTAGCACATTTGAACGTGCGCATCGCTCAGGCAAATTCGCGCAATCGAAGTGTCGTCCGATATTACTTAAGTTCCTCCATTTCAAAGCCAAAGAAAGCTTCCTGGCATGTGGAAAAAAACTGAAGGACACCGACTACACAATTAGAGCAGGCTTCGCTTCTACCATAAGTATCGCACGATCAAACGTATTCCACTTTATGCGACCACAGAAATATTCGTTCAATCTACGATTCGGCAAGCTTCACGTTAGCGACAAATGTTACGTCTATAACCCTGTTACTAGCAATGTAATCGAAAGCACTCAGAACGCTCAAAACGCGCCCACAAGCATGAAAGCCAACGGTACCCCTTCACAAAGCAACAAATGACGCGTCGCTCGGCATCCCGTAGTTTCTTCTCGCCACCGACTTCACTCGTGCACAAATCTTAACATCGGGTTCACTAATATTCGAAGTACGCCCAAACGGGACCTTCTTCTCAGCTTCATCGAAGATATCGACGCTGACATCATAATGTTAACCGAGACGTAGCTAAACGATAACATTAGAGACAATAAAGCCCTTACTTATAGCACGGATTACACTTTATACCGACGCAATAGCCAACATCGGAGGGTAGGAGGAATTCTAATGACAGTGAAAAACTGCTTGCCATCCTCAATCATACGTTATGATGACAGCATAGAGCGTACATGGGTACGCGTGGGAACTACGCCATCCAAGGCGGTATTTGGCGTATGCTGTCGGCCACCAGAGAAATGCCCGTACTTCACTGAGTTCTTACACGAAGCGCTAACCAACATTGGAACAATGTTTCCCCGCATACCCATTTTTTAAATGGGCGACTTCAACTACCCTAATATCAACTGGTCTCTTCGGTCTCTCTCAAAAGATGCATCAGCCGAATCCAGGTAATTCATACAACTAGTGCTGGATTATTACCTTCAACAATTGATATCATTGACCCCTAGAGGTGACAATATAGTAGACCTCCTGCTCACATCAACCTCCGATAATGTATCAAGTATAAATCTGCTACCTGGGATCAGTTATCATAGCCTCCTTCACATAACCATCTCGTTATCAATGAAAAACGATCAGAATCAAGGAAACTAATCACAGATTATAGAAGAGCGAGCTTCGAAATGATCAATAGCAAACTTTCAGAATTTTTCGTTACTTTCGAAAGTTCTTATTTGTGCCGCACAGTTAATGCTAACTGGGAGTTGCATAAATCATGTTAGCGAACTTGAAAAATCAATACATTCCTACTATTCTTGTAAAATCTGACAATAACAATCCTTGGCTTAATAAACGCCTCAAATCCCTTCTGAACCGTAAAAAACTTCTTTATAGGACAGCAAAGAAACTAGCAGCTTACCGGTATCGCTCAAGAGGAAAGTATACAACAGTTGCATCTTACCTGTACTCACCTATGGGGCTGAAACGTGGAGGCTAACCAAGAGAGTTCTACTTAAGTTGAGGATAACCCAGAGGGCTATGGAACGAAAAATGGTAGGGGTAACATTAAGAGATAGAAAGCGTGCAGAGTGGGTCAGAGAAAAAACTCAAGTTACCGACATTCTAGTGGAAATTAAGAAGAAGAAATGAACATGGGCAGGACATGTAGTGCGAAGAGAGGATAACCGATGGTCGCTGAGGGTAACAAACTCGATTCCAAGGGAAGGAAAGCTTAGCAGGGGCGGCAGAAAGTTAGGTGGGCGGATGAGATTAAGAAGTTCGCAGGGGTCAAGTGGATGCAGCTAGCACAGAACCGGGTTAAGTGGAGAAATATGGGAGAGGCCTTCGCCCTGCAGTGGGTATAATCAGGCTGATGATGAAAGAAACGTGACAATCTTGAAAAATGGGACCGATACCACTTATGTGTCAAACAATACCTAAATGAACTAGCAGAAACTAAGAAGAAATCCCAAACCATTCTTCGTTCTAACCCAAACAAATTCTGACGTCTTCTATCGAATAAATCCCGATCCAACCAAATTGAACTGGCAGACTCCAACGGTGAACCTATCGAACCTAAGAGTTGTGCTTTCGTATTAAATGATTTCACTTCTATTTTCACTCCCACTAACATTACTTCGGTCACTCACACGCCCGTCATTCATTCATAACCGACGAAAGAAGTAGAAATAAATGCGAAGGGCATATCAGATCTTATTAGTTCACTTCCTCTTTCAACATCAGGTGGCTGCGACGAAATCAACACAAAATTGCTCAAAAACACTGCATCATTCTCGAACAGCATACCACACAAATTTTTTTTCGCAATCCGTCGACACTGGTGACGTGCCGAATGACTGGAAAAAAGCGCGCATGATACGAATTTTCAAATCAGGTGACCGCTCAAGCCCTTTTAACTCGTCCAATATCTCTTACTAGTGTCCCCTCAAAGCGGCTGGAACATATCATGGCATCTAACCTCATGGCACTCCTTGAGTCGATTAATTAGTTTTACCCTCCAGCACAGTTTTCGAAAACTACTTTCATGTGAGACACAACTAGCCTAATTTACTCACAATTTATTACAGTACATGGACGACCATTATCAGATTGATTCCATCTTTTTAGATTTCTCGAAGGCGCTTGACCATGTCTCCCATTATCATTTATTTCTTATTGCTTTTATATCTTCAAATTATGACTATCGTTTCAGCATCAGCAGTATTAGGACATCTCTCGATATCAGCCCTTTTTCCCTAAGATGCAACATTTCTCGCCTATGCCTGCTCCATAACCTGTACGACAACTTCCACCATCTCCGTGATGCCCTGTTACTTCCACCATTGCGCACATCATCTCGTCTGTTCAACTTCATGAGCATCCAGCGCTTACATGGATCTACTAACGCCTTTAATACGTCTTTTCTACCAGCCGAAATTCAAGAATGGAACCAGCTCCCCGAACACATTGTAACTGAACGTGACCCTATTAGGTTTAAAGAACGCGTGTCATGTCATTTCGCATCATAACCGATTGTTTCCTCTTCCTTTTTATTTGTAGTGCCTCCCTCATCTGAATTACTGTATTTGAGCATTTTGACTTTTTGTACCTATCTTTACCCCTTTAAGGGTATAATAAACGATGATGATGATGAAACTAATCAGCATCAGAGTATCTCAAAAATTGTTATCTTCGGTAGAGCACTTCTTGAAGGACAGATACAGTTTACATGTGCTAACGATTATAACTATTCTCTCTCTAGCGTAACATCAGGTGTTCCTCAGGGTGCTGGCCCGTCTACTTTATTGTTCCTAATATACATCAATGACCTGCTTTCCAACATCAAATCTAAACTCAGATTATTCGCTGACGACTGCATCGTATACCGCACCATAATCAACCAAGATGACACATGCGCCCTCCAACATGACCTGAACGTTATCTCACTTTGGTGCGACACCTGGCTCATGTCTTTAAATACCGACAAATGCAAAGTCATGACATTGTCACGCCTCCATAGCCCGGCTAATTTTACGTACTATCTCAATTCTTCCCCTGTTAACCACGCAACATCGTACGAATAGCTTGGTCTGCACATGACACCCTTGCTATTTTGGGCAAAACATATCGAAACTGCTCCGAGGCTTCGTTCAGCCTGGGCTACATACGACCTAGTTTAAGCGATTCATCACCAGAAGTTGAAAAACTGGCTTATATAACTTTCATTAGACCGAAACTTGAATACGCGTCAGCTGTCTGGAATCCGTCACAAGCTTACCACGCCGCTAGCATTGAAGCCATTCAAAATCACGCTGCACGGTTCATCACTTCGACATATTCTAAACGATGCAGTGTCACTTCATTAAAGAAATACCTTGAGCTACCATCCCTCGCATCACACCGCCTCATATCCCGTTTGTGCCTTCTTCATACGTTTTATTATCACCCACGGTGTAGACACGAGCTTCTAACACCTCAAGATCTTCCCGTCTAAATCACTGTCAGTCTTTAACACGGATTCCTACCCGCATCCTAGCAATGAATAGCTCGTTCTTCCCCCACGCAATAGTCCTATCGAATTTCCTGCCCAAAACCATAGTCACCTGCAAAGATAGAACATAGTTCCGCGATAAACTGAAAAGTTATATAAGCTAATACGCAATTCCAGCTGAACGAACTACACTCTGCCTTATTTTCAACCTTTTATGTTTTCTTATTGTTTTCCCCTGCTTTGTCTGTTTTTCTTGCACTTGTATTTGCTTGCGCTGACTATACCCACTTCGGGCCCTTAAGGTGGAATAAATGAAATGAAATGTCACAGGAAGCGGTAGTCTCACTGTTTTGAAGTCCTTTAGGGGGTCACCCCCCTTCATGGATCACTGCCTTGTCGTGGCGGAGGGGCTTGCGAAACTCGATGAAGTCGTGAGCTCTGCTGTGTAGGGCCACCCAAGATAGACAGGTCACGGCAGAGAGTTCTGACAAAATGTGATTCACTGGAGAAGGTAATGGCAACCCACTCCAGTATTTCCTGCCAAGAAAACCCTATGGCCAGTCACAATACCATTATCGATATGGCGCCGGAAGATGAGCCCCCCAGGTTGGAAGGCGTCCCACATGTTACTGGGGATGAACAAAGGGCGATTCCTAGTAGCTCCAGGACGAATGAAGCGGCTGGGCTAAAGCCAAAAGGACGCTCAGTTGTGGATGTGTCGGAAAGCGACCGGAAAGTGCGATGTTGCAAGGAGATATATCACATAGCAACATGGAATGTAAGATCTATGACGCAAGGTAAACTGGATATCGTCAAGCGAGAAATGGACAGATTGAACATTGATATCTTGGGTATCAGCGAGCTCAAGTGGACCGGAATAGGAGAATTTAACTCCGGCGACCATTATGTCTTTTATTGTGGGCACGAATCCAAGAGAAGGAATGGGGTCGCTCTCATAGTAAACAGAAGAATGGGCAAAGCAGTGCTAGGGTACAACCCCAAAAACGACCGAATGATTTCACTTCGGATCCAAGGTCACCCTTCCAACATAACAGTTATCCAAGTCTATGCACCTACCACTGCTGCTGAAGAAGCTGACGTTGAGAGATTTTATGCGGACCTACAATGCCTTTTAGACCGCACCCCATCATCAGACGTCGTTTTTCTCATAGGAGACTGGAATGCTAAGGTCGGGAGTGAAGAAATATCCGGAATTACAGGCAAGTTCGGTCTTGGTGAGCCAAACGAAGCTGGGCAGAGGCTAGTAGAGTTCTGTCAAGAAAACAACCTGACCATAGCGAACACTCATTTCCAACAGCACAAGAGGCGCCTGTACACATGGATTTCACCGGACGGTCTGTACAGGAATCAGATCGATTATATTATTTGCCGGCAGAGATGGAGAAGCGCTATACAAGCAGTAAAAACAAGGCCTGGGGCCGATTGTGGCACCGATCATCAGCTTCTTGTTGCCAAAATTAAGCTTCGATTGAGGAAAACGCAGAAAACTAGAAGGCCTTTCAGGTATGATCTGGATCAGATTCCATTAGAGTATGCTGTGGAAGTGAGGAATCGATTTCAAGAATTAGATCTAGAAGACAAAGAGCCCGAAGAGATGTGGACTGATGTTCGTGATATAATACAAGAAGTTGCTACTAAGGTAGTTCCAAAGCAAAAGAAATGCAAAAAAAGCAAACTGGTTATCTGAAGAGGCTTTGCAAATAGCTGAGGAAAGGAGGATGGCAAAAGGTATGGGGGAAAGAGAAAGATACAAGGTTCTCAATGCGGATTTTCAGAAAATAGCAAGGAGAGATAAGAATGCCTTGCTGAACATACAGTGTCAAGCAGTTGAGGACAACAGCCAATTAAGGAACACAAGAGCTCTGTATAAGAAAATCAAAGATATCAAAGGAAGCTGAACATACAGTGTCAAGCAGTTGAGGACAACAGCCAATTAAGGAACACAAGAGCTCTGTATAAGAAAATCAAAGATATCAAAGGAAGCTTCTGTGCTAAGCTGGGCGTGATAAAGGACAAACGAGGCAAGGACCTCACTGAAGCCTCAGAGATAAAGAAGAGGTGGCAGGAATGCACAGAAGAACTGTACAAGAAGGACCCGGATGTGCAAACCCAACATAGGACGGTTGTGATTACTGATCTCGAGCCGGGCATCCTGAAGAGTGAAGTTGAATGGGCCTTAGCCAGCCTTGCTAAGAACAAAGCTAGCGGAATTGATGGTATTCCAGCTGAGTTGCTTCAAAACCCCAACCACGACGCTGTTAACACACTGCATACATTATGTCAAAAGATTTAGACAACCCTGCAGTGGTCACAGGATTGGAGGAGGTCAGTTTACATCCCCATTCCAAAGAAAGGCAGTGCCAAAGATTGTTCCAACTACCGCACGATCGCGCTTATTTCGCATGCTAGCAAGGTGATGTTAAAAATCCTGCAAGGTAGGCTGCAGCAGTATGTGGATCGGGAGCTTCCGGACGTGCAAGCTGGGTTTCGCAAGGGCAGAGGAACTAGAGACCAAATTGTCAACCTTCGCTGGATCATGGAAAAAGCAAGAGAGTTCCAGAAACCCATTTGCTTCTGCTTTATTGATTATGCGAAAGCGTTTGACTTCGTAGATCACAGCAGATTGTGGCAAGCTCTCCAAGAGATGGGAGTTCCAATTCACCTCATCTGTCTCCTCAGTAACCTTTATGAAGGGCAAGAGGCCACAGTCAGAACTGGGCATGGTCTTACAGATTGGTTTCCGATTGAGAAAGGGGTGAGGCAAGGCTGCATACTGTCGCCCTGCCTATTTAACCTATATGCAGAGGGCATCATGAGGAAGGCCGGTCTGGACGAGTCTTCAGCTGGAGTGAAGATCGCTGGAAAACGTATCAACAACCTTAGATATGCGGATGATACCACTTTAATGGCAGAAAGTGAAGTGGAACTCAAGAGACTTCTGATGCGCGTACAAGAAGAGAGTGAGAAGTTTGGTCTTAAACTGAACATTAAAAAGACGAAGATCATGGCGTCTTGCCCTATCAAGTCTTGGAGCATCAATGGACAAGAAGTGGAAGCTGTGACAGATTTTCTGTTCTTGGGCGCCAAGATTACCTCGGAAGGAGACTGCAGCCATGAAATTAGGAGACGCCTGCTTCTGGGAAAGAGAGCAATGGTTAGCCTTGACCGCCTAGTAAAGAGCAGAGACATTAGTCTGCCAACCAAGATCCGTATAACCCGTGCTATGGTATTTCCAGTTGTGATGTATGGATGCGAGAGTTGGACTGTGAAAAAGGCTGACCGCCGAAGAATTGACGCGTTTGAATTGTGGTGCTGGCGAAGACTCTTAAGAGTTCCTTGGACTGCCAGAAGATCAAATCAGTCGATATTGTCGACCATAAACCCTGACTGCTCATTGGAGGGTCAAATTCTAAAGTTAAAGCTCAGCTACTTTGGTCATCTGATGAGAACAGAGGAGTCGCTGGAGAAAGATTTGATGTTGGGAAAGGTTGAGGGTCGCCGGAGAAGGGGTAGGCAGCGAACGCGATGGTTAGATGGCATTCTCGAGGCATTGCAGATGAAGCTATGTGATGTTAAGAAGATAGTGAGAGACCGGAAAGCGTGGCGTGACATGGTCCATAGGGTCACGAAGAGTCGGACACGACTGAACGCCTGAACTGAACTGAAGGGGGTCACCAGCGGAAAAACTGCAGAATCGAGACAGTACTCAGACCATTTGCAGCAATGTTCACGGAGACTCCGGGGAAGGCGAATGTACTAACTCACAAATTTGACACGGGCAGTGCCCGGCCGATCCTCTTCAATCCAAGGCCCTTGAGTGTCCAAAAGTGAGCACTGCTGGATAGTGCCTTCGACGAAATGGTGGCTACCGATGCGGTGTGACCCACAAAAAGCCCCTGGGCGTTGCCTGTTGCTCTCGCGCCTAAGAAAGATGGCACAGCCCCGTTGTGTGTCGATTATCGACGTCTGAACGCTGTGACAGTACGAGACTCTTAGCTCTTCCTGTCAGTTGACTCTGTCATGTACTCACTTGGGTCAGATAATTTTGTTACAACTCTTGACTGTAGTAGGGGTTTTCTGCAAATCCCGATTGACCGCGGCAGCTTCCAGCAAAGGCAAGGTGAGATATTTTTTGTTTGCAAACTCTGCATTTCAAGCAGTTTTAGCTGAACACTCTGGCTGGCCCGGTTGTGAAGAGAAGGCCTATATGCGCTCGCTAATGGCGCAACAAGGGCTCGCCGGTTTCTGCGCAGTTAGATAAGAGCGGACCCACGTCTGACGTTCTTTGCTTGGTTGGCCTAGTGGTTACCTTTGCGTGGCTTCTCGTTGAGTTTTACGTATTGGGATGTTTTTTTATGGCCTTCACCAGTGCGCAATCTCGTTTAGGTGATGTGTTGGCTGGGTGAAATCAGAACAACGAGAATAGGCTAATGTGTTAAAAGACGAGCGTTTTCGCGTTGTATGTACTACATACGCGATCCGGTAAAAACGTCCCCGGAAAAAAATGTCCCCGGGAAAAATGTACCCGGAGAAAATGTCTCCGGGAAAAATGTCCCCGAAAAAAATGCCCCCGGAAAAAATGTCTCCGGAATAAACGTCCCCGGAAAAAATGTCCCTGTTTGCGAAGTAGGAAAAAAATGTCCCTCAGCGGGTGCAGTCGAAAGTAGCTTAACGTCAATTATTCGCCTCGTCTACTGCCCCGGCTTACCATGGGTTGAATTGCTTGACAAATAGATGAGTGGCCTAACACATTTTAAAAATAGCATAAAATTTAGAGGACACTACATGAATCATTGATAAAGTAACTAGATATACATACTGGTTTAAGATACAGAAGCACTAGATAGAGGCCCAAAATTGCAGAGTGCAGATATAAATGCAGTGATATATATATATATATATATATATATATATATATATATATATATATATATATATATATATAGTCGTAACTCTGGCACAAAGATGATAACGTGTAACAAGCAATGTACTTGTATAACACCGTGTCATCGCGATGTCACATGAACCCGACAATACATAAGGGCTGGAAATGGCGCGCATGTAACAAGCAATGCACTTGTATAACACCGTGTTATCGCGATGTGACATCAACCCGACAATATATAAGGGCGGGAAATTGCGCGCGTAGGCATTGCAGCAAGAGACAGCAACCAAGGTTCTTCGCAGCAGGCTTGTGGTCCCACTAGCCCTTGTGAGGTAAGTGCATAGGCTAGCGGACGGGCAATATTGGCCGGTGTCCACTGCGCTTAAAAACTAGGTTATTCAGGTGTAGATTTAAATGATGCGGTTTTTATTTTCATAATGGAGATCATCAAAACCAACAAAGGAAGCACAAAGCTTTGCCTTGGTGGTTACATATACACCAGGCAAAAAAATGTTGGCTCTGGCACTCGATGGTGCTGTTCTAAACGGAGGGCTTACAAAGGTGCTGTGATTATTGAGTAACGAAAGACGAGGTTATGAAAGCCTTAGAAGCTTTGAAAATAGGAAAACGAGCTGGGGAGGATAAGGTAACTACAGGTTTGTAAGAGGATGGAGGTAATGTGCCAGGAAAAATTGACACTCTGCATACGCAATGCTGATGACATCATAAGTACTGGAATCATGGTAGAAGGCTAACAGTATCCTAATTCATAAGAAAGGGGACACTTAGATCTTGACAAATTACACAACAATTAGCTTACAAACAATTACGTACAAGGAATCTATCTACAAAGGTAATCGCTAATAGGATCAGCACCACATTATATGTTTTGAAACAAAAGGATCAAGCAGGATTTTGGAAAGGGTACTCTACCATCGATCATATCCACACTATAAGTCAGGTGCTCGGAATATAATCAGCCGCAATCGATAGCATTCATTGGCTACGAGAAAGCGTTTGATTCTGTCGAAACCTCAGCGGTCATGCAGGCATTGCGAGATCAGGATTCAGGTGAGCCATATGGAAAGTGCAGGAAGATATCTATAATGCCTGCACAGCAGCCATACTTCTGAATAAATAAAGTGATAAAATTTCAATTAAGAAAGGTTTTAGGCAAGGAGACACGATCACCCCCGTGGTATTTATAGCTTGCTTAAAGAGTGTATTCAAAGGCATGGAATTTGAGCAGTTAGGAATCAGAGTCGATGGAGAATATCTCATTAATCTCTCATTCGCTGATGACATTGGCATGTTAACTTACTCAGGGGACCAACTGCTATTATTGATAAATGATCTAGACTGGAGAAGCAGAAAGTAGGCCTAAAGATGAATATACAGAATACTAAGGAAAGTTTGAACAGCCTGGAAACGGAAAAGCAGTTTAAAATAGGCAGCGAAGCGTTGAAAGTGATAGAAGAATATGCCTAACTAGGACAGGTAGTGACCGCATATCCGGACAACGATAGAGAAATAACTAGGAGAATAAGACTGGGATGGAGCATCTGGATTGTACTCAAACATTATGAGTAGCACCTTACCAGCATCCCAACAGTTGCATCCTACCGGTACTCACATATATGGGGCTGAAACATTGAGGTTAACGAAGAGGGTTCTGCTTACGTTAAGGACAACGCAGAGGGCCATGAACGGAAAATGGTAGGTGTAACGTTAAGAGATAGAAAGTGTGCAGAGATGGTCAGAAAAATAACTCAACTTACTGACATTCTGGTGGAAGTAAAGAAGAAGAAATGGGCATGCGCAGGACATTTAGTGCCAACAGAGGATAACCGATGGTCGCTGAGGGTAACAAACTGGTATCCAAGGAAGGAATGCGTAGCAGGGGGTGGCCGAAAGTTAAGAGGGCGGATGAGATTAAGAGATTCGCAGAGGTCTAGTGGATGCAGCTATTACAGAACCGGGTTAATTGGAACAAAAATGGGAGAAGCCTTCGCCCTGCAGTGGGTATAGTGCGGCTACTGCTGCTGATGATGATGTTGTTCTTACTCTTGATCACACATTGTGAGGCGAGACCAGAGGGTTTTCCCCTTGGAGCGGCAAAGCCCGCGGCTGGGAATCGGCGTTCTTTTTTTTTTTTTTCGCCACTTGTTTTCCATCCTCCAGGGTCCTGTGTAATCTGCGTATCGCCAAACTCTTCTCAACGTCGCTTTGCTGACGGCTCAGTTTCAACATCCGCTTTCTGCCCCTAGCTTCGACGTGGCGTTTCCCCTTGGTACTGCATCAGAGTTGCTGGCTGTGCCCATAAACAAAGCACTTACGCGGCGACCCGTCATGGCAGAAACTCACCAACGCACCGCACTGTTGTTGCAGGTGATGCCGATTTACTGCAGGGGATGACGATGACGAAGATGAACTATATGCTGCATGAATGGCCACTTCTTTTTTCGTCTCCTGCTCAATGGCTGCTGCTGCTGGCAGCCGCTAGGTAAGACTTCTCGTAGTCCATTCTCGACCCTCTGTGGACAGGCTCAATACCTCAGTTCGTAGCCATGGCGTACGAACACGTGAAATTAGCCCTCCCGTGGCCGAAACTGTAGGATTCTTACTCTAGGACCCTGCCGCCTTTAAGATTGTGCCCCATATATTTAAACCTAAGGCAAAGGGGAGCGGATTCCAAGGATCACATCAAGTGTCATGCCACTGACGATACGGAGCTCGTGAGGTATCCTCACGACGGACATCACCTCCCCTAGAACCAGGTGGACGATTCCGGATGTTGATTCGCCGTTCTCAAGATGTGCCGCCTGCCATCGGTCAACAGTAACTTCACGTCGCGATTATCTCTTTAGCAGAAGTCATCGATGCGGTAAGGCCTTCCTGTTACGGCACACTGAAGAGCAATTGCTTTTTTATCGCTTGTTCTGGAAGTACTTGCAGTAAACTAATCCGGTAACGCTTTGCCACTGCTACAACGGCCAGCGCCGGCCGCTATCAGAGCTCGCTCGAAGCCAACCATTCTGAGCAGTACGCCACACAAGGTAAGTAAAAAACATGTCTTAGTTCTCCTTGTAAATTATTCCTGCCGTCCCCATGACAACGTAGGGGCATGACGACGATGGCTTCACCCCAATCTCCAGGAGAGAACGTGACGCACGCCATCTGCCGTCACTTATAAAGAACAAGCGATGCAACTAGCTCCTGCCATCACCGCCGAATCGACCTACTCACCGCGACTGCGGCAAGGAAGTAGCCGCTGTCCCACAGTGTGTGATCGGCAGTGTTGTCAAATAATAAACACAAGAATACAGCAAGCCTCAAAGTTTTTCTTATTATCTCTCTTTTAAGGAGTCTTAAGTGCCTCAAAATTATTTATTTCCGTTTCAGATTTCTTATGTTGCGGTGGTCTCGTATAGGGTTGCTGCTGATTTTGTACATCACCACCATCAGCAGCAGCAGCAGCAGCAGCAGCAGCAGCAGCATGACTATAACCACTGCAGGGCGAAGGCCTCTCCCATATGTCTCCAATTAAACATGTTCTTTGCTATCTGCATCCCTTTGACCCCTGCGAACTTCTTAAACTCATCCGCCCACCTAACATTCAGCCGCTCCCTGCTACGCTTTCCTTCCTTTGGAATGCTGTTTGTTACCCTAAGCGACCATCCGTTATCCTCTCTCCGTACTACATGTCCTGCCCATGTCCATTTCTTCTTCCTAATCTCCGCTAAATTGTCGGTAACTTGAGTTATTTCTCTGACCCACTCTGCACGCTTCCTGTCTTTTAATGTTAGCCCTACCATTTTTCGTTTCATAGCCCTCTGGGTTGTCCTCGACTTAAGTAGAATCCTCTTGGTTAGCCTCCACGTTTCAGTCCCATAGGTAGTAGAGGCAAGATGCAACTATTGTATACTTCCCTCTTGAGCGATACGGGAAAGCTGCTAGTCATAATCTGCGAGTGCTTGTCAAATGCGCTTCAACCCAATCTACTTCTTTAATTTTCTTTTCATGGTCCGGATCAGCGGTTACTACCAGTCCTAAGTAGACCTATTCGTCTATTAATTCGAGTACTTCGCGACCTAATGTAAACTGCTGTTCCTTCCCGAGGTTGTTGAACATTAACTTCATCATCATCATCAGCCTGACTATACCCACTGCATGGCGAAGGCCTCTCCCATATTTCTACACTTAACCCGGTTCTGTGCTAGCTGCATCCACCTGACCCCTGCGAACTTCTTAACCTCATCCGCCCACCTAACTTTCTGCCGCCCCCTGCTACGCTTTCCTTCCCTTGGAATCCAGTTTGTTACCCTCAGCGACCATCGGTTATCCTCTCTTCGCACTACATGTCCTGCCCATGCCCATTTCTTCTTAAATTTCAATAGAATGTCAGTAACTTGAGTTATTTCTCTGACCCACTTTGCACGCTTCCTGTCTCTTAATGTTACCCCTACCATTTTTGTTCCATAGCCCTCTGGGTTGTCTTCCACTTACGTAGAACTCTCTTGGTTAGCCTCCACGTTTCAGCCGCATAGGTGAGTACAGGTAAGATGCAACTGTTGTATACTTTCCTCTTGAGCGATACCGGTAAGCTGCTAGTCATAATCTGCGAGTGCTTGCCAAATGCGCCACATCCTAATCTTTTCTTTTTGTTATTTCCTTGTCATGGTCCGGATTGGCGGTTACTACCTGTCCTAAGTACATATATTCGCCTACTACTTCCAGTGCTTCGCTACCTAATGTAAACTGCTGTTCCGAGGCTGTTCAGCATTACCTTAGTCTTCTGCATATTGATTTTCAAGCCTACCTTTCTACTTTTCCTGTCTAGGTCATCAATCATTATTTGCAGTTCATCCCCCAAAAATTCTTAGCAAGGCAATGTCATCAGCAAATCTCAGATTACTGAGGTATTCTCCATCTACCCTTATCACTAACTGCTCCCGTTCCAAGTCTCTGAATACTTCCTCTAAGCAAGCTGTGAATAGTACTGGGGAGATTGTGTCTCCTTGCCTAACACCTTTCTTTATGGGAATTTTGTTACTTTCTTTATGCAGAAATACCTTAGTCTTCTGCATATTGATTTTCAAGCCTACCTTTCTACTTTTCCTGTCTAGGTCATCAATCATTATTTGCAGTTCATCCCCCGAGTTGCTTAGCAAGGCAATGTCATCAGCAAATCGCAGATTAGAGAGGTATTCGCCATCTACCCTTATCCCTAACTGCTCCCCTTCGAAGTCTCTGAATACTCTCTCTAAGCAAGCTAAGGATAAGAGTTATCCTTATCCTTACCTTATTCTAAGCTTATCCATACCTGCCTGTCGGCTGAGCGAGGGATCGTCGATGGACCAAGAACAACGCAACAGCATTACAAGAACGAGGCGAAAGCGATAAAATCATTCCTGATACAAACTACGGCGGTGACGTCACGGACCAGGGCTACGAAAGGTCAACACTTGTGATCCCAGCTTGCAGTCTGGTGGAGCATCGGGACAGTGTAACAGCCTTTTCTGCTTTCAGGCCGTGTCCTACCGCCCGCTGTGTGCCTGCCTGCGTTCCGATCTCCTGCTGACCTGCCTGTCGGATGAGGGATGGATCGTCGATGGACCAAGAACAGCGCAGCACCACCACAAGAACAAGGCGAAAGCGATAAAATCGCTGCTGATACAAAGTACGGCGATGACATCACGGACCAGGGCTACAAAAGGACAACGCTTGTGATCCCAGCTTGCAGTGCGGTGGAGCATATGGACAGAGTAACAGTCTTCTCTGCTTTTAGGTAAGCAGCCCTTTGCTGGAAATCGTGCCCTGTTCTTTGCTCCACCGGACTGCAACATTTTATTTAGCACAATTATGCCGCAGAAGTGCCTGACATGTTCTGGTGGCATTGAAAAAGATGAGCAACATCTGTTTTGTGATCGGTTAACGAGGTGGTATCATACTGGACCCCTTCATGGATCACACTGCCTTGTCGTGGCGGAGGGGCTTGCGAAACTCGACGAAGTCGTGAGCTCTGCTGTGTAGGACCGCCCAAGATAGACAGGTCACGGCAGAGAGTTCTGACAAAATGTGATTCACTGGAGGAGGTAATGGCAACCCACTCCAGTATTTCCTGCCAAGAAAACCCTATGGCCAGTCACAATACCATTAAAGATATGGCGCCGGAAAATGAGCCTCCCAGGTTGGAAGGCGTCCCACATGTAACTGGGAATGAACAAAGGGCGATTCCTAGTAGCTCCAGGACGAATGAAGCGGCTGGGCTAAAGCCAAAAGGACGCTCAGTTGTGGATGTGTCCGAAAGCGACCGGAAAGTCCGATGTTGCAAGGAGCTATATCACATAGCAACATGGAATGTAAGATCTATGACGCAAGATAAACTGTATGTCGTCAAGCGAGAAACGGACAGATTGAACATTGATATCTTGGGTATCAGCGAGCTCAAGTGGACCGGAATGGGAGAATTTAACTCCGGCGACCATTATGTCTTTTATTGTGGGCACGAATCCAAGAGAAGGAATGGGGTGGCTCTCATAGTAAACAGAAGAATGGGCAAAGCAGTGCTAGGGAACAACCCCAAAAACGGCCGAATGATTTCACTTCGGATCCAAGGTCACGCTTTCAACATAACAGCTATCCAAGTCTATGCACCGACCACTACTGCTGAAGAAGCTGACGTTGAGAGATTTTATGCGGACCTGCAATGCCTTTTAGACCACACCCCATCATCAGACGTCGTTTTTCTCATAGGACACTGGAATGCTAAGGTCGGGAGTGAAGAAATATCCGGAATTATAGGCAAGTTCGGTCTTGGCGAGCCAAATGAAGCTGGGCAGAGGCTAGTAGAGTTTTATCAAGAAAACAACCTGACCATAGCGAATACTCATTTTCAACAGCACAAGAGGCGCCTGTACGCATGGACTTCACCGGACGGTCTGTACAGGAATCAGATCGATTATATTCTTTGCCGGCAGAGATGGAGAAGCGCTATACAAGCAGTAAAAACAAGGCCTGGGGCCGATTGTGGCACCGACCATCAGCTTCTTGTTGCCAAAATTAAGCTTCGATTGAGGAAAACGCAGAAAACTACAAGGCCTTTTAGGTATGATCTGGATCATATTCCATTAGAATATGCTGTGCAAGTGGGGAAGCGATTTCAAGAATTAAATCTCGAAGACAGATAACCCGAAGAGATGTGGACTGATATTCGTGATATAATACAAGAAGTTGCTACTAAGGTAGTTCCAAAGCAAAAGAAATGCAAGAAAGAAAGCTGGTTATCTGAAGAGGCTTTGCAAATAGCTGACGAAAGGAGGATGGCAATAGTTATGGGGGAAAGAGAAAGATACAAGGTTCTCAATGCGGATTTTCAGAAAATAGCAAGGAGAGATAAGAATGCCTTCCTGAACATACAGTGTCAAGCAGTTGAGGACAACAGCCAATTAAGGAACACAAGAGCTCTGTATAAGACAATCAAAGATATCAAAGGAAGCATCTGTGCTAAGCTGGGCGTGATAAAGGACAAACGAGGCAAGAACCGCACTGAAGCCTCAGAGTTAAAGAAGAGGTGGCAGGAATACACAGAAGAACTGTACAAGAAGGGCCCGATTGTGCAAACCCAACATAAGACGGTTGTGATTACTGATGTCGAGCCGGGCATCCTGAAGAGTGAAGTTGAATGGGCCTTAGCCAGCCTTGCTAAGCACAAAGCTAGCGGAATTGATGGCATTCCAGCTGAGTTGCTTCAAAACATCAACCATGACGCTGTTAATATTCTGCATACATTATGTCAGAAGATTTGGACAACCCTGTAGTGGCCACTGGATTGGAGGAGGTCAGTTTTCATCCCCATTCCAAAGAAAGGCAGTGCCAAAGATTGTTCCAACTACCACACGATCGCGCTTATTTCGCATGCTAGCAAGGTGATGTTGAAAATCCTCCAAGGAAGGCTGCAGCAGTATGTGGATCGGTAGCTTCCAGACGTGCAAGCTGGGTTTCGCAAGGGCAGAGGAACTAGAGACCAAATTGCCAACCTTCGCTGGATCATCGAAAAAGCAAGAGAGTTCCAGAAACAAATGTACTTCTGCTTTATTGATTATGCGAAAGCGTTTGACTTCGTAGATCACAGCAGATTGTGGCAAGCTCTCCAAGAGATGGGAGTTCCAATTCACCTCATCTGTCTCCTCAGGAACCTGTATGAAGGACAAGAGGCCACAGTCAGAACTGGGCATGGTCTTACTGATTGGTTTCCGATTGAGAAAGGAGTGAGGCAAGGCTGCATGCTGTCGCCCTGCCTATTTAACCTATATGCAGAGTGCATCATGAGGAAGGCCGGTCTGGACGAGTCTTCAGCTGGAGTGAAGATTGCTGGAAAACGTATCAACAACCTTAGATATGCGGATGATACCACTTTAATGGCAGAAAGTGAAGTGGAACTCAAGAGACTTCTGATGAGCGTACAAGAAGAGAGTGAGAAGTTTGGGCTTAAACTGAACATTAAAAAGACAAAGATCATTGCGTCTTGCCCTATCAAGTCCTGGAGCATCAATGGACATGTAGTGGAAGCTGTGACAGATTTTCTCTTCTTGGGCTCCAAGATTACCTCGGAAGGAGACTGCAGCCATGAAATTTGGAGACGCCTGCTTCTGGGAAAGAGAGCAATGGTTAGCCTTGACCGCCTAGTAAAGAGCAGAGACATTAGTCTGCCAACCAAGATCCGTATAACTCGTGCTATGGTCTTTCCAGTTGTGATGTATGGATGCGAGAGTTGGTCTGTGAAAAAGGCTGACCGCCGAAGAATTGACGCGTTTGAATTGTGGTGCTGGCGAAGACTCTTGAGAGTTTCTTGGACTGCCAGAAGATCAAATCAGTCGATATTGTCGACTATAAACCCTGATTGCTCATTGGAGGGTCAAATTCTAAAGTTAAAGCTCAGCTACTTTGGTCATCTGATGAGAAGAGACTACTCGTTGGAGAAAGATTTGATGTTGCGAAAGGTTGAGGGTCGCCGGAGAAGGGGTAGGCAGCGAACGCGATGGTTAGATGGCATCCTAGAGGCACTGCAGATGAAGTTATGTGATGTTAAGAAGATAGTGAGAGACCGGAAAGCTTGGCGTGACATGGTCCATATCGTCACGAAGAGTCGGACACGACTGAATGACTGAACTGAACCATACTGGTAAGTGTTCTGGCGTGTGGAAAAAGGATTTGAAGAAAATGAATCAGGGCGATATCAAGGCTTGGCAGTGTGATCCGTGTAAAAAAGAAGACAACGATAATGAAACTGATTCAGACAACAGCGATGCGTTAGAGGATACAATGAACGCCTTATCCGACTCCAGTGCTCAGAGCGCTTAGGCTGTGCGAATCGGTTACCTAAACCAGAATTTAGTAGAAGTCTTAGGTAGGCTTGAAAATCTCAAAAAAAAAGGTAGACAGGCAAAGTGACACTACAGACGGTATTGAAAGGTCGACCGATTTTCTGGCAGCTAAGTATGAAGAGCTTCCGGCAAGGGTGAACGATCAGCAGAGTGAAATTGCTGAACTCAAGAAAATCTCAGAAGAACTGGTACAAAACATGACAGAAAAAGGCAATAAAATTGCAAAACTCAGGAAACGTGTCGAAAGTGCTGAGCAGTACTCGACATGAAAAAATATTGAAATACACGGTGTACCAGAAGCAGAGGGTCAGGATCTGTAATTGCTTGGTGGACCTTAGCAGCAATCATGACCTTCCGGAGAAACACTCGGTGGAAGCTGTACACAGAATAAAGGCACAGAGGCACAGAAATACCGAATAGCACCTATAATGGTAAGGTTTACAGAGCAGAAAACAAGACTTGTGGCTTACAAAGATACACACCCTTCGAGATGAAAACATTTTTAAGAACGAAAATTTCACAAAAGCACAAAAAGAGCTATTTTGGAAGTGCAAAAAGCTCGGCAAAGAACTGTGGAATAAGTTTATCTGGACGCGAAACGGCAAGATCGTGGCTCGTAAAGTGGAAGGCGCGAATGTCATCAATATTTCCACTGAGAATGACCTAGCAAAAATGTCTTGGTTGGCTGTATTAGAATATTTTTGTGACTGGAACCTTCACGTTTCCAATACCACAGCTGAAGACAAGACAAAAACATACCTTGGTTGAATACATGTAAATGTGCGGAGCATAAAAAAGAACTGGGAGCAGTTGTGCGCGCACTTACACACGAGGCTCGTGAACATTGACGTAATAGTGATTACAGAGATCAAACTGGATGAAAGTAGACTGAGTAGGTATAAGCTGGGACAACTGGAAAAGGTGGACGAGTACTCATATTTGTAAAAGATAACTTGGTGGTTCATAAGATGGGGACAACATTCAACTATGCAGAAGTATGCTTGTCGCCATTAGTAAAATAAACTTTACGTACACCATATTTACGTACCAGCAGTCGCAGCCAAAGGACCAACCCCAAAGCCATTCTGCCGTTCTCGCAGATTTCGCCGCCGGATTTCTACCTGTGACCATCTACCTACACGTGCCTGAATACTCACCCTATCTTCACTCGAATTCGCCATCTGAGCCTCGCACCTGCGCACTCAACGCCTACGTGCGTGGATCTGCAGGCGCTGCAGGCGGACATGACTTAATAAGGTCGACGGCTACCGAAGAGCTTCAGTTGGCAGCAGCAGTCGCAGCCAAATGACCAACCCCGAAGGCATTCTGTCGTTCTCGCAGGTTGGTGTAGCCCTGATTGATTTCTTCAGAATTTGTGTTACTGCGGCTGCTGCGTCGATTTATTCTCAGAGTATTTTCTTGTGTCCTGTTACATTCACTCTGCAATCTAAGCTTCTGTCAAAATGCCTACAAATGCTGAGCTGCTAAGCGATTAGACGAGCTTGAGGCCGCTTCTGAAGGCAACCTGGACAGGCTAGCGGAGAAGCTTGCAGTGAAATTCCAAGCGAAAGTGCAAACATCCGAAGAGGATATTACGATACTGAAAACGGAAATTGCAAATTTGATTGAAAAAGTAAATAGCTCACCACTGTTGTTGATGAAGTCCGTACCGAAAATACCAACCTGGTCTCAGCTAACATGGTTTTGAAGACTCAGAACGATACCCTGTTAAGGAAAGTAGCTGACCTTAAGCAGTACTCACGCCAAAAAAACGTCGAGATTAAAGGTGTTCCCTGTACTCAGGGTGAAGACTGCGCCGCCATTATAAAGGCAATTGGAGAGAAAATCGAGGGCCCCGTGTCCGACATTGACGTCACACACCGAGTGTCAACATTAGCTGACAGTAACACCAAACACATAATAGCCCGTTTCTGCACAAAGACAAAGAAACAAGAATTTGTGAGCAAGGCACGGAAGGCGCCACTCAACACAGCTGGTCTTGGTTTTCCCGGAGATAGCCAGAACCTAGTGTTTGTCAACGACCAATTGACCCCAGAAAATAAAAGGCTGTTTAATAGGGCTTTCAAACGGAAGAAAGAAAAGGGCTGGAAGCTCTTGTGGGTGGATAACTGCCAAATTAAAGCTCGACAAACGCCTGAAGGAACCACTTTCCGTATCCGCTCCGAGGCCGATTTGGCTGTTTTTCGCTAGAGTAGTGTAATAGCACACTGCCAGCTTCCTTTTGTTTCCTACTAGCATGTTAAGTTACTTCTCGCCTGATCAGTTTACCCAGTTTCTTGATGGTTCTTACTTATCTAGTATACATTTCAATTCCAGAAGCCTAAGAAAGCATTGTCATGATATTTATGCGCTATTATCTTCTATTGAACATCACTTCTCGTTCATCTGCATGACGGAAACGTGGCCATCACCCGACGATAAAAACTTATATACCCCATATGGTTACTGTTCAGAATACTGTTATCGCTCATCGAAGCCGCACGGTGGTGCCGCTATTTTCATATCGCCAAGTATAAACTATTCAGGAAGGTCAGATCTTGATATTCGCATTGCCGACTGTGAATCTGTGTGGATAGAGGTAACCTAACTTTCCCTGCCCACAGGTGAGCATAGGTTTGTTCTTGGATGTTTATATCGTTCCCCATCGTCCTCAGTGAGCGACTTTTGCTCTTAACTTCTCGAGATTTTATTTACTTTATTATCAGAGGGAAAAAATGTGGTCATAATGGGTGACATCAACATTAACCTTTTTGCGGAAAACAATCCTGCCAGTGTCAACCACTCGAACTGCGTCCTCGGGTTCGGATACGAGCCTGTGATTACGCTGCCAGCTAGATGTGTCCCTGGAGGGCCGAGCCCGCTCATCGACCACTTTTTTTCTAACTTTATTTCTCCAAAAGACTGCGGGGTCCCCGTGGTTGATATAATGGACCACTACCCCATTTGTTTTCGTCTTCATTCCAGCTTATCCAGCAGCAAAAAAGTATTTTATAGGACTGTGGTTAATAAAGACCAATTTATTTATAAAGTTTCTAATCTCGACTGGACGAATTTAAAGTCGGCAACAGATGCAGCGATCGCTTTCGAAACATTTTCTACCGCCTTACAACACTGCCTGAACAGTTCTTCGGAGACCGTTAAATGTCGTAAAAAATATTCCGCCCCACATAACCCTTGGTTAACAACCGGCCTGCTTAACTCAATGCGTAAGAATGACAATCTTTACAAGAAAGTCAAAAAGAGACCTTTCAACCTCAAACTCAAGTCCCGCTACAGCACTTACAGTAACATGCTCAGCAGATTATTTAAAGAAGCCAAAAGGAAATGTTATGAATCAAAAATTCACCAGCTTGGAAATGACCACAGGGAAAAGTGGAAAGTGTTCAATACTTTTTTAAACAGAGAAACCCAAGATCTACAAATTGAAAAAATAATCATGCCGTCAGGCACCGTTTACGACCATCCATTTGATATTGCAAACTTTTTCAACGATTTCTACTGCAATCACACCTCGTTGCCAGTTGATGCTCGTCTTTCACCTTTCCCACGCTGCCCAGAATCATTTTTCGTATCTCCTTAAGACAACAAGTGCAGGGGTTGACCGCCTTCACGCCACTAACATTAAATGGATCGCTCATCTTATTGCCGATCCTCTCTCTTATATTATTAACCTCATCTTTGAAACGGGACTATTTTCTCCTCAGCTAAAGAAAGCTAAGATTACTCCAGTTTTTAAGAAGGGTGACCGTCATTGTATCTCGAATTACCGCCCCATTGCCATTTTACCATTTTTTAGCAAGGTAATAGAAAGGTGCATCGTACAGCGCCTCACTAGTTACTTCTCAAAGTTCAATATACTTTCACCTCATCAATTTGGGTTCCGTTCGCGATATTCAACTAACTTAGCATTGGTTGCCTTCACTGACAAAATTAAATTTGCCATTGATAAGGGATGCTTTGCCGGGGCAGTATTTATTGACTTAACCAAGGCTTTCGATTCTATCATCCACTCTATATTACTAAGTAAACTAGAAGCTGTAGGGGTAGTAGGGCCGCCTCTCAGTCTCATCAAAAGTTACTTATTAGATAGAAAACAAGCCGTGTCGATTTCTAATGTGCTCTCTAACTTAAATATAATTAATACAGGTGTGTCTCAAGGTTCTATTCTCGGCCCTCTGCTGTTTTTAATATATATTAATGATCTACCTAGTTGTCTTGCCAAATGAGAACTGTTTTTTTATGCCGATGACACTACTATATTAGCTACTGATAAATCAATCCACTCATTAACATCTATGCTGACTACTGATCTCAATAATATTTTAAACTGGTGTCATCGTAACTGCTTGCAGATCAACCCTTCTAAGACAACATTCATGGTATTCAGCTCCAATCGCAAGGCTCCCGTACACATCCCGCACTTATTTTTAATTCCCATGGCATTGAACTTTCAGAACATTGCACATTTCTTGGCGTTACTCTGGATGCTAACCTTAAATACAATAAGCAGAATTCTAATCTGAAACAAAAATGTGGTTTTGGCATCAGAGCACTACTAAAAGCGCGTTCCTTTTTCAATCGTGACACTTTAATAGCTCTTTACTACGCATTCATTCATAGTCATTTTAATCACTGCATCACTTCATGGGGAAACACTTACCCATCACATTTATATCAACTGCAACATCTTCAAAATCAGGCCATACGTATAATAACCAACAGTTCATACCGCAGCGAAGCGCTATCACTTCTTCACGACCACAGCATTTTACCGATCGCTTCACTGATTACCTCTAGTCTCGCAATACTACTTTATAAAGCTGTGCTCAACACCATACCCTCAACTGTAATCAACAGGGAGGCCCTCACCAATAATAATCAAACAAGATTTGCTAAGGAAAACAATTTTCTATTACCGACCGTTCGAACAAACTACGGCAAGCACACGGCTCTTTTTGCTTCTTTACAAATTTGGAATAACCGCCCTTCTCATGTCAAGCAACCCCATCTTTATCCGGTTTTAAACAACAACTGTTATCCGTATTATCACAATAGTGTCACATAACTTTCAAACAAGTTTTTTTTTATATACATACCGCTTTGTTCACATTCAATTCATGAGTGTTTTCATATGCCCGTTGGGAAGATGTATCACTTTGTATATAATTTTCAAATACTTTATTCTAACAATACCGGCCGAGCATGAAATTTTCGAGCTTGTATTGAATTCCTACTTTTTTTGTTTTTACCATATTGCGTTCGCCGGTTTTGTCTCTTTTGACTGCTTTTGCTGTACCAATAATATTTTTCATAAGTTCATACATCCATCCATAGGAGGTCCCGATACAGGCTTGAGCTCTGGGACCTCCTTCTGTATTATTTATGTAATACCTGTTTTCATGAATAAACAAACAAACAAACCAAGCATGAACACAGATCTGTTTTTAGAGGAGCTAAATTCTCCGTTAAAGAAGTAGATGAATGAGTAGCAGCTTATATTGGTTGGAGAGTTAATTATCGACATAATGAACGTATCAAATAAAGCTGTGACAGACTACCTTAAATTACTAGCAGCATATGGACACTTAAATGTAATTACCGAGTGCACAAGAGAGGAATACTTGGGTTCGAAGATAACTAAATCATGCATTTATTTATTTATTTATTTATTTATTTATTTATTTATTTATTTATTTATTTATTTATTTATTTATTTATTTATTTATTTATTTATTTATTTATTTATTTATTTATTTATTTATTTATTTATTTATTTATTTATTTATTTAAAATACCCTCAGGGTACAAATGTACGTTACACAGGGCAAGGGCGCATACAGGACATATATATAAAGCAGAAGGTTAATACAATAAGCGTAAAATATTTCTGAAAAACAAAGCACATAAAAAAGAACAACGAGGTACATGGGTAATTTAGGATGATGGCATACGTGTAAAAAAAATAAAAATATAAGAATACAATAAGCAATACAGGTTTGCTGATGCATGACAGTTAAAATGCCCGAAAACATTCATGCGATGTATTTTTCTTAAAAAAAGAACGTTTGGAAGGAACTGTGCTTAATACGGCTTTAAGATCTCATATTATAATGATTCACAAACTAGATCACATTTGTGGAAGGCATGACATCCCCCGTTCTCGTTCATCTTGGAGCGGATAGTCTTGCACGTTTCTCGAAAAAGTAAATGTTACGAAATTGCTAGAAGCGGCGAAGTATATATGAAACAAAAATATTTTTTGGCACACACTACAATGTTAGAAATGACTGTGGAAATTATTTTTAGCGTCGTTAGTAGACAAGTGGACAAACGAAATTATAATTTTTCTCGCAAAATCCTGGCTTTTTTTATCCTGAACCAAGATACAATTCACACTAAGGTAGAGTGTCTTGATTGAATATATAGAACATAGATGTTTTTACGAACATTCTTTTTTTCTGGCAACACTGCCAGTGAGCCTTTAGTCCTTGGGCATAACACAATAGTAAGGGCTGTTTATGAGCTGAAAATTACAGAACTCGAAACCAAATTTTTATGTTGCCATAAGGCCTTCGTGAAAACTGCCTGAAATGCGTTGTCAAATACGCCAGTCTGCAGCAGCGCTTTAAGAATCGCTGGGCGACACGTGTCTGTCCGCAACTTGTTGCCTTTCTAAAAAAACTATTGTTGCGAAAGCACTGATCCGCTCACCACCAAGAATGTCATCCTAGACCTGCTTTTGCAGTCACTCGGATTTGATAACCTGTAAATCACACTTACGTGGCCTGAAGCGGGTAGTTGAAACTAAAGTCGACATAGTGGTCAACGAGTGAGTCTCCCAGGCGGGTCTTTTACGTTTGCCAGACTAAAGAGTGAGTGATGGAGCTTACGACTGTCCGATGAGAGACCGTTAACTCATGCAGTGCAAAAAAACAAGCATCGCACCGCATTTAATGCAGCCGTATTTTAAACAAAGGTACTCCGAAGCAGCAGCCATGTCTTAATCACTGAGCCACCGAGTTTTTTGCTATTTATTGCCAGGATTTGGCGCTAACTGCACCAACATCGTATTGTTCCCGGCACACATGGACAGCTTAGGGGGCGGCCTGCGGAATCTCAATGAGATCGCATACGAGGCGGCGCGTGGACTCATCGACCGTGTCCCTCGATCCGGTTTCCCCTGCTACTCCACATATCTAGTACAGAGATCAATTATTCACGTACAACGAGCTCACTAAGCACTTTTATCTAGGCAGACGAGCATTTCCCCTCCCGGATAAGAAATTAACCGGCAGCCAATCAATCACGTTCCGCTTGCTCCAAACGAACTCATACCCCAGCCCCTGGCGCATGAAGCACATCGACCCAGACTATGACGGACAACATGTGTGTGAACGGTGCAGTGACCGAGTAGACTTAAACCATATGCTGTGTGGCTGTGCATCGAGCGAGGCCTAAGCCAAGAACAAGGAACATTGGGACAAAGTGTTAAAAAGTGCTTCACTACATGATCAGCTTCGGGCTGTCCAGGAGGCCCGCGCGGCGGCGGAGAGCTTCGGGCTCTCTGTGCCGACATGGGAGCTGCCCTCTACACCTGGCGCCTAGCCAAGTGTCCTTCAGGACCCCTACTGTCGGAAATAAAGTTTTACCAAACCAAAAACCAACATCTCAATCAGCAGAAAACAGAGTACACGAAATGTAGAAATTGCGGAGTGCACTATGAATTGGGGCGTCGGGATCAGCCTGAACACCCTAAGTTGTTCAACTACAGCTCGCAGGCTCTTTCGCTCATTACTACCACGTTTATTTTGAGTTAAATTTCCACCATTCAACCTAGTAGCTCGCAGATGGCGCCACAAGACCATGGCCTTCGTAATCGAGCATCCTGTCGCACATTTCATCGCGAAGTCCACAAATAAATGCCCGCTATTTGACGTGACGGCTCCCTTATGACGCGACATGTCTGTAGCTACCCCCGCTTTCGAACTACAATCGAATGAAAAGAGATAACGTCTTCCAATTTGTGATCGTGGAAGTACCTTTGAGCTTATTATCATCGGCACTCAAGTTTATTTGATTAGTACCCAGAAATGCGGCGCAACGAACACACACACATGAATAGAAAACGCAACCAAGCGCACACAACAAATTGTAATAAGAAGCTGAACACGCACTTCAACGCTCGGCCATAACTTCCTCTTCTACAGCCAAATACACCTTCTCGCACACCTCTTCGTTGCAGAGCAGATATCTAGCCGAGCTCCCAATCCCTCACATCGTCCAAGCATGAGAGTCACAAATTCCGCCACTAGACACACAATAGAAAAAAACGCTACACATCTGTGGCTGCCACATAACGTTCACGTTCACTCCTCTTCATGTAGGCCAACCTTCAGAAACGTACTCAGTAAGACAAGTCCATCCAAAAGCACCTCTAAAAAACAAATCCTTCCATGAACTCAGGAGGATTCCTCAAGAAAGGAAATATCTTTTCTGCGTAATGATAATAAGGCTTCACTAACAGATGTGCCATCTTTCTTCTGAATCCAAAACACCTCTAAAATTTCCCGGAAAATCTTAAAATCTTGTCCCGACTCTTCCCTAAAATCTTAAGCCTACTAAACAACGGCTCACAGTTGCACTTTTGGCAATGAAGGTGTAAATTTGACCCCTTCCCATTCTCTATGAACATCTCATGCTCCCTTGTTATGTCATTACGACCCCTTCCAGTCTGGTCTATATATACTTTTCCATAGGTAAGTAGAATATCATATACCACGCCTACCACACAACCTATGCTTGGACGATATGAGTGTTGTACTGGAATGAATGTGCTGCTAACGTTTATTATTCGCTAGACATCTGCTTGGCAAAGAAGAGCTGTGTGAGAAGATGTGATTGAGTGTAAAAGAGCAAGCTTTGACTGAGTGATGAAGAGGAAGTGCGTGTTCAGTTTCATATTACACTTAGCTGTGTGCGCCTGCGTTGTGTTTTCTATTCCCGTGCCGCATTTCTGGGTACTATGCAGCACCAACTCGCCCCTCAAGCTATTGGATTGAAACAATCCGCATCAAGTGGTTCCCGGCGCACGCGGGAGATTGTGCATCCTCACCGAATCACAACGAGACGGTCCATTCGGCGGCGCAAGCACTTACCTTCCGCGCCTCCGAGATTTACCGTTCCGAGTGGTGGTTGCAAACAAAGGACCGAATGACCAGTTACGAAGAAGTGATTAAGTGTTACCGCCTAGCCCGACGGACAATGCCGGCGCTTCACCCGGCACTTAGTCAGGAGGAGGCGGTAATCCTAAGGCAAATACAAACCGGGTCACTCCTCGCCGCGGCAGTGCTACACGTCGTGAATCCAGACTTCTACACGAGTGATATGTGCAGTGTGTGTCAAGTGGGTTCGGCGGACCGATGGCACATCATGTGGGACTGTTCAAGGTTCCCGACTGAATCTACATCCAAGACATACCCGCCGGAACTTCGAACTGCCGTGCAAAGTACAGACAAGAATATTCAACTATGGGCCGTCCAGCAGGCCCGGGGTGCGCTCGAAAAGCACAAGCCTGACAACCCACCACAAACGGGCCAAAATGGGGTAATGCAGAGTAGGGCATAACTCCTGGTCGACGCTGGCGTCACGACGCTCTAAACCGTCGTTTGCCGACATCTTAAAACGTTATACATACATACATACATACATACATAAATACATACATACATACATACATACATACATACATACATACATACATACATACATACATACATACATACATACATACATACATACATACATACATACATACATACATACATACATACATACATACATACATACATACATACATACATACATACATACATACATACATACATACATACATACATACATACATACATACATACATACATACATACATACATACATACATACATACATACATACATACATACATACATACATACATACATACATACATACATACATACATGAAATTTCCTTTCATAGATAACCTGTCTACGAGTTCAGAGATATTATAAATATAAGCCTCTCTCGGACAAATGTATTTTCCTGATGTCTATGTGAACGTGGTACCGCAGAGAGATAAAACTTTCAGAAAAAAATAGAGTAACAGAGGGACGTTAGCTGCTACAGAAGAAAGACTGTGACGTTTCCACAAGTCTTCTTCACTTGCATGCCGTCATATTCGCCTGCACTTTTCATTTATTTATTTACATATGGGATTCTGCCTTTCATGAGATACATTGCACGAGCGGTTACAAAACAAAAACAACAGGGTATTAGGTCGTTATATGCAAAGGCGTCGTCATCATCCCCTCTGCAGGTCTAAGGTCTTTCCCATCATCAGCCGGACTATACCCCATGCAGGGCGAAGGCCTATCCCATATTTCTAAAATTTACCAGGTCCTGTGCTAGCGGCATCCACTTAACCCCTGCGAACTTGTTAACCACATCCGCCCACCTAACTTACTGCCACCCCTTCTACGATTAGTCGCCGTGGAAAAAAACTTGAAACAATCTAAATTATGATAAGGCACGATATTCAGGCCGTCAGTTCCTCGTGTTTGTGCGACGGATGGGATATGATTGGGGCTGCGATGAGTGGCAGCTGATGGGCGATCCTGCCCAGCATGTTGTCCCATAAACGCCTGTATTTTACTCAAGTACGGTCATGATATTTTTGAAATTATTGACAATTATTCTTCATACTTCAACTACGCGCTTTGAAACGTTAGTGAGCTCACACGTAAGCAGAACGGGACCGGTGGCAAGAAAGTTTGGAATCTATTAAGCTAGCTTACAGCTGTTGCCAATGGATGTCCGCTATTTTACAGCTCCGGCTGCAAAATTGACTTAAAATGGCGAAGTGCATAAGCTAAATGCTACCTCTCTTCTGTTGAGCTCCGCGTTTCATCATGCATAATGATGAGATTCCGAGTGCTCTTTATCGGTGTGGCAGAATCTGCAATGCAAAAGTTAAGAAAAACCCAGATGCGAAACGCGAAGGCGCATCAAAGATCAAATGTCGCGGATTTGTGCACTCGAATCGGCTAGTTCTTTCCTACGTGGCAGACTACCGTCAATACATTAGCTGCCACATTTCTGTTCCGTCTTGATTTCCATTGCCGGCATCAGAAGCAACGTCATCGGACAATGTTCATAGTTCATTTCTTGATGTTATGTCCATCATGACGGCAGAAAAAAACCGCTTTGAGTAAAGTGGAGTTCTGGGCCAATCGGTACGTCATGATTTACAGGGAGGCTGAGAACGAAACAGAATAAGAAAAGAAAGGCACGCAGGACGAGCGTTAACTTAGCGCTAGTAGTCCTCTTGTGTCTCGCGCTAAGCCTCATGATGAATAAGTGGGCGCAAACGGAATAAGTGCGCCCACTTATTCAGCATGAACAGCCTTCAACTAGCCCAACTTTTCATTCTGCTGCGCTAAGCCTCCCTGCAAAACCGCTTTCCTCTAGCGGAGGAATACAACTGCAAGCAAACGAACCGGGCGCATTACGCATCCATTGAAGATGAGCACAATTTGACCCTTGAACCAAACGTCTGGGGGTGTGAAAGTCACGTCGCAGAGCAGATGCGCCCTTTGATCTCACTGGTCAGGTGGAGCGCTCGCCTCTGTTGAGAACACAAGCAAGCACGCGATCTCTACATAGCTTTCTTTCAACCTTCACATATTCAAAAAACACCAACAGCGCTACTTCATTTTTCTTCTCTCTATGCATGCGCTCTGTCAAGACTACAACAAAAAACTACCACACAAAGCTATCGACATTATGATAGAAATATTTGAAGCTCCCACCGAAACCTCATTTCTAGCGATGTTTTTATTTTGTCCACAATAGAGCTGAAGAAAGCAAACAGGGCTCGAGCTTTCTGGCGAATGAAAGTTATGAATAACTTTAAGTTCGTGTCCGGTTTTCCAGTAAATATCAATCGTCATCGTGCATCGACATCCAAACGAGCATCGTAATCGACTGCTCACTGTCGCCATATAGCATGTATACTCACGCGTAAAGGAGGATAGCTCGCACCAGAATCAACAGAAACGTAGGAGCTCTCATGTCATCCCCACGCGTGTGCGTCAAATGTTAAAGAGTGTTGACGGCCATCTGGAACGCCTCTTGCGAGGATCCTCGTTATGCAGGCTGTCTGCAAAGTGGCATATGAGTCAGGTTGTAAATTATAAACGCCATTGGAGCGCAGGAAGTGCGTAGGATTTCAGTAGGCGCACGAATAAGCTTATATGTCCTAACCTGTAACTTCACACGCTTGTTCATATTTTTGGTTTAAGCAATATTTTACATGGAGTGCTTACGTTCCCCAGCGGCTAATTCGGTCTCCGAAACATATTCTTGTTTTTATGCCGCCAGAGCAATGAGCTCAAATTGCTCGCACCCTTATAAGGGCAGCAATTATTACTGAGCTGGAAATATATTATAAAAATTATATTTCTTTTCAAATTCATCAGACTAAAATAGCCGAAAAGAAAAGTTCATTCATTTAAAGCGTAGCTTTTTGGCCTTGTTGGTGCGTGAACATAGCGAAATTGTAGCGCAAAACAGAAAAGACACGCGCGTTCGATGTCATTTTGCAGTCGCAACAAGCTGCTACCAGAGGATGTGAGGCGGTTGTTTGGAGGATTTGTTCCTTCAGCTGGACATGGCACTACAGCGTGCAAGCTCGCAGTCTGAGTGGTACAGGCAAACTCGGATCTACCGGCAATAAATACCTCGAGGCTCAGATTCTCTCCATGGCGTTTGTGCTGTTCGGTCTTCTCGTGTGCCTTCTCTGCTTTGCGCTACAAGTTCGCTGTGTTCATTCAATAATATAACTAAACAGAACTGCATTCCAAATGTTTACAAGAGCGACCTTGCATGCAAAATCTCTGAGTAGACACCTTTATATCCTTGATACCGTTAGTTGAGTCTTTACAGCATGCTCAATTTTCTCCATGTTGTACTTCCTTGTATCGGCAACCTTGCGCTTATTAATTAGCTTTGATATCTCCGCCAATTCTATCTTGTATGTTGGATTGGAAGCTTTCATACTCTGGCATTTCTTAATCAAATCTTTTGTTTCTCTAAACAGCTTACCGGTATCCTCTCTAACTATCCTACCACCCACTTCTACAGCCCACTCAGTAATGATATCTCTGAAATTATTGTTCAATGCTTCTAGGGTAATGTCGCCGTCCTCGGTTAGAGCTGAATATCTATTCTGTAGCGAAATCCGGAACTCTTCTGCCCTCTCCCTCACCGCTAATTCATTGATGGGTTTCTTTCTTACTAATCTGTTGCGTTCCTTCTTCAGATTTAGGCTAATTCGGGACCTCACCATCCTGTAGTCAGTGCATAGCACTTTCCCGGTTATATCTACATCTTGCATAATGGCGGGGGTTGAACACAGTATGAAGTCAATTTCATTGTTAGTCTCCCCGTTAGGACTTTTCCATGCCATTTCTGGTTCTTCCGTTTGCTGAAGAAGATATTCATGATTCTGAAGTGATTGCGCTCTGCAAACTCAACTAGTAACTCCCCCCTGCTAATCCTAGAACCAATGCCAAAGTCACCTACTGCCTGGTCTCCTGCCTGCTTTTTCCAGACCTTGGCCTTGAAGTCGTCCATTGGTACAGTATACTGCGTCTTTACATTTCGCATTGCTGATTCTACATCATTGTTGAAGCTTTCAACTGCATGGTCATCATAACTGCATATAGGTGCATAGGCCTCTGCAACCTTCAGTTTATACCGCTTATTAAGCCTAATTACGATGCCTGCCTCCCTTTCATTAATACTTTAGAATTAATCTATATTACCCGCTATATACTTATTGACAAGGAAACCTATTCCTAGTTCTCGCCTCTCCGGTAAACCTCGATAACACAATACATGCCCATCCTTCAGTACAGTATATGCCTCATTCGGCCTCCTAACCTCACTATGCCCTATGACATCCCATTTCATACAGTTCCTCTAACAGCACTGCTAAACTAGCTTCCCTAGCTAGGGTTCCAGCGTTAAACGTTGCCAGGGTCAGATTCCAATGGCGGCCTGCCCAGCAGAGCCAGAAATGCTTAGCACCCCCTCCTGCGTCACAGGTCTGACCACCGCCGTGGTCAGTTGTTCCGCAGCCGCTGGTGACTGAGGGCCGGGGTTTTAGGGAGCTAATCATGAGAGGTAGCGGCCAATTACTGCACCAGGGTATCCAACTCCTGTTCTGGTGAGGGAGTGCGTTGACGGAGGTGTTCACCGTCATCAGGTCACACCCCAAACCTATTTATGCAATTCCATCAACACGCGGATTTCTTTTTTTTTTATCCGGTGGAGAATTTCGCGGCACCGGGATTTGAACCCCGGTCCTCTTGCATGCGAGGCGGATGTTCTACCGCTACGCCACCCGAATTCTCTGCGGTGACTGTTAAAGGGATACGTGAACGGCAGCCCCTTCGCGTCAATCTCCAACGGTGTCCGAGTGGGACTGAGAATGTAAAGACGCCTGTGAGCGTTGATCACTTGAGTGGACGTCTTGAACGACGGGTTGGCTTTTGGTTCACTCTGAATCGACGTCGTTGTGTGCGCACCAGTGCAAGTTTTTGTGCGTGATTTGTCGCGCTCCTTACCAGCGGAATATTTCTCTTTTAATATGGCAGCCCAGACTCGTGTCTTTCTGGGTGCAAAATATCATCATGTTTTCATTTGTCTGTTGGGCGGACAATCTCATTTTATTCTTTATCTCACTTTGTGTCTTAATCGCGTCTAGCCGGTAGTCAAAAGCGCTTGAGGGTGCTGCAGAACAAAGAGACGTAATAGAGAAGGTATACTGTTTTAAGTACTCGTTGCTTTTGTCATTTGCATGACTCTACGCCTGCATTCGAACGACACATCGTTAGTGCAGTGTCAGTGAAGAACCTCCTTTAAATTTCGCCAAGCCCAGCTCGAGCGCTCTGTGCTAGTCTTCTCTTATGTCTGCACTGATGTTTGCTTTTGCCAATGAAGATAGGTTCTCTATATTTTTCTTCAACTGAACAATCTCAGGAGCAATTATCATTTCTTTTTCCATGGGTATATGTAACATTTGCTGCCATTTGCAACCTTCTTGTCTGACCGCTTAACTTGCGGCACGCAATGCTAGAAGTTATTGTTTTGAACTGATCGCCTTTATTTTAAGTTGCAGTTTCTCCGGGAGAAAAAATATTTTTTTCTGTGTGCTTTACCCGAACTCTTTTTTTGTCTCGACAGGTGTTTCTGAAGCGTGTTTTGTGGCTTTCAATCAAAAACTGTCGTGCACATGGGTGGTCAGAAATTTAATTAGCTTTTTATTCCCCACAGTTACAAGTTGACTGTTTCCCGTGGAAAATTTCTTTTGGGAATTACACATCACTGTCATGTATCAAAATTATCAATGTCTTGGTTTTCTGTCAAACAAAATTGCATTTTTATGGTCGTGCCCAGTTGACTGTTTCCCGTGGAAAATTTCTTTTGGGAATTACACATCACTGTCATGTATCAAAATTATCAATGTCTTGGTTTTCTGTCAAACAAAACTGCATTTTTATGGTCGTGCCCAGTTGACTGTTTCCCGTGGAAAATTTCTTTTGGGAATTACACATCACTGTCATGTATCAAAATTATCAATGTCTTGGTTTTCTGTCAAACAAAACTGCATTTTTATGGTCGTGCCCAGTTGACTGTTTCCCGTGGAAAATTTCTTTTGGGAATTACACATCACTGTCATGTATCAAAATTATCAATGTCTTGGTTTTCTGTCAAACAAAATTGCATTTTTATGGTCGTGCCCAGTTGACTGTTTCCCGTGGAAAATTTCTTTTGGGAATTACACATCACTGTCATGTATCAAAATTATCAATGTCTTGGTTTTCTGTCAAACAAAATTGCATTTTTATGGTCGTGCCCAGTTGACTGTTTCCCGTGGAAAATTTCTTTTGGGAATTACACATCACTGTCATGTATCAAAATTATCAATGTCTTGGTTTTCTGTCAAACAAAATTGCATTTTTATGGTCGTGCCCCTTCTTCACGCTCGTCCCTTTTCCATGTTGACTCATTGCGTATGGGCGTTAGGCGCTGATTTTTTTTTCTAAAATGCAAGTTCACAGTCTCGAGCATAACACTGGTGAACGCAATTAAGCTATCAAACAGTTGTTACGCCTTATGGAACGAAAATTAGCAAGCACTTTATAAATTTATACCTTATGCCGCTGGTTCATTTGCTCGTGAAACTAAAGAACCGTCGTATTTTCTGTGGGGAATGCGTGAGAAAGCTTCGAATGCCGAAGCGTGACTCCTAAAAGTTTTGCCACAACTTTTCATGTTTGTTCGTGCTTTCATTACCTGTTTTTTTTTTGTTCACTTTCTGCATTCTCGTTATTTTATTCTTGTGTTATGAATGCTGTTTTGAATGGGAAGCAAATGTGTCTTGCTGGGCCTAGAAACTTCATGCTTAGCCCGGACCTGTACTTATTCTGAGTGGTAGTTCTTGTTTTACATTTTTTGTGAACCCATGTTTAATTAAAACAGCTTTTGATATGATTTCAAATCCGACCTCTTCTATTCCTTTTATGTTTAGTGTAATTTGTGTACAGCCGGTCAGTAAGCACGATAGAGCGGAATCGAAGATTAATATGGGATGTTTAGACGGCAGCCATTGCCACTGCTATTATGTTCGACTGAACTTCGTAATTACAAAGCGTGAACTGCCGCCACGAACCTTGTTTTGTTTCCGCTAAAAACGGTGATAGGCTGCGCGTGGCTGCGACGTCGTGGGTATGTATGGCAACACAATGCTGGGGCTGTTCGCCATCTTCAGTGAGTGAATGTGTTGCCGTTATGCGCACACCTCTTCTTTGTTCCGGCGATATTGAAAGCAATCCCGGTCCGCCCAAACTGCGCTCTGACAGTTTAAAGATGAATGACGAGACAGCTACTGATCCGGAAGAGTCTGTGTTAGCTATGCTTAAGAGCATCAACGACCGGACCTTAAAATTAACTAAAAGCCAAAGCCAGCTTTGCGCAGACATTAAAATCATAAAAAACACTCAAGCGTCGCTGGAAAGCAAAATATTATATATATTGTTACGGCGCGCAGTATCGAGACGACGACGACGTGCTGGTGTGGTGTAGTGAAGAAGACCACTGTGTCCGTTCTGGTGGTGTGTGCGTCTAACACTAAACTAACGTTTACCACTGTGAACTTTTCCTTAACATTTGGTGAAGTATTGCTGGGTGTACATAAGTAATCAAACCTGGATCGCCGCAGTGGCCGCCAGCTTGGTACTATCATTATGCTATCCGACGCGACAACTTCAGCAGCACCACCAGCTCCCACCGTCGTCATGACAAGGTATATGTACTAAGGTGGCGAATGCTCCATAGACGCGCATTCGTACAAAACACGTCGGCTCATGGGCTTTTCAGCGCCTTTAAGCGCACGCCAACCGTCGCCATGTAAAAGAACTCGAATTTCTGTTGTTTACGTCCTTGTTTATGAGCAGTTGTTCCAGCACAATAAAAGTGGTTGGCAAGGGTGGCGGCATTGAAAGGCAGCAACACTTAAGATAGACCATGCATGGAAATTCATAATGCAAATACTGCTGCAAGTCATGCAAGTACTTTGGCCATGTATTTTGTCCCTCAGCACAGTAACTTGTGGTCCAGAAACACTTGGTGCAACCTGGAAGTCGTGCCTAGTTCGCAACAGAGTGTACCAAGTGAACGATTATGGGTTTCGTATTCATGCTTTATTGCATCAACCAAGCAAATACGGCAATAAAGCACAACAATAAAAATTCATGTCGCAGACAGCACGAACAGTAGCGCTGTTTAAGCGGTCTAATCGTATCAATGATCACAACCGAGACATAGAAAAGGCTTGCGGTATGCTCGGCGACAAAGCAGGTGAAGGCATTCACCGGCATTTCAAGGCTACAAAATTGAAGCCAGGAAATCTAAAAACTCGGGCTGTTACCTAGTGTGAACAGCTTGGTTTGCTGAAGCTCACAAACGGCATTCGTAATTGTGCCACAACTTGGCTGTGTTTCTCACTGCGAAAACGCGTAAAGAACTAGTTCTTTTTAAGTGCATTGTTAGTGAACGAGGTGCCTGGTAAAATAATGTGAGCCGGCACTTCCTGAGGCAGCTGAATATTTTCGTTGAAGATTACTCGTTTTGTGTAAGGAATAGCCTTGAAATCATCGGATTCTTGCGTGACAGCAAGTCACTAGGATATATATTGTTACGTGGCGGCAAGCGATGACAACATAACAGAGGACAGAGAGAAGATGCTCGATGGTCCTGAGATGACTTAATGAATCTGTGTGCGGGCCTAGCGCGCGCGCTCCTGCCCGCGCCACTGCCGTCTTCTTCCTCCTTCGTCCGTAGCATGACTCGGGGCCACCGAGCGATCGTTCCGATCGTAGACGAGGAAGTTTACCGATTGAAAGGGGGTTTTACTGTGTTTAACAAGGAATATAGCGCTCTCTAAGCTACGCGGCGAACAACACAACACAGCTAGCCTAGGCAAACACCAGCGAGCTCAAGCAGCGCAGCGGCACTTCGTCGTTTTCTTCTTCGTCTTCTGGATATCCGCTCGCATAGTTCACTACAATTTCCCCGGGAGCGAAGAGGAGCCACCCTGGCGACCGACCTATGGCGAGGGCAAGACGAGTGGGTCGTAGTACGTTGTGAGGCGGCTCACGTGCACATTTTCGCGGCCGCGATGACGCATGTCCGAAGAAGGAATGAGTGGCTCCACGATATAATTTACAGGCGAGGTTTGATGAACGATGCGGTAGGGGCCGTGGTACTCAGTTCGAAATTTTGACAACCTTGTGGGGTGTCAGGATCCTGTAGAAAAAACGTGTGGCGTCTGATCTTTCTCGTGACGATACTTTGGCGGCCTTGAGATTCCGATGTTAAACTACGGGCTAGCTGGCGGCATTCCTCCGCATGCTTTGCAGCATCGGAAGGGAGAGTCCGCTCGGAGGAGTCAGGACGATATGGTAATATAGTGTTCATCGTGGACGATGCCTCACGGCGATAAAGGAAAAACAAAGGGCTAAATCCGGTGGTTGACTGCGTGGCGGTGTTGTAAGCGTACGTCACGAAAGGAAGAACAGCGTCCCAGTTGGCCTGATCAGCGGCAACGCACATCGCAAGCATATTTCCGAGAGTACGATTGAAGCGCTCAGTCAGCCCGTTAGTTTGAGGGTGGTAGGCTGTTGTGGTCCGATGTATGATGCGACATTCGGCCAGTAGAGCTTCAACGACGTTGGAAAGGAAGACTTGGCCTCTGTCACTCAGCAGCTCACGCGGCGCACCCTGGCGAAGAACAAAATGATGTAGCAAAAACAGGGCAACTTCACGGGCAGTAGTGGCAGGTAAGGCGGCGGTCTCCGCATACCGGGCGAGGTGGTCGACGCAGACGATAATCCAGCGGTTTCCAGAGACCGTGCATGGAAGTGGCCCGTAAAGATCAACGCCAACGTGATCAAAAGGACGGGCCGGGAATGGAAGGGGTTGTAAGGGGCCAGAAGCAAGAGGTGTAGATGACTTGCGGCGCTGACAGGCGATGCAGGAGCGGACGTATTTGCGAATATAAACGTACATGCCGCGCCAATAGTAGCGTTGAGAAATTCTCGGAAACGTATTGACTACACCAGGATGGGCACACTAAGGATCGGCACGGAAAAAGGCGCAAATTTTATGTCGTAAATGGCGGGGAATGACGAGAAGCCACCTTAAAGGTCGGCATGGAAAGAGGCGCAAATTTCATGTCGTAAATGGCGGGGAATGACGAGAAGCCACCTTCGATCATCAGGCATATATTTGCGGCGGTAGAGAAGACCGTCTCGTAGGGGAAAGTGTTGTGCTTGACGGCGTAAAGTCCGAGAAGGCGCAGCGTTTGGAGAAGTGGACACGATGTCGGTAAGAGATGCGAGCCACGGGTCTTTACGCTGCTCCGCAGGCATATAAGCGATGGTTAGAGATGAGAGGACGGGATCAGCCGCCGTGGAGCAAGCAGGTTCGCTGGATAGGGGAGAACGAGACAGATCGTCGGCGTCCAGGTGTTACGACCAGAGCGATATATAACGCTGATGTCAAATTTCTGAAGGCGGAGTGCCTATCGTCTGAGGCGACCGTACGGGTCTTTAAGAGAGGATAGCCAACATAACGCGTGGTGGTCCGTGACGACGTCAAACTGGCGACCGTACAGGTAGGGTCGGATTTCGTAATTGCCCACACAATTGCCAAACACTCCTTTTCCGTAACTGAGTAGTTGCATTCAGCATTGGGGAGGACACGACTTGCGTACGCGACAATGTATTCGTGAAAGCCTTTTTCTCCGTTGAGCCAAGACAGCTCCAAGGCCTACACCACTGCATCAGTATGGACCTCGGTGGGTGCTGTCGGGTCGTAGTGGCGCAGGATTGGTGGCGATGTCAAAAGGTGGCGCGATGCGGTGAACGCTTCGTCGCACTCGGCCGACCAGGCAGTTAACACTGTTTCCCCCGAGTAGCTTCGTCAGGGGTGCACTAATAGAAGCAAAATTCCGTACGAAGCGCCGAAAATACGAGCACAGATCTATGAAGCTTCGAAGTTGCTTGAGTGAGGCCGGTTTAGGAAATTCCGAGCACTGCCCGAAGCTTGCCTGGATCAGAACGAAAACCTTTGGAGACGATGTGACCCAAAATTGTCAACTGCCGGGCACCGAAGTGGCACTTCTTAAGATTCAGTTGTAGGCCAGCGTCAGTAAGACAAACCAAAACTTGCCGCAAGCGCTCTAGGTGCGTGGCGAAGTCGGTGGAAAAGACAACAATGCCGTCCAAGTAGCAGAGGCAGATGTGCCACTTGAACTTCCGCAAGATGTTATCCATCATCCTCTCGGAAAGTGGCGGGCGCATTGCACAGACCGAAGGGCATCACATTAAATTCATAGAGGCCATTCAGGGTCACAAATGCGGTCTTCTCTCTGCCACAGGCGGCCATTGGCACTTGCCAGTATCCGGAACGTAAATAAAGAGACGAAAAGTACTCGGCACCTTCGAGGCAATCAAGAGCGTCGTCTATACGCGGAATGGGGTAATTGTCCTTGTGGGTAATTTTGTTGAGGCGCCGGTAATCAATACAAAAGCGAAACGAACCATCTTTCTTCTCTACTAGCACCACTGGTGATGACCGGGGGCTTCGAGATGGATGGATTACACCACGTTGTAGCATATCCTCAACTTGTTCATTGATCACACGATGCTCTGCCGCTGACACACGATAGGGGCGCTGTCGAAAAGGCGGTCTGAATGTGATGCGCGACTGTGGAAGTGCGGCCGAGAGGTGTTTGGGGCGGCGTCGAACGCGAAGCGAAACGTATGTAAAAGGGCGACAAGCTGCATCCGGTAGGCGGAAGGAAGAGCGTCATCGATGGCGGTTCGGAAGAAGTCGTCTGGTAACGAATCAGGTGTCCAATCTAACTACAGAGCATCGATGTAGTTACTACGGTAGGTCTCGGAGGCGTCTAGGTCAGAGAGAAGGTTGGCTGGTTGAATAGAAACGGGAGATTCCCCACGTAGCAGAGTAATCGGGCGCGGAGACGGATTGTAGATGAGTAGCATCGTGAAGCCACCGTAAACATCGAGAGCAGCAGACGGCAGCGGCAGGTGCTTGCGATGGATGAAGGATGCAGTCGGCGTAAAATAAGCACTAACGGCTGACGGACACGATAAAGGCACAAGGGCTTAAGCCTCTGGTGCTACGTCGACATCTTCAGCGATGATAGGCTTTTGAGGACACACTGAACCGTTGTCGTCGGGCAGTGCACCGCACAGTGCAGAAAAGTCCACTTCAGCTCGGGCGCAATCGATCACGGCCTTATTTTTAGACAAGAAGTCCCATTCGAGGATCACGTCGTGGGAGCAAGACGACAAAACGACGAACTCAACACTGTAGAAAACACATTCAATGACGACACGTGCTGTACATGCTGCTATAGGTGCAATCCTCTCTTCACTGGCAGTGCGGAGCTACAAACCGTCAAATGACGTCGTAACGTTTCGTAATCGTCGGCAAAGTCGCTCATGAATCACAGACACTGCAGCACCCGTATCGATCAGCGAATATACAGACCATCGATAGAGATCACTATAACGTTCGTGGGTAAAATAAGAGGCCTTGAGCTTTTCGCAGGGCACGCAGTTCTTGCCTTAGGAACCGCGGAACTTAGTTTCCCTCGTCAGCAGGTGGTGGCCGCCGGCGCATTGGCGATAGTGACCGACGACGTGGAGAAGGAGAACGATGGGTCGTATACGGACGCTGTTCGGCGGCGTGCGCAGGCGAAGAGGGAGTAGAACGAAGCAGCGCTTGGAAGTAATCAGAAGACGCAGGCTCGGGAGGCGCGGCCATGCGACGACGACATCGACGGGCCACGTGTCCAGCGAAACCACAGTAGTAGCAAATTGGGCGATTGTCCGAAGTACGCCAAGGGTTGTAATAGCGTGGAGTCGGAGTATGAAGCGGAGCCGTTGGAGGAAGCGGTGCGGGGCGTAGGACAGGCTGCATGGTTGGTAATGGCCCAGGCGGAGGCCGCGTAGGTCAAATGGGCTGCAACAGAAGGTTGGGTGTACTATACTGATGCTCCGATGTATGTCAGAGGAGCAACAGAAGGAGCTTCGGGATGCGCGGGAAGTGCTTGTGCGACTTGTTCGCGGATGACTTGCTGCAATTTGGCACCAAAGGAGATAGAGCGTCAGGACGTTGGTGAACGAGTGATAGTTGACGGGCAACTTCTCGAACAAACTGTTTTATTTGTGGCAGCTAGGACGACTGGTCGGCGTCAGGTGTTAAAGCTGCAAGAGGCTCCTGGTGTGAGAGCGCAGAACGAGTGATGTTGCGGCGCCTGTGCAATTCATCAAAGTTTTGACATGCATTGATAACATCGACGACTGTTGCTGGATATTTAGCCAGAAGCATCTGGAACGTGTCATCATCAATTCCTTGCATAATGTGACCAATCTTGGCATGCTCTGGCATTGAAGCGTCCACGCGCTTGCACAGGTCTACAAAGTCTTCAATATAACTGGTAAAATTCTCGCCAGGAAGATGTGCACGGCCGCGCAGGCGTTGCTCAGCACGCAGCTTGCGCACTGCAGGCCGGCCGAAGGTATCGGCAAAACTAGTCTTGAAATCAGACCACGAAGTGATATCGGCGTCGTGGTTGCGGAACCACAGGTTGGCCACGTCTGTTAGGTAGAATATGACATTATTGAATTTTCGGGTGTCGTCCCATTGGTTGTGAGTACAAACCCCCTCATATGAGGCCAGCTAGTCTTCCACGTCATGGTCGCCGGTTCCGCTGAATATAGGAGGATTCCGCTGGCGCAAAGCTCCGGTGCAGCAGACGAGGGACGAGGGTCCTGTTGGACTAGGGGAGCTAGCTTCGGTCATGGCTGTTGTCGGGAGTGTGCGGCTGCGAAGCTCCTGGACGGCAGGAAATCCTCACCTCCACCAAGTGAAAGGGGTTTTTACTGTGTTTTAACAAGGAATATAACCCTCTCTAAGCTACCCAGCGAACAACACAACACAGCTAGCCTAGGCAAACACCAGTGAGCTCGAGAAGCGCAGCGGCACCTCGTCGTTCTCTTCTTCGTCTTCGGGATATCCGCTAGTATAGTTCACTACACGATGATGATTTCATGGCATGATGATGTCCATGTCCGGATGCTTGAAGAAGAGGAAGAAGTAAGAATAGAATGGCTTGCCGGTACGATGTCTGATGAGTGGGTGATTTGCCTCCCCTGGAGCTGTCAACCATCCGTCACCAGAGTCCATGGGACCGATGGCTCGAGGTCACGCCCGGCAGCTTGGGCGGGAGTTGCGTGTTCGTGTCCATCGGTTCCTTCGGGTCACTCGGGTCATTCGAGTCCTTCGTCTGGATTCTGGCTGGTCTCTGTTCTCCTTGTCTTCAGGTCCGGGCTGGGGGCTGGGCGGTTGTAGTTGGTCTGGTCTGGGCTAGAAGGGCTGGGGCGAAGCTGCTCGGCGATGTCCCAGGGCCCTCGCTCGATGGTCCCGGCTTACAGATGGCGTCGATGCTCCAAGGCGAAGATGGGGATGACATAAGCCGCACCTCCAACCAAAATGTTACGTGGCGGCAAGCAATGACAACAGGAGAACAGAGGACAGAGAGAAGATGCTCGATGGTCGTGAGATGACGTTTAATGAATCTGTGTGGGGGCCTAGCGCGCGCCCTCCTGCTCGCGCCACTGCCTTCTTCTTCCTCCTCCTTCCCTTGTAACAATATTTTTCATAGATATTGTTGATCTATTCTACTCCATTCCGCAGTATAAGTTGTTAGTAGCCTTCTTGAATTGCATTGAAATGAGCGGCCGAGTTGCTTTCCAGAATGCAGCCGGGATGTCTGTGAACAAGTGCATGGCTCTATTAGAATTTTATTTATGTTCCACGACTGTCTTATTTGAGAACCAAGTTTATGTTCAAAGGAATGGAATATGTATTGGCTCATGTGTGGCACCAGCGCTGGGAAACATTTTTCTTGTGGGCCCCAAGGGAAACAGTTTGCAGTTTTTAGATATTGACATTAGCATTACTGACGAAGGTGCTGCTGAATGTATTCTCCTCGTGCCCGTAAAGAATTGTTGCAGTTCGGTTCAACACATTCGAAAACGGTCAAGTGCGCCATCGCCACGGTGTGCCTCGAATTTTCTCTCAAAAAATAATGTTGTCATAAAGCGCAGCAAAGTTTCGACGTAAAGATCCTTGAGCTTATACAGGCTGGATTTCCTTCTTCAGTTTTAAGCTCAGTCACCGAGACGCTACTCAAAATGGGTAAAAAAAGAAGGAAAAAGACATAAGGATGAAGGCAAAGCAGCAGGAAATAAAGTTAAGTTTATTTATTTGTTTATTTATTTACAAATACTGCTGTCTCTCTCGTTAGAGACATAGCAGGAGTGGGGTATACAGCACTTCAATACAATATCAGGTAACATGATTAGGCAGTTCTTTCTGAAATTGGTTAGTTGGCATTAAAGGCAGAGACCCATCCATGTTATTCCACAATTCAATCGCCTGTGGAAAAAAAGAAAACTTAAAGCAATCTAAAAATGGAGTGAAAGGAACTATGTTCAATGGGTGGGCCCGTCGGGTAACCCGTGCTGTGGGTGCGATCAATGTGATAGCCGTTTCAATGTTGATCCGCATACAATTTTATTCAGCATGATTAGGCGGTCACACGTGCGACGGAACAAGAGTGACTCCTGTGATAATGCACGCGCTTGAGATGACGGTGAAAACATGCGGTCGTAGCGGCTGTAAATGAATCTGATGACCTTTTTTGGAAGAGATTTTATTTTCGTTTATGAAATGAGGCGACCACACTGGGGATGCACACTCGAGAATGGGTCCGATAAGTGTTTTATAAGCGGTCAGCTTGCATTGTTTAGTGCCGTGTTTTAGAGTGCGTTTCAGGCATCCAAGTCTTCGCAGCGCCTTGGAGCAGATACGATCGATATGCTTTGCCAGCTGAGGTTAATTGTAAAAGTAATGCCTAGGTATTTGAATTCGTTAACGTGAGTTAAATTGTACCCCTGACTGCTATACGTGAATTTGAGAGGCTGCTTATTGTTAGTAAAGGACATTGCAACAGTTTTATTGAAATTGATGTTCATCTGCCATGTGTTACTCCAGTCTGAAAACGATAAAGAGACGTTATTGAGCACTTCTTGATCATGACGAGTATACATGTTAGAGTAGAGAACGCAGTCATCTGCATATAGGCGTATTTTCACTGGTGTGTTCCTGGTTACTTGAATGACGTAATTTATATTGATACGTGGCGAGGTTAGTGCACGAAGGTTAGTTCAGGTTGACGCAGCACACAAAGCACAGAATCACAACAGCGTTAACCTCCTTCTAGCACTAAACGTTGGTACCACTTTGTCGTCTTCCGTGTCACTGTTTCTGATTGTTGTCTTCTTTAGCGTCCAGCTATGCAGGGCATATATGTCACATTACCCCCCCCCCCCCCCCCCGAAAAGCACAGTCGCGGTGCGCACTAGAACGAACTACTGCAGGGGTAATACGGCTTCATTCTGGCGACATGAACAATCTCGGTGCGTGGCATAGAGGACTGTCGCGGCGGATGTACAGGGGCGACCTCGTATGTCACAGGGGTGACTGGCCGTAAAACACGGTAGGGTCCTGTGTAGCGTGGCAAGAGCTTCTCACACAGCCCAACTTTACGAGCGGGAGTACAGAGCAAGACGAGAGAGTCCGGAGAGTAGTGGACATCCCGGTGGCGAGAATCATGGCGCCGTTTTTGAGAATTTTGGGAGGAGGCCAGTCGGGCCAGTCGTCTGCGAGCAATAACACTGGCTGCGTCAGCTCGGGAGATGGCGTCACGAACGTAGCAACTGGCGTTAGCGGTGGGAGGAAATACGCTGTCAAATGGACGGGGAGGGTCACGACCATATAGAAGATAAAACGGTGAGTAGCCCATTGTGTCGTGACGAGAGAAATTGTACGCGAACGTTACAAACGGCAAACTAATATCCCAGTCACGGTGATCATCCGAGACACACATAGACAGCATGTCCGTGAGCGTGCGGTTGAGGCGTTCAGTGAGGCCGTTCGTTTGTGGATGGTAAGCGGTGGTAAAATAGTGCTTAATGGAGCAGTACCGAAGAATTTAGTCGACTACTCGAGCAAGAAAGCAACGGCCACGGTCAGTGAGCAGCTGGCGTGGAGCACCATGGAGCAGGATGACGTCGTGGAGAAGAAACGCAGCCACATCAGTTGCACAGCTGGTGGGCATCGCCCGGGTGACAGCGTAGCGCGTAGTATAATCCGTGGCCACTGCAATCCATTTATTCCCCGACGCAGAAAGTGGGAAAGGCCCGAGGAGGTCAAGGCCAATTCTGGAAAACGGGTCTACTGGGATGTCGATCGGCTGCAGTGATCCAGCAGGCATAGCCGAGGGCTTCTTCCGTCGCTGACACCGGTCACAAGAAGCAACGTAACGTCGAACAGAGCGATAGAGGCCTGGCCAAAAGAAGCGGTGGCGGACGCTAGCATACGTACGAGAAACCCCAAGATGACCCGCTGTGGGTGCGTCATGCAGCTGTTGAAGAACGGTGGTACGCAGGTGTTCGGGGACTACGAGCAGAAGCTCGGCGCCATCTGGTCGCATATTACGTCGGTATAAGGTGCCGTTGTTGAGCATAAACAGAGCAAGGGTAGCATCAAGGTGACCGGTGCTGAGGCGATTGATTATGCGGCAAAGCTTGGGATCTAGGCGCTGTTAATGGCGAATGTTTAAACGGTCAGAGATGGCCAACACATATTTGTCATCGTCGCATTCGCTCGCAGGTGGAGGATCTACCGGGTTGCGGGACAGGCTATCGGCGTCAGCGTGCAGCCGGCCAGACTTGTGGACGACAGAAAAAGTGTATTCCTGAAGGCGGAGGGCCCAACGACCCAGGCGCCCAGTAGGGTCCTTCAGCATAGAAAGCCAGCATAAGGCATGGTGGTCGGTGATGACGGAGAACGGGCGGCCAAACAATATAGGGGCGAAACTTTGTAATGGCCCACACGAGGGCTAAGCACTCACGTTCTGTGATCGAGTAATTCCGTTCAGCCGCAGAAAGGAGGCGACTGGCATAAGCAATGACGCGAGTGCGACCCATCTGCTGCTGGGCGAGTATGGCACCAATACCGTGACCACTGGCGTCGGTGCGTACCTCCGTTGGTGCCGAAGGATTGAAGTGTGCCAGGACGGGCGGTTTGGTGAGGGCTGCAATGAGCGCAGAAAAGGCTTCGAATTGTTCTTGGTCCCAGCAAAATGCAGCGTTGTTCTTCAAAAGACGAGCCGTCTCCTCAAAGTTAGGTACAAACCGCCGAAAATAGGAGCAAAGCCCAAGAAAGCTACGCACGTCACTGGTACAACGGGGTGTAGGAAAATGCACTTAGAGCACGTATTTTGTCTGGATTGTGTCTGACCGAGCACCTTGAGTTCACGTCGGCCGAAGCTACATTTCCTCGAGTTCAGCTGAAGGCCAGCTCTTCGGAAGACGCCAAGAATGGCATCAAGGCGATGAAGATGGCTCTCGAATGTAGAAGAAAATACAATGACGTCATCGAGATAGCACAAGCATGTCGTCCATTTCAAGCCACGCAGGAGAGAGTCCATCATGCGCTCGAATGTTGCGGGCGCATTACACAAGCCGAAAGGCACCACCTTGAATTGATACAGGCCATCGGGAGTGACGAAGGCGGTCTTCTCCCGGTCCCGTTCTTCGACTGCGATCTTCCAATAACTGGAACGAAGATCAATGGAAGAGAAATAGCTGGCACCGTGCAAGCAGTCGAGGGCATCATCTATCCTGGGGAGCGGGTAAATGTCTTTCTTTGTAATTTTGTTTAGGTGTCGGTAATCAACGCAGAATCTCCAGGTATTGTCCTTCTTTTTAACAAGCACGACAGGCGACGCCCAGGGACTGCTCGAAGGCTCTATAAAGTTTTTTGCTAACATCTTATCCACTTCATCTTGTAACACGTGCCGTTCTGAAATGGCGACTCGATAAGGTCTTTTGTGAATTGGGCGGGCGTCTCCGGTGTCGATACGATGTGTAACGAGGGACGTTTGTCCTAAGGGGCGGTCACCAAAATCGAAAATATCGCTGTACGAATTCAGAAGACTCGTAAGTGCTGTAGCACGGTCAGGGCGCAGATTAGGTGCAACCATTCCTGATATGCGAGCCTCCGGAGATGGGGACGGTGCAGGTCGTGTCGGCACTTTAGCAGTAGGGTCAGGCAAAAGAGCGGCAACTGTGACGTCAGACACTGGGGTCAGTTCGGCGAGAGTAATGCCCTCAGGAAGAACGTGCACAAAAAGGCCGAAGTGCAAGACTGGAATATAAGCGTTGTTATTTTCTACGTGCACAATGTTATGAGGGAGAGCGATTCTACGCTGCAGTGTCACGTCGGTTATGGGGCAAACAACGTAGTCGCCATCAGGAACGGAGGGAAAAGGCGTCGTGAGCACATACACTGCAGCTTCTGGTGGCAGACGAGTAAATGTAGAGGAGCGGAGACGGAGCATTGAAGTATCAGAGGCCTGTTTGTCAGGACAGAGTGGCAGGTCTAGATGAAGCGGTCCAGAAGAACAGTCAATGAGTGCGGAATGTGCAGTTAAAAAGTCGAGTCCTAATATAACGTCGTGAGGGCAACTGGTGAGGACTGTAAATAGGACAGGGATATGGCGGTCGGCAATGGTAATTCTTGCAGTACACATACCAATCACAGTAGCTGTATTGCCATCAGCAATACGAACGGTAGATGAGGAAGCGGGTGTGAGGACTTTGCTGAGGCGTTGACGGAGCGAGGAACTGAGGACGGAAATGTGGGCGCCAGTGTCAATAAGGGCAGAAACTGAGACTCCGTCCACAAAAATGTCAATGAGGTTACGTCTGGGTGCGAGGGCCAGTTCCGAGTTGACAGTCCTGGTCGGTAATGCAGCGTCACTCCCGGGCGCTGCACTCGCTAGTTTCCCGAGTGGGCGCCGGCGTATGATGGGGAGGAGTTGCGACGAGGCAGCGGTGAACGAGATCGACGAGACCATGGAGATGGAGATCGGCTGGAGTGACGGACACTTGAGACGGCTTCGGTGTGAGGTTCATCTGGGCGAGCAGGGAAGTGTCCAGGTCCATCATATGCGGGGTGGAGCTGTTCAGGTTCGGCAGGAAAGCGTCGGGGTCCGTAGTAGTACCGATGGTCAGCGTTGTAATAGGAACGAGGTGTGGGGAAGGTGCGACTGCGGCAATAACGGGAAGTGTGACCGGCTCGACAGCAAATAAAACAAATTGGCCTGTCATCTGAGGTGCACCACTCTGCAGGATTGCGATTAACGTAGCGACGTGGGGGAGCTTGGCTAGTGGTTGCAGCAGCCACTACAGAAATAGGATGCGATGGTGACAAGGGCGGTACGGCGTTGGAGGAAAGACCGACGTTGGCAAGTTCCTGTCGGACAACAGCCTGTATCATGGCCACGGTGTCAGGCACTGGAGATGGGAATGGTGCAGGAGCTAATGCCTCGAGTTCTCGCCTGACGATCCGAGTCATTGTTGCGGACTGAGAAGGCTGTTGCAGAGGAGCCAGATCATCACAGGATGATGTGGCTGCCGTGTTCGGAAGGCGCTCGAAGCGATGTACCAGGCGTCGTTGTTTAGCCTGCTCAAATCTTCTGAAAACTTGAAGCACCGACTCGATGGTAGAGCAATCCATGCAGAAGAGGATGTTGAACGCGTCATCTGCGATGCCCTTGAGGATGTGCCCTACCTTTTCACTTTCCAGCATGGAGCTGTTCGCCTTGCGACACAGCGCGAGCACGTCTTGAATGCAGGCCAGGTAGGCCGTGGTGGATTGGGCGCGAGACGAAAGTTCGGTTTTGGCTGCGAGAGCCCGTCCAATGGGCTTCCCGAACAAGTCGTGAAGCTTTTGCTTGAAAATTTCCCAGGTCACCAGCTCATGCTCGTGATTTTGAAACCATGTGCGAGCGGTTCCCGCCAAATAGAATGTCGATTGGCCAGCATGATGGTCGCGTCCCAATGATTGTTCCGGCTACATCGCTCGTATTCATCCAGCCAGTCGTCCACATCTGTCTTGTCTTCGCCACTGAAGATCGGAGGGTGGCGGATTTTTGTGAGGACGAGTGGTTGCGTCGATGTTGTTGCGGTGGTAGGAGCTGCCTCAGTGGTCATAGCGGCTGTTGTTGACGTTGTGATCCCAGGTAGGTGGCGGCCACTGCGCAAATCCAGCTTTCGGCTGCTTAAATGGATTTATGTGTGCACACGGGGATCTTTGGTCACCTCCACCAAGATGATACATGGCGAGGTTAGTTCACGAAGGTTAGTTCAGGTTGACGCAGCACACAAAGCACAGAATCACAACAGCGTTAACCTTCTTCTAGCACTAAACGTTGATACCACTTTGTCGTCGTCCGTGTCACTGTTTCTGATCGTTGTCTTCTTTAGCGTCCAGCTATGCAGGGCATATATGTCACAATATATATGATAAATAAGAGTGGCCCTAATACGTAGCCTTGCGGCACCCCCGACGTGACAAGGGCTGCAAAAAACGGTTTACTATTAAAAGTGACGGATTGAAATCTTAAGTGTAGGTAATCAGATATCCAGTCAATTAATTTATTACCGGGAAAATTGCAGCTAGTTTCAGGAGTAGTTTTTTCTGGCTTACCACATCGAATGCTTTTGAGTAATCGATGAAGATGGCATCACGCTGACCGTGGTCGTTTCGTTTTGAGGCTATATCATGCGAGAATTCTAATAATTGTGTTGTTGTAGAACATCCTGCTCAAAACCCGTGCTGTTGCGGTGACAGAAAGTTATTCGCCGATAAATACTGAATGATGTGCTTATAAATGATGTGTTCGAGAAGTTTGCAACCAGTGGACAACAGTGATAAAGGTCAGCTTTGCCACAATAATTCCTTATTCATATAAAATTGCCCGTGCATGTTCTGAAGCTTGTGGCCGTGAAGTACAGAGTTCCCGTTGTCTTTTCTGCCCCCAGGAAACTAGACAGAGAGAGAGAGAGAGAGAGAACCTTTATTCGTCCAATAGAGTGACTATCCCGCTCTTCGGGGGTTAGACCGGGAAGGTGGGACAGTCGCCGTAGTTGCCAGCCGGTAGTTCTTGGACTCCGGCGGCATCTTCGGCCAGTCGAACAATTTCTCTTTGAGCTCTTGGGTCTGAGCTACGCAGAAGGGTCTCCCAGGCGTCTTTAGTTATATTTTTAACCCTGCCTGGTGACTTTGCACATTCCCATATTATGTGATCTAGAGATCCGCTTTCCTTAGTCTGATCGTATTTCTGGCCATATATGGTTGACAAGAACTGGGTTCGGGTATGCATTTGTCTGTAGCTTTCTCTAAGCTACTGCTTCTTTTTTGCCTAACCTGGAATCTGATGGTGGTAGGACCCTCCTGCCCAGTCTGTAGTGTATTGTTATTTCGCTATAGTTAATCAGGTCCTCTTGTTTGCCTTGCTCCGGTGGCACTCCTCCAGCCCGGCGTGTGAGATCTCGGGCTAGTTTGTGTGCCGCCTCGTTTCCGGGCACGCCTGCGTGGGCTGGCTTCCAAACAAGGGTGACGTCTCTTTCTATTCTCTTTTGATCGAGGATTCTACCCGCAATTTTTGCTATTACTCCAGCGGTGTGGCTCCTGATTACGCTTTTGCTGTCACTGACTATGTATTTTGCCTCGGTCTGAGCAAGAGCCAGTGCTATTGCAGCCTCTTCCGCTGTCTGTATTGATTTTGTTTTTATAGAAACTGCTGTAACCATTTCTCGCTTGCCATTGATTACGACTGCATTCATTTTCCTTTGCCACAGTATGCAGCGTCTACATATGCAATTCTACCTGAATTTTCGGTCTCGAATCTCCGTGTCTGTGTTTCGGCCCTTTTCTCTCGTCTTTGCTTATTATATTCAGGATGCATGTTCTTTGGTAATGGGGGAATATGAATCCGTTTCCGGACCTCCCCTCTCACTTCCTCCGTTGTGTCCCAGTATTCCTTCGGTTGTATACCTATTTCCCTCAATATGTTCCTTCCACCCTTAGTTTTCTCTAGCCTTCTTTGTTGTGTAGCTAGTGTTGCCTCAATTATTTCATCTAAGGCTTTGTGTATTCCCAGCATCATTAGCCTGTCCGTGGAGGTGCCTGCCGGGAGGTGTAGTGCTCTTTTAATGCATTTTCTGATCATGCTATCGAACCTGTCTTTTTCGGCCTTTTTCAGGTTTAAGTATGGCGTGGCATACCCGACCCTGTTTATTACGAAAGCTTGTATGAGCCTTAATAGATTACTTTCCTTAAGGCCTCCTTTTTTATTAGCTATTCTCCTTATAAGATTTGTCGTTTGTATGACCTGTCCTTCCAGTTTCTTTATCATTTCTCCGTTGTACCCGTTCCTTATTGATATTTGTACATAATGATGCTAGTTTCTTGGGACCTAGGAATGGCCCCAGGAAGCTAGCATCATTATGTAGAAAAATCAATTCTGGAAGCAATGCGAAGAACGTACGTTAAACTAACCATGCTAACCCTTTCGTGAAATGTTTGGGGGTTGTGTATAGCAACCCGCTGACTTGTGAAGAGATTTACATCGGACAAACGGGCCGGTGCTTTAATGAACTTTAAGAGAGCACAAACTATAGCTCAAGAACGGAACAGGTTCGAATCTGCCACTTCACTGTAAGGAATGCGGGAAAGAAGATAAAACGAGTTGCGAAGCCAGATTTGTAGATACTGGAATCGTCTGCAAAAGTAAAGATACAGTTGCACGTGAACTGATTGAGACACACAAAATCGCAAAGAATGGGAGTACCTGCGTTAGCATTCCATCAATCGTGATATGCAAAAAAGAGTGTAAGTTTTTAGATATGTTTTAGATACCGTTGTTCACGCATGTCTCTTCTGGTGCCTTATTTGTGATCTCGCACGCTTCCTTTTGTTCCCTTTTTACTTTCCCCGCCCTCTAACGGCTATATAAGCACCTGCTTTTCAGCTTCAATAAATTGTTGCAAGTAGCGCATGTCCTGTCGTTTCTTTGTGTGTCGTCATTGTTGCGCTGGAAATATTAGTAGCTTGAAGCGCCTGCCACAAAACATCACTAGATAAGAAACATGGATGCGCAGAAAACAAAGCTATGACAACTGCAATTGAAATAAAGATGTCAGGAAAGTAGGCGCATCAAGAGACACGTGGAGCATAGAGCACTGGGATTATGAAGTGAAATATAGCGCGAAGAACACAAAGACAGAAAGGGCGACGCAGAGAAGCGCTAACTCGCAACTAAGGTATATTGCTGATTACACGTAATATATATGCATGGCACATGGAAAAAAAGCAAATCAATACTGGGATTACTCTTCACATTTAAATTCTTCGGCTGAAAGAATAGCAGTTTTCAAGGCAATTTCAAGGTTGCACCAGTCCAGACAGCTTTAGCATCAACAAACATGCTTAACACAGCCGCATATTCATTGCGTCTGTGTGCAACCTGCATAACTGCTCACCGGTGAAGGTCAGCCGGGAAGCGTTGAAATAAGACACCGACGGTTGAGTCCACGCTGCCGCAATGTGCCACAGAGCATCGCTTCCTCACCTTGCGATAAAGCGCTTCAAACGAAGACATAAGAAGCGCAATACAATGCTGCAAAAAGACTTCGCATTGGCCGCACGTCGATAGGGACGAAATCAAAAAACAAAACCCGGCTGCAAGGGGATATTAATCTCACCGAACGGCGACAGAGCAGCGACCAGCAAGGACGTCGAAATCTTCGCAAAAGGGACGTTTTCAGACTTGGGAACTAAAATTATACGCTTTCTCAGGCGCACTAATAACCACACCGCAGCAGACAGCGATAACACACCGCTTTGTGCTTCGTTAGCCTCGTTATCTCCGTTGCCTTGGTTACCTCTGGTTGCTTCTTCGCAAGAACCTAACAAGGCCTGAAAAGATTTGTCAAGACCGATGCAAAATCAAGGAGGCGCGATAAGAGTTTGCAAGATTTTTTTTTAATTAAAAATGTCTTGATAAAATTCCTTACATTATTCACTAGCGAAGTTATCAAAGTATCTATTATTCTTATGTTGATTGATACTTTTTAATTTGTAGTAGTATAATTTCTTAATTTGAGTGGTGGGCCCCCCGAGCTGTGGCTATGCTGCGGTTCCGCTAAACAGCTTTTGGGCCCAGCCTTCGCCACCACTCAATCACTTCCGCCATGGTCATGGCGCAGCCTCGTGATCCGGGCACCTTTTGCGGCACCGACCACGTCGACGTCGGAGACTGGCTCGCTATGTACGAGCGCGTCAGCAAGCACAACCATTGGGACGCGACCCTCATGCTCGCCAACATCATTTTCTATCTAGCGGGTATGGCGCGTTCGTCTGGTTCGAGACGCATGAAGACGATATCCCATCCTGGGATATCTAACTTTAGTCCAGCAAGGCGCACCGAAACTCGTGTTCAGCACAAAAATGTTCTTATGTTTTATGTCATAATGGTGTACCAGCATTACATAAGCGTAAACCCACTATCCGTCTTGGATCTCCCAGCCTGAAGTGTGAGCCTACTATCACATTATTAGGGTTGTTTTTGATACGTACCTTACCTTTATTCCCCATGCAAATCACTTGCAAACTAAAATTTTGGCCTCTACCACTAAGCTCCTTAATTGGTTTATTTACCCTTTCGCGTTTCACCTTCTGATGTGCGTCAAATTTATCACCAAGTCATTCCCCCTCGATTACATATGCTGCCCCAGCATGGTGGTATCACTGTTCTCTTTCTCGACTAAGAGATCGCGTCCTATCGCTACAACGGATACCACTCCGCGCTCTTACTGACGCCTACGCGACCACGCGAACAGTTGCACTTAGTGTTCTTGCAAATGTTGTTCCATCGCCTATTCATCTAGACCAGTTAAGTGCTGAGTTCAAGCTTTTTACGCTCCGGCCACCTATAGTATACGGCAAAATTACATACAACCCTTCTGAAATACAGCCGTTGTTCAATACACAGGGCCCGCTTGCACGATAAAGTTCGAGCTAAGTTGAGACTTAAACAGTGTCTTTAGTAAGACCAGACTTTTTCAAGACCGGAGTTATTCAGGGCTGTCTTAACATACCCATAGAGACAGTGGATACCTAGTTTGGGAATCTTGGCCCCTGCATAGGGAACGCGCCATGGCACCTGACGTTGCACCTGATGTCTGTCACGGCGTGGTGAGGGTGAAGAACTTTATTGAAGAAAAAAAAAAGAAAGAGTGCAGGTCAAGGGCCATTTGCATGAGTGGAATGCCTAGTATGGGAGGCCACTGGACAAAGCTATCACCATTGCCCGTTGGCCAGGGCCAGTTGGGACTCTAGCGATGAGCAGCTAAGCAAGGCCGCCTCCAAAATCGAATTTTCATGCATGTCTAATTTCTTAGGGGGCATGAGGCGAGCACGCGCTAAAGTGTGCTGCAGTCGTTGCTGCCTAAAACAGAGCTCATCTTCGCATGCATATGACGCGACGTTCACGTCTTAGGCAGCAGAAACTGTAGCCGTCGAGCGTGCTTCACTGGCAATCAGAATGTTCATTTTAGCAATGACAATTAAACTGTTAAGCCGCTAGTTTTTCTCAAGCATTTGCCTCATTTTGTTGAATTACCACGCCTTTGTTTGGGTAATTTTTTTTTCCTCTCACAAAATTCCTACAGGAACGCGCCACGTCCTTCCACCACACGTTTTTGAGATGACTTCAAAACGCCTCATAGGGCAGCGGTTATATGCATTTGGGTAAGCAGCGTAAGTACTTACGTTGGTGCTGGTGTGTGAGGTGTGTGTAAGGGGGGGGGGGAGACAGGCCGCGGATATCAGACTTGTACGTAGCAGTGCTGTTAGGGAGGTTTAATTACTGCAGTCCTCAAAAGCAAGTATTGTGCTGACGTCAGTGCCGGTTGAATCGCTACTGAGGCATATTACAGGAATCGACCAGTTACATTTAGACGCTGTCCTAACAGCTATCAAAAGCTGAGAGTTGTCCCCCAAATTTTAGAGCACTCTACGCACTGAAGCTACAATTGAGGTTATGTGCGCCGCAAATGTGACCTAAAATCAGGTTGTGACAAAAGATGCGGTATTGGAAGGCTCACAGAATTTTGACCTCTTCTCTAAAGATCGCTCATTCACGGACCGTGCGTTCTATCTCGACGCAAGATTCACCAGTCATGCATTTTATCTTGACGCGAGACTGTCGGGGCGCTCATTCACCAATATCATTCCAATATTCAATATCATTCCGTTTTTAGAAAACGCCTCACTAGCTGCCACGCTCACACAATTCCATTTTTGGAGCCGTCACCACATCCTTTCTTCGACACGGTTTCCTTACCCACTGCTGGGCCCGTCGCTCGGAACGTTGCCTGTAAACGTATTTACCAGTGGTATACAAAACGGACCGCAATAGCACTAAAAGTATACCTTGCGCTTAGCAGCGGCACAGGTTGGAACACATGCCTGCAACACCCCTGAATAGAAAACGGGGACGTATTGACGAACTTCACGATATGCGGTTTTCGTTTTAGAGAGGCTTCGCGAAAAAATCTATACGATTGAAATATGCTTGTTAATGTATCCGTCTTCCGAAAAGTTGATTTGAATTTCTGACTAGTGTAAAATATCAAATATACCGTTAATTTCTCAATCACCTTATTTTGATTGCTTCCACGCTTCACCGTGATCGCGTGGACCATGCAGTGAAGTATTCTCAAAACGCGACGGGGCCGTTTTGTAAAGAGGGCCTTTGCGACGGTGTGCCCAGTAAAGCGCTTTACTAAACCCGATAATAACGTCGTTCTCAATACGCTTTCATTTAAAAAGCAGACAAAATCGCGCAAGTGCACATCAGGTACAAATGGTTTCTGTCAATTTATTCAGGCCCCTTAAGTAAACAATGCTTTCTTATAAAGCGCAGATATTTTCTGGATCCTTAAAGGCTGATATAGGTATATGGAAGTTTACTGCATTCTGCCACGACATGACAGCTCCCACTAGTTTTATGCAGGGCCTTATTGAAAAAAAAAATTGTATGTCCAAAGCTGTGTAACATTTGTAATGTACTTTTAGTTCTGGTGTATGCCTATGCACAATATCAGTCATGTGCAAATGTTAGGCAGAAATGACATAAAAATTAATAAAACTAAAATTTTGTATTATTTCTGCACCAGTTTGTAGAATATTTATGCTAATGCATTCTTCCCCACAAATGTACTCAATTTGTATATCAAACTGTTAGTGCTCTACCCCCCAATTTCTGAAACACAAATGAACACAAATATGTTACAGTATTGTTGACAAATACAGCTGTTCATATGACTACAGCAGTTGCCACCATGACAGTAATGTGGTATACTTGTGCAACCACAGCATTTGCTCTCACCGTTTTTTCCTGCAGATAAACAAAAATGACCAGGTACTTTTCTTCCAGTCATATTGTTGCTTAGCTGTATTCGCTGTTCGTGATGAGGATGAAGAAGTGCAACAGACTCCGAGAAGAGGACGACGCTGAGTGTTGTGAAATCGGTGCCCTCATCAACGTTAGTTGTGCGGACAGCTTTGGGACTGTAAGTCTTCCACGTAACATCTATTGGTGGAGGTGAATCTATTCGACCCCCTGTCACAAGCTGGATCTCCGCAGCGGCCGCCACGTCGGAATCACTACAATGACTACAGACGCCTCTACATCTACAGCCGCCGCACCTGCTGTTGTCATGGCCCACCCCCGTGACCCCGGAACCTTCTGCGGAACCGACGACGTCGACGTAGACGACTGGCTAGCCCTATACGAGCGCGTGAGCAAACACAACCGGTGGGATCCCACACTCATGCTCGCGATGTAATCTTCTACTTGGCTGGGACCGCACGGGTGTGGTTTGAAACCCACGAAGACGACCTAACATCTTGGGATGTTAGGTCGTCAAACAGAAACCACACGCAAACAGAAGTTACACGACCTGTCCGGAAAGCCTATTGTCCGCCAAATTGCTGCCAAGAAAGCGCTCGCCTCTCGCGCCCAAACGTCTACGGAGTCTTATCTCACTTACATTCAAGACGTCCTGTCTCTATGCCGCAAAGTCGACCAAGGCATGCCTGAGGAGGATAAAGTCGGCCATATAGTAAAAGGCATTGCCGACGATGCCTTCAACCTCCTGTTGTGCAGGGATTGCTCCACCGTGGACTCTGTGCTGCAGGTGTGCCGACGTTTCGAGCAGGCGAAACAGAGGCGCATATCTCACCGTTTCGACCGGCTGCCGAACACGGCGGCGAGCTCCTCCTGTATCGATCTTCCGACCCCTCAACCGCCTGCTAACGACAACACTTTGACACGCATTGTCCGCCAAGAGCTTGAGGCAATGACTCCCGCGGCCTCACTGTCGCATACACCAGACAACACCTTGGCTACTATATCACTTATTAAGGCTGTTGTTCGCCAAGAAGTTGCGAATATGGGCCTCCCTTCTGCCAGCGCCACCGACACCGTGGATTCAGGACCTGCACCTCCAGTGATTGCTGCTGCTTCATCCAGCGACGGTTTCTCGCCCCGATATCGGTACCGCAACCCAAATGAATGGCGTACCCATGACAATTGCCCCATCTGTTTTACTTGTTCTCGCATTGGCCACATTTCCCGTCACTGCCGTAGCCGCTGGTATACGCCATCTCGTCGGTTCACCTACGTCGACCACCGCGGAAACTATGCCCCTCGCTCGTCCTCACCTCGCCCCGACCAGACCCGTGCTGACCCTGTTTCCACTGTCCGTCCTGCCAACCATTCACCATCCCCGCAAGCACGACGTTCGCGTTCTCCTTATCCTCGCCGCAGTTCGCCACCGTCCTATTGTGGCCGCTTACCGGAAAACTAGCCAATGCAGCTCCCGGAGGTGACGCTGCATTTATGACCCGGACTGAAAACCCTCTGTTGACCCCTGCCCTACAAAATAACCATATCGACGTCCTTGTGGATGGAGTTCCCGTTTCTGCTCTAATTGATACAGGCGCCCAACTGTCCGTTCTCAGCTCCTCATTTCGCCGTCGCCTCAAGAAAGTCCTTACGCCAGCCGTCTCGTCCACAGTTCGCGTCGCCAATGGCAGCCCTGCTGCCGTGGTTGGCATGTGTACGGCGCGTGTTACAATTGCTGACCGCCATGCCCCAGTGTTGTTCACCGTCCTACATGAATGCCCCCATGACGTTATCCTTGGCATTGATTTCTTAACAGGCCACTCTGCCCTTATTGACTGTTCTAGCGGCCTACTTCGCTTGGATCTTCCGCTCTGCTCTGAAGACCCCTCCTGCTCACCCCGACTTCGATCAGCACAGTTTAGCCGCCTTCCTCCTGAAACTGCCATTTACATCCCTATGTCGCCATTTTCCACCCGTCCCAGATGGCGACTATCTCGCTTGTCCCATTACTGATGTCATGCTGCAGCGGCACGTCACCCTTCCTCATCTAATTGTGCACATCTCACAGAACCGCACCACTCTCCCAGTCCTTAACTTCAGCTTTTCAACTCAAGTTCTCCCCGAGGGAATTTCATTAGCTTCGCTGTCCCCGATGACCAATTGTGCCATTTCAGCTCTGTCTACAGATCATACAACTGCCGTCCCAGCCGACACCCCCTCATCGTCCACATCGCGCCCTGATCCGCTTAACAGCATGCTATCAGCTGATCTGCAACCTGAATTCGTCGCTGATTTACACAAGCTTTTGTTTACCTACAGTGACCTTTTTGACTTCGGCACCCGCCCATTGGGTCAAACAACAGTTGTAACCCACCGCATTGACACCGGAGACGCCAGTCCTATCCACAGGCGGCCCTATCGTGTTTCGCTTGCCGAGCGACGCGTCATTCAAACGGAGGTCGAAAAGATGCTAGCGAACGACATAATCGAGCCTTCCAGTAGCCCATGGGCATCCCCTGTCGTGTTGGTCAAGAAGAAGGATAACAGTTGGAGATTCTTCGTTGACTACCGTAATTTGAATAAGATAACCAAAAAAGATGTATATCCTCTTCCGCGCATCGACGACGCGCATTATAGTTTGCACGGAGCCAGCTACTTTTCATCCATCGACCTTCGTTCCGACTACTGGCAGATTTCTGTCGACGAGAGAGACCGTGAAAAGACAGCGTTCATCACCCCTGACGGCCTCTATAAATATAAAGTCATGCCTTTCGGCCCATGTAACGCCCCTGCAACTTTCGAACGGATGATGGACTCATTGCTGCGCGGCTTCAAGTGGACGACTTGTCTTTGTTACTTAGACGACGTCATTGTTTTGTCGTCCGCTTTTGACAGCCACCTCTCGCCTTTCTACCATTCTCGAGCTATTCCGCCGCGCCGGCCTTCAACACAACTCAAAGAAATGCAGTTTCGGTCATCGGGAAATCAAAGTGCTTGGTCACTTGGTTAATGCTTCCGGTGTTCAGCCTGACCCTGACAAGATACGTGCCGTCAGAGATTTTCCACTCCGCGTTCATCCAGCGATGTCCGAAGCTTTATTGGCCTATGTTCCTATTTCCGACGATTCGTCCCGAACTTCGCAGTCCTTGCTCGTCCACTCACCCAACTCCTCAAGAAGAACGTTTCATTCTATTGGGGGCCTGAACAAGTTGCAGCTTTCTCAGAGCTTATTGCTGCTCTAACTACTCCACCAGTCTTGGCCCACTTCAACCCTTCCGGTAATACTGAACTCCGTACCGACGCAAGTGGCCATGGAATAGGAGCTATTCTCGCTCAGCAACAACACGGCCATACAAGGGTGATTGCGTATGCCAGCCGCCTCCTCTCAACACCCGAACAAAATTATTCTATTACAGAGCGAGAGTGCCTGGCGCTTGTCTCGGCTATTACGAAATTCCGCCCTTATTTGCTTGGCCGCCATTTTACTGTGATAACAAACCATCATGCCTTGTGCTGGCTTTCCTCTCTCAAAGATCCTACTGGCCGTTTGGGGCGCTGGGCGCTACGATTACAAGAATACACCTTTTCCGTCGTCTACAAGTCCGGCCGGCTTCACCAAGATGCAGACTGTTTGTCACGTCATCCCGTCGACTTCCCTAGTCCTACAGACTCTGACGATGATGCATGTGTCTTGTCTGTCTCCGCCTTTGCTAACATTGCCAAGGAACGGCACCTAGATCCTTCTCTGCATTCCATTATCCTCCGTCTTACCTCCCACCGCCCTGACCCATCTCCCGCCTTATTTGTGCTCCACGAGAACACCCTATACCGACGTAATATGCGACCAGATGGCACAGATCTTTTGCTCGTCATTCCACAACACCTACGTTCCACCATCCTTGAACAGTTCCATGATGCTCCCACGGCTGGCCACTTGGGTGTCTCTCGCACATACGACAGCCTGCGCCGACGTTTCTACTGGCCGGGGCTCTACCGCTCTGTCCAGCAGTACATTGCCGCGTGTGAACTGTGTCAGCGTCGGAAGAAGCTCACAAGTTTGCCTTCAGGTCATATGCAGCCGATACCCATACCAACTGACCCGTTTTCCCGTATAGTCGTTGACCTCCTTGGCCCCTTTCCAGTTTCCACCTCGGGGAACAAATGAATCGCCGTCGCCACCGATTACGCTACTCGGTACGCTATTACCCGAGCTATCCCGACCAGCTGCGCCACAGACGTCGCTGACTTCCTTCTAAAAAACGTAATTCTTCATCATGGTGCTCCTCGTGAACTACCAACTGACCGTGGCCGCTGTTTCCTGTCGCGAGTGGTTGACGAAATTCAACGTTCGTGCTCCGTCCGCCACAAATTCACCACCGCATATCACCCCCAGACCAATGACCTCACGGAAAGTCTCAACCGTACCCTCACAGACATACTGGCCATGTATGTGTCTGACGACCATCGAGATTGGGACGTTCATCTCCCCTTTGTCACATTCGCCTACAATTCATCTGTCCATTCTACCGCTGGATACTCCCCATTTTATTTATTATTTGGCCGATAACCGTCACTACCCTTCGACACCTCCCTACCCGCGGCAGACGCCACCAGTACTTACACCAGTGATGCCGTCACCCGCGCTCATGATGCCCGCCGGATAGCTCATGCCAGGCTCTCTGCATCCCAAGACTACCAAAAGATCCGGTACGACAGCCGCCACCGTGATGTCCACTACACTCCTGGATCTCTCGTTTTGTTGTGGCTCCCGTGCCGTCGAGTGGGCTTGTGTGAAAAACTCTTGCCCCGTTACACTGGCCCTTACCGTGTTTTGCGCCCCGTGACCGACGTCACCTACGAAGTTGAATCTGTGGTTCCGAAGTCTCCGTCCACAGCTCCAACCTCCGAAATAGTACGTGTGTCCCGTCTAAAGCCCTATTATCAACGTTCTATTTCGCTAACATAGACCGCATCGGGACTGTGCTTTTCCCGCGGGGGGCAGTGTTGCTTAGCTGTATTCGCTGTTCGTGATGAGGATGCAGAAGTGCAACAGACTTTGAGAAGACGACGACGCTGAGTGTCGTGAAATCAGTGCCCTCATCAACGTTAACTGTGCGGAGAGCTTTCAGACTGTAGATATTCCACGTAACATTATAATCAGTATCCCTTGAGGTGATTTATTGCAAGCATGTGACCAGTACCAGCACAACATTGAGCAAAATCATTTGCACATACTGTTCTCGCAGCATACAATTCAGGAAATGGTGGCCCACATTGGCAAAAAATATCATACAAGCAAGACAACATATACTTGAGAAAAGTACAAAATGAGAGTTGTAGATGCCTTACACACACACCGGACAGGCTGATATTTGTTCTGCAGGTCACGCTACATAGTGAGCAGCAGAGAATAAGTAACAAACAGTTTGTAAGGGTTACAAGTATTGGTCTCAAAGGGTGGAACTAATTTTGAAGCACTTGCAAGAGTATAATGCAGAAAAGATTAGTTGACATAAAAACTGGGCACAACAAAACATGCACATGATTCGAATCACGGTGGGTGAGGAGTGCTACAAAAGGCTATAAACATTCTAATACAAGTGTAGCCAAAATACTGTTGAATATTGTACCTGCAAATAATAAGACAGTTTTCTGTGGCCCTATATATACTCTTCAGTTGCCGCAACTGTAATTGCAACGTAAGCACTGCCAATAATACAGGTGTGATCATTGAAAGTTGATGGCAAATTACTCGTTACACATTCGGCAGGTAGCTCGCATTTTATTTTTATGTCACATGGCTCGTCCGAGCATTGCTGCCATGTATGCCATACAATGAAAAAATTTTTACAAAACCTGGGGCTGTGAACACCTACCACAATATGGTAGCCCGGGCTTCTATTTTTGCCTACATTCACCAAGCATTGCACTCTGATACCGGGCAAGTATTTTACAAAATGCAATCCTCGAGTGATGGCAAAACGTATTGCATGTTTAACAATTTACTGCACAGACTCTAGTAAAATATATATTGCAGGTAGTATAATAACAAAGTTACGGCCTAAAAACATATCTCTAATCTGTTAAGTACCATACTTTACCACACTGAACCAACTCTTGGTGTAACCAATGTTAAGGTTACGCTTGGTTTCATTTATTGGGCTTAACATCCCACAGTGACTCAAGCTACAAGAGATGCAATAGTGGAGAGGTAGGGAAATTTCGACCACTTCGGATCTTTTAACATTCACTGCCATTACACAGCAGACGGGCGTCTATGGTTTTGCCTCTATTGAAATGTGGCCACCGTGGCCAGCATTCAATCCTTCATCTTCGGGTGCATTAGTCGAGCACCCTAGCCACTGTAACTCCACTGCAGGTAGACATTAGGCTGACTGCTCAATTATAATCTCCTATATACATGTCTCGAATCAGATGTTGCAACCAAAATGAAGTAAAACCGAAATGTTTATGCTCCATCTGTTATTATGCTCTATATGTACTGCAACGTTAAACAGCTCAAAAGCAAATATTTCAATGCACACACTTGCGTAAGCTTCAGGCTGTCAATACAAGACTGACGTAGCACATAATTAAATAAACACATTTGCATAGTTATCCGGTCATGAAAGGTCACCCAGTGAAAATAATAAACTCGGTGAAAACAGTAACCCCCGGTGAAGATATGCATGTACAGACACTTCATCTTGCACTTCCGTTTGCTTGCCTATGCCGCACGCATACTCCTGGGACGCATTGTGGAGTTAGCAGTTCGTCATGATGCTGGTCCACACATGTTCCAGTGACATGTGCTGCTGACCACGGAGGGGATGGAAGCAGCGTTTCAGCTGCCCTATTGTCCTACAAAAAAAAAGCATGGTGAGAGGGCTATGCACTGCCACTATAGAGTTGGTGATGCGCAAAATGCAAGTTGCTGCAGTAAAAGTGAATGCATATAATGCAGAATAATAAAAATTTCCTCTCCACCATGATGCATTTCAAATAAACCCAACTCTGCTCTGAGTAACCTGTGGTATAGCGAACTGACAGCTTCGTAATATGCTGTACGTGGAATGTATGCTTTGAGCATCATCTCTTCCAGGCTATCGTGTCTGGTGAAATGTAATGCAGTAAATGCCCTTGTGCCATTAATAAATGGAAATATTTTGATACTTTCATTTCAGGAACTATATATCATGCTCAAAAGACAAAATAATGATTTGATTTTCGGGACAAATCTAATTGCTAAGTGAATATTCATATGTGACATTCAATAAATATAACTTGACTGACACCCAACCATAATTTGTTTGTTTGCTGAAAAGCTCCCCCCCCCCCCTACAGGCTCGGCCAAAGTTATTTGACTGCAGTGTTATTTAACTAGTGACAAATGCAACATCAAAGTCAATTTCGTTCAGCATACACTGTTCGCTCAACAACGCTTGCAACTGTATGAAGCTGTTCGAAAAACACGGACACGCACAACCGGTCAGTGCCTGGGATACCATGCAATCAAATATTTAGAATGTGCTGTGCACCAACCTTTCAATCACTGCTCTGGTGGTGCCGTGAGCTGCATGGTATCGCTTTTTGCCATACATGTCCACATTCTTGAGCCAAAGCCTGCACGGATAGCCACTGCAGCAGGATACCGGTGTAAGTACCCGATTTGAAGAGCTGAGCGAGGCCGCTGTGTGTGAGCACTCGCGCGTCGTATCTGCCACCAAGCCACTTTTCGACCACATCGAGGATCGGCACTTGCTGTCCACCACAAGCTGCACGAAGATGGAGTGGTAGAAATGCCTATTTATATGTACGCTTGCTCGTACAGCTCATGGGCCTGGATTTTGACATGAATGGCATCGATGGTGCCCACGTTGCAGGGGAAACCTCTAGCAGCAAAGAAGTCGCTCGTGCAGCCCGGCAGCTCATCCTTTGATGGCCAGCTGTAAAGCAGGAAGCCTATATCCCTTCTGGTGCACATATTCATCGCTCACGGTTGCAGACAATCATGTAGCGGCACAAAACAGAGAATAAATTTCACGCTGATGCTATAGCGCAGCAAGCCTTGTCGTCCCTTACTCTGTCGGCGACGTGCCGAAGGGGATCTGAAGAGGATGCAGTGCAGAGAACATGCCCTAAGTGTCCAAGGCCAGCTGCCGAGGTGGATCTTCGCCTCCTTTTATGAACATGCCCAGGAATGCAGCAGTCAAGAATAAGACGACTACAAGAAGTTCGACTGTCAGCTATAAATTGGAGGAACATTTACACTTGCGGCTAATGGACAAATTACGAGCCGGAGCTTGCTCCGGTTCCTTGAAGAAAATAGACTGCATGATTTCCTTTAAGTTAAAGGACAGCCTCATTCTATGCTACCACAGCAAGCTTTCAAAAAAAAAAAAACTTGTCGTAGACCCTGTATGATGCAAACCCAGTCTGGGTACGCAATCGGTACTAATAAACCTGACTTAGTAAACCGTTGTGCGCAATAAAGGCAATAAACGCTTATGACCGTAACAAGCGAAAAAAAAAAACGTTCCTGAAAATGTTGCTTCGCTGTCGCTAACGTCCGCTATGGGCCCTGTACATCACAACGACCGCTTAATAAAGCTATACGATTTAAAACACTTTCTTCTATTTTTTCTTGCCTTGGCTATACTGGTCAAGAAACATCACAATAGGCAAAATGGGTGAAATGACAACGGCGGCTCTTACCGTGTCCAGGCTGCGGCGTTCCCTTTCAGTGCGACAACGACTCTTCTGACTGCCCGGCTTGCCGCCGACCGGTTCACCAGCCTTCATGAGAAAGCCGCCGGTAGCGAGAACGCCAGAAGCACCTGGCAGTATGAGGTTAACGCATCACTGCGACTAGTCAAGTGATAATGTCGGTGTGAGGCAACGGATGCTGACCGGCCGAAGCGAGATCGCAGCTCCTACTCGCAGGGATATTTCTTCAAAGCACGTTCACGACACAGGTGGAGATCTGCAAGGGGAAGCACGAGATACTGACGCAGGCATTCGACGAACGAGAAAACGTGAACGAAAGCACACCACGCCGATTACAAACACAATCAGTGACCATCGCTTTAGTTTTACGGCCTCTCAAAACATGGTGATGGGATTTAGTGTAGTTTCAGTTATTTTGTAAAGCTGCCGAGGAGCTGCGCGCACTTCCTTATCTAAAAAACAACAACGCAAGAAATGCATGTGGTTAAAAATAAAAAAAAAGACGCATATGTAAGCGTCAAGCCAAACCGCTACTTTTATGGCGTTGCCACCTCGCGGTGAAACATTGCGGCAAACGTCGCGACTGCCCAGCTCGTTCATATGCTTTGGGCAGGCATCCAGCCTATCTCTGTTGGCTCTGGATGTCCCTATGGCCAGCGTTCTTAGCTTAGATTTCCGTACGGCTTAAGTCGCTTGCACAAAGCGTTCAGTGCGCGTTTAAGACTGCGGTTAAGACGGAGCCTAAAGACAGCGTACAGGCAGTCTTAACTGCAAACTTTTTTAAGATTCAAAATGGCTGCAGTGCGGCTGCTACGGGTGGATGCACATGCTAGACCCCTTGGAGTGTGGAAAATGCGCAACTAAGTGTTTCTGTACCCCTTTGCGTTGATGCAGAGGTGAAAAGAGTCCTCTCGGAGTTGTTTAGTGACTGGGAACTTGTGTCGACGTTGCTCCGTTGCTTTTTGAACTGCCATGCGGGTCGCGCTGGCTTCGTCGGTATGAAGTTTTTTTCTTCCTCCATGTTCGTCGGCTTGAAGTGAGCTTGAACATTTTCGCCACTCTTTTGCGCTGGTGCTTTGCTATGATACGTCTCTCGTGTATTGAACGGTGAATGCAGTAAAAAAAAAAAAATACGCGGAGCGTATTCATCCCCGTTTTGTCTGGGCTATGATACCGGGCGATGCAGAATAATTGATGGTGTGTTTTTGAAGGCATTGCTTGGTTGCCATAGTTGTCGTCGTAGTTGTTGCGACGCACATAATTTTTCCGTTTTTCCTGTTGTGTGTACTGGCACCGTACATCTTACGGAGGCCTTTAGTGGTGTGCTTACGTTTAAATGCGGCAAGAGCTGCCGGTTTCAAACCTCGCATGAGTCTTACCAGCTAATCGCCTGTTTCTTTCCGCTCAGTGTGTAAAATGGGGCGTGCAGCTCAATCATGCGCTCGTGCCGCTACATGCAGGTTGCAAATCAAGAGAAATTGAAACGTGTGTCACAAGTGAAACACGTACGTCTTGTTTCCAGCCGTCATTCTCCGGAGGATGGGCCTGGCGTGAATACATCAAAGCTTTGGGAGGCTTCCAACGCGTCGCGGGCGCCATCCATTGCACTCTCTTCGAGATCCTAGTGCTGGGCTGGATCTGAGAGCGTGCACAAACCAACTGATCGTCTTCGCATTAGTGCTTCAGTGATTTTGCGCTGTTCAAACAGCACTTCTTGCTGTGGCATCTCAGGTAGCAGCTCGCAAGTAACCCGTTGATGGTAGGATGTTTATACGCCCCGCTGCTTTTGGTGTCAAAGCTGTGTGCTTACTGTGTGGAGCCGGGACGTTCACAGCGTCACCAGAAATGAGACCCGCTGCAGATCGTTGTGATTGCTCATGTGGGCTTGGTGTCAGCACTATGTGTTCAGTGTGTGCAATGTGGATGTTCACAGTGCCGCTAGAGAAGTGAGACCCGTTGCACCTGTGCTGTTGGTGTCAGCCTTGTCAGGTTTGTGTGGTGCCGAAACGTTCAGTGTCAGCACATCTGTAGCTGCAGCTGCCAATGTTGGGCTTTTAACATATCTTGCAAACCTTAAAGGTTGCTTTATCAGGCTCCAGTATAATTAAGCACTCACTTTCGTGAAGACAATTGGTGCAGTCCTGACCGGCTTGCTTTTAAATCATCCAAAAAAACAGCGCAAACAAACGGGGACGACAGCAAGAAACAACAGGAACAGGCGCTGTTTCAACTAAAATTTAATCGCAGAAAACACATTTATATAAGGTACAGAAAACAATAAAACACCAAAACCAGACCGCACGTGTTACTATGTGATGTCCAGATATGCAACTTCGCAGTCACGCAGGAGCAGGGAAGGTTTGCTGACACACAATCTTTCTTTCTTGGCCATATTATACGCCTCGATGATTTCCCTGGTCAACTGGTCGGGGTGTTTGTACAAAATGTCAGTATAATGTAAAGACGGAAAACAGGATTGACATTCACGGCAATGATCAACTAGATTAGTGGAGCGATTAGATTCTAATGAGTTGAGATGTTCTCTGAGACGTGTGTTAATACATCGTCCCGTCTGCCCAATGTATATCTGACCACAGGACAAGGGAATTTTATAAACTACCCCTTTGGAGCACGGCACAAATCTTTTATCGTGTTTAACAGCACAAGACGCTACAGATTTATTAGGATTACGGGACTTATTTTCTACCACTGAACAAATTTTATTGAGCTTATTAGGGGCCGAAAAAACAACATCAACTTCATACCTATGGGCAACATTTTTAAGACCATGAGAAAGGCGATGAACATAGGGAAGAACAGCGAACTTTTTCCGTTTCTGTTCTTTCTGTGAAGGTGGCAGCAATGCCGGCGATTTAAGCTTTTTGATTATTTTATTGCAACCCAAAGTTAGAAGCTCAGCTGGATAACCCGCTTCCCTAAGTCTCTTAGCCTGGTTATCGAAACTTTCTTTCATAACATGGTGACAGGATTTTGACAACGCAGAAGACAATGATGAAACAACAATTCCACATTTCACTACCTTAGAATGATGTTTTTTTTGGATGATGTATCACCAACTCGCCCGCTTAACTATCCTGTTGCTTTTAAAGTGTAATTCACAAGAATGCAGATGTTTGCAAAGTGTTTATGCAATTAAAAAGGCATATTGCATTAATTTATAGCAAAATATCTACACACTCTTTGAAATGTATAACTGCAGTTGCAACTTTTAGAACCCTTTTATTATCCCGCAGAGTTCACATACTCATATTCCTGTATCCAGTGCGAGCAATGTGTTTTGAGTACTGATACTACCTGTTGCTGAAAGCAGGTACGTTTTCTGTTTGCCAAGAATGTGAGAGATGTCTCCAACTCCCTTGAATACTTTGTCCGCTGTCTTGAAGACCTTTTCCTCAGGCTGCATGACCACGATAAAAATGCGCTGTAGCAAAATCCAGCTCTCAAGCATCGCTTGTTTTTTATTTATTATGTATTTAGGTATTATGTTACATGTGCAAGCTACTGTGGCAATCAGCAAAAGACGATAAAGACGCAGGCGCAAAAGCTAAACTTATCCGTGACAAACTGAAAACAAATGGTGTAGCCTATACCTGGGACATGGAAACTAACCGTCGTGTTACGCTCAGCAGCACTCGCGGCAGCTCATCCGATAAAGACCATTGACAAATATTCAATAAGGAACTCAGACTGCTAAATTTTAATGCCCGCAGTATTGTTAATAAGACTGAACGTCCCGAATTTTTGTCAGTGTTGCACGAACCGCACTTCACTGCTGGAACCGAAACATAGTTGCACGGCGATGTACAGGACGATGAAGTTTTTCCACCCTACTATAATGTCCTCAGGAAAGACCGAAAAACAAGAGGTGGTGGCGTCGCCTTGTTAAGAAAAGTTTATCCTACGAGCATCTACATCCCATACATGACTCTGAAAGTGTATGGTGCAAGTTATTTCTTAAAGATACTGCATTGATAATTGGCATATTGTACAGGCCCCCGGTAGCTGTGTTGAAGTTTTTCAGAAGACGGATGATTATATTGCAAATATTGCCAATAAGCGTAGCAGAATTGTACTGTTGGGTGACTTCAACCTGCCAGATGTAGACTGGGAATTTCGAATCCCAGGAACAGTAGAAAGATTCCATGCCGATTGCATGTTAGAAATAATGGCTAAGCATGGGCTAATTCATGCGGGTAATCAAGCAACTCGAGTGCAAGGGCAGAGCAGCGGAATGCGGGACTTACTTTTTCTACTAGATGGTCTTTTCCAGTACGACGCAACTATAGAGGACGGAATTTCTGATCACAAAGCTGTTGTGGCGAACATTTGGTTGGATAACAACATTACACACAACAAAAGGGTAACTGCTTATAACTTTAATCAGGCTGACGATACCGCAATACTATACTATACTATACTATACTATACTATACTATACTATACTATAGAGACTATACTTGACAAAACTATGGCGAGCACGGCAAAAAATTTCAAAAAACCCGGCTCTTATTGCTGCGCTTAGTACGCCGGTGCGAGAAGAGCTACAGAAAGCTAGAAGATTGTATTTTTCTACCACATTACAAGCACATTTGCAAAGTTCTCATAAGTTCTGGAGTTACCTATCCGGCTCTAAACCTGATTTAAACGGTGTCGAGGTGAGTGGAAATATCTGCATTACTCCATCCATAATTGCCAATGCGTTTAACAGTTTCTTCAGCTCTCTTTGTCTCAAGGGTTGACAATAGTACAACGGTAGCAATGCATTGTAATAAGGATCAAAACATTGTTATCTCAAAAGAAAGAGTGTTGTCTGTTACTAAAGATGGACCGGAAAAAGTCTTCAGGTCCTGATATACCTAATGAATTCCTCCGGCGTTATTGTGAATGGGTCTCAGAGTTCTTGGTGAAGTTTTTTACTGTATCTCTGCATAAACGTTCTGTTCCGAGTGATTGGCTGCTTGCGAGGGTTACTCCTGTTCATAGATCGGGTGAGAAATTTAACATAGAGAATTATCCTCCTATATCTATTATATCTGCTTCTTGCAAACTGCTCGAACATGTCATAGCTAAACATTTAATGGGCTTTCTCGAAAATAACAATCTGTTTTACCCCAGGCAACATGGTTTTCGACGTAGCTCATCGAGAGTAACTAAACGTTTTGAAACTGTTCATACCTTCGCTGCAGCCATCAACCCAAAGAAACAGATAAACGTTATTGCATTAGACCTACGCAAAGCGTTTGACAAAGTGTGTCATAATAAACTGCTTAAAAAATGTATACATATGGCATTGATTTGCAGATTATTAACTGGGTACGCGCTTACCTTTTCGACAGGAAACAATTTGTCGAAATAGCCGGCGAACATTCATCCACCTCTCATGTATCATACGGTGTATCACAAGGTTCTGTTTTAGGTCCGGTGTTAATTTTAATATACATAACGACATTGCTGAAGATATAGACTGTCATGTGGAAGTGCGGTTGTTCGCAGACGATTGTCTCTTGTTTTGCCACGTAAGAACCCATGATGATCAAATGTTGCTTAATTATACCTTGAAAAAAGTCTATGAGTGGTGTATGAAATGGGATATGCAAATCAACCCAATGAAATTTGTTGCCATGACCATACCCAGCAAGAAATATCCCGTACTCTTTACCTGTAATATTAACAATATTCCAATCCAAAGGTGAAACAAATTAACATACTTAGGCACAACAATTACTGAAACTTTAAATTGGGGCGTACACATTGCTGATATATTTGGGATCCACACACTAAAACTAACATTAAGGTTCTCGAAAGAATTCAACGCAAGGCTGTTCGGTTTATATTTTCTAAATATCGCAGCACTGACTCACCATCTACCCTAATGCTTAAACATAACATGGAGTCCCTTGAATCAAGGCGCAGAATACACAGGCTAAAATTCCTCTTTCTACTAAAAAATAATAAATTATCAATGGCTCCTGATTTGTATCTTAAACCGGCATCGTCTAGGGCAACAAGAAATAGGCACACTGAATCACTAACACCTTACTTTGCCAGAACAAACATTTTCAAATTTTCGTTTTTCCCGCGCACCATAACCGAATGGAATAACCTGCCATTATCATCCCTTCAGGACTTTGATTCCTTAGAAAAGGCCGTGCATTGATTTTCTGTCTTGCTTGTACTTGTGTAAATTTTATGTTCATGTCTTTGCACTTTATGCTTTTCTGTTTTCTTTTGGAATTGTTGCCCCTCCTGCCAGGACCCTTCACTGGGTCTGCAGTATGATCAAATAAATAAATAAATAAATATGTAGTTGAGCTCAATGAAAACTTGGCTTCTTAAAACGTAAACTGAAACACTCAACACCTGATGTTAAACTTCAAGCATTTAAAAGTATGGTCCAACCTAAGTTAGAGTATGCAAGTATTATATGGGACCCACATTGCCAGTATCACATCATTAAGCTCGAGAGGGTGCAATGATTAGCTCTATATTTTCCGCTTAACGAAAAACACAGTCAGGCACTGCTCTACGCATCCAAACTTAACTACCTGAACTAGCCAAATGTAGAAAAAAATAGCTCGCCTCAAGTTTCTTTATCTGCCCCATGAAAATAAGTTCAAATTAGACTTCACTCTGTATATCCGAACCCCAGGAAGATTATCAGCTCGTACTAATCACACATTTGCCATCATGCAGTACATATCTAGAATTGACCTGTTTAAGCACTCATTCGTTCCGAAAACCATTGTTGAATTTAATAACCTGAACCCTCACATTTTTTATAACACCAGCTAAGCTGAGAATTTCGAGTAAAAACTAGAATTGTAGAGTTGTAGTAATATTCGTGCCTTTATTCTGTATTTTCTCTTTGTTTGTGACAGCCTGTAAGGGCTTATAGCGTTGTAAATAAATAAATAAAAATAAATGTTGTCAGTGTTGGCTAAGCAAGTGTAGAAAAATGAGGGGCTCGTAATGGCACACACATGATTGGTTTGCTTCCTGGGGTTTTTGTGTCCGAAAGTGACTCAAGCTATGAGAGACATCGTAGTGAAGGCCTCCAGAAATTGCGACCACCTGGGGTTCTTTAGCATGCACTGACGTCGCACAACACACAGGCAGTAGACAACAGTCAAATAACGAATCATCAAAAGCTTTGAGAGTATTCGAACGTTTTGAAAGTAAATATGCATAAAAATTGTATTCATCACTGCCATATGGACAACGAAATCATATGATGGCTGAAATGTAAATTATTACAAAGTAAACCACGCTACGTGGGCATCCTCAACTATGGCCTATATATTTAGCATACAGAACAGCACCAGCTGAGCTGCTGTGTAATCTTATACTTTCGTGGGTACCATTACCATTGAGCAGAGCATTACAGAATTGGAAAAAATATACTTACTTGATCAGAAGCGTAATTGATTACAGTGGTCATTTTAAAATAATTCATCTATGCAATCAATAATCTGAAATTGTTTACCAAATTCATCTCCCTGTTAATGACTTGTTTTCAATGCATTTTTAAGTCACAATGTTTCTATCACAAAGGGCTACAATTGAATGTAATGATGCTAAATTACATTTACAAACACTGTAATTCATTATAAGTAATGATTTGCTTGAAGTTTATGTACAATTGAACTGTTTCTGTTTTTGTAAGCACCTTTAATATGACACTGTATGCAAGTGGTACTCTCCCTCATATGTATGAAAAAGAACTGAACAAGGGTAAATGGGGTACGCCTCAGTTCGCAGATGAGCCAGCGTTTCGGCAAGTGGACTTGTCTTCGTGTGGGCTTGCCCAGACGAAGACAAATTTACTTGTCGAAACGTTGGCTCATCTGCGAACTGAGGCGTACCCCATTTACCCTTGTTCAGTTCTTTTTCATACCGTGCAAACAATCTTCTTCCTTTCGTTCTACCTCTCACTCATAGGGGCAGACACAGGACAATTACCTAATGAAATGTGAATGCAGTGTGAGAGGGAGCTATGCAAGAACGCCTTCATGCATAAAGACAAAGAGTATAGCAGGGTAGCAAATCGCTCTTACAATTCCATGATAATTAACAAATCATTGCTATACAGATTGGACATAAACGTTGGCAATTTTTACGTGGGTATTCATTCTGATGAAGGAATCGATGATCAAAAGTATGAGCTGTGCTCGCACCACAGAAGTGAAGGAAAGCTCTTCAATCACAATACGCAAGGTAACATATTTCATTTCCACTATCATCGTCCTCACAAAATGGTGCTCCATCAGGTGCTACCGTACATTGCATTGGGGCTTTGCTTTTTGGTTGCATTTTCGGGTATTAAAGCAACCATTTTTATGCAAGATGCTGCTACTACCCATGACTTCATGTACACTCGCTCTACCTGTGCCATTACAGAAGCCTGAAAACCGTCTCATCTTAATTTGTCGTTGGCTCAGGATTTTTCAGATAGTAGCATCACAATATTTCACATGCTAAATTGCAATACTTCAGCATTCAACCCTCGTCCAATCTCGTTAACCAGCGTGCCATACAAAATCATGGAACACATCATCTACTCTCAAATCATGAACGTTCCTTCACAGTAAAAGCTTCTTTCATACCTCACAACACGGGTTCCGCTAAAGTTTGTCATGCGAAACGCAATTAGCAATCTCCCTTCATGACTTGCATACTAATCTCGACCTAAATTCACAGACTGACGATATCTTTCTAGACTTTACAAAAGTATCTGACAAGGTACCCCACAAGCGTTTACTGCTAAAACTATTCCTTCTAAATCTGCATCGTAACGTCTTATCATGGATCGAAGAATTCCACACTAATCGCTCCCAATTCATCCTCGTTAATGACCATAGTTCCACCCCTCTCCCGGTTACTTCAGGTCTCCCCCAGGGCTCTGTACTAGCTTCCCTCTTGTTCGTAATCCATATAAACGAGTTACCATCGGCAGTGGCTTATAATATTCGATTGTTTGCCGAAGATTGCATCATTTATCGCACAATTACTAACACGTCTGATCAAGCGCTACTCCAAAATTATCTTAGCCGCATGCATGCATGGTGTGATGACTGGATAATTTCCCTTAGTCCCGGTAAATGCTAATTCTTATCTTTTTATCGCCGACGTAATCCTTGCAGTTCAAGTACTCAGTTGCTAACATTCCCCTAGAATATGTACATTCATACAAGTAATTGGGCGTCACCATGCGCCAAGATCTCTCCTGGAACAAACATGTAACAACCACGTAACATCCGCTAAACAATCATTGGGCTTTTTGAAGCGTCCTCTACGGTATGCCCCTCAGAACGTTAAGCTTCTCGCGTATAAATCACTTATCAGACCAAAGCTAGAATACGCATCTGCTATCTGGAGTCCGCATCAAGCATATCGCATCACCACACTTGAATCCGTTCAAAATCGCGCCATGAGGTTCATTCATTCCGCTTATTCCTACTACATCAGTGTCACTTAAAGCACAATCAGGTCTAACAACTCTTGCTCATCGTCGTCAAGTTGCCTCTCTTTGCTTCAGAAGGTTTTTTGCGTTCACTTTGCCGACCCCACTACATCACCCCCCAACCCGCATATCCCACTGCACCGGCCATTCGCTCCAAGTATTTCTTCAATGTGCCCGCACCGCCACCTTTTCCGCATTTTTTTTTTTCTTCGCACTGAGGCGGACTGGAACGCCCTTTCCCACAGCGTAGCTGCCATCACCTGTCCATCAAGTTTTCTAAGCAATTTATGCAACCATTTCAATGATATCACGTGATCACTAAAACCAATAATTTTTGTTTCCCACCTCCTATGTAATACCCCCACCATGAAGTACTTAAGGTACTAAAGTGAAGTGAAGTGATTATAATATCGAAACACTTATAACAAGAAACCGAATCAAGAAGGACAGTAGTAAGATAGTACAGAAAGTTTCCGGGCCAGTTGCCACATCATTTTCAACCGAAACAGCGCGCTAAAACTGGACACAAAGTATACAACAAGAAAGAAAAAGAGGCACGATAAAAAGTTCACCACTTGTGACACGGAAGTAATCTAGGAAATCCCACTGTCTTGCGTAGCTTCTTAGTGGGCCAAACTGGAAGCTGGGTCAACGACCGCCTAAGAGAACACGCCACTACTATCAACACGGGATACGGAAGCACGCTGGCGAAGCACGTATCTGCTTGCAAATGCATTCCACACCTTGCACAATGCCAGATTCTGAGGCGATATAATAACCAACACAAGCGCGAACTTCATGAATTCATTATTAATTGAAACAGCACGAATACGAAGACAAAGGACAAGATAAAAGAAAGCCACAGTGCAAGCGTTGACTCACAACTATGCCTAAGCCCTTTACTCCAAGGCCCAGAAAAAACAAGCATGAAGAAAACGAAACAATCTCACGAAACAACCCCTGGGTTCACCTCCTGCACAAAAAGTCACTTAAAAAGACACCTCTTTGCTTGAAAAAGCAAGGGAAGACTTGGTGACACACTTATTGTCCGTTGAAATAAAATATTATTCCACTATCTCTCTCATCATCTTCTCTTTGTGGCGATACAAAGTCCTAACCTTGTCAAACGTAGGAGTGCACTTCTTCTCCTTCATTATTTCACATGAATGGCAATGTGATACCAGACACGTTTTGTCCTTTCAGCTTTCCAAGTTGTTCAGGTGTTCCTGTAGTCTCTTATTAATACATCGTCCTGTTTGTACTATATAACAGGCTCCACAAGAGAGTGGAAGCCTGTACACAACACCTGTCTTGCATCCAGCAAAGGGTTTCTATGTTTCCCCCCACATCCTTGCTTCTTCGCTTCTCTTTCCCTTTGAATATCCGGGCAAATCCTCTTCATCATGAGCGGGGCGGTCAATGCGACGTTAACACCATACCTCTTGCCTATATTTTTGAGGCCATGCGAAATTCTGTGCACATACCGTACTACCGCTACCTTCCTCTTCCTCTCACCCATACTGGGCAAGGATTTCAGTCTGTGTGTTCTTTTAAGGCTCTTAAGTACCCGGCAACTGGCCTCAATAATAACCGACTCCCGATAACCGGCCATTGCAATTCTTGTTACTTGTCTTTCAAAACTCTTGCCCATGCCGTGGTAACAAGATTTCTTCAACGCATTTAATAAGCATGTGTTGATCATCCCATTCCTCACTAATTTGGAATGCCCCGAATTGGAGCTTAGCAAGGGCTTCATCGATCTCGGTTTGTATTCCCAGCAAACATGATCATCAGCGAATTGCATCAAGAAATTTAAGTACTGCAACCGATCGTCCACTGGTTCTTTAACAGTAAATTCCAGCCCACATCCACACTCAGTAAGAACATCCATAATGTCCCTCATTCGTTGATTGAAGCTTTCACTGTCTGTGAATAATAAAATGTCCACATACCTGAAGGTGGAATGATGTAGGCCCTCCAAGTTATCTTTCAGGCGTCTGTCCACGTACATTAAGAAGATGTCACTCAAGACCGGTGCAACACTCGACCCAATGCATACTCCAGCCTTCTGCGTACACAGCTTGTTCTTCCAGCCTATGAAGGCAGACTCCAGGTAGAACCTCAAAAGTTTAAGGAACCTTCCAGCACTTACACCTGAGGCGTCATTGAAGTCACATTCATTATTGTCTTCAGTAATGCACATTTGAACACGCTTAGGGAGGCAGTCATGGTGGAGGCTATAATACAAATCATTGACATCCATGCTGACGCCAACTCATTTTCTTGGGTTGTGTTCTTTGAGGAATTCAACAAGGGCCCCAGAGTTAGGTAGCCTTAGGGGGTCTGATAAAGTCAACGAGGAAAGGTGTTTCTGCAAATATTTGGAGACCAGGTGCTGCCACGTGCTCTTCTCAAATACGATGGCTCTGAACGGATCGAACATCTGGTTTATGGGTTTTTGCCCAAAAGAATACTTCCAAATGTGATTGCTTGCATTGTTTCACCTGTTCACGTATTCGTTCAAGCCCAAGATCACCTAGTAGAGTCATAGCCCTCTCTTTTATCATGGTCGCTTTCATAGGAAACCTTTCGAAATTCGAAGCAGCCTCCGCTTTTTCTTGAAACTGATTCTCAGAAAAAAATAGTAAAATACCCTTCTTTATCTGATAGTATAATTCTGAGGTCCCTCGAGGCCATCCATTTTGCAATATAGTTAATAGGGCACTGTTTCCTCTTTATTCCTTCTTTTGTGTGCTCTAACACTTCCAAGCACTCATGGATGCACCGCGACCTAGAAGAATCTTAAACTCTATTTGCAATACAGCGTGACATGGTCACCTGTTCAGCCTCATCAACTCTAGGCTCAAAGCATGCTTAGAACCCAGCTTTAGAGGTATCTCTTCATCTGCGAAATTCAATACCTTGCCTTGCTGATCTTCGTTCATCTTTTTTTTTTTCGTGGAAGCCGAGGTATAACCACCTTCCAAAGAAATTCCGTTAATCTTTCACTCAGGGCACTCCACTCTGTACTTGAGACACGCACGCTGCTTGCTATACGTGCACTCACACACGAGTCGTAGACAATCCTTGAAGTGGCGGGCTTGCCTCCAAATCTCAGATACCATTATACGGCACAGTCTCCTTAAATGACCAGTAGACGGCCTCAGGAACCCAAAGGTCTTCAGGAATTCCGGAGGCACTGTGCTGAGCTTGAGGTACCAAGAGGCTTTTCTTGCTTGGCAGACACAAACGGCGATGGCAGGCGCTAACACCTGAGGGTTATTAAACGAAAGGTTCTGAAGGACACACGAAGAGCCCGTTGCACAAGAAATATGGCTTACCAAGATACTTTGTTGGGCGAGTTGGTGCTTATTCATTATTAATTTTAACAGCGCGAACACGAAGACAAAGGACAAAATAAAAGAAAGCCACAGTACAAGCGCTGACTCACAACTATGCCTAAGCCATTTACTCCAAGGCCCAGAAAAAACAAACATGAAGAAATCGAAACAATCACGTGAAACAACCCCTGGGTTTACCTGCTGCACAAAAAGTCACTTAAAAAAGACACCTCTTTGCTTGAAAGAGCAAGAGAAGACTTGCTGACAGACTTATTGTCCGTTGAAATAAAATATGATTCCACCATCTCTCTCGTCATCTTCTCTTTGTGGCGATACAAAATCCTAACCAGTCAAACTTAGGAGTGCACTTCTTCTTCTCCTTCTTCATTATTCCACATGAATGGCAATGTGATACCAGAAACATTTTGTCCTTTCCACTTTCCAAGTTGTTCAGGTGTTCCTGTAATCTCTTATTAATACATCGTCCTGTTTGTACTATATAACAGGCTCCACAAGAGAGTGGAAGCCTGTACACAACACCTGTCTGTGTTTCACCCCACATCCCTGCTCCTTCGCTTCTATTTCCCTTTGAATAGCCGGGCAAATCCTCATCTTGATCGGGGCGGTCAATGCGACGTCAACACCATACCTCTTGCCTACATTTTTGAGGCCATGTGAAATTATGTGCACATATGGTACTACCGCTACCTTCATCTTCCTCTCACCCATACTGGGCAGGGATTTCAGTCCGTGCGTTCTTTTAAGTCTCTTCAGTACCCGGCACCTGGCCTCATTAATAACCGACTCCCGATAACTGGCCTTTGCAATTCTTGTCACTTGTCTTTCAAAACTCTTGCCCATTTCGTGGTAACAAGATTTCTTCAAAGCATTTAATAAGCATGTGTTGATCATCCCATTCTTGACTAATTTGGAATGCCCCGAATTGGAGCTTAGCAAGGGCTTCATCGATCTCGGGTTGTATTCCCAAAACACATGATCATCACCGAATTGAATCAATAAATCTAAATACTGTAACCGATCGTCCACTGGTTCTTCAACTGTAAATTCCAGCCCGGATCCACACTCAGTAAAAACATCCATAATGTCCCTCATTCGCTGATTGAATCCTTCACGGTCTGTGAATACTGTGAATAATGTGGACGACTTTTTAGTACCGTGAAGGATTCAGTCAACGAATGAGGGACATTATGGATGTTATTACTGAGTGTGGATCCAGGCTGGAATTTACTGTTGAAGAACCAGTGGACGATCGTTTACAGTATTTAGATTTCTTAATGCAATTCGGTGATGATCATGTTTGTTGGGAATACAACCCAAAGCCGATGAAGCCCTTGCTAAGCTCCCATTCGGGGGATTCCGAATTAGTGAAGAATGGGATGATCAACACATGCTTATTAAATGCGTTGAAGAAATCTTGTTACCACGGCATGGGCAAGAGTTTTGAAAGACAAGTGACAAGAATTGCAAAGGCCGGTTATCGGGAGTCGGTTATTAATGAGGCCAGTTGCGGGTACTGAAGAGCCTGAAAAGAACGCACAGACTGAAATCCCTGCCCAGCATGGGTGAGAGGAAGAGGAAGGCTGCGGTGGTACCGTATGTGCACTGAATTTCACATCGCCTCAAAAATTTAGGCAAGAGGTATGGTGTTGACGTCGCATTGACCGCCTCGCTTAAAATGAAGATGATTTGTCTGGCTATTCAAAGGAAAAGAGAAGCGAAGAAGCAAGAATGTGGGGTGAAACATAGAAACACATTTGTTGGATGCCAGACAGGTGTTGTGTACAGGCTTCCACTCTCTTGTGGAGCCTGTTATATAAGACGAACAGGGCGATGTATTAATAAGAGACTACAGGAACAACTGAACAACTTGGAAAGTGGAAAGTACAAAACGTTTCTGGTATCACATTGCCATTCATTTGAAATAATGAAGGAGAAGAAGAAGTGCACTCCTAAGTTTGACAAGGTTAGGATTTTGTATCGCCACAAAGAGAAGATGACGAGAGAGATAGTGTAATCATATTTTATTTCAACGGACAATAAGCGTGTCAGCAAGTCTTCTCTAGCTCTTTCAAGCATAGAGGTGTCTTTTGTAAGTGACTTGTTGTGCAGAAGGTGAACCCATGGGTTGTTACACGTGATTGTTTCGTTTTCTTCATGTTTGTTTTTTCTGGGCCTTGGAGTAAAGGGCTTAGGCATAGTTGTGAGTCAGCGCTTGTACTGTGGCTTTCTTTCATCTTGTCCTTTGTCTTCGTGTTCGCGCTGTTTAAATTAATAATGAATAAGTATCAACTCGCCCAAGAAAGTATCTTGGAACTTCATGAAGCCTAGATCATAGAAAAGAAAGGCGCGACATGCGTAAGCACACCATCAATGGCACTGACAAGAAAAGAGATTGGATATCTTGCAAACCCATGACGACAAGAAATGACAAGAGGGACTCCTCCTCGCCTTCTTTTTCTTAGTTTTCATTCTTCTGGTATTCATTGCCAGCAATGCAATAAACCTACAGTTGTTAGCGCTTTGTCTGTGTTGTATTCTTTCTCTGTACAGTTATAGAACGCTGCTTCTGTTGAAAAGTATTAAGATACTAATAATGCAGTTCGTTATATGTTCTGGACACAGGCAGAAATTTGTATTTTTGAACGTTTAATTTCACTGACCATGATTGGCACTAAGCAGAAATAGTGTAAATGTGAATTTGAAGGGCAGAAATGTCAGTAACGGGTGTTATTTCCCTGAAGAGTACACAGTCATTTGCAAATAAGTGAATGTTAGAGGAAACACAGAAAGGTAAATTATTAACGTAAATAAAAAAGAAGAGGTCCAAGCACAGACTCTTGAGGCACACCAGACTCTACTTGAATAAGTTGTGAGTTTGAGTCGTTAGCTGAAACAAATTGTTAACGGTTGAAAGGAAAGCTCACGAGTCGTGCAAACAACTTGGGATCAGTGTTCAGTCGACGCAATTTCGGCATTAAGTACTTATGCCATACTTTATCGAATGGTTTCGAAAAATCTCAGAATATGCAGTGGGCGAATGAAGAGTGGTGAAGGATGATATTTAGGTTATGCGTGAATGATACTAGTTGCATTTCGCATATGAGTATGTTTTGCGAAAGCCATGTTGCGATGCTGAAAAAAATTAATTAGTTTCAAGAAAGCTAGCATGAAGCAAGTATATGTTCGAGAATTTTACAAATACGACGGTGGTTACACGGACAATGCTTGTCTTCTGATTTGTGGAGAGGCATCGCCTTCCTTACCTTCCATTCGGCTGGCAGATAACCTTTGCCGAGCGAGTGTTTTAAAATCATGGTTTGAAAATACTGAAATAACTCGTACTCTTCAACAAATTCACAATGATTAGATCAGCCCCGCAGCGAAAGACGTTTTCAATTATGAAATTATAGATTCAACATCTCCTGGTTCAATATTTATAGGAAACATCGCTGGGTGATCGCCGAGAGGTGTGGATGGATGAATAGTGTCTGCGAATAATGATTAAAAGTTACATTTAACAACTTCATTAAGTACATGCACATTCGTCTACTGGAATAACATTTTCATGACTGTCTATAAGGGTCATAATATCATCCTTTTTAGGGTTAATATGCGCCACAATTTGTGCGCCAGAATTTGCTTCCTCCTCCTCCTCCTCCTCCTCCTCCTCCTCCTCCTCCTCCTCCTCCTCCTCCTCCTCCTCCTCCTCCTCCTCCTCCTCCTCATCATCATCATCATAGCCATCATCATCATCATCGGCCTGAGTATACCCACTGCAGGGCGAAGGCCTCTCCTATATTTGTCCACGTAACCCGGTTCTGTGCTAGCTGCATCCACTTGACCCCTGCGAAGTTCTTAACCTCATCCGCCCACCTAAATTTCTGCCGCCCCCTGCAACGCTTTCCTTCCCTTGGAATCCAGTTTGTTACCCTCAGCGACCATCGGTTATCCTCTCTTCGCACTACATGTCTTGCCCATGCCCATTTCGTCTTCTGAATTTCCACTAGAATGTCGGTAACTTGAGTTATTTCTCAGACCCACTCTGCACACTTGATATCTCTTAATGTTACCCCTACCATTTTTCGTTCATAGCCCTCTGGGTTGTCCTCAACTTAAGTAGAACTCTCTTGGTTAGCCTCGTTTCAGCTCCATAGGTGGGTACAGGTAAGATGCCACTGTTGTATACTTTCCTCTTGAGCGATACCGGTAAGCTGCTAGTCATAATCTTCGAGTGCTTGCCAAATACGCTCCATCCCAATCTTATTCTTCGTGTTATTTTCTTTTCATGGACCGGATCTGCGGTTACTACCTGTCATAAGTAGACATATTCGCCTACTACTTCCAATACTTCGCTACATAGTGTAAACTTCTGTTCCTTCCCCAGGCTGTTGAACATTGCCTTAGTCTTCTGCATATTGATTTTGAAGCCTACCTTTCTACTTTTCCTGTCTAAGTCATCAATCATTATTTTTGCAGTTCATCCCCCGAGTTGATTAGCAAGGCAATGTCACCAGCAAATGGCAGATTACTGAGGTATTCTCCATCTACCCTTATCCCTAGCTGCTCCCATTCCAAGTCTCTGAATACTTCCTCTAAGCAAGCTGTGAATAGTACTGGGGAGATCGTATCTCACTTCCTAATACCTTTCTTTATGGAAATTTTGTTACTTTCTTTATGCAGAACTATGGTTGCTGTGCAGCCACTATATATATCTTCCAGCGCTTTCACTTACGGCTCGTCTACCCCCTGATTTCGCAATGCCTGCATCATCGCCGAGGTTTCAGCTGAGTCAAATGCTTTTTTGTAATCAATGAATGCTATGTATAAGGGCTGGTTATATTCCGAGCATTTTTCGTTCACCTGATTGATGGTATGGATATGATCGATAGTCGAGTACCGTATCCGAAAACCTGCTTGATCCTTTGCTTGATTGCAGTCTAAGGTGGCCCTGATTTTATTAGCGATTACCTTAGTAAATACCTTACACTTAACAGACATTAAGCTGATTGGTCTGTCATTTTTAAGGTCCTTAGTGTCCCCTTTCTCATGAATGAGGATAATGTCTGCATTCTTCCATGGTTCCGGTACCGGCGATGACGCCAGGCACTGTGTATACAGGTTCGCCAGTTTTTCTAGCATGATATCCCCCCCCCCCCCCCGTCCTTCAGCAAATCTGTAGTTATCCGATCCTCTCCAGCTGATTTCCCCCTTTTCACAGTTTCTAATGCTTTCTTGACCTCGTCCTTCGTCACTGGTGGAGCGTCTGACGTTTCCCTACCGCCAATCTCATTACGGTCATGACTACTTTGGCCACTGTAGAGATATCTATAGAACTCCTCGGCTACATTGACTATCTTGTCCATATTTGTGATGACGTTGCCCGCCTTGTCCCTTATCGCATACATCTGGTTTTTTACTATGCCCAATTTCTTCTTTACCGCTTTAAGGCTTCCTCCGTTTTTTACAGCATGCTCAATTTTCTTCATGTTATACTTCCTTATATTGGCCACCTTACGCTCATTGATTAGCTTTGATATCTCGGCCAATTCAATCTGGTCTGTTGAATTGGAAGCTTTCATATGGCGTTCCTAATGAAATCTGTCGTCTCCTCAGACAGCTTACCGGTATTCTCTCTAACTATCCTACCGCCTACTTCTACCGCGCCCTCAGTAATGATATCTCTGAAATTATTGTTCGTTGCTTCTAGGGTAATGTCGCCATCCTTGGTTAGAACTGAATATCTATTCTGTATTGAGATCCTGAACTCTTCTGCTCTCCCCCTCACCGCTAAATCGTTGATGGGTTTCTTTCTTACTAATCTGCTGCGTTCCTTCTTCAGATTTAGGTTGATTCGGGACCTCCCCATCCTGTGGTCACTGCATCGCCCTTTACCAGTTACCTCTACATCTTGCATAGTGGCGGGGGTTGAACCCATTATGAAGTCAATTTCATTTTTAGTCTCGCCGTTAGGACTTTTCCATGTCCATTTCCGGTTCTTCCGTTTGCTGAAGAAGGTATTCATGATTCTTAAGTTATTGCGCTCTGCAAACTCAACTATAGTAACTCCCCCTGCTATTCCTAGAACCAGTGCGATAGTCACCTACTGCCTGGTCTCCTGCCTGCTTTTTCCCTACCTTGGCACTGATGTCGCCCATTAGTACAGTATAATGCGTCTTTACTTTTCGCATTGCCGATTCTACATCTTCGTAGAAGCTTTCAACTGCCTGGTCATCAATACTACATGTAGGTGCATAGGCCTGTACAACCTTCAGTTTATATCGCTTATTAGGCCTAATTACGATATCTGCCATCCTCTCATTATTACTATAGAATTCATCTATATTGCCCGCTATATACTTATTGACAAGGAAACCTACTTCTAGTTGTCGCATCTCTGGTAAACCTCGATAACACAGTACATGCCCATCCTTCAGTACAGTATATGCCTCTTTCGGCCTCCTAACCTCACTAAGCCCTATGACATCCCAATTCATACCCTCTAGTTCCTCTAACAGCACTGCTAAACTAGCTTCACTTGCTAGGGTTCTAGCGTTAAACGTTGCCAGGGTCAGTTTCCAATGGCGGCTTGTCCAGCGGAGCCAGGAATTCTTAGCACCCCCTGCTGCGTCACAGGTCTGACCGCCGCCGTGGTCAGTTGTTCCGCAGCCGCTGGTGACTGAGGGCCGGGGTTTTATGGAGCTTATCATAGGAGGTTGTGGCCAATTACTGCACCAGGGTGGCCAACTCCTGTTCTGGTGAGGGAGTGCATTGCCGGAGGTGCTCACCGGCATCAGGTCGCACTCCGAACCTGTTTATGCAATTTCATCGACACGCGGATTTTTTTTTATCCGGTGGAGAATTGCGCGGCACCGGAATTTGAACCCCCCTAAGTAGCACAAAGTGCGCTATGACGTGAGGGTCCGCGTTGGGCCCGTGGGGGCAGCCCATACTGGCCCCATGCGGGATTTGCAACACGTACCCAGAGGGGCCCCGCGTGGGCTGCCCAATTTTGCCGCGATCGGTCCCAATCTGTATCCGTGTGGGCAGCCCAAATAGAGCTGCCCGCGTTCAGCCCAGGTAGACGAATGTAGGCAGCACACCAGAATCAATAACGGGTGTCACGTTTGTACAGGCAGTGCCATCCCATTGATGAAGGTTTTAATTTTTAAGTCGATTAATCCCTCCAATACCTGAATTGTACAGGCGCGGGATTTGCGAAAGCCAGTCTGTTTCGGGCTGACCCACGTGCTGCCCTCATGGGTTGAATCTGGCATTTTAGGGGCTGCCCAAGTTCTAATAATCATCAAATGTGAAACATTAAGCACTATTGTTTTGCTTGTATGCGACACTCAGTAACATGAGAGGAATTTATTGCCAACACTACAGTAATGTGGGCTGGCCCATATCACCCCCAACATGTTGGTCTGAATATTTATTTCGGTTGTGCGTGTAGAATAGTAATGCCGCAGGAAACATTTGGAGGTCGTTCAGTACATACTCGTAAAGCGGAACAGTTACTGTTGTATATTTTCTGTCGATCCTGCTAATTAACGTAGCTTTTAGAGTAAAAATAGATTGTCTTTATACATGGCATAGATAAGCTTAGGACCGTTATGTGAAACCTCCAGATGAGGCAATTAGTGGCCGGCAGAACATGATTTACATATATAAAATGATGCCTTAAAGATAGGGTGGAGACGTTTCAGAGCGGTAAGCCCGCCTACGGCCAATTTTGGGCCCACTGCGGCCTTTCAGGGGCCGCCCCAATTGGGCTGATCTTATATTTAGCGCATGCACTACAATTATATGTTGCATTTTCTCCCAAGTACCCCAAGAAATACCCGTGTGGGCAGCGTGCGGCTGTGCTCGCTTTTCAGCCCGGCCGCAAACCATGCGGGATATTTGGCTTTTGCGTGGGCAGCCCCAATTGGAATAGCCCGTCTTCTATTTGCTTTAGGCCCACATTTGCATCGCATCTGCCCTAAATTGCTCCGCAAGATACCGATGCGGGCAGAAGCAGGAAGGAGTACTTGCCTGCCCCGCTAATGGCCATGCGAAAATTATCTAGGTTTTTTTGTGGGCAGCCCTATTTGGAGCAGCCCAGGAATTTTCTGTATGAATTCCACATTTTCGTCTGACCTTCCCTTAAGTACCCCTCAAGGGTCCCATGTAGGCAATGTGCGGGCATACCCGTATTTAGCCCCGCCGCGGCCCATGCGGGACCTATTCGGCTTTTGAGTGGGCAGCCTTAATTAAATTAGCCCAGGCTTTTTCTACGCAAAGCCCAAATTTTATTTGCATCGGCCCTAAAATTTCCCAAGCGGGGCCCTTGAGGGCCAGATGTGGGCATATGTACTCAGTTAGCCCTTTCCACGCCTATATGATGCCCAGATGGAAAAAGCAGGGCAAGCCCAATTTGGCTTGCCCGCTTGATCCCTAAAGGGGGCCCTCATGGCAAGTTGGGCCCCCAAGCCCAACTTGCCCATACGGGCCCCAGATGAGCCACGCAATGTGTGCTACTTGGGGCGCCTGTCCTCTTGCATGCGAGGCGGATGTTCTACCGCTACGCCACCGCTGCACAAAACAAATGCCGAGAAAAAAGTTTGGTTTCCAGGCATGGACAAACTATTACACACTTTGAATAAAAGCTGCCTTTAACAGTACTTTAACTTTAACTTTTTAACTTTAGGTCCTCAGGTTTAACGTTGATTTGCTTCCTACTTGCCGGAATTGGCATCTTACTTATTCCTCGTTGCAAGACGAACTTTTTTCGCGGAATTGATTGTGCGATTGTGCGGTATATTTTCCATGAAAGTCGTTTGGCTTGGTTTTGTGCTGTTTAATGCATCAAACCGACTCAGGGTATGACAGACCCTATTGTGGAGGGCTCTGGAAATTTTTACCCCATGAGGCTCTTTAACGTGCACTGATACTAAAATCTAGAGCTCAATCTTTATTTTCATTCGCAGAGGTACCTTGTACTTATCTGAGAACATAACTACCAACCCTAAGAAACGTGCTTAGCTACCGCAAGTTGGAAATTCACTGCTGAAAATGTAATTAGTGTAAAAATAATATAGAAGTAAAAGTATTTTTCAGCATCAAGCGTGGACACTTGATATCCACAGAAGCTGGAAGTCATCGCACAACACCGATTCAGAAGCTGCTTGTCCACGCAAATGTCGAAGGTAGACACTTGTAGACCTTACAGTGGAAGCAGTACGGGAGGGAGTAATTGTGCACTAGCTTTTCGTACGGAACAACTCAGCGCAGTCTCCCCGAAGACGTCCAAGCATACGAGTAGCTCCTGCAATCTTGTATCCGTAGGTTGTCCGCCCGACTGCACATTTGCTGAAGGTGCTGGGAACACAGAGCGACAGACTCGTTCGAAGTATTCGAAGACAGTGCCGATACAGGCGTGTTCAATCCTAGGAAGTCTCCTTGAAGTTGCGGACGCATTAGTATGAGCCACTGGTTTCAGATGAGGCAGGGCGAGCTTGGGTTGATATTTCAGTTTGCCCGCTGGGCGGAGTGCTGGTAGTCTGGATGGGCAATGGTTGATGGTAACGCGTATGCAATGCATCAGGAGCAGGCACGGGTAGCGGCTGACCAAAAATGTTAGTTGTACCACATGGAATGCTGAAGCCTTGAGAATGCATTGACGGCTGGTAATTTAAAATATCAGTAGGCTGAGGAAGCTGAATTGAAGAGATTCCAGATTGCCCAATCGTCAGATTTACGGATATCTGAACACCCGGCTGAGGTTGGTCACCCATTATTAATAAATTAGCAGGCGCCACTGAAGACTGCTGACCGTGTGGTCGAAGTTGCCCACTCGTCGAAATGTTGGATTCTTCCCTGGGCACAGGCGATTGGCAACCTTGCTTTCCACTATTATATGGCACAGGCTGTGCAGGGGAGATTGCAGGTCGACCGCTCGTAGGACCGTTGAGACGCTGGTTTGAAGCTGCTGATGGGTCACCTATACTTGAAGCATCACAGGGCAGGGACTGCTGCTGTGAATTTTCTGGTTGACATTTCGTCGGAACACCGTAGATATATATCGGCAACGGTGGTTGGAACCCTACATGTGCATCAGTGCCTAATATCGGCAATCCATTGCTGTCCAGCCCAATTACCGGATGAATCTTTGCCTGAGACATGATGACCGGAATTAGGGCTATACCACCCTCATCTACCGACGCCATGGACACATCCGAAGTAGTTATGGTTCTCATGGAGTCGTCAGACGTTGTAATGGTCTTCATTGAGATATCAGACGGTGTTAATGTGCTCAAAGAGACATTGCGCTCTGACAATGGACGCAACGAGGCATCTGCCACGCTTGCACATGATACAGCAACGTCTGAACCGGCGACTGACTTCATGTCGACATTATCTAGCGGCGCCGCATTGGGTCGTGATAAAGCTTCATCCGTGCCATATGGTGCCGGCTGGCTGCTCCGAAGTAAATCTTGTTCCACTGTTGTGTTCATAGAAGACATACGCAGGCTAAGCTCCAGGCTGTGGCAAGTCGGCCTCTAAAAGTGGGAAAAAAGTGAAATTTAAAGACTTATGCCATAGGCCCGCAATAATTATCTTGTGTCTTGCGTGCACCCTTTGGAAGCATTGTCAAAAACAAGGCAACAACGCGGTATACTGAACTTAAAACTAAAGGTTACAGTTCACGACTGACCCTGATCACAAAGGAGAGTTTCTAATTTTTTTTACTCAAGGAGCCCAGACAGCTATCAATATGGGCCAAAAACCTGCCCTCCACCTAGGCGACCCCTGTCGTCACATTCAGGCACGGATCTACGCTCCCATTTTCAGTCGTTTGGTAGAAATTGTAAGCATTTTTTTTCTTGTTTTGCAATCAAATTTTCAATAAATTTTGAACGATCCCTTATGATTCGCGGGTGAAGGAAACTTTCAGACTAAACGGTTACTATTTTCATCATTCACAACGACCAGATGACGTAAGCAGATTGTTGATAGGCTTTCAAAAAGGATATACCGGCCTCATTCGTTGAAGTCCCGCCTCACAATTATAACGAACACGTGTGCGCTGTAACGGTAATTAGGAGACAAGAGTACACTCGTATATCTTGAGCCAGGCAGGCCATTCGATGCTTTGTGGCTTGAAAACTTGATAATAAGGGCGCCCACTCCACACATTATTTGCGGAGACTTCTATGCTCACAATGAAATTCAGGGAAGCTCACACACATGTGCCCGAGGTGCCAAGCTTGCAGAACGTCTCGCAAAACATTCAGTTGAACCGCTAAATCACGGCAGCATAACCTATCTCCGAGGCCTGACGACTGTCAGCAGCACTGACATGACTTTTGTGGCAAGTTCAGCTACTCACAAATTTGGCTGGTGTACCGATCTGGAAACACGTGGAAGTGGACATTACCAGTCCTCATATCCGCTGTTTGTGCGCAGAGGGCGGCAAATAACTTTTTTATGAAATCTACACACAGGGATGTATACAAAAACGCTGCAAGCAGAGTAATTAATGTCGACAATGGCTTATTGCCAGACAGAAAGCACATGAATTACAGCTAAAAATGATAGCTTGCCCTCATATGAGGAAACATTTCAAGGGCTTTGCGCTATTCGCAGGCGAGCTGAAAAGAAAGATTTGCGCAAAAACATTGAAAACATTCGTGCCTGCTTACGGGCACAACGTCCCATTCGACGCTACCTGGATAAGCTTAGTCGGCAGGGACGGCGCTACTTTTGTTCTACGCTGGATGTGCGCCAACCAGTAGCCAAAATGTGGCGGTTAGTTCGCGGTATGCGCTCGCCCCTCCAACCGCTTCATCCTTTCAAAGTACTACCTCTGCATGAACGAAAATCCGTTAAAGAAGTCTTAGAATACTGCAGGCTACTGTCAGCGGGGTCATGGTCTTCCGCACACTCCACAGATTGTCTGCCAGGCAAGCCCCAGGCAGCAGTGCCACAGCGTTGCACCTAGCCTTCACAATTGAAGAGCCCTGCACAGCTATCACGGAATTAAACAAACGGACGTCTCCGGGTCATGATGAAGTGGCATATGATGCAATCGCAAAGCCACCTCGCTATTTCCGTCTTCGGCTCCTGGAATATTACAATTCTTCCTGGATTTCTGGTGAGGTCCCCGCGGATTGGAAGTTGGTGAAAATTGCGCCCGTTTTGAAACATCCTAAACAGCCAACAAGTTACGCATCCTTCCGACCCATCGTCCTACTGAGCTGCGTAGGTAAGCTTATAGAGCGAATGATCTGCAAACGCGTCACCTGGTTTCTCGAGAGCCGAAATGAGTATCCTCAAAAAATGAATGGGTTTCACCAAAATAGTATAGGCCATCCTTATCGTCCGTATTCCTGTGACGGACTCGGGACGCTGGGCTGTACTCTGCTTCTGGATTCACGGCGGCAGCGATACCGTCTGCGCAAGCGCTGTTCGACGCATCACAGCTTGATATTGTGGGGTGTTTCCCGATCGGTGGTCATTTGACAGCGGCGGCAGCATCTGGAACCACGTCTAATCCTTGTACTCTGCTGTTGCAGTTTAGTAACCCAGAGCATTCTTTTATGCTTCAATGCTTCCTTTTCACTGTCGCTGCTTCCACAACTGCCACAGCCCAGAGGTTATGCAGGAGAATAGGATAACAGTTACCTTGTGGAACTTTCTGGCTATTTGTTGTTATTTTCGAGTGTTTCTTGATTCTTTCGCGCTATGTCCGACATTTGTTTATTGTGCCAGCTGCCTGTACAGGACGAAGGGGCTGTGAAATGTACTGAGTGTTCATATTGCCGCGAAACCTTCAAAACTGTATTTGTTGTTTTTCAACAGCCGTCGGCATGCAGGCTTATCGCTCTGATCCTGGATCGCATATCAGTTCCAGAATCTTTGTTTGCTAATGCTCGATGTCGCGAGTCACACCTTTATCAGTTTCGTTGTAGCGCAAGATGCATCGAGATCTATCTCGAAGATACCGGCCACTCGTGTGTCTTTCCATAATGTTCCAGCCCTTGCTCGTAGCTGTTTGCGACGTTATCTAGATTGTTCTGTGCAGCCTTTAAATTGAGCGTTGACGAGTGTGACGGGCAGTCTTTGTTCGACGATCGACCAGCACGTTTGTTGCTATCGCCGCCGAGTTGCTTAGTTTTTTTGCGGGCGCAAGTCAGCCCAATAAAGAGTTAATTTCAGTACCATCAGGCCTGTGTCTTCTTTTGGTGTCAACGGCCTTGTCACCACTACGTGACATCTGGTGGAGGTGCTGCCTTTGATCCTTCAAGCGAAAACCAAGCCGTGTTTCTGTCACCCTGGAAGACCAGCCTACAGGTCACCGAGCCAGCCGCCGACTTCAAGGCCTACAGCCCCAGCACGGTCTGCTGCCTGACCCCATTCGATTTCGGAAGGCATCGACACTGACAGTGGCCCAGCTTACAGCACCGGTTGTTTTCGTTCAACCCCGTGAGCCCCCCTGCTTCCATGGACGACCGGACGAAGATGCTGAAGACTGGATGGACCTTTCAGACCGTGTGGCAGAATTCAATAGCTGAACGACGCAGCGAAACTCAGGCAATTCTACTTTGTTCTGCAAGGACATGCCCGAGTTTGGTTCGAAAATCATGAGGCAGTTATGAAGGATTGCGAGATTTTCAAGGAAGCGTTTTTGACTGCCTTTTCAAGCATCGTCCGAAAGGAAAGAGCCCAGGCCCTCCTTCAGTCAAGACTGCAACTTCCTAACGAGCCTGTCCTGGCGTACGTTGAGGAGATGAAGCGCTTCATTCGCCGCGCCGACCCGAACATGACCGAAAGTGAGAGAGTCAAATTTTAATGCGAGGCGTTAAAGAATCGCTTTTTACAAGTCTTCTCCGACATCCGCCAAAACCCGTGGCGGAATTTGAAACGGAGGCGTCTACTATCGAGAATACGTTGGCCACCCGGATGCGCTACTACGAGCGACCACTTCAGCCGGACTGCTCAACCCACTACCCCAGCGCATCTGCAAGCGGAGAGAACCTTCGGGACCTCATCCGGGAGATCGTGCGAGAGGAGTTCCGCCGACTGATGCCATCATCGCAACAACCGCAGGTGGCGACGCTCGCGGACGTCGTCCGTGAAGAAGTCCAGCAGGCGCTGGGCGTTCCTCAAGCGACGGCTGCGACTGTTCCAGCGCAAGAGGGAACAGCGAAGAAACTACGCTGTTGCATTATGTCGCCCTGCGCCCCGACGTGATGACGTTCCGAGCCCTCGCCGCTACCATCCTGTTCCTGAAAACCACCCCTTGGCCCCCGCCCGCCAAGCCTACCAACGACCCCCAAGCCCCAGGAAGTGCGACGCCTGGAGGACAGCAAACAACCGGCCATTATGCTTCCACACATTCAGCGCCACTGCCCGTACCGACGAATCGGTCTCCGCAGATTTGCAGTCGACGCTCCACGACCACGCCCAGGTGAACGACCGCAAGAGATCGAGAACTATCTGCGTAGCGGTGAGATTGCGCCCCCAAGCCGTCGGTTTAGGTCTCCATCGCCGTACAGGGCCCGCTTTGCGTTGCCAGGCCATAACTACGATGAAAGTGTGCTCGGAAGATCTCCAAGCCCGCGCAGGGGAAACTAAACAGAGCAACCTTTGGAGGTTAGGTTGCTCAACGGCGAAAAGAAGAACATCTTCCGTCGCCGATGACCACTAACGACGACGCAGTCATTTCACGGCCGCTCCACACGACGTCATCGACGACATCACGACCAGAGTGCAAGGAGACACCGCCGCCCAGCGAAGTAACAACGGTATGCCCCGGCCATGACCTGAAAAAACGACGGAGATGAGATCGGACACTAAGGCCCACGTGCAATGCGAGGACGCGAACAAGTGACCTTGAAGCTGATATCGACGGTCGCAGAGTCACTGCCCTGGTAGACACCGGAGCTGACTATTCACTCATTAGTGGACCGTTAGCCTCTCAGCTCAGAAAAGTTACCACCGCTAGGGATGGCCCGCTGATTCGCACTGCAGGTGGCAACCTGATTACTGCATCGGGACGATGCACTGCAAGAATAACCGTAAATGGGAGTGCTTACCCCACCTGCTTTGTGGTCTTGCAGCTGTGCTCCCGCGACGTGATTTTAGGCATGGACTTCCTAAATGAACATACGGCTATCATCGACCTGCGATCCAAGCTCATAAAGCTCTCTGCAGACAAAGCCATTCCTGCTACGACGACGTCGATACAACACATCGCTCTAAACGGCCTCGATGAAGAATTGACCGTCCCGCCCCGATCAAGCATCGCAGTCTGCGTAGGTAGCGCAAACATCGAAACCGCTGAAGGCATCATCGAAGGAAATATCCAGTTGCTCTTAGAACGAGGTGTCGGCATCGCAAGAGGCATCGCGATATTTCGGAGAGGTCAAGCTCAGGTGCTGGTAACAAACTTCTCCGAAGAATACCTGCATCTCAACAAGGGCACGACGATCGCTTTTCTCGATGAATTAGCGGACCTCAAAGATGTACTCGCCGTCCACGACCAAGCGCTGGAAGACGCACCGGACCTATTCCGTCAGCCCACATTTGACATCAACCCGGCATTGACCCACAGCAGGAAAGACCTGATTCTGAGTCTTCTTCGAAGCTACGCGGAGTGCTTCTCGTCATCATCGAAGGTACGACAAACACCACTGGCCAAGCACCGCATTATAACGGACGAACACGCCCGACCTCTACGCCAAAGCCAATATCGTGTATCGCCGCGAGAACGCCAGGCCATACCCGATCAAGTTGAGGAAATGCTGCGTGATGACGTAATCCAGCCATCGAAGAGCCCCTGGGCGGCACCAGTCGTTTTGGTGAAGAAGAAAGACTTCACACTCCGCTTCTGCGTTGATTACCGCCGCTTGAATAGCATTACTAAGAAGGATGTCTACCCGCTTCCCCGCATCGACGACACTCTCGACCGGCTCTGCAGTGCAAGGTACTTCTAATCGATGGACCTGAAGAGCTGATATTGGCAAATTGAGGTCGACGAAAGAGATCGCGAGAAGACAGCATTCATCACACCGGACAGTCTTTTTCAGTTCAAGGTGCTGCTATTTGGCCTCTGCTCCGCACCAGCCACCTTTCAACGAGTAATGGACACAGTTCTGGCAGACTTGAAGTGGCAAATTTGTTTGGTATATTTGGACGACGTTGCTGTCTTCTCGTCAAACTTTGAAGACCACCTAAAACGACTACAGACAGTGCTGGAAGCCATCAAGTCATCGGGACTAACGCTAAAAGCAGAGAAGCGTCACTTCACCTACGAAGAACTCCGGTTCCTAGGTCACATTGTTAGCAAGGACGGTATTCGCCCAGACCCGGAGAAAACAGCTGCAATCGCACAATTTCCACCGCCTACCGACAAGAAAGCTGTGAGCCGATTCCTTGGGTTGTACGCTTATTATCGATGATTTGTCAGAAACTTTTCGCGGATCGCCGAACCGTTGACGCTGCTTACAAAGGCTGACGTACCTTTTAAATGGGACGCGCCGCAAGGAGAAGCCTTCGACGAACTCAAGCGCCGTCTGCAATGCCCTCCTGTACTTTGATGAAAACGCCGAGACCGAAATTCACACCGACGCGAGCAGTGTGGGTCTAGGAGCCGTTCTCGTCCAGAAGAGTGCCGGATAGGAGAAAGTAATCGCCTACGCGAGCAGGTCCCTCACAAAAGCCGAAGTCAATTACTCGACGATCGAGAAGGAGTGCCTCGCGATCATCTGGGCCACTTCTAAGTTTCGTCCATACCTATACGGCCGACCATTCAAGGTGGTAAGCGACCATCATGCGCTCTGCTGGCTGGCTAATTTGAAAGATCCCTCCGGCCGCCTTGCCAGATGGAGCCTACGACTTCAAGAATTTGACTTGACTGTAGTCTATAAGTCGGGCCGGAAGCATTCCTACGCAGACTGCTTATCACGCGCTCCCGTCGACGCTCCCCCGAAGGACGATGATGACGACGCCTTTTTAGGACCAATAAGCGCCAGCAGTTTCGCAAAACAACAGCGATCAGACCCTGAGCTGAAAGCGCTAGCCGATTACTTAGAAGGAAAGACCACTTCCCCGTCTGATGTATTCAGGCGACATTTATCATCGTTCGCGTTAAGCAATGGCCTCCTTGTGAAGCAGAACTTTGAAACCAACAAGACCGCGAAGCTTCTTGTTGGTTTCTGCAGGAAATTCTGCAGGCGTTGCACGATGAGCCCACAGCAGGCGATCTCTGATTTGCGCGCACGTTGCGTCGAATCCAGGAGTATTACTGGCCGCGACTGCCTGCCGAAGTTGCCCACTACGTGAAGACATGTCGTGAGTGCCAACGACTCAAGACGCCGCCTATCAGACCAGCAGGACTACTAAACCCGATTCCGCCCCCAGACCTGCCCTTTCAACAAATTGGAATGGATCTCCTCGGCCCCTTTCCAGCTCTGTCTATAGGTAACAAGTGGATCATCGTGGCCACTGACTACCTTACCCGTTACGCCGAAGCAAAAGCACTACCAAATGGTACCGCGGCAGAAGTCGCCAAATTTTTTGTCGAACAAATTCTCCTGCGACATGGCGCCCCAGACGGGCTCATCACGGACAGGGGAACGGCGTTTACGGCACAGTTGACGCAAGCCATCCTGGAATACAGTCATACAAGCCATCGACGAACAACTGCGTACCATCCCCAGACCAATGGCCTTACGGAGCGCCTGAATAAAACGATCGCGGATATGATCGCCATGTACGTCGACGCTGAACACAAGACCTGGGACGCCATCTTGCTGTACGTGATCTTCGCGTATAACACGGGAGTCCAGGAGACGACCAGAGCGACCCCGTTTAAGCTTGTGTACGGCAAGGAGCCCACGGCGACGCTCGACGCAAAGCTGCCGCACGTAACCAACGAGGACAACCTTGACGTCGCCGCCAACCTGCAGCGTGCAGAGGAAGCCCGACGACTCGCACGGCTACGTATTAAAGACCAACAGCGCACCGACAGTCGACGATACAACTTACGATGACGCCCCGCAGAGTACAATGCAGCACACCAAGTGTGGGTTTGGACACCAATTCGCCGTCGCGGATTAAGTGAAAAGTTGTTGCGTCGATACTTTGGGCCGTACAAAATCATTCGCCGCGTCGGCCCACTGGACTATGAAGTCATTCCCGACGGAATGTCAGCATCACAACGGCGAAGCGGACGCCCAGAAATTGTACATGTTGTACGACTGAAGCCATATTACGCGCGTTAAAGAATCTGTGGCGTTTAAACTTTGCAGTGTTTATGTTTAAGTTGCTTTGTTTTGGGACATCGAGGCGATGCTTTTTTTAGGGGGGGTAATGCCGCGAAACCTTCAAAACTGTGTTGTTTTTCAACAGCCGCCGGCATGCAGGCTTATCACTCTGATCCTGGATCGCGTATCAGTTCCATAATCTTTGTTTGTTAGTGCTCGATGTCGCGAGTCACAGCTTTATCAGTTTCGTTGTAGCACAAGATGCACCGAGATCTATCTCGAAGATTCCGGCCACTCGTGTGTCTTTCCACAATGTTCCAGCCCGTGCTGGTAGCTGTTTGCGACGTTATATAGATTGTTCTGTGCAGCCTTTAAATTGAGCGTTGACGAGTGTGACGGGCAGCCGTTGTTCGACGATCGACCAGCACGTTTGTTGCTATCGCCGCCGCCGAGTTGCTTAGTTCTTTTGCGGGCGCAAGCCAGCCCAATAAAAAGTTAATTTCAGTACCATCAAGCCTGTGTCTTCTTTTGGTGTCAACGGCCTTGTCACCACAACGTGACAATATATGTACCATTTCGGGAAATGTGGTGGTTTCCTAGAGAAGTCCTACAAATACGAAATTTAGGCGGCTAAGAAGGCCTGGAAATGTGTGACATGTGAGAGCGTAGGCTCCCGGGCCAGTCGTAGTGAGGACGACATTGATTTAAGCATGGTTCTTGTGTCAATCAACGAGAAACTTTAGGGCCTATTGGCTCTAGTAGAAAAAGTAAAGAGCATGGAACGGGCAGTGCAGTTTCTGTTTCAGAATTTTGATGAATTTCAAGAAAAGATTGCTAATCAAGAAACTGAAATTAAAGGGCTAAGAAAAAGAGTTACGGAACTGGAGGAAAGAGAAATAGTACATGCAGCCGTAGAATCCGAACTTCAACGCTAGGTGAGTAACCTTGAATTCCGAAGCAGGAGACGGAACCTTGAAGTCCACGGACTCCCTGTTGTATTGGGCGAACAACTGATATGCTCTCTAAATGAAGTCGCTGATTTGCTCTGAATACCTCAGCTTGAAGAGGCTGATGTTGCAGCCGTGCATCGGCTTCCCGCTAGGCAAGATAACGTGCCAGGATATCTGATCCGTTTCACAAAGCAGGAAACCAGAAACACGTGGCTTAAGAAAAGAAAAAACCTGAGGGGTGAGACCCCTCGAACTTTCTTTCAAAAAACTTGACTCGGCATAACAGAGCTTCTACAGTCGGCAAAGAAAGCTGCAAAACAGAAAGGTTATAAGTGTGCTTGGTATGTGAACGGTAAGGTGCCTGTTCGAAAGACCGACGGAGCTACTGCAATTCACATCAGGGAGAAGGGAGAGTTTGACGAAGGGTAGTTTCTAAAGGGTAGTTTCTTTTTGCAACAAAGGAAGGATGCATAGTGAAATGGAGTTTTACTTGCCTAATGATGTAGACAAAATTGTTACAGCATTTCCTGCAGCTCCCATAAAATGTATCCACCTGAATACGCGTTCGGTCAGAAATAAGGTGTCATCCCTGGAGGAGTTGTTTACTGGCGTCTCTTTTCAGTTGTCGGTTACCATGCTAACCGAGACATGGAGCACTAATGAATGTGATGTTTTTAGGTTGCCTGATTACAATACCTACTATTTAAACAGATCGCACTCTCGAGGGGGCGGAGTATCACTGCTGATTATAAATGATGTAAAATGTCAAATCATTTATTTTTATACCGTTCTTTCACCAGACTATGAAATGTTAACCCTGTGTACTACATGCATTTTCTGTGTACTATCGATCACTGAATGGTGATTCGTCTGCGTTTCTGCAGTTTTATGGTACGTTTCTGGCTTATGTCGTTCCAAACCATAGCTCTAAGCCTCTGATAGCGGGTGGAGATTTCAACGTCGACACGAGTGTGAACAGTCTGTCAGCAAATGCTTTCAATATGGTTATATTACCGAATGGTTTTGCAAATTTAATTGATACACCAACCAGGTATACACCTGAAGGCCAGTCTACCTTAGATTTATTTATTACTAATTCATTTCAGTCGAACGCTAAATCTGGTGTTTTCTCTTGTTCTATCAGCGATCATTTGCCGGTGTTCTTGTGTTTGGAAACAAGCAGGTCAATAAGGAAAAAATTTCCCACCATTTATGCACCAGCTAATAACAGTACGCAACGCTGAATTCCTTTCGTGACGCCCTGCTGTCAGCAGAATGGCACATGATCATTGATCTTTCCCATGCCAGTGAAGCGTACAATACGTTTGTGGATATAGTGACCCAGCTATACCCCATACGGTTTCCGTTTACAACAGGCAAAGAAAGTAAAAGAACACGTAAACCATGGCTTTCACCTGAATTACGAAATGAAATGAAATCGAGAGAGAAGCTATACCAGCATTTTCTTCATATGGGGATCAGCAGAGGATTTTGTAAAATTTAAAAAACATCGTAATCAGCTAACAAACAAAATTGCGAAATACACGCACAGCATAATACTCATCTTTTCTGGATATTGGGTGCCGTCAAGACAGTCTGTTATGGTCGAGGTTGAGCACTCTCCTTAATCGTGGTCACTCGCATAAGCTTTTATTGAAATTAAAAATTGATGGAAAAGACTTATCCGGTGCTGAACAAGCGGATGCTTTTAATAATTTTTTCACAAATATCTTTACTGGTCGTTCTACGTCATCCCATGCTAGCAAATATGTTTCCACTCATATTAACCACACAATATACCTTCAACCCGCAACACAGGATGAAATCGTGTCATTTATACAAGCCTTAAACAACAGTAGCAGTTGTGACATCGATGGTTTGCAAGCACGCCCAATCAAGCATGTAGTTAACATTATTGCCCCAATACTCACGTAAATTTTTAACATGCGTTTCAAATCGGCAATTTTTCCTGCTAAAATGCAATGTGCAAAAGTTACATGTCCTATACAAAAAATGAGATCGTAATGAGCTAGGATATTACAGGCCCGTAGCTATTTTGCCGATCTTTTCAAAGCTGGAATTGAACGGCGGCGCAACACGGAAACGGGCACAGACAAGAATGGGACGCCACAAGCTCTTGTGGTGTCCCAAACTAACCCCCCAGGCCGTTATTCTGCAGTACTTTTCAATGCTGTTTGAAAAAGTCTTGCATTCGAGGATGGCAAATTTCATTGAGAAACATAATCTGTTAACACCACACCAGTTCGGTTCCCGTAAAAACAAATCAGCCGAGTTAGCGCTGCTAGAGCAGAAAGGACATATATAAACGGCATTTCAACACAAAACGTTAGCTGTTGGCATTTTTGTGGACTTTTCTAAGGCCTTCGATGTAGTGGACCACAACCTTTTGCTGGAAAAATTAAGTTATTATGGTATACGAGGACAGGCACTAGCTCTTATGAAATCTTATTTATCTAATAGAACTCAGGTTGTGAAAATAGGTGCCCTTACATCGAACGCTAAAACTGTCCATTGTGTAGTGCCACAGGGAAGCATTTTAGGGCCTCTACTTTTTAATCTATATCTGAACGATATCGTCAATATTAACTCCAAAGCAAAATTTATCATCTATGTATATGACACTAGTATTATTTTTCGCCGGCAATGATATTATTCTCCTTGTTGAACAATGTAACAGAGCAATGAAATCCTTACAGGATTGGTCGAGAGTGAATGCAAAGAAGATAAATGAAAGCAAAACAAAAGTGATTATATTCAGGCCGAAAATAAAGCTCATGCCTCCGCATAAAGATTTAGGCGATTTAGGCGAGAATTTCAAATGCCTTGGTGTCACCTTTTCTGCCAAACTGTCCTGGGATAATCTCTTTCAATCCCACTTGAACTATTGTCAGTTAGTACGGGGAAACACAACATCCACCAATATAGAACACATCCACCTGCTACCGAAAAAGTATCTCGACACACATATAATGCGTCTTATACTGCTTCGACATCAACTTTCTTTAAGAAATCTGGCGTAATTCCAGCTTACAATCTTTATAGATACCGCTCAAGTCATATGTATAAACAGGCAACCCACAGGAATGCGAACAATCTACGTAACCTATCCCAATTACAGGACAGAACTCAGTTACACCACGACACATTTCGAAGATTGGTCATTACCGACGTCGCGTTCAAATTACGGGAAAGAGTGTCTTAATTACTGTTGTGTTCCAAGTGCTGTGTCCTCGTCCGCTTTGTTGTGACTGGAGCAGTGAGCGCTAATGGACAGGCCCGCACCACTCTTCGTGCTTCGCCGTGAGGACTCGCCGCCTGCCTGCGCTCAGCCGGACGCCCCCCACGGCGGGCTCCCTCACTCTCCTCTAGTTCTGAGAAGCAAGCGCCATCCCCATCTGCGGCCTCCTTTCCCTCCGTTCTTCGCCCGGCAGTTCGGCTTACGCCTCGGCCAACGCTGGTCGCATCCTCTTATCTGGTGAATAAATAAAGTTAACAGTTTAACATTAGCACGTACGTCTTTACTACAGCAACGACGCACAAACACGACAGTGGCGACGAGGAAGTGGATTTGACCCGCGCTACGCAACGCTATTGACAAGCCATGGCTCATCATCATCAGCCTGCCTATACCCACTGCAGGGTGAAGGCCTTTCCCATATTTCTCATATTAACCCGGATCTGTGCTAGCTGCATCCATTTGACCCCTGCGAACTTCTTAACCTCATCCGCCCACCTAACTTTCTGCCGCCCCCTGCTACGTTTTCCTTCCCTTGAGATCCAGTTTGTTACCCTAATCGACCATCGGTTATTCTCTCTTCGCACTACATGTCCTGCCAATGCCCATTTCTTCTTCTTAATTTACACTAGAATGTCAGTAACTTGAGTTACTTCTCTGACCCACTCTGCACGCTTCCTATCTCTTAATGTTGCCCTAACCATTTTTCTTTCCATAGCCCTCTCAGTTGTCCTCAACTTAAGTAGAACACTCTTTGTTAGCCTACACGTTTCAGCCCCATAGGTGAGTACCGGTAAGATGCAACTGTTGTATACTTTCCTCTTGAGCGATACCGGTAAGCTGCTAGTCATAATCAGCAAGTGCTTAGCAAATGCGCTCCATCCCAATCTTATTCTTCTTGTTATTTTCTTTTCATGGTCCGGATCGGCGGTTACTACCTGTCCTAAGTAGACATATTCGCCTGCTACTTCCAGTGCTTCGCTACTAACGTAAACTGCTGTTCCTGTCTAGGTCGTCAATCATTATTTGCAGTTCATCCCCCGAATTACTTAGCAAGGCATATGTCGTCAGCAAATCGCAGATTACTGAGGTATTTATTCTCCATCTACCCTTATCCATAACTGCTTCCATTCCAAGTCTCTGGATACTTCCACTAAGCAAGCTGTGAATAGAACTGGGGAGATAGTTGCCCGTATTCACAAACACTCCTCGACTCGACGCTCCACCTCCACTCGTTGGAGCGGAGAATACAGCCGCTACTCCACTCCAGGGCCGAGTCGGATTCATGAACGTCCCTCGGCGTTTCCTCCGACGAGTTCTCCTCGAGAATACCTCCTCCACTCGGAGCAGCGCAAGTTGCATATGGGAACGAGATTAAGATGCACTTTTGGCCCGAAAACTGCATGCTGAACTGTGAAACATACTCATGTTTTCATGTCAAGTCTTCTAAACAACTTTCGCAACCAACCTCGACGTTAACAGCATAGTGTAACTTGTTTTGTGGGCTGGATGAAAAAGGCGGCTGTGAAAAATGGCGGAAAATGTTTTCGCATCTGGCAACAGTCGCTGCTGGTGACGTAAGCTTCGAGAAATGGTGTGAATACTTCGGTTTATTTTTTGGTGTGAGATCTGCGCTCGGCCTTTGCCGCTTTGCCTTTTTTTATTGCCAGGCTTTGACAGACCCCCCTTTTTTTTTATTGACAGGCTTGACCGACTTTTTTTTTTACCAGGCTTTTTTTTAGTGCCGGGCGTCAAAATACATTGCAGGAAAAAAAAAAAGTACGAGCCGCGAACTCTTACAAGCATGGCTCTGGCCTGCTCGGAGGCGAGGTAAACATGCGTGCTGCTTCGCAGCGCATTGCAGCTCATGCACGCTGAATTTGACCCTCCAGAAGAAAATGCCGCGTGTGGTTTCCAAACAAGTAGGGAGCCCTAATTGAAAACGTGCTTGAAAAGCCATGCTCTTCGTCGGCCGCGAATATTTTTTCGTAGGAGGAGCACACCAACGCGCTCCCTCGACAGCGCTGCGCCGGCCGCGCGTCCGCAGACGTACTATGTACCCTCGGGCGACAGGCAAGCCATTTATGTCCGCACAGTCCCACCGCGCCTCCGGTGCTCGCCAGCTTACTGGATACAACACGCTGTTCCCCCACAAGTTCGGCGCCGTCTGCGGAAGCGCGCGGGGCGAGCCACGGAAAGTGCGCCGCCGCAGCTCGACTCCGGCCGCCGGCGAGCTCACCATTTGGCCAAATCGCGCCTCAACTCTGCACTCGGTGGGCTCCGAAAAGGTTATTCATTTATCCAGTGACGACTTGTGCCCGCGTCACACACGCGCAATGCGACGATCAAACAACACAAACGTCGGTGGCTGATCACGGTTATACATGTTCGGCGTGAGCGGCAGGGACGGCCGGAGGCTAGCCATGACCACATTCGTAAAACGATAGCGTGCCAGAAGTCCCGGGTCACTGTCAATCTCAGCTGATGCTTTAGAGAAAGGTTCGATGCACCCTTGTCGTATCTTCTTTCGTGAAACTTTCGGTATACCGGTAGAACGATTTCCAAACAGCGAGCGAGCGATGCGATGTCGGCCATGTTTACAAGCGGAGTGGCGGTCGAGGAGCGGCCAAGGTAGCGTCGTCGCAGACTCGAGATTCTCGAGAAAACTCAAGTTTTCTCCGCCACTGGAGCAGCGATTCGAGTGGAGATTGCTTTGTGAAACGAGAAACAGGCCTCGAGGGCCGCTTGGAGTAGAAGTTCGAGTGAAGGCGTGTTTGTGAATACGGCGGAGTGTCTCCTTGCCGAACACCTTTCTTTATGAGAATTTTGTTACTTTTTTATGCAGGACTATGGTTGCTGTGCAGCCACTATATATATCTTCCAGCACTTTCACGTACGGCTCTCTACCTCCTGATTTCGCAATTCCTGCATCACCGCCGAGGTTTCAACTTAGTCCAATGCTTTTTCGTAATCATATATTCCGACCATTTTTCTATAATCTGGTTGATGGCATTCATATGATCGATGGCTACGCGAGACTGCGCAAGGGTTAATACCAGAATTCAACTGCTCATCATGGTCGTCGTGGATTGGACGCCTCGAATTCTACTTTGAAGCTAACAGTATCACAGACCCAGCCTTGTGAGTGCCATCCTGCTAACGCTGTGCGGGGAGCAGACTTACGACACTGTCTGCGCCCTTATTCAGCCAAGCACACCAACGGAAGTGCCTTACGAAGACATCGTTGCAGCAGATCAAAAGCACTACGACCCGAAGCCATCAGAAGTTTACAGCTGAGCCCGCTTTTAGCGACGCGATCAGCTAGAAGGAGAAATTGTGAGCGCCTACGTAGCAGCGCTCAAGAAGCTTGAAGCTGACTGCAATTTTGGGACGCTGACCATAGCCAGGACAGCTACCGGGCAGGATGAAGACGCCGCTTCTAACATCACTATGCTTCCCTTGGAAGTTATGTTACGTGGCAGATTTGTGTGTGGACTGAGTGACGAGTCACTACAGCAGCGCCTGTTCGCTGATGTGGACCTCACGTTTAACAGGGCTTACGACATCGACGCGTAAGCGGAGAGCGCCGGTCACCAGCAAAGAGAGATACGCCGGAACACCGAGCTGGTACACCAAACAAGCAACCAGGTACGCAAATCTTCTGTTGTTCCGAAATCGGTCAAGAATACACAACGCTACTGGCCGTGTGAAGGCCAACACAACGCCCAGGAATGCCCATTCCAGTCAGCCACGTGTAATTGTTGCCGCAAGCAAGGCCATATTGAGAAAGCGTGAATTACGAAGCGGAAGCATGCCAAGATAAAATCGCCTTCTCAGCCTAACCACAGCGTCGACGCCTCACAGAATAGGCCGCCATCTGATGTCCACGGAGCAACATCAGCAGTATCATCAGTGTTGTACGAACTGAACACCGTGAATATCGGCACGCGTCCGAAGGTTTTTACCGAAGTTACAGTACATCATCAACTGATTAAGTTCAAGGTGGACTCAGGCACAGCCTGTGCTCTGATCACTGAGGACACATTCCGAACTTCATGGCCATCAGACGCACCACCCTTGCAACAAGACACACACCTGCGAACGTGGTCAGGACAAAACCTGCCACTATCTAGCTCTGCCAACGTGCGGGTTTGTTACAACGGCCAGACCCATACGCTACATCTCCTTGTTGTGAAGGGCTCAGCATCAAGTCTTCTAGGGAGAAACTGGTTTTCTCCATTAGGGGTGACGGTATGCGGTATACACCAAACGTCGAGCCACAACGTGATTGAACAATTGCAGAAGAAATACGAAAGAGTATTCTCTGAAGAAATTCTAGGAAATGAAGGGCCCCCAGTCACACTGGATTTGTTAAGCGGTGCGCAACCGGAGTTTTTGAAGGCCAGGCCGGTACCCTTTGCTCTCAGAGCTTCAGTTGAAAGGGAGTTGGACAAACTGGAGCAGCAAGGTGTCATCGAGCCGACACAACACTCACCATGGGCCACACCACTGGTTGTAGTTCGCAAAAAGAACGGAACCATACGCCTCTGTGGAGACTACCAGGGCACCGTTAATCTTGCCACTAAAGCGTCATCTTACCCTCTTCAAACACCTTGAGAAGTGTTTAGTGTACTACACGGCGCAAGAGTCTTCGGCATTATAGCTCACCTAGGCCTATCAACAACTGAAGGTGAGCGAACCGACGTCAAAATTACTTACAATCAACACACTGAAAGGCCTGTACAAGTTCAAGAAATTGCCCTTTGGCGTAGCTGTGGCCCCGGCCATATTTCAGAAGTTTATGGAGATAGTACTTCAGGGAATCCCAGGAGTTTGTGTCTACCTGGACGATGTCATAATCAGTGGCGCTTCCACGGAAGAGCATGCAGTGCGCCTAGAGCACGTTCTTGAAAGGTTAGCAAATGCAAATTTCCGTTTAAGCACAGAAAAATGCTGTTTTGCGGTGTCAGAGGTGCAATTTCTGGGACATAGAATTGATGCAGAAGGCATCCACCCGACCGAAGACAAAGTGCGAGCGATCATCCGAGCACGCGCACCAACAAAGAGGAGCTACAGACGTTTCTCGAACTCAACGTTGTACGACCATTTCTTAGAACAAAGAGCTACTGTGGCCAACGACTTACAGCAGCTACTGCGGAAAGATGTGAAATGGACATGGTCGCCACGCCATCAGCAAGCATTCGACAACCTGAAAAACGTGCTTCGAAGGTGTACAGTCCTCAGCCACTACGACGAAAGGAAGCCCCTGCTTTTGTCTTGCGACTCCGTACGGAGTCGGCGCGGTTCTTTTGCAGACTGACGACCAAGGAAACGAGGCCCCGATTGCCTTCGCCTCACGTACGTTGTCACAAGCGTAGCGCAACTACGCGCAGCTGGACAAAGAGGGGCTAGCCATCGTCTATGCAGCGACACACTTTCACCAGTACATTGCCGGCCGAATGGTGATATTTATAACGGATCACCGACCGCTACTGGGCATTTTGGGGCCAAAAAAGCCTATGCCACCGACATTGTCTCCGCGAATCACACGTTAGTGCATCAGGCTCTCAGCGTACGACTACGATCTGGTCTACCGCAATGGGACTAAACATCAGAATGCCGACGCGCTAAGCCGCCTGCCACTGAGCGAAACAACTGACGAACCGCCTCCGTCCGGAGATGTTCGTATGTTTGAAGCACTGCCAGAACCTCCGCTTACAGCATGCACAGTTGCAGCATCTACGTAGAAGTGCGTAACTCTACGCCAAGTTTACACAGCTGTTCAACAAGGCAACGTGCACTAACTCAAAAGAAACAACTTCGCCGCTTACCGCAGGCGAGCTACAGAGTTCAGCACCCACCGCGACTGCATCCTATAAAGATCCTGAGTTGTGATTCCGAGAGAGCTACGCGCACAAGCTATGTCTCTCATCCACGCTGAACACGGGCATCGTTGCCATGAAAGCGTGTGCCAGAAGTTACATGTGGTGGCCTAACATTGACCACGACATTGAAACAACAGTCCGAAATTGCAAGCCTTGCCAAAGCAGCCGGAGCAATCCGCCGAAAGCCCCTCTCCGAAAATGGGAAAAGCCACATATACCTTGGCACACCCTGCGCATTGATTTTGCAGGCCCAATTGAAGGCTGCACTTTCCTTGTGCTCGTAGATGCCTGCACCAAATGGCTTGAGATAGGGGAAATGAGGGCAGACGACTTCAGCAGCAGTCATTGACAACCTCCGATCACTGTTCGCAACGTTCGGAATTCCCCGCAAGGTAGTGTCGGACTACGGAACACCGTTTGTGTCTGCAGAGATTCTCAAGTTTCATAGTGACAATGGGATCTCATCATTCACATCGGCCCCCTACCACCCAGCGACAAACGGACAAGTCGAACGCTATGTGGCCGAGCTAAAACGTGCCCTTGAAGGAGACCAAACAGGGTCGCTGCAGCGCCGCCTTGCACGTTTTCGTTTCAAGCAGCACACAACAGTATAAAACACGACCGGCCAGACCCCAGTGAAAATGATGTTCGAGCGCGAAATGCGAACGCAGCTCACAGCTACTCTCCCCGAGCCAGAAACAGACACGACCCGGATAAGCAAACCGATTCCGCGCAGCGGGACACTTGTTGAGGGGCAGCACATCCTCGCCCGCCAGTTTCTTAGAAAACCACGCTGGGAGGAAGCTACTGTTGTGAGACGCATAGGCCTGCGCTCTTGGCTCGTCAGCATACATCGAACAGTGGCACGCCGACACTTCAACCAGCTGCGTAAAAATCGAGTAAAACAGCGCTAGGGGAGACGAAACACGGGAACGACAGACACATGCGCTGGCTAGCAACTAAACGATTTATTGTTGTTACCTGTGAGGTAGCAATATAAAGAAAAAACAACAAGAAACACACAAAAAAAAAAGGAATGCGCGCAACCACATCACCACATGGAAAAAGCAAGTCACTGACTCAGATAGTCATATTCCTTAGGGTAAAACGTTATCGATTGGCTGCTGATGCAGGTGCCTCCTAACTTTTCTCTATTGGAAGCCCCGGAGATAAGCCTGGAGGTTTTATCTTTGTATCTAGCGATGATGGAGGTTTCTTTAAAGGAACCAAGATGCGCTATAAAAAGACAGCCACAGGAAAAAGCCAAGGAGACAGACAGAGCGCAAACTATCAACTGAGTTTATCTGCGTGAAAGTGCCTTATATAGTCAGAATCACAGCAAAAGAACAAGGGGAATGAGAGAGGGGGGAACAGCCAATCAACTCCTGGTCAACAACAGGTGCGCTTCCTTGTTATACAGTTTGACAGAAGTGTCGCTTACACATTTATCACCGTTTTCTTTTATGTGATGGGCCTCCAAAAGCTCCCGCGCTGTTTTATTTTTACTTCTTCCTAGAATCTTAATCTTTTTTAAGCAAAGGCTCGCATCCACTGCAAGCAAGGCAATGAGCAGGCAAGTTTGCTCCTTCTTCATTCCGAATGGATCGGGCATGTTCCCCTGCGCGTTCATTCACGCATCGGCCTGTCTGGCCCACGTAAGCGCCTCCACACTTGAGTGGGATTTCATATACCACTCCAGTGGCACATTTTACATACTTTTCGGCATGTTTTATGTCGCATCCACTGCCTCTAGCTCCTTGGTTCCCGGTTCTCGGGCACAAGGCTGCGAGTTTCCGTGGGGCAGAAAAAAACAACAGGGACGCCATGCCTCTTGGCCCCTTTTTTTACATTGTGCGCCACTTTGTGAATATATGGCACCACCACGATCTTCTTTTTTGGAAGCGGCTCATTCACACTTCTTCGACTTCTTTTTATCTTCCTGAGAAGATTCTCGGCCACGCCTGATATGACGTCGCAGGGGAAGCCGGCTGAAAGCAGCCTTTCAATTTGATTATTAAAACTTATATGCATTGCATGCGGGCATGACTTGGTAAGTGCGGATTCCAGACACGAGCTTGCAATTGCTCTTTTCACTACCTTCGAATGCGCGGAATCAAACGGAAGCAACTCTTTCGTTGCTCGTGGTGCGTAGTACCAGCAGGCGTGTTGTGCGCCGAGGTTAAGGTTAATATCTAAAAATTGCAGCGACCCATTAGAAGGAAGATCATGCGTAAAGGTCAAACCTCGCCTATACTGTCTAAAGGCAGTTAAAATCCTACTCACTGAATCAGTGTGGGTCAAGGTTATTTGTTTGGATAAAACAATCAAAAAATCGTCCACATATCTAAAACACTTACATACCCCCACACTAGTAAACTCGTCGTTTAGCGAACGGTCAATGGCGGCTAAAAATATGTTACTAAGAACAGGGGCGACGCAAGAACCTATACAAATTCCTTGTTTCTGAATGTAAAAGTTGTCTTTAAAAGATAAGAAGGTGGCTTGCAAATAAAATTCGAGCAATGACATGAAGCTATCAGCTGATACACCAGCAGAGTTTTGGAAGCCTATTAACCCACTTCTTTCAATGCAATCTCGGACAGCGACAAGCAACCCTTGATGCGGCAATGAATAAAACAAATCTTCGACATCTACTGAAAAGGCGTAGCCGATATGGTCATTGGAGTTGAAGAAGGTTACAACATCAGTCGAGTTCTTTGTAAAAAAGGGGTCTTCAATTTGTAGAGCATTAAGGTGTTTCAGTAAATACTGGCTTATTAAGAACTGCCATGATCCCTTCTCGCTAACAATTGTTCTAAAAGGCATAGACATCTTGTGCGTTTTTGCAGTGAAGAATACAGACAGCGCTTTTGTTTTACATGCAGTTATTGAGCTTGAGTTGACCAGGAGTTGATTGGCTGTTCCCTCCTCTCTCATTCCCCTTGTTCTTTTGCTTTGATTCTGACTATATAAGGCACTTTCACGCAAATGAACTCAGTTGATAGTTTGCGCTCTGTCTGTCTCCTGGGCTTTTTCCTGTGGCTGTCCTTTTATAGCGCATCTTGGTTCCTTTAAAGCAATGCACCAACTCGCCCAACAAGAAGTTCTTCTAAACTACATGGAGGTTTCCTTGAGATGCACTTCGCAGTCATTACATTCTGAGCGATGGATGGCAAGATGGTTTCTGGGCGACTTCTCAATATCTTCAGCATGTTCTCTTAGTCTATCGTTGATGCAGCGTCCTGTCTCGCCAATGTAGAAATGGCCACATGACGTCGGGATTTTGTGCACAACACCGACGCAACAGTCAACAAACTTCTTGTGGTTTTTTTCGCAGCCTGTTTTCGTGTTTCCATCATCATTCACTATTTGGCACAATTCGCTTAATCTGTTCTTGGCCGGAAAATCCAACCTAATACTAGCTTTTCTCACAATTTGCTTGAGATTGTGCGAAACTTTGTGCATGTACGGGATACACGCCATTTTCTTTATTTTGCTGCATAGATTTACGACGCCTTCTGAGAGCGGTCCGGCAGCAGCAAGGACATCTGATCCATCCTCCCACGTAGCCTGGCATCTCTCCTCAGAAGAAAAAACTGCACCCAGGGCAGACCTACAAAGCACAGCGGGCAACATCCAGCCTACAAGTGTTTCTTCCCTGCGCGCACAGAGCCAGCGCGTCTCCAAGCGTCCTCGCCGACCCCTGCACGCTATCAAGCAACTTTTTAAGGGGGAAGGAAGTGTTGTGTTCGAAGTGCTGTGTCCTCGTCCGTCCTGTTGTGACTGGAGCAGTGCGCGCTAATGGACAGGCCCGCACCCCTCCTCGCGCTTCGCCAGGAGGCCGCGCCGCCTGCCTGCGCTCAGCGGGACGACCTCCCACGGCGGGCTCCCTCACTCTCCTCTAGTTCTGGGAAGCAAGCCCCATCCCCATCTCCGGCCTCGTTCCCTTCGTTCGTCGCCTGGCGGTTCGGCTTATGCCTCGGCCGAAGTTGATCGCAACCTCTTTTCTGGTGAATAAACAAAGTTAACAGTTTAACAGGAGCGCGTACATGTTTACTACATCGACGACGCACAAAAACGACAAGTAGACAATACCAACACTTTTAAATTATAGTAATTCTGTCCGTTTTGATCTTTTCACGGCATCCTACAAAGACCTCCGGGGATGTATATGATTTCTATGTAGTGTTGTCTAGCATTTTGGTGTTTTCTTTTCCATTTGTTACAATTAGTTCCTAGGTTGTTTTTGTTTAATTGTTTACTAATGAATGCTATGTTTACATAATTTCAAATATGTATGTGTCTTTTGATGAAAAGTGTACTGGAGAAGGTAATGGCACCCCACTCCAGTAATTCCTGCCAAGAAAACCCTATGGCCAGTCACAATACCATTATCGATAGGACGCCCGGAGATGAGCCTCCCAGGTTGGAAGGCGTCCCACAGCCCCAGGAGGAAGGAAGCGGCCGGGCTAAAGCCAAAAGGACGCTCAGCTGTGGATGTGTCGGGAAGCGACCGAAAAGTTCGATGCTGCAAGGAGATATAGCAACATGGAATGTAAGATGTATGATGCAAGGTAAACTGTATCTCGTCAAGCGAGAAATGGACAGATTAAACATTTACATCTTGGATATCAGCGAGCTCAAGTGAACCGGAATGGGAGAATTTATTTCCGTCGACCATTATGTCTTTTATTGTGGGCACGAATCCAGAAGAAGGAATGGCGTACGTCACTCTCATAGCAAACACAAGAATTGGCAAAGCAGTGCTAGGGTACAACCCCAAAAACGACGGAATGATTTCATTTCGGACCCAAGGTCACCCTTTCAACATAACAGTTATTCAAGTCTATGCACCAACCACTACTGCTGAAGAAGCTGATGTTGAGAGATTTTATGCTGACTTGCAGTGCCTTTATACCGCACTCCATCATCAGACATCCTTTTTCTCATAGGAGACTGGACTGCTAAGGTGGGGGTGAAGAAATATCCGGAATTACAGGCAAGTTAGGTCTTGGTGAGCCAAATGAAGCTGTTCATAGCGAATACTCATTTTCAACTGCACAAGAGGCGCCTGTACACATGGACTACACCGGACGGTCGGTACAGAAATCAGATTGATTATATTCTTCGCTGGCAGAGATAGAGAAGCGCTATACAATCAGTAAAAGCAAGGCCTGGGGCCGATTGTGGCACCGATCATCAGCTTCTTGTTGCCAAATTTAAGCTTCGATTGAGGAAAAAGCAGAAACCTAGCAGGCCTTTCAGGTAGGATCTCAATCAAATTTTATCAGAATATGCTATGGAGGTGAGGAATCGATTTCAAGAATTAGATCTAGAAGACAGAGCTTGAAGAGATGTGGACTGATGTTCGTGATATAATACAAGAAGTTGCTGCTACAATAGATCCAAAGGAAAAGAAATGCAAGAAAGCAAACTGGTTATCTGAAGAGGCTTTGCAAATAGCTGAGGAAAGGAGGATGGCAAAAGTTAATGGGGAAAGAGAAAAATACAAGGTTCTCAATGCGGATTTTCAGAAAATAGCAAGGAGAGATAAGAATGCCTTCCTGAATATACAGTGCCAAGCAGTTGAGGACAACAGCCAATTAAGGAACACAAGAGGTCTGTATAAGACAATCAGAGAACTCAAAGGAAGCTTCTGGGCAAAGCTGGGCGTGATAAAGGACAAACGAGGCAGGGACCTCACTGAAGCCTCAGAGATAAAGAAGAAGTGGCGGAAACACAGAGAAGACCTGTACAAGAAGGACCCGGATGTGCAAACCCAACATAAGACTTTCGTGATTACTGATCTCAAGCCGGGCATCCTGAACAGTGAAGTTGAATGGGCCTTAGCCAACCTTACTAGAACAAAGCTAGCGGAATTGATGGCATTCCAGCTGAGTTGCTTCAAACCCTCAAACATGACACTGTTAACGTTCTGTATAATGTCAGCATATTTGGACAACCCTGCCGTGGCCACAGGATTGAAGGAGGTCAGTTTGCCTCCCCACTCCAAAGAAACGCAGTGCGAAAGATTGTTCCAACTACCACGCGATCGCGCTTATTTGGCATGCTAGCAAGGTGATGTTGAATATCCTCCAAGATAGGCTTCAGCAGTATGTGGATCGGGAGCTTCCGGACGTGCAAGCTGGGTTTCGCAAGAGAAGAGGAACTGGAGACCAGATTGCCAACCTTCATTTGATCATAGAAAAAGCAAGAGAGTTCCAGAAATCCATCTACTTCAGCTTTATTGATTATGCGAAAGCATTTGACTGCGTAGATCACAACAGATTGTGGCAAGCTCTCCAAGAGATGGGAGTTCCAATTCACCTCATCTGTCTCCTCAGGAACCTGTATGAAGGACAAGAGGCCACAGCCAGAACTGGGTATGGTCTTACTGATTGATTCCCGATTGAGAAAGGAGTGATGCAAGGCTGCATACTGTCGCCCTGCCTATTTAACCTATATGCTGAGTGCATCATGAGGAAGGTCGATCTGGACTAGTCTTCAGATGGAGTGAAAATTGCTGGAAAACGTATCAACTTCCTTAGATATGCGGATGATACCACTTTAATGGCAGAAAGTGAAGTGGAACTCAAGAGACTTCTGATGCGCGTACAAGAATAGAGTGAGAAGTTTGGGCTTAAACTGAACATTAAAGAGACAAAGATTTTGGCGTCTTGCCCTATCAAGTCCTGGAGCATCAAGGGACAAGATTTCCTCTTCTTGGGCTCCAAGATTACCCCGGCTGGAGACTGCAGCGTTGAAATTAGGAGACGCCTGCTTCTCGGAAAGAGAACCATGGCTAGCCCTGACCGCCTAGTAAAGAGCAGAGACATTACACTGCCAACCAACATCCGTATAAGTCGTGCTATTGTCTTTCCAAATGTGATGTATGGATGCGAGAGTTGGACTGTGAGGAAGGCTGACCACCGAGAATTGACGCATTTGAATTGTGGTGCTGGCGGAGACTCTTGAGAGTTCCTTGGACTGCCAGAAGATCAAATCAGTCGATATTGTCGACCATAAACCCTGACTGCTCATTGGAGGGTCAAATTGTAAAGTTAAAGCTCAGCTACTTTGGTCATCTGATGAGAATAGAGGAGTCGCAAGAGAAAGCTTTGATGTTGGGAAAGGTTGAGGGTCACCGGAGAAGGGGTAGGCAGTGAACGCGATGGTTAGATGGCATCCTCATAGCGCTGCAGATGAAGTTATCGGATGTTAGGAAGGTAATGAGAGACCGGAAAGCGTGGCGTGATATGGTCCATAGGGTCACGAAGAGACGGACACGACTGAACTGAACTGAAGTGTACATATGTGATGCTGCCATGCTGCCGAAATAAGGGATTGTAGACTCGTCAAGCTGTCAATGGACAGCATTTTTTCTACAATCCACCACCTGTATTTGATGGCAAATAAAAGATTTCATTTCATTTCAATATCGGAATCAGCAGAGTCGCGCTCCCGCTATCTTCGTAACCATTGTACTTCAGCACGTATAGCCCGGCAAACCTTCGCCGCTGTGCCAGAAGGCCCGGCTTCATCCATTGCGACGCCGAACAAATGAGTGGCGAAGCCACGTCCTCTGCTCAGTAGTTCATTTTCAGTGGTTCTTAATAGAAAAGTGCGAAAATAGGCACGATGCACTCCTCTGTAATGCACTGCTCTGAGCCTGAAAAGTCTGGGGTGGTGTCAAAGAGGGAGAGAAAGAGAGATTTGAGGAGAATGTAGGGAATAAGCAAAACAGATGCTCCAGAGTTTCTGCATCAACACATTCTGAACATAACAAAAAGGTCTCCAGGACGAAGAAAGGTAGTCCAGGAGCAGCGAAATGCGCTTGAAGGCGAGCGTCAGTCAAGGCGAGGAGGTAAGCACAAGCTGCTTCACTCAGCGGCGAGCGGCTCGGAGCCGAGGTCCAGAGAGCACCGTACGTGCACATCTGCTGTCCGTGAAGTCTGAGTAGTGACTGACACGACGGTAGAGATGCTGAAGTTGAGGACGCACGAGCGACACACGACTGCTCAGTCTGCAGTAACACACGCTTGTACAACATTGGCCAGTGAAGGCCGCGATGTCTGCAACTGTGACACGCCCCAATGTCTTACTGGTTGGATCTGTGCGGCCACTCCGCCCCCTCACTGTTTAAGTCGCGTAATGCTGGCGTCGCCACTTTCTCTTTCCCTTCAAGTTCACGGCGAGACAGAGAGAGAGAGAGAGAGAGAGAGAGAGAGCGGATTCTTCTGCAGCTGCGCGGCCGCTCCAGCTCCTCAATGCCGAGCCGCGTGATGCGCGCGTCGCCAATTTCTTTCTCCACTTCACTTTCACGTAGATCGAGAGAGAGAGAGAGAGAGAGTGAGCGGCTTCTTACAGACATCGGCGAAGTCCGTGATTGCGGCTAGTAGTGCTACGCGCTAAAAACGAAAAGTGTGGATAGCTACGCACGTAGATATATTTTCGCAGATACCTGCCAACGCGATGAAAAACTAGCACTGCGTATTTATTCCCACAGTTTTCCCACACCGCAGTTTTAACGTGTGGATCTGAGATTACTGACCATTTACTGCTCAATTGCTTGCAGTTGGCTTGGTCCTTCGAAACGTTCCATTGATATTACGAAATTATACTCTCTGACTGCCTGTCAGTCATAGCAACGCTGGAAAGCCCGAAGACGCGTCGTTTGAAGCAAACTCTTGCTTGTCCTCTTGCATTTAGAGGAAGTGCATTTTCAGTGGGTTCCGGAGCGATTTGGTATTACTTCTAATTTAATGGCATTAACGAATTCAGCTTTCATTGGGCCTGTTGCCAATGTTGTGCCTAAAATTATTCTCATATGAATATCCCGTTTGGAAAGATTCCAAACTGCAGTCGAGCAACTCGAGCCTTGAGCCAGTCCTTGCTACTGCGAATTTTTTAGCATTGGAATATCCGGTATTGTAGCCAGAGGCAATTTGAGGTCTCTATGACGCTTTTGAGTTGCAGATTTCCTTGCCTCAATAGTTATGGTGCTCTGGATTCACGCCACCGAATCTTCGCGCGTCATGTGACGACGTGGAAACCCTAAAGCATGATACCCTCTTTTGCCGGAGGTACGCTCCTAATATTTGAAAATTCATCTTAGTCGGGTAGAATTGTCGTGTACAATATCTTCTCCTCTCGTTTGGTGCTACCGTCAAAGGGCATGCCCTAGAAACGGTGTGTGAGCTACTACATAGCTTTAATATTGCGACAGAAGTTTGTTTCAGCGCTATCTGTCTGGATAATACTTACACATTTTATTTATTTTTGATTACTGTTCCCATTTCGTAAATATTTTTTCAAATTATTTCAGCAACACTGATTCCCAATTAATACGTTATATATCATACAGTTAAAGTTGGGATCATGTACCCAATTTTTATACATGCACTGAACGCTGCCCAATCTTCTACTGTGGTTATGTGCCATATGCACAGAGGCTGAAGAAGACGGAGGAGGAGCTACCGAAGCAGTAAACGACTGCTGCCTTCTTGACAACTACCAGTGTCCTAAATTTTGCGTTACAATGCAATATCACCTTTTCTACTATGCGTCACTCTGAATACTGGAAGGTTGTCACTCGTCTTGCCAATGCCTACTTTCCTTAATGGGCTAAATAATTATAGAATTGACTTACGTCGCACTACCTTTTGCGAGCTATGCCACTTTGTTTGTTATCAATGTTAACCGCTTTAAAGTTTTTCATTGTTTTGTCCAGCCATAAATAATGCATTTGCATTGTGTGTGTGTACACGTGTGCCTTTGTATCGCCTTGCAGAGGGGACCGTGGGCTCTTGTCAAGCTGTTTTCCAGCTTTACCCACGGCCCCTTCATATTTTTTGATGAAAAAATAAACAAGAATATTATTGTTATTATTATTATTATTATTGTTGTTGTTGTTATTGTTGCTGTTGTTATTATTATTATTATTAGCAGTCACTGCATGGTCCCTCACGAGTTCGGAACAAAATTAAATTCTCGATCCTCTGCCCCTTTATTCTCGGGCCCTATTTTACTTTCCTATGCAACATATTCTGCCCCAAGCATCGCAGAAACTCCTAAGGAGCAGTGACGTGCTTCTATTCGTAATGTGCAAGTACCTGCAGGCTCATATCATGACACCAACGCTGGCAAAGGCTGCTGGAACGGCACGGCTAATAGCAGACAAATCTGCCAGTTCACGCTAAGAATTCAAAATATTCTGTTTAAGTATAACACTTTCAACGTTTTCAGCAGACTACGTTTTGATCTGCATTGCTCAAAAAAGACAGAACGAGGTGCTGTTACACTAAATACTGCTATGTGCCTTCTAAGCAATTGCATGCTACCGACCGGCGAGCCACAATCGACAAGGAACTGAACGTATTTAAGACGTCTGATACCCTCGACAAATTTTATACAAAAAAGCAATAATGTTACCGTAAATAAGCACGTTGAAAAAGAAACTTTCAATGATTGGTTAGGCTTGAACACATGCAAAACGGTATTTTGAAAGGAGAACAGTCGCTCGAGTAATTAAACGAATACAAGGAAATGTAAACACTCGTATTACGTTGATCAACATTAAATAAACCCATGTAGGATGCCACTTCATGCTAATCTTTGACGGTAGGCGAAAAAGTATAAAATTATGCACGCCTTACTATGTCTTACCCCTGACGTCAGAAGCCTGAGAATGCCTTTGGTGTCATAGGCGCATAATGCAGACTTCATGTTCTTGACGATCAACTATAGAAAAAATATTTACCCCAACAAAACAATTATTTGCATATATTGTCGCCGCGCGTTGATATCCGATCAACATAAACGCGCCCATTGCGAGTTTCGAATTCCTGCTTGAGCAGGGAACTCCAACAGAGTCCTGTGCTTTCGAATGTTTTTGTGGTCGGAGATGATAAGTAGTGTGCCTCACCTTGAGTTAACCAGACATCAGTAGTTCCGTGACATCACGCCAGCGGGGAGCTGTGATTTCGTCGTAGCCTAAATACTGCTACCCCGGGCTCCTGCCCTGCAGCATATGCTACCCGAGATGATGGTGATGCGCATCGTAATGCCTTTGCCAGCTTTGCCTGCGCAACAGCAGCAGCGATTCACCCAAACGATCCGCGTCAAATTAAGAAATCGCGTACAAAAAATATAACGGAATAAAAGTAAACTTATAATTAAATTACAAGAAATCATTATTCTAAATGTAAAGACCTCAAGCTAGTTCGAGGGAATCTTTACTTTTGGAAGCTGTCGATTTTTGCATCGCTTCTGCAATCTGATTCTGCGCATCAAAAGAAGGACATCATTTTACAGGATTCTTTCGACCTAATTTTATTGTTAATCTGGTTTATTGTGGTCTTAACCGAGAGCTAGAAGAAGAAGAAAGTAATCAGAACGGGCAGTCGCGCACCTTTTTACCCGAATCATTTATAGCTGTATTATTGGTAACAAGGATGTAATGGCGAAGTAGGTGTCAAACAATGTTCGCATGCACCGCGAACCGTCACGAGTGCAAATCTATTACGTCTTTCCGAGGAACCTTCGCTCTAGGAGCCAGTGCTTTGAATGCTTCATCACGGGAATCAGGTCGTCGTCAACAATTATCTCATTATCTAAATGATGGGCTCATAGGCATGAATAGCTGTGTTTTGTACTACGTTAAACTACCATCATGAGCATGCATGCATATATAATTGCAGCACCTCATCCCCAGAGCGCTCTCCTCCGGACCATGTCGTATTGCGGGGGGGTGTCGTCAATCGATGGTGCACGCATGCTGTCGAGAATAGCACTCTGCGCCAGAAGGCACACCATGTTCAACAGAAACTAAGCTTGGAATGATGCAATATTACGCTTTCCTTACGACATTACCGCTTCTTCTGTTGCAGTCGTCTGCATTCGAGCATTGGAGTAAAATATGCCCGGGCAGTGTCAAGTGCACGTTAAAACATCATTGTGGTACTGGAAGCTCATAGGTGTCATTCAGGAAACGCGGAAGAGGTCGCTGGCACTCCTTCGTTCTTCTGGTGGAGCCTTCCATACCGAAAGATTATCGTGGAACAAACAAACAATGACGGCGCATATGGCAGATAATAATGCACTATGTTTGTGCCACAAGTTTCTGTTCATCACGCAGTTCGCCGACTACCTGGCTGCCTCCATCATCTTGAATGCTACGACGCATGTGCCGGACGTCGCGGTGCGCTTCGCCGAGCCGACTTTTTCAGTTCGAGCTAGCGCCGACATAGACTGCCCTATCTACCGTGCGGATGACATCCATGGATTCTCCTTCGTCACAAGCGCGAGCGTCTCACATGCTATGGCTATCAATGTCAACGTCACACTTTGCTGTCCAATCACTGACAGGCCGAGTTTTGCGACGTCCTGGATCTCGGCTATAAAAGCGTGGTCGACGGCTTCTTTCTTCAGTGGGCTAGGCAACAACAGCACAGGTACAATGTGCACCTGTTGTCTAGTCGTCTCGCAGGTATGCTACCTTGCCAATTCTCGGCGAATTCTGTCTGATGACCGATGTATGCTGCTGTTCCCTTGCCAACATGACTGCAGCGAAAGGTTAAAGGGCGACTGTCCACGGAAGGAAATTTTAAGCACAGGAGACCAGTGTTTCGATCAGGTGCCGGATCCGAGGTCCCGAGGTCTAATGGGTTAGCGGAAAAGGGGGTTCAAATAGTCAAGCGCATCCTTAAGAAGACCAATGAGTCACGCAGCGACTTTTGGTTGCGTCTGTTAGCGTATCGCTCTTCTCCCTTGGAAGATGGCCGTTCTCCTGGCGAACTGCTACAAGGCCGGCACCTCCGTTGTTCCCTGACTCTGTACAACGAGCAGCCAAGCGTCGCAGTGCTGAAACATCGGCAGTCTTCGGTAGGCAAGGTACTGCCACCACTCAAGGAGGGAACTTCAGTTCGCGTCCAAGGCGACAACTGGGCCCGCACTGCGACGGTAGTCGAAAAAGCAGCACCGAGGTCGTACGTGGTGGAAACGGAAGACCAGCGGCTCCTGAGACGGAACAGGCAACACCTACTACCCATTCCCGAAAATGTCGGAAGCCCTGCAAAACAGACTCAAGGAAGTGAAGACCAGATTATCGACGGCCGTGGGGGGCACGCGGACACGGACCAACAACATATGGTGGATCCGACACCCGTAATTCACGGATCAAGCCGGGATGCCGCAAGCCCTCAACAGTCGCAAAGGCCTAGACCAAGCACGCTGGATCGCACTACTCCGACGCCTGGTACACATCATTCAGTTAACTCGCCAAGCCTACGAAGATCAACCAGGCAACGTGCGGAACCTCGAAGGCTTCATTATGACAGCAACTTTCACTAAGTGTCAGTTTTTTTATTGGGAAGAGAATATATATCAGACTGCAGCTTATCAGCTCGGAAGCAAAGCAACTTGTGCACTTCCCTCCTCCCAATCCCTTTCCCTCCTTTCATTCCGTGGTCTTGATAAAGGCCCGAAATAAACCGCCGTGGGGTCGTTCGTTGGTCGGCGTAGCACCTTGCTGCCATCGGAGCCTGTATCTTTTAGAAGCATGATACATAGCATGATACGAGCACTACCCGATGCCAACAAGGGAAGAGATTGAGGCAGAGCTGTCGGGTGCGAGATATTTTTCCCGCCTGGATGTGAATGCGGGCTTCAATCAAATCCCTTTGAACGAAGCTTGTGGGGATTCACAATCCCCTCCCTCCATTATAACGCCCGCGCGTAATTACGCGCGCTGGCAGAGAGGTTGGCGAAGGAGAGGGCATGCTGGCCAACCCCCGCCGCCTCCCGGGCCTGCGGCGACGCTGCCGCGGGCTTCCCTCTTTCCTGCCGGCGTAACCGGAAGACCTCCTTTCCCGTTCCGTGTCGAGGAGAGCGACTGTAGCAACTCGCTCGGGGGTTCTTCGACGATTGGGCGCGCACGCGCGCGGTTCATGATTTCCGCCGAGGAGACCACAGCCGTCACCGAGAATCGCCCATTGACCGTAGGCACTTACCGCAACGGGATGTGGGCGAGAAGACGTGTCAGGTGACAAGACTCTTCCTCTCACCTCCCTGGCGCGCTTCCCTATTAGGTGGTTTTTATTTCACCCCCGTACGCGGCGTTCGCTCGCTACACGGTGGTTGTTCTTGATTGCTATTCTCATGCCGTGTACTCGAGCAGTGCAATAAACTCTGTTCGAGTACGCAACTCGGTGTTTGTCCCCTCTGGCCCGAACCCGCCGCAGTGGCGATTTCTCGCACCGCGGGTTGGGGGTCACAGCTCTGTCTGCTAGGGCTGGCACATCGGGGCTAGAAGGCGACTGTAGCATCTAGCCCCCCCCCCCCCCCATGGCGCATTCTCTTGCGAGAATGAACACCCCCATATTTTGGCGCCCGAACGGGGGGCCAGAGGTGTGACAAATCGAGTGTCTGTGTGTGTACGACACCGACACACAGACTAGCCATGGCAGTGAGCAGGACTGACTTCTCAGTCTCTTCTAATACTGCAGTGGTGATTGCACAACGGCAAGCAAGCAAAACCACCATAACCTTTTATTACCGCGAGAGCTCAGGAGCTGACGCTAGCCACAGTGATCTTGGTAATTTTCTGCGAGAGCAGGAGGTCACACGACCCCACCGCTCTGCAGCAGGGTGACGCGCAGACGCTGGTGTGATGGGCATTCTCACGTAGTGTTTTGACTTACCATGCTCTACGTGAGGACGGTCAACGTTGTAGCGTATGTATTTTTGCACGTGAACGTTGAAGGCACGAGAAGTGTTATTACTATCCTTTCTGCCGCGCCCGTTAGCCAGTTCGTCGCGATAGCTCGCAGCCTCAGAGAAGAGGCGGCCTACCCGGCTTCTCTGAGTTTAAGTGGTGACCGTTTTAATTCATCAGTGCAGGGGGGTGCCTAGTCAACCTTAAGGGAACTTTAGGAAAGCGGTAGGATCCTGTTTTTTATTTTATTTTGTCGACGAGTGTTCGACGGGCTCTGGGAGCCGAGCGGCGCGGCCGCGGCGCCCAAAGGGCAAGCTGGTACTGATGCCTGCGCGGGCGCTACACGACTTGTATTGCTGTGAGCGCGTTGGATCCCTGCCGTCTGTACTCCTATAGCCCCTAGAGCAACCCTTGTTCCCCACGCGAAGGATACACGTAAGTCCTTCGAGGTTGGTCACGCCACGCTGAGACGAGCTATATCGCACATGTGCATCGCTGAGCATGCGAACGGCCCTAAGACTTTTCTTCATGTTGTGTCATTTCGCTGCCTAGTGATGTGCATGGTAACGTCGTCGAATGGGTAGAACTTGCTCTATAAGTTCGCAACAACGCCACGGTTGCTGCGTTGGGCACACGCTGACGCGCGACAGAGCTGCAAGCAAAGATGGCGGAGCTAGACTTTACACAAAGCGCACCGCTATTCGAGCCCCGCTGCGTGGCCAGAGGAGGACGCACTCCCCCAACAGCAGGCAGCTGCAGCTAGAGGAAAGGCATGGGATTTCGAGCATCGCGCCTCGTTACGACTTGCGCCCACGGCAGACGTAACTCTGACCAAATCACAGGGAGTAATTTCTTGTGCTGAATATTGATGGGACGCTCTGTTAATATTCCGCGCATTTTACTTCCAGAGAAAGCACGCGCTTTTTCATGGAATAGATCGAGCGGGGGTAGATTTGAAAAAGAAAAAAATGTAACTAGGGAAAAGACAGCATTGCAGCCAGCAAGGAAGGGAGCCGGCGGAGGCCACGACGGCCGTTGCAGCATCGAGGAGCAGGCCGTCCAAGGAGTGGCGTTCCCGCACCCAGAGCCTGCTGTCACCGTCAACCGGGCCAAGACGGACGGTTTCCGGTCGGCTACGGAGCGAGCCAGTCGGAGTTCGTGGCACGGGCCCCTGCGTCCAGCACGACGAAAGCTGCAGCAAAGAGCCCGCCTTGGCGCCGTTCCGTGCTCGCGGCCGTGGCTTCACCAGCGGGAGCAGCTTGGCGCCCCGCTGCCCTCGCCATCGGCGGCGTCAACGACGGAGGGAAAAGAGGCCAGCCGGGAGCGAGCGAACGACCCGCTGAGGGGGGCCTGCAACACGCTACGCAACGCGAAGACGCAGTTTCTGCCCGTCCCCCGGCAGGCTTCCCTGGCTGACCGACGATGAATGCAGCAGCGCGCCTGCAGCCATCGACACTTCCAAGGCTGGCCGAGTGACGGTGAAGAAGCGGGACCTGCGGTTGCTGCGGCTGCCGCACGTGTGCCCCCAGCTCCAAGGTCGTCTCCAGTGGTCGTCGGCCTTGCCTCCCCCTCCGACACCCGTGGCTGTGAGCTGTCTGCAATTTTTTATATACTGGCACTTTTCTGCGGATTTAAAAGGTAAACGGCGTTTAGCCGGCCCCCTCGGTATATCCCTCGGTGAACGTGACTACTTTTAGCCGTACGGCGGTTTTAAGGAGGGGGGGGATGTGGGGATTCACAATCCCCTCCCTCCATCATAACGCCCGCGAGAAATTAACACGCGTAATTACGCGCGCTGAAAGAGAGGTTGGTGAAGGAGAGGGCATGCTGGCCACCCCCCGCCGCCTCCCGGGCCTGCGGCGACGCTGCCGCGGGCTTCCCTCTTTCCTGCCGGTGTAACCGGGAGACCTCCTCTCCCGTTCCGTGTCGAGGAGCGCGACTGTAGCAACTCGCTCGGGGGTTCTTCGGCAATTGGGCGCGCACGCGCGCGGTTCATGATTTCCGCCGAGGAGACCACCGCCGTTACCGAGAATCGCCCATTGACCGTAGGCACTTACCGCAACGGGATGTGAGCGAGAAGCCGTGTCAGGTGATAAGACTCTTCCTCTCACCTCCCTGGCGCGCTTCCCTATTAGGTGGTTTTTATATCACCCCCGTACGCGGCGTTCGCTCGCTACACGGTGGTTGTTCTTGATTGCTATTCTCTTGCCGTGTACTCGAGCAGTGCAATAAACTCTGTTCGAGTACGTAACTCGTGTTTGTCCCCTCTGGCCCGAACTCGCCGCAGTGGCGACTTCTCGCACCGCGGGTTGGGGGTCACAGCTCTGTCTGCTAGGGCTGGCACGTCGGGGCTAGAAGGCGACTGTAGCATCTAGCCCCCCCGTGGCGCATTCTCTTGCGAGAATGAACCCCCCCATAAGCTAGATCGCGAGTGTGCACGTTCGCGACCCCGTTCGGACGCTACCGCTTTCTTCGTCTTCCCTTTGGAATTTCATCAGCAAGCGAAGTTTTTCAGAAAACGTTTAACAGAAATTTTCGAGGGAATTGTATGCGTCCGCATATTCATTGACGACATTCTAGTGTGGGGTGACAGTGAGCAGCAGCACAACGAACGTTTGCACGCCGTACTGAAGCTGGCAGAACAAGCGGGGCTGACATTTAACCTGCAGAAGTGTGTTTTTGGATCGAAAGAAATTGAATTTTTGGGCGATGTAATAGGTGAGCATGGCATACGACCCAGTCGCAGCTTAGTCCTGTCGCTGTCGGCCCCGAAAGATAACCATGAGGTGCGCGGAATGGTGGGCGTTGTTAACTACTTAAGAAAGTACGTCCCGTCACTTCGTGATAAGACAGTCTTGCTGCGAAGCCTCGTGAAAGAAAACGTCATGTTTGAATGAACAGCCGCACATGATAGTGAGTGGGCAGAGATCTGCAACGCGTTAACAAGCCCTCCGTTACTCGCTCTTTTTGACCAAGCGAAAGAAACAAAGATTACAGCGGACGCTTCGGGGACTGGTTTAGGCGTTGCGCTACTTGAACGACATGGCAGTGACTGGCGCCCAGTGACGTACGCATCTAGGATCCTAACAGATTGCGAAACACGCTACTCGCAAATTGAAAAGGAAACGCTTGGGATAGTGTTCGCGTGCGAAAAGTTTCACCATTTTGTTTATGGCCGAAAGATCCTGATCGAAACTGACCATAGACCCCTGCTTGCTATTTCACAAAAGAGCATTGGAGACATGCAACCACGATTGCAGCGTTTTTTTATCAGACTTCTATTATACTTTGCAGTTCGTGCCTGGCAAGGAATTGTTGCTGGTGGACATGCTGTCGCGTGCAAAGGTGGAAACCCAGTTGTCGACTGCATCATGGAAAACAGACAGCGACGTGCATGCAATGCAGGTCATTTCCAGCATCGTAAGCACGCTGGTGAAGAGCGGTTGGAAAAGGAATGCAGCGAAGATCCGTACTTAAGCGAGGTGAGAAAGCGAATTTCGCAGGGTGCGGCCATCGACGGTGTGCTCAAGTCATTTGCAGGAGAGCTGTCTGTGGTGGACGGAATACTGCTGAAGGGCTGTAAAGTCGTCATACCTAAAGCTATGAGAGAAGAAATCCTTCAACGAGTTCACGAGGGGCACCTCGGATTGAACAAATGCAAGGCCAGAGCACGTAGGCTGGTATTCTGGCCTGGCCTGAACAGTGCTATTGAGGCGCTCATTCGGGGGTGTGGTACTTGCCAAAAGTATGCATACATGCAGCAGAGTGAACCTCTCCTCATGCAGCCTACCCCCGATAGGCCTTGGCATCGCGTAGGAATTGACTTCTTTCAGTTCGGGGGCGCCTCCTATGTGGTAGTATATGACGCCCACTCGAATTTCCTTGAAGTGGAGCAGCTAGAGGATTATGAAGACGGCGCGCAAGGGACGAGGACAAGGAAGGAACACCAAAATAACAGGACAGGCGCCTTCCCTTTGATCTTCTAGCACTCCAAGCTGACAAGGAAGGTGGTTTCGCTGTCCTCCGACATGGTTGTTCCGGGAAAAGGCTACTGCAGCCGTCAACAAGGACTTCAAAAGCGTCAAGTTCAATGCGCGTTCTGTAAAACGGCAAGCACTTAAGATTCCGGATGATTTGCATTTGGACGCCATCAAGAAGAGAGCAAAAGACGATGATAGAACTTTCCTTGAAGTATTCTTTACAGTAAAGACTCACAAGCCTGGAATGCCACTACGCACCATTGTTTCGGAAAGAGAAACGTGGCAACGGGTCGTCAGTTGCTACCTGCAGAACCTTTGCACACTGGTGAGCGATGATCCCTTCCGTGTGCGCAGTTCTTCAAATGTCGTACAGCAACTAGAGTCTTTGCCTCCCCTAGAATACAATTGGTTCTCTATCGACATTGAAGAGTTGTATTATTCCGTTCCTCATCAAGGACTCCTAAGTGCGTTCAGAGAAAAGATCATGGACACAGGTGTTGTTCAGTTTCAAAATTCCGCTGGGATTAGAAGTGAGAGTTTTGTAGCTTTGCTAGAATTTATGGGGGTTCATTCTCGCAAGAATGCGCCACGGGGGGGCTAGACGCTACAGTCGCCTTCTAGCCCCGCGTGCCAGCCCGAGCAGACAGAGCTGTGACCCCCAACCCGCGGTGCGAGAAATCGCCACTGCGGCGGGTTCGGGCCAGAGGGGATGTAAGGCCGCGGTGGCCCTTTCTTTAATGTTTCGGAGCGCCCCCCGCAGAAAACGGCGATGGAAGGTTCTCCAAGCTACGAGAAATCGACGCGACCGATTACGTCATCTCGGCCACCGCGCTGCGCCTCCTCGCCCTCGTCGCCATGCGCGTAGTCAAGCGTGCATTCCCCCGCACGGTCCCGGCCCTCCTCCTCGCTTCGCGCGGGAGGGCTGCGCGTGTTAACCATGTTCGAGAAAGTTCGAGGCCTCCCCAGAAAGCCAGAGGGGGAGGGCATAGCTTTGGCAGCGCTAAGCTGTTTTCCGTTCCTCCTCCGCATCTAGAAGGTTCGGCGCTGGCTGTTTAAGAGCGCGCCGCGCAGGCACCGACGGTTCTGTTTCTGAATCGATTCTCGCTCGGAGAAGATAGCGTAGCAGGCGGGCCCCGACTGAGAAGTCATTAAAAAGAGTGATGCGCTCGTTTTGCCGTTAGCTATACCCTTAGTCTCTTTTGTGAAGTGTGTCGCCTCTCTGTCTCGTGTAAATAAGTTTTCTGTATCTTGTGTCTGTGTCGTATAAAGTTAGTTTTCGTTTTGTTTCTGCAAGTTCGTTGGCCATCGTCTCAGTGTGTTTGCGTGTGAGCTGCACGTCGCCCGCCGAATAGAGGAGCACCTAGCTTGGAGAGGTGCGGAAGATTTAAAGAAGAAGAAGAACCTGTGATTTTTACTGGCGCAGCCGACAGTACGATTCGGCAACTGCAGCACTCCGCAAGCCCAGCCCGTTACTCGAGCCGTCGCAACGTTATCGGCGCTCACCGAAGTCTGCCGGCCGTTCAAGGTGGAAGAGCTTCGCCACGTGCAAGGACCCAGGGACACCAGCGGAGACGGTCAGAGGCAGCGGCGAATAGGAGTGCCCACCAGAGAGGAGCGGCGCGGCAAGGAGGGAGCAACCGTTGCTGAGGTGCTGAGATCTCCCGGTCGTTCGGGGTAGGAGCTTCGTCGACGCGTGCAAGGACCCAGGGACCCCCAGCGGTGACGGTCAGAGGCAGCGACGATCGGAAGTGCCCCACAGAGAGGAGCGACGCGGCGAGAAAAGCGGAACCGTTGCTCAGGTGAGCGGGATTTCTTGCGTCCGTTGGTGTGCGTGGCTCAGGCATTAGGAGCGGGAGGTGCGCGGTGTCGACGTGTAGTTAGTTAGGTTAGCAAACATGAACACCAGAAAGTCAGTGTTTTCCGGATGGACCAGAGTGTCCGTAAGAGTCCCCATAGCCTCACTGAGACGGAAGAATTGAGTAACAAAGACGAATAGTAAGGACCTAGCAAAGCGTCGAGAGGCAGAGGCGAAAGCAGAGACAGAATTAGAAATTAGAAAGATGGAGATAGAATTGAGAAAGATGGAGATAGAATTGAGGAAGTACGAACTAGAAACTCCAATAGTGATAGCGGAGGCAGAAGCTCGAAAGGTACGAGCAGAGGTCCAAGTATTGGAAAGAAGGCGAATGCTTCGTGGTTTCCAAATTAAAGCAAGTAAAGTAGAAGAAACTAAAAAGAGCGTTTCGAAAGAGCGGCCCCGAATAGTACTCGAAGGGAATGTGTCAAGTAACGCTGCAGCTTCAGCGTCAGACACTACCGCGAGCATAGATCCGGCGGAGACGACCTTCGCCGAGGAGAGAAATTCAGTCGGCATGAACGGCGCGTCGCCGGCTAAGGAAGTAAACAATGCCAAAACAACTGCGGAAGCCGTAGCGATAGAAGTGCCCACGTGCGCTCAGTTTACCGAAGGCGTCAGCGTTCAGCCAGGTGCGCGGGAAAACGCGCGGCAGCAGAAGACCGAACTAAAACTCGCTGTAGACGAGGTAATCGAAGAACGTAAAGCTGCGACGTGTTTACAAACTGATCCTGACGCGTCAAATACAGCAAATGCGGGTGAAACAGCGACACCGGGCGCGAGCGCTTACCAAGAACAGGGCGCCACAGTTGATTCAGTGACAGTGGTCGAGAGCGATGCGATCGTCGAGACCCACGATCCTACGTTGACCGCTGCAGATGCTGTTTGTAGGGCAGGAGTCCTAGCAGCTGTCTCGAACATCAAAGTCAGCACCGCAACAGTCGCGGAATTGACCGCCGCTCGCACTCGTGAACACGAGACGCTCAATAAAGCGACGAGTCCCCCATTCGAAGGCGAGTGTTTTGCATGCTGCATTTTTGCAGACCTACAGGAGCCGCATGATGCCGCGCCCCTCTACCTAGCTCTAACGAGTGTCGAGATGAAATAAATTCTCCACTTGTGCCTGAGCAGCGTAGCGCCGGCGGGCGTGAGCGGTCCTGCTCGCCTGTGCATGAAAGTGTGTGCGCTCGCGAGCACGGAGTGACAAGCGAAGCGCGCGAAGAACACTTGCCGGACTTGACCACATATGATGTGTGTGGACCTCCAGGATCTGGGACTTATCGTGAACGCTTTGCATGCTCTGTAGTGACTGTGCGCGAGAGAAGCGCTTTTGAACTAAGTGCTTGTGAACTTTGTGCGCCAGGAACTGCGACTGGCTTTGAACATCATGCATGCCACGAAGCGACTATGAACAGAAAGTGTGCATGTAGACCGTGTGCCAGTGGACGAAGGGCCGCGGCCTTTAGTATGTATTCGGCTTGGCTGGGCAAAAAAGCCCAGCAATCCTCTTATGGTGGGGCGTGTAAGGCCGCGGTGGCCCTTTCTTTAATGTTTCGGCGCGCGCGCCGCAGAAAACAGCGATGGAATGTTCTCCAAGCTACGAGAAATCGACGCGACCGATTACGTCCTCTCGGCCACCGCGCTGCGCCCCCTCGCCCTCGTCGCCATGCGCGTAGTCAAGCGTGCATTCCCCCGCACGGTCCCGGCCCTACTCCTCGCTTCGCGCGGGAGGGCTGCGCGTGTTAACCATGTTCGAGAAAGTTCGAGGCCTCTCCAGAAGGCCAGGGCGGGGGGGGGGGGAGGCATAGCTTTGGCAGCGCTAAGCTGTTTTCCGTTCCTCCTCCGTATCTAGAAGGTTCGGCGCTGGCTATTTAAGAGCGCGCCGCGAAGGCACCGACGGTTCTGTTTCTGATTCGATTCTCGCTCGGAGAAGACAGCGTAGCAGGCGGGCCCCGACTGAGAAGTCCTTAAAAAGAGTGATGCACTCGTTTTGCCGTTAGTTATTCCCTTAGTCTCTTTTGTGAAGTGTGTCGCCTCTCTGTCTCGTGTAAATAAGTTTTCTGTATCTTGTGTCTGTGTCGTATAAAGTTAGTTTTCGTTTTGTTTCTGCAAGTTCGTTGGCCTTCGTCTCAGTGTGTTTGCTTGTGAGCTGCACGTCGCCCGCCGAATCGAGGAGCACCTAGCTTGGAGATGTGCGGAAGATTTAAAGAAGAAGAACCTGTGATTTTTACTGGGGACAAACACCGAGTTACGTACTCGAACAGAGTTTATTGTGCTCGAGTACACGGCAAGGGAATATCAATCAAGAACAACCACCGTGTAGCGTACGGGGGTGAAATAAAAACCACCTAATAGGGAAGCGTGTCAATGAGGTGAGAGGAAGAGTCTTCTCACCTGACACGGCTTCTCGCTCACATCCCGTTGCGGTAAGTGCCTACGGTCAATAGGCGATTCTTGGTGACGGGGGTGGTCTCCTCGGCGGAAATCATAAACCGCGCCGTGCGCGCCCAACCGCCGAAGAACCCCGAGCGAGTTGCTACAGTCGCGCTCCTCGACACGGAACGGGAGAGGAGGTTTCCCGGTTACGCCGGCAGGAAAGAGGGAAGCCGCGGCAGCGTCGCCGCAGGGCCCGGGAGGCGGTGGGGGGTGGCCAGCATGCCCTTTCCTCCGCCAACCTCTCTGCCAGCGCGCGTAATCACGCGTGTTAATTACGCGCGGGCGTTGTAATGGAGGAAGGGGATTGTGAATCCCCACATCCCCCCCTCCTTAAAACCGCGGTACGGCTAAAAGCAGTCGCATTCACCGAGGGATATACCGAGGGGGCCGGCTAAACGCCGTTTAACTTTTAAACCCAGAGAAAACCGTTTAACCCCAAAGAAAAGTTCTAATATATAAAAAGTTGCAGACAGCTCACAGCCACGGCTGTCGGAGGGGGGAGGCGAGGCCGACGACCACAGGAGACGACCTTGGAGCAGGGGGCACACGTGCGGCGGCCACAGGTCCCGCTTCTTCACCGTCAGTCAGTCAGCCAAGCACGGTAATACCGATGGCCGCAGGCGGGCCTCTGCATTCATCCTAGGTCGGCCACAGCAGCTTGCCGGGGAACGGTTAGGAACTGCGCCTTCGCGCTGCATAGCGTGCTGCAGGCCTCTTTTCCCTCCGCCGTTGACGCCGCCGATGGCGAGGGCAGCGGGGCGCCAAGCTGCTTCTGCTGGTGAAGCCACGGCCGCGAGCACCGAACGGCGCCAAGGCGGGCTCTTTGCTGCAGCTTTCGTCGTGCTGGACGCAGGGGGCCCGTTCCACGAACTCCGACTGGCTCGCTCCGTAGCCGACCGGAAACCGTCCGTCTTGGCCTGGTTGGCGGTGACAGCAGGCTCTGGGTGCGGGAACGCCACTCCTTGGACGGCCTGCTCCTGGATGCTGCAACGGTCGTCGTGGCATCCACCGGCTCCCCTCCTTGCTGGCTGCAATGCTGTCTTTTTCCTAGTTACATTGTTTTTCTTTTTCAAATCTATGCCCGCTCGATCTTTTCCAAGAGAAAGCGCGTGCTTTCTCTGGAAGTAAAATGCGCTGAATATCGACAGAGCGTCCCATCTATATTCAGCACAAGAAATTACTCCCTGCGCATTGGTCAGAGTTACGTCTGCCGTGAGCGCAAGTCGTAACGAGGCGCGATGCTCGAAATCCCAAGCCTTGCCTCTCGCTGCAGCTGCCTGCTGGTGGGGGAGTGCGTCCTCCTCTGGCCACGCAGCGGGGCTCGAATTGCGGTGCGCTTTGTGTAAAGTCTAGCTCCGCCATCTTTGCTTGCAGCTCTGTCGCGCGTCGGCGTGTGCCCAATGCAGCGACCGTGGCGTTGTTACGAACTTATAGAGCAAGTTCTACCCATTCGACAACGTTACCATGCACATCACTAGGCAGCGAAATGACACAACATGAAGAAAAGTCTTAGGGCCGTTCGCATGCTCAGCGATGCACATGTGCGATATAGCTCGTCTCAGCGTGGCGTGACCAACCTCGAAGGACTCCCGTGTATCCTTCGCGTGGAGAAGGGATTGCGCAAGGTGCTATAGGAGTACAGACGGTAGGGATCCAACACGCTCACAGCAATACAGGCTGTGTAGCGCCCGCGCAGGCAGCAATACCAGCGTGCCCTTTATCCGCCGCGGCCGCGCCGCTTGGCTCCCAGAGCCCGTCGAACACTGGTCGACAAAATAAAATAAAAAACAAGATCCTATCGCTTTCCTAAAGCTCTCTTAAGGCTGACTAGGCTCCCCACTGCACTGATGAATTAAAACGGTCACCACTTAAACTCAGAAAAGCCGGGTAGGCCGCCCCTTCTCTGAGGCTGCGAGCTATCGCGACGAACTGGCAAACGGGCTCGGCAGAAAGGAAAGTAATAACACTTCTCATGCCATCAACGTGCGCGCGCAAAAGTGCATACGCTGCAACGTTTCCCGTTCACCCGTAGAGCATGGGAAATGAAAACACTATGAGAGAAAGCCCGTCACACCAGCATCCGCGCGTCACCCTGCTACAGAGCGGTGCAGTCGTGTGACATCCTGCTCTCGAAGAAAATGACAAGATCACCGTGGCTAGCGTCAGCTCCTGATCTCTCGCAATAATAACAGTTAAGGCGGTTTTGCTTGCTTGCCGTTGTGCAATCACCACTGCAGTATTAGAAGAGACTGAAAGGTCAGTCCTGCTCACTGCCATGGCTAGCCTATGTGTCGGCGTCGTATACACACAGACCCTCGATTTGTCAACACCTCTGGCGCACGTTTGGGCGCCATGATATGGGGGTTCATTCTCGCAGAGAATGCGCCACGGGGGGGGGGGGGGGGGGGGGGGGGGGGGCTAGACGCTACAGTCGCATTCTAGCCCCGACGTGCACCCCTAACAGACAGGGCTGTGACCCCCAACCCGCGGTGCGGGAAATCGGTACTGCAGCGGGTTCGAGCCAGAGGGGAGGCACCGAGTTACGTACTCGAACAGTTTATTGTGCTCGAGTAACAGCAAGGAAAATACGCTCAAGAACAACCGCAGTCTAGCGAGCGAACGCCGCATACGGTGGTGAAATAGAATCACATAAGGGAGAAGCACGCACGAAGAGTGAGAGGTAGTCTGCTCACCTGCGTGCGGCTTCGTGCTCACGGCCCGCGGCAGTCAGTGCGCGCTGAACCGGGAGCAGAGGGTGAAGCCGACGGTCTCCCGACGGGAATGCTGATCCGTGCGCGCGCACGCCCAACCGTCAAAAGACCCCGAGCGAGTTGCTACAGTCGCGCTCCTCGACTCGGAACGGGAGAGGAGGTCTCCCGGTTACGCCGGCAAGAAAGAGGGAAGCCGCTGCAGCGTCGCCGCAGAGCCCGGGAGGCGGTGGGGGGTGGCCAGCATGCCCTTTCCTCCGCCAACCCCTCTGCCAGCGCGCGTAATCACGCGTGTTAATTACGCGCGGGCGTTGTAATGGAGGAAGGGAATTGTGAATCCCCACAAATTCTACTTGAACTCAACCGCTATTTCGTTTGAAGTGATTTCTTTGTTCAAAAAAGATGTGTTTGTATTGGGTCTTCTGTGGCACCTGTTCTTTGTGACATTTTCTTGTCAGCTGTTGGAAATGAAATCAAAAGTCAACTCCATGAACCGAATATTGTTTCCGTTTTCAGATAAGTCGATGATTTTTGGTTATTCTGAAGGGGGCACCTGAGTTTGATTTAGCTGAGAGAGTGACTAGGACGTTGTCCATTTTCCGCAATCACAGCCAAGGCCCCAGATTTACATCGGAGGAACCAGTTAAGAAAGAACTGCAGTTCTTAGACTTAAGGCTTGTGTTTAAGAACAATCATATTTGCTGGACGTACAAAGAAAGGATTGCTACCTTTTGACAGTGCCCACTCGCAGCTCGTCAAAAGAGCTATAATTGCGAATTCCCTTCAGAGCGCTTTAGGAAAATCATGCCATCACGTGACGTCGGTTAGCTTTGGCGCCGAAGTAAAAAGGCTTCAAGAAGCAGGCTACCCGCCCCCATTAATATTGGCTGTTTCTGAAATGTTGCATCAGAAAGTGAAGGGACAAAATGTTGAAAGAAACCCGGAAGTACGAAGGAAGCCTACGCCAGTTATTCCTTACATCCATAAAGCATCCCATGGCATCAAAAAAGTTGCAAGTAAATTTCAGGTTCAAGTTGTGTTTTCTGCGCCTTCAAAACTTTCTAAGCTTTGCTCAATGAATAAGCCTGATAAACAACCGGTTTGCGCTATTAAACATCAAAATAAGTTCACCAAATGTAAGTCAAGAGTTGTGTATCAGATTCCTTTGAGCTGTGGTTTGGTCTACATAGGGCAAACCGGTCGTTGTTTCAATGAGCGTGCCTGTGAACATATGCGGAATGTTCGCAATCAGCATCGAAGCTTCCTAGCAGACCACTGCAAAGCCTGCCAAGGGTGTCGTCCGGAACTAGAAAAGACGTTTTTTTTTTTAATCTGGTAGAGATAAAGTAGAGCGAGAAGTAGTAGAGGCTTATTTCATCAAGAAAGTAGGAAGTTTGTGCGTTAGCAAGCCGTCCATATCAATCAGCGACTCTGAGGTGGCTTTTCTTGAAGGATTCCTGTAGATTTTATACTTGGGTTTTATTTATTTTTGATAGGTGTTTTCGGTTATTTTTGTTTTACGTTGACGATGAGTTGATTCCCTTAGCTTTTAAACTTCTTGTGCACGTTCTTTCCGAGTTTCTGTTGGTCATTTTTGTTTCCTTTGTCACTTGTTCAAGCCTTCATGTGCATCTTTTTTTCGGCGTTTCTGTTGGTCTTTCTGGTAATAATTGTCACCTGTTTTCGTTATTGCGGTCCAAGGGAAGATTACAAACACGTGCCGTGTTTGCCTTGGGCACGAGCGTATCTGCATTGTGTGGTTGATTTCAATTTGTGGTTGCTATGTTTATTTAAAAAAAAATGGCGCCTGTCCTGTTATTTTGGTGTTACATCCTTGTCCTCGTCCCTTACGCGCCGTCTTCAGAATCCACTTCAACCATGAACCAACTAGCCCAAAGCAAAGTACTTCGTGGAGCAGCTAAGAGGCGCAACGGCAAAGGAGGTCATAGGGAAAATATCTGCTATTTTCTCGCGCCACGGCATCCCGGTAGAAGTTTATACTGACAATTGGCCCCAGTTCGCATCGAGAGCGTTTCGTCTCTTTGCTCAAAGGTAGGACTTTCACCACATCACGTCGAGTCCTGAATTCCCGAGGTCTAATGGGTTAGCGGAAACTCAGTCGGAAAAAACTACAGAAAATTTTCTGATGTTACGACAGAATTTCTGTGCGGTTTTTGACGGGAAACCTGTTGTGACAACAGAACATTTTGTCGCAACATCTGAAATTTCTGTAGTTACGACAGAAAAGTGCTACAGAACTACAGACAACAGAAATAAACTACAGAAAAACTACAGAACTACAGAAAAGTACTACAGAACTACAGAACAATGTGAAGGTTACGACAGGACTACAGGATATTTTGTCGTATTTTTGACACAGTTCTTTAGTTTTTTTTCGACAGGGAAAGGGGGTTCAAATAGTCAAGCGCATCCTTAAGAAGACCAATGAGTCACGCAGCGACTTTTGGTTGCGGATGTTAGCATATCGCTCTTCTCCCTTGGAAGATGGCCGTTCTCCTGGCGAACTGCTACAAGGCCGGTACCTCCGTTGTTCCCTGACTCTGTACAACGAGCAGCCAAGCGTCGCAGTGCTGAAACATCGGCAGTCTTCGGTAGGCAAGGTACTGCCACCACTCAAGGAGGGCACTTCAATTCGCGTCCAAGGCGACAACTGGGCCCGCACGGCGACGGTAGTCGAGAAAGCAGCACCGAGGTCGTACGTGGGGGAAATGGAAGACCAGCGGCTCCTGATACGGAACAGGCAACACCTACTATCCATTCCCGAAAACGCCGGCAGCCCTGCCAAACAGACTCAAGGAAGTGAAGACCAGATTATTGACGGCCGTGGGGGACACGCGGAGAATGACGGACGTAGTTAACTACTTCAGACCAACAACATATGGTGGATCCGACACCCGTAATTCACGGATCAAGCCGGGATGCCGCAAGCCCTCAACAATCGCAAAGGCCTAGACCAAGCACGGTGGATCGCACTACTCCAACGCCTGGCACAGATCATTCAGTCAACTCGCCAAGCCTACAAAGATCAACCATGCAACGTGCGGAACCTCAAAGGCTTCATTATGACAGCAACTTTCACCAAGTGTCATACTTTTTTTATTGGGAAGAGAACATGTATCAGACGGCAGCTTATCAGCTCGGAAGCAAAGCAACTTGTCACTTTCCTCCTCCCAATCCCTTTTCCTGCTTTCGTTCCGTGGTCTTGATAAAGGCCCGAAATAAACCGCCGAGGGGTCATTCGTTGGTCAGCGTAGCACCGCTGCCATCAGAGCCTGTGTCTTTTAGAAGCATGATACATAGCATGATACGAGCACTACCCGATGCCAACAAGGGAAGAGATTGAGGCAGAGCTGTCGGGTGCGAGATATTTTTCCCGCCTGGATGTGAATGCGGGCTTCCATCAAATCCCATTGAACGAAGCTACATCGCGAGTGTGCACGTTTGCGACCCCGTTCGGACGCTACCGCTTTCTTCGTCTTCCCTTTGGAATTTCATCAGCAAGCGAAGTTTTTCAGAAAACGTTAACAGAAAATTTCGAGGGATTGGCAGGCGTCCGCATATACATTGAGGACATTCTAGTGTACGGTCGGTGACAGTGAGTAGCAGCATAACGAACGCTTGCACGCCGTAATGAAGCGGGTAGAACAAGCGGGGCTGACATTTAACTTGCAGAAGTGTGTTTTTGGATCGAAAGAAATTGAATCTTTGGGCGATGTAATAGGTGAGCATGGCATACGACCCAGTCGCAGCTTAGTCCTGTCGCTGTCGGCCCCGAAAGGTAAGCATGAGGTGCGCGGAATGATGGGCGTTGTTAACTACTTCAGAAAGTACGTCCCGTCACTTCGTGATAAGACAGTCTTGCTGCGAAGCCTCGTGAAAGAAAACGTCATGTTTGAATGAACAGCCGCACATGATCGTGAGTGGGCAGAGATCTGCAACGCGTTAACAAGCCCTCCGTTACTCGCTCTTTTTGACGAAGCGAAAGAAACAAAGATTACAGCGGACGCTTCGGGGACTGGTTTAGGCGCTGCGCTACTTCAACGACATGGCAGTGACTGGCGCCCAGTGACGTACGCATCTAGGACCCTAATAGATTGCCAAACACGCTACTCGCAAATTGAAAAGGAAACGCTTGGGATAGTGTTCGCATGCGAAAAGTTCCACCATTTTGTTTATGGCCGAAAGATCCTGATCGAAACTGACCATAGACCCCTGCTTGCCATTTCACAAAAGAGCATTGGAGACATGCCACCACGATTGCAGGCTTCTACAGTATGATTATATTTTGCAGTTCGTGCCTAGCAAGGAATTGCTGCTCGCGGACATGCTGTCGCGTGCACCGGTGGAAACCCTGTTGTCGACTGCATCATGGAAAACAGACAGCGACATGCATGCAATGCAGGTCATTTCCAGCATCGTAAGCACGCCGATGAAAGAGCGGTTAGAAAAGGAATGCAGCGAAGATCCGTACTTAAGCGAGGTGAGAAAGCGAGTGGTGGACGGAATACTGCTGAAGGGCTGTAAAGTCGTCATACCTAAAGCTATGAGAGAAGAAATCCTTCAACGAGTTCACGAGGGGCACCTCAGATTGAACAAATGCAAGGCCAGAGCACGGAGGTTGGTATTCTGGCTGGCCTGAGCAGTGCTACTGAGGCGCTCATTCGGGGGTGTGGTACTTGCCAAAAGTATGCATACAAGCAGCAGAGTGAACCTCTCCTCATGCAAACTACTTCCGATAGGCCGTGGCATCGCGTAGGAAGTGACCTCTTTCAGTTCGGGGGCGCCTCCTATGTGGTGGTATATGACGCCCACTCGAATTTCTCTGAAGTGGAGCAGCTAAGAGGCACAACGGCAAAAGAGGTCATAGGGAAAATATCTGCTATTTTCTCGCGCCACGGCATCCCGGTAGAAGTTTGTAATGACAATGGGCCCCAGTTCGCATCGAGAGAGTTTCGTCTCTTTGCTCAAAGGTATGACTTTCACCACATCACGTCGACTCCTGAATTCCCGAGGTCTAATGGATTAGCGGAAAAGGGGGAGTCACGCAGCGACTTTTGGTTGTGTCTGTTAGCGTATCGCTCTTCTCCTTCGGTAGATGGCCGTTCTCCTGGCGAACTGCTACAAGGCCGGCACCTCCGTTGTTCCTTGACTCTGTACAATGAGCAGCCAAGCGTCGCAGTGCTGAACATCCGCAGTCTTCGGTAGGCAAGGTACTGTCACCACTCAAGGAGGGAACTTCAGTTCGCGTCCAAGGCGACAACTGGGCCCGCACGGCGACGGTAGTCGAGAAAGCAGCACCGAGGTCGTACGTGGTGGAAACGGAAGACCAGCGGCTCCTCCCAGTCGAAAAATACAACACAAATCTAGCCTGTCGTAAAATGGGACCCTGTTGTCTGTTGTACAATAGTGTGTTGTAAGTTGAGACCTTGTTGTCTGTAGTACTGGTCTGTCGTCCGTAGTACTGTTGTTTGTTGTGTGTAGTACTGTTGTCTGTTGTATGTGGTACTGTTGTTCGTCGTAAAATGGGACCATTGTTTGTATTACTGTTGTGTGTTGTATGTCGTAACATTGTGTCGTATTGTTATCTGTCGTACCTTGAGTATTGTGTCGCGGCATTGTTTTTACATCGTGCCTCCAGTATTTTCCGTGGCAGTGCACATCCTAAATCTGTGGCATCTCTTCAATTAGAAAAATTGAGATTTTGCTTTTATTCACATATGATGCTGGAGCAGTGCACACGTGCCTCTACAAGGCATCACGCTTAATTGTGAAATAAAAGCATGCCTTTATGTACGGAGTATAATTAAGAACTGGGGCATATATGCAAGGCTACTTATCCACTTTATTATTGTCAGCTGGACCTGCCGCAGACCACGACCACCTTTGAACCTGCATGGAAGCAAGGAACACAAAACATAAGAATCAATTTAAAGCCCCCAATGAAGTATAGCCTGCTTCCTGATTCTCAAAGCTAGTTAGCACTCATTTAGTCAGCATGCAGACAAAGCATATATTTTTTAATTGACGTATGTTCCAAGGTCAAAGCTGCTAAATGCCTACATTGCTGAAAGAAAAGCAACAAGAAAAACAGGCAAGAGGAGAAAACATTGGAGTAATATTCCACTGAGTAGGTTGAGAATTAAGCCTCATACCGCAAGTGTACTGCTCATAAAAGGCCCCTTCGTCTACCATAGACAGCAAGGTACTCTGCAATGTTACAATTATGACACAACCAATTACTGGATAAAATTCAAAAAAATGCTTGATTCCACCATGTTTGTTTCAAAAAGGGCATTTAAGTTCTCCAAATTCTCATGCAGTGTCAGCTACAGAATAACCAAATTTTTATTTTCACGGGGCTGAGACGGAACAGGCAACACCTACTACTCATTCACGAAAATGTCGGCAGCCCTGAAAAACAGACTCAAGGAAGTGAAAACCAGATTATCGACGGCCGTGGGGGACACGCGGACACGGACCAACAACATATGGTGGATCCGACACCCGTAATTCAAGGATCAAGCCGGGATGCCGCAAGCCCTCAACAATCGCAAAGGCCTAGACCAAGCACGGTGGATCGCGCTACTCAGACGCCTGGTACAGATCATTCAGTCAACTCGCCAAGCCTACGAAGATCAGCCAGGCAACGTGCGGAACCTTGAAGGCTTCATTATGACAGCAACTTTCACCAAGTGTCATAGCTTTTTTATTGGGAAGAGAAGATGTGTCAGACTGCAGCTTATCAGCTCGGAAGCAAAGCAACTTGTCACTTTCCTCCTCCCAATCCCTTTCCCTCCTTTCGTTCCGTGGTCTTGATAAAGGCCCGAAATAAACCACCGAGGGGGCATTCGTTGGTCGGCGTAGCACCTTGTTGCCATCAGAGCCTGTGCCTTTTAGAAGCATGATACAGGTATATTAACAATTAAAAACTGGATTACAATTCCACATCTGTTTCGCACATGCTCGTTCGCATACAGTGTTCCAGCGCCCGCTCGCCCGCTCTCCGTGCTGACGCACCACTCAATCCCGTCCTCGCGCATTTCGCACTCCTGGCATTCCCCGGATCGCACTCTTTCACCGCATGCGATGCGAGCAAGGTCCTAGGTTGCATGCGCGCGTCGAAATCCACGCACGTGCGCCAAAGCGGTGGTCGGGTCGACGCACCACATAGGGTGCAAGGGGTGGACGGCCGCCGCCCAGGGGAAGGAATTGCGCAGTAATAAAAAGACGATCGCTAACAGACTGGAGGCTTCTTTCAAACATTTTCGGGCTCTCATAACAGGTTGCATAGGGAAATGTGCTTTTACCGCATTTCCTTGGGCAATAAAACATGCGCAAAAAACTAAACTGTGAGAAAGAAACAAGCGCCTAATGAATCGGGCCAACAAACGACTAATCTAGCAGATAGAATGATGCTGACGGTGCGGATATACAACTGGCCGTTATGAGAGAAAATGTAAACATCGTATGCAACTACCCTATAAGTAGGTGGCAAGTCGTGGTACTGAGATGCTTAGCTCAATACGTTTCAAGAAACGTGCTTCAAATCCTCTTTTTAGGGTGATTGAAATACTCCGCTCGATTGGGCAATATTGTATGAAAACATTTTCGTTGGTATGCTACAAGTGAGAAAAATATTCGTAGTAGAACACAGCATTCACAAAATACAACTTGAACAGGTTTGGGGGTTGTAACCAAAACAGCTAGGCGCCTCTCCAGGGCGACCATGCGCTTCGCTGCTTGCACAGAGCCCTGCATAGATGAGCAGCAGTAGCAGCTCATCGTTCAAGGCTGGTTCAAGTCCTACCATCTAGGAAACGCTTGCTAAACGGAAGGTACAAAACCGAGGTCACAGAGCTGCTGAAAAACGATTACTGCAAAGTCCGAAGGCTGACGCAACAATCGCTTAGCCGTCATGACGGTGACAGTTGCCATTTCGTTTCAAAGAGGGCGCTCCGGTGTTTCGTCCATCCAACGGCCGCTCGGCTCGACGTTCGGTGGCATCGCGCACGAAAAATACTTTTCTTCAAGAAATATTCAATGTAAGTTTTCAATTTTTTTTCATTCCGATTTTTTAAAGCCTTTGTGTATATTGGAGCAATATATTAGCCTCTTAGATTAAGCATTTTTTTAAATTACAAGCGTTGTCTTACATTTCATTGTTGCTGCAGGCTGCACAAGCCATTTGCTAGGGAGATTTGTCTTCTTTTAGCATCTTTATTACGTTAACTTTTCAAAAGTGGCTCTCAAGTGTCCGCGACTTGATTCCTATCACTTTTCAGCTTAATTTAAGGTAAACCGTTACTGTTTTGCAGAGTAATAATTTCCTAAAGTTAAAGCTCAGCTACTTTGGTCATCTGATGAGTACAGAGGAGTCGCTGGAGAAAGATTTGATGTTGGGAAAGGTTGAGGGTCGCCGGAGAAGGGGTAGGCAGCGAACGCGATGGTTAGATGGCATCCTCGAGGCACTGCAGATGAAGTTATGTGATGTTAGGAAGATAGTGAGAGACCGGAAAGCGTGGCGTGACATGGTCTATAGGGTCACGAAGAGTCGGACACGACTGAACTGAACTGAATTTCCTAAAGTAAACAACTGTGTGGCATCGTAACCCTAAAAGCCAACTTTGGATATTCATGGCGTAGAGCCGTAGCGTGGCTCGGCCGCTCGTGTGACTTCGGGCCGAGTCGGCGGAGTCTGGGCAAAAGCGCTATTTTCTAACATCGGTTGGGCTGGGCCGGGCACCCCGATTCCAGATCATGCAACTTTTGCAAAGGCGCAGATGCGGCCCTGGTGCGATAAAGCGCTAACCGCATGAGTCGCGCGGCAGCACGATGCGCGGTGAGCTGAGGACCGTCAAAGCATTGCCGCTCGTCGCTGCAGCCCAGGTTCTGGGTTTTTAGAAAATTGCTCATGTGGCTGGAACCAGCTCGCGAGGCAGCCAATCGCAAAAGGCTTCGGGTTACTCAGCTTCGTTTTTTTTGCATGCAAAGTTTGTTTCCCTAGCCCGGTATGAGCGAAAAACCTGCAGACGCTCATTTCGTCTTTTGCGTGCATATATGAGCGCATCGAGACTGTTTAGTAAAAGCTTGGCAGGGTAGTAATGCAAAACAAAAAGGCTAGTGTGGCTAGATATTGTTAATTTTCGAAAGTTGCAGGAGAAAGTCACTGCTTGCAATCATGTCTGCATCGCAGTATAGTAGCGCGCCGCTGCACTGGGACCTTTTTTTTTTTTTTTTGGGGGGGGGGGCGCTACGCGTTTCAAGAAATTTCATCAGTGTTGCTGTTTAGTGCAAGAAACTGGATATAGCGTAACTGTACTTTTTTACCAAACGCAGAGTCGGCGCTAACAAAGCAAGGCTGAAAACGCGTCTCTGTCGCTAACTGAGGTCCTTCGCTCCGTGCGATGTGCACCAGCGGCTGCGACAGGTGTTGGCGTCGTCGTCGCGCGATGCATCGCCAGGGATTGTCGCCTATCTTTTTCTTACTGTATCGTTGCTTCAGTTGCAATAGATCAGTTGCAAAACCTAGAAGTCAGCTACCCTGTGCGGCAGAAATTCCTGCACAATGGCGGCATATAGACTTTGGGGTAATAGTTGGGCACAGTGCTAGCACATCGCCTGACGGGTAGGGTAATTCCCGCACCTCTTGCGCATTCGTCACAGCATTCTTCGCGTGCGCATTGTCGCCCCACTATTCCCCTGTCCGGTTAGTGCCCCTTTTCTAAATTTTCTTTCTTCACCCCTAGAGTGACAGTGCTCCCCCTTTATTCCAGTGTTAAGAATGCCCGAAAACCTTTCTCTGACAATGGTCTGTGCGTGGGGAACTGCATTCCAAGCAGCGTGGACTGTGGTAGATGCATGTACTGCACCTAACTATTATCCGTGAATCAGGTTCTGTCGCCGCTGCGCACGAATTCCTGCCTCACAGGGAAGCCGACTTGTAGGTTTTGCAACTGGTCTATTATAGCATGTCGAGCAGGGTCGAAGCCTTAAGGGTGAGCGCTGTGTGGGCTCAGGCAATTTCAGTGCCAGGCCGGGCTCGAGTTTGTAGCATGAGGCCCGGGTCTGGCTCAAAATTTATGCCCGTGCACACCTCTAGTCGCGTCGGTTCTGTGGCGCACGTTTGGCGCCCGTGCCTGCTTTTTTGTTCTTCTCACCGTGACACTTTGCTGGAGCAATCAGTATGCATTTTCCGGTCGTATGCTAACTGATCGCCCCACCGCCCTGGTACAGCTATGTTATACCAGTGTAACAGAGTTATGAGTAGTCCATTTTCCGAGACAATTTCAATATGGCAATTATAAGTTATTTAAACAGAGAAGAGCCGTGGTATGCTTTTATCATGTTTTAGAGGCTTCGATTTAATGGAGACTTTCTTTCCTTGCATTTAAGGTTCTTTGCTCTATAACGCCCGCAGTCCAGCTGCTCCACTTGTATCATCGCACTGCTTTTGCACCAGCAATCATCTACCACCAAAGGGGTGCTGCCTGATTGTGAGGCAGACAACATCATCAACATTTTGGTGCTGCATAACCTGTCAACAACTGTGGGAGCCTTGCCATGAAACATGCTGTGTGTAAGAAAACATTGCCTCGGTAGCTGTGACATGTTGCCTTTGTTTTGCATTCATATATTTGCTTTAAATGCTCTGCTGGCTTTTTGCTATGTGATTGCGTGCTATATGACTTTCTCTGTTTTTTTAGCTCAAGACTTACTTGTTCAGGATTCTTGCCCATAGTATGCAGAAAATATCCTTCGTTTCTTTGGCAGTGCTTTAATAGATGGTGCTATATTTTGCTCCTTTATTTCAACAGTATGTGAGTATTTCAAGCTGAGGCAAGATTGAGTGAACTTGTCGTGTAATAGCACAATAATAGACATAGCTTATCGCAATGACGAAGTAGTTGTCATTTGCGTAACACTGAACTTGGGAAGTGCAAGCGCTTTAAGCGATGGTATATTTAGCGTACTTTATTATGTTTGCATTAAAAAATTTTCAGGAAGCATGTATTGAGGTTGCAGAGAAGAAAGCCATTCAGTATTGCTCAGGTTACTTGCCTTCCACTCTCCCTTCATTACTGCTACCTGCACTGTATGTATTTGTTCATACAGATATGCAGTTACTGATTGCTTGTACGCTGCTGGTTGCTTACACCGCCTTCAGCCATGTAGATGTAATATTACATTGACCTAAACCAGGCTATTTACTATGCTCAAAGCGACAATTATAAATAGTTCTCTCCCCAAGCCATTGAGATTTCACCATTAGCTCCGAACTCGCTTTATTCGCCGCTGCAATAAATTTATTCTGTAACCCTAAAGCAAGACATTTACAGAAAGCAAATCATCATGAAGTACTCGTTAAAATTTTGTAATTTTTAGAGAACATTCTATTTGTTTTTGCATATGCTTCTCAGTTTGAAAAACATGAGCAGATTTGCTTACAGTGCTGGAGAGGTGGGCTTCAAGAAAAAAGGAAATTATTAATGCAGCTGCTCATTCATGGGTGCATTGCTTGTGCTTTTATTGCTCTTATATACGTGCAACTTTGGCTGAATGCTTGCCAGGGCTTTTTTCATAATGGGTGGCATGATCTTGCCGCCCACCTCTCAGTGGGACTGCCCATTTCCAACTACCTGCCCACAACCAACCCACCTCCTGGGGTTCAAAGTTGTCATACTCAAGGACAATTTTCTTTGTTTGATGTGACCAGTGACGTCATTTAAGATACGCAGTGTGCATCAGTGGTCCATTAGGTTCGTCTTGGGATGTTGTCACCCCTTATATTCCACACTCATATTTCTTTTTCTGCATCCCCTTGCTACTGCCAAACGAAATAAGACCTATAAAACTATGCCAAACTCCCGCAGTCTCTGAATGCTATGCCAACAACAAAATCCATGCCAGATGGCTTTTGCATCTCGGTTTAGTGAACGGTTTAGTGAACTGCCACATAACCAAGCAAATTGCAATTGTAAGTGCATTGAGGAGCCATGCTTTGGAGCACGCATATGGATCTTCTGTTGCTTAGCTGCTTAACTCCAAATATTCTTTGTCAGACAAGATAGTTCTTTAGAAAACTGAATGAGCCAGAGGAAAAAAAGATTGGATTCTTAGCAGCATTGTTACTTGTTACACGTGCGTTCCACCCTTGTATACATGAACTCGGCAGAATTGGGTCGGGTACGTCTGTGGAGCAAAAAATCAGTTTTGGGGTGCACGTATGCACAGTCGGGTCGAATAAAATAGGCGGCCGAGCGGGTCGCGTTAACTCGCTTGCAGGGGGTAGGTTAACTCGCTTGACCCGCTTACCTAAATAAAGGCATGTAGACGCTGTCCAGTCAGGGAGTCGAGTTATGGGGAACTCTGGGATATGAAAAAGCCTCTGGAGCGGCGACGAGCGTCACTCAAATTGAATGCTTTTTAGCGCTCATTAACGATAAAAAATTATAGAAACTCTCGATAGTAAAAGGCAATGGGATCAAATACGAGTAAGAAACTTGCACAATATCTTCGAATCTCGACACTACGCTCCGCTACGTTACTTGCTCACTAGAAAGCGAGTTCATGTAACACCAACCGGGTTGAGTAATGGTGACCTTGCTTACTCAACGCTGATTCAACCCGGTGCAGTCGAGTCCATGTACACAGGGCTATTGTACTTGTAATTTTAGGTGAACTCTCAGCTCATGCATTGCACATTAAATTTGAGCGATATTGGTGCTTTTTTGCATATGTGCTGTTTTGTTCTGCAAACAATACTATTTCTCCAGACATAATCTTATTTTTAATTTGTGAACAAAATATTGTCAATTTTTGAAAAAAAAATTTGTGAGGCTGTTAAAAAATTTTGGTTCTGAAATAAATTCACAAAATAGCAACATTTTATAGATACTGAAACATAAAATGTGTGCGAAACAACGTTACAGCTCAGGAATAAACTGATGCTTCAAGGAACTTGTGATAGGGGGGAAATGAAAAATCGCTGTCATGCTAGATGTATCTTTTTTGATCTCATAGTCGCATCAACCATTGCATTTTTAGGTGTGCTTAAGCAATGAAAATAATATTTCGCCTCAGATATTCAGGCAGATTACTGTTCTCTATACCATCAACTACAATGAATTGGTTTGAAGAAATCGGATGCCAGAGCACCACACCTGGTACCTGGATATAAAATGACCCATGTATGCCTAACTGAAAATAATCTTGCACATGGAATATTGCCGATGGTATGGCTATATGGTTAGCTGTGATTAGGGAAAATGCATACCTGGTAGGCTGCTAGCTGATAAGGAAGTATGTTATGATTGTACTCATATCTAGCATAATATTGTCCTACCTTTGCAAAGTAAATTTCTAGTACTTGCTCAGTTGCTCTTTGCAGGCTGACTGTAATAATTTTAGCTGATCAAGCAGCACTGTATGATTAAGAGAACTTCTTGTTGGGCTAGTTGGTGTTTATTCATTATAAATTAAAGGCGAACAACACGCACACACACAAGAAAAGAAGAGTGGGACAGAGTGCCACTCACAACTGATTTATTGTGCAGAACAAAGTACATATATATCTCGCTGTCGGCACATGTGCAAGGAACACATTCAGCATCATGTAGATTAAGACAAGATATGTTCAAGAAACGCTTTCTCAGAGAAAGAGGCTGTGGTATGAGGCATGGGCGACAAATCATAAAATGTGCCAAAGGGATTTTGTATGAAGTTCACTTGTCTTCCGGTTGCTCCTACATTGGACGACTCAGCCGATGTGGTTATGAGCGAATCCGGGAACATGAAAGTAACATAGTGCAAAATAAAGATGTTCCCAGTATTCCGAAGCATATCAGATCCTGCCCTTTCAGGAACTTGTGAACCATGTTTTTCTGATGTGCGCATTCTTGCAAGGAGTGGCAATACGATGGCCAGAGAGCCAAAGGAAGCATTTTATATCGGAAAGAAAGGTAATTTGTGCGTCAGTGACACGTCGACCAATCTGTATAATGCTGAGAAAGCGTTTCTTGAGCATATCTTGTCTTAAACTACATGATGCTGAATGTGTCTCTTGCGCATGCGCCGGCAGTGAGATATATATATATATATGTACTTAATTCTGCACAATTAATCAGTTGTGAGTAGCGCTCTGTCCCGTTCTTCTTTTCTTGTCTGTGTGCATGTTGTTCTGGTGCCTTTAATTTATAATGAACACTATATGAAAAGTATCCCTTAGTACATTACAAGTAAGGCAAATGTTTATAGTAGAATGCAGCATGCAATAAAAGCTGTGAAAACTAAAAAGCTGAAACTTGAAATGCTATGATTCTTGCAAACCAAACAGGTGGGTCTCATTCTTCACTGATCTTGCGAATATAATATGCATACACAGCCTTGAGAATATCTGCGATGTACACATCTCCCTAAGTTAGCTGATTGAAGATAGCTTGATTCTGGCAGGGCAATATTTTCTTTATTCTGGGCGCAGTAATCTATGTGTGCCTGTAACTGCTGTACTGCAGAAAAATATTCTTTAATTTGTTCTTTAATATCATTCGGTTTTGCATGCTTAGTAATCCATATTGTTTATTGCAGGGTTTTTAGGATTTTTTAAAATTGATAAGTTCTGGGGCCTGAACCATCATATTTTCAGGAACTGTAATTCTATATGAACACAAGCATGCACCTGAAGTTATCGGTTTGCCTAAAGCAGGTTTTTTCTTCCAAATATCTTTCTTTTGTATCTGGGATGCATATTATTTTGCATGTAGGTTTATCATCCCTACGTCATAAGATGCTGCATGTCCTTGCAGGCCCACAGACCTGTCGCAAAATGCTCTAAAAGATTGTGTGGCAATAGGCCTTCAATATATACAGTAGAACCCCTTTATAGTAAAGCCACTGGGGCCACCGAAAATATTTACTGTATCATGGTCTTTGCGACATCTGTGGTCTGTGATGACATGATCCTGAAAATGCTGTCTAGTAGTGAAATAGGCACTACTGAACACGTCTTGTTGCTTAATGAAAAAAAAAACTGGAATACGTTCCATCTCGCTTTTATCATCTCTTTGTGTTTTTTTCATTATAAATTTTCACTACATCTTGTGGAAGTACCTCTTAAGCATGAGGACGTGATTACGAATGCAACCAAGTTCGATTTCATTTGAAAACTAAAGCCTTGCATGAACTTGGTGTCCCTTTTTGCTCTTTCTGTCTTTTAAAAGGCAATAAATGATAAATGCACGTGGCACTCAAGTGCTGTAAGACCGTATTCGCTGCATCTCCACTTTCTGCCTCCACTGCCTCATGATTTGTGCTGCACATTGCAGTGAATGTTGGCCCATTTCTTCCCCTTCCCCATTTCTTGCTGCACTTTTACTCTCTTTTAATTTCTGAATGGACCGCGCTGCCCCCTTGCGATGTTTGTAGACAGCTTTATTTTTTTTCTTCGCGCTGCGCACTTTCCCTCACGGCTCCAAGGTATTTGTAAAGTAGGCTTCTTCTGCCTGCTGCACAGTTTAGTGGCAGAGCAATCTAAACGAACACTCGGGGCTATTTTTCTGTTTCCAAATACAAAAAGTGTTGGCCTGGCGATTCTAGGTAGTGCGCGGGTGGCGATGTCATCGTGGGAGTCATCGCCATGGCCAGAAGCACTTTAAGTAATTTTTACCAAAAACATCTTTACTATAAAGGGGAAAATGCACAGTTGCCTATGAAAGATAACTGGGACTTAAGTTTGACTTTACTATATCAGTTTTTACCATATCCGAGTTTACTATAGCTGGGTCGTGTATATATTTTGTGCTCAATCGTATAGGGCACACAGACTTAATATATGTGTTTGGATAAGGGTTGAGAAGGTGAGTTTGGATCGTGTGCTGATATATGCTTGTTTTATGTGCAGATGTCATTTGTAAGACCAACGGGCTAATCTTCTCAACAAACTGTTCTTGAATGGTTTTTCCTGCGGGGTGTCCAGCTTACTGCCTGAGCCATGCGCTTCCCCCTCCCCCTCAACCTCATCACTTGATCCATTGACCCTTCACTGCCAACTACCATGCTCAATACAGTCCACTGCCATTTTCCATCTATGATGGACACGGCCCTGGAGTGCACCTATGCTCAGCCTCATATTCCTGCAAAACCTCGCACAACAAGGCTATAGTGCATCAATCCTGCTCCCCATGTCCAGCCCCTTCCATCATGACGAAATGCACACTGCACCTCATCATCTCTCCCTGCACTACCTGGTCATGTGCTGCTTCTCTTGGTAGTAAGAAGAAGCGATGTTAAGTTCGTGTTCGGCAGGTAGAGAAGCAGAAGACGATGATCTGATGATGGTCAGGAGGAGATATATATTTACAGAAGCAAAAAAGTTTACATTGGCAAACTGTAAGTTAAAGTAACAAGAGTCAGACAGACACCTGCAACTTAACACAAAATAGACTCTCACACAGAGAAGTCACTCTGCAAGCCCTTACTTTTCTACCGAGCATTTCGGTTAAAGCCTAGGGACTGTAAATACGTGCTAAGCATGGAGCCTCAATCTTGATTATCGAATATGGTCCGAGGACCGCTTTTTGATACCAGACATCAACAAAGACCCAAGGGCGGTCACCTTAGGTGATCCGCCCCGAAAATGAAGCAGCCAATCAAATTATTTAAAAGCATGCCACAACCGCAGTGGGTTGGGAATAATCTCGGACCCAGGTACTTAATTCCGTCAAATAAAAATACAACATTCAAAACACACACTCTCTATACTCGCTGGTCCCCAAACCCTCTCACACGGCGCCTGTCTTTGCCGTCCCGTTCGAGGAAAAGGGGGGGGGGGGGGGGGGTACTGTCCCAGAGCAGTGTACAGTCGCTGCTGCTCGCACCCGATGAGCCGCTGCGTGAGGGCTAAGTGCCGCGCCTATTGTCGCCTTCTGCAGGGCGTTTAGTGAGCGCTTGGGGCAGGGCAAAACGGCTTCATTTTCGGGGTCTCTCTGCCCCGATGTTTCGCGACACAGCGGGAGATCGCTGGGCTGATTGCCTACTTGGGAGGGCCGAGGGTCGCGCCTATTATCACCTTCTGCAGGACATTTAGGGAGCGCTTGTGGCAGTGCAAAAAGCTTCATTAACGGCGTCTCCCTGCACCCATGCTTGGCACCACGGCGGGACATCGCTGGACGAGCTGGCCGTAAAGTGGTTCGCATAAGCATGCCACGGTTGTTCCCGGCTGATAATTGGATGCGTCTGCCGTTCGCTTCTTGGCGATGCCTCGGAGCGAAAGGAACGAAACAAACCAAGCCTCCCGCGCGCCCCGCGAGGCGCATTCAGCATCCAAGAAGGGCATCCAAGAAGAGGGGAGAAAAGGAGAACAAAAAAACAACAGTGCTCGCTCCTTGGCCTCGGCGCGTGGGGGGGGGGGGGGTTCGACCGCCAGCTCGACTCCATGTGCGAGTCGCTTTTCACTGCGGCCTTACACGTCCCTCCTAAGAGGGTAAATGAGCTTGGAATCCGGTCATTTCAGCCTAATACAACAAAGGCCGCAACAACCCGCGAAGAAAACAAAACATGTAAGACACTTCGCACGTGAATCGAACACCAAATGAATCTCGCGACACGCCAGTGTTTCTTCATTCTCCTCTGTGTAACAATTGTTCTTGCTCTCCTATTCCATACCTCTCAAGTGTCAATTATCTCGGTGTTCATTTCGATTCTAACATGTCTTGGAACACTCACTTGGCTAACGTTTGTGAAAGGCTGCGCAAAATAGCCTGCCTGCTGTATTCTATTAAAGCACTATGCCTAATTTACGTAAGGAAAACAATAGCACATGCATTGGCGTACAGTGTGCTGAGATATGGAATTTGTTCTTTTTATTTCTGTTCAGTGTTTTGGCGCAATAAAGTTGATTCTTTACTAAAACCCATAATTCGGGCGGTGATGTATGGTGTGCACATTACTAACAATCCCGGTCTTTTTTCATGCTCGCACATGCCCTCGTTCAGGCTGTTATTCAAAGAAACAGTAATCCTTTCCTATATATGGAACAATGAGTTCTGCCTCCCGTATGTCCCCGCCAGAACATTACGTCCACGCGACCGCTTTTCCTTACCAAGAGTACGGACAAGATACGGGAAACGTGTCCATGCCTTCTATGTACCTGATGCGTTGAACGACCTGCCAGATAATGTTTTATCTTCCAGCACGCGGAAAGAAGTAAAATCTTATATCTTTGATTTGTATGTGCAATTTTGTTTCTTTTCTTTCTTTCTTTGTTTTTTTTTATTTTTTTCTTCCCCGTCATTTCTTACTGCCTTTCTTTAGTTTTTAGTCTTGTGCAATTGACTTACTGTGCCGCCCCTGGGCTTGCTCCATTCTGCCGAGCGCTGCCCCACAAGCCCATTGTTGGCTGGGCAGGCTCGTATTTGTATGTAATTTTTTGAAATAAATAAACAATATATATATATATAAGATGTGTATAACACAAAACAAATCACACATTCGCATCGGCGGACCGGACAGCGTTCGTGAAAGTCCCGCGCGCGAGCAATTGGATGTCCTCACGCCAAGTTGACGCGCACTCCACCGTTCACATCACACATTGCACCGGGTACGCGGGAACATTCACGCGTCGCCGAAAGGCCATGGCTCAAGCGTGTGCTTGCTCTACGCCCCAAGTCACATTGGGGACACGGGTTAACGCGTCGGCGTTACCATTGCTTGACCCTTTCCTGTGGGTCACCGTCACATTGTAGCGCTGTAGGGCCAGCGCCCACCGCGCGAGTTTTGCCCCATGAGGAGTACTAGTAGTGAGATAGGAGAGGGGGTTGTGGTCAGACACCACGTTAATTTCTGCCCCGTACACCCAATGATCAAATTTCTTTAGTGCCCAGATAATGGCGAATGCTTCCCGCTCGATCGTAGACCAGCGGGTCTGCGTTGGCGTGAATCGGTGGCTGGCAAACGCTATCGGCCTTTCCCGTCCCTCGTCTCCCATCTGCGCCAAACAAGCACCCGCTGCAACGTCGGACGCGTCGGTGAACAGCCAAAATGGCCTTTTAATGTCGGGGGTGTTCAGCGATGCAGCTTCGCACAGAGCTGACTTGAGCCTGTCGAGCGCGTTTTGCGCTTCCTGGCTCCACGGAATCTTGTTAGGTACACCTCGCCTCGTCAATGACGTGAGTGGTGCGGCCATCTCGGCGTATCCTTCAACGTAATCGCGGTAGTAACCACATAAGCCTAGCAGACTCCGTAGCTGTTTCTTTGTTGCGGGGGGCACGAGCCCACGAATGGCCGATATCTTTTCTGGGTCGGGCCCATGGGTTCCGCCTCCCACTATGTGTCCTAGGTACTTAATGTGGGCCTGTGCGACCTGACTCTTTTCCCGGCTAACTTTAAGCTTGGCGTCGCGCAGCAAATCAAAAATTATTTCTAAGTGCCGCAAGTGTTTAGTCCACGAGGAAGAGAAAATGGCGATGTCATCGAGGTATGCGGCCGCATAAGCCTGATGTTTAGAGAGAAGGGTGTTCATTATCCGCTGAAAGGTGGCCGCGGCGTTCTTTAGCCCGAACGGCATGACGCGCCAAGCATATTGTCCCTCGTGAGTTACGAAGGCGGTCAGATGTTGGCTCTCCGGAGCTACCGGCACCTGCCAGTATCCGCGTCGCAAGTCGATAAGAGTGATATACCTAGCGCGGCCCGCCCTCATGATGAGCTCTTTAGGGGGTGACATTGGAAAGGCATCCGTGCGCGTCACTGCGTTTAAAGCGCGATAGTCAACACACATGCGCACCGATCCATCCTTCTTACCCACGCATACAATGGGATGGGCGCACTCGCTTTCCACCGGATACACCAGCCCGAGGTCTAGCAACTCGTTTACCTGGCGGCTAACCTCACTCCTTAATAACTCCGGCACGCGATATGGGAAAGTGCGTTTGAGCTGGTGGCCTTCGTGCAGCTCTATCTTGTGTGCCCCAAGTCGTGCGACTCCCGGCGTTTCGCTGAACAAATCAGCGTAAGCTGCAAACACCTCCGAGATCTCGAGGCGGTCCTGAGTAGGTAGGTGTGCGAGTTTCTCCGCATCTATCGGACAACCACCACATCTCTCAGGCACAGACCGAGGGGTGTACTCGATTTCACCAAACTCCTCGTCTTCCCCGAAAACTACTCCGACATGGCTGACACGTGCGTAGTAGGGTCGCAGCCTGTTCGCATGCACTATCGCTGTAGCCTTTTTTCCCTTGTCGATTCTGTACGAGTTCTGCCTCTCTTACGCGGTTACGACGAATGGACCGAGCCATTTGGGGGCAATTTTACTGCCAGGGTCTGTGTCAAAGAGCAATACCTGGTCTCCGACGACAAACGTCTTGCTCCGTACGCGCCTGTTATATGCCTGCGCGTAACTTCCCTGACGTGCGCTCGACGTCAAACCCGCTACTTCTGCTGCTACTTCTATCTGCTCCCTGAGTGTGTTCGGGAGGGGGAGGGGTCCATGCTCGCTGCAGAATTGCTATCGGTCCGATAGGGTTTCTACCGAATAAGAGCCGGAACGGCGCCACGCCTGTAGTGTCATGGGGGACTTCCCTGTACGCCCAGAGAACGAACGGGACCAGTCTATCCCAGTTCTTGGGATCTTTCTCAATATCATGGAACAACATGTTCTTCAAAACGCGGTTCCACCTTTCCACTGTCCCGTTGCTCTCCGGATGCTCAGGAGTCGAAAAACGCGGTGCGCATCCCAGTCTTGCTAACATCTCACGCGTCAGCTGCGCCGTGAAGTTCGTTCCCTGATCTGAACAGACTACCTCAGGTATGCCTGTGCGGCTGAAAATCGTAAGCAAGGCGTCGCATGTTGCCCTAGCGGTTAGGGATCGCAAACAGACTACCTCCGGCCACCGCGTCCACAAGTCAACGAGGCAGAGAGCGTACCTATGACCCCTGCTCGACGAAACATCGAGCGGCCCGATTATATCGACATTTACGACCTGAAACGGATGGTCGGGTCTGGTGAGAGGTGTGATGGGAACCCTATCTTTAATTCGCCTGTCTGAGCGGACTTGACAGCCGTGACATGTCCTGCAGTGTCGCGTTACGTCCCCTTCTAAGCCTGGCCAGAAAAAGCTGTACTTAATTCTGGTCTTTGTCTTCCGTGGCCCCAAATGGCCTCCCCAAAGGGACTCATGCGCAAGGCAGAGTACCTCTTCACGCCTGCTAAGGGGGAGCACAAGCTGCTTCACTTTGCTACCGGAGATCGAGTCCCAGTGATACAACAAGCCGTCTGAAACAAACATGCCTGCCTTCCCTGCCTTTGCGTCAGCCCACGCTTTCTTTAAGGTTTCGTCTGATACTTGGTCGGATCTGAATACCTGGCGCTGTTTTAGGGCTGCGTCCGCGTCATCCTGGATCGAGATTACATCTTCCTTCTCGCTTTCTTCCAAATCTACTTCACAGGGCTGTTCGGTCGCCACACCCTGCTCACCACTCATTAGTTTGTCTGCCTCAGGCCCCGCCGCTTGCTCCTCGTGTGATGTAGAGCTCAGCTTTGCGCTCTGCTCCGCCATGGTGACAGACGCGTTAACTGCTTCAGACAGAGGGCAGGCCTTATTCATAACAAGTGCCTGGTAACGACTGTCTATCTCCGAAAGCAGTTCCCAATCCTCCCTGGAGAGCAAACAATCCACTCCCTCCGCCAGCTTATCAGAAAGCGCGCATACAATGTGCCTCGGGCCCTGCTATGTGTGCGGTGGGCCGCCTGATGCTTACCGCAAGAGTGACCAGTCTTGCGTTAACCGTCTCCCCAAAAGCCGAAACTAGCTTTATCAAGCCGGATGGCTCCCGACATATACTTGGCACGAGGCCTTCCCTAACCACGGTTATCTCGCTACCGGTATCAATTATAGCTGTCGCCGGTATCCCTGCGCACTCAATCTCCACCTGCTGTAGCTTCGACTTGCGTACCTCGTCGAATGACTGGGGCGTTTTCATCTCTGCTACTAGGGTTGTCTGGGAGGTTACTGACGCCGGTGTTTTTGAGCTCGAGCGCGTTTCTCCTTCTTCTGCACGTTTTGTGAAGCGCGAGGGCATTCCTTGGCTCGGTGGCCAGGTGCGCGGCACTCATAACACTGAATTGGCCGTTTGCTATCATTGTTCGCCGCTTGCGGGGGTCCCTTCGGTTTTTCCGCATACGCAACAATTTGTTTCGCTGCGCGCCCCTTGCCCTTAGCCTGTTCGAACGTTTGGAGAACGTTGGATATTTCATCCGGTTTTAGCCACCTCTCCTCCTCGCGAAGACGCACATACTCTAAGCCCTCAGGGCTCAAGCTACCCTTTATGCGATCTGCGATGATCAATGATACCAGGTCGTCTTTGGTTTCTACGTCCCGTGACCGAAGGTAGTACTGAAAGCACGTCTTAGTGCGCGAGGTGAACTGCGGCCAAGTTTCATCACGGCGTTTCGTCGCGCACTCAAAGCGTTCGAGGTATTCTGAGGGGTTAAGCTTCAGCTCCTTTAAAACGGCTGTTTTTACCGACTCGTAGCTGCCCCACTCATCGTCCGCGAGGTTACGGAGAAGGTACCTGACACGCTCAGCTAGTGCTGGCATGATTAAGTGAACGCGGCTTTCGTTTGGCACCTTGTACGTCGTGAAAATTCTCTCGACTTCCTCGAACCATAACGGCACGTCCGCGTCACAAGGCAGCTTCAGTCCCTTAAGGACTTTAGCGCATTGGGAGACTGGATCGGGCCCCATTCGACGCTGATCGTCAATGTCTGACCTTACAGGCGTCTGCCTGCTTCCCGCTATCGCCATTGCAACCGCTGGATCTAGCCCAAGTTTCTGTAACTCTAGGCGTTCCTGTGAAAGAATTTTCAATTCTTCCAGCTCAAAATTTAGTTCCATGCGGCGAATTGCAACCGCATCGGATACCGACATCTCCGCTACTTCACGTAGCGCTCCTGCTACAGGCTGAGTTGTCGCTTGCTGCGACTGCTCGCTGTCATCTGTTATATCTCCCCCTGTCTCTCTCTCGCCTACGCTCGCCATCATGCTCCGTGTTAAAACCATACGCCACTTTACACTTGAGCCATAGCCACTTCAACAAACCGCAAGAAATCCCGCTTACCCGTGCTGTTGTCGCCAGTTGGGGCCTCCGTCCCTTGGTGCCGCAGCCTCGTCGGAGTCCTTCCCCAGAACGCTGCCTCTGGTTCGGGGCCTGGATCACCTTGCTGCTTCTGGCTGGACGTGCGGACGATTGTTGCCTAGTGGGTTCCCAGGGCCTGGGTGCTCTGGGTGATGCTCGTGGTCGCTGGTTGCCGAACCCTGTCGTGCTGCGCCATTGATGTTAAGTTCGTGTTCGGCAGGTATAGAAGCAGAAGACGATGATCTGATGATGGTCAGGAGGAGATATATATTTACAGAAGCAAAATAGTTTACATTGGCAAACTGTAAGTTACAGTAACAAGAATCACACAGACAACTGCAACTTAAAACAAAATAGACTCTCACACACAGAAGTCACTCTACAAGCCCTTACTTTTCTACCGAGCATTTCGGTTAAAGCCTAGGGACTGTAAATACGTGCTAAGCACGGAGCCTCAATCTTGACTGTCGAACATGGTCCGAGGACCGCTTTTTGATACCAAACATCAACAAAGACCCAAGGGCGGTCACCTTAGGTGATCCGCCCCGAAAATGAAGCAGCCAATCAAATTATTTAAAAACATGCCACAACCCCAGTGGGTTGGGAATAATCTCGTACCCATGTCCTTAATTACGTCAAATAAAAATACAACCTTTAAAACACACACTCTCTCCACTCGCTGGTCCCCAAACACTCTCACACGGCGCCTGATTTTGCCCTCCTCTCCCCGGCGTGTTTGCGACGCGACCTTGCAGCTGCCGCCTTTGTGAAATAAACGCCGCGGGGGATCTGTCTGGAGACTAGGCCACCCCGCCTTCCCGTTCGAGGAAAAGGGGGGGGCGGGGCACTGTCCCAGAGCAGTGTACAGTCGCTGCTGCTCGCACCCGATGAGCCGCTGCGTGGGGGCTAAGTGCCGCGCGTATTGTCGCCTTCTACAGGGCGTTTAGTGAGCGCTTGGGGCAGGGCAAAAAGGCTTCATTATCGGGGTCTCTCTGCCCCGATGTTTCGCGACACAGCGGGAGATCACTGGCCTGATTGCCTACTTGGGAGGGCCGAGGGTCGCGCCTATTGTCGCCTTCTGCAGGACATTTAATGAGCGCTTGTGGCAGTGCAAAAAGCTTCATTAACGGCGTCTCCCTGCAGACATGATTGTCGCCACGGCGGGACATCTCTGGACGAGCTGGCCGTAAAGTGGTTCGCAGAAGCGTGCCACTGTTGTTCCCGGCTGATAATTGGATGCGTCTGCCGTTCGCTTCTTGGCGACGCCTCGGTGCGAAAGGAACGAAACAAACCAAGCCTCCCGCGCGCCCCGCGAGGCGCATTCAGCATCCAAGAAGGGCATCCAAGAAGAGGGGAGAAAAGGAGAACAAAAAAACAACAGTGCTCGCTCCTTGGCCTCGGCGCGTGGGGGGGGGGGGGGTTCGACCGCCAGCTCGACTCCACGTGCGAATCGCTTTTCACTGCGGCCTTACAGAAGATCAACAATGCAAACACGGGGGCCAGTTGGTTGATCATACTGTGGAATACTGCGCTACTTGATAGACAGAGACAAGTGGAGGACGACACACGAATGAAGCGCAATCTTACAACTGAGTTTTAAGATTGCGCTTCATTCGTGTGTCGTCCTCCACTTGTCTCTGTCTATCAAGTAGCGCTGTATTCCACTGTAAGAAGATGTTTTGCCCTATACTCTCCAATGGGAAGGACCTCCACTAATGCTAAATTAGCGCCACTACACGGCTCAGAAGCGGACCCCTGGTTCGTGGACTGCAAAAACGGCTCAGAAGACTGTACATTGAGGCTCTTTGTTTCGACCAACTTTGGCAAAGCCACCTCCAGGCGTCGCCATACTCAGTTTTCCCGACGAGGAAGAGGGGACAGGCTCTGAAGGCGAGAGCCGCGAGGAGGGGAAACTTGACGACGTGGTGACGGCGAGCGCGGTGGACGTGAAGCTTGCACTGGCGACGATGGAGGACTTCGGAGATACTCTTGGGTGTTCTGCGGCTGTTCACCGTAGCGGGGACGCGGATCACGTCGGCTGAATCCTCGAAGGCCGAGTTCTCGATAAGGGCAACGACGAAACGTGGTCCGGCTCACCGCGGCTAAAACACAACGGCCGCATTTCAGTGGTCCTCCAGATGTTCGACTTGCTTCGCCCTCGCGGCTCCGGGGGTGCTTCTACTGCGGTACATATTCGCGGCGCCGAGGGCTGAGATCCTCAGCCTAGGCGTACTGGTGAGGGGGCGGGAGGTGACCGACTGGCAATAACAGCATAATCCGCCGTCGGTTATGTGTCTAGAGCAACAACGGGTACTCCTTCCGAAGCAAGTGCGTGTTGCACTTCTTCCCGAACGGCTGTAGTAATAGTTGCTGGCGAACATTGCTCTGAAGAAGGAAAAACCCTCTTACGCTCTTCTCGCATGACTTCGTGTATCATATCGCGAATATCGGCGATGCCGAAACCTCCTAGGCCAGGCGGTGGTAAGGCTTGCTACGTTGTTGCCCAATCGCTGATAGTGCGTGTTGCTTGTGGCCAACGCCCGCTCGATAGTAGTAGCCTTGGTCACAAAACTCGCTACTGTAGTCGGTGGATTTCGTATATTACCGCCAAGAATCTCATTTCGTACGCCTCGCATTAACGCGCGTACTTTTTTCTCCTCTGTAGTCCTAGGGTCGGCGCGAGAGCTTAAGCGCAGAACGTCATCGACGAAACTTCTCACGCTCTCCGCTGGGCCCTGAATACGAGTTTGCAGTAGCTCTTCTGCATGCTGTCGTCGGCATTGGTTCGCGCACGTGTGTAACAGTTAGCTCTTGCACGTGTCCCAAGATGTCAACGAAGTTATCGAACCAGTTCTCCAGACCCTCTCGCCATAAGCAGTCTTGCCTTATCATTTATATGGGCCCGAACTAATATGTACAAACTCTCATTTTTTTTCCACGAACAATCGCAAGCTGGAATGCCCTACCGATTGACTCGCCGGTTTTATCGCGTCCCAATTGAAGTCTCATATGTTCTAGTGTGCATTGTATTCTTTGTGTTATCAGTTCATCGCTGTGCAAAATTATTTGTTTCATTGTTTTTGAACTACTCGACATCTAATGTAAACGAGCTCTCCTGCATAGGCATGTAATATGCCTGCAGTATTTCTTAAATAAAATAAAGTACTTCGCCGGTGCCTCCAGCGAGAAGTAAATGTTCTGCAGGCATTGATCCGTTGTCCACCCATTGTGGCGAGCAACCCGTTCATAATGCTGTACCCAGTCTTCAATGTTATCCAGGCCTTCACCACGGAATGGGAAAACAGTCCTTGGTGTTACAGGCACGTAGATTATCCGTGTCGCAGTCGCATTGTCAGGCTGTTGCGACTGGGAGGCCTGGTGACGTTAGCCCAAGACATGTTCCGCTCGGCGAGGAGTCCAAATTCCGGCGTTTTGCCTTGCTGACGTCGGCTAGCGCGGATCTCTGGCGCAGATGCGGACTCCAAGAAAGAAAATCCGGCGGCCAGTACTTACTACTGGGCTCGAATTTCGTGTTGGGGTGCACTGCATGAGAATCCTTACCCAGCACCTCTACCAATGTCACGTCCTGACACACAGGGACACGACGGCAGCAGACACCTCGGATCAACAGGGCAACGGCACAGTGCAGCACAACAGCAGCGGAACGAGCAAGCGCCTTAGTTCAGGCAGCAGCGTCGTCTTTTTCGAAGCGATCGCGCTTCTTCTTCTTCTGGCGCTACAATATACTCATAAACATATGCAGTATTCAAGAAAAGTTGATTGAGATATGTCAGTATATCGTGTGTGCCTCGGCCTTGTCAATCATGACACGAGCACTAGTACGTACGCGTTTTCGTCGCGGGTTGCTTTCCATCCAGTTAGGCCCCCGCAGTGCGCGAGCGGGGTCATCCATCCTGCTTGCTTTCTATGCGGGTAAACTTATCTCACCTGCTAAGTGACCCCTTGCAGGGCCGAAGTTGTTGGCGTACTTGACTCCACTTTTGGATGTGACCTACTTTTTTCATCCGTAATATCGCCGCCATGCAATGTAGAAGGTGCGGGGCCTACGTGTCCCTTCCTCGTGTATCAGCTACTTGGTGCACTTGTGCGTATATGTTTTCACGAAGCCTGACTCCGGGAGTGAATTATTGGGTGGGCGTGTTTCGTGCGTTGAAAATCGACGGCTAAAAAAGAACCCGACTCCGACCAAACGGCAGTGCGCCTCTCGCCTCCAAGCACTCCGGCTCCCCGAACCGCCATCGCATCGCACCCCGAAGACTGCCCCAGGACCTCGGAACGACCATCGCCTCGGAGAGCTCCCCTTATGCGTCGCCTTTGTTAGTGGAGTGCCACCGCGCCCGCCGGACTATATGCCCGTTTCCTAATTCACCCTGAACTTTCTGTATACTGGTCTTATGTTATTTTAAATGTCTGTGAAATCTGCATGTAACTGTATAGTGAGATTTTGATGTAATTGTAAATTCTAGTTTTTGATGTACACTACCTTCACTTTGTTGTCTTAAATACATGTAAGAGCTTGCGTCATAATATCCTGTCTATAATACTGAGGACTTCGTGTTTCAATTCTCATTCGCGATGCTGAACATAAACCGGCTAATCGTGGACGTCAAAGTTACAAACCCCTTGCCTTGGTTCGGAAAGGTGTCTCGCACTCCTTCCGGAGCCGTGACAAGGTTTATCCCTATTTGTTGAAAGAACTTAGTTGGGGGTGGTATGGGGTTCAGTAGACCAGCAAGTCTCGTCGGGGGTGTCTTTGTCGCTGGCACTCAGGGTACGTTTTGACGTAATGGGGGATGTCGACAGCTGACCGTGGGCACTATTACTTTTCCCGGATTCGGTTCAACGTGCGTGCAAGGACGTGATGTCCTGCCGTAGGCTCATCGTGAAACGCCTGTAAAATTCGCTCTCTGAAGCTTGCAAACAAAAGGAGAAGGTGCGCAGTCTTGTTGGATGTAAAGTTCTTCAAATGACGCCAGTTTGTAACACGAAGGACGGCAGATGACGCTTGAACACAGCGGGAGGGGCAGTGCTCTTTCCTTCTAGGTAAATGGTTAGGGCTTTCAGCTCAGGGTCTGATCGCTGCTATCCTGCGAAACTGCTGGCGCTTACCGATTACCCACAAAGGCGTCATCCACGTCTTCGTTCGGGGGAGCGTCGACGGCAGCTCTGGATAAACAGTCTGCGTCAGAATGCTTGCGGCCAGACCTGTATACTGCAGCCACATCAAATTCTCGAAGACGTAGGCTCCATCGGGCAAGACGGCCGGAGGGGCCCATCAAATTTGCCAGCCAGTAGAGCGCGTGGTGATCGCTTACCATCTTGAATGGTCGGCTGTACGTATAAGTGCGGTCGGAACTTTGAAGTTACCCAGATGATCGCGAGGCACTCTTTGTCAGTCGTCGAGTAATTCGCTTTGGCTTTCGATAGCTAACGGCTAGCGTACGCTATTACTCTTTCTTGTCCTTCAGTTCTCCAGAGGAGAGGAGGGGTCTTAGCGCCGCTCAACATCCTTGAAAGCTTCCGCTTGCGGCACGTCCCAATTAAAAGGCACATCAGCCGCTGTAAGTTGCGTCAGCGGTTCGGCGATGCGCGAAAGGTTTCTTACAAATCGGTGGTAGTAGGTAGTAGCCCAAGGAATATGCGAACTTTTTTCTTGTCGGAAGATTACAGAAACTGCACGATCTCAGCCGTTTTCTGGGGGTCTGGGCGCAAGCCATCCTTGCTCACGATATGGCCAAGAAATAACAGCTCCTCGTAGGCAAAGTGGCACTTTTTTATTTTAAGGTCGGTCCTGATGAGTTCATGACATCCAGCACTGCCCGCAGTCTTTTGAGGTGGTCTTAAAGTTGACGAGAAGAAAATGACGTCATCCAAGTATATTGAACAAATCTGCCATTTCAAGCCAGCCAGCACAGTGTCCATTACTCGCTAGAACGTGAGCCAAATGACCATACCTTGAATTCAAACAGGCCATCTGGTGCTATGAACGCCATCTTCTCGCGGTCTCTTTCGTCGACCTCAATTTGCCAGCACCCACTCTTCAAGTCAATGGACGAGAAATGCCTAGCGTTGCAGAGGCGGTCTTGAGTGTCGTCGATGTGAGGGAGCGGGTTGACATTCTTCTTTGGGACGTTGTTTAAGCGGTGGTAATCAACGCGGAAGCGAAGTGTGCCGTCTTTGACCTTCCTGAGGACGATTGATGCCGCCCACGGGCTCTTAGATGGCTGAATCACGTCTCCGCGAAGCACTTCCTCAACTTCATCGCGGAGGGCTTGACGTTCACGTGGTGATACACGGCAGAGACTTTGACTAAGAGCTGGGGTCTGTTCGCCTGTGATAATCCGGTGCTTTGCAAACGGCGTCTTCCGCACATTTGTTGCCGAAGAAAAGCATTTGCTGTAGCTTTAAAGACAACGAATCCAGTCTTGCCTGTCTCGGGGTAGGCCTGTGTTCATGTCTAACGTGGGCTGCTTAGATAGGTTGGGTGTATCGTCTTCTGGTTGGTCGGCAAGGTTTAACACATCTCGGCTGTCGGCTAGTTCGTCAAGGAAAGCCATAGTCGTGCCCTTGCTAATATGCTGGCATTCTTCAGTGAAGATTGTCACCAGCACCTGAGCCTGTCCTGCTGGGATATTGGCGACACCTCTTGCAATACCGAGGGCTCTTTCGAAAAGCAACTGGGTTCTTTCTTCGACGACGCTTTCAGCGGGCCCATTTCAGTGTCTGCGTTGCCTACGCAGGCGAGGAAGCTTGATTGGGGCGGCATGGTCAAGTTTACAAGTTTAGAGCGATGTTACACGTCGGTGTCGTCGTGGAGGGTATGGCGTTTTCCGTCGAAAGCTTGATGACTAATTTTGAGTGAAGGTCGATGATCGCCCGATATTCGTTCAGAAAATCCATGCCCAAAATCACATCGCGGGAACAGTGCTGTAGAACCACGAAGCTTGTGGGGTAAGTTCGCTCATTTACGGATACTCTCGTAGTGCATCGCCCCGATGGTGTAATGAGGTTTCCAGCAGCAGTGCGAATCAGCGGGCCATCCCAAGCGGTGGTTACTTTCCTGAGCTGGAAGGCGAATGGTCCACTGATGACTGAATAGTCTGCTCCGGTGTCTACCAGGGCAGTGACTGTGTGACCGTCGACAGCAACCTGAAGTAGCTTGTTCCCGTCCTCGTATAGCCCGTTAGCTTTGGTGTTCGATCTCTGCTTCGTCTTGCACTGATGTCGCGCCCAGGGCACACAGCATAGGTAGGCAAAATCACGTGTGCTCACTCAGGCTCACTCAGAAAAATATCGTCCATCTGCGGGCTCACTCACTCAGACTCACAAGGCCCGGACTCGCTCACACTCAAACCCGTCGGGGTGGCGCAGTGGTCAAGGCACTCGACTACTTTTCCCAAGGGCGCGGGATCGAATCCCGTCCTCGGCGGCCGCTTTTCGATCGATGCGAAAAGCAAGGCGCCCGTGTGCTGTGCGATGCCAGTGCACGTTAAAGAACCCCAGGTAGTCGAAATTTCCGGAGTCCTCCACTACGGCGTCTCTCATAGCCTGAGTTGCTTTGGGACGATAGAACCCCACAAATCAATCATGGTTGGATACCAACTGTAAAGGTGAAACTTCGAAGGTGGCCTGGGCCAAATTCTGGAAATGGTCATGTCCAACTTTATGGTAGCCACAGTGTCGAGGATGGTCAATGCAATTAGGAACTGATCGGTTTTGATGCAAATGGGCCAAAATCAAATTTAGAGGGTTGGTAAACCATGTGTGAGTAGAACGAAAATTATGGAGGTCATCATTGTGCTCGCCGTACTCGAATTATGTTGTACATTCATTTTGGAATGATATCGCACGAGGTCAATCTACTGGGGTGGGTGGACCAAATTTGAGGGTGGGCCCAGTCAAATTTGGAGGTCTCCATCTTGTTCACCATAGTCATAATAAATTGGACAGATTTTTACCCAAATTAGTCGAGGTCAAATTGCGGCCGTGGGTGGGCAAAATTTATGGCGGCCGTGGAGGTCACCATCATGGTCGCCGTAGACGATTTATATTGGACAGATTTGGACCAAATTGACCGAAGCAAACTTTCAGATATACCGGAATACGTTTACATTACCCACGTACGTAGCCACGTATTTGTAACCTCCTCAAACAGCCTACCCAATTAGAGCAATGGCGCACAAAAGAAATATCGGACAAGATTCTTGGTCTGTGGTGGTTAGCCTATGACTTCTTTCGCAATAAGAAAGAGCATTAAAATAATGCGGTTACAAAATGGCATCTTCGAACTTCATTAGTCTGATATTAGCTATGCACGGCTAGCCTGGCTCGTTCGCATTGCTGTGTGCACCAACGAGCAGCTAACCCGGCAAATCATTTGCGAGATATTCCAAAATAAATAAACAGCAAAGGAAGAACTATATAGTCACAGCAATACAACACGCCAACGAGGACAAATGTTCAATTTACCTGTATTAATCGCCATAGTCAAAATAATTGCGTAGCAAGAAACAACGAAATTGCTCTACATCATCAGCTCACCAAGAAACATTCATTATTAGAACTACACAGGCAATTCGAGTCTGCTAGGATCTAATTAGCGACTTGTGTCCATTACTCACTCTATCACTTCAAATCATGATTCTTCAACCTCTTAGCAAGAATTCATTTCATTTCATAGGAAATTTCTAGTACGGACTCAGCACGACTCAGATCATAATCTGAATGCAAGTCCGGACCAGACTCACTCACGACTCAGATTATGATCTGAATGTGAGCCCGGACTCACACTCAGTCCGGACTCACATTCAAAGTGTGAGTCTGGACTCGCTCACGACTCAGATCATGACCTAAATGTCAGTACCGGCTCACTCACGACTCAGATCATGATCTGAGTGTCAGTCCGGACTCACGCACGACTCAGACCAAGATCTGAATATGAGTGCGGACTCATTCACGACTGAGATCATGATCTGTGAGTCCGGACTCAAGCACGACTCAGATCATGATTTGAGTGTGAGCCGTAGTGAGCCCGAGTGAGTCGACTCATGAATGAGTCCGCCGACCTACTGCACACAGCCTTCACATCACTGGGTGGCGGTGTCAACTTGAATTCTGGTCGTGTTCTCGTCAGCATTGTCGTCGTATGGAGTGGAGATCTAATAGATGCGCCGTCAACACTCGTCGGCGGCAGAGGATCCTCGTGTTTTCGCCGTGAAGCAACCTCACCTGCTCTATTTAGTTTCCCCTGTCCGGGCTTGGGGACCTTCCTAGCAAGTTGCTCTGGCCGGGCGACGCAAAGCGGGACCTGAACAGCGATGGGGAGCATGCCAGACGATTTGGCAACGTGTTCTCTCCCCTCTTCAGGAAATCGTCGGTTTTCTGTGGCCACTCGCCAGGACGGGGTTGATGGCCAGGCCACGCAGGCCGATGCGTCTGTATGGGCAATGCCGAAGGATATGGCCAGCCTCACGGCAATGAAACCATAGTGGACGGTTGTCGGAAGTACTTCTTGTCATCGCATTACCTGGAGCTGTGACGTTGGTCGGATGCTTGGTGGGCGGGGGCCAAGGGGCATCGGTCGGAAACAGGGTGGAAGCGACGGGGCTTGGCGTCACACGTCATGGAGGCGAGTTACGGAGCCCGCGTGCGTAGCTCCCGGCTAGTGGTTGATCAGCATCGGCCGTTTGGGTTGGCGTACTAAGGGCCTGCTGAACCTCTTCGCGGATGATCTCCGTAAAAGTCGCTACTTAGGGCGGCTTTGTTGGTGGTAGTAGCCGGCTAAGCTCTGCACGGATGACTTCACGCATAAAATCCCGGAGGCTGTCTTCGCTCGCGGATGCACTGCTGTACTGGCTTGCGCAGGCCGGTTGTAGTGGTCGTTCATAGTGGCGCCTCCAGGTGTCCATTGTCTTTTCCATGGTGGACGCTACCCTTTCAAATTCAGCCAAGGTTTTTGCCGGATTTCTGACTAGTCCTACAAAAAGCAGCTCTTTAACACGTCTCATCAGAAATCTCAGCTTCTCCTCTTCGGTCATGTTAGAGTCGGCACGGCGAAAGAGGCCCTTCATCTACTCAACGTAAACCACGATACACTCATTTGATAGTTTGTTTTGGATGAAGTAAGGTCTCTGGGCTCGTTACTTCAGGAAGATGTTTGCAAAGGCCAATCAAAACTCAGTATTGAATGTCTCCCAATTCATCAAAGAGGTCTCATAATTTTAAACCAAATTTGGGCAGATCCTTCAAGAGCAATGTAGACGCCTTCGCTTTGCTTCGTCTTTCCAGGCGTTGAACGTTCCAACACGTTCGAAGAGGTCGAGCCAGTCTTCCGCATCCTTAGTGGGAAATTTTTGGAAGATAGGGGGCACCGGGGCTGCACGAAGACAACTGGTGCGAAGACAACTGGGGTCCGGCAGCAGACCGTGTTCGGGTTGGAGCCCTTGAAGTCGTCGGCTTGCTCGGTGACCTGCAGGCTGGCCTCCAGGGCGACAGGAACAATGCCGAGGTCTTCGCTTGAAGGGGTAGGCCGGATCTCAAAGGGTCACCAAGATCTGGCACCAGGGCCGGATTAACAGAGATGGCGGCCCGGTTCGAAAAATTAGTAGGGCCCCCCTTACCCCCCTCATTCACCCTACCTCGTTCCCTGTTGTCATGCTTGGGACTTGATGCCTTTTAGAATTTCCTAGAGTGAAAATAATATTTACTATTAATATAAATAATATTTACTAAAATAATATATAGTTGACATCTAGAAAATAAATTTAATATTTAATAAATAAATTTAATGATTCTTGCTAATTTCCGTAGTATTGTTCCTAAACCTGACACCGTAAAAGGCATGATTTTCACTTGCTGTCCAGATGTCATTCTTGGCACTGAAACATGGCTAACTACAGAAATTTCTAACAGTGAACTATCATTTTCTGACAATCGATGTGTTTTTCGTAAAGACAGGAAAGAGGGAAGGGGAGGAGGCGTAATTATTGCCTTAAGAAGCGATTATCAGCCATGTCAGGTCACCTTCGACACGTGCCTCGAGCTATTGTGGGTCGTGTTTCGACTCAAAGGTGCCACATATATCATAGGTGCCCCCCAAACAGCCGTCCGGATTTCATTGACCATCTGCACGATGCATTAGAATACATTTTTGCTACTTACCCCCAAAGCATTGTTTTATTAGGTGGGGGCTTCAATTATTCTGCTATTAACTGGATAAAACCATCTGTCACAGCTGGACCCAATCACCACGAATGCTCACGCCTACTTTATACAATGGCTGAGTTCCATCTAACCCAGCTGGTTCAAGAGCCTACGCGAGGTAATCATGTTCTAAATTTATTATTTACTAACCTCTCCACTCCTTCTCGCATCTACGTACTCGAAGAAATAAGCGATCATAGATTCGTTCACAGTTTCATGACCTTCCTGTCAAGCAGATTGCTACCAAATGTAAACTGAACTACCGAAAGTGTGACAATGAAAAAATGAACTGCATGCTAAAAGACTTTGCGCAGATTTTCGAAGCCGCTTTTGAGACTCGCACGACGAACGAAAATTGGCTGTTATTTCGCGATAAGCTGAAGGAAATTGAGCATGCCTGCATTCCAAAATTACACATAAAGCAGAGAACTGATGCCCCCTGGTTCACAAAAGATGTTAAGAAATATCTTAACAAAAAAAAAAGAGTGTACCGCAGAGCAAAAGAAATTAACTCCGACGACGCCTGGAAGAAGTACAAAGCCGTATCAGCTATAACTGCAGTCGCTATTAAGGAGGCTAAAAACAACTTTTTCAACCATACATTACCGAGTTTGCTCAGTAGCAACCCTGCTAAATTTTGGCAAGTAATTAACCCCAAGAATAGCCACAAGATTCCTGTATTGAAAGATTTGGGCGGACTTGTGGTGGCTCCAGAGGAAACACCTGATTTATTTAACAAGAACTTTACAAAAATCTTTACTAAAGAGTTAGTGCCTTTTAATTTTCCTGAACTTCTGAGGCCATTAGTTCTTAATCCATCAGAACCGGTCGTCATTAACGTAGCTGGTGTTGCCCGTGCTATTGAGCGATTGCCACTTAATTGCAGCCCTGGTCCAGACGGTATCAACACTAAACTTCTAAAACTTACAACGCACGTGTCGGCTACCATATTAACTTCCATATTTCAGCAGTCTTTAGATACCGGATGCATTCCAGATGACTGGAAAACAGCAAACGTCAGCCCAGTTTTTAAATCCGGTGACAGCCCATCTCCGGAAAATTATCGCCCATATCACTAACCTCGATTGGTTGCAAACCACTTGAACATATTCTTTACTCGCACATAATGGCTCATCTAACCGACAACAACTTGCTTATTGACAACCAGAATGGCTTTAGCAAAAGAAATCTTGTCAAACACAATTATTCGAGCTCGTAACCGATCTTCATGAATCGGTACACGAACTAATATATACTGACGCCATATTTATAGATTTTTCAAAAGCTTTTGACCGCGTTCCCCATAAAAGATTAATGAAAAAAGTTAATAACCTTCAGCTGCATCGCGACATCACCCGATGGATCGAAGAATTCTTAAGAAATCGCTCCGAACGGGTCAAAATTAAAGAGTATTCGTCTAACAGTTCACGCGTCATATCCGGAGTTCCACAGGGATCAGATTTAGGGCCTCTGCTACTTTTAATTTATATTAATGACATAGCGTTTAATATATCATGTAGCGTACGACTCTTCTCTGATGATTGTGTAATTTATAGAAAGATAGCTGACCGCACTGACGCAGTTATCTTACAGACTGAATTAATGCATCTGAATGAGTGGTGTCACATGTGGCAGATGGAAATTAATATAAAAAAAACCAAGCTAATGACCTTTTCCACGCGCAATAATACGCCTTCTAATGTTTACACGATTAATGGCAGTTTAGTTGAAAGAACAGATTGCTTCAAGTACCTTGGTGTTTTTTTCAGTTCTGATTTAGGCTGGAGCGCCCATATAGATTATATCACGAATAAAGCATTTCGAAAACTGGGACTCATAACGTCGTTCACACCTTGCCAACTCCGAGACAAAACTTCATGCGTACACTACTCTCATAAGGTCAGCATTAGAGTATGCCTCCATAATATGGAATCCAAGTAGTGTGTCATTAATTAACCGTCTTGAGTCTGTCCAAAATAAAGCTGCCAGGTTCATCCTTTCGTCATACTCAACGTATCACAGTGTGTCTATAATCTTAAACAATCTCTAAATAATCCCGACCTTGTCACTCGACGCAAGTTCTCTCGTTTATCGTTCTTTCATTTCTTATATCATGGCGACTGCCCATTTGCAGCTAATCGCATCGCTCCTGCCCATCATATTTCATCCCGGACTGATCATCTCTACAAAGTACAGCCAATATTCGCAAGAACGATAAAATACCAAACTTCACCCTTCCTGTTACCTATAGAAAACTGGAATTCAATACCGAGTGGTATAGCTACTGAAACTTCTTTATCGCAATTTCAAATAAAACTTTCAGGGCACCTTGGATGTTTGTAATCACCGATCCATTGTTTCCACTATTGTCTTCTTAAGCGTTACGTGCTGTTACCTGCACACCCATGTATCCACTAGTAAATGTAGTGCTGTGTACGTCAATCTGTATGTTGTGTAGAATTCTTAAGTGCATTTTTGTTAATTACAGAAGACCTATGTATCCGCTAGTGAATGTAGTGCTGTGTACTTCGATCTGTATGTTATGTACAATTCTTAAGTGCATTTTTGTTAATTAATACGCGTGAACGATATGTATCGAGCTGTTTTTATGCCCCCCCCCCCCCCCCCTATGTAATGCCCACTTGGGTTTTTAGGGTATTTAAATAAATAAATAAATTCTTACCACCCAATATTATTCCTTTCACCTAAATGTACTTTTGTATATATATAAAGCTGTGGGTATTGTGATGTCTGTGCGGTCAGGTCTGCCAAGGCGCCTGCGTGTCGTCATTGCCAGGAGCACTTGACGAAGCAGATGTCAACCTGGACATAGCAACAGGCCTGCCTCGACGACGACGGTCAAGGCCCTGCGCGAAGCAACAAGCTCGCGTTTCATCGGATACCCAGGTGCGGCGAACGCTCCGGGAGTCTGCCCTTGAAATTACGCTCTTCCCAAAGGCAGCTGTGGAAGAAAGAGGCATGCATCGCCGGCCCCGCATTGTGCGTCCAGAACCAGGTCTACCCGTGGAACGCTGGTGACGTATTCGCCCACGTGTCGTGGCCTACGTGAAGGAATTCGGAAGGCGTGTCTTCATGCTGCTGTGTGCTAAAACGCCAAGTGGTGCTCTTCGAATGGCCAGTGCTCAAGGACAAAGGATTCCCTATATAGGTACCTAGGGACAAGACAGTGCATAAAAACCGGGGCATTTCAGGGGACATTGACAGACTTTCTCTAAAATCTCTACCATCATGTAAATAATAAACTTGCACTGCTCCTCGCTTCCGTGGTGCCTCGTCGTCTCGAATCGTTGGCGTTCGCTGCCTTCGGCTCCAGCCCTGCCGGCGTCTCAACAGTATGCTTGTAATGGCTGTTCCTGGTTTTGTTGCGTTTTTGTCCACTGCTATATTGCTCTGTAAGCGGGGCGCTAGCCTTTGACAAGCCATCACAGGTTTTTTGCTAACACTCTGCAGCATCACCAGTACTGTGTAATCAGTGTTGATGCTAAATAAAATTATTTGTATTCCTATTTATGAACATCGCCTGATCATATACTTTCCCGCAAAGCTCATGGACAAGTTGACATCTAGACTGAGGTATTCTTGGAAACGAGAGGACACACAGAGTAATAATCACAACGTATATTCGGGAGAAATAAACTTCTCGAGTGGTTATTTTCTTGGCTAATTCGATATAGCAGGATGGTCTGCTGCGAGTAAGAAAAGAGTAAGGTCTTGTTCATGAGTTCAGTAGCATGGCTTTTTGGGCTTGTTGGTACATAGTTCCAATGTACTATAGCGCCGCAAAAGACGCGGACGCAAGAGACGGGAGACGAACACCACGAGCGCTAACTTCCAACAAATTTTATTCTCCTGAAGCATGTATACCACTTATACGCAGAAACCAGGAATCACATGTGCCAACAGTATCGATTCCTTAGAAAAACGAGCTCTTTATCTGATAGGAGAATGGAAGTGTGCTTACACACGCGCATCCCAACTATTCATCTTTTCGGCTTCAATGAGTTCGTGCGTTACCCTTTCTCTGCTTTTTCGTATTACCAGACTTTTATCAAAGAAAGGCTTACAGGTTTTTGACTTGCATACGAGAATGTGATCAACCAGCCTTGCCCGTTTCTGACGTTGCGAGCGTGTTCCATTAGGCGCTCGTTCAGAGATCTCCCCGTCTGGCTGATATAGTGTTTCCCGCATGACGAGGGAATTTTATACACGACACCTTGATCGCACGTGCCGTACGGCTTCTGGTGCCTAGTTGCGCATCCGCGCGCTTCGTTGCTGTTGTTTTCTCACAGTTTGAACAATGTTGCAAGTTTTTTCGGCACCAAGAACATGACGATCGCATTCGCTCGTTGACCAATTATTTTCAATTTGTGGGAAATCTTGTGTAGATATGGTAACATAAGAAGGTTTTTCCGTTCACGAGGAATTGGAGTTGGTTGACATTGGCTTTCTGGTTTCATTTTCTTAACAAATGTTTCGGCAACAGAAACTTGAGCATGGGCGATGGTACCCGGTATTAGTCAGCCTCTTGGACTGCTCTTGAAAACTGTCGCTCATCATGTGCGGACAAGATTTCTGGAGAGCATTTTGAAAACATAAATTGACAATACCTCTTTTTACAAGTTTTTAATGAGCGGAATGATATGGTAACATCGACTTGTTGCTAGCGGCTGGTAGGCCCAGACTATGTGATGAGCGTGAAAGGTGAAGTTAATGTCAAAAAATATACTGGAGTTATTAAGGGACAATTGGGATGTTAAAACAAGCGGTTTAAAATGTTCTTTCATGATAATTAAAATGCCATGAGCCTTTGGCTCAAGTGAGCCGTGGTCACATTTAACAAGAATAAAAAGTCATCAAAAAATCTGAAGACTTTAATTACGTCCAAGCTGTATAGGTGGCTGGAAACAGCCTTTTCAAGTTCGTGATAAAAACAGATTACTCAAAGTCGGCGCTATGCACGACCCGAAGCATATCCTTTCTTTCTGAAGGTAGGATTTTTCTTTCCAGCTAATGAACGTTGACTGCAAGTAAATAGCTAAAATATCAGAAAAAAACTGCTCGCCGACACACCCGCTGAGTTCTGGAAAGCAACGCACCCGAACTCATCTATGCACTCCTCTAATCAACACAGCACCTTGTCGTTCGGCAACGAGTAATATAGATCCTTAACAGCCATAGAAAATGCAACAATGCTGTCATCAGAGCGCGACCAAACGACGTCTAACATTTCGTCAGATTTCTTAACCATAAAAGGGTCGTCAAGCAGCGAAAGGTTAAGTTTGCTTTGTAACTACATTGAAACTGTTTTTTGCCATGTGGCAGTTTCAGAAATGATCACCCTGAATGGTTTTTCCGGTTTATGGGTTTTCGCCCCGAAATAGACGTCTAAAAACATTTTCATGCACCTTCGATTTCTTTAGCCAGCTTGGTAAGGTTTATCTTGTTGCATAGCTTCTTCGCTTAAGCTTTTACTTTTGACATCATTATTTCGCTGCGGCAGGTAAATACAGAAGACACGGCTTCGTCAGCCTTGGACTTTTAAACTTCACAGGGTAGAATAGCCAAACCACCTTCTTTGTAAGCAGGCAGCACGACCAGGTCCTGTTCCTTGATGAAGTACTCGACGCGCTTGAGGGGTAGCTTGGAAGATCCTCGCTTTGAGCATTGCAAAGCGTCTTCTAAAATGCAGCAGTCGTGTTCCGGTTGCGTCGCACGCTGCGATACTTGGCGTACCATCGCAAGTAGTTGTGCAGCTGACGGCTTGGGCTCCACAGCAAACTTTGATCCTAACGATAGAACCCTTGACACGTCATCCGGTAGATCTAGGGCCTCCAGGGTATGGACGGTGCTCCGGGCTGTCTTCGTCTTGCTCGAAAGGGTGGCCTGTAGTTGTAGCAGATGTTGAGCCCACAAGCAATCGGTAACTTGAGCAGTGACACGCTGTTATTCCCGAATAATTCGCTAGGCTACCTGGCCTTCACCTTTCGAGAGAAGCTGAGCCTCGAGGCACTGCCTGTAAAGCCGGGCTTGCCTGTACCACTCGAACTTGGCAAGCTTGCACGCCCTCATGCCGTGACCAGCCGATGAGACGAATCCTCCAAACATTCGCCTCACCTCTTCGGGCAGAAATTTGTTGCGAATGCAAAACGACATTATGCGTGCACGACATGTCGCAAGCGCTATGAGTGAAACTGTAGCACAGGGATTCTGGCGAACATTAAAAAGCTAGCCCGTTGTATTAGAAATATAGTTCAGTAGTGTGGCTCTTTGGGCTTGTTCGTACAGAGTTCCAATGCAATATAGCGCAGCAAAAGACAAGGACATAAGAGACGAGAGACGAACACCACGAACGCTCGCTTCAACAAACATTATTCTCCTGAAGCTTCACATTTATACGCCAGAAAACAGGAATCACATGTGCCAACAGTATCAGTTCCTTAGGAAAACGAGCTCTTTATCTGAGAGGAGAATGGAAGGTTGGCTTACACACGCGCATCCTCTACTATTTATCTTTTCGGATTCAATGATTTTGCCCTTACTTTTTCTCTGCTTTTTCCTATTTCCACACTTTTATAAAAAAAAAGGCTTACAGGTTTTTGACTTCCATGCGAGAATGTGATCAACCAGCGATCCGCCTTGCCCGTTTCTGACGTTGCGAGCGTGTTCAGACATCTCCCCGTCTAGCTGATATAGTGTTTCCCGCATGACAACGAAATTTTATACACAATACCTTCATCGCACGTGACGTAGGGCTTCTGGTGTCTAGTTGCGCATCCGCGCGCTTTGTTGGTGTTGGTTTATCCCAGTTTGCCGGAATTTGCTTGTGTGTTCAACATCTGCTATACATACGGGCCGACCTTTTGAGCAAGTCGAAGACAGCCCGGAGCACCGTCCACACCCTGGAGGCCCTATATCTACCGGATGGCATGTCAAGAGTTCTATCGTTAGGACCAAAGTTTGCTTTGGAGCCTAAGCCGTCAGCTAGCTGCACAACAACTTGCGATGGTATGTCAAGTATCAAAGCGTGCAACGCAACTGGAACACGACCGCTGCATTTCAGGAGTCGACGTTTTGAAATGCTCAAAGCCAGGATCTTCCAAGCTACCCCTCAAGCGCGTCGAGTCCATCAAGGAACAAGACCTGGTCGTGCTCCCTGCTGACAAAGAAGGTGGTTTAGCGATTCTGCCAAGTCTTCTCTATTTAACTGCCGCAACGAAATAATGATGTCAAAAGTAAAAGCTAAAGCGAAGAAGCTATGCAACAAGTTAAACCTTACCAAGCATATTGCAACCAGCGAACAAAGCGGAACACAAGAAGATGGAGTACACAGGACAGCGCTGGACTAACAACTAAAGTTTTATTGGTGAGTGGTAAACCCAGGAAGCCAAACGACACATGCGTATCAGCGCGTTACACCAACGTGATGAGACCCCCTTACACGCTCAACCAACAGCCTCCCCCCATCCCCCCCCCCCCCATATCAAAACGCATCGACACAGGGAAACTTCTTTTAACTTATTTCCGCCTACAATTGTGTACTGCTTTTTACCAACCTATATTTTTTATCCGTAAGGAACAGAGATGGAGCGCTTCCATCTGTGTCAGTCTCGTCGCGCCTAAAGAAGGAAGCTATCCAGCTACTCAAGGACTTCAACCTCCCAAGATTGGAGAAGGCAGTGAAAAAGGCGGAGCGGGATAGGCTGGAGGTAATTGTCTCCGTCAAAACCCACAAGGTTGATTCTCCGTTTCGGGCCATCGTTACAGAGAATGGTTCTTGGCAGAAGTTGGTTGGTCAATTTTTGCAGTGCCAATTGAACGTGCTCGCCTTGGATGACCCTTATGTCGTGTGCAACTCTACCGGTGTTATACAAGGCCTCAACGATGGTCCCGCTGGTGCTACCCCGGCGTTTTCTGTCGAAGTAGAGGCCCTTTTTTATTCTATACCCCGTGGCGAACTGTTTGGTACGGTGCGCGAGCTCATAGAAGAGACAGGAGCCACTCCTTTCCAGAACGCGAGTGGACTGAATGTGGACTCTTTCCTCGAACTTTTGGGGTTTTATTTGTCGTTCACCATTGTAGACGTCCAAGGGAAGAAATTAGTGCAAAAGAATTGCATTTGCATTGGTTCTAGTGTAGCTCCGGCTTTGTGCCACATATTTTTAGCCAAGTTTCATAACCCTCTTCGAGGCAGACTAACAGACAAGCGCGTTCTTCGTGTGTTTTGGTACGTTGACGATTTTCTATCATCCTGGAGGTGGCACATGGTGACTCGCTCCAAACTACTGTCAGTAGTGTGTTGAATGTCTTTCATGTGTGTAATGGGGCTCTGAAGTTTACCCATGAACTGCCAAGTGGCAATTCTATTCGTTTTTTAGACTTAAAGCTCAGTTTACCGAAGGCCACACCTGCTGGAGCTATTCACCTAGAAGTAAGAAGGCGCTTTTGCTATATGCCTTCTCGCACTCTATGTTAGTCAAGCTAGGTATAGCCAGACTTTGCTTGAGCAATGCCCTGCAGAAAAGCAACCCTCATGCGATGAATTATAGTTTTCGTGAACAGGTACTTCGTCTAAATGACGCAGGCTATCCGGCTGACATTCTGCGTGCAGTTGCCGAGTCCGTGCTGCAAAAAAAAAAATTAAAACAAAATTTGAGGGTTTTGGAAAATGCTAGGCTCACAAAGAAGAAAGTCGAGGTAGTGCCATATTTACAAAGCATCTCACATAATCTCAAGAAAGTGGTACAATGGCACTGCGTGACTGTGGTATTCTCTGCACCCAGTAAGCTTTCTGGTCTGTGCTCGAGAATTGCGAAAGGCCGAGATAGGAAAGCTGCCAACAGCTGCACTGTCAAGCATCTGAATAAGTTTGACGGGTGTTCCACATGTGTCGTGTACCAGATACCCCTATCTTGCGGCCGGGTTTACACCGGCCAGACCGGTAGATGGGTGAATGACCGTGCACGCGAACACAGTAATTCCTGAAAAGTGTGCCAGACCCAAATAACCTCCCGCGTCACGGTAGACAATGTAAAGACTGTTTGCCGGCTTTAGACAAGATTTCCATACTAGGAAAATGAAAGAACAAAGAGGAGAGGAAATACTGGAAGCCTTTCACATTAGGTAGCAAGGCAGTTATAAGTGCGTTAGCGCTCCATCTCTGTTCCTTATGGATAAAGTATATAGGTTGATGAAAAACAGTGCACGAGTGTAGGCGGAAACAAGTAAAAAGAAGTTTCCCTGTGTCGATGCATTTTGGTTGAGGTGGGGGGGGGGGGGGCGAGGCTGTTGGTTGAGCGTGTAAGGGGTCTCATCACGTGGGTGCCACGCGCTGATACGCATCTGGCGTTTGGCTTCCTGGGTTTACCACTCTCCAACAAAACTTCATTTGTTATTCCAGCGCTGTCCTGTGTACTCCTTCTTGTGTTCCGTTTTGTTCCCTGGTTGAATTATGCTTGATTCAAACCAACTGGCCCGCATGGCCACCCTGTTGAGGTTCAAATCTTACGAAGCTGAGTAAATGACTGATGACCTAGACAGGAAAAGTAGAAAAATAGGCTTGAAAATCAATATGCAGAAGACTAAGGTAATGTTCAACAGCCTCGGGAAGGAATAGCAGTTTAGGTAGCGAAGCACTGGAAGTAGTAGGCGAATATGTCTACTAGGACAAGTAGTAACCGCAGATCCGGACCATGAAAAGGAAATAACAAGAAGAATAAGATTGGGATAGAGCGCATTTGACAAGCACTCGCAGATTATGACTAGCAGCTTACTGGTATCGCTCCAGAGGAAAGTATACAACAGTTGCATCTTACTTGTGCCCACCTGTGATGCTGAAACGTGGAGGCTAACCAAGAGGGTTCTACTTAGGTTGAGGACAACTCAGAGGGCTATGGAACGAAACATGGTAGGGGTAACATTAAGAGATAGGAAGCGTGCAGAGTTGGTCAGAGAAATAACTCGTTATTGACATGCTAGTGGAAATCAATAAGAAGAAATGGACATGGGCAGGACATGTAGTGCGAAGAGAGGATAACCGATGGTCGCTGAGGGTAACAAACTGGATTCCAAGGGAAGGAAAGCGTAGCAGGGGGCGGCAGAAAGTTAGGTGGGCGGATGAGGTTAAGAATTTCGCAGGGGTCAAGTGGATGCAGCTAGCACAGCACCGGGTTAATTGGAGAAATATGGGAGAGGCCTTCGCCCTGCAGTGGTTATTGTCAGGCTGATGATGAAGCTGACCAAAGAAATAGGCGATGCACGAAAGCTTTTTATACGTATTTTTCAGTGCAAAAACCCACAAACCGGAAAAACCATTCAGAGTGATCATTTCTGAAACTGGCACATGGCAAAGAACAGTTTCAATGTACTTACAAAGCAACCTAAGCTTTTGCCGCATGACGACCCTATTATAGTAAAGAACTCTGATTAAATTTTACACTTCGGTCGCGCTCTGATGACAGCATTGTTGCATTTTCTGTGGATGTTAAGTATCTATAATACTCGCTGCCGAACGACAAGGTGCTGTGCTGAGTAGAGGAGTGCAGAGATGAGTTCGGGTTTGTTACTTTCCACAACTCGGCGGGTGTGTCGGTGAGAAGTTTTTTAGAAACTTTTGCTGTTTACTTGCAGTCAATATTCACTAATTTTGAAGGAAAACCCTAGCTTCGGAAAGAGGGGATATGCATCGAGTCATGCATAGTGCCGATTCTGAGTAATCTGTTTTTATCCAAACTTGACAAGGCTGTATCCAGCCACCTAGACAGCTTGGACGTAATCAAAGTCATTAGATTTGTTGATGACTTCTTTGTTCTTGTTAAGTATGACCACGGCTCACTTGAGCCAAAGGCTCATAGTATTTTAACTATCATTGAAGAACATTTTAAATCGCTTGTTTTAACATGCGAAATGCCCAAGTATAACTCCGTTATATTTTTAGATATCATTAACTTCACCTTTCAGGCTCGTCACATAAGCTGGGCCAGCCAGCCGCGTAGCAACAAGCCGATGTTGCCATATCACTCCGCTCATTCAAAACTTATAAAAAGAGGTATTGTCAATTTGTGTTTTCAAAATGCTCCCCAGAAATCTTGTCCGCACATGATGAGCGATAGTTTTCAAGGGCAGTCCAAGAGGCTAATGCCGGTACCCCGCCCATGTTCAAGTTTCTGTTGTCGAAAAACTTGTTCAGAAAATGAAACCAGAAAATCAATGTCACTCAAATCCGGTTCCTCGTGAACGGCAAAACCTTGTTGTATTACCATGTCTACTCAAGATTTCCCACGATTTGAAGAGAATTGGTCAACGAGCGAATGCGATCGTCGTGTTCTCGGCGCCGAAAAAACTTGCAACATTGTGCAAATGGCCATCCAGGAAACAACCAGAGTAGAGCACTGCACGGGCTTGATTTTGCGGCCCGTGTCCGGCTTCATCGCTTGAAGCCCGAGCCCAAGCCTTGCCCGTGACTCTAAGCTCGGTCCCATCCCTGACCCTAGCTGAGTTAAAAAAGGCATGAATCGGGCCCGCGCATGAAATCTCGTTCCGGCCTAGGCCCGGCAGTCAGTCTGTGCAGACTCCTTAAAAATGCACATTTAAGGCGAAAAAAAAAACGCTTAACGCTTTTCATTCAATCATAAATGAGCTAGTCTTGTTTGACATTCAATGCAATATAACACAGTCCACACCCAGAATAACGGGAAACAAAATTTTCAAGCACAAAGAAGAAAAAAGATTTTCAAACGACTGCATGAAGTACGTTTTGCCAAAAGAGCGCGAGACTGCACTACCAAAGTTCTTATTTGAGCATGTTATTTCATAGAATTGGTTTTAGGGGCTATCGCACGAGGAAGTGTCCAGCTACCTTCCGTATGCGTCTTCTACGTGTGCTAGTCATTATCTCTGAAAAGAGATTGTAATAAACTTACCAATGATATTTTATATGCTAAGAGCCGTGATTAAATCTCTCTGTTGTCGAAATTACTGGGTTAGCGATGGTAGGTATGCACTTCAGATCTTTTTTACTTTGGTGATGACAGCATTGCATGTGTAATGTGTTTTTAATCTTGTACTATGAGTGTACTTTTGATTCAAGCAAAGCATGCCTATCTTAGTCCTGTATAGGACTGATACCGATAAATTAAATAATTATCACTGCTGTTAAGCGGGGATCCAGGCACTGGTAGCAGGCACAGGTGGTGGTGGCGAGCAAGACCGGAGCAGTGGTGGCTTAACTTGTAGCCAGTCCGCTTGTCCGTGTCGTCCTTCCGTCCTTCGTGTACTTTTTGCGCTATTTTCCATCATGTACAACAGCTAGTCCGCCAATGCACTTCCTCTTTCTCAACTATCTGTAGGCATCATCGGAACTTCTCTACAATCTGGCCCCCGCAGAAAAGAGGAGCCACCCTGGCGACTCATAGAGACGAAAGGATAGCGGGATCGTAATAGGGCTTCAAACGGTCGACGTGAACGATCACAAGCCCACGGCGGCGAAGGTCGGTGGAAGCGGCTAGCGGTTCAATTCGGTAATTGACGGGAGAAGAGCGTTGGAGCTCTACATAGTGTCCGTAGTACTTGGCAGTGAACTTGCTGGTCAGACCTGGTGGTGTCGATGGGACCCAGAGCCATACGTGAGCACCAGGAGAGAACTGGTGGACAGAGTGGCTGCTGTCGCTGTGTGCTGTCTTCTAGACTTGTTGGTCCGAAGTAAGCGAGCGAGCCAGCTTGCGACATTCTTCAGCGTGCCTGACAGCTGCTGAAAGCGATGTATACTCTGAGACATCAGGACGGTAGGGGAGGATGGTGTCGAGTGGAGATAAAGGTTCACGTCCGTAAAGCAGAAAAAAATGGTGAGAATCCGGTAGTTGCTTGAACGGCGGTGTAGTAGGCATATGTTAAAAATGGGAGAATCTTGTCCCAATCGGTGTGATCGGAGGCAGTGTACTTGGACATCATGTCGCCCAGTGTGCGATTGAAGCGCTCTGTGAGGCCGTTGGTTTAAGGGTGGTACGCGTTGGCTGTCTGGTGGATGGTCTGACATTCGCGTAGGAGCGCTTCGACAATCTCGGATAAGGAAGATTTGCCTCGATCACTTAAGTTCACGAGGGGCCCCGTGCAGCAGAATGAAATGATGAAGAAGAAAGGACGCTATATTGGGTCCGGTGGCATCCTGAAGTGCTGCTGTTTCCGCGTAGCGGGTAAAGTGATCGACGGGTACGGTGATCCAACGATTCCCTGCAGGTGTGTACGAGAGAGGTTCATACAAATCTATGCCAACACGATCGAATGGTCGGTATGGGCATGGAAAAGGCTGTAGTGGAGCCGGCTGATGGAGAGGAGGAGGCAGGCGACGCTTGCATATACTTATTGACGAAGGTATACATACCGCGCCAGTAAAAGCGTTGTCGTAACCGTTCATATGTCTTAAATACACCCACATGGCCACACTGCGGATCGTTATGGTAAGATGCGCAGATATCACTACGGAGGTGGCGAGGTAAGACGAGCAGCCACTTACGGCCATCCGGCATATAGTTGCGTCAATAGAGGAGACGGTCACGAAGGGCGAAATGCTGTGCTTGACGACGAAGGGCGCGAGTGGCCGGCAAAAGTGATGAGATCGTAAGAGCGATTACTGCAGTTAGCCACGGATCCTTGCGCTGTTCCGATGGCATGTGGTCGATGGACAGGGAAAACAAGGCAGAGCTGGAGGCAGGGGACAACGGAGCGTCGGGTGGCACCTGCGAGCGAGATAAAGCGTCTGCGTCGGAGTGCTTGCGCCCTGTATGATGGATGACTCGGATATCAAACTCTTGTAGTCTAAGCGACCAGCGGGCGAGACGGCCGGTGGGGTCTTTTAGTGAAGACAACCAACACAAAGCGTGGTGGTCCATAACAACATCGAATGGGCGCTGTTACGTTTCGCCACCGACAAGTGTGACAGCTGACGCGGCCACCTCATAGCAACAGGCAGAACATCGAGCGGTTCGGCCATTTCGGCGCCATCCAGTCGGCCACCCAACGCTTCCTCCCGCGGGAAAGTTTCGGCGTGTTCTTGCCACGCGCCCAATGTGTGTGCGTGCATGTGTGTGCAAACGCTGGCCAAGCCCGGCTCTCGAGGGAAAGTGCGTCGCCCTCGTCTTTCTGCAGGAGGTGGAGAAGATGCGGTCGCGCCACCTGCGATTGAGTCATCTCGTCTTGCCCAAACTTGTTGGGCTCTCCCTTTCCCTCTGAGCGGGCCTTTCGGCACACTTGAGGCAGAAGCTGCGGTGTCATCTATGCTTCCTCCTCAGTACCCGTACCTATTTTCAAACAAGTCCGATCACCTATTGCGCGAAAAGGGGCTTGTGTTTGGAGAGGGCAGCGTACTAGCCTTAACCAGATCTAGAGCTCGGGAGACCGCTGCAAAGGCGGTAGTACCGGAGAGGTGGTCAAGCAATGAGAAAGGGTCGAAGGCACAGCACGCTGAGATTACGAACACGTACGCTGTAGACACAATTGAGCTGGGAAAGTCAAAAGTACCAGAGAGTGGACTACAGCTTGGGGAAACGGCCGAGCAACGTGACCGCAGTAGCGAGCCGACCGAGCCTCGAACAGAGGAGTATTGTGTTACCTTGGTCGAGCCACTAGCTGAGAAGGTTAGCGGCGGCTCCAACGGCGAGAAGTCCGAAGTGACGCCATTAAGCGAGTTGAACTGCATGCCGACCCAAGTAGCTGTTGGAGATACAGTTTCAGCAATCAAATGTGGGGAACTATCAGTAACTGAACCGCTTCTCGAGAAAAAAGCAGAAGCTTGTGTAGAGCGTGGCGGAGATGGAAATGAGCTAGAAAATGCGACAATTTCGGTTTCTGAAATCAGCTGTGTGGTGGAGCAGGGCATGCAGAAAAACGAAGTGCCGATCAGGGAAACTGCGCAGCCCGCGAGTTGTGATCAGCCAGTGCAGACCGACGAGGAGTGCGCGTACGCTGTAGAAAGCGAAACTTGCGAAGGCGACAGCGAGCGACCAGAGCAGAGTCAGCATCGTTCGTGCCTACAATACCACGCCAGGTTATATTCACGAGAAAAGCAACCTCAATGCGAACGCGGACGTGGCACACATGGCCCTCACACAATCCCAAGCGCCCCAGCTGTCGAAGGAGCTCGAGAGCTCGATTGTGCGCCGGTTAGCTCTGAGCGAGGAGACGCACGGAGTAGTGAGCAGCCAGATCAAATTCCTAGCAGGGGGAGTGACGTGAGCAGTTGTTGTTTGTTGTTCGAATTTGACTGAAAGTGAGTCATTCGCTGCTGGCGCGATGCAGACGCGGCACCGCACTTTGACCACTCAGACGACACCGGTGCCCTACTAGCTCCGGTTACCGCTAGCTTGCCAGAGCTCACGCCGAAAGAAAGTAGAAAGAGAGTACTCAAGTGCTGCCACCGAAAAACGCGGAAAGGCAGGCGCGAGAAAGTATGCTATCATCGTAAGGAGAGAAAACGCAAACTATTGCGAAAGGAAAACAAGCGACTATCCCAGCAGCACAAATGCGCCCGTGCCGAGAAAATGCATGACTGGTGCGCAACCCGTAAGGAGAGGGATAGGTTGTTTAGAAAAGCGAGTGACTCGTGCTCGTATGTTTCTTTGCACAGAAGCAGGAAGGTAAGGTTGTTCCGTGAAACGGACAGCCGAAGCTTCAGTGAAAAGGGTGATCTCAACGGTAACGCCGATGGCTTAAGTCGGAGCCCCTAAGGTGAGAAGAAGCCTGTTTTCACTTTTGGTGTTTTTCTTCCTGACATAGGATTTTGAACATATTGCATTGTACTATCTTTGTTTAAAGTGACATTTTTGAAAGCTCAATTTTCAAATTTGTGGACGCGTTCCAAGTGCTGCTGAGCTGCCCTTTGATATAGATGGGGGCATAAGAGGGAAATAGCCTGGCATGGGACTCAGTGAAGACTGTGCCGTGCTTGCTGGCTGAACGGTCGAGTTTTTAGCGTGGTTGTGACGTTGTGGGTTGTCAGAAAACTCTCCTGAAGACAATTTGCAGAGTGCCTTGGGAACCAGGACTTGCCAAGGACTTCTTCAGGCTGACTGGCTCAAGAGAAGCAGAGTCGGACGACCCCGGCAAGCAGCAACATCCAAATCCCTCCGGACAGCGAATGCAGTCCCCTGTCCTTCGGGATCTCTCTTCTTCAGCGGGGCGGTCTGTTACGTTTCGCCACCGACAAGTGTGACAGCTGACGCGGCCACCACATAACAGGCAGAACAGCGAGCGGTTCGGCCATTTCGGCGCCATCCAGTCGGCCGCCCAACGCTTCCTCCCGCGGTCAAGTTTCGGCGTGCTTGCCATGCGCCAAATGTGCGTGCGTGCGTGTTTGTTCAAACGCTGGCCAATCCCGGCGCTCGAGAGAAAGTGCGTCACCCTCGCCCGTCTGCAGGAGGAGAAAGAGATGCGGTCGCGCCACCTGCGAATGAGTAATCTCGTCTTGCCAAAACTTGTTCGGCTCTCCCTTTCCCTCTGAACTGGCAAGCCTACAAAAAGCAGCGGCAGACTCCGCTGAGACAGAGACTACTTTGACGCGTCGTACAGACGACGCCAGATACCAGCTGTGTGGGAGTGTCTGTATTCTCTCCGGGTCAGCTTCTCTGCCGGTTCCTTCATGATGTTGTAGTAAAGGTTACTTCGTTAGAAAACGCCTCGTCTTTGCTGGGACCGTTGATGCCGTCCGCCGAGCCACGGAGCCTCTAGGCCAACGCTACCGAGCGCCCGCGAGCCGCATGTAATAACAGGTGGCAGCGGTGCGACACTCCGGCGCAAACCCGAACGTAACAGCGCCCGTTCAAGTATGGCCGAAATTTCTGAAGCGCCGAAACAAAGGATGTCACGACATCGGCGCACATTTGTATCAAGCCGGCGCGGCGCGAGATCCCCGCGGCGCCACATGGACGGTTCCACAATGTTCGAGAAAAGCCTCCTTCCCTGCGCGAGAGAGCGCGTAACTTTGTACGCGTCGCCGTCACCCTCTTTCCCATCGTCTGGGGATGACGGTGAATCATCAGTCTGGAACACGCCAGAGCCTTCCAGAATGTTCTACGGGTCGTGGCCAATGACGACGCGCGGCTCGACGGGAGGAATAGGGAGCGCTCTAACCAGCGAAGCTAAGCGTGTGTGGGCGCTAGCCAAAGCGCGCCTTAACAGACAGACGCGGCGCGCCCTATTTATTGAGTATTCATTATGATCGCCCACAAAGTATCTTGGTGAGCTATTTATTGAGACCGCGCCGCTTGTGCAGTCAGTCAGTCAGCTAGTGGTTGCGGCGTGCTCGCAAGTGCTTTGGCTGTACTCCCGGGGATCACCCGCTGCTGGCAAGTCCACGGACCTGCGAGGAAGCGGCGCTCGTCTTGCATGGCGGCCAAATCGTGACTCTCGAGGCGTCGGACTGCAACAGTGCCCGGTGAACAACTTGGTGTTTGTTTATCTGACTCTCTCGTGCTTGATCTGTGTCGTAAAGTCTTTGTTATTGAATACCTCGGTAGATGCATGCTTAGCGTTTGTTATTCTGTGAACCCCTCGTTTGCGCAATTTTAGTGTTTGTGTGTTTTTCTGTATTGTCCCTTGATGTGCATAAAGTTTGTTTTGTTTGTTATTTCTGACTCCGAACCTTACTCTGGCTTGAGCTGGCGACAGCTGGGCACCAAACGGCCACCCCCTTCTGTCACTACAAGGCAGTTGAATTCCGGCTGAGCTTGCCACGCAAGTCGAGGGCATCTCCTTTGCAACCGGAAAAGCTACCCCCACTCACTATAAGGGGGTCTAGGAGTGTGCGCACCGTTAAGGGCGCATCGTTTATAACCCTTAATAATTATTAACGGCTGACAATTATTCTGGCGTCCGCGACAGGACGTTTGTTGCACCCAAGCTCAGAGGACGGAGAACGAGTTGGAAGAGTTTAGGAAGAGGTCGTAAACTGTGTAGCAGCAGTGATAGCGAGAGGTAGTGCTGCGCGGAAGCGTTTAGGCGAGGTTCGCTAAGCAATGTTTAGGCTACACCCAGACGGTTCGCGCTTCAGATATGAATCTGAAAGAGCTGATTGAGGCTGGCACCCAGCTGGGGTTGTCCGGTGCCGAACTGCGCAAATGGGTTAGCCAGAGAGAAAAAGAGGAAAGAGAGAGGGAAAACAAGAAAGAGAGAGAGCAGAAAAAGAACGAGAGAGGGCTCGAAAGGAAGCCGAGGAAGAAAGAGAGAGAGAGCAGAAGAACGAGAGAGGGCTCGAAAGGAAGCCGAAGAACGAGAGAGGGCTCGAATGGAGCGGGAAAAGGAATTACTATGAAACTTCAGCTCCAAAGTTCAGGGAACAACAATGGTTTTGCTGAAGGACATAGCAGCTTGCGGATAGACGCAAGTAAATTGATCCCGAAATACGACGAGAGAAGAGACGATCTTGACGCGTTCCTCTAGCGCTTTTAAAGGATCGCCATCAAATTAGACAGACAGTGAATGTGCTACCATCTTGAGCACTTGCCTTAGTGGCGAAGCATTAAGAGTATTTGGAAGACTTCCTCCTGACAATGCAGGCAGCTATAACAAGGTGAAAGCTTCATTACTTAAAAGGTTTAGATTTACGACGGATGGGTTTCGTGAGAAGTTCAGGACTGGAAAACCTATGGACGGTGAAACGGCAACACAGTATGTTGCCCGATTGAGTCATTATTTTGACCGCTGGACTGAACTCTCAAAAATTAAACTAGAGTATGGCGCACTTAGCGAACTCCTAATTAGGGAACAATTCCTGGGCAGCTGTCAGCCTGGTCTGTCTCTTTATTTAAAAGAAAGAAAAGCGCATACATTGGACGAACTGATAGATCTCGCAGATGAATATTTCGCAACCCATGGAGGCGAGAATTCGAGCAAGAATGCAAGTTCTGAAACCCCTCGAAGGCCAGAATTCCGGCAGAAACAACCTAGCGTAAAGTCACCCCCGAGGTGCTATCTCTGTGGACTAGGCCACTATGCACCTAACTGCCGCAAACTCGCAACCAACAATCCATCCGCGTGTTGGAAATGCGGACAGAAGGGCCACAAAGCGATGTCGTGTCCCGACGATGACAAGGCGCCTCCCCAGGCGGCATGCGCGAGGGCTCTGTCAGGGTCAGAATGTCGCCTGGAGGAAGAAGATGCCGATGGCTTTGTTGAGCTGAAGAATGGCAAGAAAGTCCGCGTGGTGCACGGCCTAGAGGAGGAGGAAGCAGAGAGAGTTGTTAATCGGAAGAAGGACACAAAATTCCGGGTAGTGAACGCCGCAATACATGCGCAACCTGGATCTGCGGTGAATCGGATGCCGGTTTCGAAGGGAAAGATAGGAGAAAAATCAGTTTCTTTGCTACGAGATGCAGGTAGCAGTGCCGTAATCGTTGCTTGGGCCTACTGTAGGCCTGCAGTATGTTCTAAATAAATAAATAAAACGAAGTTTGATTCATGAGAATGATCTGACTGGTGAGAAATGCCCTGTGAGGCTGATTGACGGCTCAATTCAGTTGCTACCTGAGGCAAAATTTGAAGTGCAGACGCCATATTATTCTGGAAAACTGACAGCCCTGTGCATGGAACGCCCTATCTACGATTTGGTGTTGGGAAATATCAAGGGCGCAACATTTCCCGAGGATCCTGATCGAAGTTCCGTGCCTGTGCGCTGCAGTGAACCTAAAAAGAAAACGAGAAGGCGAGGCAAGCAAGGTCATGTGAAGCCGGAGCAAACGCCCCCCCCCCCCCCCCCCCCCGAGAAAAATATGAACAGAAGGAAGCACCTCAGGAGGAAACCGAAAAGAAAGAGACGACACAGAAAATAAAGACAGGAATGCCTAGGCCTTCGCTGATGCAGGTAGCCCAAGTGTTTTTCCTACTTATGAGGGCATTACTTGGAATATTTCACCTTCAGCGGAAGGAATACCGGTGCCTAGGAAAGAGCACTACTACAGTGATTCTTTTTGTTGGTCTGTGCGCGTTGGCACAGGTTCCCGTGTATCCGTCGGCGCTACTGGTTGTAGGGGCAATTATGGGCGCACATTGGTTGTGTGATTTACAAGGTGACTATCAGTCATGCCTTAAGAAATTTGCAGTAGCCCGATCTGGGAACAAGGAAGCACATCAAATGTGAGACCCTATAGCGAAGGCAGAATGCCTGGCGGAGGCGGAGAGAAGCGTTTCACGCACTGTTCGCAAGTTGGAATTACACTCAGAAAGTTAGGTTTGTGCGCTTCGCATTTGAAAAGCTGTGTGTTGTTGATTCCTATGTGTATCCGACAACAGTGTGTTGCTGTTCGTGAACATCATGTATTGATGTGTGAAAAAATTTGTCATCACAGTCTGAGAAACTTGTGAGACTTCAGATGTGTGCATTGTAATTTGTGGTTGCAATTTGTGAAATTTGTGCAATGTATGTGTGTGAAGTGGACATTTGGCCAATGTAGTTCGTGAGCGCATGCATGTGCGCGCGATGTTCGTGGTTGTTGTGAATATTGTAGGACAATATTCTTCAAGGGAGCGGCACTGTCACGAAATCGGCGCACATTTTTATCAAGCCGGCGCGGCGCGCGGCCCCCGCGGCGCCGCATGGACGGCTCCACAATGTTCGAGAAAAGCCTCCTTCCCCGCGCGAGAGAGCGCGTAGCTTTGTACGCGTCGCCGTCACCCTTTTTCCCATTGCCCGGGGATGACGGTGAATCATTAGTCTGGAACACGCCAGAGCCTTCCAGAATGTTCTACGGGTCGTGGCCAATGACGACGCGCGGCTCGACGGGAGAAAAAGGGAGCGCTCTAACCAGCTGGTTAGAGCGCTTCTTAGCGCGCTAGCCTTAGCGCGCCTTAACAGACGCGGCGCGCCCTATTTATTGAGACCACGCCGCTTGTGCAGTCAGTCAGTCAGTCAGTGGTTGCGGCGTGCTCGCAAGTGCTTCGGCTGGATTCCCGGGGATCACCCGCTGCTGGCAAGCCCACGGACCTGCGAGGGAGCGGCGCTCGTCTTGCATGGCGGCCACATCGTGACTCTCGAGGCGTGGGACTGCAACAGTGCCCGGTGAACAATTTGGTGTTTCTTTATGTGACTCTCTCGTGTTTGATCTGTGTTGTAAAGTCTCTGTGTTATTGAATACCTCGGTAGTTGCATGCTTAGCGTTTGTTATTCTGTGAACCTCTCGTTTGAGCACTTTTAGTGTTTGCGTGTTTTTCTGTATCGTCTCTTGCTGTGCATAAAGTTTGTTTTGTTTGTTACTTCTGACTCCGAACCTTACTCTGGCTTGAACCGGCGACACCTGGGCACCAAACGGCCACCCCCTTCTGTCACTACAAGGTAGTTGAATACCGGCTGAGCTTGCCACGCAAGTCGATGGCATCTCCTTTGCGACCGGAACAGCTACCCCCACTCACTATAAGGGTGTCTGGGAGTGTGCGCACCGTTAAGGGCGCATCGTTAATAATCCTTCATAATTATTAACTGGTGACAATGGCCAAGCATTCATTTTCTGTCACCAAGTAGTTGGTCTCGGCCTTGGTCAAAGTTCGACTTGCGTATGCCACAACGTACTCCTCAACACCGGGTTTTCGTTGGGCAAGAACAGCGCCTGGCCGGCGTCGCTGGCATCGGTGGGCAATTCGGTAGGAGTAGCCGGGTAATTGCCCTGTACAGGTCTGAGGTACGTATTGTGCGCAATTTTGTAAAAGCATAACTTAGCAGGGTAGAAGTGTAGGCCAGTTGGTGAGACATAAGGAAAATAAAACCGCAGCAGACACAGGACGGAGGCTAGAGACAACACAGGGCGGTACTGGCAACTGAAACGTTTATTGAAAAAACAGGGGCTTTTAAAGACAGATGGCACATGTGACTTTACAATCAGGTAAAGTGGGCTGAAACATCAAAACCAAACAAGGCCTTCGGCGAACCTTAAAAACAACAATCAGCACGTGGAAGTTGATAAAAGGATGATAACAAGCATAATCTGTAAAAGAGGAAATCATTACAAAACAATCTGAACAATCTACAACAGCACATGAATGAAAAGACAAAGACCTCCGCACTAGATGAGCATGACACGAATCCAAAACAAGAGGTTCAAAATAATTTTTAACGACCGACAACCAGGGGAGGAAGTGGATGCATACAAACAAAACAGTAAAACAACCACCCAAGAAGTCACATGACAAGGAAATCTAGTTCTTTTTGGAGGAGAGCGACAGAAGGTGAGCTAACGCATTCATCTGGATGCGAACGCTGGATGGCAACCGCCTCTACAATCTCTCTTTCAAGTTGTCCCTGCCTTCTTCCTATAATCTCAGTCTGGCTGAGCTGTGGGCGACAGCCCCAACAACTACGGCAGTGAATCGGCAACTTCGAGCCCCCTGCCTCCCCCAAGGAACGCGCGTGTTCTCGTAAACGATCATTTAAGCACCTACCGGTTTGTCCAATATAAACACGCCCACAACTGAGGGGAATCTTGTAAATAACCCCTTTCGCACATGCGACACGCTTGTTCTCTTCTAAGTGTTTTATGCCACACGTGCCTGATCGAGAAACATTCTTTCCCACCAAATTGCACAATCTGGACAGTTTGCAAGGTGCAGAAAGAACAATGTCAACGCCATATTTACCCGAAATCTTTTTAAGATTATGTGAAACCTTATGAATGTAAGGAATGACTTCAAGTTTCTTCTGGCTAGTAGTTTGTAAGGAGACAGGTTGTTTTTCTTTTTCTTTCTTGCGTAGCTTCTTGGCCACCGATTCGGCAATCGCCCTTAACAGGAAACTCGGGTAACCTGCCTTCTCCAGTCGCTCCACTTGAAGATGAAAACTAGAATGCAGCATGTGAACGCATGATTTTAAAACCGCGGATCTAAAACATGAAGAGGCTAGGCTTCGCTTCACCACCTTAGAATGGGAAGAATCGAAAGGCAGCAAGGCTTTCCTCGTCCTAGGTTGGAAGGCCCAACACACATGATCACTATGGTTAAAAAGCAGTTTAAGGTCTAAAAACTGAATGGAAGCCTTTTGTGGAAGTTCCAAAGTGAATTTAAGAAAGCTTGAGCAACTAGAATAGTCGCCTAATATCTCGTTAGCTACTTCTGTTAGAACATCATCGGATGAAAGTTTCAAAAAAATCAAAAAATCATCTACGTATCTAAATATCTTTGCAATGAAGGGTTGTGTTAGCTTACGCTCAAGCAAACGGTCTAAATGCGCAAGAAAGATTTCACACAGCACAGGGGCGACGCTAGATCCTATACATATTCCCTTCTTCTGAACGTACAATTTTTCGTCAAAGGACACAATGGTGGAACAAAGATAAAAAGAAAGGAGCTCAAGAAAAGAATCTGGTGACACACCACAGGAGTTCTGGAACCTAACCACTCCACAAACGTCAATCAACTCTCTTACTGCGCTGAAAAGTGCTTCGTGCGGTATCGAGTAAAACAACTCTTCCACATCGACGGACAGCGCTGAGTTGGCACCTGCAATACCGGACCTCAACGCTGCAACTAGGCGGTCAGACCCACCGATCTTGAAAGGATCCTCTGGATTAAGTTCGTCCAAATGGGTTTTAAGGAATTTGCTGACTTGTGCCTGCCAGCTTTCTCTTTCTGTGACGATAACCCTGAAAGGACACAGATCTTTGTGCATCTTTGCCGTAAAAAACATGCTCAGTACATTCAGATCGCTTCCCAACACCTGTTTTGACAACTTCGGCAGGTTAAGACCGCCCAAGAGAGCAAGTGCCTCGCTTTTCACTTTCGAAGGCTTTTTAGATACAGGCTTGAAATTGTTACAGCATTATTGGCTTTTTCTTGAAATAAGCCCTGTGGGAGTACGGTGAAACCACCTTCCTTGTCAGCCTGAAGTAGAGCAATATAGCCTGAAGTAGAGCAGCCTGAAGTAGAGCAACTTCCACGTGCTGATTGTTGTTTTTAAGGTTCGCCGAAGGCCTTGTTTGGTTTTCATGTTTCAGCCCGCTTTACCTGATTGTAAGGTCACATGTGCCATCTGTCTTTAAAAGCCCCTGTTTTTTCAATAAACGTTTCAGTTGCCAGTACCGCCCTGTGTTGTCTCTAGCCTCCGTCCTGTGTCTGCTGCGGTTTTATTTTCCTTTTGTAAAAGCAGTAGCGCACGCCGGCGACCAGGCAGAAAGGGCTTTGTGAGCGCCGAGAAGTCGCGTCAGAGGGGCAGTGATGGTCGCAACGTTCCGAACGAAGCGCCTAAAATAGGAGCACGAACCTATGAAGCTCCATAGTTGCTTGATAGATGTCGGCTTCCGAAACTCAGCGACGGCGCGGAGTTTAGATGGATCAGGAAGAATGCCATCCTTGGACACTGACTGCCCTAAAATAATGAGTTGGCGAGCGGCGAAATGGCATTTTTCAGATTTACCTGCAGACCGGCGTCGCTAAGACATTGCAAGACAGTTTCGAGGCAAGTTAGGTGGGTCGCGAAATTGGATGAAAATACTACGTCAGCATCCAAGTAGCAGGTACATGTGTGCCCCTTCAAACCGCGGAGAATATTTTCCATCATTCGTTCAAAGGTGGCTGGCGCGTTAAACAGGCCAAACGGCATAGCGTTGAACTCATAGAGCCCGTCGGGAGTGACAAAACCTGTCTTGGAGCGATCGTCCTCAGCCATTGGAACTTGCCAGTAGCCAGATCGTAAATTATTGATTGAAAAGAAAAATTCTGCTCCATGCAAGGTGTCCAGCGCGTCGTCTATGCGTGGTAACGGATAGACGTCCTTTCGCGTGATTGCATTAAGGCGGCGGTAAACCACACAGAATCGAATAGCACCGTCTTTCTTGACTAAAATGACCCGGGACGCCCGAGGGCTACTGGATTGCTGAATGGCACCTCTACTGTTCTGAGCCGCCTTAGGTTGAGCGTTGACGAGTGCGACGGGCATTCTTTATTCGACGAGCACGTTTGTTGCTATCGCCGCCGCCGAGTTGCTTAGCTCCTTTGGGGTCACAAGTCAGCCCAATAAAGAGTTAATTTCAGTACCCTCAAGCCTGTGTCTGCTTTTGGTGTCAACGGCCTTGTCACCACTACGTGGCAATAGCATAGAGCATCGTAGTGGCCTTTCTGCCATGCACCAGTTGGAAAGGAGACATACGTGTGGTCATACTGCAGTATTGTAAGCAAACGCAATATAAGGTAACGCCTCATCCCAATTTCGATGGTCGGCGTCCACTTACATGGCGATCATATTCGCCATCGTCTTGTTCAGCCTCTCCGTTAGCCCATTGGTTTGTGCATGATACGCAGTAGTTCGACGGTGGTTAGTAGAGCTTAGACGCAGGATCTCTTGTAGTGGTTCTGCCAGAAATGCGGTACCCCGGTCAGTGATCAAAACTCCTCCGCAGCCGTCGCAGACGGAACTGCGCGGGACTCCGCATAGCGCGTCAGGTAGACGGTCGCTATTATGATCTATTTGTTGCCGGACTGGGACGTGGGAAATGGGCCTAGAAAATCCATTTCGATCGTGTGGAACGGGGCACTCGGCGGTTCGATTGGCTGAAGAAGGCCTGCCAGACTTGTTGGTAGCGTCTTCCGCCGTTGACACTCGCGACAAGTTGTGTACTGACGCACATTCTTAGCGAGTTCGGGCCAGTAATACTTTTCCCGAATCCGTGAAAGTGTTCGGCTGTAACCGAGGTGACCAGCTGTAGGATCTTCATGGCAAGCTTCCGTGATCTCGCTACGCAGATCTTCTGGCACAAGAAGCCATGTCTGCCTGCTGTCGAAGTTCTTTTTTGTGTAAGACGCCGTTCCGAATTCCTAATGTAAGCAGGACACGCAGGAAAACACGAGCTACCACATCGTCGTCCCCTTCAAGATGTGCCATTAGCTGGCCGAGCTGTGGATCATGCCTTTGTCGAACCGCCATATCTGCCGTGACCGCAATAAAGCTGTCAACGTCATCATCGTCCCCTGGCGCTGGGTCCAGGGGGGCTCGAGACAATCAGTCAGCCGCATGATGCTTGCGACCGGACTTACAATAGTGATGTCGTAGAAGAACGGCTGATTGGGCGAGTTGGTGAACCAACCATGACGGACAGTAACATAGGGGCGCAACAAAGACGTGACAGAGATGAGAAGTGGACAACGACGTCTTTGTTGCGCACGTACATTACCGTCCGTCGTGATGTCGTACTCCTGCAGTCGAAGGCTCCATCGAGCAAGCCGCCCCGCAGGATCCTTCAGGTTGGCCAGCCAACATAATGAGCGGTGGGCGGTGACCATACTAAAATGGCGGCCATGCAGATACAGTCGGAACTTTGTTGTTTCCCAGATTACAGCGAGGCACTCCTTTAACGTTGTAGAGTAATTACACTCTGCCTTGGAAAGGGCTCGACTATCATACGCAATAACTCGCTCAGCGCCGTCCTGCGACTGCACAAGTACTGCCCCCAGTACTTTCTGCTGGCGTCGGTGTGGAGCTCAGTGTCGGCAGCTTGATCGAAGTGGCCTACGATAGGTTGTGTTTGAAGGGCTTGTTTTAGCTGCCCGAAAGCTGACTCTTGCTCCTCATTCCATACAAAGGCAATACTATCTTTTGTAAGACGGATCAGGGGCGCGGTGATCTGGGCGAAGTTGTGGGCAAAACGTCTGAAGTAGTCGCACAAGCCAAGAAACCTTCTCAGGCTCTTTTTGTCCGAAGGCCGTGGAAACGATGTCACGCCTGCTGTTTTTGCAGGGTCTGGTTTCAAACCCCCGTGGCTGACAATATGCTTAAGAAACTTTAACTCGCTGTACGCGAACCGGCATTTTGAAGGCTTAAGTGTGAGGCCTGCCTTCTGTATAGACTGGAGAATCGCTTCGAGGCACACAAGGTGGTCGGCAAAGGTGCTCAAAAAAATAACACATTATCTAAATACACAAGACAGGTCTGCCACCTAAATCCGGTGGAGAACTGTGTCCATGACTCGCTGATATGTTGCAGGGGCAGTACATAAACCAAATGGCATCACCCTAAACTCGTAGAGGCCATCTGGTGTTATAAATGCAGTTTTCTCCCGATCGCGCTCATCTACTTGAATCTGCCAGTATCCGCTCTTCATCGATCGGTGAAAAATAGCGCACGTGACGGTACCGATCGAGGGTGTCGTCGATTCGTAGCAGTGGACTTTATTGAGTCGTCGGTAATATACGCAGAATCGCAGCGACCCGTCTTTCTTTTTAACCACCACAGGTGCAGCCCACGGACTGTTGGAACGCTGGATAACGTCATCGTTCAGCATTTCATGCACTTGCTCCTGTATCGTCTCTCTTTCTTTCAAGGAAACCCGGTATGGCGGTTGCGCCATCGACAATAATTCTGTGTTTTGCGACAGGCGTCTGGCGAACTCTGGATGTCGTGGCAAAACAATCATTGTATCGATGTAAAAGTTCTAGAAGATCGCGCTTCTGGGACAACTCGTCTTTTATCTAGGTTCAGTTGCAATTCCCGTTTTTCTTGTCGTCCAGATGACAAGCCTTCTTCAGAAAACGCAACAGCCTCGTGAACGTCACTAATTTCATCCATGTAGGCTGTAACTGTCCCTTTCGTCAGGTGATGCGGCCCATTCCTAAAGTTGGTCACGATGACGTTGGCCCGCTCTTCGTTAACTTTTCCTATCCCTCCTGCAACGCCGATTCCCTTCGTAAGCAGCATTTCAGCATTTCTTTCCATGACACCTTCGCCCCAAACAGATGTCTCGGCTGTAAGAGGCAGAAAAACTGTCTACAGCGGCGGCAGATTTACGTGTTCTGAGTCTACTCGAAGCACATCTCGGCTCGCCACATAAGGCCTTGGCGAAACAGAACGTGTACGGAGTGTCAATTTGTTCTGCCCCACGTCGATCACTGCGCCATACTCGCGAAGAAAGTCCATTCCTAAAATAACAGCTTTAGAGCAATGCTCTGAGAACACGAATTTTGAGGGGCAGGTCTCACCATGAATTTCGATGCGGGCGGTGCATTTTCCCTATAGGGTATACCAGGTGACCTCCCTCGATTCGTATTGGAGGGCTATCCGACGGGGTAATCACTTTTCGCAGTCGGCGGCGACATTCTCCACAAAATACCGAATAATCAGCAGCGATATCGACGAGCGCGTCAACTTCGTGACCGTCAATTATTATCTTAACGTTATTGGAAAGTGTAGGTCCCTTTTTGTCCCCAAGGGTGCAATCGTTCGTTGCGCTACGTTGTAATGTACAGTCTTTGTCAAAAGTTGCCCGGGAGGAATGCTTCTGAGCCACTTTCCTGCGACTTGTAATGCATTTCCTGCGTTGCCGAATCTCTTAGTGGTAAGAAGGTTTTTTGCCCTATACTATCCTATGAGAAGGACCTCCACTAATGCTAAATTAGCGCCACTACACGGCTCAGAAGCGGACCCCTTGTTCGGGAACTGCAAAAACGGCTCAGAAGGCTGTACATGGAAGCTCTTTGTTTCGGCCAACTTTGGCAACGCCACCTCCAGGCGTCGCCGTACTCAGTTTTCCCGACGAGGAAGAGGGGACAGGCTCTGACGGCGAGAGCCGCGAGGAGGGCAAACTTGACGACGTGTTGACAGCGAGCGCGATGGACATGAAGCTTGCACTGGCGACGATTGAGGACTTTGAAGATACTCTTGGGTGTTCTGCGGCTGTTCACCGTAGCGGGGAAGCGGATCACGTCGGCTGAATGCTCGAAGGCCGAGTTCTCGATAAGGGCAACGACGAAACGTGGTCCGGCTCACCGCGGTGAAAACACAACGAGTAAAACTGCGCGAAAAAGACGGGACGTAAGAAACACACAGGCACAAACAAACGACGTCCCGTCTTTTTCGCGCAGTTTTACTCGTTCAATTCATATGAATCAACTAGCCCTTCAGAGTGTAAAACACAACGGCCGCCTGTCAGTGGTCCTCCAGATGTTGGACTTTCTTCGCCTTCGCGGCTCCGTGAGTGCTTCATGCTGCGGCATATATTCGCGGCGCCGAGGGCTGAGATCCTCAGCCTAGGCGTACAGGCAAGGGGGCGGGAGGTGGCCGACTGGCAATAACGGCATAACTCACAGTCGGTTGTGTCTAGAGCAACAACGGGTACTCCTTCTGAAGCAAGTGCGTGTTGCACTTCTTCCCGAACGGCTGTAGTAATAGTTGCTGGGAAACATTGCTCTGAAGAAGGAAAGACCCTCTTGAGCTCTTCTCGCACGACTTTGTTCTTCTCGCACGACTTTGTGGATGATATCGCGAATATCGGTGATGCCGAAGCCTCCTAGGCCAGCGTCGTAAGGCTCACTACATTATTGCCCAATCGCTGATAGTGGGTGTTCCTTGTGGCCAACGCCCGCTCGATAGTAGTAGCTTCGGTGACAAAACTCGCTACTGTAGTCAGTGTATTTCGTATATTACCACCAAGAATCTCTTTTCGTACGCCTCGCATCAACGCGCGTACCTTTTTCTCCTCAGTAGCCCTAGGATCCGCGCGAGAGCTTAAGCGCAGAACGTCCTTGACGAAACTTTTCACGCTCTCCGCTGGGGCCTGAATATGAGTTTGCAGTAGCTCTTCTGCATGCTGTCGCTGGTATTGGTTCGCTCACGTGTGTAACAGTTCACTCTTGCACGTGTCCTAAGATGTCAACGAAGTTCTCGAAACAGTTCTCCAGACCCTCTCGCCATTAGTGCTGTCTTGCCTTATCACCTATATTTGCCCAAACTGATAAGTACAAATTCTCATTTTTTCCACTACCAATCGCAAACTGGAATGCCCTACCGATTGAATCGCCGTTTTTATCGCGTCTTAATTGAAGTCTCATATGTTCTACTGTGCATTGTATTCTTTGTGTTATCAGTTCATCGATGTGTAAAATTCTGTGTTTCATTGTTTTTGAACTACATGCATAGCCTCCTTTATACTCTGTGCCTGTCAACGCGCCGCGCGAACAATAGAGCGGCGCCGTCGAGTAAAGTTGCGCGGTCCCCTCGCTGAGGGCGCCGCTGACGTAGGGGTCGAGGCGCACGGGTCGCACGGGTACGAAGGTCGGCGCGGGAGCGCTGTTATTCGCTAGCGGGATAACTGTTCCTAAGCATGAGTCATGCATATTCAGCATATTTACTTGAAAGGCCGACATCCACTAAGCATAACAAGTGATCATGATACTTGTTAGGCAATAACACCAACGCTATATGACATTTTATGTCAGGAAGTTTCAAGAAATTGCGCATGGCTCGAAAAACTGCATGACTGCTCCGCTAGCACCAATGGTAATAGAAAAATTACAATGCTAGTCTACGCTGCTATAAAACAAAATTTAAGAAGAAAGGCACCAGCATTTATTTACACATTTCACAACAGCAATTCACCTTCAAGAGTACCATGTAGAAGTGGTGTGATGAATAGCTGCCACAAAAGAGGGAAAATGGTTCACGGTGACTGCTGTCACTAATAGCACTTCAGAAGCCAGCTTGATTTACAGATGATTGGAACAACTGCATCGCAGTATGCCCTTGAGGTCTGTAAGGAGAACAATTTTGGCATCAGCTGTTACTTTCAATGATTCAGCGCGTCGTACAAACGTTTGTTGTTGTTTTTTTAACTAAAAAAACAAGGAAAGACAAATATACGAGTCGCATCTTTCTGTTTCGACCACTCCAAAATAATCGTCACAATAGGCAAAGCTCGTGTTTTTATTTTTTCACAGAATTGCGCAGTTAGCGAAACAAAAAATACTGCGTTGGAGCACATGTAACATACCACACAGACGAGCTAACCAGGGAAGAAGTTCGCATCGCAGTGTAGAAAATACACGTGCACATTTAATATTATTATTACCTTACTGACACGTAATAAACACACTTCTGGTGCTGTCACTATTTCTCACAGGCCTTAATGCGGTTGAGTGCGAGAAGGGAAACTAATATAGGCTTTGCAAGATTTGGTTTAACTCACTTTAAAGTAGTCATCTTCGCAATAGGTAAATCTTGTGTTTCTATTTTATCACAAATTTTCGTAATTAGCGTATATTGCAAAAAGAAAAACCTTCGCAGGAGCACACTAACACACTGCAAATTACGAGCGCTGCGACGGAGAACAACAGCGAGAGAGTAATGACAAGGACGTTGTTGTCGTTCTCCGTCGTTGTTCTCTCGTCGTTGTTCTCCGTCGCAGCGCTCGTAATTTGCAATCATGTACCAACTAGCTCAACTTTCCGTATTACTAACACACTACGCAGACGAGCTAGGCAGGGAAGCAATTAGCATTGCAGTCCAGAAAGCACAGGCGCGCATCTAACTTTACTATTGCGGTATTGACGCCTGATAAACACATTGGTGCTGTCACTATTTTTTACAAGCCTCAAAGCAGCTGAATACTACGCAGCGATCGCCGGAAGGACAAAGCAAAGCTGGCACTTACCAGTTGGTGCAATGCTGTATTCCTGCAGCACCCGAAGGCAGAGAAAAGTAGAAGCATGACCTTGCACAGAGCAGAACAGTCCACGAAACAGCGAGACAGCGACAGCGCGCGGCTATCCGGACCGCTGTGCAACACGGCGCAGCCGGCACTCGCCTGGCGAAGGTGGCCCTACGTCGCTGTCGCCATCTCTCGGCAGCCAGCGGCGTAACTTGTCAACGGAGGAGGAGCGGCGGCGACGGCCGCGGAGCGCGGAGTTGACAGGCACAGAGTGTATAAAGGAGGCTATGCTACATGACATATGATGTAAACGACCTCTCCTGCTTAGGCATGTAATATGCCTGCAGTATTTCGTAAATAAAATAAAGTACTTCGCCGATGCCTCCAGCGAGAAGTAAATGTTCTGCAGGCATTGATCCGGTGTCCACCCGTTGAGGCGAGCAACCCGTTCATAATGCTGTACCCAGTCTTCAATGTTATCCAGGCCTTCACCACGGAATGGGGAAACAGTCCTTGGTGTTACAGGCACGTAGACTATCCGTGTCGCAGTCGCATTGTCAGGCTGTTGCGACTGGGAGGCCATGATAACGTTAGCCCGAGACATGTTACGCTCAGCGACGAGTCCATATTCCGGCGTTTTGCCTTGCTGACGTCGGCTAGCGCGGATCTCTGGTGCAGATGCGGACTCCAAGAAAGAAAATCCGGCGGCCAGGACTTACTACTGGGCTCGAATTTCGTGTTGGGGTGCACTGCATGAGAATCCTTACCCAGCACCTCCACCAATGTTACGTCCTGACACGCAGGGACACGACGGCAGCAGAGACCTCGGATCAACAGGGCAACGGCACAGTGCAGCACAACATCGGAACGAGCAAGCGCGTGAGTTCAGGCAGCAGCGTCGTCTTTTTCGAAGCGATCGCGCTTCTTCTTCTTCTTCTGGCGCTACAATATTCTCATAATATGGGAATTAAACATATGTAGTATTCAAGAAAAGTTGATTGAGATATGTCAGTGCATCGTGTGTGCCTCGGCCTTGTCAATGGTGACAAGAGCACTAGTACGTACGCGTTTTTGTCGCTGGTTAGTTTCCGTCCAGTTAGACCCCCGCAGTGCGCGAGCGGGGGCGTCCATCCTGCTTGCTTTCAGTACGGGTAAACTTATCTCGCCTGCTAAGTAACCCCATGCAGGGCCGATGTTGTTGGCGGACTTGCCTCCACTTTTGGATGTGCCCTACTTTTTTCATCCGCAATATCGCGGCCATGCAGTGTAGAAGGCGCGTGGCCTACGTGTCCCTTCCTCTGTGTATCAGCTACTTGGTGCACTTGTGCGTATATGTTTTCACGAAGCCTGACTCCGGGAGCGAATTATTGGGTGGGCGTGTCTGGTGCGTTGAAAATCGACGGCTAAAAAAGAATCCGGCTCCTACCAAACGGCAGTGCGCCCCTCGCCTCCAAGCACTCAGGGCTCCCCGAACCGCCATCGCATCGCACCCCGAAGACTGCCCCAGGACCTCGGAACGACCATCGCCTCGGAGAGCTCCCCTTATGCGTCGACTTTGTGAGTGGAGTGCCGCCGCGCCCGCCGGACTATATGCCCGTTTCCTAATTCACTCTGAACTTTCTCTATACTGGTTTTATATTATTTTAAATGTCTGTGAAATCTGCATGTAACTAGATAGTAAGATTTTGGATGTAATTGTAATTTCTAGTTTTTCATGTACACTACCTTCACTTTGTTGTCTTAAATACATGTAAGAGCTTGCGTCATAGTATCCTGTCTATAATACTAAGGACTTCGTGTTTCAATTCTCATTCGCGATGCTGAACATAAACCGGCTAACCGTGGACGTCAAAGTTACAAACCCCTTGCCTCGGTTCGGAAAGGTGTCTCGCACTCCTTCCGGAGTCGCGATAATGTTCATCCCTATTTGTTGAAAGATCTTAGTTGGGGGGTGGTATCGGGTTCAGTAGACCAGCAGGTCTCGTCTTTGTCGCTGGCACTCACGGCACGTTTTGACATAATGGGGGATGTCGACAGCTTACCGTGGCCACTATTACTTTTCCCGGATTCGGTTCAACGTGCGTGCAAGGACGTGATTTCCTGCCTTAGTCTCATCGTGGAACGCCTGTAGAATTCCCTCTTTGAAGCTTGCAAACAAAAGGAGAAGGTGCGTATTCTTGTTGGATGTAAAGTTCTTCAAATGACGCCAGTTTGTAACGCGAAGGACGACAGTGACGCTTGAACACTGCGGGAGGAGCAGTGCTCTTTCCTTCTAGGTAAATGGTTAGGTCTTTCAGCTCATTGACTGATCGCTGCTATCCTGTGAAACTGCTGGCGCTTACCGATTACCCAGAAAAGCGTCAACGACGTCTTCTTTCGGTGGAGCGTCGACGGCAGCTCTGGATAAACAGTCTGCGTCAGAATGCTTGCGGCCAGACCTGTATACTGCAGCCACATCAAGTTCTCGAAGACGTAGGCTCCATCGGGCAAGACGGCCGGAGGGGCCCATCAAGTTTGCCAGCCAGTAGAGCCGTGGTGATCGCTTACCGGCTTATGGTCGGCTGTACGTATAAGTGCGGTAGGAACTTTGAAGTTACCCAGATGATCGCGGGGCACTCTTTGTCGGTCGTCGAGTAATTCGCTTTGGCTTTCGATAGCGAAAGGCTGGCGTACGCTATTACTCTTTCTTGTCCTTCAGTTCTCCAGAGGACAGTAGGGGTCTTAGCGCCGCTCAACATTCTTGAAAGCTTCCGCTTGCGGCGCGTCCCAATTAAAAGGCACATCAGCCGTTGTACGTTGCGTCAGCGGTTCGGCGATACACGAAAGGTTTTTGACAAATCGGGGGTAGTAGGTAGTAGCCCAAGAAATCTGCGCGCTTCTTTCTTGTCGGAAGGTTGCAGAAGCTGCACGATCTCAGCAGTTTTCTGCGGGTCTGGGCGCAAGCCATCCTTGCTCACGATATGGCCAAGAAATAACTACTCCTCGTAGGGAAAGTGGCACTTTTTTGATATCAGGGTCAGTGCTGATGAGTACATGGCATGCAGCACTGCCCGCTGCCTTTTGGGGTGGTCTTAAAGTTTGACGAGAAGAAAATGACGTCATTTAAGTATACTGAACAAAATCTGCCATTTCAAGCCAGCCAGCACAGTGTCCATTACTCGCTAGAACGTGAGCCAAATGACCGTACCTTGAATTCAAACAGGCCATCTGGTGCTATGAACGCCTTCTTCTCGCTGTCTCTTTCGTCGATCTCAATTTGCGCACCCATTCTTCAAGTCAATGGACGAGAAATGCCTAGCGTTGCAGAGACGGTCTTGAGTCTCGTCGATGCGAGAGAGCGGGTTGACATTCTTCTTTGGGACGTTGTTTAAGCGGCGGTAATCAACGCAGAAGCGAAGTGTGCCGTCTTTGATCTTCATTAGGACGATTGATGCCGCCCATGGGCTGATGGATGGCTGAATGAAGTCTCCGCGAAGCATTTCCTCAACTTCATCGCGGAGGGCTTGTCGTTCACGTGGCGATACACGGCAGAGACTTTGACTAAGAGCTCGGGTGTGGTCGGCTGTGGTAATCCGGTGCTTTTCAAACGGAGTCTTCCGCACATTTGTTGCCGAAGAAAACCATTTGCTGTAGCTTTAAAGACAACGACTCCAGTCTTGCCTGTCTCGGGGTAGGCCTGTGTTCCTGTCTAGCGTGGGCTGCTTAGATAGGTTGGATGTATCATCTTCGGGTTGGTCGGCAAGGCTGAACACATCTCGGCTGTGGGCTAGTTCGTCGAGGGAAGCCACCGTCGTGCCCTTGCTAAGATGCTGGCATTCTTCAGTGAAGATCGCCACCAGCACCTGAGCCTGTCCTGCTGGGATATTGGCGACACCTCTTGCAATACCGAGGGCTCTCGAAAAGCAACTGGGTTCTTCCTTCAACGACGCTTTCAGCGGGCCCATTTCAGTGTCTGTGTTGCCCACGCAGGCGAGGAGGCTTGATAGGGGCGTCATGGTCAAGTCTCCGTCGAAGTTTAGAGCGATGTTACACGTCGGTGTCGTCGTAGAGAGTATGGCGTTGTCCGTCGAAAGCTTGATGACTAATTTTTAGTGTAGGTCGGTGATCTCCTGACGTTCGTTCAGAAAATCTATGCCCAAAATCACATCGCGGGAACAGTGCTGTAGAACCACGAAGCTTGTGGGATAAGTTCGCTCATTTACGGATACTCTCGTAGTGCATCGCCCCGATGGTGTAATGAGGTTACCAGCAGCAGTACGAATCAGCGGGCCATCCCAAGCGGTCGTTACTTTCCTGAGCTGGGAGGCCAATGGTCCACTGATGACTGAATAGTCAGCTCTGGTGTCTACCAGGGAAGTGACTTTGCGACCGTCGACAGCAACCTGAAGGTAGCTTGTTCCCGTCTTCGTATAGCACGTTGGCTTCGGTGTTCGATCTCTGCTCGTCTTGTGCTGGTTCAGTCGCCGGGGCACACAGCATAGATCGGCAAAATCACGTGTGCTCACTCAGGCTCACTCAGAAAAATATGATCCATCTGCGGGCTCACTCACTCAGACTCACAAGGCCCGGACTCACTCACACTCATGAACTCAAGCTCACGCAAGCTGGCGACTCACTCGGGCTCACTCAGACTCATAACTAATCTGGGCTCACTCATTTAAACCCACGACTCACTTGAACTGTCTCATCTCGACTCACTAATTTTTGAGTCGCGACTCATATGCACTCACTCACTTCGAATCACAACTCATTTGAACTGAGACTCATCTGGACGCGCTCATTTCAACCCACGACCCATTTGAGTTCACTCATTTTGACTCATTGGGACTGCCTCATCATGCACTCACTCATTCCCACTCTCGACAAGTAACAAGTGACGGTCCTAAAGCTTGCATAGGTAGGCGGAAGGCAGTACAGAGGAAAACGCGAGAAATTGATAGAAAAAAATGTGTGACATTACATGATTAGACTGCTTTCTTCAGTAATGAACGAGTTGAAAGGTTACAGGAAAAGGAAAACATATGGTAGCGATTATCTCTTTTGAGCTGATTATTGTACGAAAGCACGATTTCAAGAAGCTTAGCTTGTTGAGCCACTTGGTGCATAGTCGGAGGTGAAAACCAGCGAAAAAGGGACACGTTAACAAGGAAGGAGTGCACAAGGACGACGCTGGACTAAAAACCGCAATATTTTTAGCTATAGCATGGACCAAATTTTGAAAATGGCTACGGCCGATTAGGTGATTCCCGTCTTGTCGAGTACCGTCAATCATGGTTGGATACCAACTGTAAAGGGGAAACCTCGAAGGTGGCCTGGGCCAAATTCTTGAAATGGCCATGCCCAATTTTATGGTAGCCTGAGTGTCGAGGATGGTCAATGCAATTATAAACTGATCGGTTTTGATGCAAATGGGCCAAAATCAAATTTATAGGGATGGTAAACCATGTGTGACTCGAAACAAAATTATGGAGGTCACCATTGTGTTCGCCGCAATCGAATTAGGTTATACATTCATTTTGGACCAAAATCGACCGAGGTCAATCTATTGGGGTGAGTGGACCAAATTTGAGGGTGGGCCCAGTCAAATTTGGAGGTCTCCATCTTGTTCGCCATAGTCATAATATATTCGACAGATTTTTGCCCATATCAGTCGAGGTCAAATTGTGGTGGTGGGTGGGGAAAATTTAAGGCGGCCCTGGAGGTCACCATCATAGTCGCCGTAGGCGAATTATATTGGACAGAATTTGGGCCAAATCGACCGAAAAAACATTTTAAATATACTGGAATCCGTTTACATTACCCCCGTACGTAGCCACATATTTATGACCTCCTCAAACAGCCTACCCAATTAGAGCAATGGCACACAAAACTAAATATCGGACAAGATTCTTGGTCTGTGGTGGATAACCTATGACTTCTTTCGCAATAAGAAAGAACATTAAAATAATGTGGTTACACAATGGCATCTTCGAACTTGATTAGTCTGATATTATTAGCTATGCACGGCTAGTCTGGCTCGTTCGCATCGCTGTGCACCAATGAGCAGCTAACCCGGCATATCATTTGTGAGATATCCCAAAATAAATAAACAGCAAAGGAAGAACTATATAGTCACCGCGATACAACACGCCAACAAGGACAAATGTTCAATTTACCTGTATTAATCTCCATAGTGAAAATAATTGCGTAGCAAGACACAACGAAATTGCTCTACTTCATCAGCTCACAAAGAAACGTATTCATTATTAGAACTACACAGGCAATTGGAGTCTGCTAGGATCTAATTAGCGACTTGTGCCCATTACTCACTCGATCAATTCAGATCATGATTCTTCAACCTCTGAGCAAGAATTCAGTTCATTTCATGGGAACTTTCTAGGTTGGACTCGGCGCGAATCAGATATAATCTGAATGGGAGTGCGGACCAGACTCACTCACGACTCAGATTATGATCTGAATGTGAGTCCGGACTGAGTGTGAGTCCGGGCTCACTCTAAGTGTGAGTCTGGACTCGCTCAAGGCTCAGATCATGATCTGAATGTCAGTACGGGCTCACTCACGACTCAGATCATGATCTGAGTGTCAGTCCGGACTCACGCACGACTCAAATCATGATTTGAGTGTGAGCCTGAGTGAGCCCGAGTGGGTCGACTCATGAGTGAGTCCGCCGACCTACTGCACACAGTCTTCACTTCACTGGGTGACGGTGTCAACTTGAAGTCTGGTCGTGTTTTCGTCAAGGTTGTCGTCGTATGGAGTGGAGATTTAATAGATGTGTCGTCAACACTCGTCGCCGGTGGAGGATCCTCGTGTTTTCGCCGTGAAGCAACCTCGCCTGCCAAGGTTGCTCTATTTAGATTCCCCTGCGCGGGCTTGGGGACCTTCCTCGCACGTTGCTCTGGCCCGGCGACGCAAAGCGGGACCTGGACAGCGATGAGGAGCATGACAGATGACTTGGAAACGTGTGTTCTCCCCTCTTCAGGAAATCGTCGATTTTCTATGGCCACTAGCCAGGACGGGGTTGATGGCCAGGCCACGCAGGTCGATGCCTCTGTATGGGCAATGCCGAAGGATATGACCAGCCTCACCGCAATTAAACCATAGGGGGTGGTTGTTGGAAGTCCTTCAGTCATCGCATTACCTAGGGCTTTGACTTTGGTCGGATGCTTGGTTGGCGGGGCCCAAAGGGCATCGGTCGGAAACAGGGTGGAAACGACGGGGCTTGGCCTCGCATGTCGTGGAGGCGAGTTACGGAGCCCGCCTGCGTAGCTAGCGGCTAGGGGTCGCTCAGCATCGGCCGTTTGGCTTGCCGTACTAAGGGCCTGCTGTACCATTTCGCGGATGATGTCCGTAAGAGTCGCTACTTAGGGCGGCTTTGGTGGTGGTAGTAGCCGGCGAAGCTCTGTACGGATGACTTCACGCATAAGGTCCCGTAAACTTTCTCCGCTCGCGGATGCACTGCTGTACTGGCTTGCGCAGGCCGGTTGTAGTGGTCGTTCATAGTGGCGCCTCCGGGTGCTCATTGTCTTTTCCATGGTGGACGCTACCCTTTCAAATTCGGCCACGGTTTTTGGCGGATTTCTGACAAGTCCTACGAAAAGCAACTCTTTAACGCGTCTCATCAGAAATCTCAGCTTCTCTCCTTCGGTCATTTTAGGGTCGCTGCGGCGAAAGAGGCGCTTCATCTTCTCAACGTAGGCCAGGATAGACTCATTTGATAGTTTGTCTTGGATGAAGTAGGGTCTCTGGGCTCGTTCCTTCATAAAGACGTTTGCAAAGGCCGTTAAAAACTCAGTATTGAATGCCTCCCAATCTTTCAAAGAGGTCTCATAATTTTCAAACCAAATTTGGGCAGATCCTTCAAGAGCAATGTAGACGCCTTCGCTTTGCTTCGTCTTTCCAGGCGTTGAACGTTCCATCACGTTCGAAGAGGTCGAGCCAGTCTTCTGCATCCTCAGTGGGAAATTTTTGGAAGATCGGGGGCTCCCGGGGCTGCACGAAGACAACTGGTGCGGTTGACTTGGCCATTGTCAATGTTGCGGCCTTCTTCCGAGTCGAACGGGGTCCGGCAGCAGACCGTGTTCGGATTGGAACCCTTGAAGTCATCGGCTTGCTCGGTTACCTGCAGGCTGGCCCCCAGGGCGACAGGAACAATGCCGAGGTCTTCGCTTGAAGGGGTAGGCCGTATCTCAAAGGGTCACCAAGATCTGGCACCAGGGCCGGATTAACAAAGATGGTGGCCCGGTTAAAAAAATTACTAGGGCCCTCCTTACCCCTGTCATTCACCATACCTGTTGTCATTCTAGGGACTTGACGCCTTTTAGAATTCCCTACAGTGAAAATAATATTTACTTTTTAATATAAATAATATTTACTAAAATAATATATAGTTGACATCTAGAAAATAAATTTGTTTTTGTATATGTCCTCAAAATATCGTTAAGACGTGCAATTCTTACCACCCAATATTATTGCTTTGACCTAAATGTACTTTTGTATATATGTAAAGCTGTGGGTATTGTGATGTCTGTGCGGTCGCGTCTGTGAAGGCGCCAGCGTGTCGTTATTGTCAGGAGCGCTTGAGGAAGCAGATATCACCCTGGACATAGAAAAAGGCCTGCCTCGACGACGGCAGTCAAGGCCCTGCGCGAAGTAACAAGCTCGCATTTCATCGGATACCCAGGTGCGGCGAACGCTCCGGGAGTCTGCCCTTGAAATTTCGCTCTTCCCAAATGCAGCGGTGGAAGAAAGAGGCATGCACAGCCGGCTCCGCATTGTGCGTCCAGCACCAGGTCTACGCGTGGAACGCTGGTTTACGTATTCGCCCACGTGCCGTGGCCTACGTGAAGGAATTCGGAAGGCGTGTCTTCATGGTGCTGTGTGCAAAAACGCCAAGTGGTGCCTTTCGATTGGCCAGTGCTCAAGTACAATGGATTCCCTATCTAGGTACCTAGGGACAAGACAGTGTATAAAAAACGGGGCATTTCTGGGGAGATTGACACACTTTTTTTTTAAATTTCTACCATCATGTAAATAAATTTGCACTGCTCCTTGCTTCCGTGGTGCCTCGTCGTCTCGCCTCGTTGGCGTTCGCTGCCTTCGGCTCCGACCCTGCCGGCGTTTTAACAATATGCTTGTAATGGATGTTCCTGGTTTTGTTGCATTTTTGTCCAGTGCTGTATTGCTCTTTAAGCGGGGCGCTAGCCTTTGACAAGCCATCACAGGTTTTTGCTAGCTCTCTGCAGCATCACCAGTACTGTGTGATCAGTGTTGATGCTAAATACAATTATATGTATTTCTTTTTATGAACATCGCTTGATAATATACTTTCCCTCAAAACACACGGACAAGTTGCCATTTAGACTGAGGTATTCTAGTAAACGAGAAGACATACAAAGTGTAGTGAACTACACGAGGATATACGAAGACGAGGATTAAGTAGGTGAGAATATCACGGAGACGAGGATAAGGACGACGAAGTGCCGCTGCGCTGCTCGTGCTCGCTTGTGGAGACTGAGACTGGCTGTGTTCTTGTGTGGTTCGCCGTGAAACTTCGACAGGGCTATTATCCCTGTTAAAGCACAGTAAAAACCCCCTTTCAAAAGTAATAATTACAACGCGCATTCGGGCGAAATAAACTTCTCGAGTGGTTATCTTCTTGGCTCATTCGATATAGCAGGATGGTTTGCTGAGAGTAAGAAAAGACTAAGATGGGTCTTGTTCATAAGTTCAGTAGCATGGCTTTTTGGGCTTGTTGGTACATAGTTCAAATGTACTATAGCGCAGCAAAAGACGAGGACACAAGAGACGAGAGACGAACACCACGAGCGCTAACTTCCATCAAATTTTATTCTCCTGAAGCATACCATTTATACGCCAGAAAGCAGGAATCACATGTGCCAGCAGTATCGATTCCTTAGAAAAACGAGCTCTTTATCTGATAGAAGAATGGAAGTGTGCTTACACACGCGTATCCTAACTATTTATCTTTTCGGCTTCAATGATTTCGTGCGTTACCCTTTCTCTGCTTTTTCCTATTACCAGACTTTTATCAAAGAAAGGCTTATAGGTTTTTGACTTCCATGCGAGAATGTGATCAACCAGCCTTGGCCTTTTCTGACGTTGCGAGCGTGTTCCATTAGGCGCTCGTTCAGAGATCTCCCCGTCTGGCCGATATAGTGTTTACCGCATGACGAGGCAATTTTATACAGGACACCTTGATCGCACGTGACGTAGGGCTTCTGGTGCCTAGTTGCGCATCCGCGCGCTTCGTTGGTGTTGTTTTCTAACAGTTTGCACAGTGTTGCAAGTTTTTTCGGCACCGAAAGTATGACGATTGCATTCACTCGTTGACCAGTTATTTTCAATTTGTGGGAAATCTTGTGTAGATATGGTAACATAAGAAGGTTTTTCCGTTCACGAGGAATTGGAGTTGGTTGACATTGGTTTTCTGGTTTCATTTTCTTAACAAGTTTTTCGGCAACAGAAACTTGAGCATAGGCGATGGTACCCGGTATTAGTCAGCCTCTTGGACTGCCCTTGAAAACTAGCTCATCATGTGCGGACAAGATTTCTAGGTCGAAAGCTGTGCTAGAACCCTCTTACGCTACCTATGGCTTGAAGACTTCCAGAACCGAGACCCCCGTAGGCTACAAGCACATAAATGAAGGGGAAATGAGGGTACTCGTTAAAATACATGAAGTAAAGAAGCCAAGAGTCGGCGAGGCCAAGGAAAGCATTGGGGATCGTACTTTGTCTCTTTTTTTTTTTACTCTGGTAATCACATAAATTAGTAATGTAATCTGTCTAGGGGAAGATAAGCACAAAGTAGAAGGAAAAACAACGTGCCGATGTTGGGGACCAAACCTACGACCTCCGAATATCGCTTCCAGTGCTCTTCCAACTGAGCTACATCGGCCGCTGTCCCACCTGCTACTTTCTTGGGCATTAATGTTGTCTGTATACGAACCTTGAGAGTGTTCACCAGCGCCGCCCTCAGCCATAGCGGTGGACGTGGGACGTCCTGTGTTATTGCCAGCGTAACGTAGAACCTGATCAAGAGCTAGGGAGAAAGCTGTGCTAGAACCATTTTACGCTACCTATGGCTTCAAGACTGCCAGACCCGAGACTGCCAGACCCCCCGTAGATCGCTTGATGACAAAACCGCTGGCAATGCTCTTAATATGAGAGGTGCTGCTGCTCAATCCTGCTCTTGTCGCCGAACCTTCTTGCGAGTATTTCTACAGCATCGCTGTAGCATGCTTCTGTGGCCTGCAGTCCCTTGATGGCTTCCAAGGCGGGTCCGGAGAGCAACGTTCTCAAATAGTGCATTTTCTCAGCTTTGGAGAGGCCCTCATTTTCATGCACAGCGCTCCTGTAGCATTTCTAAAATGGTTGCCAATTGGACAGCTCACCGTTAAATGTCCGTAGTTGCAGCTTTCAAAGCTTGATCCCGGTTTGGGGCGGCGCTGATGGTATCGCTTGTGTCGTAGCCACGTCGCGCGATGAAGCTATAGTCGTCTCCACTGCAGCTATTCCTTTCAGCTGTCCGATGGCTTGAATCGCTCTGTCGTCGTATTGGATGGTTTCGATGCATTCCGACTCGAACGTCTCTTCTGGCATAGAAGCCTCTAACTCCTCGCTGATTCTTCACAGTTCGTTATTATTGCATTCCAGTCGGTACAACAGAGTTGTCAGGGTCTCGACGCTGGCATCCCGGCTCTGGACTGCTGTTGCGACCTCGTTGATCAGGACTGTATTCTGTCCCCGCAGCGCTCTCCTCTTCACTTTAAGTTTGTCCATAGTTCTCGGTCACTTCACCGTTGTCTTCGTTGAGGCTTTTCCTGGGGGCAGCCGGTACGATGTCGCCCGCTCAAACACAATGATCAAAGGCTCACAAGAAACTTTGACCTAATTCGCGGGTTTCTGCACCAATATGTGAGATGACGCTTGAGCTTGGGTTCGACTTTAGACAAAAGTGAAGATCAGTTCAGTCGTTCAGTCGTTTCCGACTCTTCGCGACCCTATGGATCATGTCACGCCACGCTTTCCGGTCTCTCACTATCTTCCTAACATCACATAACTTCATCTGTAGTGCCTCGAGGATGCCATCTAACAACTACGTTTTTGAGGAAAACAAAACAGATGACTATATTACGCACGAATACATGGCACGATGTCCTGCCGTAGTCTCATCTTGGAACCCAGGGACTCTTCCTGGAACCCGCGGCTGGGTCAAGTTACCGCAATGTTCAAAACGCGGACGGCAATAGGGGAACAGGAGTCTTCCTCCGGCAGCGTAAGAAAACAGCTACTCGCTGACCCGTTTGATGGCTTGGAGCCCTTTTTAATTTTTTTTTCTGGCCAATACACCCCGCACAAAGACCCATAATAAACAACCTTAACTAAGTGTGCCCCTCAAACAGCAAGCGCTGGTTAGCAACTGATGTGAACCATTGCGCGCGGAGATGTAGTGTGGCGGCTGGACGTTGCAGGATGGATGGATGGAACATAGGAGCGTCCCCTTTGAAACGGGGTGGTAGCAGTAGCTATCATGCTCATTTTTCTCCCTATATCTTAGTTATTGATTTAGAATGGTTAACTAGACCATCATTCTATTTATTAAATTTTTATTCCTACAATACTAACATTATGTCACTTCTCTGCTTTTAAGCCACCAATCCTCCAGTCGTTTTTTTCTAGTTTCCACCACCGGTTTATTCACCCGGCCACTGTTATCTCTAAACCCCAGAGCTTCAGGAACAGTGATTGCGCCTGCATCAACTTCCGGATGGATACCATTACATTCGAACATAATATGGTCAATTGTTTCACTGGAGTTACCACATACAGCACATGCGTCATCTCCATTGTTAAATTTCTTTTTGTAGCTGCGTGTTCTAAGGCACCCTGATCTAGCTTCAAAAAGTAGGGCATGCTGCCTCTTGAGTTATCAAAGAAATCTTCCTTCCTGATCTGCATTTTCCACTTTCGGTATAATTCCATCCAATTTTTACCTTCTGTGTTTTTCACCTGTTGCTTAATGCTCTTTATTTCTCCGTCCTTGTGACTAACAAACTTACTAGTTAGTTTCCTAGTTCTTTTCCTCTATTGTGAGTCAACGCTTTTTAAGTACAGGTATTTAAATACTTTAGCTGCCCATCTGTTACTGTCGAATTTCCTCAGGCGTTCCTCATATAGTATTTTACTCTGAGCTTCCCGTACTTGGAAATATGCCCAGCCCATATCTCCCTGTACCGCCTCATTTGTAGTTTTGCAGTGGGCACCTAGTGCTAATCGTCCAACGGATCTCTGATTTATTTCTAATGTCGACTGTACCTCTGATTTGGGCACAAACCGCATTTCCGAAAATAAGTCCGGGCACCATAATTCCTTTCCAAAAACCCTTTTAAACCTCATACCTATTGTATCCCCACAATGCCTTATGCTTCATTATCCCGGCATTCCTTCGCCCTTTGGCCTTAAGTGATTGCTCATGCTTTCCAATGTATGCCAATCCTTCCTTTACCCATACCCTCAGATATTTATATTCGGCTACTCTAGGTATTTCATGGCCTTGTATTTTAAGTCCCTGATCAGTTTAGCCGTTGAAAATCATCAGACCCGACTTAACTGCGCTGAAACTGAAGCCTAGAGCGTCCCCTTCGTCTCCGCAATACTTAACTAGAGTTTGCAACTCTTCCAGACTCTCAGCTAGCGGCACAATATCGTCTGCATACATCAAACCGGGGAGGCGCTGCTCTACCGCCTTTCCACCTAATCTGACAGGTTAAAACCTAGGTTACTGTCTTGTATCCTCCGTTCCAGGTTTATCATATAAAGCATGAACAGCACCGGTGATAGAGGATAGCCTTGTCTTAATCCTTTGCATGCTTTGACATCCTCCGTACTTCTTATTCCTTCCCACGTAATTTCTACTTTGTTATCCCGAAATATTTCCTGTAGGAACTCCATTATCTCATAACCGATACCTTCTTCTTTTAATATGTTCCACAGGAGTTCCCTGCTTACTTTGTCTTACGCCCCGTTTATATCCAGGAAGGCCAAATACAAAGGTCTATTTTCCACTCTAGATATTTCGATGCATTGGGTAAGCACGAACAGGCTATCATCTAAGCGCATACCATTTCTAAAGCCGTTCTTAAGTTCTCCGAGTATCTTGTTACTTTCTACCCGTGCTTGCACCTTTAATTGCACCGCCTGCATGGCTAACCTGTACATAACAGATGTTATGGTAATTGGCCTGTAGGATTTTATGTGCATCCTGTCTCCTTTCCCTTTATAAAACAAAATTCATTTTACTCTGTCGCCAGCTGTCCGGAATTTGCTTATTCGTTATGACTGTTTCCAGAGCATTTAACAACGTTTCCTTACTTTTTGGACCGAGTTCATTAATCAGCCTGATCGGAATTCCATATATTCCTGTAGATGTGTTTTTAGGAATATTTTGTTCTGCCTTTTTCCAGTTTAGATTGGTCAGTTCTAAGCTGCTTTGTATTCTGCTACCTTGTGTTGCTTCCTGATTTACGGAGATTACCCTATCGTCGCTCTTAAATGACTCGGCTATAACTGATGTAATGTAGTTCACTGCGTTGTCTCCCTTTAAACAATTTCCCTCGTTATCTTGAATCCGATCCTGCTTGCTTTGATTCTTCTTCCCTAGCCAGCTTATATGGTTCCAGAATTTGCTTGCTCCGCCTCTAGATGCATCGTGTATGTCAGCCGTCCAGCGATCGGTGGACTGCCTTATTTTACTTTGGACGAGGGCCTGCAATTGAAGTTTCTTTTGTCGATATGAATCCCATGATTCCCAGGCCCGACTCAACGTAGCGCCCTCTCTCGGCTTGCTGGCAAGTTCGTTCGAATGTTCTCCGCGGTGGCTGCATGGCGGAGGCGTGCCGTCGTGTCACCTAAAGTACTTCTAACACCGTGGTAGAGGGCGGCGCTGGTGAACACTCTCAAGGTTCGTGTACAGACAACATTAATACCCAAGAAAATAGCAGGTGGGACAGCGGCCGATGTAGCTTGGTTGGAAGAGCACCGGACGCGATATTCGGAGGTCGTGGGTTCGGTCCCCACCATCGTCAGCTTGTTTTTCCTTCTACATTGTGTTTATCTTTCCCCTAGACTGACTACATTACTAATTTATGTGATTACCGAAGTAAAAAAAAAGTACAATCCCCAATGCTTTCCTTAGCCTCGCCGACTGTTGGCTTCTTTCCTTTAGTAACGCCAAATGTGTTTAGTTGGAAGTCCTTCTCTCCCAACACTCTCAGTTTCAGTGATCGTGAGACGTCTTCTCGGATAAAGGTGCGCTTAGTTCCTCCATCCAACACTCCGCGTATGTAGCCCTGCATACTGTCCCCAACAGCCCATGCGCGGAACGTCTGCCGAGCCACTTCTTTATTTTCTTCTTTGCCAATAGCAGCGTGTACGCTGGCTGTGGTATAAGCAGGTGCCATATTTGTCTGTCCTGCTTTCGTTATGCTGCTCACCGATATCCAATTGGGATTGCGAACTCACGACGCGTGCCGCTTTTTGCAGTGCATGCAACTAATCTGTCGTCTGCAGTTTCTCGCTTGGTGGCTCCGCTTTGGGCAGCGAAAGCATCGTCTTGCCTTCGCTAGTTTGTTCCTTTTTCCACCGATGGAGAGGGCTTATGGGCAGCTTTTTGTATTGTGCTCTTGAGATGCACAGAAGAAACAGTCTTCGGCCCTGGAGGAATTAGCATGCAGCACCGCGGCACTTCCAGTGGGGGGGAATTTCCGCACGCGGGTTTGGCGGTCGTCTTGGGCACTGCGCCTGGGTTTGTGACTTTCATGAACAAGATTGGCATTTCCCACGCATCTCTCTCTGCTTTCTGTTTCCAATAGGAGAAATTCTAACACTTCTTTAAGTCTTTCCTCGCTTTTTTCGCTTTTCGTAGCTGAGGAACCAGTGGCCAATTCGAGCTCAACATTTTTCCTTGTCGCTTGGCTATCCTGCCGATGAAATTCGGCCACTAGTTCTCTCGGCAGAACCGACAAAATGATTTCATTCAACATTGCCGCTTATGTTGACGGGCTGACTCCTAGTCCTTTGAGTCCGCTAACGTAAGCTTGCACGTGAACATGCAGATGACGGAGCCCCCGTAGATCGCTTGATGACAAAACCGCTGGCAATGCTCTTAATATGAGAGGTGCTGCTGCTCAATCCTGCTCTTGTCGCCGAACCTTCTTGCGAGTATTTCTACAGCATCGCTGTAGCATGCTTCTGTGGCCTGCAGTCCCTTGATGGCTTCCAAGGCGGGTCCGGAGAGCAACGTTCTCAAATAGTGCATTTTCTCAGCTTTGGAGAGGCCCTCATTTTCATGCACAGCGCTCCTGTAGCATTTCCAAAAGGGTTGCCAATTGGACAGGTCACCGTTAAATGTCCGTAGTTGCAGCTTTGAAAGCTTGATCCCGGTTTGTGGCGGCGCTGATGGTATCGCTTTTGTCGTAGCCACGTCGCGCGATGAAGCTGTAGTCGTCTCCACTGCAGCTATCCCCTTCAGCTGTCCGATGGCTTGAATCGCTCTGTCGTCGTATTGGATGGTTTCGATGCATTCCGACTCGAACGTCTCTTCTGGCATAGAAGCCTCTAACTCCTCGCTGATTCTTCACAGTTCGTTATTATTGCATTCCAGTCGGTACAACAGAGTTGTCAGGGTCTCGACGCTGGCATCCCAGCTCTGGACTGCTGTTGCGACCTCGTTGATCAGGACTGTATTCTGTCCCCGCCGCGCTCTCCTCTTCACTTTAAGTTTCTCCATAGTTCTCGGTCACTTCACCGTTGTCTTCGTTGAGGCTTTTCCTAGGGGCAGCCGGTACGATGTCGCCCGCTCAAACACAATGATCAAAGGCTCACAAGAAACTTTGACCTAATTCGCGGGTTTCTGCACCAATATGTGAGATAACCTTTGAGCTTGGGTTCGACTTTAGACAAAAGTGAAGATCAGTTCAGTCGTTCAGTCGTGTCCGACTCTTCGCGACCCTATGGACCATGTCACGCCACGCTTTCCGGTCTCTCACTATCTTCCTAACATCACATAACTTCATCTGTAGTGCCTCGAGGATGCCATATAACAACTACGTTTTTGAGGAAAACAAAACAGATGACTATACTACGCACGAATACATGGCACGTCCGAAAAGGACGGGATACAAAAAGCTTCTGGCTTGTGTTCCCGACTTGAAACGCTTGGCCGCCGTCCTCCTCCTTTCCCTGTTACTGCCGGCGCTCGCCTCTTCAGCTCCGACAGCCCTGTGCCGGCGCCGTGGCCTCACAATTTATGAGCGCGGCTGTTTACAGAGCGGCGTTGGTGAGTAGCCTTCGTGGAAAGCGCTCCCGTTGCTCCCTACGACCGGGAACGCCCTTTTCGTGTTCGAGGCTTCCTGTAGGCTTCGCTTCTTCTGAGAAGGTCGCTGCTGGCTGGAAAGATGGAGGCCTGCAGCCGTTACACGTGTCTGTTTCACAACACACTAATCTCAAAAGGGGAGTTGCTAAGTAAATTTTGCGGAGAGATGCGAACCTCCGGCAGAAGAGAAAAAAAATGATATATGGATTCGATTTCTTTGCAATACTCACAGAGGTTAGTAGCGGATAGCCCCGAACGACATAAATACAGATTTAGTTTCGGTAATCTGCAGCACAAGAGAGTCATAGGCACTTCACATCGCCTTGAAACACACATGCGGCCACGCCAAGGCCATCTGAGGTGTTGGTAATCTGGTGCAGAAAGGAGGGGCTCGTTACTGAAATGATGGAGACGTTGGAAATTTTGAAATCGTGCTAAAGTTAAGTAAACGGCATTAGGTATGAATGGAACAAGAGGTCCACTAAGAGCGGATTTCGCTAAAAAAATCGGCCCTTTCATTATATGTAATACCACAGTGGCCTGGGACCCATTAAAAACGCAAATCTGAAATGTGAGGAGGAAGGAAAAAATAAAGGGAACGGCAAAGCAGAGTGTCCTTCGAATTTTAGAGCGATGATAGCACGGATAGGCTATATGAAAGAAAAATAACCTTAGAAATAATACTAGGGAATTTAGTCAAGGACAACTCAATGGCCAGAAACTCAGCAGCGAAAATTGGCGTATAGTCTGGGACCCGAAAAGAATAACTCCAGTCAAGAGCCTGGGAGTATATGCCAATAGCTGCTTTTTCATCCTGCTGAGACGCGTCTGTAAAAATGGCTATATGGCTCGGAAAATTGTCTAGGTAATCCTCTATAAGGGCATTTAATACATTGCCAGACAAATGCTTAGCATTCCCTGGGAGGGTGTCATCAAATGAAGTTATAGTGTAAGGCGGCCGGTGGTCAACGTGTACTAAAGAGGTTACTGGTGGGGTTAGCCACTCCAGGGACTGGCTCTAAAGAGCTTAAATATGTTCGCACAGTTAGAAGCTGAAACCGCGAATTTAGATTAGGTATCCGAGCTTCCAAGTATAGCAGTGCATTGACCACTGATTTGGGAAGACCTAAACAAAGACACAGAGCTCGTCGTTCCAAAACAAACAGGGGCTCAAGCTTGTACCTTGGGCACCCAAGGAAGAGAATGGAGCCAAATTTAAGTATTGGTCGTACGTAGGCCTTATAAAGCAACAGCAGAGTGTCCCGACGAATACCATATTTCTTATTGCTGATTCTTATCAACCGGCCAAGGGCGCGTTCACCTTTAAGCACAAGGCTTCTAATTTGAGGCCTCCAGTCTAACTGTGGGTCGTATAATACACCCAAGTATTTCATAGAATCAATCTGCGGGATTAGGACAGAATGATAAGACAAGGAAATGTTAACGGGGGATGTCTGTGGGAATACTAGGACGGCACATTTGTTAACATGTAAAGTTAGCCTTAGGCTGTCCAGCCAGACCTCCAGGGCATTTAGATATCTTGCAACAATTGATATAGGGTTTGAATACTTGTGGCAAAAGCAAAAAAAGCTATATCGTCTGCATACACATAAACCTTGACGGCCGGGTGAATAGGAATGTCTCGCAATAATATATTAAACAATAACGGTGACAGGACTGCTCCCTGGGGTACACCTCTTGACTGGGTGTAAGTGTTGGAGTTTAATGCATTCTTTGTGCAGAAGAATGATCTATCCTTTAAAAATTCCCTCATCCACGCAAATTTGTATAATGGAGGATGTAGATCAGCTAGCTTATGAATCCAAATGCTGTATTGTACGCTGCCGTACGCCTTGGCAATATCTAAAGTAACTAGAGCTGAAACCTCTTTTTGCCTCATGGCAACCCTAATACGACTCTCTAAGTCTACATGTGCGTTCCAAATCGAGCATCCCTGTCGGAATCCAATCTGAGCTTCGCTAAAGCCTTGGAAGGATAGAACATGATCCGTGGGACGAGAGCAGACTATCCGTTCTATAAGCTTAACTAAATTGGAAGGGATAGCAATCGGCCGAATGTTGTCGAGATCAAACCCTTTCCCCTGGTCTTTAAGGAGTAAAATAATTTTCAATGTTTTTCAAGCTTGTGGAATCCAAGCTTTTTCCAAAGACCAATTCACAATCTGCAATAGGTCCGTGGAAAAGTCTTTGAATAGTATTTTCAGCATGGCAACATATATTCTGTCAACTCCAGGGGCAGCCGAATGCAGGCAATTAACTACAGACCGGTTGCTTGGCCTGCTAGTTGGTTCATATCTAACTTGTATTGCAGCGCGAACCACAAGAAGAGACGACGACAGACAGAGTAAAAAGAGCGCTCATTTCACTCTGTCTGTCGTCCCTTCTTGTGGTTCGCGCTGCAATACAAATTAACTAGATATTAATTCAGATACAGTTACCTCAGTGAAGTTTATACCAAACTGCAATCGGGCTGAAAAAAAGGTAGTGCAAGCTTGAAAGCGCGCCACAAGGCCTTGCGCAATTGATTTCAATTGATCTAATTCATCTTTTTTAGACAAAACAGTGGACTGGTTGGTATGAAAGAAGGGCAAAACTTTTGTACGGTCCATATGTATCTACAGAGAGATTTCCGGTTGACTGGGCTAGACAAATAGGTGTTCAGACTCGCATTATATTCTTCCTTAGCTTTGCACATTGTTCTTTTAAACGAAGCTGCAAAGAATTTGTAATTAATCCAGTTGTTTGAGCACTGATAATGGGCTAGGCGCTTCCATGCGGCTTTCCTCTGACGATAGGCTTTTTCGCAATCTTCATTCCACCAGCTCGAACGAGTCTTGTTTTTAATGGCAGCGGTGGCGTAGCGGTAGAACATCCGCCTTCTCATGCAAGAGGACCGGGGTTCAAATCCCGGTGAAGCGCCATTCTCCACCAGATGAAAAAAAAAAATCCGCGTGTGGATGGAATTGCATAAACAGGTTTGGGGTGCGACCTGATGCTGGTGAACACCTCCGGCAACGCACTCCCTCACCAGAACAGGAGATGGCCATCCTGGTGCAGTAATTGGCCGCAACCTCCTATGATAAGCTCCATAAAACCCCGGCCCTCAGTCACCAGCGGCTGCGGAACTGACCATGGCGGCGGTCAGACCTGTGACGCAGCAGGGGGTGCTAAGAAAGCCTGGCTCCGCTGGACAGGCCGCCATTGGAAACTGACCCTGGCAACGTTTAATGCTCGAACCCAGCTAGTGAAGCTAGTTTAGCAGTGCTGTTAGAGGAACTAGATGGCATGAAATGGGATGTCATAGGGCTTAGTGAGGTTAGGAGGCCGAATGAGGCATATACTGTACTGAAGGATGGGCACGTACGGTGTTATCGAGGTTTACCAGAGCGGCGACAACTAGGAGTAGGTTTCCTTGTCAATAAGGATATAGCGGGTAATATAGATGAATTCTATAGTATTAATGCGAGGGTTGCAGGCATCGTAATTAGGCTTAATAAGTAGTATAAACTGAAGATTGTGCAGGCCTTCACCTACATGTAGTTATGACGACCAGGCAGTTGAAAGCTTCTATGAAGATGTAGAGTCGGCAATGCGAAAAGTAAAGACGCAGTATACTGTACTAATGGGCGACTTCAATGCCAAGGTAGGGAAAAAACAGGCAGGAGACAAGGCATTAGGTGACTATGGCATTGGTTCTAGGAATAGCAGGGGGGAGTTACTAGTTGAGTTTGCAGAGCGCAATAACTTACGAATCATTAATATCTTCTTCAGCAAACGGAAGAACCGGAAATAGACATGGAAAAGTGCTAACCGAGAGACTAAAAATGAAGTAGACATCATAATGTGTTCAACCCCCGCCATTATGCAATATGTAGAGGTAACCGGGAAAGTGCGATGCAGTGACCACAGGATGGTGAGGTCCCAAATTAGACTAAATCTGAAAAAGAAACGCAACAAATTAGTAAGAAAGAAATCCATCAACGAATTAGCGGTGAGGCGGAGGGCAGAAGAGTTCAGGATCTCGCTACAGAATAGCTATTCAGCTGTAACTGAGGATGGCGACATTACCCTAGCCGCAAGGAACAATAATTTCAGAGATATCATTACTGAGTGCGCGGTAGAAGTAGGCGGTAGGATAGTTAGAGAGGATACCGGTAAGCTGTCTAGGGAGACGAAAGATTTGATTAAGAAACGCCAGGGTATGAAAGCTTCCAATCTAATAGACCATATCGAATTGGCCGAGATATCAAAGATAATCAATAAGCGCAAGGTGGCCGACATAAGGAAGTATAACATGGAGAAAATTGAGCATGCTGTAAAGAACGGGGGAAGCCTTAAAGCGGTAAAGAAGAAAATGGGCATAGGCAAAAACCAGATGTATGCCATAAGGGACAAGGCGGGCAACATAGTCACTAATATGAACAAGATAGTCAAAGTAGCCGAGGAGTTCTATACAGATCTCTACAGTAGCCAAAGTAGTCAGGACCGTAATGAGATTGGCGGTAGGGAAAAACAGTCAGACGTTCCACCAGTAACGAAGGACGAGGTCAATACAGCACTAGAAACTATGAAAAGGCGGAAATCAGCTGGAGAGGATCAGATAACTACAGATTTGCTGAAATACGGGGGTGATATCATGCTAGAAAAACTGGCCACCCTGTATACGCAGTGCCTGGTGTCATCGACGGTACCGGAACCATGGAAGAATGCAAACATTATCCTCATTCACAAGAAAGGAGACTCTAAGGACCTTAAAAATTACAGACCAATCAGCTTACTGTCTGTTACGTATAAGGTGTTTACTAAGGTAATCGCTAATAGAATCAGGACAACCTTAGACTGCAATCAAGCAAAGGATCAAGCAGGCTTTCGGAAACGGTACTCTACTTCGATCAGATTCATACCATAAATCAGGTGATAGAAAAATGCTCGGAATATAACCAGCCCTTATACATAGCATTCATTGATTACGAAAAAGCATTTGACTCAGTTGAAACCTTGGCGGTGATGCAGGCATTGCGAAATCAGGGGAATTACGAGCCGTACGTGAAAATGCTGGAAGATATATATAGTGGCTGCACAGCAACCATAGTTCTGCATAAAGAAAGTAACAAAATTCCCATAAAGAAAGGTGTTAGGCAGGGAGACACAATCTCCCCAGTATTATTCACAGCTTGTTTAGAGGAAGTATTCGGAGACTTGGAATGGGAGCAGTTAGGAATAAGGGTAGATTGAGAACACCTCAGTAATCTGCGATTTGCTGATGACATTGCCTTGCTAAGCAACTCGGGGGATGAACTGCAAATAATGATTGATGACCTAGACAGGAAAAGTAGAAAGGTAGGCTTGAAAATTAATATGCAGAAGACTAAGGTAATGTTCAACAGCATCGGGAAGGAACATCAGTTTACATTAGGTAGCGAAGAAAGGGAAGTAGTGGGCGAATATGTGTACTTAGGACAGGTAGTAACCGCATATCCGGACCATAAAAAAGAAATAACAAGACGAATAAGATTGGGATGGAGCGCATTTGGCAAGCACTCGCAGATTATGACTAGCAGCTTGCCGGTATCGCTCAAGAGGAAAGTATACAACAGTTGCATCTTGCCTGTACTCACCTATAGGGCTGAAACGTGGAGGCTAACCAAGAGAGTTCTACTTAAGTTGAGGACAACCCAGAGGGCTATGGAACGAAAAGTGGTAGGGGTAACATTAAGAGATAGAAAGCGTGCAGAGTGGGTCAGAGAAATAACTCAAGTTACTGACATTCTAGTGGAAATTAAGAAGAAATGGACATGGGCAGGACATGTAGTGCGAAGAGAGGATAAGCGATGGTCGCTGAGGGTAATAAACTGGATTCCAAGGGAAGGAAAGCGTAGCAGGGGGCGGCAGAAAGTTAGGTGGGCGGATGAGATTAAGAAGTTCGCAGGGGTCAAGTGGATGCAGCTATTCCTGTGCATTGTTGCGCTTACGTAGGAACTGGGACACAATCGGAGACGACACAGAACAGATCTGTTCTGTGTCGTCTCCGATTGTGTCCCAGTTCCTACGTAAGCGCAACAATGCACAGGAATAACAACCACCAACTAGCCCAATTTGAAACTCTCCTAATGGATGCAGCTAGCACAGAACCGGGTTAAATGGAGAAATATGGGAGAGGCCTTCGCCCTGCAGTGGGTATAATCAGGCTGACGGTGATGATGATGAACTGTAAACTCTGATCGCCGAGTTGCGTCTAAAACTGAAGACAATACTTCAGGACCGCGATTCTATTTATCATAAGGGGCAGATGACCTGAAGGCCTCTCCTAGACATTTCTTGAACAGGGTAATATTGACAAATTTACACGATGTACCAGTACGCGCATCAGAGACTTCTGATGCGCGTACAAGAAGAGAGTGAGAGGTTTGGGCTTAAACTGAACATTAAAAAGACAAAGATCATGGCGTCTTGCCCTATCAGGTCCTGGAGCATCAATGGACAAGAAGTGGAAGCTGTGACAGATTTTCTCTTCTTGGGCTCCAAGATTACCTCGGAAGGAGACTGCAGCCATGAAATTAGGAGACGCCTGCTTCTGGGAAAGAGAGCAATGGTTAGCCTTGACCGCCTAGTAAAGAGCAGAGACATTAGTCTGCCAACCAAGATCCCTATAACTCATGCTATGGTCTTTCCAGTTGTGATGTATGGATGCGAGAGTTGGACTGTAAAAAAGGCTGACCGCCGAAGAATTGACGCGTTTGAATTGTGGTGCTGGCGAAGGCTCTTGAGAGTTCCTTGTACTGCCAGAAGATCAAATCAGTCGATATTGTCGACCATAAACCCTGACTGCTCATTGGAGGGTCAAATTCTAAAGTTAAAGCTCAGCTACTTTGGTCATCTGATGAGACGAGAGGAGCCGCTGGAGAAACATTGGATGTTAGGAAAGGTTGAGGGTCGCCGGAGAAGGGGTAGGCAGCGAACGCGATGGTTAGATGGCATCCTCGAGGCACTGCAGATGAAGTTATGGGATGTTAGGAAGATAGTGAGAGACCGGAAAGCGTGGCGTGACATGGTCCATAGGGTCACGAAGAGTCGGACACGACTGAACGCCTGAACTGAACTGAACCAGTTGACCTGGTTGACCAGTTGACGAGCGTTCTGGTAAAGAACAACTTCTTCTTTCTCCTCCTACGTTACGTAGGTTTAGTACTAGCGCATGATGTGGCGGGATGATTTTGCTTATTGGCCGGAGGAAGACTGCTTTAGTTTTCTGTTCATTTATACGCATGGAATTAACTGTTGGCCATTTTTCCAACGCTGTCATTGTATCGTTATATGAATGGTATTGTTTTGATGTATTTTTTCCGGATAAAAAGATGCCCGCATCATCCGCGTACATAATAAACGTTCCTTCGGGGTTTATGTTTATAATATCATTAAGGTATAGTTTAAAGAGCAGAGTTCCTTGTATACTACCTTGTGATACACTGGTATGGATAGATTTAATTGCAGGACAGGCGTTATTTAGCTGAACCGCTTGCTTTCCCTGGGCTAGGTAGGACCTCATTATTTGTAAGGCAGATCCGCGGATGCCATATCGCTGCAGTTTTAGCAACAAAATATTGTAATCCACCAAATAGAAGCCTTTTGAAAAATAAATAAATTGTTTTTGTGCAAGAAGTGCCAGTTCGCTTGATTTGTTTCTAGTAAAGCCATACTGATGTGAAGTAAGAAGATTGTATTTCTCAATGCATTTGGATAAGCGTATGTGCAGAAGTTTTTCAAAGACCTTCGAAAACACAGGTGGTATGGACACCGGCCTCTAGTTGCTCAGATCATTTGATTATCATTTTTATATATTACAGTTACTTTTCCTATCTGCATTTTGGCCGTAAAAACTGCTGTTGTTAAACAAGTATTAAAAATAGCTGCAAGACCTGGAGCTATGATGTCGGCTACGTGTTTCACAGGCCGCACCTGAAGGTCATCGATATCTCGGGCTGTACTATTTTTTAGATTCTGGATTACAGATATTATTTCCTGGGAGGTTGCAGGTTGCAGAAATATAGAGTCACTGTTGGCAGTAGTCATGTATTCTAAAGCGTCGGACGAGCCACTGCTCGTAGCTAAATCATTTCCAGATAACTATTGGCCATTGACTTGTAGTTCTTAGGGTGCGGCGTGAATCTTGCGACGGTGTAGGAGCGAGCGTGTTTAGTTGCGACCATAGTAAATCATATCTGTCATGATCAACGTTCAGATAAGAAAGAACGTATTCCTTTCTTGCAAATCTCAATTTTTTGGTCAGTTTATTTCTGTATTGTTTAAAAGTGACCAAGTCATCTGGCGCTCGTGTACTTATAAATCGATGATACAGTTTGTCCCTAAGGATTAAAACCAGCGGAAAGACGCAGACAAAGAGAGAAACACACAGCAAAAAGCTGGACTGACAACTGAGTCTGTTGCTAAGAAACTGACATTCCTATATACCTTTCAGCGAAGAAGCAACACATGCGCACGTGGCACACAAAGAGCCAACGCGAAATCCTGGAGGCTTTTCACATTATTAAAACTGATGAGACTTGTGTTAGCGAAACTTCTGTTACCTTGTACGATAAAGAATTTCAGTTTCTAAGATCTTTACAGCACCCATAAATAGCGTGCTGTTAAGGTACTTTTTCCCTGTGATGGTCTTTTTGATTATTTCTCTTGCCACGTGCGCATGTGTTGCTTCTTCGCTGAAGGGTATAGATAAATATCAGTTTCTTAGCAATAAACTCAGTTGTTCGCCCAGCGTTGTGTTGTGTTCTTCTCTCTTTGTCTGCGTCTTTTCGCTGGTTTTAATCCTTACCAATATGTACACACTGGCCCAGCTCTCCACTCCACTGAGTTGGTTCCTAATTTTCAACTCATGTTTTAATTCTTGTGTTATCCATGGCTTCCATATTTTACGGCTTTTTCGAAGGGACTTCAAAGGAAAATGAGTTTAATACGAATTCTTAAACTGATCAATAAATAGACTGTATGCTTTATTTGCATCAGTTAACTGTCCAGTCAAATGTTTGCACCTCCTCGCAGAACCCCTAGTATATTTCGGTGGTATATTTCGTTATTTTTGTTTCTCTCTAGTGTACTACCGTTGAGACAGAGGAAAATAGGCACGGGGGTCTCTGATATCATACGATATTATACCAGCTTTTGCAGCATTTAGTTGCGCGTTTGTAATATTTGTTCATTGCAGAGCCGGTCGAGTGTCGTCGAGGCGAGGAAGATGGTAAACAACATACTTCGTTATACTGTTTACGCGGCGGTAAGCGACGAAGAAGCGACGTGTCCCGTTTTTATTCTACTTCGCCAAAACGACTGGTGCCGACCAGGGTGCTCTTTCATGGCTGGATAACGTCGTCACGAAGCATTTCATCGACTTGCTCGCGAATGGCTTGGCGTTCACGCGGCGATACTCGGTAGGTGCTTTAGCGCAGAGGTCGGGCGTTTTCGTCAGTCATAATGCGGTGTTTGTGGTGTTTGTCCCACCTTCGATGATAACAAGAAGCACTCACTGTACCTTCGAAGAAGGCTGCGAATCTGGTCTTTTCTGTGGGTTAATGCCGGGTTGATGTCAAATGTAGGCTGACGAAATCGGTCAGGTGCATCTTGCAGGGGTGGGCCGTGGAGGGCGAATATATCTCTGATGTCCCTCTAATTCACCGAGAAAAGTGATCGTCGTACCCTTGTTGAGGTGCCGGTATTCTTGTGTAAAGTTTGTAATCAGCACCTGAACTTGTCTTCTCCGGAAGTTCACGATGCCTCTTGCGATGCTAATACCTCGCTCCAACAGCAATTGGGTGCTTCCTTCGACGATGATTTCACCAGTTTCGATGTCTGCGCTACCGACGCAGACTACGACGCTTGATCGGGGCAGCACGGTGTCGAGGACGTTTAGAGCGACGTGTTGCGTCGAAGTTGTCATAGCAGGTATGGCTTTGTCTGCAGAGAGCTTGATGAGCTTAGATCGCAGATCTATGATAGCCCCATGTTCATTTAGGAAATTCATGCCTAAAATCACGTCGCGAAAACACTGCTGCAGGATTACAAAGCTGGTGAGGTAAAACGCCATTTACGGTTATTCTTGCAGCGCATCGTCTCGATAGAGTAATGAGGTTATCACCGGCGGTGCGAATCAACGGGCCATCCCAAGCTGTTTCAACTTTCCTGAGCTGGGATGCTAACGGTCTGCTGATGACTGAATAGTCAGCTCCGGTGTCTAGTAGGACAGTGACTGTGTAGGTGTCTAGTAGGGCAGTGTAGGGCTGCCATGAACAAGAAGGCCTGAATCCAAACAAAAGGTTTTACCGCTTTCCTTCGAAGCCTCACGATATGGAGCGCCGAACACGCTGGATCAATGCAGTTCGACGCACGGGGTAAGGGGAAGGTTATTCGCTTCACACGGGCTGTTTCGCCTGCTTTGTAGTTTGCGTGTTACCTTTCTCTATATTTTTTTTATGCGTGCAGTCCCGACGGAAACCAGTGGCAGCCGATGCCGAACTCTAGGATATGTAGCCGTCACTTCGTCGGCAACGAGAAAACCAATTCGGTCAGTCACCCGGCATATGTTCCTACAATCTTCCCCGCGGCATCGAACAGGCCTCTTCCGCCTGACTCAAGTCATTTGGGTTTGCAGTTTTTTGAGCCTGGTGATCTGCTGGTTACCATTTGAACGGAAGCGTCAGCTGCTGCTGCTGCTGTCGTGCTCGTACAACTTTTGGCGTGATTCTTCCTTGTGATTTGTTTTCCGTCTGCTGCTGCTAAACATTTAATTTTTGTGTTTCAATTAATTGTTTTGTCTTTCCAAACAGGTGGCAGAAAATAGTCCAGATGGAAAGTTTCTCCCCAGCTCAGAGCAACTCTCAAGGAATCCAAACAGCGTCACAGGAAAACTTGGAGGAGAGAAACGAAGATGTAAGCTGATAATTTTTCTAGGCGGATCTACTCACTCTCATGGTCTATAATTCCGATTTCTGCAACTTCCCTTCCTTTGCATTAGGAATGGGTAGCTGTTTATATGCTTACACTTTTGCACCTTCTACTTACGACACAGTTGTCGAGCTGCACCAAGCAACAGACTCCTGCAGAGTGTTCAGACAGCACTGGAGCTCATGCTGACGGTACGCTTGCCCTCATCATCACAAGACCCTCACAATCAATGCAGTATGATGACTGCACTGCAGATAGATTCTGCCCCACATCTGTGGATGGCTTTACTTATTCGGATAACCATCTGCATGAAAAATCAGCCCAAACAGATTATGTTCAGGTAGTTACTCGAGCAGTTGGGCATGCTACTTTGCCGGTTACGAAAGCATTGTAAGTTCCCCAGACGCACTGCACAGCTTGTGGGGGGTGGACAGCAATGTGTTCTGTTTACTGCCGAGCCTTCCGCCACCTGTCAGGGAACGAGCAAAAGACATTACAATTGAGAACAAACTTTTGATGTTCCTCATGAAAATGAAATTAGGAGTATTCTTTGGAGCCATTGGGGTCATGTTTGGGGTCACTGAGAGCACTGCCTGCAGTATCTTTTATTCTGTTTTGACCACATTGGCAGAAATAACAAACAATTGGATTTAAAAGCCGCCTGTTGAAGACGTAAATCTTTTGCAGCCTGAATTCTTCAAAAAAAGAATTATCCACAGTGCACTTTGATCATCGACTGCACTGGAGTTAAAACCGAAATGCCATCAGAGGTTAGGCAGCAGCAAATGTTGTACTCTTCTTACAAGGGTTGCTACACACTGAAATTTCTGGTTGGAATAATCCCGAACGGAATGATTGTTTTTGCTTCTAAGCTTTTCGCTGGGCGGTACTCCGATACACAGATCACACTCGACTCTGGCTTTCTAAACATCCTGAAAGAAGATGACATGATTTTGGCTGACAAGGGTTTCCCTGGTATCCGTACACAGCTTGAATGAAAAGGGGTTGTTATAATCATGCCGCCCTTCTGAGCTGGAAGTGGCATCCCATTTTCTCTCGGAGATGGAGTAAATCTACAGCATTGCATCTGTTCGAATACATGTGGAAAGGTTAATCCAATGCTTTAAGCTGTATGGCATCCTAAAACATGAAGTTCCTATTTCCCTAATTCCATCATGAAAGAAGTTTTCTATGTGAGTTGTGTTTTGGTGAATCTTCAATCTCACATAAATAGCTCATGATGTGTCTGCTATCTACAATGACAAATGTGGCCTTTGAAATTTGAAGTTAATTAGGTTTTTTCAACTTATATAATGCTATCTTATTTGTTTTGGTATGCTTGCTTGTAGGGTGGTTTATAGGGTTTACCGTCCCAAAGCAACTCAGGCTGCGAGCGAGGCTATAGATGCAGGCTCTGCAAATTTTAACCACCTGGGGTTCTTTAACATGCACTGACATTTCAAGTGCAAGGTGCCTTGCTTTCTGCCTTCAGCTGCTGGTATTTGATCCCATGTCCTTAGGTTCAACAGTTGACTGGCCTTATCACTGGCACAGTACATGCTTAGGAATATTAGAGGTGCATGTGCCATGTTGTACATAAAAAATTCAAACAAGGACCTCCTCACGCACTTTCTAAGTATTGCTTTTCACGTCAGAAGCTTCTCAGACCTCAGAAAAACAAATTATGTTGAGAATTGTCTGGTTTCATTCACAAACTGCTATTGAAAGGGTCTAGTGTATGTAGAACCTTGAGAGTGTATCATCATAAGGGGATCATTTGCCTAAGTACCCTTTTTAATACGTCTTTTTCAATTAGTTTTTCAAATGAAATGTGTGATGTAATGCCCACATTGCTTATAGCGTTGCATGCTAGTAGTCGCTGCCCAATGGATAATGAGGTGGCAGTCGACGAGGACAGTGATGGAAATTTAATCATGCATTTTGGTATTTGTAATGCCTCTGCGAGGTTTGAATGCATGATGGACTCCTTGCTCTGGGGATTCAAGTGTATATCTAAGTGACAGTGTTGGCTGTTCCTCTACTTTTGATTGCCTGCTCTGTGATCTTTCTACAGTTCTTGTGGTTTTGCTGCTGTCGAAATGTACATAGAAGGGGGACAGGATTCGTTAAGCCGCAGTCAGGCAGCTTTTAACCATCACGCCCCCCCCCCCCTTTTTTTTTCGGAAAAAAATGTTTGACTTGATTTGAAAAGCTAGGCCCTAAAATAAGCTCGTAGGACTGTTGGTACATTTAACATGAGTGTTTTACCATTAGACGATGCAATGAAACAGGGGACTTTAAGAACAACAGTGTTTAGTAAAACGAACCTATAACGGGGAAACGGGAGAATTTGTGGTAGCTCGGATTGTCACAGTGCTATTTACTTGTTCTTTCCGATATTTTTTATAGGCTCAAACAGATCATTGAACTGCTTTCAAACTGTGTAGATTTAGTGGAACGTGACAATAATATTTATTCTATGGTTTACTCATCATTACTTTTCTTTATTTTCTCATAGAGTGTGTTTGATCTCACTGTGTTGCGAACTTGGCATGAGGCATTGCCATGATGTGTTGCAGTGTCATAGTGCCATCAGTGCATGCAGACTAATCAGCGGCCTGTGATGTGTGTTCCCATCACATAAAGTGAAACCATGTACGTAGCTGCATGTTGTTCAATCGTCATGCCGGGTGTACTGTAGACACCGTTGTCATTGAGAAAGGGAGAAAAGACTTCAGAGGAGCCAGGCAATTAAAATATAGGCATTCTATGTATGTGTGTGTGAGCTAGGACATGCTTATTCACTGGCTCTTTCCAAAGCATGAGCCAAGTCTGTGGCAACAGTGAGCTCTTGGGAGTTGAACATGTAATAAGAAAACATTATTTACTGATCTTGCCATCCCTGAACAAATCTCAGTAGCGCTAAATGATAAATATCATGCCACGAACATTCCTCGCAACACTAAACAATAAACGTACAATAAACAATAAACATTTCTTACATTCATATGCTGTAAACTGTATTTTCCCCTCTACTCTGCTGAACATCTTGTTTTAACTCTAGAGGAGCTAAGCAAAATCTGTACACTGACTTCTCACACAGGGAGAAACTATTAAATACAGAGACTTTAGGTGGCATTTAAAATTCACTGCCATGCTAATTTGCGTAGAAAATAGAATTTGGGAAAGGAATACAAAAAAGAGTAGTATGGAAAATCAAAATCAAAGAGGGGAGATAAAATGGGAAGACAAAGTTCACAGTTTGAAAAATGCCTGCGGGTAACATGTAAGGTGAAGTTAGAGTTTATTGAGATGTCTATTTTCATTTAAATATGCAAAATAAAAGGTTAATTTCATATCTTGGTTGCCTTACAGTATACTGTCTTCGTATTGGACACACACATCTTACACCAACTTTCTACTGATGAAACAAAACAAACCCATCTGTGAAGAATTCTGAGAGATACTCACTGTAAACCATATTCTATTCACATGTCCAAAACTTCAGCATCATCATCATCATCATCAGCCTGACTATACCCACTGCAGAGTGAAGGCATCTCCCATATTCCTCCAATTAACCCGGTCCTGTGCGAGCTGCATCCACTTGACTATTGCGAACTTCTTAATCTCATCCACCATGGAGTAAGCATTTTACTATATTTTACAATCATGTCACCCAATTCCATCCCACCTTACTGTTAGGAGAAAGAGTAATTGTATACCTAGCATCTGTTTTTAGTTTCCTAAAAGGAGGAAAGTTTCTAAACAAACTATAGATTTCAACACACCCATGTCCTCTTTTCCAACCAAAACATATAACATTTCTTTTGGCGCATGATAGTCTTAGTTGCGTATGCGTCATAAAAACCAACACGACACACACTTCTTACAGTGGTTCAGGCGTTCACCGGGAAGTGTGACATGCACTCTCTCTTTCCCTTCCTATGAATCAATCTGCTATATACATGTACAAATGAACTTTAAACCAGATGCTTAATGTAGAAATTAAAGTAAAAATTTTCTAGTCTGGGAATCGCCTCGAATAAAAATTGTTCATCACGCTCAACGGCAATCGTGACAGTTTGCTTGGAGCTGTAAACAAAAAAAAAAAAAAGCACCGTTCTGTGTTTGTTAAATACATTGCATTTTGGACTTGGCTGTAATACTGGTGGCGCTTCTTGAGTTCCAAGTGTCCATTTATGTACACAGTGTACTTTACAAAACTTTCTTCGTTTGTGTGGTCTACGAGTAGGTCATCTTTCTTCGAGTTTGGACACTTTATCTCGAGGAGAGCTGTTTCATCTCTGTACTTGAAAAGCCCATTAGGACTGGCACACAGTCACGGTTGCTCCAAGTGCACGATGACCCCAACCTGCGGTTATATTATTTGAGAGCTTGCATTTGTTTAGATTATGTGAGATTCCAAATTGTTTACATGACTTATGAAGAGGTTTCAGACTGCATTTTCCTTGAAAAAATGTTAACTATTTATTATAACTTTAACAATTATTGAAGAAGAAAGTTCAAAAACTTAGCGGCTCCAACTGCAGGCCTGCGTTTCACATAACATAGATATGCAGCATCACTGCACTCGTCAGTTCGCCAGTAAAATGACCTGCTGCTCATTTTTTACATTTTAAGGGCTCAAGGGCAATATATAATAAAGGGTTGTGTTATACTAATTAGTAGCAGAAAATTCAGCTTGACAGTGGTTACCTGCTTTTAATGTTAGTGATTTTACTCAACTCCTTTTTGTTATAGAATCATCAGTTTTGCTCTCATGGACCAGGCAAAACAAGAATTCCTGCACTACTTGGAGTTATTCAGTGTCGCAGCTTAAAAATGGGCTATCTGAATAAATGAGAGCTACATATAGTCTGGTTTGTGGGGTTTAACGTCCCAAAGCGACTCAGGCTATGAAAGACGTTGAAAGCAACATATGTACTCTACCGAAAATCTGCTATTGTCAATGAAACTCTTGCACTAATTTTTACGTAATCACGGATCTTCATGCAGCTCGCCATCATCATCATCATCATCATCAGCCTGACTATACCCACTGCAGGGCGAGGGCCTTTCCCATATTTCTCCAATTAACCTGGTTCTGTGCTAGCTGCATCGACTTGACCCCTGCGAACTTCTTAACCTCATCCGCCCACCAAACTTTCTGCCGCCCCCTGCTACGCTTTCCTTCCCTTGGAATCCAGTTTGTTACCCTAAGGGACCATCGGTTATCCTCTCTTCGCAACACATGTCCTGCCCATGCCCATTTCTTCTTAATTTTCACTAGAATTTCAGTAACTTGAGTTATTTCTCTGACCCACTCTGCACGCTTTCTATCTCTTAATGTTACCACTACCATTTTTCGTTCCATAACCCTCTGGGTTGTCCTCAACGTAAGTAGAACCATCTTGGTTAGCCTCCACTTTTCAGCCTCATAGGTGAGTACAGGTAGGATGCAACTGTTGGATACTTTCCTCTTGAGCGATACCGGTAAGCTGCTAGTCATAATCTGAGATTGCTTGCCAAATGCGCTCCATCCCAATCTTATTCTTCTTGTTATTTCATTTTCATGGTCCTGATCTGCGGTTACTACCTGTCCTAAGTATACATATTCGCCTACTACTTCCAGTGCTTCGCTACCTAATGTGAACTGCTGTTCCTTCCCGAGGCTGTTGAACATTACCTTAGCCTTCTGCATATTGATTTTTAAGCCTACCTTTCTACTTTTCCTGTCTAGGTCATCAATCATTATTTGCAGTTCACCCCCGAGTTACTTAGCAAGACAATGTCATCAGCAAATCGCAGATTACTGATGTATTCTCCATCTACCCTTATCCCTAACTGTTCCCATTCAAAGTCTCTGAATACTTCCTCTAAGCAAGCTGTGAATAGTACTGGAGAGATCGTGTCTTCTTGCCTAACACCTTTCTTTATGGGAATCTTGTTACTTTCTTTATGCAGAACTATGGTTGCTGTGCAGCCAATATATATATATATATATATATATATATATATATATATATATATATATATATATATATTTCTTCCAGCACTTTCACGTACGGCTCGTCTACCCCCTGATTTCGCAATGCCTGCATCACCACCGAAGTTTCAACTAAGTCAAATGCTTTTCCGTAATCAATGAATGCTATGTATAAGGGCCGTTTCCGAAACCCTGCTTGATCCTTTGCTTGATTGCAGTCTAAGGTTGTCCTGATTCTATTAGCGATTACCTTAGTAAATACCTTATACGTAACAGACAGTAAGCTGATTGGTCTGTAATTTTTAAGGTCCTTAGAGTCCCCTTTCTTGTGAATGAGGATAATGTTTGCATTCTTCCATGGTTCCGGTACCGTCGATGACACCAGGCACTGCGTATACAGGGTGGCCAGTTTTTCTAGCACAATATCCCCCCCCCCCCTCCCGTCCTTTAACACATCTGTAGTGTCACATAGCAACATAGAATGTAAGATCTATGACGCAAAGTAAACTGGATGTCGTCAAGCGAGAAATGGACAGATTTAACATTGATATCGTGGGTATCAGCAAGCTCAATGTACCGAAATGGGAGAATTTACTTCCGGCGACCATTACGTCTTTTATTGTGGGCACGAATCCAAGAGAATGAATGGGGTCGCTCTCACAATAAACAGAATAACGGACTAAGCAGTGCTAGGGTACAACCCCAAAAACGACCGAATGATTTCACTTCGGATACAAGGTCACCCTTTCAACATAACAGTTATCCAAGTCTATGCACCAACCACTACTGCTGAAGAAGCTGACGTTGAGAGATTTTATGCGGACCTGCAATGCCTTTTAGACCGCGCTTCATCATCAGACATCCTTTTTCTCATAGGAGACTGGATTGCTAAGGTGGGGAGTGAAGAAATATCCGTAATTACAGGCAAGTTCGGTCTTTGTGAGCCAAATGAAGCTGGGCAAAGGCTAGTAGAGTTTTGTCAAGAAAGCAACCAGACTATAGCGAATCCTCATTTTCAACAGCACAAGAGGCGCCTCTACACATGAACTTCACCGGACGGGCTGTACAGGAATCAGATTGATTATATTCTTTGCCGGTAGGGATGGAGACGCGCTATACAAGCAGTAAAAACAAGTCCTTTGGGCTGATTGTCGCACCGATCGTCAGCTTCTTGTTGCCAAATTTAAGCTTCGATTGAGGAAAACGCAGAAAACTAGAAGGCCTTTCAGGTATGATCTGGATGAAATTCCATCAGAATATGCTGCAGAAGTGAGGAATCGATTTCAAGAATTAGATGTAGAAGACAGAGAGCCTTAAGAGATGTGGACTGATGTTCGTGATATTGTTACGGCTATGTACTTAATATGCAATTTTGGTCGCCGCGAACTTAAAGTGCTTGGCCATTTGGTGAATGCCACCGGCGTGCAACCCGATCCCGACAAAGTTCGCGCTGTCAGTGCTTTTCCATCTCCCCGTTCACCCCGTGATGTCCGCAGCTTTATAGGACTGTGCTCTTATTTTCGCCAGTTCGTTCCAAACTTTGCCGCTGTTGCTCGTCCTCTCACCAATTTGCTGAAGAAAGGCGTTCCTTTCTCATGGGGACCAGAGCAGGCTAACGCATTCTCCACCCTCATCGCTGTTCTCACCAATCCTCCTGTGTTGGCCCATTTCAAGTCTGCCCCGACGGAACTTAGCACCGACGCCAGTGACCACGTGATTGGTGCCATTCTTGCACAGCGACAACGCGGCCACCACTGCGTGATTGCCTACGCCAGTCGTCTCCTGTCATCAGCGGAACAGAACTATTCTATTACGGAACGGGAGTGCCTGGCTCTCGTTTGGGCCATCGGAAAATTAAGACCCTAATTGTTTGGCCAACCCTTCACTGTAATTACCGATCACCACGCCTTATGTTGGCTCTCTTCCCTCAAGGATCCTGCTGGCCGCCTCTGCCGCTGGGCACTGCGCTTGCAGGAGTATACCTTTTCCGTTGTATGCAAATTGATCGGCTCCACCAGGATGCAGACTGTCTGTCCCGTTATCCCGTCGATCCCCCTTCCTCTACTGACCATGAGTCGGATCCCTGTGTCTTCTCTATATCGGACTTTTCCCACACAGCCGACGAACAGCGCTTGGACCCAACCCTCAGTTCTCTTATCGACCGCCTCCACACACACAACCGTGACTCTTCCCTCGCCCTGTTCTTCCTTCATGGGAATACGCTATATCGCCGCAACATGTGACCTGATGGCGCTGAGCACTTGCTGGTCGTTCCCCAACACCTACGCTCTGCCGTTCTCGAACAAATGCACGACGCCCCTACAGCTGGTCAACTTGGCCTCTCACGCACGTACGACCGCGTGCGCCGGCGTTTTTTCTGGCCTGGACTCTACCGCTCTGTCCAACGTTATGTAGCCGCTTGCGACCTCTGTCAACGCCGGAAGAAACCCCCTATGCTACCACCTGGACACCTGCAGCCGATTGCTATCCCGACTCAGCCATTTTCTCGTGTTGACCTTGACCTCCTAGAGCCCTTCCACCGTAACAATACAATACAAGAAGTTGCTACTAAGGTAGTTCCAAAGCAAAAGAGATGCAAAAAAGGAATCTGGTTATCTGAAGAGACTGCAAATACCTGAGGAAAGGAGGATGGCAAAAGTTATGGGGGAAATAGAAAGATACAAGGTTCTCAATGCGGATTTTCAGTAAATAGCAAGAGATAAGAATATCTTCCTGAACGTACAAGGCAACGCAGTTGAGGACAACAGCAAATTGAGGAACACAAGAGCTCTGTATAAGACAGTCAAAGATTTCAAAAGAAGTTTCTGTGCTAAGCTGGGCGTACGTGATAAAGGACAAACGAGGCAGGGACCTCACTGAAGCCTCAGAGATAAAGAGGTGGCAGGAATACACAAACGAACTGTACAAGAAGGACCTGGATGTGCAAACCCAACATAAGACGGTTGTGATTACTGATCTCGAGCCGGGCATCCTGAAGAGTGAAGTTGAATGGGCCTCAGCCAGCCTTGCTAAGAACAAAGCTAGCGGAAATGGTGGCATTCCTGCTGAGTTGCTTCAAAACCTCCACCATGACGCTGTTAATGTTCTGTATACGTTATGTCAGCAAATTTGGACAACCCTGCAGTAGTCACAGGATTGGAGGAGGTCAGTTTACATCCCCATTCCAAAGAAAGGTAGTGCCAAAGATTGTTCCGACTACCGCACGATCGCGCTTATTTCGCATGCTAGCAAGGTGATGTTGAAAATCCTCCAAGGTAGGCTGCAGAAGTATGTGGATCGGGAGCTTCCGGACTTGCAAGCTGGGTTTCGCAAGAGCGGAGGAACTAGAGACTAGATTGCCAACCTTCGCTGGATCATGGAAAAAGCAAGAGAGTTCCAGAAAGCTATCTACTTCTGCTTTATTGATTATGCGAAAGCGTTTGACTGCGTAGATCCCAGCAGATTGTGGCAAGCTCTCCCAGAGATGGTAGTTCCAATTCACCTCATCTGTCTCCTCAGGAATCTGTATGAAGGGCAAGAGGCCACAGTCAGGACCAGGCATGGCCTTATTGATTGGTTTCCGATTCAGAAAGGAGTGAGACAAGGCTGCATGCTGTCGCTCTGCCTATTTAACCAATATGCTGAGTGCATAATGAGGACGGCCGGTCTGGACGAGTCTTCAGCTGAAGTGAAGATTGCTGGGAAACGTAGCAACAACCTTAGATATGCGGATGATACCACTTTAATGGCAGAAAGTGAACTGGAACTCAAGAGACTTGTGATGCGCGTACAAGAAGAGAGTGAGAAGTTTGGGCTTAAGCGGAACATTAAAAAGACAAAGGTCATGGCGTCTTGCCCTATCAAGTCCTGGGGCATCAAGAGACAAGAAGTGGAAGCTGTGACAGATTTTCTCATCTTGGGCTCCAAGATTACCCTGGAAGGAGATTGCAGCCATGAAATTAGGAGACGCCTGCTGGGAAAGAGAGCCGTGGCTAGCCTTGACCGCCTAGTAAACAGCAGAGACATTGCACTGCCAACCAAGATCCGTATAACTCGTGCTATGGTCTTTCCAGTTGTGATGTATGGATACGAGAGTTGGACTGTGAAGAAGGCTGACCGCCGAAGAATTGACGCGTTTGAATTGGGGTGCTGGCGGATACTCTTGAGAGTTCCTTGGACGGCCAGAAGATCAAATCAGTCGATATTCTCGACCATAAACCCTGACTGCTCATTGGAGCGTCAAATTCTAAAGTTAAAGCTCAGCTACTTTGGTCATCTGATGAGAAGAGAGGAGTCGCTGGAGAAAGATTTGATGTTGGGAAAGTTTGAGGGTCACTGGAGAAGGGGTAGATCGCGAACGCAATGGTTAGATGGCATCCTCGAGGCGCTGCAGATGAAATTATGTGATGATAGGAAGATAGTGAGAGACCGGAAAGCGTGGCGTGATATGATCCATAGGGTCACGAATAGTCGGATACGACTGAACTGACCTGAAATGAGTTATCTGATTCCCTCCAGGTGCTTTCCTCCTTTTCATAGTCTCTAAGGCTTTCTTGACCTCGTCCTTCGTCACTGGTGGAACGTCTGACTGTTTTTCCCTACCACCAATCTCATTACGGTCCTGACTACTTTGGCTGCTGTAGAGATCTGCATAGAAATCCTCGGCTAATTTTACTATCTTGTCCATATTCTTGATGACGTAGCCCGCCTTGTCCCTTATCGCATACATCTGGTTTTTGCCTATGCTCAATTTCTTCTTTACCGCTTTAAGGCTTCCCCCGTTCTTTACAGCATGCTCAGTTTTATTCATATATATCGGCCACCTTGCGTTCATTGATTAGCTTTGATATCTCGGCCAATTCTATCTGGTCTGTTGGTTTGGAAGCTTTCATACTCTGGCGTTTCTTAATCAAATCTTTCGTCTCCTTAGACAGCTTACCGGTATCCTCTCTAACTATCCTACCGCCTACTTTTACAGCGTACTCAGTAATGATGTCTCTGAAATTATTGTTCATTGCTTCTAGTGTAATGTCGCCATCCTCTGTTAGAGCTGAATATCTATTCTGTAGTGAGATCCTGAACTCTTATGCCCTCCCCCTCACCGCTAATTCATTGATGGGTTTCTTTACTACTAATCTGTTGCGCTCCTTCTTCAGATTTAGGCTCGCCACTTACCACTTATCTCGCCACTTACCTGCAAAACAGGAATTGCTACTTTCTCCTCAAGGTCGACCCTTGCTACGGCTTCACTTTTTCGTCCTGGGGAAATGGAGGCAATTTGTTTTTTTACAAAGCTTTTGTGGACTCGTGCAAACCCAGAGAGTTTCAGTTTACTCGCTGCAGTCAGCTTACCATGCATAACAGCCTTTCTTAAGAAACGTTTCCTGTGAATGATCTGTTCACTTAGATTGTCCAGTTTCAGCCTTCTGGCAACAACTAAGTGGGCAATTTAACTGGACAGCCGGGTTCTACGTTCAATTGGCCACCTGCACAAATAATAGATGCGCAGTAACTTTCTGTTCTGTGCCTATTTTATTCATTCTAATTATATTGGAAAGTGGTATAATGTGGTAAATACCTAAACAATTATATTTTGCAGCTTAATTATCTTTTGCAGCCAGCCTGCAGGACTGTACCCCCAGCAATTTCCTCGGCTACCTCCTGGGAGCACAGCAAGCACTTTTGAAAAGAAAGTGCTTTCCTGTCATTTGTGCAGTTAGGTCACATCGCGAGATAGTCAGGACTGTCAGTGTCTGGGATGTAGATTTCATTACATTGTACACAGGCGTGTCGGCCTTCCATGTCCCCATTTCTTGCAGACGTGACAGGTGAGAATTTTGAATAATATCTTAATTACTGATGGAAAGTTCCTTTTCTTCTTTTTTTGTGAGGCACTCATGGAAGCTATCCTCTGAATATCATTATGAGGGCAGGCTATTTCTGGGAACTTTTCATAAACGTACGTTGGGGAACCTGGTTGGGACATGGTCCTGCGATGAATACCTTCCTGGGACCTGCGATATGAGTAGTTGCAAGATAGAGCTCGTGTTGGGATACTACATATGTGCAGGCATAAACCTGAAAGGAGCAGCAATCCAAAACACAAATAGTAAAACTTACCACCAAACAGCTCTTCAATAAATTGTCTGGCATCTATATTCGGCTTTTATGTTGGGCGCCCCCAGGTTTTGGGGAACCTCTGTACATGATGCTGGCAGCAAACAGCATCACGGCAGCAGCATGTTTGCATTTTCCCAAGCCAGCCTTGCATGTGCACTTGCTAGCAATTATGCCATGCTGAGATGAAATCTGAAATGCATATGTAGCGACAGCCGTGTGCAGGCGTGAGTGACAATTTGCCTTTTTTTTACAAAACAATTTTACTAGTAGGGCTGTGTATTAGCAGTTGTGCGTCACAGCAAGCAGTGAAAAGTGCACCATGGCAAGTACACAAAGAATAGGGAATGCATAAGACCCTCGTTTAAACGCTGTGTGAAACTAACAGCAGTTAGAATACAGCGAAGGTCTACAGAAGAAAATGACGCAACTAGGTACCAAAACGCACTTATATGTCAACATCTCAATTCAGATACTCCGTGTTGAACGGAGAATAAGCACAGCAGAAGGCGCAGCTAGTGATTCACGATCCAATACCCGGGCACAGGGGCTTCGACCGGCGCGAAGTTACGCTCAATGATTGCAAAGAGCGGCGGAATTCATCTGCAAACTATGTAGCAGCAAAGGTTTGGGTGCCAAACGTGCCCGTAGTTGACGTTAGGCCAGCACTTTGAGGCTGTGCAGCTAAACAAAATGTCATTGGAAGCTTCATTCATGCAAGCGTCGCATGCTAGCTCGCGCTGCAGCACGATCGAACAGTAATGCCGGAGCTAGGCCCGCTACGCGGTATACAAGACCTCTCCGGCGTGGCGCATACCGTCGTGAACTAGAGGTGAACCGTGAAGATATCGTCTGCTTATTAGTGTTGTGAAGTCATTTATCCGAAGTATTTCTTCGTGTTGGTGCATCCGAATCTAGCAGCGTGCCAACCTTACCTGAACTTCAACGTCGTATACAACTCGCTTTACTTGCGATTCACACCGCGCTGGAATTTCGCCGCTCATTTCTTGAACACTGAACACATACTTGGCATTGCATAGTTCCTTGCCTTTTCGATGCGTTTCAACCCGGAAAAATATTTCCGCGCCCGATATTCGCTGCAGGACGTGGTACAACCCAACTTCTAGAGTACTATAACACAACCGAAAGTGGCGGCTCCATGTTTGCGGAAGCAGACGCCAGAACTTTGTACTACCCAGCGGGAGACAGAGGGCGCTCTTTAGCACCATTTTTGCAGTTTTTTTTTCAATGCCCCCTGGGCAATGCAAGGTCCCTATTTGCAACGCAGCGGCACCAGCCTTCGCCTTGGCAGCGTACACATTCTTCGTTCCCGCGCCTGAGCAGCGTCCAGTCACCACCGACAAAATTCCAACTTGTGGTGGCATATGAAGCCATGCGGACAGCGCTGCCGCACTCGCACGACTGGCGCCGGCGCGCTCTCTCCCCGCTCTTCCCTCTCAATTCTCTCTAGCAGCGCAGGTGCGCACCTCGCGTTGGCTGCTGCAGCTCCGCTCGCACTCGGAGAATAAACAATAGAACCACGACATTCCTCATCCTGTCTCGCGGAACTGTTTGCAACTCAGTGTGAACCATTGACCCTTTATTTTAAAATATATGTTCGTAACGGAGTAGGTTTTGGGGAGCATTTGTTGCTTTATTTGCCTGCCTTGTTGCTACACTTCCCTGCAGGAGTAAAGACCCAGGATCATTAGGACAGACCTTTGCGTGCAAATTTCCTCTTGGGCTGCTTCGGTTGACGCTGCACAGTGAAAGGCTCTGTTTTACGACCGCTAAGATATCAATTTTTTACACACTACGGCGTATTGGCTGGAAATTATTCTTTTTTTCAGTCATTGGCACCTGATAATTAAGATTAACAGAATGGCCTTATCTGCTGTCTATTTCATCATCATCAGCCTGACTATACCCACTGCAGGGCGGAGGCCTCTCCATATTTCTTCAATTAACCCGGTTCTGTGCTAGCTGCATCCACTTGACCCCTGCGAACTTATTAACCTCATCCGCCCACCTAACTTTCTGCCGCCCCTTGCTACGCTTCCCTTCCCTTGGAATCCAGTTTGTTACCCTCCGCGATCATCGGTTATCCTCTCTTCGCACTACATGTCCTGCCCATGTCCATTTCTTCTCCTTAATTTCCACTAGAATGTCGGTAACTTGAGTTATTTCTCTGACCCACTCTGCACGCTTCCTATCTCTTAATGTTACCCCTACCATTTTTCGTTCCATAGCCCTCTGAGTTGTCCTCAGCTTAAGTAGAACCCTCTTGGTTAGCCTCCACGTTTCTGCCCCATAGGTGAGTACAGGTAAGATGCAACTGTTGTATACTTTCCTCTTGAGCGATACCGGTAAGCTGCTAGTCATAATCTGCGAGTGCTTGCCAAATGCGCTCCATCCCAATCTTATTATTCTTGTTATCTCTTTTTCATAGTCCAGATCTGCGGTTACTACCTGTCCTAAGTAGATATATCCGCCTACTACTTCCAGTACTCTGCTACGTAATGTAAACTGCTGTTCCTTCCCAAAGCTGTTGAACATTACCTTAGTCTTCTGCATATTGATTTCAAGCCTACATTTCTACTTTATTTATTTATTTATTTATTTATTTATTTATTTATTTATTTATTTATTTATTTATTTATTTATTTATTTATTTATTTATTTATTTATTTATTTATTTGTTTATTTATTTATTTATTTATTTATTTATTTATTTATTTATTTATTTATTTATTTATTTATTTATTTATTTATTTATTTATTTATTACAGGTTCCTGAAGCGCCCGAAGGCATTATTGCAGGGGGGGAGATGACAAGTAATCTTGCTGGGAACGCCAGTGATAAAATACATAAAAATGAAGAAAATAACACGACACAAGTGATAATGCAGAATGAGAAACATGCATCTAAAGGGGGCAACTGCGCGACGAACAAAGTTATGAAAACACTCAAAAACAAAGTAATGAAGGAAACACACGCAAGAGAACTGGGCGCCACGTCACACATCCGATAAAAAAGCCCGAAATAAATTTTCAGTGCAACACTGAGTGATGCCAGCTGGCAGCCGGTTCCACTCATTGATCGTCAGTGGAAAAAACGAGGTTTTATACACATCTGTCCGGCATTTTATTTCGCGGATCTTCCAGTGATGATCAAGTCGTCTAGACAAAAAGTGAGGTTGAAGCAGGTACCGGTCTTTGTCAATGCTGAACTTTCCAAAATAAATGCGATACATGATCTGCAGTCTGAAATGTTTTCTGCGGTGAGCTAAAGAATCCCAACCAAGATGATGTTTAATAGACGTGACACTAGATGAAAAATTATAATTGTTAGACGCAAATCTGGCAGCATTATTTTGGACGCGTTCGAGCATGTCTGGTAAGTAAATAAACTGGGGATCCCATATAGGGCATGCATATTGAAGAATTGGCCTTATGTAAGTGAAATACAAGAGCTGCTTGACATTTGACTGCGCTTTGCTGAAATTACGCTTTAAAAAATTAAACATCCTGCAGGCTCTCGATGTAATATGCTCAACTTGTCTCGTCCACGTAAGGTTAGAGGTGAAATATACGCCGAGATACTTATATTCAGAAACTTTTTGCAGGGGAACATTATTTATTGAGTAGCAGGTCGGTAGAGGGGAACGTTTACGAGTGAACGAGACAAGTTCGCATTTTGAAATGTTCAAAGACATTTGCCATTTTGAGCACCAGTACTGGATAAAATTTAAGTATCGCTGAAGTTTTAATGCGTCAGAAGAACTTTCCACAACATGGTAAAGCACACAGTCGTCAGCATATAGCCGAACTTGGCAGGTGAGGTCAAGAACAATATCATTAATAAAAATGAGAAAAAGAAGGGGTCCAAGGACCCCTGGGGCACACCTGAGGAGACGTTTACGGAATCGGAGTGACAACAGTTAATTACAACACGGTGCATGCGGTCCCGGAGATATGAATGAAGCCAGTCGAGGATATTGGGATGCAGACCAAGACAACGTAACTTATGTAATAATAGCACATGAGGTACAGAATCAAAGGCTTTTTTAAAATCCAGAAATACACAATCAATTTGATATCCGTGGTCAAAAGAGGAAAACAGATCATTACTGAACTCAAGTAACTGGGTGGTAAAGGAAAAACCCATTCTAAAGCCATGCTGAACTGGCGTAAAGAAGTCATGAGAGTTAAGGTGTTTCATGACTGCACTGTAAATTATATCTGTCTAGGTCATAATAATGATTGTCAGTTCATCCCCCGAGTTGCTTAGCAAGGCTCCATCTACCCTTATCTCTAGCTGCTCTAATTCCAAGTCTCTGAATACTTCCTCTAAGCAAGCTGTGAATAGTACTGGGGAGATTGTGTCTCCTTGCCTAACTCCTTTATTTATGCGAATTTTGTTACTTTCTTTATGCAGAACTATGGTTGCTGTGCACACCACTATATACATCTTCCCGCACTTTCACGTACGGCTCGTCTACCCCCTGATTTCGCAATGCTTGCATCACCGCTGAGGTTTCAACTGAGTAAAATGCTTTTTCGTAATCAATGAATGCTATGTATAAATGCTGTTTATTTACACCGAGTGTAAGCAAAGCTTTTGCTTCAACTCTTTTGCACCAAACATAAAAATGCATTCTTCATGAATTCCAATTTCAGCACACTGACTTGGATCAACTAATTTTGTAGCAGTGGCAAATTTTACTGCTCATGAATAGTTTTCCCAAGGTGTACTAAAAAAACAATTCTGCATAATATTGTCTCTTATTTTTGGTTTCGCTTGCAGATGTTTGTACGAAAGGACAGATGGTGACATGCAAGCTGCTCCAGCATACATCGGCAAGGGCTGCTATATAACCGAGAGCAAAAGGCGCATGCTAGATATGTTGGCTTGGCAGACACCTGAAGCTGCCTTTTTTAAGGCGACTTCCTAAAACCTGGGATCTGCCGACAACTTGTCAATGGACCCAAACCAGAGGTTACGTCTTGGAAGTCTGAAAGAATTCTGCCTATAGACCAACACCGTGTTTACAAACACAGGGGGCGCTCGCGGCACCGCAGCCGAATGGGGGTGAAAAATAGGGTTAGCGTCCATAGAAATACATGGAATCAAAATATTCCAAAGCAGGTTTCTCATTTCACGGGGCACCTGTGATATCATTATTCAGTACAGAGCAACTATGAACATCATAGAACAGATCGTCAAAATAGAAATCTCATTACCGAGGTGAAGTATTTTTATAGCACCGCGAAACATGTTGGGGTGCGAGTTGGGAGGGCGACCCGTAGAAATACATGTAAACACAACTTACAGGAACATTTTTCTCGTTTCGCAGAGCATCAAAAGTGGTGGCCGGTCGTTAAACGTTAACCAGCGCTTTGAAGAAGTGTGTGTTAAAGTATGGTGCGTAATTGCGGAGGCAGTCTACTTTTAAAACTCCCCGAATAACCTGTGTTATGAATGCAGACACCGCCAAAAGGCAAGCTGGTTGTAGCGAATCGCGCAGTTTTGCTTACAGTCTGATATGCTGCCGCAAAGGGTAAAAAAGCTTGATAATACTGTCTCTCCAGTGATACGTGCTAGAGAGAATTACATTTAAAAAACAGTTGTCAAACGCCATACGACAATATGAACCGAACGAGATTCGCGCATTGCAGCAGAGCTCCGGAGCGTCTGCTAGCAACAGCGGGTGGTGCATGGTCGTCTGCAACTGTGGGCGGTCAGTGTATCGTGCTGTGAGCGGTCCCGCAAGTCGTCAGACTTGCATTAATTGCAAGAGAATGTAGTGTGTCATGCAACATGACGTCGGGGCGTCGTAAAAGACGTTCACCAAAGAATCAGAAGGGTTCAACGCTGCTGAACCGAGCAAAATGTTGCGGTAAGGTGCGTTTACGTGTATTTCTATGGGTCGCCCTCCAAACTCGCACCCCAATACGTTTCGCGGTGTTTTAAAAATACTTCGCTTCGGTAATGAGATTTCACACTTCCACGATCTATTCCAGGGCGTTCATGGTTGCTCTGTACTGAATAACGACATCACAGATGACCCGTGAAATTAGAAAACTGCTTTGGAATATTTCGCTTCCATGTATTCCTATGGGCGCTAAGCCTATTTTTGATCCCCAGTCGGACCACGCTGGCGATAGAAGCGCCACCGCATCGTGCTTACGTCACAGATCGGCAATGGTCTATAGTTTTTTTTTGCTATGTACCACATGCGCACCTAATAAATATCCATGAAACATACAATTCTAGCTTTTTTGTGTGAATGCATGTATACTTCCAGGATGCTATATATATTATTAGCTGCATGTAAAATACCTGCACAAAAACAAACTCAATCCCTTGTTTGGCGCATGATGGCCTTAGCTGCCTCTGCGCCGTAACACCCATGAAATAAAAAAATAGTCACAAAAACAACAATAAACAATAATGGCATTGCCTGGATGATAATGATGCAAAGCCAGCGGACAAGCTTGGGTGGGCGATGTTGGGCAGCCGATGAGCCGAGCTGGATAGCGCTTAATAAAAGGCAGTGAGTAAGCTTGGTAATAAGCATTGGATAGCCAGTGAGAGTGGCTGGATATACATTATATAGGACCCAGTGGATATGCTTGGGTGGAAGATATGTAGCCGTTGAGTGAGGCTGCATGTCAAGAAATAACCTAGTCTGCCATTGGTGACCATTGTAGGAAAGCCAGTCTAGAAGATTGGATTAAATCTTGGCTCGGGTAGAGCCCCAATGAAATGCCATTATTGGCCCCAATATTGGTGCCGGGATCCCCAAATATTGGGCTGATGGCGGTGCATTAACGGAGTGCTACTTGGGGTAGTTCTGTTAACCTGTCCTGGAGGGCCCCACGGGTGGCCCCTGTATGTGTGTATATTGCCGCGACTAATCTATTAAAGAGACTTTTTGTTCGTTCGGCTACTGGCGTCGTGTCTGCTTAGCTGGCTGCATGTTCCGCTGTGCGTGTGCCATCCGGCGATACAACAGATATGATCCGTTACTACTCTGTACCCGGACGTAAGCGAGGGAACTCGGCGCGAGCTCTCATTGCTTCCGAAACATAAGCTTACAGATATCTCCTTCCTTAATTAAAACTTGATGGGCCAAATCAGCTAGTTATCATTCTCATGATGTGCGCTGCAGACATTTGAGCGAGCGAGAATTTGTCCACAGAGTTGGCGCTAAATGATCGGTGAGCGGCAGAAGAAACGGCGCGCGTGTTTTAATTTGCGCTTATCACTTGTGAATTCTAACAATACTGTTGCTGGAAGGATGAAAAAGATGCTGGCTTCTGCCGGAAGGCGTCAAATTGTTCTATACACATAAGTTTCACTGCAGTGAACTAAAAGATTCTGCCGCCTCGGGCAGTGGTGCGCATCGTAAGTTGTCTTAGGCGACGTCTCCAGCACTGTAGTAATTTCAAATGATAAAGTCCGTGAATAAACAAAAGATAGAGCATTGCATGCATGTTGTGGTGTGCTGATCGAGATATGCGTTAAAAAGCTACTGTGTGCGGGAAAAAAAAATATCCGCTCTAACCAAGAGTGATCAATGATGGTAGTCAGTGCGCAACACTTCGCTTCGTGGAACACCGCTGCACACTTGCTAAAAAATTATTCCATGTCATCACCGCAGTCAAACTTGCTCTACTACGTTCAAGGGAGCAGACGAAAGATTTCGTTTCCGCCGGCGCTATGCGAAGGCGCTCAATGTCTGGCAGGCTCTGACAGTCAGTCATCTGCTCTTGCACTGACTGCTTACATTTCACTGGTTGTGTGGTAGTTTTTTTTTTTTTTTTTTTGCATAACAGTAGAAATGCTGCAGCCGGTGCGCGTCTTCGCAGTAAGCTCGCCAACTTCGATAACTCTGATTCTGTGAAGTGCTTTTTTGCCGAATGACTGGGCCTCATACCTGAAAATAAGCTGATACAGGCCCAGACCTAGGTGTATATTAAATAAATAAATGAACGTAATGCTAACGCGCAACTGAACTGCCTAGGAAAGCATCCCATAGCAGCCGTTCAACGTGCGTTATCCCACTTACTTCGTCATTCAGGCGTTTCCGAGAGGTGGCGCCACTGTATGACCTCGCGCCCAATATTGTGTTTTCTAATACTGCGTGCAACTTCGCTTCGCTGATCTAAAAAGGCGTTTCTTCTTGTTTTCTAATGTACGAAGTGATTTTTTATACCAAGCTTTAGATACGTTAACACGAAGCGTTATCAGAGAAATGTAATTGCGCACGAGTTCTGTCATTTTTTTCTTGTACAAACACAAGTTTTTGTTAACACACCGGGAGGAAAAATCGCACAGAAACTGTTCAGAGAAACATTCGAGATCATGATTCATATAGTTGAAGTCAGCCTTGTTATAATTCAGGATTTGTAAGGATTTGTTTAGGTTGAGCGCGATGTAAAAAAAAGGAAGCATTAAGTGATATCTGTAGAAGTTTATGATAGCTGAATCCTTCTCCAAAAGTTATATGACTGGCCCTGCGCGGTGAAGAGGTTAAGATAAGGTCTAAAATATTAGCTTCACGTGTGTGACGGTCTGCCAACTGGACAAAAAAGTCTAATGTAAGTTGTACAAATTCATTGGAAGCAGAGGAATTGCAAAATATGTTACACCAATCAATGTCAGGGCAATTAAAATCTATAAACAAAAAGATGTCAGACTTCGGAAACGTATTTCTGATGGCAATGATATTGTCATGAAGGTGGGCACAAACTTAGGGGAACTGCCCAGAGGTCTGTAGCAGACGCCAAGATAGAGTTACCCAAGCGGGATTGTATCGCTACCCATACGATTTCTACTGCACTAGGGATACCGATAAGAAAACACTGAATGTTATCTTTAACAGCGAATAATACTCAACCACTCTTTTTGTTCGTCCTATCTTTACGGTCTCCTATCGTCCTATCTTTACCAAGTCTCTGTTAAAAGTACGACGTCGCAGTTGCTATTATCGAGATATGAACATAGTTCAGTGCGTTTAGGGAAATGGCTACGTATGTTAGTGAATGAGAAATGGAGCGGCGGGTATGGAATGATATCGCTAGTTGGCTGGACTGGGGTATTGATAACTCGATTGCTTTTACGTCGTGGCTATTTTGAAACTTCGGTTACTTGGTCAGCGTCAGAGTCATAAATGTAAACTAAATCACCCATGCGAAGTTTATCAACACTTAATTTGTAAGAGTTTTTTTTTTTAACTTCGCAAATTCTAGCAGTTTTTTTCTGGCTAGCCGTGTATGAAACAAAAAATCCTCACGCACAGCAAAATTGGTGTCCTTAAACTTCTTCCCATTTTCCAGAATGAGATTATTATCCTTAATGAAGGTAAATTTAACTATTATTGGCTGGCATTTGCCAGCTTGAAACTGCCCTAGATGGTGTGCTTGTTGAATTTGTGTTGACTGGAGATTTATTCCAAGTTTATCGCGTCAAAGCTCAATTACTTGGCTTTCTGCAGCTTACCACGTTTCAGATGACTCGTCTGCCACGCCAAAGAAAAGCAGATTCAATCGCCTCAGCCTGTTTTCAGCGTCTTCGCATCTCGACTGAATTTTGTGAAGCTGCCTGCCAATGGTACCTAGGGTGTTAGGACCGGGCTCATTCAGCAAGGTCTATTTCAACCGCGCGAATTCATTCAGACAGTTGCTTCAGCTCAACATTAACCGACACCCGCCAGTGCTTGAGAGCATTTAATTCATTACGGACCTCGTTTTGTCCAGCTTCTATCTGCTGAGCCGTACCGAGCACAGCTGTCAATATATCACTGTTTTCACGCGGTTAGAACCTAGGTTTGTCTCCACATCGCCCCAAAAGATCAAAAGAATGTTACTAATACAACGAGCTGGTCTGCTATAAGCAATCCCATCACAACCAACCAAAACTCCTGGGCACGACACCGCGAAGAAACAATGATTGCTGGTTCTAACACAACGGCTATCGTTTAGGTAACTAACTTGTAATAGCAGATGAGGTAAGTGCACCATACTAGACGCGGTGTCGTGCCCGCATGGGCGGCGTCTGGCTGCTGCTTATATCCTCTTTTGTCGTCGCCGATAGTGGCTGTGCGTACACGTAGCTGCCATGGCAGGTAGTGATCGACGGCCCAACTTCTCCGTTGCGTTCAATACTCGGGTTGGTTTGTCGCAGGCAATTGGCGCAGGCTCTCGGGGAGACCGTGACAGGCGCTGCAACAGCCACGTTGAGTATAAGGGTAACCTTGAATAACAGATGAGGTACGTGCATCATGCTAGATGCGGTGTCGTATCCCCATTACGCTAACTTGCGCCCGCAAAAGAACTAAGCAACTCGGCGGCGGCGATAACAGCAAATGTGCTCGTCGGATGTCGAACAAAGAATGCCCGTCGCACCCGTCAACGCTCAATTTAAAGGCTGCGAAGAAAGATCGAGCTAAAGCCACAAACGCTGACTAGCACAACGTGGAACATTGCAGAGACACACGCGAGTGATCGGAATCTTCGAGAAACCTCTCGGCGCATCTTGCGCGACAAAGAAACTGATAAAGCTGAGCCATCATGACAACACGTATGACTAAAGAAAAAGTACAGAATTAATTCACATGCCAGATCCAGAGTGATAGGCTAATATGCCGGCGGCTGCTTACCAAACAGCTTTGAATGTTTCGCGGCAATATCTGAAATTATTGTTCGTTGCTTCTAGGCTAACGTTGTCATCCTAGGTTAGAGCTGAATATCTATTCTGTAGCGAAATCCTGAACTCTTCTGCCCTCCCCCTCAACACTACTTCTTTGATGGGCTTCTTTCTCACCATTCTGTTTCGTTCCCTCTTCAGATGTTGACTAATTGGGGACCTACACTGTTGGAAAAAAAAGGAAGGTAGTAACGGCTGCCGTTAGAGTTACTACGTTTTTTAACCATCGCTACTTTTGTGCTACATTAATTTTAAACCAAAACACGCCAGCCAAAAGAAACCAGCCAGAAGACGAGACAGAGAACAGAAGCGAACAAGGCAAGGCTGGACTATCAACTGAATATTTATTGAAGGAAAGAAGACAACGAAGACTCGCACTCAGATGAGCGCGCACAAACCCAAACCAGTGAAATGGCAGAAAAATTCAGTCATGGCCTGAGTATCGATTCATCTAGCAGAGCCATCACTGAATGTTTCTGCGATTTCACTGGTTTGGGTTTGCGCGCGCATATCTCAGTGCAAAAAGCATTCGTTGTTTATTTCCTTTGTGAAGAGGAAGAAATACACGAGGAACATTCTAGGCAGTGGCATCGTGATCGCTGCGCGTGTTGGGCTTGACGGTGTTCGCTGTTGCTGTGCTTGCCGCTATCTGCCCAGTCCTGCTGATCGAGTCCTGCTGATCTGATCAATAAACCCCCATCTTACATTTGGTGGATGTGCCGGTTAAGATATATCCTCTCGCCCTGGAAATCCGCAGCCGCACATTACCACCTCCTGCGATGCCTGAGGACGTTAACCACCAAGCTGTACAAGTTGGCTCGGCCATTATCTGTCCCGGCTCCCTGCGCCAGCGAGACCCCGCCATCTTCAGCGGCACTGATGACCATGACGTCGAGGACTGGCTCACATCCTATGAGCGAGTGAGCGCTTTTAACAAATGGGACGCGGAAAAGAAGTTAAGCAACGTGATATTCTATCTTACCGGCGTAGCAGATCTATGGTATCGCAACCATGAAGCGGACATTCCATCATGGTCCGTGTAGAAAGTTAGCTTCGCTGAAGTTTTCGGCCGCCCGGCCGTCAGGAAACTCCGCTCTGAACAGCGCTTGCGTGCGCCGTCTCAGCAGGTTGGTGAGAGTTTCACAAGCTATATCAAGGACGTCGTCGACTTGTGCAAGCGCGTGAACGCACAGATCTCAGAGGCCGACAAGATTAAGTACATTCTGCAAGGCATTGATGACGACGCCTTCCAGATGTTGAATTCTCGAGATATTCGCACCGTCGCAGAAGTGGTCACAGTGTGTCAAACTAATGATGAACTGTGCAAACAAAGGGCCATAACTCGCGCGAACACCATGCACTCTGAGTCGATTGCTGGCCTGATAGATGCAGCTGAACATTCTGCGCTGCTGCCACAAATCAACAGCTTCATTCGGGAAGAAGTTGCTCGACAGCTCTTCTTTATGTCCTGCCATGAAGAGCCTTCCTCACACCTAGCTCCCAGTTCGCGCCAGATTATTCAGGAACAAGTAGCTGAATCTCTTCCTCCAGCCCCTCTATCTATGCCTGTCGCAGCCCCGTTGACATATGCGGCTGTTGCTGCCCGACCACCACCTATGTATGCTCCGCCGCAACCTGCCTACGTTCAGCCGCCTCCTGGTCCTGCTCGAGGACCTGCGCAGTTTATTCGACCGGCCCCAAGACCGCGCAATCCCTGGCACACGACAGATAACCGCCCAATTTGTTATACTTGCGGACTGGCTGGACATATTTCTCGTTATTGTCAAAACCGTCTCCCAGTGTTGGCACCACCTACTCATGGTTCTGGGTACTGGTCTTCGACGCCTCAGTCATCATCATCATCATCATCATCATCAGCCTTACTATACCCATTGCAGGGCGAAGGCCTCTCCCATATTTCTCCACTTAACCAGATTCTGTGCTACTGCATCCACTTGACCCCCGGGAACTTCTTAACCTCATCCACCCACCTAACTTTCTGCCGCCACCTGCTACGCTTTCCTTCACTCGGAATCCAGTTTGTTACCCTAAGCGACCATCGGTTATCCTCTCTTCGCACTACATGTCCTGCCCATGTCCATTTCTTCTTCCTAATTTCCACTAGAATGTCGGTAACTTGAGTTATTTCTCTGACCCACTCTGCAGGCTTCCTATCTCTTAATGTTACCCCTACCATTTTTCGTTCTATAGCTCTCTGGGTTGTCCTCAACTTAAGTAGAAATATCTTCTTTAGCCTCCACGTCTCAGCCCCATAGGTGAGTACAGGTAAGATGCAACTTTTGTATACTTTCCTCTTGAGCGATACCGGTAAGCTGCAAGTCATAATCTGCGAGTGCTTGCCATGTGCGCTCCATCCCAATCTTATTCTTCTTGTTATTTCCTTTTCATGGTCCGGATCTGCGGTTACTACCTGTCCTAAGTAGACATAATCGCCTACTACTTCCAGCACTTCGATACCTAATGTAAAATGCTGTTCTTTCCCGAGGCTGTTGAACATTACCTTAGTCTTCTGCATATTGATTTTCAAGCCTACCTTTCTACGTTTCCTGTCTAGGTCATCAATCATTATTTGCAGTTCATCCCCCGAGTTGCTTAGCAAGGCAATATCATCAGCAAATCGCAGATTACTGAGGTATTCTCCATCTACCCTTATCCGTAACTGCTCCCATTCCAAGTCTCTGAATACCTCCTCCAAGCAAGCTGTGAATAGTACTGGGCAGATTCTGTCTCCTTGCCTAACACCGTTATTTATGGAAATTTTGTTACTTTCTTTCTGCAGAACTATGGTTGCTGTGCAGCCACTATATATACCTTCCAGCACTTTCACGTATGGCTCGTTTACACCCTGATTTCGCAGCGCCTGCATCACCACCGGTGTTTCAACTGAGTCAAATGCTTTTTCGCAATCAATGAATGCTATGTATAAAGGCTGAATATATTACTTGCATTTTTCTTATCACCTGATTGATGGTATGGAAATGATGGATAGTAGAGTACGGTTTCCGAAAACCTGGTTGATCCTTTGCTTGATTGCAGTATAAGGTTGGCCTGATTCTATTAGCGATTACCTTAGTAAATACCTTAAACGTAACAGACAGTAAGCTGATTGGTCTGTAATTTTTAAGCTTCTTAGAGTCCTCTTTCTTATGAATGAGGATAATGTTTGCATTCTTCCATGGTTACGGTACCGTTGATGACACCAGGCACTGCGTATACAGGGTGGCCAGTTTCTCTAGCACGACATCCCCCCCGTCCTTTAGCAAATCTGTAGTTATCTGATCCTGTCCAGCTGATTTCCCCCTTTTCATAGTTTCTAATGCTGTCTTGACCTCGTCCTTCCTCACTGGTGGAACGTCTGACTGTTTTTCCCTGCCGCCAATCTCGTAACGATCCTGACTACTTTGGCTGCTGTAGAGATCTGTATAGAACTCCTCGGCTACTTTGACTATCTTGTCCATATTCGTGATGACGTTGCCCGCCTTGTCCCTTATCGCATACATCTGGTTTTTGCCTATGCCCAATTTCATCTTTACCGCTTTAAGGCTTCCCCCGTTCTTCACAGCATGTTCAATTTTCTCTATGTTATACTTCCTTATATCAGCCACCTTGCGCTTATTGATTAGCTTTGATATCTCGGCCAATTTGATCTGGTCTGTTCGATTGGAAGCTTTCATACTATGGCGTTTTTTAATCAAATCGTTCGTCTCTTTAGACAGCTTACTGGTATCCTCTCTAATTATCCTACCCCCTACTTCTACCGCACACTCAGTAATGATATCTCTAAAATTATTGTTCATTGCTTCTAGGGTAATGTCGCCATTCTCGGTTAGAGCTGAATATCTATTCTGTAGCGAGATCCTGAATTCTTCTACCCTCCCCCTCTACACTAATTCATTGATGGGTTTCTTTCTTACTAGTTAGTTGCGTTCCTTCTTCAGATTTAGGCTAATTCGGGACCTCACCATCCTGTGGTCACCGCATTGCACTTTGCCGATTACCTCTACACCTTGCACAATGGCGGGAGTTGAACACATTATGAAGTCAATTTCATTTTTAGTCTCCCCGTTAGGACGTTTCCATGTCCATTTCCGGTTCTTCCGTTTGCTGAAGAAGGTATTCACGATTCTTAAGTTATTGCGCTCTGCGAACTCAACTAGTAACTCCCCTCTGTTATTCCTAGAACCGATGCCATAGTCACCTACTGCCTGGTCTCCTGCCTGCTTTTTCTCTACCTTGGCATTGAAGTCGCCCATTAGTACAGTATAATGCGTCTTTATTTTCGTATTGCCAATTCATCTTTGTAGAAGCTTTCAACTGCCTGGTCATCATAACTACCTGTAGGTGCATAGACCTGTACAACCTTCAGTTTATACCGCTTATGAAGCCTAATTATGATGACTGCCACCCTCTCATTAAATACTGTAGAATTCATCTATATTACCCGCTATATACTTATTGACAAGGAAACCTACTCATAGTTTTCGCCTCTCTGGTAACCCTCGATAACACATTACATGCCCATCCTTCAGTACAGTATATGCCTCATTCGGCCTCCTAACCTCACTAAGCCCTATGACACCCCATTTCATACCTTCTAGTTCCTCTAACAGCACTGCTAAGCTAGCTTCACTATCTAGGGTGCTAACGTTAAACGTTGCCAGGGTCAGTTTCCAATGGCGGCCTGTCCAGTGGAACCAGAAGTTATTAGCACCCCTTGCTGCGTCACAGGTCTGACCGCCGCCATGGTCAGTTGTTCCGCAGCCGCTGGTGACTGAGGGCCGGGGTTTTATGGAGCTTATCATGAGAGGTTTTGGCCAATTACTGCACCAGGGTGGCCAAATCCCGTTCTGGTGAGGGAGTGCGTTGCCGGAGGTGTTCACCGGCATCAGGTAGCACCCCAAACCTGTTTATGCAATTCCATCGACACGCGGATTTTTTTTTTAAATCCGGTGGAGAATTGCGCGGCATCGGGATTTGAGCCCCGGTCCTCTTGCATGCGAGGCGGATGTTCTACCGCTACGCCACCACTGCACTAACGTACAAACCGACGCCTCAGTATTCCGCGCCTACTGAGCCTCCAGCCAGCCGTCATTTCTCCCCAGACCGCTCAACCATGACCGACCGCCGTTCACCGTCGCCGCGACGCCGCTCTATCTCTCCGATGCGACGTCGACAGAACGATTCATGTGAGGAAAACTAGAGGCCGCAGTTCATGAGGCGAGAACTGCGACCCCGTCGAACTTCCCAAGTCCTAATCTGTCGCCGACAAACCTAATTGAAGTTTTCGTCGAGGGTGTTGCTGTCATGGCTCTAATTGACACTGGTGCTGCGATTTCGGTTATGGACGCAAAACTATATAGCTCTTTAAAGAGAGTGAAGACGCCAATTGCGGGACTTTCGCTGCGAACGGCCAGCGCTCAGCATATCAAGCCCGTGCACCGCTCGAGTGCACCGCTCCAGAATTGCATTTATACCATTGAGTTCGTCGTACTGCCAAGTTACTCACACGCTGTTATTTTAGGCTGGTACAGGACGCGGAGTAATCTACCCGAGATGTACTACATGCACTTTGTACGCAACACTTTAACTTCATAAGCAACGGCCCATCTCGTTTCATTTCCATTGTGAACAAGGCACCCGTAGCGGTGCCGAAACGTCAATGTGTTTATGTTTTTTTTTTCTTTTTTTTTTTTCGCCTGTGACTTCGGCGAGTGCTGTTTTCGTCAATATGCTGAATTTCTCGCTCAAGGTCCATCGGAGCGCTTTCCAAGCTTTCAAAAGGCAAGAATGGCTCGATCACACCCGCTGAGCAAAGAGCACTAACGAGACTAAAAAACAACAGCGACATTGCGATACTTCCTGCCGACAAAGGTAACGCTGTTGGCGTATTGGACCGAGTTCACTACGCGCAAAAAATGGAGGCACTTTTGAGTGATACAGCGACGTACGCCAAGTTGGCCCGAGACCCTACAAAGAAAATTGAAGCTGAGTTGCAGAAGCGTCTGACAGAAGTTTTCAAGTTTGTTCCACTGGACAAGGGCTACCTGTATAACCGTCTGCTCTGGCACAATGGCTCCGCGCCAGCCATATACGGGGTACCCAAGGTGCACAGAAAGGATGTGCCACTTCGCCCGATTGTGGACTTCACTCGGTCTCCATTATACAAGTTGTCGGGCTGCCTACACCGGGTACTTGCTCCTTTGGCCGGAAGAACCAGCACGCACGTGAAAGACTCAGCACACTTTGTAGAAAAACTAAAGACAATAACGTTTGACGACGACCACGTCATGGTGTCTTTCGACGTGAGATCCATGTTTACGTGTGTGCCGGTAGACTTCGCAGTCGAATGTTGCAAAACAGCTATGAACAATGACTTGTCTCTGCTAGAACGTACACCTATTGAAACGGACGATCTGTTCCAGCTCCTCAAATTCTGCCTGTTCGACACGTACTTTACGTTCAACAAGACGTTCTACAGGCAGGTCTTCGGAACAGCAATGGGTGCTTCCATTTCTGTGGTTTGTGCCAACCTGGCTTTAGAAACGATTGAAAACCGCGCACTGACGTCATTCGACCCTCCACCAAGACTGTTTCTTCGTTACGTTGACGATTGTTTCTGCCTCATCCGTCGAGAGGACGCCGAAAGATTCCTGCGGCACCTTAACTCGTTTCAAGAAAGCGTCCAGTTCACTATGGAAGAAGAAGTCAACGGGCGACTCCCCTTCCTTGACGTCCTTGTTGAAAGAACAAGAAACGGTTTAGCGACGAGTGTATACAGAAAGCCTACCCACACGGGTAAATATCTGAATTTTCATTCAGCGCACCCATTAGGGCATAAGCAATCGGTTGCCTCGGCGCTTTTTAATCGGGCCTTCAGGATTTGCTCAAGCCCAAGAAAAACACGTCGTGAACTGAGCCACATACGGAAGGACCTTAAAGAAAACGGATACCCTTCCCAAGTCCTCCGTTCGAAAGAACTACGCGCTGCAGCCCCTCCAACCGGAGAAAGAAGAGAAAAGAAAAAGCGTGCTGTCATTCCTCATGCCCAGGGCGTCAGCGAAACCTTATGCAGGATATTCGCTGCCTACGACGTCCAAGTGTCCCATGTACCATCCAGCAAGCTCCGAAATCATCTGGTACTGGTCAGAGACCCTTGGGAAAAGACAAGCTACCCTGGCGTCGTCTACAAGATTCCTTGCAAAGGTTGCAGCGCTTCCTACATAGGCGAAACTGGCGACTTCAGAAGACGATTGAAGGAACACCAACATGACGTAAAGAACAAAAAAGTGACTTCTAACGCTTAGTAGAACACAATCAAGACACGGTGTCACGAAATCGGCGCCCATTTTCATCAAGCCGGTACGGCGCGAGGCCCGCACGGCGTCGCGTGGAAGGCATGGAGAGAAAAGCCCCCTTCCCCGCGCGGGAGAGCGCGTAGCTTTGTACGCGTTGCCGTGACCCTCTTCCCCATTGCCCGGGGAGGACGGTGGTTCATCGGCCTGGAATGTGCCAGGCCTTTCGAGAAGGTTCTATGGGACCTGGCCAATGACGACGCGCGGCTCGACGGGAGGAGAAGAGGGAGCTATAACCAGCAAAGCTATGTGTGTGTGCGCGCTAGCTTTGGCGCGTGTTAACAAACAGACGCGGCGCGCCCTATTTAAAGCGACCGCGCCGCTTGTTGAGTCAGTCAGTCAGTCAGTCAGTTCGTCCGTGTTTTGCGACGTATTCGCCTGTGCTTCGGCTGGACTCCCTGGGATCACCCGCTGCTGGCAAGCCCACGGACTTTCAAGGGAGCGGCGCTCGTCTCGTATGGCGGCCACATCGTGACTCTTGAGGCGTCGGACTGCAACAGTGCCCGGTGAACAATTTGGTGTTTGTTTATGTAACTCTCTCGTGTTTCATCTGTTGTAAAGCCTCTATGTTATTGGATACCTGTGTAATTGCATGCTTAGCGTTTGTATTCTGTGAACCTCTCGTCTATGTATTTCAAGTGATCTTGTGTGTTCCTTTGTATCGTCTCCTGCTGTACATAAATTGTGTTTTGTTTGTTACTTCTGGCTCCGACCCTTACTCTGGCTTGAACCGGCGACCGCTGGGCATCAAACGACCACCCCCTTCTGTCACTACAAGGTAGTTGAATTCCGGCTGAACTTGCCACGCAGGTCGAGGGCATCTCCTTTGCGACCGGAACAGCTACCCCCACTCACTCTAAGGGTGTCTGGGAGTGTGCGCACCGTTAAGGGCGCATCGTTAATAATACCCCCTAATTATTAACGGGTGACAATTAATCTGGCGTCCGCGACAGGACGTTTGGTGCACTCAAACTCAGAGGACGGAGAAAGAGTTGGAAGAGTTTACGAAGAGGTCGTAAACAGTGTAGCAGCAGAGCGGTAGCGAGAGGTAGTGCCGCGCGGAAGCGTTTAGGCGAAGTTCGCTAAGCAGTGTTTAGGCTACACCCAGACGGTTCGCGCTTCAGATATGAATCTGAAAGAGTTGGTGGAGACTGGCACCCAGCTGGGGTTGTCCGGTGCCGAACTGCGCAAATGGGTTAGCCAGAGAGAAAAAGAAGAAAGAGAGAGAGAAGAAAAGGAACGAGAGAGGGCTCGAAAGGAAGCCGAGGAGGAACGAGAGAGAGCTCGAAAGGAAGCCGAGGAGGAACGAGAGAGAGCTCGAAAGGAAGCCGAGGAAGAAAGAGAGAGGGCTCGAAAGGAAGCCGAGGAAGAAAGAGAGAGGGCTCGAAAGGAGGCCGAGGAAGAAAGAGAGAGGGCTCGAAAGGAGCGGGAAGAGGAATTTCAGCGAGAAAAGGAATTACTTACTATGAAACTTCAGCTCCAAAACAACAACAACGGTTTAACTGAAGTGCATAGCTCCAGTGAAGGACATAGCAGCTTGCGGATAGACGCAAGCAAATTGATCCCGAAATACGACGAGAGAAGAGACGATCTCGACGCGTTCCTCTTGCGTTTTGAAAGGGTCGCCATAAATGCAAATTGGACGGACAGTGAATGTGCTACCATCTTAAGCACTTGCCTTAGCGGTGAAGCATTAAGTGTGTTTGGAAGACTTCCTCCTGAGGATGCAGGCAGCTATAACAAAGTGAAAGCTGCATTACTTAAAAGGTTTAGATTTACGACGGATGGGTTTCGAGAGAAGTTCAGGACTGGAAAACCTATGGACGGCGAAACGACAACACAGTATGTTGCGCGATTGAGTCATTATTTTGACCGCTGGACTGAACTCTCAAAAATTAAACTTGAGTATGGCGCACTTCGCGAACTCCTAATTAAGGAACAATTTCTGGGTAGCTGTCACCCTGGTTTGTCGCTTTATTTAAAAGAAAGAAAGGCACATACATTGGATGAAATGATGGAGCTCGCAGACCAGTATTTGGAAGCCCAGGGAGGCGAAAATTTGAGCAAAATTGTAAATTTGGAAACCCCTCGAAAGCCCGAATTCCGGCAGACACAACTTAGCGTGAAGTCAACCCCGAGGTGTTATCTCTGCGGACAACTAGGCCACATCGCACCTAACTTCCGCAAACTCGCAACCAACAATCCATCCTCGTGTTGGAAATGCGGACAGAAGGGCCACAAAGCGATGTCGTGTTCCGACGCTGACAAGACAGCTCCGCAGGCGGCATGCGCGAGGACTCTGTCAGAGTCGGAATGTCGCCTGGAGGAAGAAGATGCCGATGGCTTTGTTGAGCTTAAGAACGGCAGGAAAGTCCGCGTGGTGCACGACCTAGAGGAAGAGGAAGCAGAGAAGGTTGTTAATCGAAAGGACAAGAAACTCCGGGTGGTGAACGCCGTAGTACATGCACAACCTGGATCTGCGGTGAATCGGATGCCGGTTTCGAGGGGAAAGATAAAAGGAAAATCAGTTTCTGTGCTACGAGATACAGGTAGCAGTGCCGTAATCGTTAGACGCAGTTTGATTCATGAGAGTGATCTGACTGGCGAGAAATGCCCTGTGAGGCTAATTGATGGCTCAATTCAATTACTCCCTGAGGCAAAATTGGAACTGCAGACGCAATACTATTCTGGAAAACTGACAGCCCTGTGCATGGAACGCCCTATATACGATTTAGTGTTGGGAAATATCAAGGGCGCAACATTTCCCGAGGATCCTGATCAAAGTCCCGCGCCTGTGCGCTGCAAGGAATCTAAAAAGAAAAGGGCAAGGCGAGGAAAGCAAGGCCATGAGAAGCCGGAAGAAAAGCCTCGAGACAAGAATAAGCAAATGGAAGCACCTCAGGAGGAAACCGATAAGAAAGAGGCAACACAGGAAATAAAGTCAGGACTGCCTAGGCCTTCGTTGATGCAGGTAGCCCAAGTGTTTTCTTACTTATGGGGGCGTTACTTGGGATATTTCACCTTCAGCGGAAGGAATACCGGTGCCCAGGAAAGAACACTATTACAGTGATTCTTTTTGTTGGTCTGTGCGCGTTGGCACAGGTTCCCGTGTATCCGTCGGCGCTACTGGTTGTAGGGGCAATTATGGGCGCACATTGGTTGTGTGATTTGCAAGTGGATAAGTCCTGCCTCAGGGAATTTTCAGTAGCCCGATCGGAGAACATAGAAGAGTCTCAAATGCGAGAGCCTAGAGCGAAGGCAGAATTCCTGGCGGACAGAAGCGTGTCACGCACTGATCGCGGGTTGTAATTACGCTCGGAATTTAGGTTTGTCCGCTTCGTATTTGAAAAGCGGTGTGTTGTTGATTCTTATGTGTATCTGACGACAGCGTGGTGCTATGTTTGTGAACATCATGGCATAGATGTGTGAATTTCGTAATGTGTTATTTCAGTTTGTGAAATTTGTGCAATGTGTGTGACATGGTCAGTTGCCCCATATACTTGTGAGCGCATGCATGTGCGCGCGATGTTCGTGGTTGTTGTGAATATTGTGGGACAATATTCTTTAAGGGAGGGGCAGTGTCACGAAATCGGCGCCCATTTTCATCAAGCCGGTACGGCGCGAGGCCCGCACGGCGTCGCGTGGAAGGCATGGAGAGAAAAGCCCCCTTCCCCGCGCGGGAGAGCGCGTAGCTTTGTACGCGTTGCCGTGACCCTCTTCCCCATTGCCCGGGGAGGACGGTGGTTCATCGGCCTGGAATGTGCCAGGCCTTTCGAGAAGGTTCTATGGGACCTGGCCAATGACGACGCGCGGCTCGACGGGAGGAGAAGAGGGAGCTATAACCAGCAAAGCTATGTGTGTGTGCGCGCTAGCTTTGGCGCGTGTTAACAAACAGACGCGGCGCGCCCTATTTAAAGCGACCGCGCCGCTTGTTGAGTCAGTCAGTCAGTCAGTCAGTTCGTCCGTGTTTTGCGACGTATTCGCCTGTGCTTCGGCTGGACTCCCGGGGATCACCCGCTGCTGGCAAGCCCACGGACTTTCAAGGGAGCGGCGCTCGTCTCGTATGGCGGCCACATCGTGACTCTTGAGGCGTCGGACAGTGCCCGGTGAACAATTTGGTGTTTGTTTATGTAACTCTCTCGTGTTTCATCTGTTGTAAAGCCTCTATGTTATTGGATACCTGTGTAATTGCATGCTTAGCGTTTGTATTCTGTGAACCTCTCGTCTATGTATTTCAAGTGATCTTGTGTGTTCCTTTGTATCGTCTCCTGCTGTACATAAATTGTGTTTTGTTTGTTACTTCTGGCTCCGACCCTTACTCTGGCTTGAACCGGCGACCGCTGGGCATCAAACGACCACCCCCTTCTGTCACTACAAGGTAGTTGAATTCCGGCTGAACTTTCCACGCAGGTCGAGGGCATCTCCTTTGCGACCGGAACAGCTACCCCCACTCACTCTAAGGGTGTCTGGGAGTGTGCGCACCGTTAAGGGCGCATCGTTAATAATACCCCCTAATTATTAACGGGTGACACACGGGCCACCTGATTGACTGGGATTCCGCGCAGATACTTGAAAGGGAAAGACTGTTATCTACCCGCCTACTCAAGGAATCATTACACATTCAAATCACAAGCGATAAACAGGACGCGGGGAAATCTACCCGAGATGTACATGCACTTTGTACGCAACACTTTAACTTCATAAGCAACGGCCCATCTCGTTTCATTTCCATTGTGAACAAGGCACCCGTAGCAGTGCCGAAACGTCAATGTGTTTATGTTTTGTTTTTCTTTTTCGTCTGTGACTTCGGCGAGTGCTGTGTTTGTCAATATGCTGGTATTTCCTGTCGCGTCACGCTGCTATTATCGATTGTGCTCGAGCTGAAGTGGGATTCTCGACTTTGCCCGATGCCTTACCAGACGCTGATCCACGAAATTCCTGTGCTAAAGCCCTCGTCACCGAAGATATTGACCTTCCTCCCTGCTCTTCTGTGCTTGTTCGTGCCGCTTGTGCCTCTGTTTGCGATGAGACCGTTCTCTTCACACCAGCACATACTTTCCTGCGCCGCAAGTGCCTTCCATTGCCCTACGCTGTGCTCGCTGTTTCCGCTGGCCTTTCCTTCTTATGGGTCTCTAACCCATTTAACTCCCCTACTGCTTTGCGCCATGGTGAATGCCTCAGCAGTATCCAGCCAATCGCATCTCTTTTAATCTCTGAGGAACCTGACGACGCGTCGCACTCTGCTGTGACTGCGCTCCGCCCCCCTTCACCTGCGCCCGCTCCTCCCTCTACAGACTTCCGCTCCATCGACGCCGATCTTCCTAGAGCGCAGCGCACTCAGCTTTTGAACCTACTACATCAATTTCGCTCCTCCTTCGACTCTCATCAAAGCTGTTTGGGTCAAACTGCTACAGTCACTCATCGCATCGACACCGGCACCCACGCACCACTGCGACAGCGCCCCTATCGTGTGTCCGCAACCGAACGCCAGGCTATCGAAGAGCAAGTCGACTTAATGATTCACAATGGCGTGATTCAGCCCTCAAGCAGCCCTTGGGTAGGCTACCTTGGGCGTCACCTGTTCTCGTAAAAAAGAACGATGGTTCTATCCGCTTCTGTGTCGATTATCGCCGCCTGAATAAGATTACTCGAAAGGACGTCTACCCTCTCCCACGCATCGACGACGCTCTCGATTGTTTGAAAGGCGCCGAGCTCTTTTCTTCCCTAGATTTACGTTCCGGCTACTGGCAAGTTCCCCTGGAAGCAGCTGATCGTCCCAAAACTGCCTTTGTAACTCCCGACGGCTTGTACGAATTTACAGTCATGCCGTTTGGCCTTTGTAATACTCTGGCAACATTTGAGCGGATGATGGACAATATTTTGCGTGGCCTAAAGTGGAAGACGTGCCTCTGCTACCTCGATGACACTGTCGTCTTTTCTCCTGACCTCTACCGTCTGAAGAACGTTTTGACCTGCCTATCTGATGCCGTACTGCAGCTGAATTTCAAAAAATGTCGTTTTGCCGCCCGCCAACTCACCATTCTTGGCCACGTTGTCTCCAAAGAAGGTGTATCTCCATATCCTTCCAAACTTCGTGCCGTAGCAGCCTTTCCCAAACCGACATCCATCAAATATCTACGTAGCTTCCACGGGCTGGGCTCTTACTTTCGCCGCTTTATTAGAAATTTTGTTTCAATTGCTGCTCCCTTGACAGACCTTCTGTCCGGCAGTTCCGACCTTTCTTCGTGGTCGCCAGTGTGCGACGATGCCTTCAATACTTTACGCCGGATCCTCACGGCACCGTCTGTCCTACGTCACTTCGATCCCACAGCACCTACTGAGGTCCACACGGACGCCAGTAGTATTGGTCTCGGCACTGTGCTCGCTCAGCGCAAATCAGGTTATACTGAATACGTGGTCGCCTATGCTAGCCGAACACTCACGAAGGCTGAGTCCAATTTCTCTGTCACGGAAAAAGAGTGCTTATCGATTATTTGGGTTCTAGAATCCGCCCTTACCTCTATGGCCGCCCTTTTGACGTAGTGATGGACCACCATGCGCTTTCCTGGCTTTCCTCACTGAAAGACCCGTCCGGCAGACTGACAAGATAGGCTCTTCGCCTTCAGGAATATGATGTCCGCGTTCTTTACCGCTCCGGCCGCAAGCATCACGACGCCGATGCACTTTCCCGCTGCCCCCTTAGAGCTGAGGTCGCGAGCCTTTCCTCTTCCGACGTTTCCCCGCCATCACTTCACATCAATTACATGCCGTCAGCGCAGCGGCAAGATCCTTGGATAAATTCTCTCCTAGATTTTATCTCCAATCCTACAGCTGCTTCTCCATCGCGTGCTCTTCCCCACCATGCTTCCCACTTCGCCATTCGTGATAACCTCCTCTACCGCCGCAACTACTGAACAGACGGCCGCAAGTGCTTGCTAGTTGTTCCCCGGCAGCTACGTTCGCAAATCTGTGACTATTTCCACGCTGACCCACAAGCCGGTCACGCCGGTGTCTCCAAGACATACACTCGTTTCCGGCTGCGTTACTACTGGCGGGGCATGTACACCTTCGTACTCAAGTACGTAAGCTCATGCCTCACCTGTCAACGTCGCAAGCCATCTCCTCAAGGTTCCGCTAGAGAGTTGCTACCGTTACCCAACCCACCACACCCTTTCGACCGCGTCGGCATTGATTTGTATGGGCAGCTTCCCTGCACTGCAGCCGGCAACCGCTGGGCTGTTGTAGCCGTTGGTCATCTGACGAGGTATGCAGAAACCGCCGCACTTCCATCTACCACAGCGTCAGAAGTAGCTTCCTTCATTTTGCAGCGATTTGTTATTCGCCACGGCGCACCTCGAGAGCTGCTCAGCGACAGAGGACGCGTTTTCTTGAGTGACGTTGTGAAAGCCTTGCTCACCAAGTGCAACATTATTCATAGAACAACCTCCGCCTATGATCCCCAGTCTAATGGCCTCACTGAGCGTTTCAATCGTACCCTTGGCGACATGCTCTCTATGCACGTCTCCTCCAGCCACTCAAATTGGGCCCTCGTCCTTCCGCATGTCACTTACGCTTACTATACCGCAACGCAGTCTACTACTGGCTTCTCTCCTTTTTTTCTCCTCTACGGCTGTCACCCCTCTGCTACAATCGACACCATACTGCCGTATCAGCCAGACATATCAGAGTATACTCCTGCGTCTCAAGCAGCCCAGCATGCGGAAGACTGTCGACAAATTGCCCGCGAATTCACGGCTAACACCCAATACCACCATAAATCCAACCATGACAACCAACAATCGGCACCGGACTTCTCGCCTGGCGCTCTTGTGTGGCTGTGGATATCTTCCAATGCTCCTGGACTGTCTTCAAAATTTCTTGCTAAATACCATGGCCATACCGAGTTCTTTAGCCACCTCTCCGGTTAATTATGTGGTGGAACCTCTGACGCCGTCTCATGATCTACACCGGCGTGGACGCGAGATTGTTCATGCTATCGCCATCTATGAACCGGCAACGGCACCAATCTTTTCATTCTTTCTTTCCTTCTTTCCCCTCACCCTCTGACTATATAATACCCCTTGATCTGGAAATAAAGCGCGTACTTTTGGCCTGGCTACGCTGTCAGATGCATCACTCGGGAGCGGCGTTCCCGTTGACTACGCCTTTCCAACAGTGGCGTTCCCATTGACTGCGCCTTTCCAACAGTGGCGACGATGCTGAAGCAAGGATATCGGGCCCAGGACAGCGCCAGACATGGGTCACAAGCTACCGGACTTCGATGAGAAAAAAGATAAGTGGCAAGCTTACCTGGTGAAAGTAGAAGCGTACTTTGAGGCCAATGAAATCTCAGCTGATGCAAAGAAGAGGGCTTTACTAGTAGCCGCCCTTGGGACAAAGACCGTTCAAGTTTTATGCAGTAAAGTGGCGCCAGCAAAAACAAGTTCGTTGAGCTACGACAAGGTAGTCGAGACCTTGAACAGCTACTATGATCCTACACCAAACGAAATAGCAGAAAGTTTTAAGTTCTTCAGCCGCTATCAGAAAGAAGAAGAATCCGTGCAGGAATTTATTGTCGCTATACGACAAATAGCACAGAACTGCAATTTTTCGTCTATGCTAGACAGAATGATCAGAGACCGCATCGTGTGTGGCGTCCGATCAAAGAGTTTACAAAAGCAGCTTCTGGCAATAAAAGACCTGTCGCTAAATGAAGCAGAGGCTCTAGCACTAGCTGCAGAAAGCGCCGAACTAAATTCGCGAGGCATAACCGGCGAGGATTGAGATCCAAACGTGTTCAAGATAACTCATCGGCGCCAATCAGAGATACGAACGCAACCGCGAACGCAACCGCGAACGCAATGCCAGTGCTGCGGTAACTACGGCCACAAGACTGCAGTATGTCGTTTTAACAGACGGCAATGTTTCAAATGCAGACCATACGGGCATCTAGCGAAGATGTGCTCAGCGGCTGACAGCGTTAACAGAACTGGTACCATGGAAGCACAGAAGCGGCAGGAATCGGAAGACAGTGATAGCAGTACATCGCAGATATGGTCCCTCCGTACGGTGGCGCAGACGCTGCTACCGCCCATTCAGGAAACATTCACATGGAACGGCGTTGACCTAAAAATGGACATTGATACTGGATCCCCAGTCTGCGCCATTTCAAAAGCTATTTATGACAAACATCGCAATGAATGGCCTCCGCTCGCGAAATCGCCGATAAAGTTATCGTGCTATCTCGGAAAGCTACCAGTGCTGGGCGTCATGAACATGGATGTGCGTTATCAAGCAACTACAGTGGAATGCAATCTGGTGGTGTTAAACTGCAAAGGCCCCAGTCTTTGTGGCCGGGATTTATTGCAGAAACTGGAGGACACCGCAATGACTCTCCTGCACGTAAAGGCGCAGACTAACGTGGCCAGCACGGTTCCGCCAGCTGCCCATCAACCTGCCGCGGAAATTCTGAACAGCTAGGCTGATCTTTTAGGCGAGGGCACCGGACTCTTGAAAGGCCCGCCAGCACGGATTCATCTCAAAAGCGGAGCAACCCCCAAGTTTTTCAAGGCAAGGAAGGTTCCTTTTGCGTACAAAGAAAAAGTTTCACAGGAGTTGGATAGGCTTACGGAAGCAGGGATAATATCGCCTGTACCTTATTCGGAATGGGCCACACCCATTGTTCCCGTCTTGAAGAAGGACGGCTCAGTGTGCCTTTGCGGAGATTTTAAAGCCACACTAAATCCTGTGTGTGAGATTGAGCAATACCCGCTACCAGTTATTGACGACATGTTTGCCAATTTAGCGGGAGGAAAACGGTTCAGTGTGCTAGACCTGCGAGACGCCTATAGCCAGGTCGCGTTGGACGAGGAGTCGCGGAAACTGGCCGTCATCAACACTCAAAAAGGGCTCTACTGCTACAATCGGCCACCATTTGGAATCTCTTCTGCGCCAGCAATCTTTCAGCGGAAAATTGAATCCGTGCTCCAAGGGTTAACCGGCGTGCAGGTCTATCTTGACGATGTGCTGATAGCTGACAAGAGCCAAGATGACTCAAACCTGAAAGCAGTACTGCAACGCTTCAGGGAAAATGGCATTAAGCTCCGCGCTGACAAATGTCGCTTCGCCGAGCAAGCAGTAACATATCTCGCTCACCGCATTGATAAAAACGGGTTGCACCCGGTTGAAAAGAACATCGACGCTATCAGACTAGCCCCTTCTCCGCGTAATGTTACAGAGCTGCGTGCCTTTCTTGGGTTTATCACCTTCTACCATAAGTTTCTCCCTAACCTGTCCACCTTACTTGCGCCTTTGTGTAAGCTACTGACGAAAGGAGCCAGGTGGATGTGGAGCGATAAAGAACAAGCAGCATTCGAACTGTCGAAAAAGGCTCTTTGCGCAGCCCCTGTGTTGACATATTTCAATCCGAAGCTCGAACTACTTTTGGGATGCGATGCCTCGCCTCACGGTGTGGGAGCGGCACTTTTCCATCGCATTAATGGGGAAATGAGGCCCATCGGATTTCAGTCCCGGACCTTAACTTCGGCCGAAAAGAAGTATTCTCAGATCGAACGTGAAGCATTGGCTCTCGTTTTTGGTGTTTCACGTTTCCGGGACTACCTCCTTGGCCGGGAGTTCACCCTGGTGACGGATCATCGGCCACTGCTCGGCCTTCTACGAATGGATCGTCAGACCCCCATCATGGCCGCCGCGAGAATACAAAGATGGGCTCTTCTGCTGGGAGCGTACAAATACAAGCTGCTTTGCACATCCGGAAAAATGATTGTTAAAGCGGACACCCTAAGCCGTTTAGCTCAAACTTTGCAGGATACGGAGACCGCACCGGAAGGAGACGCAGAGTTTGTCTTCGCCATCGACCAGTGGGACCAGTCGGCCATCACTATAGAAGAATTGCGGTCACTCACAGAAACGCACGTGGTACTAGCACTTGTCCGTAGGTACGTCCAGGAGGTTTGGCCCAAAGCATGTTGCTCCGGTAACACTGAGATGTTGCATTACTACAAAAAGCGACATGAATTATCTGTTCAGGATGGCCTCCTACTGTGGGGACATCGTGTAGTAGTCCCCAAACAGGCGCGCGGTAGACTGCTGATGATATTGCACGAAGCCCATCAGGGCGCCTGCACCATGAAGAAGGTAGCACGGTCCAAATTTTGGTGACCGGAGATCGACCGGGACATTAGCCGAATAGCCGATGAATGCAGAAACTGTGTCCAGGCTTTACCAATGCCTCCAGCACGTAAACCAGTAAACTGGCCAGCTACAGAAGAAATATGGTCCCGATTGCACCTCGATTTCGCTGGACCTATCAGGGACAAAATGTTGCTGATCGTGGTTGATTCCCACAGCAAATGAATCGAGGCCATTCCACTCTCGAGTGCAGCGTCAAGCAGCACGGTAAACGCGCTGCGTACGCTCTGCAGCCAGTTCGGACTACCGCGTACTGTAGTAACTGATAACGGCACGCCCTTTACCGGGTCGGATTTCAGCGAATTCATGAACAGGAATGGCATTGCCCACATTCGAACGCCGCCCTACCACCCACAAAGCAATGGGCTGGCAGAACGCGCTGTCAGAACGGTTAACGATGGGTTAAAGAAGATGCCTGGCGTGGATCTCTCAACCGCACTCGCACGAGTTTTGTGCCGATACCGGAATGCCCCAAGGCAGTCGAGCCTATCACCTTCAGAATTACTGTTGGGTTATCGACTACGCACCAGACTTGACATGTGTTTTCCTCTCTCAGGAACAAACCTGTCCAGAGCAGAGCAGCTACACCAGAGTTGGACGACGTCAGCGGGAGTTTAGCTTCGTGGGACCCTGTACTAGTCCGTAACTACGGTGTTGGTGACAAGTGGACACCCGGAAAGGTGAAGTCAACAACAGGAGTCGACTAGTCACCGTCAAGACGGAGGATAATGTGGTGGTCCGTCGTCATGCTGATCAAATCCGCAAGCTCAACGTCGAGGGATCCACACTCCCGGGTACAGACAGTCCAGCAGCAGAACCAGTGGACCATCCGCTGGCTATTCAGAACAACGCATCCACGTCAGAGCCCGCAGACCCTGCTCCGCAAGAGACACAGCTGCGCAGGTCAGCCCGTGTAAAGAAACCTGTGGAACGCTATGGTTATTAGGAGGAACGGATGCTATCGCCATCTATGAACCGGCAACGGCACCAATCTTTTCATTGTTTCTTTCCTTCTTTCCCCTCACCCCTCAGACTATATAATACCCCTTGATCTGGAAATAAAGCGGCGTACTTTTGGCCTGGCTACGCTATCAGATGCATCACTCGGGAGCGGCGTTCCCATTGACTACGCCTTTCCAACAGTGGCGTTCCCATTGACTGCGCCTGTCCAACAGTTCACGTCCAGCGCCTTAAACCCTATTACGACCCTGCTGTCTTGCTCACGCCGTAAGTCGCCAGGATGTCTCGTCTTCGTCCCGCGGGTAATTTGAAGAAGAAGTAGTACACGAGGAACATTCTAGGCAGTGGCATCGTGAAAGCTGCGCGTGTTGGACCTGACGGTGTTCGCTTTTGCTGCGCTCGCCGCTGATCTGCCCAGTCCTGCTGATCGAGTCCTGCTGATCTGATCAATAAACCCCCATCTTACACCTTCAATAAATATTCAGTTGTTAGTCCTTCAGTTGTTAGTCTTGTTCGCTTCTTTTCTCTGTCTCGTCTTTTGGTTGGTTTAAAATAGATCTTTACCAACTCGCCCAGTCATCAACTTTATGCTGCCTTCTTATGACCTTGTTACAACCTCAAAGAGAGCTGAGGTAGTAAAATGTAACTCATACTGTTACTACATTCTCAGACTGCAACTACCTTTTTAATACCTCACTGGGAGCAGTTGTAGTCAATGGACTTTAACTCTTAGTACCTTGATCAAAAAATGGCTTGCAGCATACACGATAGGAATATACAAATATACACTAGCTGAAACAATACTGATTACGTTGCAGCTGTATTTCGTATGTTTCATCATCATCATCAGCAGCCTGATTATACCCACTGCAGGGCGAAGGCCTCTCCCATATTTCTCCACTTAATCCGGCTCTGTGCTAGCTGCATCCACTTGACCCCTGCGAACTTCTTAATCTCATCCGCCCACCTAACTTTCTGCCGCCCCCTGCTACGCTTTCCTTCCCTTGGAATCCAGTTTGTTACCCTCAGCGACCATCGGTTATCCTCTCTTCGCACTACATGTCCTGCCCATGTCCATTTCTTCTTCTTATTTTTTCTAGAATGTCGGTAACTTGAGTTAGTTCTCTGACCCACTCTGCACGCTTTCTATCTCTTAATGTTACCCCTACCATTTTTCGCTCCATAGCCCTCGGGTTGTCCTCAACTTAAGTAGAACTCTCTTGGTTAGCCTCCACGTTTCAGCCCCATAGGTGAGTACAGGCAAGATGCAACTGTTGTATACTTTCCTCTTGAGCGACACCGTTAAGCTTCTAGTCATAATCTGCGAGTGCTTGCCCAATTCGCTCCATCCCAATCGTATTCTTCTTGTTATTCCTTTTCGTGGTCCCGATCTGCGCTTACTACCTGTCCTAAGTAGACATATTCGCCTACTAAAACGTTCGTTTTAGGACCTTGACAGGTCCTAAAACGAACGGGTTTTAGGACCTGTCAAGCTGTTTCCGCAGCTTTTTTTCCTCGAACCTGTCCGTTTACAACTGTACTTTGCAAACGGAAAATAAAGCACTTACTTACTTACTATTTCCAGTATTTCGCTACCTAATGTAAACTGCTGCTGTTCCTTCCCGAGGCTGTTGAACATTACCTTAGTCTTCTGCATATTGATTTTCAAGCCTACCTTTCTACTTTTCCTGTCTAGGACAGCAATCATTATTGGCAGTTCATCCCCCGAGTTGCTTAGCAAGGCAATGTCATCAGCAAATCGCAGATTACTGAGGTATTCTCCATCTACCCTTATCCCTAACTGCTCCCATTCCAAGTCTCTGAATACTTCCTCTAAACAAGCTGTGAATAGTACTGGGGAGATTGTGTCTTCTTGCCTAACACCTTTCTTTATGGGAATTTTGTTACTTTCTTTATGCAGAACTATGGTTGCTGTTCAGCCACTATATATATCTTCCAGCACTTTCACGTACGGCTCGTATATCCCCTGATTTCGCAATGCCTGCATCACCACCGAGGTTTCAACTGAGTCAAATGCTTTTTCGTAATCAATGAATGCTATGTATAAGGGCTGGTTATATTGCGAGCATTTTTCTATCACCTGATTGATGGTATGGATATGATCGATAGTAGAGTACCGTTTCCGAAACCCTGCTTGATCCTTTGCTTGATTGCAGTCTAAGGATGTCCTGATTCTATTAGCGATTACCTTAGTAAATACCTTATACGTAACAGACAGTAAGCTGATTGGTCTGTAATTTTTAAGGTCCTTAGTGTCCCCTTTCTTGTGGATGAGGATAATGTTTGCATTCTTCCATGGTTCCGGTACCGTCGATGACACCAGGCACTGCGTATACAGGGTGGCCAGGTTTTCTAGCACGATATCCCCCCCGTCCTTCGGCAAATCTGTAGTTATCTGAACCTCTCCAGCTGATTTCCCCCTTTTCATAGTTTCTAGTGCTTTCTTGACCTCGTCCTTCGTCACTGGTGGAACGTCTGACTGTTTTTCCCTACCGCCAATCTCATTACGGTCCTGACTACTTTGGCTACTGTAGAGATCTGTATCGAAATCCTCGGCTACTTTGACTATCTTTTCCATATTGGTGATGACGTTGCCCACCTTGTCCCTTATCGCATACATCTGGTTTTTGGCTATGCCCAATTTCTTCTTTACCGCTTTAAGGCTTCTCCCGTTCTTTACAGCCTGCTCAATTTTCTCCATGTTATACTTCCTTATATCGGCCACCTTGCGCTTATTGATTAGCTTTGATATCTCGGCCAATTCGATCTGGTCTGTTGGATTGGAAGCTTTAATACTCTGGCGTTTCTTAACCAAATCTTTCGTCTCCTTAGACAGCTTACCGGTATCCTCTCTAACTATCCTACCGCCTACTTCTACCGCGCACTCAGTAATGAAATCTCTGAAATAATTGTTCCTTGCCTCTAGGTAATGTCGCCATCCTCAGTTAGAGCTCAAAACCTATTCTGTAGCGAGATCCTGAACTCTTCTGCCCTCCCCTCACCGCTAATTCGTTGATGGGTTTCTTTCTTACTAATCTGTTGCGTTCCTTCTTCAGATTTAGGCTAATTCGGGACCTCGCCATCCTGTGGTCACTGCATCGCACTTTCCCGATTACCTCTACATCTTGCATAATGGCGGGGGTTGAACTCATTATGAAGTCGATTTCATTTTTAGTCTCTCCGTTAGGACTTTTCCATGTCCATTTCCGGTTCTTACGTTTGCTGAAGAAGGTATTCATGATTCGTAAGTTGTAGCGCTCTGCAAACTCAAATAGTAACTCCCCCCTGCTATTCCTCGAACCAGTGGCATAGTCACCTACTGCCTTGTCTCCTGCCTGTTTTTTCCCTACCTTGGCATTGAAATCGCCCATTAGTACAGTATACTGCGTCTTTGCTTTTCGCATTGCCGATTCTACATCTCCATAGAAGCTTTCAACTGCCTGGTCATCATAACTACATGTAGGTGCATAGGCCTGTACAACCTTCAGTTTATTTATACCGCTTAATAAGCCTAATTACGATGCCTGCAACCCTCTCATTAATACTATAGAATTCATCTATATTACCCGCTATATACTTATTGACAAGGAAACCTACTCCTAGTTGTCGCCTCTCTGGTAAGCCTCGATAACACAGTACATGCCCATCCTTCAGTACAGCATATGCCTCATTCGACCTCCTAACCTCACTAAGCCCTATGACATCCCATTTCATGCCCTCTAGTTCCTCTAACAGCACTGCTAAGCTAGCTTCACTAGCTAGGGTTCTAGCATTAAACGTTGCCAGGGTCAGTTTTCAATGGCGGCCTGTCCAGCGGAGCCAGGCTTTCTTAGCACCCCCTGCTGCGTCACAGGTCTGACCGCCGCCGTGGTCAGTTGTTCCGCAGCCGCTGGTGACTGACGGCCGGGGTTTTATGGAGCTTATCATAGGAGGTTGCGGCCAATTACTGCACCAGGGTGGCCAACTCCTGTTCTGGTGAGGGAGTGCGTTGCCGGATGTGTTCACCGGCATCAGGTCGCACCCCAAACCTGTTTATGCAATTCCATCAACACGAGGATTTTTTTTTTTATTTCATCCGGTGGAGAATTGCGCTGCACCGGGATTTCAACCCCGGTCCTCTTGCATGCGAGGCGGATGTTCTACCGCTACGCCACCGCTGCACTCTTCGTAATAAACCCCCCATCTTACATTTGGTGGAGGTGCGGGGTGTATACACCTTCGCACTCAAGTACGTTCGCTCATGCCTCACCTGTGAACGTCGCAACCATCTCCTCAACGTTCTGCTGGAGAGTTACTGCCGTTACACAGCCCACCACTCCCTTTCGACCGCATCGGCATTGATTTGTACTGGCCGCTACCCTACACTGCGGCCGGCAACCGCTGGGCTATAGTAGCCGTTGACCATCTGACGAGGTATGCAGAATCCGCCGCACTTCCATCTGCCACAGCGTCAGAAGTAGCTTCCTTCATTTTGGAGCGATTTGTTTTTCGCCATGGCGCACCTCGAGAGCTGCTCAGCGACAGAGGACGCGTTTTCTTGAGTGATGTTGTGAAAGCCTTGTTCACCAAGTGCAACATTAGAACCACCTCCGCCTATAATACCCAGACTAATGGCCTCACTGAGCGTTTCAGTCGTACCCTTGGCGACATGCTCTCTATGTACGTCTCCTCCAACCACTCAAATTGGGACCTCGTCCTTCCGTATGTCACTTACGCTTAAAATACCGCAACGCAGTCTACTACTGGCTTCTCTCCTTTTTTTCTCCTCTTCGGCCGTCACCCCTCTGCTACAATCGACACCAGACTCCCGTATCAGCCAGACATATCAGAGTATACTCCTGCGTCTCAAGCAGCCCAGCATGCGGAATACTGTCGACAAATTGCCCGCGCATTCACGGCTAACACCCAATACCACCATAAATCCAACCGTGACAACCAACAATCGACACCGGACTTCTCGTCTGGCGCTCTTGTGTGGCTGTGGATATATTCCAATGCTCCTGGACTGTCTTCAAAATTTCTTGCTAAATACTATGGCCCATATCGAGTTCTGGAGCGCACCTCTCGGGTTAAATATGTGGTGGAGCCTGTTACGCCGTCCCATGATCGACGCCAGCGCGGACACGGGATTGTTCACGTCCAGCGCCTCAAACCCTATTACGACCCTGCCGTCTTGCTCACGCCGTAAGTCGCCAGGATGTCTCCTCTTCATCCCGCGGGTAATTGTGAAGAGGAAAAAGTGCACGAGGAACATTCCAGTCAGTGGCATCGTGATCGCTGCGCGTGATGGACCTGACTGTGTTCGCTGCAGCTGTGTTCGCCGCTGATCTGCCCAGTCCTGCTGATCGAGTCCTGCTGATCTGCTCAATTAACCCCCCATCTTACAATATATATTGTGAGCCCTCTAAGGATCTTCTTCTTTCATGTACACATACCATCATCATCTTCATCCTCCCGCGGCGCCACGGGTGGCGCGCGCCTCGGTTGTCCATCAGACACGGCATCCCTTGTCTTGCCAACTCGACCTTGCCGTCTCGACCTGGCCGTCTTGCACAAGTGGTGGAGGTGAGACTTGATCCCCTTGCTGTTTTGTGACTTGCCTCTCGCTGGAGCTACGTTCCGGTCGCTGTTTATCACCTGCCACCATCGTTATGTCTACCGAGAGTACCCACGAACCGGCAGGACCCTCTACCTCGGCTGCACCACCCCCTCCGACTGTGCCCACACGGCAACGCGACCCGCCGCTGTTCGCCAGTCTTCGCGACGAAGACTTTCATGATTGGCTGGACACCTATGAACGCTGCAGTGCCTACAGCCGGTGGGACGATACTCTGAAATTTTTCAATGTTTCTTTCTACCTCACTGAGGTCGCCAGAACCTGGTTTATTAACCGCAAACCCCACACCACTAACTGGACCACATTCAAGCAGCAGTTCCGCCAATACTTCGTAGACCAGGAAGTTCGAACTGAGATCGCGAAGAGCAAGCTCGCTTCCCGCCTCCAAGGTCCCGAGGAGTCATATGCCTCTTACATAGAAGCCATATTTGCACTTTGCCGGCGTATTAGTCTCACCATGCCGGAACCTGAACGCGTACACCACATCTTGAAAGGAATAATTTCTGTGGCTTATAACACCTTCATTGTCCAGAATGCTTCAACTGTTGATGCCATTATTACGACCTGCCAACGCCTCGACCAGCTGCAGTCCTCCCGATTGCAGCTTGGCATCTCTACTGGCCTGATCTCTGCTGACTTTGATGTGCGGGAACTGATTCAAGCCATCATCCGCGAGGAGCTCCAAGCCCTCAAGCCTGTCTTTTGACACGGGTGCGACCATTCTTCCGTAACTTCTAATGACGTGAGTCTCCGCAGCATTACTAAAGAAGAGCTTGCAACAATCACCCAACCTATGGCATCCGACCCTCCTGCACCCGCCCACCACTGACTTACGCGCACGTCGCAGCATCCCCCCCCTCCTTTTGTTCCGCCGCTCCGACTTGCACCGACGGCTCAACCTGACCTACATCACCCTACTACTTACCTTCGCGCCCCTCCCAACCAATCTGCTACTACTGTGGTATTAGAGGACATATATCCCGCTTTTGTCGCCGCCGCCTTCAGAACGACCGCCTTGGTATGACGCCTTCGAAACTGATGTGCCTTCAACTTCATATTATAAACGCCGGTCTATTCCCAGCCCGCCTCGTCGGTCCTCTCCGCCTCCAGTGTCCTCATCTGAGCCTAGTGAAGCCCATGTATCTCGACGCCGCTGCCCATCCCCATACCGCCGCTCAGTTTCTCCTCTCCGTCCTGCAACAACTCTCCCTGTCCGCCATTCGGAAAACTAAGTGATGCAGTTGCCGGAGGCCAAACTGCACTCTGCGAACTTACTAAGTCTTCCTGCTCGCCCGTACAATATGATTTTTGTTTTCGATGAAGGGTTATTGGTCGAAGCTTTGATTGATACAGGGGCTGCAATTTATGTTATTCATGCTGATTTGTGCTGCCGCTTACGAAAAGTGACGACACCATATGATGGACCTGAACTGCGTGGAGCCAATGACGTTCCTCTGCGCCCTTCAGCAAAGTGCACTGTACGAGTTGTTATCGACGGCGTCCGCCACCATGTGCAGTTTGCTGTGCTCTCACCTTGTGCGCATCTGATAATTTTTAGATGGGATGTTTTGTCAACTGCTTCAGCGTTAATTACTTACGGTTGTTTCTGACCACATAACCAACGGACGTGCTCATCGCACCATCTCATCGTCATCTTGCACGCGGTATCGCCTTCCCATCAAGTCTTGTGCGGTTCCTCAACGGCTCAGCGACAGTAGCGGCCACTAACACTTCACGTGAATCCCTCGTGCTTCCAAAAGGAACTTCTCTACCTTGCATGCTGGATGTTCAACCTTTGTCCCTGATGGTTCTCACCGCCCCTCTGCCCCAGCAGCGAGTTTCGACAGACGTCTCTATTCCTGTTCTCCCAAAGACTATTAATCCGAACCTCACGCCTAACCAACGCCAAGAACTGCTGACATTGCTTCGATATCACCAAGCCATTTTTGATGCCACTGTAGTTAGTCATGACGGCATTCGTCCAGACCCTGAAAAATTCATGGCGGTCCTCAATTTCGCTCGTCCTCAACGGCCGCAGATTTGCACAGTTTTCTCGGCCTGGCATCCTATTTCCGCCTCTTTATTAGACATTTTGCAACTGTTGCTGCTCCCCTTCATGAACTACTTAAAGCGTGTAGCGCTTTCGTGTGGACTGCACAGCGCGAAACTGCAATCAGGAACCTCAACTCAATCACGCCCTGACATCGAATCCTGTTCTTGGCCCCTTTAGCGACACCGCTCCAACCATCCTACACGCTGATGCCAGTGGTCGCGGTCTCGGCGCTGTACTTCTACAGCGAGACGCAACTTTCCGTGGGAAAGTGATTGCCTTCGCCAGCAGGACTATGACTCCAGTTGAGCAGAATTATACCATTACTGAGCAGGAATGTCTTGCCGTCATCTGGGCAGTTCAAAAATTTCGTCCTTATCTATATGGTCGCCACTTCACAGTTGTGACCGATCACCATGCTCTTTGCTGGTTGTCTTCGTTGAAAAATGTGACAGGTCGACTTGATCGTTGGATTCTACGCCTACAAGAGTACCAGTTCGACGTCGTTTATAAATCGGTTCGCCACCACCAAGATGCCGACGCGCTTTCTCGCTGCCCACCTTCGCCATCAACCTGCAGTTTTTCTACACAATGCATTTCCTCCTCTGTTTTCTTCCTCTTCCTCCGACGCATATCACAGCAGTTTCGTTTCACGCCTCTGACAACAAACACGCTCTCCGGTCGCAGCAACTAGCCGACGCCTACTGCCGTCCCATCATCGACCGGCTTAATGGCGCTTTGAACCCACTCAATGCTAGGCTCCGCCGACAGTTACGCAACTTCAAGCTCGAAGATGGCATACTACTCCGCTACGTGTATTACCCTGAGGGACCCCGCTGGATCCCAGTCCTCCCGCGTGTGCTTCGCCCAAGTATCCTAGCGGCTCTACACGATGACGCTACGGCAGGTCACCTAGGTTTTCACAAAACCTACGACCGCGTGAAGAGAAGGTTTTTCTGGCCTGGCCTGTCCTCCAGTGTAGCTAAATACGTCGCTTCCTGCCCCCTGTACCAACGTCGCAAACGGCCGACTTCTCCACCTGCTGGCCTCCTACAACCCCTTCCCTGTCCAGCCACACCATTCAAAGTAGTCGGCATCGACTTATATGGTCCCCTGCCCCTCTCTGATCGGGGAAACCACTGGGTCATCACGGCTGAGGATCACCTGACGCGATACGCGGAAACAGCACCTGCGCCCACTGGCTCGGCTCAAGAAGTTACAAATTTCTTTTTGCGATATATTGTATTGTGGCATGGCGCTCCACGGGTGCTCCTACGTGACCGCGGAACAACCATCTTATCGACAGTCGTTGACGAAGTTCTCCACGCATCATTCACCCTTCACAAGAACACTTCAAGCTACCATCCTCAGACTAACGGTCTGACTGAACGATTTCATCGCAGCTTATCGGATATGATCTCAATGTACATCACACCAGATCATCGAAACTGGGACACTATTTTACCATTCGTCACATTCGCCCATAATACAGCAGTACAGCGTGCAACCGGTTACTCTCCATTTTTCCTCGTTTATGGTCGCCCTCCCAACCACAACTCTCGACAGTTCATTCTTCTCTACGTCCGACTGTTCCTCCACATCAGTACCTGCCCAGTTCGTATCCCGTGCGGCCAGATGCCATCACCTTGCTCGCCTCAACACAGAGGCCTGCCAGGAAGATTACAAGGATCGCTACGATTCAACTCATCGTGAGGTCTCCTACCGTCCTGGTGACGAAGCAGTACTTTACGCACCTCTCCGTAGCCCTGGCCTTAGTAATAAATTTCATCCCCGCTACCTTGGCCCACACACGGTCATCGCCCAAACTTCCCCAGTGAACTACAAAGTGGCACCTATTCATCCCCAAGCCGATCGACGTTACCGTGCCACTGAGATAGTTCATGTGTCTCGTTTGAAGCCATTTGTGCACCGCGATACAGCAGTTGCTTAGGAGCGGCAAGGCTGGCCGCTTCCGACCCCCCGGGGAGATTGTGTGAGCCCTCAAGGATCTTCTTCTTTCACGTGTATATACTATCATCATCTTCATCCTCCCGCGGCGCCACCGGTGGCGCGTGCCTCGGTTGTCCATTGGAATAAACGCCAGACACGGCATCCCTTGCCTTGCCAACTCGACCTGGCCTTCTTACACAATTTATATATATATATATATATATATATATATATATATATATATACGCGACACCTACGGGCCGCATTGTCTTCATGCGTCGAACGTTTTTTTTCGCGCAGAACGATCCGTGCATACGTTTAAAAGTCATTTTTTATGCCCTATAACCAGAACTGAGCTTAATACACTTAACCACTCCCTCCAAACATCGTACAGAACCATACCGGGGCTTCATGACGAAGGAAGATGAGTAAAAAAAACACTTTACCCGAACCTGCCAGTTTTGTGCTCAATTATAGCCCAGGCGCAGACTGTACGCTGTAGGTAAATACTTAATAATAGTATCGCCCGAACTGGCTTCCGAAACCAAAAATATATGACGCGGCAGTAAAAAAAAGCCTGAAAAGCCACCGACAGGTCAATCCTATCCGATATGTAGCGGAGAGTTGCGATTGGGACCATGTAGCCTTTGTTGCAGTGCAGTGTGATTGTTAACGGCGTTTCCTTAAGTTGTGCTGCTTTTTTGTGCTCAGGTTCTTTGAATGAGCCGTAGAATTGATGCGTGACATCTACACTTCGACAGACGTTCTGAGGTACGGGAAGTAGTGTTAAATGGATTCATTGTAGTACAGCGCTTGCACCGCTCCATGGTAACGCCGGTATCTGTATGTGGAAACAGAAAATGGACTGGCGTGATTGTTTGCAAATGTGAGTACGCTGCTTGAAATTACTTTATTAAAACGTTGGTACTGTATTGAATGAGGTACGGGACGTTAATACTGTTGTCGTTCTAATACAAGCTGCGAACTCGATATGACGGCATCAGTAAGCTACCTGTTTTATAGTGAGGGCGAGCCAATCACTCTTCGGAAGCCGGCGCTTTTCATATTTAAGTTCGTCCCTACTGAGAAGTTGTACGATATAAGCTTATAAGCCAATGCTGATTTATTATGTGCTCAGGGCGGGGCGGTGCCACTATCCGTGGTTGCGGATAGCCGCACTCAGGAATGAAATTGTAAATCACAAACCTCAGAAAAGTACAACGTTCATATGATTGCGATTACATCACAAGACCCTTGCTTTGTCTTTCTGCTGTTGACATTTTGCTTTATTTTTCTTTTGTATTAGGTGTTTATTCATAAAATACATCCTGAGATTTTTTTTGTCCCCATTAAATAAATTTGTTCGTTTCTTCGTAGCTTTGCTACAGGAGAGTCATTTCCACGTTATTTCTTAGTTTCCTGTACAGTTTTGCCTGTCAGACGTACTACAAGATAAGAAAATCAGGTTCCCTCTGAAAAAATTTGAATAGAGCTTAACAGAATGTAGATTCAAATTTCATTATGAGTCCATTATGGACTCATTATCAACAGGACAGACGCCGTCTTGTTCATGTTTGGTTGGTTCGTGGAGTTTAACGTCCCAAAGCAACTCAGCCTATGAGAGACGCCGTAGTGGAGGACTCCGGAATTTTTAACTACCTGGGATTCTCTAACATACGATGACGTCAAATCCAATCCTGGGCGACCGCTATCGAAAAGCGGTCGCCCAGGATGGGATTCGATCCCACGTTCTTGGGAACAGTAGTCGAGCGCCGTAGCCACTGCGCCACCGCGGCAGGACGCCGTCCTGTGCATGGCTTTTTTCTAATGTCCCTTGTGTCCTAAGAACCTATAGCAAATATGATTTCAAATGCTTTCTAACTTGCCCAAGTTTCAGCCTCATTAAGAATGGGGACATATAAAACGAGGCTGACAAGCGCATGTTGGAATCATCTAAATATACTGGCTTTGAAGTGATATTTTGCTCATTTTTTCCTCTAGGATGCACTTAGTTGTGGTAAATGAAGAAATTTTTCATAGTTGCAGCTTGAAGGTAGAAAAGTTCAAAACAGTTGTTTATATGCATTCTTATTGGTGTCACTTCAAGCTGCTGCGGGCACCCACAAATGCTGTGCCTTGCATCCGCCTTACCTAACAAACCAGCATTTGGCCGTAAATTGTAATCAGGTACGTTATCTCTTACAGTGCAGGTCTCTGATGACATATGATGAAATTTCTGGCAACGGACATTGTGCTTGCTATTTTGCACCTTCATTAAAACACTTGTAACGATGCCTGCGAAGCTGCAGGTTTCTGCTCTGAAAACATGTCGACGCAGAAAAATGTAATGTCTCTTCATGATTTCTTTCTCCGTTTAATCCGAAATACTAGATCCTGAAATTTTGAAACAATTTATGGAGTACATTTTGAGGTGATGGGGTAATTTTGTTTTAGTTTTGAAGAAATTTACACTGTTCGGACATACCATTATTATGAAAACGTTATATGTGTTTTCATTTTATGCAAGACAAAAAAACACTCATGCACTTTTTTGCAACAGTTTCCTGATCCATTCTCGAATTTTAAGATAGGCGGAATTCAGAATTGCGGAGAAACAAAAAGGGCTTATATAGCCTCATTTGAGACTTGTGGCATTTTTGAAATGTTTTCATGTAACCAGGCTTTGAGATTTGCCTGTCATACACATTGTGGACTGCTTTTACCACCTCCCGGTCCTAAATTTTCAAAGCCGAGGTGAAAAATGAATTGCCTTTTATGACGTTTTCATCTTTAGGGAAGCTGAGGCTCACGAACGAGAAGTAAATCACACAGGGTGGTAAATTTTGCACACACGGCCAATTGCACTGAGGCTGAAGTCTTGCTTTTTTTTTCCTTTTGCTGTGGGCACTCTTTTTCAAAGATATTTGCCGTTGTTTGATTGTACGTACTGGATTTAGAGCCGTGCCTGATTTCATTATTGGGAAATTAGTTGTTTGCTCAGTCTCACTTGCCGATTTTTGCAGCGGCGGCGTAGCGGCAGAACAACCGCCTCGCATGCAAGAGGACCGGGGTTCAAATCCCGGTGCCGCGCAATTCTCCACCGGATGCAAAAAAAAATGAACAAAAAATCCGCGTGTCGATGGAAAAGCATAAACAGGTTTGGGGTGCGACCTGATGCCGGTGAACACCTCCGGCAACGCACCCCCTCACGATAACAGGAGTTGGCCACCCTGGTGCAGTAATTGGCCACAACCTCCCATGATTAGCTCTATAAAACCCCGGCCCTCAGTCACCAGCGGCTGCGGAACAACTGACCACTGCGGCGGTCAGACCTTTGACGCCGCAGGGGGTGCTAAGAACTTCTGGCTAAGCTGGACAGGCCGCCATTGGAAACTGACCCTGGCAACGTTTAACGCTAGAACCCTAGCTAGGGAAGCTAGTTTAGCAGTGCTGTTAGAGGAACTCAGTTCAGTTTAGTCGTTCAGTCGTGTCCGACTCTTCGTGACCCTATGGACCATATCACGCCACGCTTTCCGGTCTCTCACTATCTTCCTAACATCACATAACTTCATCTGCAGCGCCTCGAGGATGCCATCTAACCATCGCGTTCACTGCCTACCCCTTCTCCGGTGACCCTCAACCTTTTCCAACATCAAATCGTTCTCCAGCGACTCCTCTCTTCTCATCAGATGACCAAAGTAGCTGAGCTTTAATTTAGAATTTGACCCTCTAATGAGCAGTCAGGGTTTATGGTCGACAATATCGACTGATTTGATCTTCTGGCCGTAAAAAGGAACTCTCAAGATTCTCCGCCAGCACCACAATAAACGCTTCAATTCTTCGGCGGTCAGCCTTCTTCCAAGTTCAACTCTCGCATCCATACATCACAACTGGAAATACCATAGCACGAGTTATACGGATCTTGGTTGGCACACTAATGTACCTGCTCTTTACTAGGCGGTCAAGGCTCTCTTTCCCAGAAGCAGGCTTCTCCTAATTTCATGGCTGCAGTCTCCTTCCGGGGTAATCTTGGAGCCCAAGAAGAGAAAATCTGTCACAGCTTCCACTTCTTGTCTCTTGATGCCCCAGGACTTGATCGGGCAAGACGCCATAATCTTTGTCTTTTTAATGTTCAGTTTAAGCCCAAACTCCTCACTCTCTTCTTGTACGCGCATCAGAAGTCTCTTGAGTACCACTTCACTTTCTGCCATTAAAGTGGTATCATCCGCTAATCTAAGGTTGTCGATACGTTTCCCAGCAATCTTCACTCGAGCTGAAGACTCGTCCAGACCGGCCTTCCTCATGATGCACTTAGCATATAGGTTAAATAGGCAGGGCGACAGTATGCAGCCTTGTCTCACTCCTTTCTCAATCGGAAACCAATCAGTAAGACCATTCCCAGTTCTGACTGTGGCCCCTTGCCCTTCATACAGGTTCCTGAGGAGATAGATGAGGTGATTTGTAACTCCCATTTCTTGGAGAGCTTGCCACAATCTGCTGTGATCTACGCAGTCAAACGCTATCGCATAATCAATGAAGCAGAAGTAGATGGGTTTTTGGAACTCTCTTGCTTTTTCCATGATCCAGCGAAGGTTGGCAATCTGGTCTCTAGTTCCTCTGCCCCTGCGAAACCCAGCTTGCACGTCCGGAAGCTCCCGATCCACATACTGCTGCAGCCTACCTAGGACGATTTTCAACATCACCTTGCTGGCATGCGAAATAAGCGCGATCGTGCGGTAGTTGGAACAATCTTTGGCACTGCCTTGCTTTGGAATGGGGATGTAAACTGACCTCCTCCAATCCTGTGGCCACTGCATGGTTGTCCAAATCTTCTGATATAATGTATGCAGAATGTTAACAACGTCATGGTTGAGGTTTTGAAGCAACTCAGCTGGAATGCCATCAATTCCGCTAGCTTTGTTCTTAGCAAGGCTGGCTAAGGCCCATTCAACTTCACTCTTCAGGATGCCCGGCTCGAGTTCAGTAATCACAACCGTCTTATGTTGGGTTTGCACATTCGGGTCCTTCTTGTACAGTTCTTCTGTGTATTCCTGCCCCCTCTTTATCTCTGAGGCTTCCGTGAGGTCCCTGCCTCGTTTGTCCTTTATCACGACCAGCTTTGCACAGAAGCTTCCTTTGATATCTTTTATTGTCTTATACAGAGCTCTTGTATTCCTCAAATGGCTGTTGTCCTCAACTGCTTGGCACTGTATGTTCAGAAAGGCATTCTTATCTATTCTTGCGATTTTCTGAAAACCCGCTTTGAGAGCCTTGCATCTTTCTTTTTCCCCCATACCTTTTGCAATCCTCCTTTCCTCAGCTATTCGCAAAGCCTCTTCAGATAACCAGTTTGCTTTCTTGCATTTATTTTGCTTTGGAACTACCTTAGTAGCAACTTCTTGTATTATATCACGCACGTCAGTCCACATCTCTTCAGGCTCTCTGTCTTCTAGATCTAATTTTTGAAATCGATTCCTCACTTCAACAGCATATTCTGATGGAATTCGGTCCCGATCATACCTGAAAGGCCTTCTAGTTTTCTGCGTTTTCCTCAATCGAAGCTTAAATTTGGCAAGAAGAAACTGATGATCGGTGCCACAATCGGCCCCAGGCCTAGTTTTTACTGCTTGTATAGCGCTTCTCCATCTCTGCCGGCAAAGAATATATTCAATCTGATTCCTGTACAGACCGTCCGGTGAAGTCCATGTGTACAGGCGCTTCTTGGGCTGTTGAAAATGAGTATTCGCTATGGTCTGGTTATTTTCTTGACAAAACTCTACTAGCCTCTGCCCAGCTTCATTTGCCTCACCTTGACCGAACTTGCCTGTAATTCCGGATATTTCTTCACTCCCTACCTTAGCATTCCAGTCTCCAATGAGAAAAAGGACGTCTGATGAGGGAGTGCGGACTAAAACGCATTGCAGGTCAGCATAAAATCTCTCAACGTCAGCTTCTTCAGCAGTAGTGGTTGGTGCATAGACTTAGATAACTGTTATAGTGAAAGGCTGACCTTTGATCCGAAGCGAAATCATTCGGTCGTTTTTGGGGTTGTACCCTAGCACTGCTTTGCCCATTCTTCTGTTTACTATGAGAGCGACCCCATTCCTTCTCTTGGATTCGTGCCCACAATAAAAGACATAATGGTCGCCGGAATTAAATTCTCCCATTCCGGTCCACTTGAGCTCTCTGATACCCAAAATATCAATGTTCAATCTGTCCATTTTTCGCTTGACGACATCCAGTTTACCTTGCGTCATAGCTCTTACATCATAGATGTTGCTATGCTATATCTCCTTGCAACATCGGACTATCCGGTCGCTTCCCGACACATCCACAACTGAGCGTCCTTTTGGCTTTAGCCCAGCCGCTTCATTCGTCCTGGAGCTACTAGGAATCGCCCTTTGTTCATCCCAGTAACATGTGGGACGCCTTCCAACCTGGGGGGCTCATCTTCCGGCGCCATGTCATTAATGCTATTGTGACTCGTCATAGGGTTTTCTCGGCAGGAAATACTGGAGTGGGTTGCCATTACCTTCTCCAGTGAATCACATTTTGTCAGAACTGTCTGCCGTGACCTGTCTATCTTGAGTGGCCCTGCACAGCAGAGCTCACGACTTCATCGAGTTTCACAAGCCCCTCCGCCACGACATGGCAGTGATGCATGAAGGTGTTAGAGGAACTAGAGGGTATGAAATGGGATATCATAGGGCTTAGTGAGGTTAGGAGGCTGAATGAGGCATATACTGTACTGAAGGATGGGCTTGTACTGTGTTATCGAGGTTTACCAGAGAGGTGACATCTAGGAGTAGGTTTCCTTGTCAATAAGTATATAGCTGGTAATATAGATGAATTCTATAGTATTAATGAGAGGGTGGCAGGCACCGTAATTAGGCTTAATAAGCAGTATAAACTGAAGTGTTTACAGGCCTATGCACCTACATGTAGTTATGATGGCCAGGCAGTTGAAAGCTTCTACGAAGATGTAGTATCGGCAATGAGAAATGTAAAGACGCAGTATACTGTACTGATGGGCGAATTCAATGCCAAGGTAGGGAAAAAGCAGGCAGGAGACAAGGCAGTAAGTGACTATGGCATTGGTTCTAGGAGTAGCAGGGGGCAGTGACTAGTTGAGTTTGCAGAGCGCAATAACTTAAGAATCATGAATACCTTCTTCAGCAAACGGAAGAACCGGAAATCGACACAGAAAAGTCCTAACGGGGATGCTAAAAATGAAATTGACTTCAAAATGTGTTCAACCCCCGCCATTATACAAGATGTAGAGGTAATCGGGAAAGTGCGATGCAGTTGCCACAGGATGGTGGGGTCCCGAATTAGCCTAAATCTGAAGAAGGAACGCAACAGATTAGTAAGAAAGAAACCCATCAACGAATTAGCGGTGAGGAGGAGGGCAGAAGGGTTCAGGATCTCGCTACAGAATAGATATTCAGCTCTAACCGAGGATGGCGACATTACCCTAGAAGCAATGAACAATAATTTCAGCGATATCATTACTGAGTGTAGGGTAGAAGTAGGCGGTAGGATAGTTATAGAGGATACCGGTAAGCTGTCTAAGGAGACGAAAGATTTGATTAAGAAACGCCAGAGTATGAAAGCTTTCAATCCAACAGACCAGATCGACTTGGCCGAGATATCAAAGCTAATCAATAAGTGCAAGGTGACCGATATAAGGAAGTATAACATGGAGAAAATTGAGCATGCTGTAAAGAACGGGGGAAGCCTTAAGGCGGTGAAGAAGAAATTGGGCACAGGTAAAAACTAGATGTATACGATAAGGGACAAGGCGGACAACGTCATCACGAATATGGACAAGATAGTCAAAGCAGCCGAGGAGTTCTATACAGATCTCTATAGTAGCCAAAGTAGTCAGGACCGTAACGAGATTGGCGGTAGGAAAAAACAGTCAGACGTTCCACCAGGGCAGTGCCCGGTGCCATCGATGGTAACAAAACCATGGAAGAATGCAAATATTATCCTCGTTCACAAGAAAGGGGACTCTAAGGACCTTAAAAATTACAGACCAATCAGCTTACTGTCTGTTACATATAAGGTTCAGTTATATCGCCCACAATCCCTAAAAGAATCATCGCTAATCGCTAAGTTAATCAATCGCAAAGTTAATCGCTAATAGAATCAGGACAACCTTAGAGTGCAATCAAGCAAAAGATCAAGCAGGTTTTCGGAAACGGATCTCTACTATCGATCATAACCATACCGCCAATCAGGTGATAGAAAAATGCTCGGAATATAACCAGCCCTTATACATAACATTCATTGATTACGAAAAAGCATTTGACTCAGTTGAAACCTCGGCGGTGATGCAGGCATTGCAAAATCAGGGGGTGGACGAGCCGTGTGTGAAAGTGCTGGAAGATATATATAGTGGCTGCACAGCTACCATAGTTCTGCATAAAGAAAGTAACAAATTTCCCATAAAAAACGTGTTAGGCAAGGAAACACAATCTCACAGCTTGCTTAGAGGAAGTATTCAGAGGCTTGGAATGGGAGCAGTTAAGGATAAGGGTAGAGAGAGAATATCTCAATAATCAGCGATTTGCTGATGACATTGCCTTGCTAAGCAACTCGGGGGATAAACTGCAAATAATGATTGATGACCTTGACAGGAAAAGTAGAAAAGCAGGTTTGGAGATCAATATGCAGAAGACTAAGGTAATGTTCAACAGCCTCGAGAAGGAACAGCAGTTTACATTAGATAGCGAAGTTCTGAAAGTAGTAGGCGAATATGTCTACTTAGGACAGGTAGTAACCGCAGAACCAGACCTTGAAAAGGAAATAACAAGAATATTAAGATTGGGATGGAGCGCATTTGGCAAGCACTCGCTGATTATGACTAGCAGCTTACCGGTATCGCTCAAGAGGAAAGTATACAACAGTTGCATGTTACTTGTACTCACCTATGGGGCTGAAACGTGGAGGCTAACCAAGAGAGTTCTACTTAAGTTCAGGACACCCCAGAGGCCTATGGAACGAAAAATGGTAGCGGTAACATTAAGAGATGGGAAGCGTGCAGAGTGGGTCAGAGAAATAACTCAAGTTGCCGACATTCTATAGTGGAAATTAAGAAGACATAATGGGTATGGGCAGGACGTATGTAGTGCGAAGAGAGGATAACCGATGGTCGCTTGGGGTAACTGTTGGAAAGGCGCAGTCAATGGGAACGCCACTGTTGGAAAGGCGTAGTCAATGGGAACGCCGCTCCCGAGTGGTGCATATGACAGCGTAGCCAGGCCAAAAGTACGACGGTTTATTTCCAGATCAAGGGGTATTATATAGTCAGACTGGTGAGGGGAAAGAAGGAAAGAATGAATGAAAGATTGGTGCCGTTGCCTGTTCATAGATGGCGATAGCATCTCTTCCTCCTAATAACCATAGCGATCCACAGGTTTCTTGACCCGGGTTGACCTGCGCAGCTGTGTCTCTTGGGGAGCAGGGTCTGCGGGCTCTGACGTGGATGCGTTGTTCTGAATAGCCAGCGGATGGTCCACTGGTTCTGCTGCTGGACTGTCTGTACCCGTGAGCGTGGATCCCTCGACGTTGCGCTTGCGGATTTGATCAGCATGACGATGGACCACCACATTATCCTCCGTCTTGACTGTGACTTGTCGAGCTCCTGTTGTTGACTTCTCCTTTCCGGGTGTCCACTTGTCACCAACACCGTAGTTACGGACTAGTACAGGGTCCCCCGGAGCTAAACTCCCGCTGGCGTCATCCGACTCTGGTGTAGCGGCTCTGCTCTGGACAGGTTTGTTCCTGAGAGGAAAACACATGTCAAGTCTGGTGCGTAGTCGATAACCTAACAGTAACTCTGAGGGTGATAGGCTCGACTGCCTTGGGCCATTCCGGTATCGACACAAAACTCGTGCGAGTGCGGTGGAGAGATCCACGCCAGGCATCTTCTTTAACCCATCCTTAACCGTTCTGACCGCGCGTTCTGCCAGCCCATTGCTTTGTGGGTGGTAGGGCGGTGTTCGAATGTGGGCAATGCCATTCCTGTTCATGAATTCGGCGAAATCCGACCCGGTAAAGGGCGTGCCGTTATGAGTTACTACAGTGCGCGGTAGTCCGAACTGGCTGAAGAGCGTACGCAGCGCGTTTACCGTGCTGCTTGACGTTGCACTCGGGAGTGGAATGGCCTCGATCCATTTGCTGTGGGAATCAACCACGATCAGCAACATTTTGTCCCTGATAGGTCCAGCGAAATCGAGGTGCAATCGGGACCATTTTTCTTCTGTAGCTGGCCAGTTTACTGGTTCACCCCTACTGAAAAAACTGTAAGGGGCAGTAACCTAACATTTTCTCACACAATCTCACACAATTCACATAAGGAATCATGTACAAGTCGCATATAATTGCATAAGTTCTCATAGTTTCTTGTACATTGTCATAAATTATGCACATATTTTATGACTATGATGTGCACCGTATGAGACTCTATGCGAATAAATGAGATTTTATGAGGGTATTGCTCCGTAGAACTTTTGGTTTTTTAGTAGGGACGTGCTGGAGGCAATGGTAAAGCCTGAGCACAGTTTCTGCATTCATCGGCTATTCAGTTAATCAGTTAATGTCCCGGTCGATCTCCGGCCACCAAAATTTGGACCGTGCTACCTTCTTCATGGTGCAGACGCCCTGATGGGCTTCGTGGAATATCATCAGCAGTCTACCGCGCACCTCGTTTGGGGACTACTACACGATGTCCCCACAGTAGGAGGCCATCCTGAACAGATAATTCATGTCGCTTTTTGTAGTAATGCAACATCTCAGTGTTACCGGAGCAACATGCTTTGGGACAACCTGGACGTACCAGCGGACAAGTGCTAGTACCACGTCCGTTTCTTTGAGTGACCGCAATTCTTCTATAGTGACGGCCGACTGGCCCCACTGGTCGATGGCGAGGACAAACTCTGCGTCTCCTTCCGGTGCGGTCTCCATTTCCTGCAAAGTTTGAGGTAAACGGCTTAGGGTGTCCGCGTTAACCATCATTTTTCCGGATTTGCAAAGCAGCTTGTATTTGTACGCTGCCAGCAGAAGAGACCATCTTTGTATTCTCGCGGCGGCCATGATGGAGGTCTGACGATCCATTCGTAGAAGGCCGAGCAGTGGCCGATGATCCGTCACCAGGGTGAACTCCTGGCCAAGGAGGTAGTCCCGGAAACGTGAAACACCAGAAACGAGAGCCAACGCTTCACGTTCGATCTGAGAATACTTCTTTTCAGCCGAAGTTAAGGTCCGGGACCGAAATCCGATGGGCCTCATTTCCCCAGTAATGCGATGGAAAAGTGCCGCTCCCACACCGTGAGGAAAGGCATCGCATTCCAAAAGTAGTTCGAGCTTCGGATTGAAATATGTCAACACAGGGGCTGCGCAAAGAGCCTTTTTCGACAGTTTGAATGCTGCTTGTTCTTTATCGCTCCACATCCACCTGGCTCCTTTCGTCAGTAGCTTATACAAAGGCGCAAGTAAGGTGGGCAGGTTAGGGAGAAACTTAGGGTAGAAGGTGATAAACCCAAGAAAGGCACGCAACTCTGTCACATTACGCGGAGAAGGGGCTAGTCTGATAGCGTCGATGTTCTTTTCAACCGGGTGCAACCCGTTTTTATCAATGCGGTGACCGAGATATGTTACTGCTTGCTCGGCGAAGCGACATTTGTCAGCGCGCAGCTTAATGCCATTTTCCCTGAAGCGTTGCAGTACCATAGAGAAAGAGATTGGTAAAGAGCGGTCACTCGGCCAAAACTGGCCCCAGGAAATGACGCGAGACTTTTTGCGCTGCCGCCGATTGATGGATGGCGGCACCGACGTGCGCATGCGCGGACGCGCGCGCGACGGCACTCGCTGCAGCGGTAGCCGCCGGAGCAGACGACAAGAATTTGTCGAAGGGAGCGGCTGTGTGCTCGTGCTTCGCCGCGCTTGTGCGGCACGGACCTCTCGTGGGCTGCTGCGCGGAACGACAGCGGTTTGGAACGACGGCAAGGTGAGCAACGTTTTTTGCTTAACTACGCTGCATTTCAAGCAGTTTAAGCTGACCATGCCGGCCGGTGCCAATATGTTTCGCAGCTCGTGAACAGGCGCGCTGGCTGTTCAGGCGCAGTTCATTACGCCGTAACTCTGGAGGTTCCCAACCGCGGCAAGGTTTAATATGTTGTGTTCCCGGCAAACAGCTTCATTTCGAACAGTTTAGCTCGTCACGCTTGACAAAGTGGCATGTGAAGGCAACAAGGCACGCCTTTGCGCCAAAATGGCGTGTTCGCCGGCCTGTGCGGCGATGCTGACGCAGTTTGCCGAACGGCTAGTTTTGCTAAGTGTCGCGTTTAGCAGAGCAACGGTAAAGTGAGAGACGTTTCATTCTTGACTTTGTTGTCAAACTCTGCAGTATTTCAGGCAGTTTAACTCAGTACGGCGGCGACTGCCCTTCACAAAGTCGCGCGTGAAGGGCAAGCTAACGGGCATGACAAGGCGTGCTGACCGCCGCGGTGACGTGACATGGCGATTTTGCGAACGGCTAGTTTTGCGTGGTGTCGCGTTTATCAGGGCAACCGCAAGGTGTGAAATGTTTTTCTTGTGAAACTGCGAGGCATTTCGGGCAGTTTAGCTCAGCATGGTGGTCTGCGCTTCACAAAGTCGCGTATGAAGGGCAAGCCAACATGGCGTGCCCGCCGGCCGCGGTTTTGCGAACGGCTAGTTTTGCGTGGTGTCGCGTTGCATTTAACGGGACAACATTTAAAGTGAGAAATGTTTTATTATGCAGCAAGCTTCACTGCTTCCGCTGTTGAGTGCTCTTGAGGAATATTGTTAGTTTAGTGGCTGTTATTTCACTCACTGTAGGAATGCATTTTCAGGTAGGTTCGGTTAGCCTGCATTTCCTGACCTCTACGTTGCAAGAGTAGCTTTTGTATCAATTTTACGAATCGTAGCTTTTCTGTTCTGGACCATAACTGCTGCTCACCAAGTCTTCAGTACGCACCCACATGCACATATGTGTGCGCGGTGCAGTGGCCTTACATTTCATTGCAACCTTCTGCATCATGTTCATTCTTTTTTCGACAGCACTGAATGGACCCACGGACTGCAGCCAAAGCACGGCAGATGCGACGAGTGAACGGTGTGGCCTTCCCCCAAGCGTCAGTACCTCTCTCTGCCCTGAACAATACAAGTTACCCTTGCTAAGGTAGCCGCGACTGGGACTGTGTGGTTTATGTATGCCTGTTTTGTTACATATCATTTGCCATAATTCGGAAATCAACGCTGGGCTATTTTTGTCTCTACCTAAGTGCTGTTTCTCGCCTTGTGTATTTTTATTTGTCTGTATTTTGCACATCGCTTAATGTGTGCCAAGTTTTGTCAATGCATCAGTCTACATGTGTTGCATCTCTCATGTGTTTTATATGCAGCAAAATGATCATTTCACAAAGCACTTGGCGTCTTTACTGCAATACTGTTTTGCAAAGGCTGTGGCGCAGCTGCGCTGATGGCCAGTTTAAAGATCCGGGAATCTATTTTTCATGTTTTTATGCATGCTGAACATAGAGACACTAGCAGACCGTGTAAAACCAAAATAATGCGCCAAATGGGCAGGGAAGGGTGCAGCGCATGCTAGCATTCGAATCGCGCGCCTTTCCGCAAGACCGGAAGTAGGTGCCGCCGGCCGCTTGGTGCGCCACAGTAAAATGGGCCGCTGGGCCCTATGGGAGTGTCCGCTCTTTACCAATCTCTTTCTCTATGGCAGTACTGCTTTCAGGTTTGAGTCATCTTGGCTGTTGTCAGCTATCAGCACATCGTCAAGATAGACCTGCACGCCGGTTAACCCTTGGAGCACGGATTCAATTTTCCGCTGAAAGATTGCTGGCGCAGAAGAGATTCCAAATGGTAGCCGATTGTAGCAGTAGAGCTCTTTTTGAGTGTTGATGACGGCCAGTTTCCGCGACTCCTCGTCCAACGCGACCTGGCTATAGGCGTCTCGCAGGACTAGCACACTGAACCGTTCTCCTCCCGCTAAATTGGCAAACATTTCGTCAATAACTGGTAGCGGGTATTGCTCAATATCGCACACAGGATTTAGTGTGGCTTTAAAATCTCCGCAAAGGCGCACTGAGCCGTCCTTCTTCATGACGGGAACAATGGGTGTGGCCCATTCCGAATATGGTACAGGCGATATTATCCCTGCTTCCGTAAGCCTATCCAACTCCTGTGAAACTTTTTCTTTGTACGCAAAAGGCACCTTCCTTGCCTTGAAAAACTTGGGGGTTGCTCCGCTCTTGAGATGAATCCGTGCTGGCGGGCCTTTCAAGAGTCCGGTGCTCTCGCCGAAAAGATCAGCATAGCTGTTCAGAATTTCCCCGGCAGGTTGATGGGCAGCTGGCGGAACCGTGCTGGCCACGTTAGTCTGCGCCTTTACGTGCAGGAGAGTCATTGCGGTGTCCTCCAGTTTCTGCAATAAATCCCGGCCACAAAGACTGGGGCCTTTGCAGTTTAACACCACCAGATTGCATTCCACTGTAGTTGCTTGATAACGCACATCCATGTTCATGACGCCCAGCACTGGTAGCTTTCCGAGATAGCACGATAACTTTATCGGCGATTTCGCGAGCGGAGGCCATTTATTGCGATGTTTGTCATAAATAGCTTTTGAAATGGCGCAGACTGGGGATCCTGTATCAATGTCCATTTTTAGGTCAACGCAGTTCCATGTGAATGTTTCCTGAATGGGCGGTAGCAGCGTCTGCGCCGCCGTACGGAGGGACCATATCTGCGATGTACTGCTATCACTGTCTTTCGATTCCTGCCGCTTCTGTGCTTCCATGGTACCAGTTCTGTTAACGCTGTCAGCCGCTGAGCACAAATTCGCTAGATGCCCGTATCGTCCGCATTTGAAACATTGCCGTCTGTTAAAACGACATACTGCAGTCTTGTGGCCGTAGTTACCGCAGCACTGGCATTGCGTTCGCGGTTGCGTTCGCGGTTGCGTTCGTATCTCTGATTGGCGCCGATGAGTTATCTTGAACACGTTTGGATCCCGAGCCTCGCCGGTTATGCCTCGCGAATTTAGTTCGGCGCTTTCTGCAGCTAGTGCTAGAGCCTCTGCTTCCTTTAGCGACAGGTCTTTTATTGCCAGAAGCTGCTTTTGTAAACTCTTTGATCGGACGCCACACACGATGCGATGTTCTGGCCTTTCTGCATCTAGTCACTTCTTACCTTTTGACACTGCTTTTGCTACGATGAGAAATTTTTTACACTTCGTCCGAGATTTTCATTTTTGTTTTCTTTTTACTTGTTTTTATTTCCTTGACACTGCTTTTGCTAAGAAATGTTATATGTTCATCGTTCACTTCATGCTTCATCTTCCCTTTTATCCGTGTCGTGGCTTGTCTTGTATTTGATTACTGTATATCTAAGGATATCAGGTTTTACACGTTTTCTATCTGGCGGAACACTTGGCGGAGGGATGCTACGTGGGCAGTGCGTCTATTTTTTTTTTTTTTTTTTTTTCTTGTGTTTGCTCAGTGCCGGTATAAATCTATCGACTTTTTCGAAATTAAAACCAGTTGGAAGTTGCGCTCCGTACATGTCGTTTATGTGCCTTTTTGTGTCCCGTTTTTTGCGCAAGTATACATAACCTTTCAACGATGCGGTCTCTGATCATTCTGTCTAGCATAGACGAAAAATTAGTTCTGTGCTGATTGTCGTATAGCGACAATAAATTCCTGCACGGATTCTTGTTCTTTCTGATAGCGGTTGAAGAACTTAAAACTTTCTGCTATTTCGTTTGGTGTAGGATCATAGTAGCTGTTCAATGTCTCGACTACCTTGTCGTAGCTCAACGAACTTGTTTTTGCTGGCGCTACTTTACTGCATAAAACTTGAACGGTCTTTGTCCCAAGGGCGGCTACTAGTAAAGCCCTCTTCTTTGCATCAGCTGAGATTTCATTGGCCTCAAAGTACGCTTCTACTTTCACCACGTAAGCTTGCCACTTATCTTTTTCCTCATCGAAGTCCGGTAGCTTGTGACCCATGTCTGGCGCTGTCCTGGATAGGAGTTGGATAGGCTTACGGAAGCAGGGATAATATCGCCTGTACCATATTCGGAATGGGCCACACCCATTGTTCCCGTCTTGAAGAAGGACAGCTCAGTGCGGCTTTGCGGAGATTTTAAAGCCACACTAAATCCTGTGTGTGAGATTGAGCAATACCCGCTACCAGTTATTGACGACATGTTTGACAATTTGGCGGGAGGAGAACGGTTCAGTGTGCTAGACCTGCTAGACGCCTATAGCCAGGTAGCGTTGGACGAGGAGTCGCGGAAACTAGCCGTCATCAACACTCAAAAAGGGCTATACTGCTACAATCGGCTACCATTTGGAATCTCTTCTGCGCCAGCAATCTTTAAGCGGGAAATTGAATCCGTGCTCCAAGGGTTAACCGGCGTGCAGGTCTATCTTGACGATGTGCTGATAGCTGACAAGAGCCAAGATGACTCAAACCTGAAAGCAGTACTGCAACGCTTCAGGGAAAATGGCATTAAACTGCACGCTGACAAATGTCGCTTCGCCGAGCAAGCAGTAACATATCTCGGTCACCGCATTGATAAAAACGGGTTGCACCCGGTTGAAAAGAACATCGACGCTATCAGACTAGCCCCTTCTCCGCGTAATGTTACAGAGTTGCGTGCCTTTCTTGGGTTTATCACCTTTTACCATAAGTTTCTCCCTAACCTGTCCACCTTACTTGCGCCATTGTATAAGCTACTGACGAAAGGAGCCAGGTGGATGTGGAGCGATAAAGAACAAGCAGCATTCGAACTGTCGAAAAAGGCTCTTTGCGCAGCCCCTGCGTTAACATATTTCAATCCGAAGCTCGAACTACTTTTGGATTGCGATGCCTCGCCTCACGGTATGGGAGCACTTGAATGATAAAGCCGCGCTTCAACCAAGCCAGTATGAACATGGCTGCATGGTCTAGGTTTAACGTGTATGGAAGGGTCTTGGCAAGCCGATTCTGTCGTCACCCTCCCATGTGAAAGGAGAGACCACAGTTGGCGTCTCCTGCCAAACGTAAACCTGGTCAATTGTCAGCACCGTGCCAAGGATTTTTCTCTCTGCGCAGACTTGAACAGGGCCTTTGAACTGGATTCCAAGGGAAGAAAAGCGTAACAGGGGGCGGCAGAAAGTTGGACGGGCGGATGAGGTTAAGAAGTTCGCGGGGGTCAAGTGGATGCAGCTAGCACAGAACCGGGTTAAGTGGAGAAATATGGGAGAGGCCTTCGCCCTGCAGTGGGTATAGTCAGGCTGATGATGATGATGATATTGGAAGTTGCCTGAGCACTTCAGACTTTCGCGTCAATGCCTGGAGCCTACCTGCTGCTCACCTATACATCACAGCACGAACGAGAGTGGTGCACGAAATCATCTACCAGTAAGCACACTAAAGTGCGCTTCAGCCAGCCACCACCTCATTTTTATGGCACGTTCAGGGATGCACAATTAAGGTCATGCCCTAAGAATAGCTTAAGGTGCTAGTATGAATGGACAGCTGCCTTGATTTTTCTGCATTATTTCTTTTAATAATAGTGTATTCAGTTAAACAAATTATTCTGCAGCAAATCTGTTTACATTGTTGTGATTAGCAAAGCCAAACCTCACACCATGTGTGGTGTATCTGAAAGTTACAGTTTTGTGTTGGTTGTGATTGTCACAACATGGTTATCCCACCAACTATTAACCACTGGAGTTTTAAACGTACGGTGCTTGGAAAACACTGCGGGCCACGTCTCTTGTGTTTGAAATTATCTCCAAAATTTCGTAGCAAAGATATGATAGTTACTTGGCTACATACGTGAGATGCAAAGATTCATTAGGTAAAATGTACCAAATGTTTTAATCACTGAGTTGTGCTTTGTATATTATTATAGATGCGACTCCGCATGTAACACTTTGGTTTCCACAATATCTTTTTTACTTTTTTTTCCTTTAGTGTGTTGTGCTTTTCCCTGTGACTTAGTTTTCTTCTGTAAGTTCCCGCAACAGTGCATGCCTGTCATGGTCTGCACTAATGCTGGCCAGATTTTGATGGTGTGTTAGATTTTTGGACGCAAGCTTCACATCCTAAGTCTAGGAAAGACACCATGCTCAGCAAACTCTACAGGGCATAGATATGATGTTTGCTAGCTGTTGATATTGCGCAGTCAAGCAAAAAATCAGAGCTGTGACATATTCTTGACAGTGCTATTGTGGTCACCTTTGAAGGATTAGCAAATTACAAATGTACCGCTGTCCTTATGACGGCCCTCTTTTCCTCTACAATAACCACATCATACACTGAAAGAGCCTGGAAAAAGGCATAATTCATATTTGATTAATTAAATTAGACCGCTTTTGTGGCTCCCCCCGAGTTACAGGCAAAGCTGTTTTCAAGGAAACACTCTTCAGTCCATACCAGTCAATATAGTATGCACCAAAGTGCCGCCGCTAAATGTTACCGAGTTTTTAAAAGACTGAGTGTCCTAGTCCACTGATATCAGATGAGAGCTCATGAGTATAATCTGCAGTATTTTTTCGTTTCTAAAGTTCGTCAATTAATTACACTCATTGGCTATTTATTTAATTATTGGTTCCAGCAATAAAGCGAGTATGTTAAGGGTTTTTGTCATCTTGAAGAACAACTAGGCTACAATGTTTGCACAGGATACCATTTACGCCGTTTTATTTAATGGCACTAACAGAAAGCTATAATGCGACCAGCTGCTGGCTTGGTATTTCTTGCTCACTGAATGCGCAAAGTGGCCATCAGGGAGAGTAATTTAGCGAAAAGCGATTTTGTTCTCCAAGATATGTCTTGGGGTGCTAAAGTTATACAGCTGCACGTGGCAGATTTGTTATTGTGCGACTTATTATTTAAGGCTAGTAGGAAAACCAGTTTATGTAAACATAGCTTGGTGAAAATATTTATTCTGCTGTTTCAAGCCGATTATTAATTGGCACGTCTTTCCTTAATAAAGCAAGAAATCGGTCTTTGCTAATTAATGTAATCAATAAAGTCAGTGGAGCAAATAAAATACTGCAGATTATGTAACACTATTCTGAAAAGCCTTCAGTTATTCTCAATCAGCTTGGTAACATTTAGCAGGTCCATCCAGCAGGCTACACATAACCTGCATCCTTTTAATAATTAGTGATATGCATAATGACAAGCTGGCTCTCTATAGCATAATATCAGGCTGTGAGGAAAGTTTCAAATATACATTCATGTGAGACCGTTGTTTTTTTTATTGTTATTTCAGCAGAGCAAATACAGCATCTGCTGAGTCCTAGAGTAGGAGTTGCAGATTTACTGTTTGTTAAATCATGTGTGTCAGAGCATGGCATAATTTGTAATTTATTTTGTTTTAGTAGGTCACTTCTTTATAAGCGGCACATTCTCTGAAGCAATGCTGACACATTGTAATATGAATGTGACACAGACTTGATTCTTTTATGATGCTTCATCATCATCATCAGCCTGCCTATACACACTGCAGGGCGAAGGCCTCTCTCATTGTTCTCCAATTAACCCGGTTCTGTGCTAGCTGCATCCACTTGACCCCTGCGAACTTCTTAACCTCATCCGCCCACCTAACTTTCTGCCGCCCCCTGCTACGCTTTCCTTCCCTTGGAATCCAGTTTGTTACCCTATGCGACCATCGGTAATCCTCTCTGCGCACTACATGTCCTGCCCATGCCCATTTCTTCTTCTTAATTTCCACTAGAACGTCGGTAACTTGAATTATTTCTCTGATCCAATCTGCTCGCTTCCTATCTCTTAATGTTACCCCTACCATTTTTCGTTCAATAGCCCTCTGGGTTGTCCTCAGCTTAAGTAGAACCCTCTTCATTAGCCTCCTAACCTCATTATCTTAAAAAAAAAAATAACACAGCGCGAAGAAACCGGGCACAAGAAGAAGACAGCGTACAAAACAAAACTACCGCCCGTCCTGTCCCGAAAACGCGACGAGACGCCGTCACGCAATCATTGACTCCTAACGCGCTTCAAACCTGCGATTCTTCTTTAAGACAGCTGTGCTCGGAATAATACATTTAGAACTGCCAATACTTTGTCGTGGCGAACTTGTCCGTTTCAAAGGACAGAGCTCTGTGAACGTTTTTTTTTTTTTAAGAATAGCATTTAAGATGTACTCCTTCATTGATGGATCATTAAAGAAACTGCAGTGCTCAGGAGGGGGAAGAAAGGAGCGAGACACTCAGCATTGAACCCGCAAAGAACTTTAATCAAGTAAGCGTGTAGAAGACGCAATATATGTATCTGCAGCTAGTATCCACACTGATCAGTCATATCACATTGACCGGCAGGTTAAAATTGTACTTGAACGCGGTCCTCTTTTTCAGTGTTATTTTTTTTTTTCATTTAATGAGTACAAGATATATTTCCGCATGGTAAATGGGCGGCTACTATAAAAGCCCGAGGTCAAACGAGGCAGCCCCTAAATGATGCTCTTGCTTTTCAATGTTGTCATAGTCCCTCTTTCTGTAACTTACTTTGTGAATCTAGTGTACAATACGTATCCAACTACACTGGTAAAAAGCTTGACAGAAAGGATTCACAGCCGTATAACTGACCAACTACCGCGCATTTGTTCAGCAAACAATCTCACTTCAATCATCCTGTAAGAACACACTGCCAACTGTTGCCGAGGTCGTCTTGTCGTCCGTCTCTTTTATTATCCGTACATATCCCAGCTGAATCCATTTCTTAGCATTCTCGTGTGTCTACCGGTATTGGAATGAAACGAGCAGAGAAAGGGTATCGCGAAGCTCCTTCTCGCTAGACCGGTCCGTTCCGAAAGCTCGCCCCACAAACGCGGCTCGCGATATCGTGAGTAGGAAGGGGACATCGCGCCGGGGTTTTCCGCCTTCCATCGTCTGCAGCGACGGCCGACACAAGTAACGTTAATGCCGGGCGACAAAAGTTCGCCGCAGTGTCGGCGGCAGCTTTATCGCTGGCACCACTCTCGGTCGGCGAGAGCAGGCCAACCGATAGAGGCCTCCCTCGCTTTCAGTAGGGTGCTAGCTTCCAGCGTGGTCGTTGCGTGCGCGTATCGTTTACGAGACTGTCGGCACGGCCGGGTCTCGCCGTGGGCTTTGTCGTCATCGCCAGCTGTTCGTCGGGGTGAGCAACGCCGTTTCCGCCACAGCTCCGCGCACGGCTTCCTCCTTGGGCAGCCAACTTAGCTGCCGTGTCGGGCTCTTAGTGGGGCGACGATGCTGTTTGCCCCGCTCTGCACGTGACAGCGACCATGGCATCTTCTCCCAGCAAGGTCCTGCTTGGGCCAGTCCTGGAGGAAAGCGTCGCATGTTCTTCTTCAGCGTTGCTCGCGCCGGCGGACGAGAGCTCGTCCGAATGCCGCCTGACTTGGCGTGAGCGATGGATCCCTTTCTTACGTGGCCTGGGCCTCGAGTCCGTGCTTTTCCTGTACACCATCACATTCGCCATGCGCTTCGTGGTGACCCAGCAGCTGTTCATCGCCAAGTCGTGTTTGTCGGCGTACCCAGAAGACGTGTGCTCCACGATCAGCCAGCAGAACGCCACCATCCGTGACGCTGTCACGCGCAACGCCAACATCCACAACCTGCTTCTGGTGCTGTCCGAATTCGTACCGGCCGCTATCATGTCCATCTTCCTGAGCTCGTGGTGCGACAAACACGGTAACCGTATCCCGCTGTTGCTGAACCTGAGCGGTGCCTTTGTCTTGGACGCTGGAACCGTAGTGACGGTTCTCGTCTTCTCGGCACCCATGTACGTGAACGTCATCCTGGGCCTTATCTGCGGCCTGACGGGGGGCCTGGTTTGCATGACGGCGATCGTGGAGAGCAACGCGTCGCGCTCTTCCCGCGAGGACATGCGTGCCGTCAAGTTCCTCTTCGTAATGAGCGCGCTGCTGGTCGGCGTCCAATTAGGACAGGTCATATCCGGTGAAATATTCAGCGCCGGTGGCTATCTTCCCGTGTACTGCGTGTCGGTGGGCATCGTGCTCTTCAACATACTGGTGGTGCTGGTGTTCAACGCAGGCACCACCTCTTCGACGTCCCGACTGAGAGACATGCTCAAAGACCTTAGGATGCACAACTTCAAGGAGGGCTTCGACGCCGCCTTTGGCTGGAGGCCACACGGTCTCAGGCACCGACTAGTGCTGCTGGCACTGTCCCTCGGCGTCATCCTGTTCAACGCTGAAAGTCAGTGCTGTTTTTATATATAAGCTTCGATGCAAACCTTTTATCGGCTCACGTGAATATGAGAAACGCAGTTCATTGCACTGTCGCGATTTATTCGAAATACGCACGGCGGGCAACGAAAGCTGACTGAGAACGAAAGGCTATATTTCAAAGTGTAAACGTACTTTCAATTGAACACTTACTTTCAAGCCACATTCCAATGTTAACATTGAAGGGGGGGGGGGGCACCGATGGGGTACATTAGGAGCTTAGCCTCACGGGGAAAAACATCCGACCTGTTTTACTTGATTCTTATTGCCTTAGTTGCTCGACGGGGAAGAGCTGGCAATTTAACGCTTCCTGCTAGTGGGAAAGGGGGGAAGGGCGCGAACATACCAGTATCAGTTTTCTGAGTTTGTGCTGTTATCGAAAGCGTCGCTGTCTCACTGGCCTCGAATTATCTGATTGATGGAAATACCAGAACTGGATGTCAGTTTGGTTGGCAGCACTTTTGGGTTCCGGCTTTTCCATCAATCACATGACTACAGATTAGGGAGATAGCGACAATTTCGATAATGATGCCAACTTTAAGTGCGGGCCCAGTTAAATATGCCGATGCTTTAGAACACATCGCCGGGAGTTTTTGACCGTGATTTGTTAGCATCAGTGTGCAATCAATATGTCTACAGATCTTTATTCATAAGGATTTGATGTCTTATTATTAGAAATATTCAAGTTCACGCTCCATTGGTTTTCAGTGATAGTTTTTCTAATTGGTCGTTAGCGCAGGAGCAAATCACGAAGCGAAATTTGTACTATTATGGTCGTAAAAACCTCTTACAAAATACCACCGCTGCGGAACAATAAAAAAATCTCAAATTCCATGCTTTGGATATTATAGTAGGATGATCTGAATCTGAGCTAGTTGATGCATATTAAAGGTGGAGGTAGTTCCACCTTTGATATTATAGTCTCCCTTTACTTCCGCACCTGCGCTGTTCAGACAGAAAAAAAATATATAAGCGTGATGACGTTTGTAACCTGCCAGCCCAAGCTCAAAAACGGGGCCGGCTTGGCTGAAACAAAATCAAGAGATGCATGAAAACGCCGTTTAACGAGCATGCAGAAAATATCACGAAATGAAAGTAGATTTGAACTTGGAACTTTAAGTCTGCTTCATGTGAATGGACTCAGTTCCTAGGTGTAATGATATCGCATTCTTAACGAGTGATAGTGAATTAGTGGTCCTGTTTTGTCTTTCCAAACACGACCACCGGCTATATATCTGGACCACGGAACATGAGTTTATTATGATGGATTGATTGATTGATTGATACTGTCAGCCGTAAGGCTGTTACAGGGTGAATACAAATGCATGTAATTAAAGAATATACAGCCACAAGTACAACCTTATACGTTTCTAGAAAAATCAATTCAGGAAATGACAAAACTGTCCTGCTCTTCTGATTGCTGAATAGACTTAGGTACAACGCTAGCAGACAAAAATATTCATAAATACTGCGGCCTGCAAGCCACCAAAATCACCATCAGTGACATTACGAAAAACAAAAAGTGGCAGGGGTATCTAATCGGGCACGTGACTCTACAAACAATTTTCAAATTGGAGGAGAAAGCTCTGAGGCAGGGAATTCCATTCCGTTATTTTTTGGGGGAGAAAGGAATATTTCAAACACTTAATACGGCCTATCATAGGTGTAACCTGATAGCTGTGAGAGCTTCGTACAGTACGACAGGAACGCTATCGCAAGTATGTATATGCTGAAGTGATTATTGCAAAACAGATAAAGACATTTTAGCCTGGTGATATCTTTCTTCGTTTTGATAGTGAAGTAAGTTTATTTGTGTAGCATGTCAGTCACAAAACCTGTATATCTATATCAATATCTATGAACCTGGCCGCCTTTTGAAAGTTTTCAATCTTATCAATTTGTTTTGACTGATAGGGATCCCAGATGGCGATCGCGTATCGCAGTGTCGGACGTACCATGGCGAAATAGGCAATTAGTTTTGCTTTTGTGGAAGCAAGCTTCCGATTTCGTCTAATAAACCACAACGTATTTTCGACTTTTGAACGTATGTTATCAATGTATGAATTCCAACTTAGGTTTGACAAAACAGTAACACAAAAATATTTAAAAAAGCTTGCGCGTGTTACGCATGATCAAATGAAAAAATATCTTTAGTTTTGTTTGTCACTAGTTTACGAAGTTTCTGTATAATTAATTTAGGAAGTTTGCAATATTGATTGATGGAGGTAAACGCCGAATTTAATGCCAGCTGGTATTTTGGTAGTGCCAGCTTTATTCTGTTATGGCATTTTCATACCATAACAGAGTAAAGCTCTTCAGGGAATAAAAAAAAATGAAAGTCCTGAGGAACGTAACCTTTGCAAAGAAATTCAACCTGTCAATTTTGGAACACTGTCATCTGTTCCCGACGACGTGGTTAACGGATCGTCTGCGACCTTCTAAACAGTCGACCGTAGTTCTCACAACATGTGCCTCGGGCATCACTGCCCTCCCATACGGATGAGGAACAAGCGTCAGCTGTGTGCGACCACGTTTCGCACTGCGGGATGGTTTGCACGCTCTCTTTGTTTGGTGTCTCGACCATCCGTCAAAGCAACGAACTGGTGTACAACCCTTCTCCCCAGCATGTACGTTGGAACAGCACTGTCGTGTATCCATTCTAAAGTCTGCCGGCCCTACAGACCGAACCCAGCATTTTCCACGTTTCAGACCGATGATCAAACCAGCCCGCAACGCCTCAAGGTCGCGGGAGGCGTTGCGGTTATCGGTTATCCTCTCTTCGCACTACATGTGCTGCCCATGCCAATTTTTTCTTCTTGATTTCCACTAAATGTCAGTGACTTGAGTTATTTCTCTGACCCACACTGCACGTTCTAAGTCGTTCTACGTCGATTACCTACGTGTGTGCAATGTGCGGTTGGTTCATATCGCAGTGCGTGTGTTGCTATGAGGCAGAGCCCGCGTCAGCGTCGGTTGTGTGCGACCATTGTAGCATCGCCGCTGAAAATTTCGCTGCTTTTTGAAAACAAACAGGGGCCCAAGGGTATTTTCAAGTCACAAAAAGGAAACAAAGAAAAGCGGGAAACTGAAGGTTGCCCATATGCACTGCACGACCTTGCATCACCTGCATTCTGCAATCTTTTATTAAAGTCAGGCTGTGCCTCCATGCAGCGAAGAAGTTCACCTTCAGCGATATTTAGACGGAAATCAAACAGTTAAGGATGCTGTTTACTCTGTAAAGCTCGCACTGTGATACTGCTAAATGGAGCTATATGCAAACTATATGCATCACATATAGCGCAGCTTTATGGCAAGGCGCCGTCTGGTCTTGCAGTTGCTTTGCACTTCACTTGGTGACCTTAGAAGACATTGCCTGAACTGGAACATGTGCCTTCCGAAATGGTGCTTATTATTCTTATTATTATGCCTACTCAGAAATATCACGATTGTTGCAGTAATTGAAAGCAGTTTTGGTCGCTACACAGTAATGTAGAAAACTGTGATCACCAATTCTGAGGATATAGGCCACATCATCATGATTTGCCTATATCATTTAAGACACCTTGTCCTGACGTTCTGGCCCATAAACAGGGATGCCGTAAATAGTCTCCTGTAGATGTGATGTGCAGCCCCCCCCCCCCCCCCCCACCCTCACCTCGTTTCTCTCAAATGCACACTTCCTGCGTTTTTTTTTTCTAATTTTTTCTCGTACCTAGCTTCTGACCGTTGTGATTCCATAAAATTGTGCATAAAAGGTGCAGTGGTGGCGTAGCGGTAGAACATCCGCCTCGCATGCAAGACGACCGGGGTTCAAATCCCGGTGCCGCGCGATTCTCCACCGGATGAAAAAAAAAAAAAATCCGCGTGTCGATGGAATTGCATAAACAGGTTTGGGGCGCGACCTGATGCCGGTGAACACCTCCGGCAACGCACTCCCTCACCAGAACAGGAGTTGGCCACCCTGGAGCAGTAATTGGCCGCAACCTCCTATGATAAGCTCCATAAAACCCCGGCCCTCAGTCACCAGCGGCTGCGGAACAACTGACCACGGCGGCGGTCAGACCTGTGACGCAGCAGGGGGTACTAAGAAAGCCTGGCTCCGCTGGACAGGCCGCCATTGGAAACTGACCCTGGCAACGTTTAATGCTAGAACCCTAGCTAGTGAAGCTAGCTTAGCAGTGCTGTTAGAGGAACTAGAGGGCATGAAATGGGATGTCATAGGGCTTAGTGAGGTTAGGAGGTCGAATGAGGCATATACTGTACTGAAGGATGGGCATGTACTGTGTTATCGAGGCTTACCAGAGAGGCGACAACTAGGAGTAGGTTTCCTTGTCAATAAGTATATAGCGGGTAATATAGATGAATTCTATAGTATTAATGAGAGGGTTGCAGGCATCGTAATTAGGCTTAATAAGCGGTATAAACTGAAGGTTGTACAGGCCTATGCACCTACATGTAGTTATGATGACCAGGCAGTTGAAAGCTTCTATGGAGATGTAGAATCGGCAATGCGAAAGACGCAGTATACTGTACTAATGGGCGATTTCAATGCCAAGGTAGGGAAAAAACAGGCAGGAGACAAGGCAGTAGGTGACTATGCCACTGGTTCGAGGAATAGCAGGGGGGAGTTACTAGTTGAGTTTGCAGAGCGCAACAACTTACGAATCATTAATACCTTCTTCAGCAAACGTAAGAACCGGAAATGGACATGGAAAAGTCCTAACGGAGAGAATAAAAATGAAATCGAATTCATAATGAGTTCAACCCCCGCCATTATGCAAGATGTAGAGGTAATCGGGAAAGTGCGATGCAGTGGCCACAGGATGGTGAGGTCCCGAATTAGCCTAAATCTGAAGAAGGAACGCAACAGATTAGTAAGAAAGAAGCCGATCAACGAATTAGCGGTGAGGGGTAGGGCAGAAGAGTTCAGGATGTCGCTACAGAATAGGTTTTCAGCTCTAACTGAGGATGGCCACATTACCCTAGAGGCAAGGATCAATAATTTCAGAGATATCATTACTGAGTGCGTGGTAGAAATAGGCGGTAGGATAGTTATAGAGGATACCGGTAAGCTGTCTAAGGAGACGAAAGATTTGATTAAGAAACGCCAGAGTATGAAAGCTTCCAATCCAACAGACCAGATCGAATTGGCTGAGATATTAAAGCTAATCAATAAGCGCAAGGTGGCCGATATAAGGAAGTATAGCATGGAGAAAATTGAGCAAGCTGTAAAGGACGGGGGAAGCCTTAAAGCGGTAAAGAAGAAATTGGGCATCGGCAAAAACCAGATGTATGCGATAAGGGACAAGGTGGGCAACGTCATCACTAATATGGACAAGATAGTCAAAGTAGCCGAGGAGTTCTATACAGATCTCTACAGTAGCCAAAGTAGTCAGGACCGTAATGAGATTGGCGGTAGGGGAAAACAGTCAGACGTTTCACCAGTGACGAAGGACGAGGTCAAGAAACCCCTAGAAACTATGAAAAGGGAGAAATCAGCTGGAGAGGATCAGATAACTACAGATTTGCTGAGGGACGGGGGGGGGGGGGGATATCATGCTAGAAAACCTGGCCACCCTGTATACGCAATGCCTGGTGTCATCGACGGTACCGGAACCATGGAAGAATGCAAACATTATCCTCATTCACAAGAAAGAGGACTCTAAGGACCTTAAAAACTACAGACCACTCAGCTTACTGTCTGTTACGTATAAGGTATTTGCTAAGGTAATCGCTAATAGAATCAGGACAACCTTAGACTGCAATCAAGCGAAGGATGAAGCAGGGTTTCGGAAACAGTACTCTACTATCGATCATATCCATACCATCAATCAGGTGATAGAAAAATACTCGGAATATAATCAGCCTTTATACATAGCATTCATTGATTACGAAAAACCATTTGACTCAGTTGAAACCTCGGCGGTGATGCAGGCATTGCGAAATCAGCGGGTAGACGAGCCGTACGTGAAAGTGCTGGAAGATATATATAGTGGCTGCACAGCAACCATAGTTCTCCATAAAGAAACTAACAAAATTCACATAAAGAAAGGTGTTAGGCAACGAGACACAATCTCCCCAGTACTATTCGCAGCTTGCTTAGAGGAAGTATTCAGAGACTTGGAATGGGAGCAGTTCGGGATAAGGGTAGATGGAGAATACCTCAGTAATCTGCGATTTTCTGATGACATTGCCTTGCTAATCAACTCGGGGGATGAACTGCAAATAATGATTGATGACCTAGACAGGAAAAGTAGAAAGGTAGGCTTGAAAATCAATATGCAGAAGACTAAGGTAATGTTCAACAGCCTCGGGAAGGAACAGCAGTTTACATTAGGTAACGAAGCACTGGAAGTAGTAGGCGAATATGTCTACTTAGGACAGGTAGTAACCACAGATCCGAACCATGAAAAGGAAATAACAAGAAGCATTTGTCGAGTATCGCCCATCCAGCAGGGATACTGCCGTACTTCACACATGCGACTATGAGCCCCTCGGATATGCCGCAAGCCGCGCCTGCGCGACTCGTGACAGGACACTGACATCACGTGGCATGGCCCATATATAAAGCCACACCGGCCTGGAGGGACCGTCACTCTGGAGCAGACCAGGCAGCCGCAGGATAGCACAGCGACTTATCTGCTTTCTACGTTTTGCGCAGGTATGTTGTCGCCCTAGCGATTGAATTTTTAGCTCCTGGTCTGCTCCAAGTGTGTTTGAAGTATGTTTGATTTTTGTGCATGGGGGCGGGGGGTAGTATTACTAGTCATTAGCGTTTACTTTGCTAACAAAATGAGTGACAAGCCACCTACGACTTTAAAAGAGGTGGTCAAGGCATTAGCAGACTTCGAAGCTCGTTTCGACGGCAAAGAAAAAAGGTTGAAAGAAGCTTTGAAAGAAATAATCGAGACAGAACTGGAAAGTGTGAAACAGTCGGTGCAGTTCATGAACGAAAAGTTTGAAGAATTCAGGACTGAGATGATTACGCTGAAAAGAGAACTTGCTGCTGTAAAGGATGAAAGATGAAAATCACTAGCTAAAACAGAAAAATAGCCGTCTTAGTAAAAAATTGAAGGAGTTAAGGAGCGAGGTTATTGACCTACAACAATACAGTCGAAAGAAAAACTTAGAGATAAAGGGCATTCCCTTAGAACAGGAGGAAGACCTCTTTCGGACCATGAAAACCACTTGCACTTCATTGAAATCAGATATTCAAGAAACAGACATAGAAGTTATACATCGCGTCATAACGAAAGACAAAAGCAAGTCAAATATCATTGTGAAGTTTACTTCCCAGAAAGTCCGGGACAGTGACCTGAGAGCAGCTAAGAAATGCCGGCTAAATACGTCGGTGTTAGGTTCTGATGACCCCGACCCCATCTTCATTAATGAACACCTCTGTCCGGCGAATAAACTGCTCCTCGGAAAAGCTCTTGCAGCAAAACGAGAAAGCATTTGGAAGTATACTTCGGTATCCGACGGCAAAATCCTCATGCGAAAAACAAACAAAACAAAGTTACTTCATGGGACATGCGTCGAAGATCTGAGCAGAGTTGTCTCATCAGATGGCATACAATATTTCTCTGATAGAGCAAGCCAGGCTTGCGCACGATGACTTATCTATCTTAAATTGCAATGTACGAAGCATTCGCAAAAATTCTGACAATCTTCCAGCGCACCTGTCACAGTTTTCCTTCAGATATGACGTGATTGCTATCAAAGAGACATGGGTAAAAGAGGCCAAATCGGTTTTTGATTCCAGGCTACGAAATGGTGTCACTATGAAGGTCTGGCAGTACACGTGGCGGTGGTGTTGCCTTTTTTGTCAAAACGGCATTACATTATTGTAGCTCCGATGTTAAGAAATACAGCAATGAAGCAATCGAAGCTCTTTTCTATAAACTTCAGTGTGGCCCCGTAATTGGCGTGGTTTACCGTCCTCCGCATTCCGAAATGCCACAATCCATTGCTGACATGGAAACTATTTTGATGTCATATGCGAGTATAAAAAATCCTATTGTTATCTGTGGCGACTTCAACATTGACCTATTATCAGACAACTGCAGTGAATACGTTTTTCTTCAATCATTCAATTTTAAAAATGTCATCAACTCTGCACCTCGGATAACTAGTCAAACTGCACCCGTCATCAACCATATGTTGTGCAACCTTGATATGAATTTTCGGGCAGGTGTGGTGATGTTCTGGTTGCTGATCATTGTCCGACATTTATGTTCTTGCCCCGATCCTGTATGTCGGCGTCTAGCCAAAGTCATCCAAAGCAATCTTTCCTTATTGATTACGCGCGAGTTAGAAATATACTTAAGAACATTACCTTCAGTACTATATCGTAAATATTAGAAAATTTTCTCTCGTACATCAAAAATGCAATCAGCAAATCAACACGGGAGTGTGTCAAACGCAACTGCAAAGATCCTATATGCCCATGGATAACTCAGGACGTACTTGACGTACTGAAGAGAAAGGATTCATGGTACAATAAATGAAAGAAAAACAAAGTAAATGACTATTACCGAACGCAGTTTAAATATTGCAGGAATAAGTCAGCAGCCATGATCAGAAAATTGAGAAAACTGTATTACACTAAATTGGTTAGTCAAAACAAACGGGACACGAAACAACTATGGAAGATAGTTAGAAATGTAACTGGTGTAAATAAACAGAAAGAAGTCACCCCCAATAGCATTTATCTGCAAGTTGCAATGATTTCAACGAATACTTCACTAACATTAGTAGTAGCCTTTCTAGTTGCAATCCCCACTATCGCTATCTAGTTCATCTGTACCAACAACTGTATGCAATAATTTTCATTTTCGCGCTATAACCACTGAAAACTTAAAAGCGGTTGTAAGATGGCAGTAAACAAAGCAACCGGTCTTGACGGCATTCAATCAAGGGTGGTCAAAGATAACATAGATATCCTCTGCCCTTACCTTTTCCACTTGTTCAATCGTTCCCTAGAAAATAATCGCTATCCTGATAGACTGCAGTTGCTAAAATAGTTCCAATATATAAAGCAGGAGATCGTAACCAGCCAGGTAGTTACAGGCCGATATCTATACTAAGTGCGATTAATACACTTTTTGAAAAACTAATAGCGAAACAAGTATAAACATTTCTTGACAACAATAATATTGTTACGATACGGCAAGCCGATGAAAACAGGAGAACAGAGGACAGAGAGATGGTCGATGATAGTGAGATGACGTTTAATGAAAATGTTGCCGGGCCTAGCGCGAGCGCTCCTGTCCGCGCCACTGCCCGCTTTTTCTTCCTTGATGTCGTCCGTAACAATATCATTACACCTCAGCAACATGGATTTGTCGAAAATAGGCTAACTTCCACAGCAGGCTTAACTTTATCGCAAGTTATTATGCCCTGCATCAGAACAAAATACATTTGATACGGTATGTCATCCTATATTGTTGAAGAAATTGGAAAGTTATGGTTTTGTCGATAACTCGCTTAAATTTTTTCACATCTATCTATCTAACCTTAAGCAAAGAGTACTTATTAATGATTTTATATCAGATGTCAACGATGTAACCTGTGGTGTGCCACAGCCCACAGGGTTCTGTTGTGGGTCCCGTGTTGTTCTCACTTTATCTAAACGATCTCCCGCAAGTGCTACGCTTTTCTCAAGTACTATTGTACGCAGACGACACCACTCTTCACTGGGGAATCTCTTCAGGCAATTCACACGATCACAATGAATAAGCTGGCAATGCTGTCTTCCTGGTTCCTGAACAATCGCTTAACGCTGAACATTGCCAAAACTAAGATTATAATTTTTCACTCTAGACACATAACTATTAACAATACATTTACCCTTACTCTAGGTAACTCGTTAATAGAACCAGTTTTTTCTTTTAAATATTTAGGGGTTATATTTGATTGCCATTTACACTAGAAAGAACAAATTAACAACGTATGCAAAATATTAGCCTTTGGGTGCCACATGCTCATTAAGGCGAAATACTATTTTCCTTGCGATATACTACATTCCCTCTACTTCTCGTTTTTCCATTTACATATCAGTTACTGCTGTGAATCTTGGGGTCAAGCATATAAAACTTATTTGTCGCCTTTACATCGTCTTCAAAAGCTGGCATTGAATGCAATAACAACTAGTAATTTTGATCAATCCAGCAGCAACATTTTTGATGCCAACAGTATACTATCGTACCTAACCTTGCGTAACTACAAAGTTGCGCTTGTGATCAACAATATAATTAGCACAAACTCCCCCCTTCCATTAGGCCTATTTGTCCAGTCTTCGCGTAATACTAGGCAGGCATCTAACTAAATTTAACCTCCCAAAATGTAGAAATGTATATGGTGAGCGACTGATGGAGTCCAATGGTGCTAAAATATGGAATGAATTGCCGATCGAGGTAAAAGTCGCCAGAAATTTTAAATTGACATGTAAACTGTATTACCAGTGTAACCAAGTTCAGCCTGAATTTCTTTGTTAGTGAAATTCACATATGTTGCCTAGTTTTTGAAACACGTTTTATACTGCTCTTTGTTGTTGCGCACATGCTATTACCTGTGCGCAATAATTTTGTGAGTGTATCGTGTGCTTCGCTTGCACTTTATTGTACTTTGTAACCATATTCTTTCTAATTCTCCTTTTCTTCATTTTAGTATTATTATGCTTATCGATTTTACTTGGTACTCATACTTATGTGGGTATTTTATTTTACTTGCACTTTGCTGTATTCTTGCATATGTATGCAATTGTAGCACTATTGTTGAGTTTATATCATTATTGTTCCTTTCAGTCCTTGATCCTCTATGGCTGAACCTGTGAGTAATATTTGTATTTGGACCGGCCACTAGCCTACTGAGCTATCGGTCAAAACAATGTTTGTACTGTTTTTGTGTCAACAAAGTTCCTTGAAAAAAGAAAAAAAAAAAGGTAGGGAAAAAGCAGGCAGGAGACCAGGCAGTGGGGCCTGTGGCAATGGGAGTGGGCAAAAAATATCAGTAATTATGCATTACCACAATCCGCGCAATTTTCCACCGTTCTCGCTGGTGAATTTAGAATTTAGGACTAGAACTTTAAGCGCAGGTTCGAGGTGACGTTAACTGCAGTACACAGTGGCGAATGAACGGCACCAACGACACGTAACTGAACCGAAAGAAAGAAATTTGAGACATTAAAATTACGGTAAAGGATGCAGTTTATACCTGTTAAAACCACAGAGAAAAAGCCAGCACAGCCGGTAGTTTTCGTGCAAGTTATGATCCGCGTTGTTTGGTTACCTTCAGACGTACATTAACTTCGCGTTAAATTCTGCTCTTCACTGTCGTTCGTGGTGACCCTCTTCAGTAAACGGCGATGCCAGAGTGAAAACAGACGTAAATCAGTGGAAAGGTAGGACGAAATATTAGGAAGGCCAGTAAAATATTGTACGGAAAGTAATAACGTGGTTCACGAAACGATGAGGCGACAGTCAATAAAAGCAGGAGATATAGCATTATATACCGCCAGCATATTATACTGCAACAGCTGGTGGCTTACTGCTGCACTCAGACAAAGAGCAGTTCTCAAGTGCACCGCGAGAAATCGGAACGAAGAAGTCGGCAGGTGCCGCCCAAAAGTTAATAAACACTGCTATTTTACAGAAAATAAGCGCAAAGAATGCATTCAGATGAAATGAAGAGAACTTACCTCGCATATCAGAGCTCATTTCGGGGCTGTTTCATGCGGCTTATACTTAAAAGCCACTGCAGTCGCGACGTAGGACGAACCTTCCGCAGGGCACAAAAGGCTTCACCGCTTTCGGTGCGGTTTGTGCAGTTTGGCGCTGTGCACCCAATCATATTTGAAGAAAACATTCTGCACTGCACAGCCATGCCATTAGAGCGCACAAAAAAGGTGGGAACACACTGTAGAAACCGACGTGACGGCACTGCAAGTGGCGAGAAAAATGTTTCGCCTGTAAAGTTGACTCCTCCTTCGAATGGAACGTTTGACGTGATCGCCAAGAGCGGCGCAGGGATGTCAGTCGCGCAACTCTGCTTCCTACGGGAGCATATACAGGAACACTAGACGTAATAGCTTCGGCACAGTTTATAGTGACAACTGTTATCTATGAGCGTCGTTTTTGCAATGGCTGATTTTCGAGAACAGCGTGTGGCGGTGAAACGTGTTTCCTGCTCGGAAAACATGGAACAGAAACTTTTGAAATGTTAACAACGGCGTACAAGGATGTTGCTGTGGGTAAAGTCAAGCGTTTTGAGTGGTTCTGCCGTTTCAAAATGTCAATTGTTGACCAACTTCGTTCTGGTCGACCTTCCACGGACCGAAAACATGAAAATGATGAAAAAATTCGTTCAGTCATTAATATATGACCAAAAATGGTATGACCCCTGTTCCTCACCCCCCATACTCACCGGACCTTGCCCGGTGTGACTTATTTTGTTTCCCAGAATGAAAAAACATATAAAAGCAAGGCGTTTTGCTGATGTTGCAGAAACAAAGAAAACAAACGATGCAGGCGCTGTCAAGCACCACAAAACACGAATTTAAACAATTTTTTGAGAAGTGGAATGAAAGTTTAAACAATTGTATTAGTGAAAGTGTAGAGTACCTTAAAGGAGATTGAAGTTTTGGGCTTCAAATGTGAATAAATAGGTTCAAAAGGAAATAAGTCCGGTTTCTTTTGGGTACCCCCTCGTACATATAGTATAGCTTACAGTGAGGTTGGTGGACATAATTACGGCAGTAAAAAATATAATGAACATTTCTCATCACTGCAATGTATTTTAAAATACAGCCACCTCATCATCTCATATTGTCATCTCGTAGCACTCTAAGGTATCGCGACACTAGATCAGCCGTCTTTGCAGTCTCTTGTAGCGGTCACAGAGCTGCCTGAGCTCTGAGCTTTTAAAGTGGCCGCCTTTCGTTGGTTGGCATGGTGAAAGCTTTTGCAGGGTAAATAATAAGGAGCATGAGCAATTAGCACCTGTCTTGTTCAGCACATGTGTATATATCCTTACAGAACCAAGAAATGCATGTCAGTGTGAAAGCGTCGCAATGTTCGCAACGCCAACTTTCACAAGAAAGCGATAAACTGCTGCGCGAGGGTTCTGGTGATAATGCAGCATACAAAGGCAGTGCTGCAAGCTTTATTGCCGGGTTGGTCTATGCAGATGACGTCCCGGCCCGAGCGTACGTGTGGTCCGCTGCGGCAGGAAGTAATGCAAGAACAAAGTATAGCTACAGCACAGTTCCGAAAGTGCCGCCAGAAACCAAACGATGCACAAATGATTTTATAGTCCCCAAAGCAAAATCAGCACTTACAATGAAATTCTGTCAAAGCCCTGCCGTGGGGTTCGTACTTGACTCAGCGAAGAACTCTGGGTGCCTGCATCTGTAAAGCACAGTCGAGATACTGTAGGATATTTCTGCACCCTCTCTTCTTGCACTGTTCTAAAAGATTGGAAATAACAATCACATTTTCAGCACAATTGTTTCACTAGGCATAGCACCTATTAAAACAATTCGCCCAGTATTATGGCCATTTCCCACAGAGGTATCCAAAACGCTCTGAACCCTCTCCACCTGACTCTCTTTTCTGATGAAATGACGAAATTCCGCTTAGACTGGACGGTGAAGCACCCTTGTGGCTTGAGTTCATTAGAGGCATCTGAAGTGACATTTCCAAGAAGGAAGGAGCCACATCAGTACCCTGGTAGCTATTAAAAGGGGGAGTTGGGTCTTGAGAAAACATTTTTTACTATTAGGGCTATCAACATGAAACTTTCCAGTTTAGTATAATTTTGCATGCTGATTTCAAATATGCACTCAGATTTTCTCCATATTATGTAGCTTACATTTTAGCCAAACTTTTATGTGTGAAACCTATGACAAGGCTAGAAAAAAAACTAAATGTCATAAGCAGTTATTATACATATATACATATTCCTAGATACCTAAGGTTTGCAACAACATTTGTTTCATCATTCTGTGCCCATTCTGTGAAAGGTTATGAAAGTTCAAAGTTTCAAGTTGATAATTCAAGTTGCCCTCTCTTAATTTTTGCAAATTTTTAAAATGTTCTGAACCAGATATGCATTGCATTATGGTTTTATTGCAAACTTTACACATACAGAAATCAGATAAAACAAGAATGGTAAATATTTATTCAGCAGAAGTGAAGCTGCGCCCCTCATAAAACCTGAGAATAAAAAAAAAAATTGTTTTTGAGAAAAATGGGAAAAATGAAGTTTGATGACATGATTACCACTGATGACACCGGCAGTTTGCGACGCTTTTGGGCGCATTTCTTTCGCTTTTTGCCAAACTTGTGCACAGTATGAAAATTTGCGATTCATAGCAGCGATCGATGTTTTGACAAGATGGCGCCGTCTTGGTGGCTGCGCTCGAATCACATGCAGAGAATTTATCACGTGACGCGTTAGAACCAATACCATAGCCCTATACTCCGTTCAGCTTTTGACTTGTATTTTGCTTGCTGGGCGGCTTGGACTGGCTTAACTTGGCGGAAAAGCAAGTCAAAAGGAGCCTCTTTGGAATGAGCCCAAGATGGCCGTGATCCGGCAACTAGTTTTGAAGTTATGGACGCTGCAAAACAGATGATTTTCGCGCATTGCTCGCGCGTATTTCTCGTCACTTTGGCTCTTTAATGCCGCATAATAAATTTAAAAGGCGTCTTTTGGCGATGAATTTTCAGTAATAGATGCAGGAAGTCGTGAGGAATCCAAATATAACAAAATTGAAAAATCGTTTTTTCCGCGATTTTTTCGTGTTCAAGACCCGGCTCCCCCCTTTTAAAACAACTATAACTTCCACAGCATGCGGTTAAGATACGGCACCACTCGTGGAGGAAAAATGCTTTCTGTTGAAGTTAACTTCTGCATAGGACTTGTATTCGTTACGCTATATTGTAATGAAATCAGAAGGTATAGAGTGTATAGAGCCCTTTCACTCTAGGGAAAGGGCTTTCGATCACCTTTGAACTACCGAAGAACAACTGCTTGCAATTTTTAGATGCTAATATCAAATATTCAGGAGGCATGCTTGTTGGATGCATTTTTCCAGCGCAAAGAAAGAATTTCTGGATTATGCGTCGACATATTCCAAGACGGCAAAAAGGGCCATCGTTTCTCTTTGTTTAGAGTCTGCGCTGATCAAGTCCTCACATGGCTGAGGATAGGTTTAAAAAATCAGATGAACAGACTAGAAAAGCGGGTTTTCCATGCTCTGTTGTGTCTGAAGTAGCCGACACCCCGTTGCAGAAAATGAAAGGGAACAAAATGCGCCCGAGTGCTCGGACACTTGCGCGCGAGCGATGCGAACTCGTCGACCATCTTTACTTTGTAAATAATTTACAAAGCTCCCCCTGACCTTTCTTCCTATCGCTCCCCTCTCTACTTCCCCTCGCTATCCTCTCCCTATCCCCTTTTCCTTCCCGCCGGCCGCAGCTCAAGTGCTTCAGTTTTTTAGATAGCAGTTGCCGCGGCCGGCAATACTTTTCCTTCTTTTTGATTATTTAAAAAAACATAAATCAACCACTACCACCACCACCACCACCACCACCACCAAATGCGCCTGAGCCAATGCCACGGCAAGAGAGAACACAAGTGGTCCCTTACACGGAAAGTGTTCCCCAGAGGATTAAATGGTTGCTGCCAGGCGTGACGCACCTGTTGCTTTCTCAGCCGCAGAAAAGCTGGGCGGATTGAGCACTCGTATTGGGCAAAGAAAGAAGATGAAGTGTAAAAAGAGGCATGGCAAACCCTTTCTGGAGTGTGCAGTTGGTGTAGTATATGAAGTTTCACAAAGCTGCAGCGTTGTTTATGTAGGCCATACAGATCGTTGTATTAACGATAGAGCCTTAGAGCCCTCCAGATCGCTAGAAAAAGGAAATGTCTGACTTGCCCCTACATTGCAAAGAGTGCAAATGTGAGCCGGTGCTTGACGTTATGACTTGAGATTCTTGGCAGGACTCGCGATAAGACTGCGCGTGAAGTTCTAGAGGCCTTCCTCATTGCAAAGAAACGAGACGCATGCTGTAGCGGTTGCTCTGTTGCCCTTCGGAAAAAAAAATCGCATTCTCAGAATCGTTTCCGTATTTGCCAGGCTTTGATATTAGATGTGTCTTGCCTGCAATGTGTTGATATTTTTTTGGATACTCTTGCGCAGTAGTTATTTTGCGGTTTTATTCTGTTCCCTTTATTTTTTTTGTAATGTTTTCTGACACTGCTTTTGCAAAGATAGTATATACTGGAAGCAGGCAACAGGAACTGTTTGAACGATTGTTAAACACGTAGCCGTCACTGTAATTTCTGTTTCCACGACGGAAGGTTGCGATAGTGATTGTTAAAGGGACGTGTGACGAAGTGCTTGTATGTATTTGAACCCCGAACTCACGAATAAACTGTTGGTAGTCCAGTCTCTTCCTCATCTGCTTCTGTGTTGTTTCCTGTGCGCGTCTTTTTTGCTGGTGCACCCTATCGGCATGCATTGCACCAACTCCCAACAACGTGTTCCTGCGTACGGGTCACTGATTCAACCTCTGTGCCGACGTGCCGCAGATTATAGCACAGATAACAAGGTTTCCTAGGCATTCCATGAGTAGCACGTGATTGTTCCCAACAAGCCGGTCGTACCACTGAAACAATGGACAACACTTGACGTGAAGCTGCAGATAACACAATGAGGAGAACTGCGACCGGGCAAGCGTGGACAGCGAGGCATATCTCAGATATGTCTGCCGGAGAGATATCTTTTCGACTAGTTCAAGAATCTACACTGCCACATCTCACAAGTGTGTCGGAGAAAACCAAATAACTGTTGAGGGGGAGCCTGAATCCGCTAGCCAACGTACATTTGGAAGGTACAAGGTTGAACCCCACCAATGCGCTTCGATTTTAGAATGGTACAAGGTTTCTCGGATACTTATTTCTTGAAATGCTTGAGAAAAGGGACCAATCTGTTGCTTCGCTTCCGGGCTGAGGCTACCCCTCAAACCTTATTCGGTTTCCTTTGATGTTGTGAAGCCATCTTCTTCATCTCGTTCAACCATGATCGCTGTGTTCGAATTCGCGTTTTCCTTTTCGGAAGCTCGCGGAATGCTGGAATTCCGTGACAACAAGTTTTAGGACTTCGTTGTCAAGCAATATACTGCGGATACTGGTTCGATGTATGTCAACAGCGGTTTCAGTTAGCAGAGTTTACTTCCCTCGCGTATGCGCAGTGCGAACTAAGCGCCTCAAACCGAGTTCTGAGGGGCGAAAAAAATAACGCCGGCGTCATTGTTCACTTATTCCCGAGTGCAATTACTCTGCGGTCATTTCGATGGATGGCACAATTCCCCTCGCACTGCAGTCCGCAAAATGACTTATTACCTATCTATTGCTCCTATTGGAGCAGCATTGGCTTATTAGCGCTCATGCACGATTAGCACGAATGCTTAGCAAAATATATAGTTTGCTTTATAAAGTTTTACGTCCGAAAGCAACTAAAGCTCTGAGAGGACCTGTATTTGAGGGCTCGCAAGCAAATGCGGCAATCATGGCAATTTTATTTCTTGTGAACGGCGATTTGTGGTGACAGCGAAACAAATGTGATTAAAATAGTAATGCTTCATCGTTTTTCAGCGTCTGGCACCCCAACCGGGGGTCACTTCTTTCTGCCCAAATTGTATGTGCGCTTCAACAGGGCATTAAATGCTTGTGGTAATTCGCCAGGCGAAGTGCACATAGTGATAAAGAACGCGTTGGAAAAGCACTTTGCTTTCAAACAATGCGAGCACGTGCTGATAGCGACTTCTGCCCTCATAACTGACAAGCCGGGTCAGCAAGAGAAACTTTCGATGCAGCAGCTTCCACTTTAGGGCGAGGGAGTACTGCGCACTGCCATCAGTTTCGACGTTGTTCCAGCTCATTGTTTTCGCGGCGGTATCGGCTGTTTAACAAAACTGTTATGGACACGGAAATGTTTGCATCCTGAATGCGGCCCGACTGTTCAAGGGTCCCAAATGTTTGCTGCTTCAGGGGGTCCTTCCTGTTCTCTCCAAGGCTACATACCCCACCTTCACATATACCACATGATGCATGGTGACATTCACTTCTGACTGTATGTATGTATGTATGTATGTATGTATGTATGTATGTATGTATGTATGTATGTATGTATGTATGTATGTATGTATGTATGTATGTATGTATGTATGTATGTATGTATGTATGTATTCCTACCATTTTTCTTTCCATAGCCCTCTGCGTTGTCCTCAACTTAAGTTTTTGTTGTAGTAAGTTAATAATAATAATAATGGTTTCGAAATTCGAAGGTATTCACGATTCGTAAGTATTGGGTTCAGTCAACTGCACTAAAGCACCCCCCTGCTATTCATTAACCCAATGTCATAGTTGCCAACTGCCTCGTCTCCATCTTGCTTTCTGCCTGACTTGGCATCGAAGTGGCCCGTCTGTACCATATCATAATCATCATCATCATCATCATCCGGATATTCCTACAACTAACCCGGCCCTGGGCAATTACATCTACTTGACCTCTGCATAATTCTTAACCTCATCATCCGCCCACCTAACTTTCCTCGGAATCCAATTTGTTATCCTAAGCAGCCATAGGTTATCCTGTCATAGCACTACATGCCCTGCTCATGCCCATTCCTCCTTGATTTCCACTAGAATGTCACTAACTCGAGTTATTTATCTAACCCACAATGGGGGGGGGGGGGGGTTCGTAAACTCGCTAAATCCGCTCCATCCCAATCTTCGGATCTTCGTAATGTTCGTAAACAAATCACGTGGGAGATCGTTAATTCTGGGTGATGAAAAATGTAGGGCGGGCCCTGACGTTGATAAAACCGGGCGCCGCAGCTCGTAGTTGTTCTGGGATAGATTTAGATCCCTTGCCTCTTTGGTCATGCTGAAGATTTTAGCGACGTCCATGCTATCATGCGCGTTGTTTCATCTGTTGTAAATATATACAGTCCTGTATCATAGCCTCCGAGATCACCTCCGCGCGCACGTTTCTCTCCGGCGGTTCCAATCGGCCGGAGAGACCGTAAGTTGGAAAAGGGGCGTGGCAGCGTCTTTCGCCGCACCGCGGCGCTCGCCACCTATGCATCAAGTGTTCCGCCGCAGCTTGGCGCAAACTATAAAACGAGTTTCCTCAGCTTGCGCTCGTACCACAGTCGAGCTGCCAGCTTTAAAATGCCACGGGCAAGACTGCAGCCAACAATTTCGCTATCATTGAAGTACTTATAAGGCCCACATGCATAAAGTTAGGAAGCGACTACCCGAAGTATGCATGCGTGCTCTGGCGCTCTCTGCTGCGGTTCCGCGTCTTTTCTTTTTTTTTGTCAGTGTGTATATACACGCCGTACATTTGTGAGTTCATTAACACGCTAAATACAGTATTTACGGGTTCGGCGACTTACATAAACATCCATCGCACGAATGCAATTCTCTAAATGGTTCCGCCGCAGCCACATGATTTTACTTACTTAGATGCATGTCACGATAGCTATTTTTTTTTCTCGCACAGTTTTAAAGCAGCCTTGGAAGATCGTAAGCACGCAAGTTCAATAGAGTCCTTACGAAAAACAATTTACATGGGTTTTTAGAATATGCCTTATGGCAAGCTTGCGTAATAAAAAAAAAGTTCGATAAAGGTGAAGGGTAATCGGGGCACGTTCAGGCACCTCTGCCGTCATATGAGTATATGCGAGGCTTCCGAAAGTGATCCCGTTAAAAACGGATCAGCTTATACGATCGAAAGTGAGGAGAAGCTATTACCTCGTTTGTAAACTACGCGGCCCGCCATAGCATAAATGTGCCCAATTATCACACGCGTTTCAGCTTATTTGTTGTTTTCGCTTGTTTGCATATGCTACAGACTGGGTGCAGTGCTTTCATTTTTAGTTTTTGTTCCTATGCCTATACACGCAGAGGGCCAAGCCGAACAAATGGGTTAATTCAAACGAATTATGATTAGACTATAGAATGGCACTATTATACACACCTGTCACACTAGTTAGCATTACTTCTTTAGTTGCAATAATATGCGAAACTTATCAAAACATTTTTGGCAATAAACATCCGTCGGTTGTAATGATACTAGCCACTTTCTGAACAAAATAACGAGGCAGACACTGTGAGCAATTTAAAAGACATGTTTCTTTATTTACAAAACTCATGAGGTGGACAAAGAGAAAAACAATATGGGCAAGCACAATCAAGAAGTACGCACAAACATTTCGTTATTTACAAAGTTCAATCACCACATGATGACTACTTGCGTAGTTTTCTATTCGCAAAGATAAAACTCGCCAGACTAAACACGTAGCTCCTGTCTTGCTCAGCAGGTTTTTTTTCCGGTAAGCTGCTTGATCAATTACCATTTTTCCTGCATTGATAAGCTATGGCCTAAGCAACTTTATTATGATTATCTTCATTGTTTCAGTGGTGTGCTCCTTTCTTGCTGCACAAAGCTAGAAGAGAGCACCTCTCGAAGTAAGCAACATAGCGACATGTACGCTACACATGATATGTAGCAATGTACGCTCCACTCAAATTTGTTATATTTGCAAGCAAGCGCAGAAGCCTTAGGATTAAAAATGCGGAGAAAACGAATGTCTCATCAGTTCACCAAACTGCAACAAGACCTTGTAGCTGAGAAACATGCATGCCTTTGACCACTCGAGCATACGCTGGTAACGTTGATTGACTGCCGGCTTCACGAGTGACCGTTAGACACTCAAACACTACCACCTACACGAGGTAGTCTTGACGAGTAACGTACTGCTTCACAAGCAAAGAAAACTATCTACACGAGCACAATGCGTAAATCTAAGTAGAACGGAACGCATTATGTGAACGCAGCAAGAACATCAACACTCCGCTTCGGTAGTAAACACAACACTTAAATTGTGAAACATTTCGGACACACCTTGCGGTCAGTCTTTAACCAGCTAAAAATGAAAGGCTACGTGACACGCTCGTAACAAATGTTTCTTCAATGTACACGCGTAAAAAACGAGAGAACCGCCAGCGGAGATACGCCGCGAGCGGGCTGGACGATGCATCGGATGGATGGATGGATGGAATATAGGAGCGTCCCCTTTCAAACGGGGTAGTAGCAGTAGCTATCATGCTCATTTTTCGCCATATATCTTAATTATTGATTTAGAATGGTTAACTAAACCATCATTCTATTTATGAAATTTTTTGTTTCTACATTACTAATATTATGTCACTTCTCTGCTTTTAAGCCACCAATCTTCCAGTCGTTTTTTGCTAGTTTCGACCGCCGGTTTATTCACCCGGCCACTGGTATCTCTAAACCCCAGAGCTTCAGGAACAGTGATTGCGCCTGCATCAACTTCCGGATGGATACCATTACATTCGAGTATAATATGGTCAATTGTTTCACTGGAGTTACCACATACAGCACATGCGTCATCTCCATTGTTAAATTTCTTTTTGTAGCTGCGTGTTCTAAGGCACCCTGATCTAGCTTCAAAACGTAGGGCACTGCCTCTTGAGTTATCAAAGAAATCTTCCTTCCTGATCTGCATTTTCCACTTTCGGTATAATTCCACACTCTGTTTCTTTTCGATCGAATTTATCCAATTTTTACCTTCTGTGTTTTTCACCTGTTGCTTAATGCTCTTTATTTCTCCGTCCTTGTGACTAGCATACTTACTAGTTGGTTTCCTAGTTCTTTTCCTCCATTGTGAGTCAACGCTTTTTAAGTACAGGTATTTAAATACTTTAGCTGCCCATCTGTTGCTGTCCAATTTCCTCAGGCGTTCCTCATATAATATTTCACTCTGAGCTTCCCGTACTTCGAAAGGTGCCCAGCCCATATCTCCCTGTACCGCCTCATTTGTAGTTTTGCCGTGGGCACCTAGGGCTAATCGTCCAACGGATCTCTGATTTATTTCTAATTTCGACTGTACCTCTGATTTTAGCCACAAAATCGCATTTCCGAAAGTAAGTCCGATCAACATAATTCCTTTCCTAATACCCCTCAAAACCTCATACCTATTGTATCCCCACAATGCCTTATGCTTCATTATCCCGGCATTCCTTCGCCCTTTGGCCTTAAGTGATTGCTCGTGCTTTCCAATGTATGCCAATCCTTCGTTTACCCATACCCCCAGATATTTATATTCTGCTACTCTAGGTATTTCATGGCGTTGTATTTTAAGACCCTGATCAGTTGAGCCGTTGAAAATCATCAGACCCGACTTAACTGCGCTGAAACTGAAGCCTAGAGCGTCCCCCTCATCTCCGCAATACTTAACTAGAGTTTGCAATTCTTCCAGACTCAGCTAGCAGCACAATATCGTCTGCATACATCAAACCGGGGAGGCGCTGCTCTACCGCCTTTCCGCCTAATCTATATGACAGGTTAAAACCTAGGTGACTCTGTTGTATCCTCAGTTCCAGGTTTATCATATAAAGCATGAACAGCACCGGTGATAGAGGACAGCCTTGTCTTAATCCTTTGCATACTTTGACATCTTCCGTACTTTTTATCCCTTCCCACATAATTTCTACTTTGTTTTCCCGGTATATTTCCTGTAGGAACTCTATTATCTCATAACCGATACCTTCTTCTTGTAATATGTTCCACAGGAGTTCCCTGCTTACGTTGTCGTACGCCCCGTTTATGCCCAGGAAGGCCAAATACAAAGGTCTATTTTCCATTCTAGATATTTCGATGCATTGGGTAAGCACGAACAGGCTATCATCTAAGCGCCTACCATTTCTAAAGCCGCTCTGAAGTTCTCCGAGTATCTTGTTACTTTCTACCCATGCTTGCACCTTTAATTTCACCGCCTACATGGCTAACCTGTACATAACAGACGTTATGGTAATCGGCCTGTAGGATTTTATGTGCATCCTGTCTCCTTTCCCTTTATAAATCAAGATCATTTTACTCTGCCGCCAGCTGTCCGGAATTTGCTTATTCGTTATGACTGTTTCCAGAAGTTTTAACAACGTTTCCTTACTTTTTGGACCGAGTTCATTAATCATCTTGATCGCAATTCTATCTATTCCTGTAGATCTGTTTTTAGGAATATTTTTTTCTGCCTTTTTCCAGTTTAAATTGGTCAGTTCTAAGCTGCTTTGTATTCTGATACCTTGTGTTGCTTCCTGATTTGCGGAGATTACCCTATCGTCGCTCTTAAATGACTCGGCTATAACTGATGTAATGTAGTTCACTGCGTTGTCTCCCTTTAAACAATTTTCCTCGTTATCTTGAATCCGATCCTGCTTTCTTTGATTCTTCTTCCCTATCCAGCTTATATGGTTCCAGAATTTTCTTGCTCCGCCTCTAGAGGCATCGTGTATGTCAGCCATACAGCGATCGGTGGACTGCCTTATTTTACTTTGGACGAGGGCCTGCAGCTGAAGTTTCTTTTGTCGATATGATTCCCATTTTTGGTCGATTTCCTCCTGAGATACCTGTGCTTTTTTTTGCCATTCGGTGTTCCCTTGAAGCAGCCCGTCGTTGTTCAATAGCTTCCCTGATTTCCTTATTCCACCAGCTCCTTGGCTTCCTCTTTCCATTCCAGCGGTTTGCTACTTTAACCTCCTGAATTTTCCTCCTTATGTGTAGTTCTACCTGTTCATAATCCCAGTCTTTTATGAGGCTTTTCTCTATTGCTTCCTCTATCTCTGCTGCTATCTGCGCTATTTGATGGTCGTTTAATTTTGCGTTTACGTTTTGTCTACGTTCCATTTCTGTTTTCATCAAGGGCCCCATCTGCAGACTAATACGTTTATGATCCTTTCCCACACTACACTCGCCTTCTTCGTCTATTTCCATTTTTCTGACCTTGCTATAAATTTTCTGCGACATTAGACAATAGTCAATGGTCGTCTGCCTGTTGCGGAATTCCCACGTGATTTGGCCTTCGCCATTGTGTTTCTCTATTTACTATAACTAGATCGTGTCGCTCACAGAAATCTAGCATTAGCTTCCCGTTACAATCCGTGTATCCATCCAGATCGTCAATGTGGCCGTTCATGTCCCCCAGTAGAATAATATCGGACCCGTCTCCAAACTGGCTTATATCGTCACTAATACATTCAACGAGATCATTGTGTTCTTGCCTGCATTGGTGGCCTGTTCGTAAATAAACTCCCCTAGCCATGTCCTCATGCCCGCAATTGTTTCTGATACCCAGATATGTTCTTTACAAGATGATTTTATTCTTTTCCAATTTGTTCCCTGGTGTATCAACATACCTACCCCTCCACCCTTTTTTCCGTTCTCGTTCTGTTGCACCCTTCCCAGACGTAGCCTTCTATAAACGGCGGATCTTCTAGATCCCTGAGATGAGTCTCGCATAGAGCGTACACACCTATTTTGTCATCCTTCAACTGCTGTTCTATGTCTAGCCATTTCGCTCTTTTTCTACCTCCTTTTTCTCCTCCATCGACGCATAGGCGCGCACTGCCGCATGGTGACGCCTGGAAGAACTGACAAATTTACATTTGGCTGGGGCGCGCGCCGATCGGAACGGCCAGAGAGAAACGCGCGCGAGGGTGATCTCGGAGGCCATGCCTGTATAAAGTCTCACTTTATTTCCCCTTAAGTCCAGCTGTTATCAGTTATCGTATAGTTTAGCGTCTATAACGGTGTGGCATCCCCAAGAAGGGGGTGCCACACAAGAAAGAAGCAACATTCACTATCACTGTGTTGATTTCTTCCAGGAATACGTTGACGATTACCGATTCTGTTTGAGTAATATTCTATAATCTTATCCCCCGCAATGACTAAATAAATCTGCGACGCCACCAACACCACTGTCTCTGTCATTCCGCTATATACTGTAGCCAGGTGGGCTTACTTCCGAGTCAATAATAGGGTTTAACGAAGTTTCTGTCATTATTAATATGTGTGGTTCATTTAAAATAATGATGCTTTCACGATTGGCTGTTCTGCTTATCAAACGGCGGCGTTAATGTTAAGGCATCGAAAATGGTCGGGCGTTATTTGTTTAGGTCGTTCCGGCCGTTTAGGAGCAGCTGCAGGAATCCTTTTATTGCTCAAACTTTCAGATTCAAACACTTCATCATCTATATATCTTAATCTTGTAGAGAAGCTCAACTTTACTACCCATCAGCATTTATTGAGCAGCACTCTCCCAGAGGTGCTTTCTCATCTCTTTGGTTGCTGCTGTAAGACGGACATAGATTTTCCTTCGAGCTTGTAAAAATTTTCCAGGGTTATTTTTTCATGGTAGTCAATGAACTTAAGAATTGCAGGGCGTGGTTTACCTTCTTGTCTGTGTCCCATTCTATAAATGCGTTCGATACTTGAACGCCATGTGTTCCCTGAAATGTTTCATCTCCATGTCCATGATTTTCTTTTGCATGCTCATAACGGCCAGTTCTAGACTATCGATCTTTATTCCAAATTCCTTAACTTTTTTGCTGACTCGTCTAACCGTACAATTTTGCTTCGACAGTTTGCAGTCTCTCCTGGATGGTTTTTTGTCCATTCAGCAGCTCATTACGCAATTCCTCAGGAGTAGGACCGGGGGAGCCTCCAAGCTACCTTAGTGCAGTGGATCGTCGGTAGCACGAAGAACGCAAGCAATAATATATTTCAAGCACGGTGGGCAATACAGCGGCAGTTTCGGTTCAAGGTACAACTGGTCGTTAGTATCGTCCAAGATTCTAGTTGAAGGCGAGGATATTCTTTTTAGCTGCAAGGACGTGCGCCCTCTCCCAGTCGATAACGTGCTGTACCGATATGAACTTCTTGGCGATAGCACGGAGCCCACTTTTTATTTGTTTTTGTTTCTTTCCGTTTCTTTTATGATCTTTTAGGCGCCTTTCAGAGCTGTCAATTTCGCGAGGTTTTACACAGTAGCAGTCGGAGCAGGGAAGGCTGTAAACGACACAGGTATTTTTTCTTTCGGTAGAACATCTTTTACATTGACCTAAGCACGTCACATCTTTCTGGTCGGACCACGAACATATGAACATTGTAGGTGCGCAGGATGCGTGCCAAAACCTCGCTGATTCCACGGCTGTTGAGAACCGCGTAACTTAATATCACTGGTCTGCACTGGTCTGCACCGAGTTCCTTTCAAGCACTGGTCTGCACAGCTTTTTCGACCGAAGCCAAGGAAGATGTCAGGTAGTCGCTGTACTGAAGCTGTGTAGACCATATGAGGGCACAGTGATGGCCACGCGAGGACACAGGCCTCCCCTATTAACGACTCGCATTAACTAAACCAGCAGTCAACGAAACCGAGAAGAGCGAGAGGGAGTGTTGCTAATTTTTATTTCTGGTGTTGATCAAGAAAAATAATAGTCATTTTATGGCAAATGCTAAACAGAATGTGGAAAAGGTCCGTAGAATAATATCTTAACAGCAGGGAACTGCAAAGGAACACCTCGAGAGCAGCACGCGGTGAAAGTAAAAATAAGAAAGTATGAAAAACTAAAAGCGAAGAAAAGAGCGTCCTAGCTAAAATTGGACACAGAATGAAACGAGAGCAAAATTAATTTCATTACAATATATCTCACGCAGGCGAAGTCAAAGATAAAAAAATAGTACGCGTGTTTAATATCGAACGCGCATGGGCGCCAGATGAGTAATCGTGATGAAGCATGCGAATTTAGTAATTCCACTGGAGTGACGCCATGCCCAGCAGGAGTGCGGTCAGTACCAAGGCGAGCCACCTGCTAGCGGCCCCGGGAGCGGCGCTGTTCCACAGCCCTGTGCACTGGATGCCGAAGCGCGCGAAGGACTCTCGCACGGCGCCCACCACGTACTGGCGGGCACCCTTCTCCTTGCTGCAGTGGGTGGCCTTGAGCGCCGCTACTGCGCAGTCCTTGAACACCTGGGGGGGGGGACAGTGGTGACTCTCGTTAGGGGTGCCCTATCGACATTAGAAAATTTATATCGGAAATGTTTTGAAAAATTATCCTTCCGCAACTGGAAGCTTGCTTGAGCTGAAACCTTCGAAAGACTGTTCTGGTTTTTCTGGCAATGGCAACCAAACCACGTGGGCATCATTGTCAAACTCAGCAAAGGGGTTCACAACCAGCAATCTTTGTGGGCGGTTTCACCTCAAGGCAGCCTTCGGATGCGACTTCAAAGTGGTTGCGGTAAATTTGCAGAAACTAAGTGGTGTAAGCAGATTTCGGGGGCCTCCGAAGCTTCCAGAAGTTAAGATTGAGCAGTGAACCGCGAAAGGAACTGTCGGCGCCTATTTTAGAAAAAATAAAACGTTTTTGATTGAGCACGGCGTGATGTCAGAGTCACGTCATACTCAAACGATAAATTGGAGTCCCTCGGCTAGTGAACCGTGTAGGGTATCCGTATACGCCACCAAGGAAAGCCGCCTCACCGCACTCTTCAGATAAACATAAGTTCGTTCTCAGTCTTAACGCGGCGCGCACGGACAAAATTCCAGGAAGCCGAGATGGGTAGCTTGCTACCGTTTTATTCGCGCCGCGTTCATTTTGAAGTGTCTTACAGCGCAGCTCTTTGGCGCCCTTCCTGGGTTTCGCGTCGGCGTCGGCCTCGTAACCAGCTCCGCCCCCTTTCATCCCCCCAGTTCGAGCCGGCGCTTCGGCAGGAAGAGGGGGGGGGGTACACTCAGCCACGAACGATGGGGGCAGGAGGGCGCGCAGCAACCGGAGAACACGAGAAATGGAAGGGGGGAGGGGGGGGGTTCACCGGAGGCAGCGCTAGGAGCGACTGAATGATACTGACTGATACCGCTGCCGCTGCTAGCGAGTCGAGACAACGTGACTGCGTAGAACACCGTCGCCACCGTGCAGAAAGAACAGGAGGGAGCCCCCCCCCCCCTCCCCCCCTCTTCCTGCGTGGCGGCGAGGGTGCTCTCTGGTTCCGTGCATCCCGTTCTCACTCGCTTCACTCGCTAGCGGCGACAGCTCAGCGGCATTAGTCAGCCGCTGCTATCTGTTCGCCGCGTAACGTTCCTATGGGCCCTCGCGCCGCTTCCCGCAACCTCCCGATAACTAAATTGCTCTCTTCCTTTCTCCGACCACAAAGCTTCTATCATGACAGCCAGAAACTGTTAGTGGAGTGTTTCTTGAAGGAATAGGTATGAAAAATTAAAAAAGGTTGTCTGTAATTGTACATACGTGTCTTGCTTGACATCTTTGCCTCAATCTATCGAAAAGGTGAAACAGCTGATGAGCTGCGCTGAAATTTCGCATTAGGAAGTAACATAATCGTGGGCGATTTTTTCGGCACCCACTATTTGACGCTCTGAATCGGCCACCACCACCTTTCACCTTGAGTTCCTCGCAGATGTCCGCCTTTGCGTGGGCATCCCGTGTCCGTATGATGCTGTAGCCCTCGCGCTGGCATTGCAGTGTCTTCTGACGCAGCTGCTCAAAGCGGCAGAACCCACTGCCAACACCGTCATCTTCCTCGCTGTATCCAGCACCAGGAGCGTCCTGGGCGTGTGCAAAGACGCCTTCAGCCCATTGTTTGTATGCTTTCAAACAATATTGCAGTTACAAAACAGCGCAAGAAAAAACGAAACCAGTTAGACACCGGAAGCGATGTGGTGTATTCACTCTCTTTCCTCCTGAAGCAGGAAGGTAAGGCCGTCTACGCATTAGCAGTCCGTATAGCAATCATCCCCGTTATTAGAAGTTTGGCTTCACAGAAGCACAGATGCCTACCTCGACCATCCCTCACTTACTTGAAATGGCGGTTTCTCGTGCCTAAAATCTTGCAAATGTCATCGAGCACCGAGTTCTCCGATGCCCCCACTACGCCAGTCACCTTCCCATCTCAAGAATTCGCTTCGTCATATAAGCTTTGTGGCGTGTCTGTTTTGGACTGTTGTCGCTTTCCGCACTATGTCGTCTTGCGTCAGCCATTACCTCCAAGACAAATGTATTCGACCACAATTAGTCATTGTCTCGACGATTCTGAAATATTCCACCAACGCTATGAGGGCGCATTTTCGAAAAGCCCTTGGGAAAACTCGTATATCTTGCGTCGAGCCTAAAAGACGCCGCTTCAAGCGAATGAAAATGGCAACAAAAGCGCAGCGACAGAGATTGCCTGAAAATATTTTTGGTTTCCGTATACAAAACACTGTACACGAAAGTTGGAGGATGTCCAAAGCAAAGCAATAAGATTTCCTTACAACCGATATAGACGTGGTGAATCACCGACCGAAATTTTGAATCAAGCTGGTCTTCCAAAGTTCCTGCGTTTCACGTTAAAAATAGTCACGTTAAAATAGACGCCTCTCTCTTTTTCTATTCATGCACTTCATGCACTTCGTGAATAAACATTCTAAAAATTTAAATGAATAATGCAGAAGTCATCCGTTTAGGTAATATGTGCCCTTATCGACTAGAGGTGAATTCCCTGTCTGATGATGATGTTAACACCACTACGCTTTCTTCATTTATCTGTAGGTTGTGTATTATTGTTCATGATTCCTAAGATCACTTAATTCTAATCGCGTCATTGATTTGTCTGTTGCTCGATCTGACAATTGTGAGTCTGCTTTATTTTTATCGTTTCGTTACTTGACCAATTTTAAGCTACTGTTGGAGGATTTTTCTGTGACTAATGGGTACTTGCAATTTGTTTTTCAGTTTTCACTCGCTTAAGCTTGTTCCTTCTGTGTGCTACAATTCCCCAAACCTGCCACAGCCTCACCTGAGGCTACGAGTGTCTTGTAAATAAATAATGAATTATTAATACCTAATTAAGTATTGCCCCCCCCCCCCCCCCCCCCGGGGTGTTGCAGTGGTTACGGCGCTCGACTACTGTTCCCAAGGATGCGGGATTTAATCCCGGCCTCGGCGGCCGCTTTTCGATGCAGGCGACAAGCAAGGTGCCCGTGTGCTGTGCGATGTCAGTGCACGTTAAAGAACCCCAGGTGGTCGAAATTTCCGGAGCCCTCCACTACGGCGTCTCTCATAGGCTGAGTTGCTTTGGGACGTTAAACCCCACAAACCAAACCAAACCTAATTAATAACTAATTTTCTTTTCCTTCGATTTAGCACGATAATCAGAGCGCACATTCGCTGAAAACCCATGATTTACTGGCTCCGCCTCGTCCGCGGACGGCGCAGGCTTCGCAAGCCAGAAACTGCCGCGCGTCTTTCCCCTCTAAAAATATGGGAGTCGTCTGCTATTTTTCTGGCCTAACTGCATCTTCTAAGTGAGGCAAAAATGGTACTTTCGCTTTTTTCTTAACCTAGGGGGGGGGGGGGGCGCTTTTGTAGTGTCAACAACGGGGTGCGTCGATGCTCTCGCCTTTCTGGCCATCGAGGCACCCCCGTCAACAATGTGGTGAAGTTGGCTTGGAATGCCGTCGCTTGCCATTTGCTTCTGCGGTGGCTCCGGCCTCTGGCGGTTTCCGTCCACGGCCTCATCTGCTGCCCGCGGGTAAGGCGGAGCCACTGACTTCGTATTAAGGTGGGTTCAGACGGGAGGACCGGAGCACGGACGATCCGCGCGCGTCATCGCTACCCGCGCCCCACGTGACGCCCACGTCACTGCTCTGAGCGACGGCGAGAGAGCGGCGTGGCCGTCCGGGCAGAGCGGACTGAATATGACAAGCGCCTTTTTCAGTCTGCGCGGACCGAGCGTCCGCCGCGGACCGGGATTGTTTTTGCTCTTTTTGCTTTATCGCTGCTACCTCTGCGTTGCTACGCCCTCACTATTCGTCTCGTATTCAGTTTGAGCGGGGTATTGTTTTTTGTGCATGCGCTGCGTCGTTCGCCCTGTGTTCGCCGCAGTGCATCGTTTTTTTTTTGTGCGTTTGTGGGTGTGCCAGAGTTGTAGCTTTACTCAGTTTCTATAATCCGTTTCATACATCAAGTGCAACACTACCAAAGCTACAGCTCTTGTTTGCGCTCTCCGCATCCGCGATAAAAAATAGTGCCTGCTCTTGACGAGAGAAAATAATAGTTGCTTTGTCTGCAAGCTTAATACATTTTACAGCTGCCACCAACTTCATAAAAAGCACCTTTTTTAGGGAGAAAAGGTCGCGGCTAATTTGTATGTTTTTTTTTTTTGTCGTTTTTGTTCGTGCCGCGTTTTGCTGCCCCGCAACCTTGCCAGCTGTGCCACCAGATGGCGCTGGCTGTGCCCTCCGCGCTGCGCATCTCTTTTTGACAAAATGGTTCTTTGGTGCGCATTTTTTCTATAAGATCCGCTCTGTGAAGACGTCTAAGCATGCGAAGCATATTATTGCAAACGTGTATGCTCGGAATAGAGCCCGTTTCGGCAGGAACCACTCGCCCACAGAACGAGCGCGTAGTGATACGCCTCCTGTTTTTTTTTTCTTGCGGACTACTTGCGTAGCTGTCGCTGCGTTGCACCTGATGTATGAAACGGAGTATAGTGCTGATTATGGGTGAAGTAGCGAAAAAAAGCGCTCAGTGATGAAGGGACAGTCACGTTTTCAGCGCTAGTAGAGAGCTGCCCACCGATATGGAATATTGAAAATGCTTGCAATCTTCACGCTTTTTCGCTTCCTCGTCATCCTCGCACACTTAACGTAGAACAGCCAGAGCACTGAGACGGCGGTTTCGCTCGGCGTCCGTGTTGAAACACTCGGTAGAAAGGTTTTCGGCAGCGCGCACGAACAGCGGGGGAGGAGGGTACACGCGGATGATCCGCTGGCTTCGTGTGAATGCTCGACGGCCGGATGGACACGGTGACGCGTGGTCACGTGGCAGCAGATCCGTGCTGACGAGCGCGGACCGTTCGCGCTCCGGTCCTTTCGTCTGAACCCTTCGTCCGCGGACGGTTTGTCCGTCGTGTGAATCGGCCTTCAACGTTGCTTGCTTGTCAGAATTTGAATACATTATGTTCTTTGTATTCGGTTAAGTGCTGAGTAATTCCACGTTGCTCACTTACTGAGTCATGCCTGACTCCGCATAATGTTTGTACAAATACGCCACAACAAAGAAGATGAGACACAGGCGCAACTAAATTTTATTGAAACCCACGCTTCCTTGCGTTCTCGATGGTAGTTTCTTGATTTCCCCTATCTTTCTCCCCACCCTTCTTTCCGCTTGAAAACTTCACCTATATAAGCTCCTTCGTGGTTTTCAATAAAAATTAGTTGTGAGAAGCGCCTGTCTTCTTTCATGTGGTGTTTATCGTTCGGCGCCGTTTTTCCCCAGTGCTTCAGATCCATTCAGTTGATTGTGGCCACAATCCTCCATAGTCTGTCACGAGCAATTATCTGGCAAGTGGTGTCAAACACCCAGAGCATTGTTATGATAGAGGCTGCGCATACTGCGTTAAAACAGAAGCTTGGGCATGTTGGAAGCTTGGGCATGTTGGTAATGGAGGCGATACATACGGCTCCAGATAAATTAGGGAAAATGTGTAAAAAAGTTAATAGTACGAGAGGCATAGGTCAGGGCTGTACCATAAAACACAAAGACCCTTATGTGGGTTGCCAGAAGGGGGTTGTATACTCTGTTCCACTGTCTTGTGGAAAACATTATATCGGACAGACGGGGCGTTGTATTAATGAAAGACTAATGGAGCATCACAATAATGTTTTTGGTACGGTAAAAGAAACTATGGGCATACACTGCAGGGACTGTAAAAGCGACGCTTGCCAGCCATTTCTACAGGAAGCAAAAATAATCAATCGGCATAATGACCAGACAGTACGGGAGATTTTAGAAGCAAAAGAAATCAACAGGATAAAGGAAACTTGTATCAGCAGCCCGTCTATAGCTTTATCGGAACGTGAAGTAAGATTTATGAACACGAGAAAATGATGCGTTGTGAAAATCTGGATGACACATGGTTCGATTGCATTCTTACACTTTTCGGTGTTTGTTTAGTTGTTCTTGTTTCGTTTATTGTGTGAACGTGTTCATATATATGGATGCAGGCATGCAATAAACTTGTCAGTTGAAAGTCAGCGCTCGTCTTGTTGTCTTCGTTCGTCCCTGTCGTGTTTTTCGCGCTGTTCTACACAATGACATACTGCGTTCGCTTTTAAATGCGTAAAACCAGGCATCATTAAATGAGAATGAACCATTTTTTCGCAGTTTCGGTTCAGAACACCGCTTCTACACAGCTGATGAATAGTTCCGAGGCTTTATGCTACCGCCTGTTACTGTCGAGCGCAATACTAAAGCTTAGTTAAAACAAGCACCAATAATTCTTATATCCGGTATCTTAACCCTTCTATAGATCACTACTACTGAGCTTTATAATTAGTGCTACTAATGAAGACAATTATCAACAGCGTATAAACTGCATGCGCCCAAATTTATTGTTACGAATTCTTAAGCATCCCCTAACTTCTAATGGAAAGCTACATTTGGCTCCTTTTCCGGGATTAATTGATTGATTGACTGAACCAGAATCGCAGAACTAAACCTGTCGAGTTACGATTGGTTTACATTGGGTCCGAATCAGTCAATGCTACTCTTCGTCAGCCCCATGCGCCCTCGAGAGACGCTTACTGCCCCGTATAGGAGCGAGACCGCTTCGTGGCGGCCAAGAAAAACCTTACTGGGCGGCTATGCCTATGCCGCAGCCCGCATCTCGCAGGCTTTCTACGTCGACCCACGCTTTTTTCTGCCCCTTCGTGAGCATTAAAAGACTCGCCATGTATCATGGACATCATTGTGAACGGGCAGTAGCCTAAATTAAAAAGAAGCACAGCGGCTGTCTTCCGGCGAAATGTTGAAAGTATGCAGCATCGATCATGAAGTGCACCCCTGCGTCTCGATACATACACTGCCGCTATATTGCCGCTTGTGTTGTAGGGTGCCACGGAGAAGTTAATTTCATTGTTCGAGTCTACTGCTCCCTTTTGTAGCCGCACGAAAGGGGGCTACGAAGTGATCGGTAAGGGCGACCAGAGTACAGCCAGCTATGTGTGCATGTTTATTTATGATCGCGAGAGAAACCGTCCGTTATGCTACTGTTTTCGGCAGCTGCACAATTATAAAACTGCACGTACGTCAAGCGACGAGAGGTGAGGACGTCTAACTAGAGCTCACTTAAAACGTTCGCTATCTCAATGAAAACAGCCATTCACTTTCAAGAGGAAATAGCAATAGACGTCATTTGGCGAAGATGTATAATTACTAAGCAGCCGAAAATAGCATTTTGATCCACCGCGCTTTCCCGAGCTGACAGCGCGCTTCTAATGTGCGATACTTATGGGTCGAGAGCTGCAGGCACATAATTTAAAGGCGATTGGCAGTCGAGCAGCGTCAGCGTGCAGTCACTGATATCTGTACCTAACGAAGAACGCTAAGTTCCTGCCGCGGCATCATTATAACGTTTCTGCAGTCTCAGTTTCAGCTTTGTGTGAATTTGGACTCTGTATTTCCAAACATTATGAGCGCTACTTATCCGCTAAATGGGGCGTAAAACGCAAAAATCAGCGCAGGGTCAAAGTTCAGGGACAAATATGCATTGAACGCAATCCCCAGCGGCCCTTGCTTGGCCCGCGCAAGGTGCCTATCGGAAAGACTTTCTGCCTTTAGAAGGTACTAACGCTGCCTATCCCTGTTGCGGTTTCATGTATTCACGTGCTTAAGTTTAGTTGCATGTAAAGCTTTCGTAGAGTTCCACGAATTCGCGTGACACTTGCCTGGCTATATCGAATGGCAGCTTTAAGAGACTTTGTCCCCGATTTCTGCACGTCGTATAATGCCTGGCATTGGCTTGTCTTTTTCACATCGTGATAACCCTGCAAGAATTTTCAGCGCCTTAAGTTCTTTATAATTTGTAAATAACACAAATTAGAGTGGTGAATCCACACCTTTTGCAGGCGTTCGGATGTACACGCCGGGGATGTGCACTACCCAGCAGACCCGTAGAGGGCGCTGTTTAGCATCGTTTTCGTGGCGCGTCCTGGGCAGCGCAAGATGCGTACACAGACAATGCACCACTGTTGATAGAGGAACACAAGCGAACTGAAAGACACGCACAAAATGAAGAAATGACAGGGCAAGCGCTTTTCATCCTTCCGTGTCTGTGTTTCAGTGCGCTTATTTCCCCTACAAAAGCTAAGTACCATCTAGCCCAGATACAAGTTTTGTTAGCTGCACTAGTGGTCCCTTCCAGGTTAGGTAGTTGGAAAGCCACCAGATAAATGTGATTAGACTGTCGCTTCAACAAGCACCCTAATAATTTGCGGCAGGAAGGCAGTAATGGCGTTGGAACGAGCCGCCAGTGATGCCCCGCGAGTATTTCTTTTTCTTTATCATAGGCGCTTCATGTCAGAATGCCGCAAGTGGCGGACCTTAGTTCTCGCAAATGTTTGGAAAAAAGGCGGCCGTGCCTGGTAGTCCCCTCCGCTCGTTCGTCGCTCCTTGCAGGACGAACTGTACTCCTTGAGCACGGTGTGCGAGAAGCGCAGAAGCCGATCCATCAACTCCTGGTTGCCCTGGCACTCGTCGTTCTGGAAGATGGGCTTCACGCAGTCCTTGTAGTCCCGCACCGCGCGACAAGCCTTCGTCTGCATCGAGCGCGCTTTGAAATACGCACTGCTCTGCCTGCAGCTGCTTTAGTTCGTTAATTTTTTAAAAATAACATTTCAAGTAGAAATTGAGTTAACTGCTTGATACAGTAGGACAACAGGAAGAAACACATACGACACTTAGGAGCGCAGACTGTCAACTTTATTCTTGAAGTAAATGCGAGGTGTATTTAAGCGCTCTCTGCTACGTGCAAAATCATTTGCCATTCACGTGAACACAAGATAAACACTATATTTCCGAATATTTCCGACACACATGAAGCAAACTCTGGGCCGACCCACAATCACACAGGTAATCGAGCTCTGATAAGGAATCCTTGTGATTGTGAGCCGGCTCAGAGTTTGCTTCATGTGTGTCCTTTCATGGTTTAGTATCTTCCTTGCTGATTTCGGAAGTATAATGTTTATCTTGTGTTCACGCGGATGGCAAATGATTTTGCACGTAGCAGAGAGCGCTTAATACGCCTTGCATTTCCTTGAAGAATAAAGTTGACAGTCTGCGCTTCTAAGTGTCGTATGTGTTTCTTCCTGTTGTCCTACTTTTTCGCGCAGTTAACCCAATTTCACTATGAACCAACTAGCCCGGCAAGTCTTGTTGAAGTAGGCTCAAATAAGAAACTGCAGAACCATGGAGAAAATCTCGCAAGGCTTTGTTAGTTTCACCCAGGTGCAGTTCCTTGGTGTCAAGCACTAGCTAGCCGGCAATCTCTCGCCCTGTAGTTTGGTATAATAGCAGGCACTTCAGTACTTTCTATTCCTTTTTTAGTTCGGTGGTTTTTTTGCATTTCTTTCTTGCATTACGTTCTTACAGTACCTTCTTGGTGTAAGCCCACAAAATTTTACTGGCAAAAAATTAGCTGGGGCTTAGCTTTAGTTAAGCCCCGTAGGTTGCGAAAGCAATAATAGCATGGCTATGCTATAGTTCAGCTCGTAGTGCAGCCAGTTGTAGTGTACCATGTTGACCGTACGATTAACACAGGACACATATCTTTAGCTAGCTGCATCTTGAGCGCGCCGTCGAGCGAGACGCTGTTCCCGTTCTTCATCTGTCGGTAGCCCGCTGTCGTTTCCCGTCTTCATCGAGACGGCGTGACTTTTCTTTCTTTTTATCAGGATGCATAGCGAGTGCCTCAGCTGAGCAAGCGCGAGCATTAAAATACCCATCGTTTTACTCCTCCTCCTCTAAACTGCGAGATGAGAGGTGACAGCGCCTCCACTCGGTAGCAGCGCGGCTCTAGCTGCAGCGCGCCGTGCCTACCGACCGCCGCCACCCGACGACTCGACTTGGTAGCCCATCTCTCGCAGCTGGTATGACGTCACAGCCATCTGGGGTCATTAAAGGTCAAACGTGCCTAGCGACCGTGGCTACGCGAAGGGCTGAAAATGGGAGTAGTATTGCTTTCGCAATAATATAGAAATATATGTACAAGACGTTCACGGTCAAAAATGGCACAGACTCTAGTGACATCAGAAACGTTTCTGTAGTTTTTTTTTTCAACTGAAAAATCAATATACATGAAGCGCTATGACAAAAACAAAGAAGCCTCAGTATCAATGTCCACTTCCTGGCAAGAGATGCGCACTGAACTTGCTCCTAGCCACCGGTCCGAGCATACTGCCCGTAAATAGGCGCGCCCTTTAAAACACGATTTAATAGCGTTGACGTTTATTATTTAAGTAGTTTAGCTTCATGCAGCGCTATGTGTCTGAACCGTGAAGTTTGCTAGCATTTAATACTTTTGGAGCTCTGGTGAATATTATTCAATGGTCTAATATTATGGCATGTTCGCTTTTTAAAATTTTGCATGTTCGCATCATTTCCCACGTATGTATTAGTAACAGCACAAAGCACATTGTTGTTCGAAGGACGCCAGCCAAGAAAAGGTTCTGCAGCGTAGCTGGTAAAATGGTTATCTGCCTGCCCTGATCAACCCAGGTACTACCATAGCTCCTAATTTCTGCAAACTACCTCCACTGCAATGCGCTATATCAGCATATCTCAAAGGAAGTGGCGTTAATGCCGTGCAGCTGCTCCAAGAGTCTCTGCGCGCTAACAATCTTCAGAGCACTGGGTCGATATAATCCCACTCGCGTGGCTGCGCGCAGGTCCGAGGGGCGTCAGCTTGTTGTGACCAGACAGGGCAGTAATTGAATTACAGTAATGACATTACTGTACTCACCTATGGGGATGAAACGTGGAGGCTAACCAAGAGGGTTCTACTTAAGTTGGGAACAACTCAAAGGGCTATTGAAAGAAAAATGGTAGGGGTAACATTAGGAGATAGGAAGCGTGCAGTCTGGGTCAGAGAAATAATTCAAGTTGATGACATTCCAGTGGAAATTAAGAAGAAGTACTGGACATGGGCAGGACATGTAGTGCGAAGAGAGGATAACCGATGGTCGCTTAGGGTAACAAACTGGAGTCCAAGGGAAGGAAAGCGTAGCAGGGGGCGGCAGAAAGTTAGGTGGGCGGATGAGGTTAAGAAGTTCGCAGGGGTAAAGTGGATGCAGCTAGCACAGAACCGGGTTAAGTGGAGAAATATGGGAGAGGCCTTCGCCCTGCAGTGGGTATAGTCAGGCTGATGATGATGATGAATGACATTACTGTAAGTTAATTACTTTTTTCGGTAATCTGTCATGTAATGAACTACTTTTTCGGTTTGGTAATTTAGTAATGTAATGAATTACTTTTCGGTTGTAAT